>NC_086323.1:71684547-73077047 GCF_036172605.1 Pelobates fuscus | reverse complement strand
AGAGAAGACATGCACAATTTTATAATAAAATAAAGAAACAATAATGAGTTATGTATCACACGGTCTAGGTCTGCATACGCATACGAAAGATAAGATCTTATTAACAATTAAACTAGCGGTAGCCCTCCAGACAATAAATGCCACTTGTCTCCAAGTCCTGATACAGGAAGGCAGCTGGTGCTTTTCAGCAGGCTGCAGACCTATTCCAGAATTAGCCGATACCATCAGGCTGCAAAGCCAACAGGCTATGGGCAAAGTCCCGGTAAGTGTCAGCAGAGCAGCACCTGGGAAAGGTTCTCCTCCAGCCCCAGGCCTGTGTGAGGGCCGGCATCAATTTTCCACGGACTTAGACTGTTCCATGTACCAAGTCTTTTCTTCCTCCGGAGAGATATGGGGATCCAGATGGCAAATTATGGCGGCGGCAGGAGATCCTCCACAGATGGGGTCGATGCAAGGAGGCTATGCCTAGTGGGGCTCTCGGCCCAGGAGGGCGGACCGCATGGGCCATGGATTATGGGCCAGATCAGCGATTGTAAAGACACATATTTTATTCCCCCTGGTTCCCCTGGTTCGGCACTTTCATTTGTGCGCATAGAACTAGTTCCCTGGCAACCGTTCGCATGGACCAAAACTGAGAATAGACTTCAGGGGGACTTGGCCGCGAAAGCCCTGGAACTATTTTCGGCATGATTCCGGTAGGTCCCAAGCGGCACTTAGCCGCAATTCTATGGAACTATTTTCAGCTAGGGGACCATGCGTGCGGTTGGTCAAATTATGACTCCCAGGAAATTCCTGAACCCCTGAACCGATCTGGGTGATTTTTTGGATATGTTGGTCACCCAGATCGGGGCAACATTTGTGGGGTTTTATGTATTTGAAATGTGTGGTTTTTTGTGCTTGGAGATAATTGAGTTTAATACAGTGCTTGACTCAATTCTCTCCCAGGCATAGGGGAGGGATTGACCTATTTTGTATGGGAGTGTCCTGGACCTGAAAGCCAATGTAATTGTGTTTATGTTTTTACTGTAGTCTACTCTCAGGTCCAGGGGGGAGTGCCCCTTGCATCGGGACCTGTATATAAGGCCAGCTGGATTCTGGTCTTGGGTGGAGGACAATGAGACCCCAACCAAGCAACAATGATTTGTGGGGTTTACGGTGGTTATGGTGCCCGTGCGGTGCTTATGCTACTCATGGACTACTAGGAAGCAGCAATTGATGGAGGTACCCAGTCAGGGTGCCAGGCGGTCCGTCACAGACTTATCATTACATTCTAACTATAATGGACTTTAATACGGTTAGTGCATGATGACACTTCCTGCAGATTTGGTGTGAGCAGGGTTAAATTCCAGCTCGCACATGGGAGACCCCAATATAAATAGATACCTGGGGCTCCCCTCTGTCAGCTAGGGCAATTTTAGTGCCCCAGACTGACAAGTAAGTAAGTGCATACATAGTTTAGAGTGAGATCGGGATGCAGCTTATTCAATGGGGATTTAAACCCCCTTAGACAGCAAGGCAGAGAGACCAAGGTTAAATCTGGTGCAAGGAAAAAATAAAGGCATGAGCCTGCCAATAATTTATTCTTATACATACATTTTCTAGCCACTAATCATGATTTGAATTCTTACAACATTCTGATTGCTTTGGAACACCAAATAGCCAGTTAGAGTGCAGCCTTGATGGCAATAGATCATTTAGGCTATTTCGCTTTGGTTCATGTTAGACACTTTCTATAAATGTATGGCTTTTTGTTATAGCAAAATGCATCAGTCAAGACTTATAATCTATACATTTATTTTTGCACGTGTCTATTTTCTATTAACCCAATTTATGATCACTCCCTGTATTCAATAACACCCACAAAAATTATGAATGACAAATTTAAACCCACCTATCTTAATAACATCACAATTTCATTTATAAAATTAGCCCCTTTTCGTTTAAAACATATCTACTCTATTCTAATCAAACGGAAGAAGGAAGATTTAAAACATCATAAACCATAAATTCAATCAAGAAGATAACATAAGGGATATGTTGGTAAACACAAGTCTACCAGCATGTAAAGCCATCTGTCAGGTGCTGACTACGTTTGTTTGTATTACAAAGAGGTTTATTAACCCCTTCAGGACGGAGTCAATAGTGCACGTTCTGATCAAAACAAAACGTAAACAAAAACTGGAATTTGCGCTATATGTCTGTTCACCCGTAGTTCCCCTCTTTCAAATTATATGCACCCACACTTATTATATATCATTTTGCTCAGGAGAAACAGGGCTTTAATCTATCATTAACTATTCATATATGCAACATAATTTATTATGAATAAAATTTAAAAAAATGTGAGAAAATTAGATTTTTTTTAAAATGTGCATTTCCGTCTGACATTTTAACTGTGAATGTCATAACACTGTTAGGTTTTACTGCAAAAAAATGCACAGATTTGTAATCAGCAATGTCTCACGAGTACAACAGTACCCCCCATTAACAGGTTTTATGTTGTTTTGGAAAGTTACAGGGTCAAATATAGAACATTCCATTTTCAAATTGAAATTTTCCAGATTAGTAATGTTACCTTTGAGACGGTGTGGTAGCCAGGAATGAGCATTACCCCCATAATGGCATAGCATTTGAAAAAGTAGACAAGCCAAGGTATTGAAAGTGGGGTATGTTTAGTCTTTTTTAGTAGCCACTTAGTCACAAACACTGGCCAAAGTTAGCGTTCATATTTGTTTTTGTGTGAAAAAAGCAAAAAACAAATATTTGGCCAGTTTGTGACTAAGTGGCTACTAAGAAAGACTGGACATACCCCACTTGCAATACCTCGGGTTGTCTACTTTTGCAAATGGTATGCCATCATGGGGGTAATTCTCATTCCTGGGCTACCATACGCTCTCAAAGGCAACATAACCAATCTGGCAAATTTCAATGTGAAAAAAATGAAATGCAAGCCTTATATGTGACTCTCTAGCTTTCCAAAACACCATAAAACCTGTACATGGGGGGTACTGTTATTCTCGGGAGACTTCACTAAACACAAATATTAGTGTTTTAAAACAGTAAAACATATTACAACAATAATATAGACCATAAAAGTGCCGTTCGCTTGTAAAAAATGTGAAAAAATTCACTTTTACTTAAAATATCATCGTTGTAATACAATTTACCAGTTTGAAACACTAATATTTGAGTTCAGCGAAGTCTCCCGAGTAAAACAGTACATGGTTTTGTACAGGTTTTATGGTGTCTTGGAGAGTTACAGGGTCAAATATAGTGCTTGCGAATTAAATTCTCTGCACTTTCTCCCTGTGTTGTCAGGCATGTCAATCAAATTTTAATTAATCAAATCACATAATTACGTTAAAAGATTATTTAAATATACACATAGAATTTTAATATATATGCATTTATAGGTATTTAAATTCTACGCGTATACTAATGTAATCTTTTATGTAATTATATGTATTTATCTATATATATATATTTGCGTTTTTTTGTATTTTATATATAGATAGATATATATAGAATGTCATTCTAAGTGTATTTTGTTACCGATATATATATATATATATTAATAACAAAATACAGTTAGAATGAAATTACATATGCATATATAATTTATATTAAATTTTGTTTCAATATTTTATTTATTTATTTTATTATTTTATTTATTTATTATTTTAATTATACGTATTTATATATAATATATATATGTACATCTATTATATATATAATATATATACATATATAATATATATATATATATGTAACATCATTCTAAGTGTATTTTAATATTAATATATGTACTTATATTAATATTAAAATACACTTTGTATGACGTTACATATATATAATATGTATATATATTATATATATATATAATATATATACATATTATATATATATAAATATATTTATTTTATTTTTACACATGTCTAATTTATTTTTTTTACACCTCCTACCAGCAGGGGGACTGTCTGATATTTCAGACAGTCCCCCTGCTGGCAGATCCACAGCCAGCTATAGGAGGCCATGTGATCGCTCTTTGAGAGCGATCACATGGCCCCCGGGGGCCTCATTTGCCGGAAGGGGACTGCCTGGGCTCTCAGGCAGCCCCCCAGAAGAGGATCGCGGCGGAGGTAAGTACACCTCTCTTCTTGGGGGCTTAAGCCGTTACGGCGTACCATGCCGTCGCAACGGCTTTAAAGCCCATTTAATGCGTGACGGCATGGTACGCCATAACGGCGTTAAGGGGTTAAAGTATGTTGGAGTGACTTTAGACATTTTTTGAAAAGTGTAAATTGTTGGCACTTCAAATTAAATTCAAGGATATTTTAAACTTTAGATCAAAACAACAAAATATAACTGATTTTTCCAGTTCTACTCATTTCACCTTAAATAAAATTCACTTGGAATTTACTCTTTGGTGAAAAATCCCAATACAGCCAAGTTGGAGATTTTATCTAACTTTACAACAAGTAAATATACATACTTTTTTTTTTTTTATCCATAAATTATTTTTTTTATCACTGTTGGAGAGAAGGAGCATATCGTATAGCAATGAAAGGAATATTTAAATTACAAATCGGCCACTAGTGGAGGGAGAGCTTACGCAGGCATATCAAGAAGACTGGGGGCGCGTAAGTTGCATACTGTCAGGATTACAAGTTGATCCAGCACGCAGTACTGTGTCACACCTAGGACTAAGGATAACATATAACTGGACCTTAGAATGGCCGGACTTAACGTCTCCAAGAATAGTCAAAATACTAGCCAAGGTCAGGAACACAGAATCAGACACAAAGATTAGGGAAAGCCAACAGTCAAGGATACCAGATATCAGGGAAGTTGAAACAAAGCCAAAGTCAAATACCAGAAAATCAAGATCAGGAACGCACTCTCGGATAACCATACACATGAAACCACGACAGGGCACTGAGCAAGAGGAGAACTGAGCCTAAATACCCCTCCTGTGGATCTGATTGGCTGTAACCGGCCTTTGACCCCAAAGGCAATTACCAGGTTACCATTTGCATGATTGCTCCTCAGCACAAACCCTTCTGTGGATTTGATTGCTGCTCGGCACAACTTTTCCTATCAGGACGGTAACGTTGTTCGGCACAACTTGTCAGGACAGTAAATGCCATTAACCACATTTTTATGTGCGGATGAACACATGACACATACACACAGTCCAAAGGCTTCACATTGCAGGTGCGCTGATTTGAGTTTGAGGGTACCTTTAAAACTTGTACGGCTGCTTCTTCCAAGAAAAAAAATAAAGCTTAGTTTTGCCAGAGGTTTTTTTTTATTTATTTTTTTTATTTATTTATTTTCCTGCCTTTTCAAATGTGTTTTTCCTCCGGCACCTCTTATAAGTTGTTTCCTGTCCTGTTTCCCTTCCTTCTCTACTAGAGCTATATTACAGAATTGGTGAAATGGAAGACTATGACAGGGAATCTGTATGTAACACAATTGAGAGTCATGTTATTAGCAGCTCCCACAGAAAACTCATTAGTTTGCAGCTGGTTGTATTCCCTAGGGGAGCATTTTCTGGTAATGTCCGAATACTCTCAGTAAGTGGTCCTGTATCTCTGGCTGCGGGGTTAGACGGGATAACACAAAGCAATTACATGGATGTGCATTCACAGGAAAAATGATCAGAAATGGACATGTTAGAGTAGTGATTACTAACTTTGGGACTACATCTCCCATGATGCTTAGCCTACCTAGAAACCTCAGTTCCAAGGTTGATCATATCTGAACTAAAGGAAAGAAGAAAGGGAAATTAAATAAAGAGAAAGGTAAAAAGATAGATTAAAAATAGAAAAAAGAGAGCTTGCGAGAGAGCGTGAAAGTAAGCGGGAGAAAGAAAGAAGATAGAAGAGATACAAAACCAATGTGAGACAAGGAAAAATAATAAAAGAGACAGCGAGGAGAAAAATGAAGCATAAAACAGATAAAGAAAGAGACTTCACATAAGTAATTGAATGCAAGAAAGACACAGAACAAGATAAATTGAAATGAATATGAGAGCAGATAAAGAAAACGATTAAGAAGAGACGATGAGAGGAGGGACTGTGTGAAGTGTACGACGAAAGAAGCTTTAAACAGGAACGCACATAAACGAAAGACAAATGAATGAGGCAACCGATTAAGAAAAAGTCTACAGAAAAGGGATGAATGCTAAAAACAAAAGATAGCAGATCAAGAAAGTGACATCAATGGTAAATAAATGAAAAGAAAAGTGTGAATGGATAATAAAAGATGCAGTACACTGAGAGAAAAAAGGATGACGATCGAATAATTAAAAAAAAAAGGAAAATTAATGTGAGTAAAACCTTCATAGATGTAAGCCACATTTCTTTATCCCTGTCTGTAGATATTGATATTGAATCCCATGAAGACTTGTAAAAGGCAGTCCTATAAGACAAACTGCCAGGATTCCAAAATAAAAGGCCTTAACCCCTTAAGGACACAGCTTCAGAAGCTTGTCTTACACTTAATGACACAAGCAATTTTTGCATTTTCTTGCTGTTTGCGTTCAACTGCAATTTGCATCTCTCTCGTTTATTGCACCGACACATATTATATACTGTTTTTTTAAAGGACAGAAAGGGCTTTAATTTGATGCAACATATATATATATATATATATATATATATATATATATATATATATATATACTTATTTATTATAAAAAAATACAGAAAAATGCAAAAAAAATTACTTTTTTTTTACAGTTTTTGCAATAATAATGTGTGCATAATTAGTACAGGTTAAAGAAAGCAATTAAAAATAAATTAATTTAGTTGTTCTGATTTACAGAATATATAATGTGTCTGGGATTTTAAGTTTTTTTTGGTAGTTACAGGTCACAAAGCACAAGGAGTAAAATAAACTTTTAATGTGGAGCAATTTTAGAATTTGGTATGTTTGTCTTGTAAGCTTAATAGCTATAAAAGAAAACAAATTTGCCACACAAAAGTATATATTTATATAACGTAGACATCACAGGCTATTTACCTAAGGTTGTTTTGACACTTTCTACGTAGTCATTTCACCGCCAACCTCTGCTAAATATTGGATATTTTTTTTTTTTGGCACACAAACTTATAACAAAGAACTTCTCATGTGTATTTTGTAAAGTTGGTGTGTGCTATTCCTGTACAAAGTTTTATTTTGTGTTCAGTTACACCTTCTGAGTAAAATGACACCCCCTTTGTATGTCTTTGGCACTATTTCGTGAAGCTACAGTGCCATATATGAGACCTGTCCTTTTCAGTACTCACAGTAGAATTTTGAGAGACGGATTTAATGAGCCAATGCTTCCATTTGGGGTATTATAACAGTTTGACTGTTCAAAAAAGACCCACAAAGGCGTACCATTTGTAAAAGTAGACACTCCAGGGTATCTCATATGGTGCATATTGTGCCTTAACATGCCCCCATGATTTCACCAATATATGCCAAAGTATGTGGTAAAAAATTATTTTGGGCATTTTTTACATACGGATTACATTTTTGCTGGGCCTTTTGTATATTTCATATGTGCCACTAAGTTCAAACCCCCCTAATTATGCTCAGCTAAGTCTTCTGAGTAAAATGACACCCCCATTGTATGTCTTTGGCAATATTTTGTGAAGTTACACTGCTGTAAAAGAGACGTAACAAGTTAAGGTTTTTAAGTGTGAATTTTCATGGAGGGTTTTGATGCGTCCGTGTCCCACTTTGGAGCACTTGAGCAGGCTACATATTACAACTACACCATAAAGGCATACCATTTCTTAAAGAACACATCCCAGGGTATTTCAAAAGGCATATTTTGAACCTTAGCGTGGGATCATTTTTGCGCTAGCTTGTACCAAGTGTAGTGGTAATAAGCATTTTTTTCTGCCTTTTTGACACACTAAGTGAGTTTGCACAGTATATTTTGCAAACCTTATGCGTGCTACGACTGTATAATACTTCATATGTTGCTCAGCTATGTCGGCTGAGTACAGCAATACCCCCGTATGTACCTTTGCCAGGTATATGTGGACATTGGAGGGGCACATTTGTGACATAGCCATTCCATTTTGTTTTCAAACTTTACATTTTTGCGCTGTGACCATGTCCCATTTTAGAGTATTTTTCCACCCACCCCAGTTAGCTAAATATATAATTTAAAAATATTTAAATTAATTAATAAAATAAATTTAACCCCTGAGGGTTAAAAAAAAATAATAAATAACCCTCAGGGGTTAAAAAAAATAAATCAGATGATAGTAAAATGTAATCCCTGCCAATTGATCACTGTAGTCAGTGATCAGTTGGCAGGGAAGGGGTTAATTTTTTATTAAAAGGGGTAAAGGGCGGTGGGATTTTAATTAAACTTTATTTATTTTTTTAACAGGGGGCGGGATCAGCACTGATCCGTCTCCCTGCACTTTACAGTGAACCCGGAAGTGCAGGGAGGCGGAAGGTGAGTGTGGTGGAATCTCGGTAAAAATAAATTTAGTAGGCCGAGATTACCACGTGGCATGTGTACGTGCATATGCTGACGTATCGATCAGTTGGTTGCACGAGGCAAGATACGATCAGTAGTGTACGGAGCATGTGCAAGAATACAGGATGTAGTATTCCCCTCCTCCATTGTGCTGGACAGGCCATGCGGTCAAGCAGGAAGTTAATTCTTATTTGTATTGATTGGTTAAGAGAATGTGCGGGTGGAGCTTAATATGGGAGGAGTTATGTGCCTATATAAGGAGCCTGCACTATTGTCCGGGGCTCAGAACTTGCTGTATTTTGGTGACATTAGTCCCTCTGAGTCCCGATCGGTGATCCAATAAAGAATCTCTTCCTTCCTGAAGAAACCTGTGTCCATCTCTCTGTGCTTGGCTTCCGTCAGTTTCTCCGGTATCATTTGGTGCATTGGCCGGGAAGCTCATCGTTCAACGGTAGCTGAGAGGCAGAGGAGTGAGACGGTCTATCTTTGCCCACGTTCTCTACGGCTTCACCCCTGAACTTCTGCGTGGACCTCCCTTCGTCTCGGCGCCACTGGTCTGTTGTCCAGGACCCACTAGGGGTATACCGATTGTGCGGTAGGCCCATAAGGGGTTTGAATTGTGTATGGAATCTGCCCCCTCTGTCGGAGGGAAGGAGCGAAGGCGCACCGCTCAATCGAACGCTCTTTAGTCAGACCGTTTGATTTGGTTAGTCAGGCGGGGTTCTGGTGTAAATAGCCCTAGCCGGACACCGGTGTCTTGTCTAGACTAGCGTTCTAGGGTGTATATTACGTTCGCTAGGTCGGAGGGACCGGGAGACTAAGCGGCGCCTGTGTAAATTCGGTTCGCTAGCTCTCAACCTATCTTGGCTAAGTGGGAAGGCGTGTAAATTTGGAACCCACTAGATTTTTGATAGTAATCGACTAAGAGGCGCCTGTGTAAATTCGGTCCTCTAGCTCGCTATATGTGGTGCTTGGGCAGTGTGGCTAACCAAAACGGGTGTACATAGTTTTAGGTAGTCCATTCAAGGTACTGGCCAATAGTTTAGTTGGGAATTGTAAATGTGTTAAAGATTGTTTAGTAAAGTGTATATCTTGTTAGATAGCGCGAGCTCAGCCGTCTAGCGAGAGTGTTAATAGTGTGTTGCTGTATCATAGTGCACGGTACCATAACCCTGTATATTTACTGACACTGTATATAAGTACTAATCATTGTCGTCTATTGCATGTTTAACACCATAACCACTAATAATTGTATTGTGACCTTAAAATTGTGCTTTGACCTATGCTAACCGTACTGTAACCGCTATTTGTAAAAGACGATGTTACTGGGGTGTGTTATAGACGGGTAATTCATATATAGAGAATTATAGCGTGGGTGACTGTATAGTTTCACCAAAGGGCATAATATTGATTATCTAGTGACTGGTGTAACAGCTGTGTGTGTACGGGAATTCCCTGAGTGTTTATTGTGTTATTGTGTACGTTTCACTTGGTAACCGTACCACGTGGTGCTGTTGCCAGAGGAAACGGGTGTGACTGTTGAAAAGTACGTGTGCATAGTATTCGTTGTCAACGACGTTCCATTGATAAGTATGGGCGCGTCGGAGTCAACGATTCCGGATCCCTTAGGTTGTATGGTAAAGAATTTTAAAAAGGGATTCAAAACATGTGATTTTGGGGTTAAAATGTCTCCTGTACGTTTGGTCACTTTGTGTACTAGGGAGTGGCCTACTTTGGTTGCGGCATGGCCGCCACGTGGCAGTTTGGATCCAACTCTGGTACAGCGCGTACACGTGGCTGTATCGGGTAGGCCTGAACTTTACGGGCAGTTTCCTTATATTGATTGTTGGAGACAGGCCGTAAATGACTCACCAAAATGGATTCAGACATGCCACGAGGAGCAATGTCGCCTCATGGTGGCTAGGACTTGTTTGTCCACTAGGACTGGTGTTAGGCCCATTTTGGACACGCCCCCTGAGTCCGAGATCCCTTTGCCGCCCCCTTACTTTCCTTTAAGAGGAAGTGACGCGAATGCAGGAAGTCCTGCACCCCTTCCCCCATTGCCCCCATCCACTTCCGCTTCCTCCTCCAGTACAGAATCCACCCCCTCTCGTACTAAATCTCCCCTTCCGGAACCAGAACCAACCCCCATTAGATCTGAATATCCTGATTTGGCGCCACTTCAGACTTCCGGTCAAGCTTCTTCTAGCTCGGCTCGAAGTGTTCTATTTACTAACTTTTCCCAAAACCAAGCTCCCACATCCTCATGCTTTATTACCCCCCGACCGGAACCTCTAACTGATGCCCCTCCACGTAGCCCCATACTAACCCGACAACTGACCGGTACCGAACAATTAAAACATTATCAGATGCCTCTTCGTCTGAATCCCGGGTCAGCCTATATCGATGCCGCAGGTCAAATGGCACATGCTGACCCAGTCTTCGTATATGTCCCGTTCACGACTACCGATCTCTTGAATTGGAAGACCCACAATTCCTCGTACACTGAGAAACCACAAGCTATGACCGATCTGTTCACCTCGATAGTTCAGACACATAACCCGACATGGGCTGATTGCCAGCAGTTATTAATGACTTTGTTCAATAATGAGGAAAGGACAAGGATTAATCAAGCGGCCATTAAAGCGCTAGAGGATAGAGCCCGTGCTTTGAATCAAGCCAATCCAGCAGCATGGGCCGCAACACATTATCCTAACACCGATCCCGACTGGAATGTAAATGGTGCAGATATGGTTCAACTCAGAGCCTATAGAGACGCTAAAATTGCTGGCATGAAAGCCGGAGGAAAGAAAGCTATTAACATGTCGAAGACAGTTGAGGTGATTCAGAAAAGTGATGAAGCGCCCAGTGTCTTTTATGACCGATTATTGGAGGCATACCGCTTGTATACCCCCTTTAATCCGGAAGACGCAGATAATTCCCGAATGGTGAACTCCGCCTTTGTCAGCCAAGCTTACGGAGATATTAAGCGCAAGCTACAGAAGTTAGAAGGGTTTGCAGGTATGTCTATCACCCAACTAATGGAGGTAGCGAATAAAGTGTATATGAATAGGGAAACAGAAAGTAAGAAAGAGGAAGAGCGCAAGATGCGTAAAAAGGCTGATATGCTAGCGGTAGCGATCGCAGGCGTAGATAGACGGGGCCCAGATAGAGGCGATAGTAGATGGAATAGGGAGCCTTTGAGTAGGAATCAGTGCGCGTATTGCAAGGAAGAAGGGCATTGGAGGAACGAGTGTCCGCAAAGAGAGCAGTACGAGAGAGACCAACCCAGGACAGGTTACGGAAACTTTAGAGGCAGAGTGAGAGGTAGAGGAGGCCCCGGAGGGAGTAATGGTAATAGAGGGAGCAATGGGAACAGAGGAAGTGTTAGGGAAGATAGGTACTTTCCAGCAGCGCAAAGGTCCCGCGATAGAGAAGGTAGGGACTTTGTAGGATTGGCTGACACGGTCATGGAGGACTATTGATACCGACCGGGCTCCATCCCCCTTGGTCGAGCGGAGCCTATGGTCGATGTATCAATAGGGGGAAAAAGGAGTGCGTTCATGATCGACACTGGTGCTGAACATTCGGTGGTGACTGACCTAGTTGCTCCTCCATCTGGAAAAACTATTACTGTAATAGGAGCAACTGGAAGAAGTGCTGAAAAACCGGTTCTTAAAAGTCGACTCTGTACATTGGGAGGCCACGTAGTAAAACATCAATTCCTTTATATGCCTGAATGTCCAGTCCAATTGCTGGGACGTGATATGCTATCTAAGTTACAAGCGCAGATTACGTTCCTACCAAATGGAACAACATCCTTAAAGTTTAATGGACCTTCAGGTATTATGACATTATCCATACCAAAGGAAGAAGAGTGGCGACTTTATACAGCGTTGACTAGCCAAAACCCTAGGAGTGATGAGTCCTTATTCAACATACCAGGAGTTCGGGCAGAGAACAACCCACCAGGACTGGCCCGCAATATTCCACCTATTAAAATCGAACTAAAACTTGGGGTTTATCCAGTAAGCCTAAGACAATATCACATCCCGCAGAAGGCTAAGAAGAACATCCAATCTTATCTGGATAAGTTCATACGGTATGGTATCCTAAAATTCTGTACTTCCCCCTGGAACACCCCATTGCTGCCTGTTCAAAAGCCCGGTACAGATGAGTATCGACCTGTGCAGGACTTGAGAGCAGTCAATGATGCGGTTGTTAGTATACATCCAGTTGTGCCCAATCCATATAACCTGCTTGCTTTAATTCCGGGCGGGGCTACTTACTTTACAGTCTTAGATCTCAAAGATGCCTTCTTTTGCCTCCGAATTGCCGCAGAAAGCCAATGTATCTTCGCTTTCCAATGGAAAAACGCTGTGACGGGCTCAAAACGCCAAATGACCTGGACAAGACTGCCCCAAGGGTTTAAAAATTCACCCACCCTATTTGGTTCAGCTCTAAGTCAGGATTTATTGGATTTCGAGTCCATCCCAGGAGAGTGTGTATTGTTACAATATGTAGATGACTTGTTGATAGCAGCAGTTACAAAGGAAATATGTCAGCAAGCGACGCACGATCTACTACACATTCTCTGGAAGGCAGGATACAAGGTGTCTAGAAAGAAGGCTCAGTTGTGTTTGCCAACTGTCAAATATCTGGGATTCCATATCTCTGAAGGTCAAAGAATTATGGGGCCAGAGAGAAAAGAAGCTGTGTGCCAAATACCGATACCCAAGAATAGAAGACAAGTGCGAGAATTCTTGGGGGCAGCAAGCTTCTGTAGGATATGGATTCCCAGCTACGCGATACTGGCAAAACCTCTGTATGCAGCTATCAAAGGTACAGAGCACGACCCCTTCTTATGGACTCAAGAACAGCAAACGGCATTTGAAGATGTGAAGAAGGCTTTGATGAGTGCCCCAGCATTAGGTCTACCTGATCACACACGACCATTCTACCTGTATGTACATGAGCAAAGAAGAATGGCTGTGGGAGTATTGACACAGTACTTGGGATCATGGCAAAGACCTGTTGCCTACATGTCTAAGCAACTGGATGCAGTGGCCAGCGGACTTCCACCTTGTCTAAGAGCAGTAGCTGCAACCGCCCTGCTAGTAGCTGAAGCCGATAAACTCACTCTGGGTCAAGAACTTTATGTACGAGTCCCACATGCAGTACAGACGTTGTTGGATTACAAAGGAAATCATTGGTTTAGTAATAGCCGTATGACCAAGTATCAAGCAATGTTGTGTGAAAACCCAAGAGTGCATTTAGAGACTGTAAACACCTTAAATCCAGCTACCCTTTTGCCACAACCTACTGAAAGTCAACATGATTGTTTGGAAGTAATGGATGAAGTATTTTCAAGTAGACCAGATCTTCGTGATTTTCCCATCCAGAACCCTGATGTTCAATATTATACCGACGGCAGTAGTTATGTGAAAGAAGGGATCCGCTATGCAGGATATGCAGTAACAACAATAGACAAGGTGATAGAAGCTCGGCCACTGGCGAAAGGAACATCAGCACAAAAGGCAGAATTGATAGCACTGACACGAGCGTTACAATTGGCTGAAGGTTTAAGAGTGAACATCTACACGGACTCCAAGTATGCGTTTTTAACCACTCATGCCCACGGAGCTTTGTATAAAGAAAGAGGACTATTGAATTCAGAAGGCAAAGAAATCAAGTATGCAGCTGAAATCCTACAACTATTGGAAGCAGTGTGGGAGCCGAAAGAAGTCGGTATCATACATTGTCGAGCGCATCTGAGAGGAGATGGTGATGTAACCAAAGGAAATCGGATGGCAGACAGTACAGCTAAGCGTGCCGCTGAATCGGGAAGACAGGAGTATGTGGGGCATATAGCTGCTCTTATACCAACTCCACTGTCTCAATGGACTCCAGTTTATACAGCTCAAGAAGAGGAGTGGTTAAAGACTGAACTTGGAAAGTATTTGGAGAACAAATGGTATCAGTTAGAAGATGGAAGAATAGTCATTCCAGCATCACTAGCGGTAGAAATTGTCCAAAACTATCACAACGGGACACATTCTGGGAGAGACAGCACAGAAGAATCTCTCAGAAAACATTTCTACATACCAAGATTGTCCAACTTGACTCAGGCCATTGTACGAATATGTGTAACGTGTGCTAAAAATAATGCAAGGCAAGGACCAGTAAAGCCACCAGGAGTCCAGTTTATGGGGGGACTCCCCATGTCCGATTTACAAATTGACTATACAGTGATGCCTAAATCGGGTGGACATCGTTACCTGCTGGTAATTGTGTGCACCTATTCAGGCTGGGTAGAAGCATGTCCTACTCGTACAGAGAAAGCAGAAGAAGTTGTGAGATTCCTGCTACGAGAAATAATACCCCGATATGGACTACCCTGCTCTATAGGATCGGACAATGGTCCAGCTTTTGTTCATCAGTGCCTACAACAACTGACTCATATGCTTGGTATAAAGTGGAGGCTTCATACGGCATATAGACCCCAGAGTTCTGGTAAGGTAGAGAGAATGAATAGAACTATTAAGAATCAGTTGGCTAAAATGTGTCAGGAAACCCAACTTAAGTGGAACGTTCTCTTACCCATAGCTCTATTGCGAATCCGCAGTACACCTACCAGAAGGATGGGCCTCTCTCCTTTTGAAATCATGTATGGGCGACCACCTCCCGTACTTGGTAACTTAAGGGGGGATTTGAGTCAGTTGGGAGAAGGAATTACTCGGCAGCAGGTTGTAGAGTTGGGTAAGACTATGGAGGAGGTACAGAAATGGGTACAAGATAGATTACCTGTGAATATTTATCCCCCAGTTCATAGTTACCACCCAGGAGACCAAGTGTGAATTAAAGAGTGGAATAATGTACCGTTAGGGCCCAAGTGGAGAGGTCCTTATGTTGTTCTTTTGTCTACCCCTACAGCGATAAAAGTAGCCGAAGTGACTCCGTGGATACATCACTCCAGGGTTAAACCAGCAGCAGTCGATTCTTGGCAAGTTACAGCAGATCCAGAGAATCCCTGCAAGATCCGGTTGAAGCGCACGACTCAGTCGGAGTGACGAGGAACTTTGTGGATTACAAAATTCTATTGTTTCAGAGATTTGGTAAGTGAGTGAGAGGGCCATAATAAAGCCTGTCCGCTCACCGACGTATAGTATATAAGCCAGGAAAAGTCTCGAAGGGACTCCTGTGAAGACGAGCAGAACTCCATTCCCTGCAGCCCTTACATCCTGGAAGCTGAGGTGCCTTCGCACGGACGAAGACTGAGGATGACGACGAAAGATGTGTTTATGATAATGTTTTTATATGTGTATTTTTATATTCAGGAAGGTAGAGGTACCGACACTCCTAGCTGTGAGGTATGCATTAAGACTACAAGAACAGGTAACCATATTTCCCAAACCCTAATTTGGCATTCACAATACGAGTGTAAAGGAGATGTATCAAGATGTAGATACCTAAATATAGAATATAGTGTGTGCCATTTAGGAGTAGGAGTACCTAAGTGCTTCAGTCCGGAGTATCAACCTCGTACAATTTGGTTGACTCTCAGGAATGGAGATCCTCAGGGGACCCTAATTAATAAGACGGTGTTAGAATCCGTACATTCTTCGGGTGTTCTGCTATTTGATGCGTGTAAGGTGATATCAAGTGGTAGAAAGCCGTGGAATGTATGTGGGGATCTTAGATGGGAGAGGACGTATGGGTCTAATGATAAATATATTTGTCCCAGTAGTAAAAATAAATATGTGAGTCCTAGATGCCCAAATAGAGATTATAACTTTTGCCCATATTGGTCTTGTGTGGGGTGGGCAACTTGGGGACAGACAGTAGACAAGGACATGATTGTGACTAAGTTGCCTACCAGCCCATATTGTAAGTCTATGGAATGCAATCCAGTCCATATACTTATAAATAACCCCGACAAGTTCTTAGATAAATATGGTAATTTATTTGGGTTTCAAATATATGGGACGGGTTTAGATCCTGGGACATTATTGTTTATAGGGATAGAGACTGATACGGTATCCTCCCAGACTCATCAAGTATACCATTCCTTTTATGAAGAGATGAGCATAGATAATAAAATCCCCCATAATGCTAGAAACCTGTTTATTGATTTAGCCGAAAGTATTGCCGGTAGTCTTAATGTTACCAATTGCTATGTGTGTGGAGGTACTAACATGGGAGACCAATGGCCTTGGGAAGCAAAGGAGGTAATGTCCGGTTCTGAGGCAGTTGACCAATTAATATCTACACAAGCCGATTATCATATGAGTGTTAGAGGTAAATCTGAGTGGAGATTAAAGACCTCCATCATAGGTTATGTTTGCATAGCAAGGAAAGGAATGATGTATAATACTTATGTAGGAGAATTAACTTGTCTAGGGCAAAAAGCTTATGATGATGATACGAAGAATACAACCTGGTGGTCGGCTTCAAATGTCTCAGAACCATCTAACCCGTTTGCTAGATACGCCAATTTAAAGGATGTGTGGTTTGATCTATCCATCACATCTACCTGGAGAGCCCCAGCAAATTTGTACTGGATCTGTGGTAAGAAAGCCTATTCGGAGTTGCCACAGGACTGGGAAGGGGCATGTGTGTTGGGTATGCTCAAGCCATCCTTCTTCTTGTTACCTATTGAAACAGGTGAGACTTTAGGTGTTAAAGTATATGATGTGAATCATAGGAAGAAAAGGGGACCCATAGAGATAGGCACCTGGGAAGATAATGAATGGCCTCCCCAGCGTATTATAGATTACTATGGGCCAGCCACGTGGGCAGAAGATGGTACCTTTGGTTATAGAACCCCTATTTATATGCTCAACCGTATTATAAGATTACAGGCAGTGGTTGAGATCATTACCAACGAGACATCACAAGCGCTCAATCTTCTAGCGAAGCATAATACCAGGATGAGGACAGCAGTATACCAAAATAGATTAGCCTTGGATTACCTTTTGGCAGTAGAGGGAGGTGTATGTGGGAAGTTTAACCTGAGCAATTGCTGTCTTCAAATAGATGACGAAGGGCAAGCAATAGCTGAGCTTACTAGCCATATGGTTAAACTAGCGCATGTGCCTACTCAGGTATGGAAAGGGTATAATCCAAGCAGTTGGTTTGGTAGCTGGTATGAGTGGTTTGGAGGGCTTAAGGCAGTGGTAGGTGGAGTCCTACTGATTTTAATGTTGTGTCTACTCCTGCCGTGTCTTATACCCTTAGTAGTTAGGTCTGTGCAAAGCCTGATAGAAAATATAGCAGAGAGGAAGGCTGCTGCACAGATAATTTCAATTTATAAATATAAGGCTCTAGATCAGGGAGAACCAATGCAGGAAGATGAGTGTTGAAGATTCACATCTTAAGATAAGTCTGGTCTGGTTCAAGGTAACTTGCGGTGTATGCAAACTAAGGTTAAGTGATGCCTCAAGTAATTGTGAAATATCAAGAGGCATCAAAGGGGGGAATGTGGTGGAATCTCGGTAAAAATAAATTTAGTAGGCCGAGATTACCACGTGGCATGTGTACATGCATATGCTGACGTATCGATCAGTTGGTTGCACGAGGCAAGATACGATCAGTAGTGTACGGAGCATGTGCAAGAATACAGGTTGTAGTATTCCCCTCCTCCATTGTGCTGGACAGGCCATGCGGTCAAGCAGGAAGTTAATTCTTATTTGTATTGATTGGTTAAGAGAATGTGTGGGTGGAGCTTAATATGGGAGGAGTTATGTGCCTATATAAGGAGCCTGCACTATTGTCCGGGGCTCAGAACTTGCTGTATTTTGGTGACATTAGTCCCTCTGAGTCCCGATCGGTGATCCAATAAAGAATCTCTTCCTTCCTGAAGAAACATGTGTCCATCTCTCTGTGCTTGGCTTCCGTCAGTTTCTCCGGTATCATGAGTATACTGAGCACATGCTGTCAGAGCGGGCACATGTGCTGGGACAGCCCGATCCGGTGCTCCCGGTCTGCCTCTAATACAGAGGCAGACCAGAGCACCATTAACACCGCGATCACCGCAATAGCGGCGATCTGGGATTAATTTTACTGCGTGACGGACGAGGTCCGTCACCCGTCGTTAAGGGTATCCCCAGGATGACAGACCTCGTCCGTCACCCGTCCTGAAGGGGTTAATCTTCTCAAAGATATGTAGCCCATTCTTCGATGATGGTGATGCAGGTTGGGTAGTCACCATTGATGCTGCAATTTTGGAAGAGTAATCTGAGCCTCTGAGCCGTTAGAACAGGGAATTTCGGACATCTTGACTTACTAAATATACAATGCTTCCACTCTATATTTCTCGGGGAATCCACGGCACTAGGACAATGAGTACCTCAATCTTAAACATTTGACAACTATATTCAAATGAGAATAAAATGCCATATAGTAAAGACAATAAAAAGTAACAATAAAAACTGCATGCGTATCTATTAGTATAATAGATGCTGATTGTTGCTATCATCACACTTCTAATGCAGCATTTCTAAGAGTCATAAAATTAGTTATAACATAAAGGTAATAATCAAATTAACACATACACCCTGTTCCAAATTATTATGCAAATTCTATTTAAGTGTCACAAAGATTAAATATTTTGTTTTTCAGTTTAGCTCATGGATGGCATTGTGTCTCAGGGCTCTTTTGATCACTGAAAACAATCTCGGACACCTTTGATAATTAGATTGCCAGGTGAGCCCAATTTAAGGAAAAACTACTAAAGGAGGGTGTTCCACATTATTAAGCAGAGCACAATTTTCATGCAATATGGGGAAGAAAAAGGATCTCTCTGCTGCCGAAAAGAGTGAAATAGTTCAATACCTTCGACGAGGTATGAAAACATTAGATATTGCACGAAAACTTAAGCGTGATCATCGCACTATTAAGAGATTTGTGGCTGATTCAGTACACAGACGGGTTCGTGCAGATAAAGGCACATTGAGGAAGATTTCTGCCAGATCCATGCATCGGATCAAGAGAGCATCTGCTAAAATACCATCACATAGCAGCAAACAGATATTTAAAGCTGCTGGTGCCTCTGGAGTCCCACGGACATCAAGGTGTAGAGTCCTCCAGAGTCTTGCAACTGTGCATAAACCTTCTATTCGGCCACCATTAACCAATGCTCACAAGCAGAAACGGCTGCAGAAAAATACATGAAGACTAATTTTCAAACAGTCCTGTTCACTTATGAGTGCTGTGCAACCCTGGATGGTCCAGATGGATGGAGTAGTGGATGGTTGGTGGACAGCCACCCTGTTCCAACAAGGCTGCGGCGTCAGCAAGGCGCTGGTGGAGTCATGTTTTGGGTCGGAATCATGGGAAGAGAGCTGGTCGGCCCCTTTAGGGTCCCCGAAGGTGTAAAGATGACCTCTGCAAAGTATGTCGAGTTTCTGACTGACCACTATCTTCCCTGGTACAGAAGGAAGAACTATGCTTTCCGTAATAAAATCCTCTTCATGCATGACAATGCACCACCTCATGCTGCAAAGAATACCTCTGTATCAATGACTGCTATGGGGACAAAAGGAGAGAAAGTCATGGTGTGGCCTCCATCCTCCCCTGACCTCAATCATATTGAGAACCTTTGAAGCATCCTCAAGCAAAAGATCTATGAGTGTGGGAGGCAGTTTACATCCAAACAGCAGCTCTTGGAGGCTATTCTGACATCTTGCAAACAAATTCAAGCAGAAACTGTCCAAAAACTCACAAGTTCAATGGATGCAAGACTTGTGAAGCTGCTACCAAATAAGGGGTCCTATGTTAAAATGTAACGTGACCTGTTAAAATGTTTAAAAAGTTAAAATGTTGTTATAAGTTTGAATGAAATAGCTTTTGATTTTAGTAAATATGCTGCAAACACAACAAATGACGATTTTCAGTTCGTTACAACCTATAAAGTGTTTTGAAACTTACTGTGCGTAATAATTTGGAAGTTTCCTATGTTTAAAAAAAATACTGTTATCATTAGGTGGTTTGTTCAATAAAATTTGAATTGTACTCTTAATAGTTGATATAACATGAGAATTATGCTGACTGTTATTTACATCAATTATTTAGGTAAATGAGAAAAATATAATTTGCATAATAATTTGGAACAGGGTGTAGCCAGGGGCGTATTAGCCGCGAGGCAAACAAGGCATTTGCCTTGGGCGGCATTTTCCAGGGGGCGGCAAAAAACGCCGCCCCCAAATGCCCAAGGCAAATGTCTTGTTAGCCTTGCGGCTAACAGACATGCTGGGCTGGTTGCTGGTTGCTGGGCGGCCGGCGAGGGAGCTCTTCCCCTGAGCTCTCTGCTCAGCTCCCTCGCGCGCCGCCCGCAGAGTGAGACTGGGAGCCGGAATATGATGTCATATTCCGGCTCCGCCTCCCAGCCTCACTCTGCGGGCCGCGCGCGAGGGAGCTGAGCAGAGAGCTCGGGGGAAGAGCTCCCTTGCCGGCCGCCCAGCCTGCCCGCCAGTGCCGTCCTGCAGCCACTGGACCACCAGGGAATGGGAGAACCCCCCCACCCCCAGCATTCCCAAAGGTAAGGAGGCTGGGGGGGGAGTAAATAAAAAAAAAATGTGTTAATGTGAGTGTGTGTGTGTGTCTCTGACTGTGTGTGTCTGATAGTGTGTGTGTGTGTGTGTGTGTCTCTGTAAGTGTGTGTGTCTGACTGTGTGTCCGACAGTGTGTGTCTGTTAGTGTGTGTGTCCGACTGTGTGTTTGTTAGTGTGTGTGTCTCACTGTGTGTGTCTGTTAGTGTGTGTCCGACTGTGTGTGTTTGTTAGTGTGTGTCAGACTGTGTGTGTTTGTTAGTGTGTGTGTCTCACTGTGTGTGTCTGTTAGTGGGTGTGTGTCCAACTGTGTGTGTTTGTTAGTGTGTGTGTCTGACTGTGTGTGTTTGTTAGTGTGTGTGTGTCCGACTGTGTGTGTTTGTTAGTGTGTGTGTCCGACTGTGTGTGTTTGTTAGTGTGTGTGTCTCACTGTGTGTGTCTGTTAGTGTGTGTGTGTCCGACTGTGTGTGTTTGTTAGTGTGTGTGTGTGTGTCTGACTGTGTGTGTCTGACTGTGTGTGTCTGTTAGCTAGTGTATGCGTATCTGTCAGTGAATGTGTGTGTATTTAGAAGGCGGGGCAGGGGGGAAGGGTTGGGTGGGGGTGGCGCGCGCGCGCGCGGGGAGGGGGGTGGCTGAGTTTTGTCCTGCCTAGGGCAGCACAAAACCAAGATACACCACTGGGTGTAGCCCCTGTTTTCCAGGCCACTCTTCCACAAATTGAACTACAAAACTCTGTACAGTCTTTTTGTTGATGTTGCACATCGGGGCCCTTGGTGAGCTGTAGATTTTGTTATTTCCTTAAGATTTAAATGGTAAAATGTAAATGTCCCTGAATACTCCTGCCAAATGATCTGTATAAGACCTGTCTTTGTTTTTCTACTTCACAAACACTGCTGTCACAGCAGGGTAGTTTAGAGTGGCATACTGGATGTCAGATCTTCTCTGCAAACACAGGAACATTGGAGCCTAATTAAAGTTACAGCAAGAGGTTGGGGGACACCAGCTTCTTGCTGTAGGATCATATTTTGGAGTGGATCATATTTTGCAGAGACCCCCCCCCCCCCCCCAAAAAAAAAAATGTTTTTGATGACCTGGTGGCCCTGGGATGCAGGGGAAGTTAGCTGTACTTACCCTGTCCCTTAGAGATGTTGCCCAGGTCCTACGCGTTTCGTTCATGTAGGAACTTCCACAGGGAACTCCAATGATAAAACAAATACCATACAGTAAAATTTGGTATACAATAAAAAAAACCGCTTGAATCCCTCCCTTCCCCGAATCCCGTTATAAAGGAATAGTCCTTCCTGTTCATTGGTGGTTGGGTAGGTGTCCTCCCTGTTTCCTCAATTGTTCAATCAATATTTGCCAATCACTTCTCCTTCCTTCGTACACACACTTTCCTCCCCATCCTAATGTTGCTGCGTACATGCTGTTGCCGGTTTCTAATGCATTCCAGAGTGCACTTCCGTGCGTTCCAGTAACATCACTTTCGCTTTTGCGTTCCATCAACGTTAGGTGTGCATTCCATGGACGCCAATGTCTGTACTTAGATTGTGGATATTGTTTGTGTTCAAAGTTCCATTAGGATTAGAGCAGTTATCTACTGGGGAAAATAGTATTAGACTCCAATCTCTCAATTGTAATCTCAATTCATTTTGGAACCACAACCCACAACACATCATAGCCATGACAATACTGGAGAACAAAACATAGCCACAACCACTTCAATATATATCAATATATTGAAATAAAGTGCCATTAAGTGTGACATATTCTTAAATGTCATAATTCATATGAAGTGCTTCACAAGCATATACCTGTTTCTAAAACCAAACAAGATTTATGATATATAGAAAACATGAATACTTAGATGAAAAATATGTTTTAAAAAATGCTATCTATAGGTAATAATATAATAATAATTATGTCACTAATGAAAAAATAAACCAATAGAAATAAAAAAAATAATGCACAACAGTGTAAATAATTAAAAGACCAATAATAAATATATCAAAAATAATTAAATGACAAATAAAAATAAAGATACAAATAATAATAAAAATAAAATAAAAGATGAAAATAAAGTGGAAAACAATGAAATAAAAATAATAAGAAAATAAACAGGATACCCCTACAGAAAGCAGACCAGCTCTATATCCATATGAAGTCCAAAGGGTTCTAACATCTGTAATTTCTGTAATTTGTGGATCCAATATGTCTCCCATTGGGAGAGGTTTTTAACTCTGTCCCCTCCCCTCCAGTGTGGAGGGATTCTTTCTATCCCGAGGAATCTCAACTGTGTTAAATTACATTTTGGACAAGACCTACAGTGGTTAGGGACTGAATGTGCTAGGACACCTTTCTTTATGTTGTTAATGTGTTCCATGATTCTAGTTTTTAGGCATCTTTTCGTACGGCCCACATATTGCTTGCTTCATGGACACTGCAGTAAGTATACTACACAATCCGTGCAGCAACCGATCCCCGCACAAACTGAAAAAATCTCACCAGTGGAGACACTAGAGATAAGTGTAGAGCTCTCTATCCAAATACAGCTTTACAGTGTTGGCATCCTCTGAAACCCAATTTTAAGGTATTGTCTGTTGTAGACTGTTTGCATTTAATGTAACTTGGTGCCAATAAATTCTTCAAGTTCCTGTTCTTCCTATTAATCATTAACGGTTGTTTCGGAAGTAGTTTTCATAGGATCGGGTCTTTCAATAAAATAGGCCAGCATTTCTGTACACTTTTCTTAATATCTCTATGTTGTGTATTGGATCTTGTCATAAGGGCATATCCAAATTGCACATTGTCCCTCATTTTATTACTATCCATAAGTATAATATATATTGCTTTGCAAGCACTGATATTTGACCATTTTTTTTATTATAGTATGTTTTGAAGAGTTAAAGTGGCTCTATCACAGTTAGGTTCCTTGAACAAATCGTGAAGACAAACTGTGTATGGAATGCAGAATGGAATGTGTGTGGACACCTCTGCTGGCCTAAATAGTATTCCAATGTACATTTTTCACATTATACTTGGTGCTGTGGTCAATGAAGCTGTATGAATATACAGTGGTGTCTCGGTGATATGTTCATTTATATATAAAATCAGTATTATGCTACTTGAGTGTGCGGTTTGTTTGTTGTTGTTTTTTTTAATATACTGGAAACTGCCTTTCCAATGAGAATCTTATGAGAATAGTTTATAGATCTACACTGCAATTGTATTATCAGTTTGGAATTTCCATTTGGCCATCAGAATTATTGAGAGTCTTTATTGCCTTGTGTGTATATGTCTTTTCTTTGTTTTATCTAGGTGGTGATTGGAATGAGTCACTTGTTGCTGCCCCCCAGCCACAGCATAATTTACCAAAAACCTGTAAGGAAGGAGGACTGTGTGAGGATGCATAAATGCACAAATATCAGCAACAAGTCCCCAATAGTGGTCACAATGGTAGCTAGGTTCCCTTTTGAATAAAAAAAAAGCACTTTTAGAAATGCTCAGAATAATAGCTAGGGCGGTATAATTTTAGTATAATTTATGTAAATACTAGATTAAAAAAATTTAAAATCCTGTTTTTTATTTGCTTATCCATTACACAATAATACAATTAAATTCCTTTGAATGAAACATGAATAAATGTTACCCTTTCAGTGTCAGAAAGGAATGCTGTGCAGGGAAAGCTATGATGATTTGCTCACCCCATTGCTCCCAGACTTAGCAAATTTGACATCTTCACCTATCCAGGTTTTCAAGCATATCATTTGGAGATATATTACATATCAATTAGAATGCAGACTACACTCGGCACGAGGCGTGAATGAACATTTGTTAAATTGAATCATATTTTTACAGCAATGTTTCTGTCTTAATAAGCATCCCATTTCTAAATAGCTCTGAATTTATTCCAAGCAGACATAAAGACGAGCGCTCATTAACACTGCCAATTGTGCCAGTATTGGAATGTCACTGTGGTTGTGACAGCTAATTACTGGGAGCAAATATCAGTACAGGACAGAACACTATCAATCTCCAGTACCGTCGTGTGGGTGGTGGTAAGGAAGCTCTAGTACACTTTACAAACGCCCCACCTTTTCATGTTTCAGCCTTGCAGTAAACAAGCTCTTCTTTGCAATAATTAGATCTTTTCCTTGTACTGACATGCCACTTTGTTTTATCTACAATGAGGGTAGTCCAGCTGGATCTTACTCAAGATTATCTTTCTCTGGCCCTAGTTCACCCATAAAATAGTGGTTTAATATTCAACCAACAATAATTTGTTCTGTAAAAGTTTGGGTTTAAAAATGAACAATATCTTCTAGATTATCGATTACCAACTGGTTGCTTGTAAACAGTAGCAGAGTGACTTAAAGTGGTTTTAAATGGCAGAAGACCTTATAGGTTCTATCGCACATAGTGCCTACCTACCTTTTACAATAACATGCTTCTAATGGGTCGACAATCGTTGAGAGCTCCAGACAACAGGCAGTGTTTAAGGGGCATGTGCTTATCAAAGAATGTGTCATTGTCTACAGTAGACTATTCTGAATATAACATGGGACAATCTTTTTATCTGCCTGTTTGTTTATCAATCAAAAGTACATACCAAAAGTAAATTTATTGTTGCATTTTATATTTAGGGTTACTCACTATGACCACTGCAGTGATTTTTAAGAGGTCATAGTGCTTGGAGTCTGTATGTGCAGCATTTCAGTTAGAACCTCCAGCAGCGTCACAAGATTTCTGGGAACAAGGTACTGGGACAAAGTACATATTGTTTTGTAAATTGGGAACTAGCAGTAGACTGACAGCATCAGCTTACGGAGGCCCCGGACTAAGTGAAGAGGTAGCTGGGCAGAGCGATCAGGTGCTGTCTTCCAAGGTTCGGTGTTAAGCTAATTGTTAACGATTTAACCCCTTAAGGTAAGAATGTGCCCACGACCTCCTAGCATCATGACTTTATTGGGATGATGTTGTTATGGTGTCCAGAGTGACACAACATACACTGAACTGTTGCAGGATTTGTGTAAATTGTTCAAGCTAACTGTGCTACACTCTCACATTTCTTTTACAAGTATAAACTCTTTCTGGGTAATTGACAAAACCTGGGTCATCGAAAGTGCACCAGTGAATTGCACATTTTAGTCAAAATAGCTGAACTGGAAAAAATCCTTCAACTGGGTTCTTTTTTTTTTTTTTTTATCAGGACCAATAATTTCACTGTGTTTATTTCTTAGAGTCAACACTTTAAAAAAGTTCAAGGATAATCATAAGCCTGTGCAGAGCAGGCAGCAGTCATTTATACTCTCCCCATTCAACACAACCAATGTTGAGCAATGCAGGGCAACTGAAGTGTAACCAACATAAACCCTTCAGAGCCAGAGGTTCTTACAACAGAACAGAAAGGTCCTCTGGCAGTGGAGGAGCAATTTTCAAAGGGCCAGCAGCAGAGTGTATCCCCTGGTTTACTTGATAAGCAGGTTGTCCACTTCTTTGCATGTTCAGGCAAAAGCTGTTCATGAAGCACAATACCTCTGTACAAACAGGCTATGTGTCCTCTCAAATGCACTCAAGAGTCAACATCAGGTATGAACTGTAGGAAACCAAGAGCCATTACCTACAATGGAGAACGATGGACTTTATTTCAACTATAAACGTAAGTGTGAATATGTAATAAATGTGCCTCCACTGGAATAATTTAGGGCCAAAGTAAATCATGAAGCTCAATGTTATCAGTCCAGTTTGAGTCTTAAGACTTTGCGTTATCCAGGTGATTTATAGATGAGAAGCAGCAGCCAGTTCCGATCCAAGATGTGATTGTTAACATTTCTCTAGCTCCAGGCCATCCTTGAAGAAGATCATGAAAGGAGTAATACCATCTTCACGGAAATCAAGCAGAGCCACCATGCCCTCTGTGTTCATGCCTTCTCCTGTAAAGAACTGGTAGTTTTTAAAGTTGGTAATAATGTGTTTGACTTGCTCTGCAGCACCAGTCATGAAAGGTTTAACACGGCTTGGATTTGTTTCCTCAAGCTTTGCTTTGATTAGTTTCATGTAACCCTTAATATAAGATTTGTAAGATTCCTTTGTGAAGCCAGTTTCCTGAAGCTTGTGATTTAATACTATATCAACTCCTGTGACTGTTGTTGAATCTGACCCTTCATCTGGGCACTCAGAAGATGCATTGGCACCAATCAGAGCATCATCAATTGAACCTTCTGTTCTAGAGACCATCTTGCCTTCAACTTCATAGCAAAGTCCACCACTGCTTTCTTTGATTTTGTAGATGTCTGAGAACATCTCATCCTGGGAGATGACATCCTTGTAGATGATCATGGCGGCGGGGTACTGAGCGGCTCGGTCCCGGAGCGGTCTATCGGAGGCTCAGCGCCGGCAGAGGGTGGGGAGAGGAAAAGCGGGTTCTTTTTTTAACTCTGTTACTTTGGCCAAAATGTAGTCATTCTCTGGTGAATACCTGACAGTTACTGGTGTAGTGAATTTATGTAAAGAGCCAAACAAATTAGTATTGGGCATTAAATTTCAAAATGGCAACCAAATGATCAAATCAAAATTTCAGGGTTCCGTCTCCTCAAACATATAGATTTGATGGAACGCACGCTGGTCTCAAAGACCTTGTGCAACATTCACCCCTTTGGACTGCCGGTGTCTAGAGAGAGGAGAGGATGTGCTGTTGAATTTCTATAGGCATTTGTGATCGCTAATAGGCGCATTTTTACCTACATCTTGTGAGTATTTTTAATCGGTTGTAATACATTTTGTTATTTTACAGAGTGCACTATGTTTTTTTTTTGTTTTCTCATCTCTAGGTGCAATATCATATCGAGCACACTATCACTCTATAGTTGATAGTGACTGTAACCACTCAGAAGATCCATTGTAACTTAAGAACTCTATATTTTTGTCGGGTACTATAATACGTAAGCAACTAGTGCTTAGAACTTGACATGTGCACAGTCGTTATTTGACATGTGCTAAACCCATAATTAAATGACACTTAGACACCAATTTTCTGTTGGAGTATAAAGTCCACAGCTTTATTAATAATTATATAATTTAACAATTTAACAATTTAGGGTCATTGTCACAAGTATTAATTACATCCGACCTTCCTGCCCAATACCCTGACAATGACCCTACCAAATAACAATAATTAACATTCCAATAATGCATAACGTTTTACACATGGCCTACCAAAGAGGCACCATAACTATATGTTTAACGGTAGGGGTGTACCCAGACACCCCTACACCCCCAGGTTCGTAGCCACCAACGAGCTTGAACCTAACAACCACTTTCCACTCCGGCATTCTCCAGCCTAGACCTTGGCCTGCCCACTTCCTATTCCACCTAAATCTTCTTTAACCCACGCCCTATTCCCGCCGCTGTGACCAAACAGGAAACTGCCTCAAACCAAAGGGAGGGTGGGAGGGACAAGTAACAAGTAAGTGAGGTTTTGATAAAGATGGCCGTTATTTAAACCCCTACTCTCCTCCCCCCAAACCCAATATTCATTTTCCACACCCCCTGACCTTAACTTCACCTGCCCACTCTCTGGCCCTGTCAAGGCCCACTCCACCACTGCGTTGCTCCGTGGGCTTCAAACTACAGGTATTTTGTCTTGTAGTTTCAGGCACTTTTTACTACACTGTTTCAAAGGACTTATATATATTTGGTTGACACGTTTTTAAATTTTATCTACGGAGATTTCACTTTTAGATCTATATTGAGTTCTTTTATTGGTTCTTTTGCCTTTCCATAGATTTTTCAGTTATACTGTATTTATTTTTTGTATATATACATATATGTTATTGCTATATTTATATTACTAATTTGTATAGCAATTATTATTTTCTTGAATGCATCATATTCTCTCTACATATCAGTTCCTGGGTATTTTGGATTAGTTTTATGATATAGATTTGATTGATCACTCTTTTTTTAACTTTTAGAGTAGGAAAAAAGAAGTGTTTTTGTTTACGTTACAAAAAATATACACTTTTATTTTGGAACATGTGACTAATTATCTGCTAGTTCTGCAACAATTCATTTTCTTGGTGGGAAGATTTGGAACAACCAAATGACCACCTCACAATCCATATATGAAGTGTTTTTGAGAGCTTTTTTTTTTTGTCAGGTCTCCTTGTAGCATTTAATTTTGTTAATGTTTTACATAAAATAATTTATTATTATTAATGTAACTGATGTATTGTTAAGAAAACAGTTTTTACTAAGGATAGTTATTTCAAATAGAGAGGTAGTCAATGATGTTCCTACATAAGGCTAACTAAACACATGATAAATATAATACAATAACTAGTGTAACATACAGTTAAATTTTATTCTTAAATAGACACACTAGAAAGATCAAACCCATTTAACTATCAGTAAGGACACGTTCTCATCTCAACTGGACGCTTGGAAAAGTAAAATAAATGACTGATATTTCTACCTGTAAGTAAACACGCACACAGAGCACCACCTGTTTAGTGTTTTTAGGATATAGATTTGTTTAAAAGGGCAGTGGGTGTGGGTGAATTAAATCTTTTTCTTTCTTTCTTAAGCTGTAGAGAATTGGCATCTAAATGACATTATACAGATAAAATTTGCATATGTATTACAGCATAAACTGTCTCTCGGAGCTCGGATTCTGCGTCATGTGATGGAGCGACAGGATTTACCCAGAGAAAATGAAAAGGTTTTTATTGGGAGCACGGAGGCGTCACCTTCTAAATCTGACTTGAAATTACAAGTTATTGGGCCGTGAAGGAGCAGTTTTCATATGCTCAGATGCGTTCGTACACCCGGCACATCTGTGTCATTTAATTCCAAATCAAACACGCTCATTCAGTTTAGTTCTAGAGATGGAGATTGTTAATATCAGAATTAATTTATCTGATGACTGCTCTATTGCTGCCACCTGCTGGTCATCTGCTGATATAACTCCATGAATTGCATATGCAGGGGGCATATGCAAAATATATAAGGATTAAAAATGAACGGTTTGGAGGAAAAATGTCTCAAAAATTATTTCCATCTATTTTTTTTCTGGTTTGCACTGTGATTGCCAAAAAAAAACCTATAAGGTCTGATCATCACTTGTATTGTAAACTTTAAAGGAAATATTATCAGCACCAAAATATATATATATTAACCCCTTCGTAACAAGTACTTTTTAATTAAAAAATAGCATAACGTATTTAAATCATAAGTAGCATATAAACATGCTATAACACATCAATGTATATATATTGCTTCGCAGAAAATGTAAGTATTAAAATTATGTAAATGTACACAAATTTTACACAAATTTTATTTTCTACTTATTCGCTCAGTCTTAGTCGCTCAAAAATATTGGGGGAATTAAAAGCTTTAGATCATATAAAATTTCACACAGGCTCTGAAATGTTTCAGTTAAAGCAAAAATTGAATTTTTCTCACATACAACAGATGTGACAAATATTGATAAATAAAAATGGTCAAATACCTTGCTTGTAGGTATTTGTAAATATCCTGGAGGCATTACTAGCAGTACAGCTTACTAAAAATGCTAAATGAATGTAAAAAATAAAAGTATTTTAAAAACTGCTATAAAAAGTTGATCAATCTCTGGGCTGCTTATGTAATGCTGACAGTAAAATGATTGAGTCATTTCACTTCTGCCCTTCCCTGACTGTAGGAATCCTATGACTCTTTAAAACTTCCTGTACTGTTTGAAAGCAGGTGGATTTACTTCGTATAGCCCTCCCAATCCTCCCAATAAAATGTAGTGGCCCTGGGACTGGTGCTACTTACCAGTTTTTAAGTTGTGTTGGTCCTGCCAAGTCTTCATTCACAGCATCTTCCAAGATGGCAGTACACTTGAAATCTCCTAACGCATGCATGTATAATCATGTGAATGCCAGAAGTGACACGATGCTAGAAAGTTGACAAAGCAAGCTCCACCCTTTGTCAAATTATGTCAATTAGCAGGTTACACATAAAGAAAAGTAAAAAAAAAAGTCCCCTTATATATAACTTCTAATCAGTAATATTTTTTTAAATGGAGCTAAACAAGAGGAAAGGGCTAGAAACTGCATACAAAGAAAGTTACAGAGCTGCTTTAAATCACGATGTTTAAGCAGGTCTACCACACCTCCTATGGCTGTGACTCACATAGCCTCTCTACACACTTCATTGCAAAATAGATCAAATGTCTTTAGCTAACCATATTGCACAGTGTGTTTCATTTAAAATTTGTTATCTTCTGCCCTGTTAATAGACTGCTAGAACCTGTAACAGCCTCATGTGTATGAGTAACGTTAACATAGCATAGGATAAGGACTTCTAAACACATTGTACTGTAAAAATAAACGTTTTTATTTATGGAGCAGGTTGAAGCAGAGGCATGAGCTATACACTAGTACTGCTTTATTCAATTTTTTTTTTGGTTTCAGTGTCCCTTAAAGTGGCTGCTGCTCAATCTGTTTATATCATATTGACCTCTAGTCTTTGTGAAGTCACCAGACACTTCATTCACTGCAAGAGACAGAGACAGTGAAAGAGCAATCAGAAATGCTCAGAAATATGTTATGTGTAACACAAAAACAGCTTCAAATGTTAAAAAAACAAGTGCTTTAATATAACGTATATTTATCAATAGATGGTGATGAATGTCATAAACTATACCTTATATCTCTGTCCCTCACCTGCTCAGGTTTACCTGTCTAGTTGCCTTTCAAATGATGCTGGCATTTCCGACTTACAGTCATCTCATTATACGGTCGCTGTGTGGTTTGTTAGTCTGACACTACATCGAAACTGCAGCATTTATCCATCCTGCTAGAATTGGCAGCTACTTAACCAAACAACAGACCATTCTATTCTGCAAAAGAATAGATTAAAGCTTAAATTTGTGGAAATAGAAGAAAAGTGCATGTTCTTCCAAAACATTGATGGGTACACAAACAGCACTTGCAAAAAATAGCAGTTTTTTTTATAGAGACTCTTAACAAATATAAATAACTGCAATTTGTAGGCCATTTGCAGCACCATGAGTCTTGTCTATGTGGCAATTGCAAGGGGGGAGGAGGGAGGAGTCAGAAGACAATAAAGAGTTGGCAATTCTGAATCCCGAAAACATCAGTATTATCTTTTTTCAGCATATCTATTTATTTGCATTTTTTATAATTTAATATTTACTACTATAGAACCCAGTAAACTCACAGACATATGTAGCAGGAGCATCTGGCAGCCAACTAGTTAAATAGCCATTAGCTGACTTAATGGACCCATTTCTCTGTTCCACCTGTAATAATTACTAAGTCAAAAGCTTCAGAACATCCAGTGAACTGAGACGGACTCATCCTAATTTCTAACCTTTTAATGATGACTGAGATACCATCTCCTGCTGTTCTAAGAGTCACGCTGCAGTAAAGATATGGGTTGGAAGCTGGATGCAATTCATTGGTGCAAATCATCCAGCCACATGTGACACCAGAATAGAACAAGCTTTGCATAAAAAAAGCTCGCTAACCTTGTGAACGCAAGTTAATGCTGTAAGTGTCTGGGTGTCCAATTGATGCTCTTCATGATTCTGGAAATTCTAACCTTGTAATAAACTCAGGGCATTTTGATATCAAACATCCATGGCGTTCTGTGATGGTTTTTTTCCCCAGAAATTCTTTTATAAGATGTCTCATTTTAAATTAATGTTGCCTAGCTGCAATGATTATTTTTCCTTATTGGCTTTTTTTCCTAGTGGCAATGCCAGAATGGTACCCCTTTTCAGCGAGCAGGCATGCCCATTGTGGGCATCGCCCACCCAACCTATTCTCATACCTCGCAATATTGGGAGGTATGCATACCATCATCAAATAAATATTGTTAGTCTTTCGAATACTAATATCCTGCTTCTTTGATTATTCTGCGGCCATGTCATCTTCCACTTTTTAATTATTTATTAGATTTTTGAGCTTTTCTTTTTTGTATATCTAAAAATAAATCACACGTTTATGAGCAAGGTACGCAATCCCATGTTTCAAATAAACGTTATGCTAATGTTTTTTTCAAACACAAACTGCTTGGCTGTGAAGGGGTTAAGGGTCCAACTCTAAACCAAATACATTAAAAAACTCAATAAACACGGACTATGTTGCAAGCAGCAGAACAGAAATGTTTTTACTACCACATTAAACACTGTAGTCAATGAGTTTATGTATATAACAGTGCCATCTCCGAGAAGAATCTGATTGGTTGGCTGACTGCAAGTACAAAGAAATAAACTACAAAAAAAACTATCCTAATTACTGTTTGTCCTGGGTATAAGACACACAGACGTAAGAACAAAGAACAGATGTTAGTGCAATGTAGGATGCTTATTATTAGGTCCAAATTAGTTTCCAATGGAAAGTGTGTTAGGAATCCAGTTTTACAAGATTAATAACCAATTAACTGTATGGAATATATCAACTGGATAAAGCAACATATAGCTTCTGCAAATGCTGTTAAATCGATCATTAATTTCCAGATGATTATATTTCAGCTATTTGACTAAAGAATGTCTGGCAGCATTTTCTCTGCTGCTTTCAGTACCGTAGTTAAAAATCAAATCATGGAGTAAATATTGTGATATTTCAACAAAATCCATATAAACATGCCACAAGCAGGGCAGATTTACAATGTTAAAATTCTATTTGTTTTTGTGGTCTTTTACTATAATTTGAAATTAATCTCATATAGTGATATAAAATATACTTGTAGACATAAAGCAAGACGGAAGCTCAATGAGCCGCATTGATACTCTCTAGGAGTAATTTATTCTATGCCAAATTTGCATAGTAATTTAGAAAAAATACCTACATACACACATACAGACACACACACACACACATACATACAGACACATACACACAGACACACACATACACACAAACCCCCAAAAGATATACACACAGACACAGACACACACACAGACACACACACAGACACATAAACACAGACACACATGCAGTTTGTTTGTATGTATGTCTGTGTGCGTCTCTGTATGCATGTGTCTGTGTGTGTCTGTATGTATGTGTCTGTATGTGTGTGTGTGTGTATCTCTGTATGTATGTGTCTGTATGTGTGTGTGTGTGTCTCTGTATGTATGTGTCTGTGTGATACAGACACATACATACAGAGGCACAGACATACATACAGGCTAAGCAAGTTATAAGAGCTTCCAAATCACACACAGAAGAGAAAATAGCACAGTAAAAAAGGGGACAAATGATTTTTTAGATACATAAATGAGAAAAGGAAAGCAAAACAAGGATTAGTAAGATTAAAAACAAAATAAGGAAGGTATGTAGAAGAGGATAAAGGTCTAGCTGACTTCCTCAATGAATATTTTTGTTCAGTATTTACAGATGAAAAATGAAGGAAAGGGACCTCAGTTAGGAAAAAGGACAAATGAGTCATTTATTACATGTGAGTTTACAGAGGAAGAGGCTCTATTTCAACTGTCAAACGTAAAGACAAATAAGTCAATGGGACCTGATGGAATACACCCAAAGCTATTAAAAGAGCTAAGTGGTGTACTAGCAAAACCATTAACAGATTTATTTAACCAATCATTGTTAAGAGGAGTAGTCCCAGAAGATTGGAAGCTAGCGAATGTTGTGCCCATTCACAAGAAAGGTAGTAGGGAGGAGTCGGGCAACTATAGGCCAGTAAGCCTTACTTCAGTAGTGGGGAAAGTAATGGAAACCATGTTAAAGAATAGGATTGTTGAACATCTAAAAATACATGGATTTCAAGATCAGAGACAACATGGATTTACTTCAGGGAGATCATGCCAAACTAATCTTATTTTTTTTGATTGGGTTACTAAAATAATAGATCAGGGTGGTGCAGTAGACATTGCTTACCTAGATTTCAGTAAGGCTTTTGACACTGTTGTACATAGAAGGCTTATCAATAAATTGCAATCTTTAAGTTTGGATTCCAATATTGTTGAATGGGTGAGGCAGTGACTGAGTGACTGGCAACAGAGGGTTGTAGTCAATGAAGTATATTCTAAGCTTGGGCTTGTCACCAGTGGGGTACCTCAGGGATCTGTACTTGGACCCAGTTTCTTTAATATTTTTATTAGTGATATTGCAGAAGGTCTTGATGGTAAGGTATGTCTTTTTGCTGATAATGCTAAGATATGTAACAGGGTTGATGTTCCAGGAGGGATAGGCCAAATGGCAAATGATTTAGATAAACTAGAAAAATAGTCAGAGTTGTGGCAACTGACATTTAATGTGCATAAGTGCAAGATAATGCATCTTGAAAGTAAAACCCAAGGGCAGAGTACAGAATATTTGATAGAGTCCTAACCTCAATATCTGAGGAAAGGGATTTAGGGATGATTATTTCTGATGACTTAAAGGTAGGCAGACAATGTAATAAAGCAGCAGGAATCAACACAGTAAAGGAGGAGACTATATTTAAAAGAAGAAAAACTACCACAACAAGATGATATAGTCTTAAATTAGAGGGGCAAAGGTTTAAAAATAATATCAGGAAGTATTACTTTACTGAGAGGGTAGTGGATGCATGGAATAGCCTTCCAGCTGAAGTGGTAGAGGTTAACACAGTAAAGGAGTTTAAGCATGCATGGGATAGGCATAAGGCCATCCTAACTAGAAGATAAGGCCAGGGACAAATGAAAGTATTTAGAAAATTGGGCAGACTAGATGGGCCGAATGGTTCTTATATGCCGTCACATTCTATGTTTCTACAGAGACACACACAGACACATACACAGAAACACACCGTCACATACATACAGAGACACACACACACATACAGACACATACATACAGACACACACACAGACACATGCATACAGAGACGCACACAGACATACAGACACATACACAGGGCCGTCTATAATATGATTAGGACCCTGGGCAATGCATTTTCTAGGGCACCCTGGGCCCTGCCCCTCCCACTGCCTCACCCCCCAATTACGCCCAACCCGCAATCTCACTGACAGACGTACTGGCACATACACACACAGACAGACATTAAAACATTCACAGATACATACTGACACACACAGTCACTGACACACAAATATATACTGGCAGACATACTGGCACACACACAGACATACATACACACACAAACACATATGCTGACATATATTCTGACACACACAGACACATACACTGACAGACGTATTGACACACACACAGGCATACTGACATACACACAGACAGACGTACTGGCACAGACACACAGACAGACATTAAAACATTCACAGATACATACTGACACACACATAAACTGACACACAAATATAACCTGACAGACATACTGACACACACACAGACATACATACATACACACACAGACACATACACTGACAGACATACTGACACACACACAGGCCTACTGACACACACATACACACACACAGAGACATACTTACATACACACACACACACAAACATACTGATACACACACACATACATACTGACACACACACACACACACACACAGACCTACTGACATACATTTAGCCATCCTCCAGGTTCTTACCTTTTTCTGGAGGGTGGTTTCCCTGGTCCAGTGGCAGGCTGAGGCAGATGGGAATCCTCTTCTGGAACTCCTTGCCTTCCTCCTCCCGCGCGGCTATTATCTCCGGTGGGAGGAAGCTGGCTGCAGAACAGGAAGGGGCCCAGTCGAGCTGTTTAAGCGCCACAGCGCCTGACCGGGCTCCTGCTGACACATGCTCCCCGGGTGGCCCTTAGTGGATGGGCCACCCGGGGAGCCTCCTCAGTGTGCGGGAGCCGCACTGCCCGGTCCATAGGGGCTGCACAAATCGCGGGGCCCACAGAGCAGCTGCTCTGGGCCCTCCAGGAGCAACTGGGCCCGGGGCAGCTGCCCCATTTGCCCCGCGTTAAAGATGGCCCTGCATATACATACAGACATACACACAGACACGTACACAATATTTAAGTCACCCTCCTGTTTCCTACCTTTTGCAGGAGGGTGACTTTCCCTGGGGCCAAGTGGGGGCTCAGCCTGATGGGAATCAGAGCTCCCACTCTGACTCCCTCCTCCTTCCTCCTTTCTCCCGCGCGGCTCTGTCAGATAGCTGGGAGGAGTGACCAGGGCAGTCACTTCCTCCCAGCTCTGTCTGACATCATCACAAGGGGCCTGGTCGCACTGTTAAAGCACCCAGCACTGACCGGGGCCCCCTGGAAATCCAATTCCATTGGGTGGCCCTGACAGCATGGGCCACCCGATGGACCCCTTCACGTGCGGCCCCGGTGGTTTGCCGCACAGGCCGGGGCCGCAAAACATGGCGTCGGGTACCCGGTCGCAGGGGTCTGCTGGGCCCGGTCTCAGCTGCGACCCCTGCAACCGCGGTATGTATGCCAGTGAATACAAGCCTGCATTCCTATTGCTTTAGTGTCCCTATCCCTAGTAATTTACATGTCCCCCATAAGTCATAAAAATGTATCAAATAAGAAATTTACACACTTTTCAGTGTTGTGGTTCCTTCAGTGCTAGTAAACTCTCCTCCTCTTGCGACGTAATGGTGGAGGCATGGCCTCCACAATGGTCCAATCCAATGCTTCTCATAAGTGGCAGTGGGGACCTGATGTGTATGCAATTAATCAATTTCGTTTTTTCCTACGGTGGCTTAAACATCACAGTCAGTGCTGCGGAAGTGCCTCTAATAGCCTTCAGTTTGACAGCCAGGAGAGGTGGGATAAACCCTGCAAAGGAAACATTGTAGTTTCTAAAGACTACAATGTTTTACATATAAGGGTTACAACTAATGCAACCCTGCATCCATTGACTTTAGTGGTCCTTTAAGTCAATATAGAAGGGAGTAGACTTGGAAATGGACTGCAATTTGGGTAATTTCAGACCAATCAGACAATCGTCTGAAATTCCAGTTTCTGAGTCACCCCATGTCAGTATAATAAAGGAAACAATTCACATGAGACTTGGCTGGCAAGGCATATACACCTCCCTTGGTCCATGTCTGTCGTCACATCCTCCCATGTCTGTTGCACCAACTCTGTTGATGGATAGGCATTCGTAGATGGCCAATCTCTCCGACACTCTCCTCAGGAACTGGTCATCAGGTGATAGCCCTATCCATCTCCATGAGGTGATGTTCAGAAGTTCTGGTGGTAGTTTCACCCAAATAGCTAGGAAGCCATCTTACCACAGCCACCAAATTTAATAGAGCTCCCAAACTCTGACTGAGTACCTAAACCAGATAAGCTTCCTCTCTGTTACCCGAGACTCTGGAGGGCTTCAGTCCCAGTTGCTAAAGCTTGACTTGGGTCTCTGAGAAACTCTTCCACTGGACCAGTCTGCAGCTCTCTTCTTCCAGTCAGGTTTCATCCTCTCTGCCTTTGCCTCTATTGTTCTTTTCCCAGGCAGGGACACATCTGCCCACACTTTCTCAAACTGCTGCCTTTACAAAGGCACATGTGGCTCTCAGGCCTACCTCTTACTTAACTTGTCCTGGGAATGAGGGACCAGTGCAGCCAGCCAACAGATCCAAACACTCTGTTAATCGCATCCCAGAACAACCCACACAGCACACACAGTTCCCAATGTGACTAACACACAATGCTCTATTTAAACTCAGAACTAGTCCCTGTCCACATTACATTTATGGCAACACACTCAATTACATATGTATTGATACCGGAGAAACTGACGGAAGCCAAGCACAGAGAGATGGACACAGGTTTCTTCAGGAAGGAAGAGATTCTTTATTCGGTTCACCGATCGGGACTCAGAGGGACTAATGTCACCAAAATACAGCAAGTTCTGAGCCCCGGACAATAGTGCAGGCTCCTTATATAGGCATATAACTCCTCCCATATTAAGCTCCACCCGCACATTCTCTTGACCAATCAATACAAATAAGAATTAACTTATTTAACCGCATGGCCTGTCCAGCACAATGGAGGAGGGGAATACTACATCCTGTATTCTCGCACATGCTCCGTACACTACTGATCGTATCTTTGCCACGTGCAACCAACTGATCGATACGTCAGCATATGCACGTACACATGCCACGTGGTAATCTCGGCCTACTAAATTTATTTTTACCGAGATTCCACCACATTCCCCCCTTTGATGCCTCTTGATATTTCACAATTACTTGAGGCATTACTTAACCTTGGTTTGCATACACCGCAAGTTACCATGAACCAGACCAGACTTTTCCTATGATGTGAATCCCTCAACACTCCTCTTCCTGCATTGTTTCTCCCTGATCTAGAGCCTTATATTTATATATGGCCATTATCTGTGCTGCAGCCTTCCTTTCTGCTATATTTTCTATCAGGCTTTGCACAGACCTAACTACTAAGGGGATAAGACATGGCAGGAGTAGACACAACATTAAAATCAGTAGGACTCCGCCTACCAATGCCTTAAGCCCTCCAAACTGCTCATACCAGCTACCAAACCAACTACTTGGATTGTACCCTTTCCATACCTGAGTAGGCACATGCGCTAGTTTAACCATATGGCTAGGAAGCTCAGCTATTGCTTGCCCTTCGTCATCTATTTGAAGACAGCAATTGCTCAGGTTAAACTTCCCACATACACCTCCCTCTACTGCCAATAGGTAATCCAAGGCTAATCTATTTTGGTACACTGCTGTCCTCATTTTGGTATTATGCTTCGCTAGAAGATTGAGCGCTTGTGAGGTCTCATTAGTAATAATCTCAAACACCGCCTGTAATCTTATAATACGGTTGAGCATATAAATTGGGGTTCTATATCCAAAAGTACCATCCTCTGCCCATGTGGCTGGCCCATAATAATCTATAATACGCTGGGGAGGCCATTCATTATCTTCCCAGGCGCCTATCTCTATGGGTCCCCTTTTCTTCCTATGATTCACATCATACACTTTAACACCCAAAGTCTCACCTGTTTCAATAGGTAACAAGAAGAAGGATGGTTTGAGCATACCCAAACCACATGGCCCTTCCCAGTCCTGTGGCAACTCCGAATAGGCTTTCTTACCACAGATCCAGTACAAATTTGCTGGGGCTCTCCAACTAGATGTGATGGATAAGTCAAACCACACGTCCTTTAACCCCTTAAGGACCAAACTTCTGGAATAAAAGGGAATCATGACGTGTCAGACATGTCATGTGTCCTTAAGGGGTTAAATTGGCATATCTTGCAAACGGGTTAGATGGTTCTGAGACATTTGAAGCCGACCACCAAGTTGTATTCTTTGTATCATCATCATAAGCTTTTTGCCCTAGACAAGTTAATTCTCCTACAGAAGTATTATACATCATTCCTTTCCTTGCTATGCATACATAACCTATGATGGAGGTCTTTAATCTCCACTCAGATTTACCTCTAACACTCATCTGATAATCGGCTTGTGAAGATATTAATTGTCCAACTGCCTCAGAACCGGACATTACCTCCTTTGCTTCCCAAGGCCATTGGTCTCCCATGTTAGTACCTCCACATACATAGCAGTTGGTAACATTAAGACTACCGGCAATACTTTCAGCTAAATCAATGAACAGGTTTTTAGCATTATGGGGGATCTTATTATCTATACTCATCTCTTCATAAAAGGAATGGTATACCTGATGAGTTTGGGAGGTTACCGTATCGGTCTCTATCCCTATAAACAAAACTGTCCCAGGGTCTAAACCCGTCCCGTATATTTGAAACCCAAATAAATTACCATATCTATCTAAGAATTGGTCAGGATTATTTATAAGAATATGGACTGGATTGCATTCCATAGACTTACAGTATGGATTGGTAGGCAACTTAGTCACAATCATATCATTGTCTGCTGTCTGTCCCCAAGTTGCCCACCCCACACAAGACCAATATGGGCAAAAATTATAATCTCTATTTGGGCATCTAGGACTCACATACTTATTTTTACTGCTGGGACAAATATATTTATCATTAGACCCATACGTTCTCTCCCATCTAAGATCCCCACATACATTCCACGGCTTTCTACCACTTGATATTGCCTTACATGCATCAAATAGCAGAACACCCGAAGAATGTACGGATTCTAATACCGTTTTATTTATTAGGGTCCCCTGAGGATCTCCATTCCTGAGAGTCAACCAAATTGTACGGGGTTGATACTCTGGATTGAAGCACTTAGGTTCTCCTATCCCTAGATGGCATACACTATACTCTACATTTAGATATCTACACCTAGATACATCTCCTTTACATTCATATTGCGAATGCCAAATTAGGGTCTGGGAAACATGATTACCTGTTCTTGTAGTCTTAATGCATACCTCACAGCTAGGAGTGTCGGTACCTCTACCTTCCTGAATATAAAAATACATATAAACAAACATTATCATAAGCACATCTTTCGTCGGCATCCTCAGTCTTCGTCCGTGCGATGGCACCTCAGCTTCCAGGATGTAAGGGCTGCAGGGAATGGAGTTCTGCTCGTCTTCACAGGGGTCCCTTCGAGACTTTTCCTGACTTTTAAACTACACGTCGGTGAGCGGACAGGCTTTATGGCCTTCTCACTCACTTACCAATCTCTGAAACAATAACATTTGTAATCCACAAGGTTCCTCGTCACTCCGACTGAGTCATGCGCTTTAACCGGATCTTGCAGGGATTCTCTGGATCTGCTGTAACTTGCCAAGAATCGACTGCTGCTGGTTTAACTCTCGAGTGATGAATCCACGGAGTCACTTCGGCCACTTTTATCGCTGTAGGGGTAGACAAAAGAACAACATAAGGACCTCTCCACTTGGGCCCTAACGGTACATTATTCCACTCTTTAATCCACACTTGGTCTCCTGGGTGATAACTATGAACAGGGGGATAAATATTCACAGGTAATCTATCTTGTACCCATTTCTGTACCTCCTCCATAGTCTTACCCAACTCTACAACCTGCTGCCGAGTAATTCCTTCTCCCAACTGACTCAAATCCCCCCTTAAGTTACCAAGTACGGGAGGTGGTCGCCCATACATGATTTCAAAAAGGAGAGAGGCCCATCCTTCTGGTAGGTGTACTGCGGATTCGTAACAGAGCTATAGGCAAGAGAACATTCCACTTAAGTTGGGTTTCCTGACACATTTTTGCCAACTGGTTCTTAATAGTTCTATTCATTCTCTCTACCTTACCAGAACTCTGAGGTCTATATGCCGTATGAAGCCTCCACTTTATACCAAGCATATGAGTCCATTGTTGTAGGCATTGATGAACAAAAGCTGGACCATTGTCCGATCCTATAGAGCAGGGTAGTCCATATCGAGGTATTATTTCTCGTAGCAGGAATCTCACAACTTCTCCTGCTTTCTCTGTACGAGTAGGACATGCTTCTACCCAGCCTGAATAGGTGCACACAACTACTAGTAGGTAGCGATGTCCACCAGATTTAGGCATTACTGTATAGTCAATTTGTAGATCGGACATGGGGAGTCCCCCCATAAACTGAACTCCTGGTGGCTTTACTGGTCCTTGCCTTGCATTATTTTTAGCACACGTCACACATCTTCGCACAATGGCTTGAGTGAAGTTGGACAATCTTGGTATGTAGAAATGTTTTCTGAGAGATTCTTCTGTACTGTCTCTCCCAGAATGTGTCCCGTTGTGATAGTTTTGGACAATTTCTACCGCTAGTGATGCTGGAATAACTATTCTCCCATCTTCTAACTGATACCATTTGTTCTCCAAATACTTTCCAGGTTCAGTCTTTAACCACTCTTCTTCTTGAGCTGTATAAACCGGAGTCCATTGAGACAGTGGGGTTGGTATAAGAGCAGCTATATGTTCCACATATTCCTGTCTTCCTGATTCAGTGGCACGCTTAGCTGCATTATCTGCCATCCGATTTCCTTTGGTTACATCACCATCTCCTCTTAGATGCGCTCGACAATGTATAATTCCGACTTCTTTCGGTTCCCATACTGCTTCCAATAGTTGTAGGATTTCAGCTGCGTACTTGATTTCTTTGCCCTCTGAATTCAATAGTCCTCTTTCTTTATAAAGAGTTTCGTGGGCATGAGTGGTTAAAAACGCATACTTGGAGTCCGTGTAGATGTTCACTCTTAAACCTTCAGCCAATTGTAACGCTCGTGTCAGTGCTATCAATTCTGCCTTTTGTGCTGATGTTCCTTTTGCCAGTGGCCGAGCTTCTATCACCTTGTCTATTGTTGTTACTGCATATCCTGCATAGCGGATCCCTTCTTTTACATAACTACTGCCGTCTGTGTAATATTGAACATCGGGGTTCTGGATGGGAAAATCACGAAGATCTGGTCTACTTGAGAATACTTCATCCATCACTTCCAAACAATCATGTTGACTTTCAGTAGGTTGTGGCAAAAGGGTAGCTGGATTCAAGGTATTAACAGTCTCTAAATGCACTCTTGGGTTTTCACACAACATTGCTTGATACTTGGTCATACGGCTGTTACTAAACCAATGATTTCCTTTGTAATCCAACAACGTCTGTACTGCATGTGGGACTCGTACATAAAGTTCTTGACCCAGAGTGAGTTTATCGGCTTCAGCTACCAGCAGGGCGGCTGCAGCTGCGGCTCTTAGACAAGGTGGAAGTCCGCTGGCCACTGCATACAATTGCTTAGACATGTAGGCAACAGGTCTTTGCCATGATCCCAAGTACTGTGTCAATACTCCCACAGCCATTCTTCTTTGCTCGTCTACATACAGGTAGAATGGTCGTGTGTGATCAGGTAGACCTAATGCTGGGGCACTCATCAAAGCCTTCTTCACATCTTCAAATGCCTTTTGCTGTTCTGGGGCCCATAGGAAGGGATCGTGTTCTGTACCCTTGATAGCTGCATACAGAGGTTTTGCCAATATCGCGTAACTGGGAATCCATATCCTACAGAAGCCTGCTGCCCCCAAGAACTCTCGCACTTGTCTTCTATTCTTGGGTGTTGGTATTTGGCACACAGCTTCTTTTCTCTCTGGCCCCATTATCCTTTGACCTTCAGAGATATGGAATCCCAGATATTTGACAGTTGGCAGACACAACTGAGCCTTCTTCCTAGACACCTTGTATCCTGCCTTCCAGAGAATGTGTAGTAGATCGTGTGTTGCTTGCTGACATATTTCTCTTGTGACTGCGGCTATCAACAAGTCATCTACATATTGTAACAATACACACTCTCCTGGGATGGACTCGAAATCCAGTAGATCTTGACTTAGAGCTGAACTGAACAGGGTAGGTGAATTTTTAAACCCTTGGGGCAGTCTTGTCCAAGTCATTTGGCGTTTTGAGCCCGTTACAGCATTTTCCCATTGGAAGGCGAAGATACATTGGCTTTCTGCGGCAATTCGGAGGCAAAAGAAGGCATCTTTGAGGTCTAAGACTGTAAAATATGTAGCCCCGCCCGGAATTAAAGCAAGCAGGTTATACGGATTGGGCACAACTGGATGTATACTAACAACCGCATCATTGACTGCTCTCAAGTCCTGCACAGGGCGATACTCATCTGTACCGGGCTTTTGAACAGGCAGCAATGGGGTGTTCCAGGGGGAAGTACAGAATTTTAGGATACCATACCGTATGAACTTATCCAGATAAGATTGAATGTTCTTCTTAGCCTTCTGCGGAATGTGATATTGCCGTAGGCTCACTGGATAAACCCCAAGTTTTAGTTCGATTTTAATAGGTGGAATATTGCGGGCCAGTCCTGGTGGGTTGTTCTCTGCCCAAACTCCTGGTATGTTGAATAAGGATTCATCACTCCTAGGGTTTTGGCTAGTCAACGCTGTATAAAGTCGCCACTCTTCTTCCTTTGGTATGGATAATGTCATAATACCTGAAGGTCCATTAAACTTTAAGGATGTTGTTCCGTTTGGTAGGAACGTAATCTGCGCTTGTAATTTGGATAGCATATCACGTCCCAGCAATTGGACTGGACATTCAGGCATGTAAAGGAATTGATGTTTTACTACGTGGCCTCCCAATGTACAGAGTCGACTTTTAAGAACCGGTTTTGCAGCACTTCTTCCTGTTGCTCCTATTACGGTGATAGTCCTTCCAGATGGAGGAGCAAGTAGGTTAGTCACCACCGAATGTTCAGCACCAGTGTCGATCATGAATGCACTCCTTTTTCCCCCTATTGATACATCGACCATAGGCTCCGCTCGACCAAGGGGGATGGAGCCCGGTCGGTATCAATAGTCCTCCATGACCGTGTCAGCCAATCCTACGAAGTCCCTACCTTCTCTATCGCGGGACCTTTGCGCTGCGGGATAGTATCTGTCTTCTCTTACACTCCCTCTATTACCATTACTCCCTCCGGGACCTCCTCTACCTCTCGCTCTGCCTCTAAAGTTTCCATAACCTGCCCTGGGTGGATCTCTCTCGTACTGCTCTCTTTTCGGACACTCGCTTCTCCAATGCCCTTCTTCTCTGCAATATGCGCACTGATTCCTACTCAAGGGCTCCCTATTCCACCTACTATCGCCTCTATCTGGGCCCCGTCTATCTACGCCTGCGATCGCTACCGCTAGCATATCCGCCTTTTTACGCATCTTGCGCTCTTCCTCTTTCTTACTTTCTGATTCCCTATTCATGTATACTTTATTTGCTACCTCCATTAGTTGGGTGATGGACATTCCTGCAAACCCTTCTAACTTCTGTAGCTTGCACTTAATATCTCCGTAGGCTTGGCTGACAAAGGCAGAGTTTACCATTCGGGAGTTATCAGCGTCTTCCGGATTAAAGGGGGTATACAAGCGGTATGCCTCCAATAATCGGTCATAAAAGACACTGGGCGCTTCATCACTTTTCTGAATCACCTCAACTGTCTTCGACATATTTATGGCTTTCTTCCCTCCGGATTTCATGCCAGCAATTATAGCATCTCTATAGGCTTTTAGGTGACGCATATCTGCGCCATTAACGTTCCATTCGGGATCGGTATTTGGATAATGAGTTGCGGCCCATGCTGCTGTATTGGCTTGATTCAAAGTACGGGCTTCTTCCTCCAGTGCTTTAATGGCCGCTTGATTAATCCTAGTCCTTTCCTCATTATAAACAATGTCATTAATAATTGCTGGCAATCAGCCCAGGTCGGATTATGCGTCTGAACTATCGAGGTGAACAGGTCGGTCATGGCTTGTGGTTTCTCAGTATACGAGGAATTGTGGGTCTTCCAATTCAAGAGATCGGTAGTCGTGAACGGGACATATACGAAGACTGGGTGTCAGGGTACCTGTTGTCTCTACCTCTGTGGAGGTGAGACACTTGGACGTTCTTCCTCGCAAAAGGGTTGAATCACTCGTTCCTCGCGGTTCTCCCGGTCGTTTACACGCCGGCCGCGAGGTACCCACTTCCTTTTATGACGCGGCGCTCAGTAGCCGACGTCATGACGACAACCCGTCCCGACCTGTCAATCAAGTCCCGAGCACGAATGAGGACTCGTCGGGGGCGTGATTACCTATCTGGAACCAGGGTATAAAGTAGGGCTTTCTACATTTGTTCATTGCCCTGTCGTGGTTCTAGCTTGTCTAGTCACTCAGTGCTCTTGTTATATATTCTGTCTCTTTGGTTTTGACCCGGCTTGTTTGTTATACCTCGCTTACCTCTATTACCCTTGACTCGGCTTGTCCCTCGCTTACCTGCTCTCTCGTTCCATCGACCTCAACTTGTCCCTAGACCATTCTTTACTTTCACCTACGTTAGTCCGGCCATTCTAAGGTCCGGTATACGTACCTATTACCTGTTTGTACTCTGCGTGTTGGATCCCTGTCCCGATCCTGACATTACGACAGGGCCATGGATCCTGCAGGTACAAACACTCAGGTTGGTTCTTCCGACTCTAGGTTTGACGCCATGGATCACAGAATGTTTACACGCCGGCCGCGAGGGATCCACTTCCTTTTATGACGCGGCGTTCAGTAGCCGACGTCATGACGACAACCCAACCCGATCTGTCAATCAAGCCCCAAGCACGAATGAGGATTCGTCGGGGGCGTGATTACCTGTCTGGAACCAGGGTATAAAATAGGGCTTTCTACATTTGTTCATTGCCCTGTCGTGGTTCTAGCTTGTCTAGTCACTCAGTGCTCTTGTATTCTGTTAGTTTCTTTGGTTTTGACCCGGCTTGTCTGTTCTACCTTGTTTACCTCTGTTACCCTTTGACTCGGCTTGTCTCTCGCTTACCTGCTCTCTCGTTCCCTCGACCTCGGCTTGTCAATAGACCATTCTTTACTTACTACTTACGTTAGTCCGGCCATTCTAAGGTCCGGTATACGTACCCTGTACCTGTTTGTACTCTGCGTGTTGGATCCCTGTCCCGATCCTGACATTACGACAGGGCCAATGGATCCTGCAGGTACAAACACTCAGGTTGGTCCTTCCGATTCTAGATTTGATGCCATGGATCACAGAATGGACCAGATGGCTCTAGCGCTGCAAGCTTTATTATCTCGATCTAGTAATCCACCGGAAGAGATGCGAGCCACGTCCATCTCCTCTGTAAGTTCAGGTCTAGAAGTAGCCACTGTAGGTGCTTCTTCCCGTATTACACCTCCTGTACGTTATGGTGGTTCTCCGGAGAAGTGCTGTGGTTTCTTAAACCAAATTGGTATTCATTTTGAATTACAACCTCGCTCTTACCCTACAGATAGGGCAAAGGTTGGATTCATTATCACACTCCTCATTGATAAGGCTCTGAGATGGGCCAATCCTCTGTGGGAGAATGATAACCCGTTAGTCTATAATTATAATGCCTTTGTCGCTGCTTTTAGAAGAACTTTTGACCCTCCAGGTAGAAAGGTCAATGCAGCTAGATTACTATTGCGCCTTAGACAAGATAACCAAACCCTTGTGGATTATGCACTAGAGTTCAGGTCTTTGGCGGCAGAAGTTAAGTGGAATGAACAGGCCTATATAGACGTATTTGTAAACGGATTATCTGATGTAATTCTAGACGAGGTGGCTACTAGAGAGCTTCCTGAAAATTTGGAGGATTTAATTTCTTTTATTTCTCGTATTGACGAACGTTTAAGAGAGAGACAGAACACTCGAGATAATATTCGTAGACCTTCCTTTAAACTAGCTCCTTTATTTCAAAGTCCTCAAACCACTATCCCAGTTTTTTCTGAACCTATGCAGATAGGCAATACTCGCCTCTCAGAAGAAGAGAGACAGTACAGGAGAAAGGAGGGGTTGTGTATGTATTGTGGAGTAAGAGGGCACCTTCGCCTAAATTGTCCTAATCGTCCGGGAAACGCTCGCACCTAAGTTTCTCTAGAGGACAGGCCTTGGGTGTTTCTATTTTGTCCTCTATACACAATTATAAAGATCACAGGCTTCTGCTACCTGTTTCTTTAGCATGGGAGAAGGGAGTAATAAAGACTATGGCATTGATAGACTCCGGAGCTGCTGAGAGCTTTATTGACCAAGTTTTTGTTTCTAAACACACTATCCCATCTCAGCTAAGAGACACCCCCTTGGCCGTTGAGGCCATAGATGGTAGACCATTATCTGAACCTGTGATTTCTCATGAGACTTTACCTGTTATTTTGACTGTTGGTATCTTACACGAGGAAGGTATTGTCAGGGTACCTGTAGTCTCTACCCCTGAGACGGGTAGAGACTTAGACGTTTTTCCATCCAGACGGCATGATTCTCCCGTTCCTCGCGGTCCCCTCGCGTATGTAAACGCCGGCCGCGAGAGAACTGTGCCTTTTTGTAACGTGACGCTCAATAGTCGACGTCATGACGCTATTCTAGCCCGACCTGTCAGTCAAATCCCGGACACGAATCAGGTCTCGGCGGAGGCGTGATTAGTCTCTAGAACCAGGGTATTTAAGGGAGCTCTCAGCATTTGCTCATTGCCCTGTCGTGGTTCTAGCCAGCCTAGTCACACAGTGCTCTTGTATTCTCCTGTCTTTTGGTTCTGACCCGGCTTTGTTATTACTTACCTGTCTTCTCTGTTATCCTTGACCCGGCTTGTCTCTCGCTTACGTGTCTTCTCGTTCCCTCGACCTCGGCTTGTCCCTGACCATTCTATACGTAGTATTACGTTAAGTCCGGCCATTCTAAGGTCCGGTATACGTATCTGCTACTCTTTGTACTCTGCGTGTTGGATCCCTGTCCCGATCCTGACATTACGACAGGGCCAATGGATCCTGCAGGTACAAACTGTCAGCTTGGTTCTCCTGATCCTAGGTTTGACGCCATGGATCATAGAATGGATCAGATGGCACTAGCACTACAGGCGTTACTATCACGTCCTAATAATTCACCTGAGGAGATGCGTAACACTTCTATTCCTCCTGTGAGTTCAGGGCTAGAGGTAGCCACTGTAGGTGCTTCTTCCCGAGTTACCCCACCTGTTCGTTATGCTGGTTCTCCTGAAAGGTGTCGTGGCTTTTTGAACCAGATCAGTATCCATTTCGACCTACAACCCCGTTCCTACCCTACTGATAGGGCAAAGGTGGGATTTATTATCACCTTACTCATTGAGAAGGCTCTGAGATGGGCTAATCCGTTGTGGGAGAATGATAATCCATTAGTCTATAACTATAAGGCCTTTGTAGCTGCTTTTAGAAGAACTTTTGACCCCCCTGGCAGAAAGGTCAATGCAGCCAGATTACTGTTGCGCCTTAGACAAGAGAACCGAACACTTGTGGATTATGCACTAGAGTTCAGGTCTTTGGCGGCAGAGGTTAAGTGGAATGAACAGGCTTATATAGACGTATTTTTAAACGGATTATCCGATGTAATACTTGACGAGGTAGCGACGAGAGAGCTTCCCGAGAATTTGGAGGACTTAATTTCCTTTATCTCTCGCATTGACGAACGTCTAAGAGAGAGGCAGAACACTCGAGATAGAACCGGTAGACCTTCCTTTAGACTAGCTCCTTCATTTCAAAGTCCTGAAACCAAAACTCCACAGTTTCCAGAACTTATGCAGATAGGCCTTACTCGCCTCTCAGAAGAGGAGAGACAGTACAGGAGAAGGGAGGGACTGTGTATGTATTGTGGAGTCAGAGGTCACTTACGTTTGAATTGTCCCAATCGCCCGGGAAACACTCGCACCTAAGTTTCTCTAGAGGACAGGCCTTGGGTGTTTCTATTTTGTCCACTACTCATAACTACAAAGAACACAGGCTTCTATTACCCGTCTCTTTAACTTGGGAGAAGGGAACTTTAGAGACTGTGGCATTGATAGACTCCGGAGCTGCTGAGAGCTTTATCGACCAAGTTTTTCTCACCAAACACGCTATCCCATCCCAGTTAAGGAAGACACCTTTGGCTGTTGAGGCCATAGATGGTAGACCTTTAGTTGAGCCTGTGATTTTCCGGGAGACTACACCACTTAACTTAACTACTGGTATTCTACACAAGGAGGAGATATCTCTACTACTCATTTCATCTCCTTCTGTTCCCATAGTCCTGGGATACTCCTGGCTGAAGAGACATAACCCCATTATAGATTGGAAATCAGGGGAAATAGTCTCGTGGGGTCAGGGTTGTCAAGAGAGATGTTTAAAGAGAGTGTCACCCCTTTGTTTTGTTAACACACTTAATAACTCTACCGACTCTACCAAAGTACAGATACCGTCCTTGTATCTAGATTTAAAGGCGGTATTTGACAAAGGAAAGGCTGATACCTTACCACCACACAGGCCTTTTGATTGCTAAATTAATTTACTTCCTGATACTATGCCTCCCAGGGGCCATGTATACCCTTTGTCTACGAATGAGAACTTAGTCTTAGAGGAGTATATTCGTGAAAACCTAGACAAAGGGTTCATTAGGAGATCCTCCTCCCCTGCTGGGGCTGGATTTTTTTTTGTTAAAAAGAAGGATGGTTCTTTAAGACCTTGCATTGACTACCGAGGTTTGAACAAGATAACCATTAGAAATGCCTATCCGATCCCCTTGATCACCGAGCTTTTTGATCGATTAAAGGGTTCCAAGATTTTCACTAAGTTAGACCTCAGAGGTGCTTATAACTTGGTGAGAATTCAGCAGGGACACGAGTGGAAGACTGCGTTCAATACTCGTTATGGGCACTATGAGTATACTGTAATGCCTTTTGGTCTCTGTAATGCCCCGGCGGTATTTCAGGATCTAATTAATGAAGTTCTTAGGGAGTTTCAACATGACTGTATTATTGTATACCTCGATGATATACTTATACATTCCAGGGAGATTGAGACTCACCACGGACAGGTCAGAAGGGTTTTGCACAAACTTCTTCAACATGGCTTGTACTGCAAATTAGAGAAATGTAGCTTTGACCAATCCCAGACTACCTTTCTTGGTTACGTGATTTCTGGAGAGGGGTTTGAAATGGATCCGGAGAAACTCCAATCCAATTTAGATTGGCCTTTACCTAAGGGTCTCAAGGCCATTCAGAGATTTATTGGTTTCTCTAATTATTACAGACGTTTCATTAAGGGTTACTCCTCTATTATTGCTCCTATCACCAATATGACCAGACAAGGGGCTGACACTAAGAATTGGTCTACTGAAGCACTTCTGGCTTTTAAGACTCTCAAGGAGCTGTTTGCTTCCGCACCAATTTTAGTTCACCCTGATACTACTCTGCCTTTCCTACTCGAAGTTGACGCTTCTGAAACGGGTATAGGTGCCATCCTGTCCCAAAAGTTGGGTGTGGATAAACCATTACATCCATGTGGGTATTTTTCCAAAAAATTATCGGGTACTGAGAGCAGATATGACATTGGTGACAGGGAACTCCTAGCGGTTATCATGGCTTTAAAGGAGTGGAGACATCTATTGGAGGGGACTTTGCATCCTGTTACCATTTTGACGGATCATAAAAACTTATCCTATATTGGGGAGGCTAAACGATTATCATCGAGACAGGCCCGTTGGTCTATATTCCTCACTCACTTCAATTACATACTCACATATAGGCCTGGTTCTAAGAATTCTAAAGCTGATGCCTTGTCTCGCCAACATGAACCTTCTGCCATATCTGAGCCGGTTTTATCCTCTATAGTACCTAAGTGTAACATCATCGCTAACACAACTCTCAAAATCCATTCTCCGCTTCTGGATCAGATCAGGAGCTTGCAGCATCTGGCACCTAGACTGACTCGTGCGTCTAGACACTACGTTCCTCCTGAACTCCAACTGGAGCTCTTACAGTGTCTTCACGAGAGTAAGGTGGCTGGTCATCCGGGCGTTCGCAAAACATATTCCTTGATCTCTAAGGATTTCTGGTGGCCTTCTTTACGGAGGGATATTAAGGATTTTATCGGAGCCTGTGAGGTCTGTACTAAGACTAAACTACCTCATTCGCTTCCCTGTGGTCTCTTACATCCCCTGGAAGTTCCAGAAAAACTTTGGTCCTGTTTGGCGATGGATTTTATTGTGGATTTGCCTGTTTCGAAAAAGCACACTGTTATTCTCACAGTGGTGGATAGGTTTACCAAGATGGCTCATTTCGTGCCTTTACCTAAACTTCCGACTTCACCTGAATTAGCGGAGATTTTTGCTAAAGAGATCTTTCGCTTACATGGGATACCTTCCGAGATTACTTCTGATAGAGGTTCCCAGTTTGTTTCACGTTTCTGGAGATCATTCTGTTCTCAACTAGGCATTAAATTGAATTTTTCTTCTGCTTATCACCCTCAGTCTAACGGAGCAGCTGAACGTACCAATCAAAAGATTGAACAATATCTGCGTTGTTTTGTTTCTGAACACCAGGACGATTGGGTCGGTCTGATTCCTTGGGCAGAGTTCGCACACAATAATCTTGTTTGCGATTCAACTCGCTCTAGCCCCTTTTTCATGAATTATGGTTTTCATCCCTCCATTCTTCCGTCGGTTCCTTCTTCCCAGGGGGTACCGTCGGTTGATACTCATGTTGCCAATCTGAAGAAGTTGTGGGATCAGACTCGACAAATTCTCCTACATAATTCTATACTGTATAAAAAACACGCTGACAAACGCAGAAGGCCGGCTCCTAGTTTTGTCCCTGGTGATAGGGTATGGTTGAGTACTAGAAACATTCGTTTGAAAGTACCGTCTATGAAATTCGCTCCTCGCTACATTGGACCCTATAGGATCCTGAATCGAATTAATCCTGTCGCGTATCGCCTAGCGCTCCCCTCTGCCTTACGTATTCCCAATTCCTTTCATGTTTCCTTGCTAAAACCCCTGATCTGTAACAGATTCTCCTCCAAGGTCTCCTCTCCTCACTCTGTTCAGGTTGAGGGTCAGGAGGAGTACGAAATCAACTCCATCATCGATTCTCGAATCTCCCGGGGGAAAATTCAATACCTGGTTGACTGGAAGGGATATGGTCCAGAAGAGAGGACCTGGGTACCACAGGAGGATGTCCATGCTCCTCGTCTTCGCAGGGCTTTTCATTCCCGCTTTCCATCTCGTCCCGGTTCCTTCCGCCCGGTGGGCGTTTCTGAGAGGGGGGGTACTGTCAGGGTACCTGTAGTCTCTACCCCTGAGACGGGTAGAGACTTAGACGTTTTTCCATCCAGACGGCATGATTCTCCCGTTCCTCGCGGTCCCCTCGCGTATGTAAACGCCGGCCGCGAGAGAACTATGCCTTTTTGTAACGTGACGCTCAATAGTCGACGTCATGACGCTATTCTAGCCCGACCTGTCAGTCAAATCCCGGACACGAATCAGGTCTCGGCGGAGGCGTGATTAGTCTCTAGATCCAGGGTATTTAAGGGAGCTCTCAGCATTTGCTCATTGCCCTGTCGTGGTTCTAGCCAGCCTAGTCACACAGTGCTCTTGTATTCTCCTGTCTTTTGGTTCTGACCCGGCTTTGTTATTACTTACCTGTCTTCTCTGTTATCCTTGACCCGGCTTGTCTCTCGCTTACCTGTCTTCTCGTTCCCTCGACCTCGGCTTGTCCCTGATCATTCTATACGTAGTATTACGTTAAGTCCGGCCATTCTAAGGTCCGGTATACGTATCTGCTACTCTTTGTACTCTGCGTGTTGGATCCCTGTCCCGATCCTGACAGGTATATCCCTTATGCTTATCTCGTCCCCTTCTGTTCCTATAGTTCTGGGGTATCCATGGTTAAAGAAACATAACCCTATTATTGATTGGGAGCTAGGGGAGATAACTTAATGGGGTCAGGGTTGCCAGGACAGGTGTTTACAGAAAGTCTCACCACTTTGCGTAGGTAATACACCGGTTAACCCCACCCAGTCTACAGACTTACAAATACCGTCTCGGTTTATAGATTTAAAGGCAGTCTTTGACAAGAAGAATGCTGATACTTTACCTCCACACAGGTCCTTTGATTGCAAGATTAATCTCCTACCTGGTACTATGCCTCCGAGGGGCAATGTATATCCTTTATCCACTAAGGAGAACTTAGTCTTAGAGGAGTATATCCGTGAGAATCTAGACAAGGGATTCATTAGGAGATCATCCTCGCCTGCCGGGGCCGTTTTTTTTTTGTGAATAAGAAGGATGGCACGTTAAGGCCTTGCATTGATTACCGAGGTTTGAATAAAATAACTATCAGAAATGCATACCCAATCCCTTTGATTACTGAGCTCTTTGATCGTTTAAAGGGTTCCAAGATTTTCACCAAGTTAGATCTCAGAGGGGCGTATAACTTGGTGAGAATTCAGCAGGGAGACGAGTGGAAAACAGCGTTCAATACTCGATATGGGCACTATGAGTACACGGTAATGCCTTTTGGGCTCTGTAATGCACCGGCAGTATTTCAGGATCTGATCAATGAAGTTCTTAGGGAATTTCAACAGGATTGTGTTATTGTATATTTGGATGATATACTAATACACTCTAGAGAAATTGAGACCCACCACAGACAAGTCAGAAGGGTATTGCGCAAACTCCTACAACATGGGTTGTACTGCAAATTGGAGAAATGTAGTTTTGACCAATCTCAGATAAACTTTCTTGGTTACGTGATTTCTGGGGAAGGCTTTAAAATGGATCCGGATAAACTCCAGTCTATTTTAGATTGGCCATTACCCAGGGGTCTCAAGGCCATTCAGAGGTTTATTGGATTCTCCAATTATTATAGGCGCTTCATTAAAGGATACTCTTCCATTATTGCTCCTATTACCAATATGACCAGACAGGGGGCTGACACTAAGACTTGGTCTACTGAAGCTCTCGTTGCCTTCAAGACACTTAAGGAACTTTTTGCTTCTGCACCAATTTTAGTTCACCCCGATACAACTTTACCTTTTCTACTCGAGGTAGACGCCTCAGAGACAGGTATAGGTGCCATCTTGTCTCAAAGGTTAGGCGTAGATAAACCATTACATCCATGTGGTTTTTTTTCCAAGAAACTATCTGGGACTGAAAGCAGATATGATATTGGTGACAGGGAACTACTAGCTGTTATCATGGCTTTAAAGGAGTAGAGACATTTATTGGAGGGGACCTTGCATCCTGTTACTATTCTGACGGATCACAAGAACTTGTCTTATATTGGGGAGGCCAAGCGCTTATCCGACAGACAAGCTCGTTGGTCCTTGTTCCTCACCCATTTCAATTACGTGCTCACTTATAGACCTGGTTCTAAGAACTCTAAGGCCGATGCTTTGTCTCGCCAACATGAACCTTCTACTATATCTGAGACGGTTTTGTCTTCTATAGTTCCCAAGTGCAATATTATCGCCAACACTAGCCTCAGGATTCATTCTCCGTTGCTTGCCGAGATTATGAAGCTACAACATCTGGCTCCTAGACAGAGTCCTGAGTCACGGTATTTTGTTCCTGCTGAACTCCAACTAGAACTGCTACAATGCTTTCACAATAGTAAGGTGGCTGGGCATCCTGGCATTCGTAAGACATGCTCCTTAATAGCCAAAGATTTCTGGTGGCCCTCCTTACGTAAAGATATTAGGGATTTCGTCGAAGCATGTGAGGTCAGTATGAAGACTAAACGACCTCAGACGCTTCCATGTGGGCTTTTGCATCCCTTGGAAATTCCCGAGAAACCATGGACCTGTTTAGCTATGGACTTCATTGTCGATTTACCTGTTTCTAAAAAACAGACTGTGATTCTCACGGTGGTTGACAGGTTTACTAAGATGGCTCATTTCGTGCCCTTACCTAAACTTCCATCTTCTCCTGAATTGGCTGAGATATTCGCTAAAGAGATATTTCGTTTACATGGGATACCTTCCGAAATTGTTTCTGATAGAGGTTCCCAATTTGTTTCCCGTTTTTGGAAGTCATTCTGCTCTCAAATGGGTATCAAATTGAATTTCTCTTCTGCCTATCATCCCCAGTCTAACGGAGCTGCTGAACGCACTAATCAAAAGATCGAACAATATTTGCGTTGTTTCGTTTCCGAACACCAGGACGATTGGGTTGGTCTGATTCCTTGGGCAGAGTTCGCACACAACAATCTCGTTTGTGATTCTACTCGTTCTAGCCCCTTTTTCATGAATTATGGCTTTCATCCCTCCATTCTTCCCTCGGTTTCTCCTTCCCAAGGAGTACCGTCGGTTGATGTTCATGTTGCCAATTTGAGGAAGTTGTGGGATCAGACTCGACAAATTCTTCTGCATAATTCCATGTTGTTCAAGAAACACGCTGATAAACATAGAAGGGCGGCTCCAGTCTTTGTTCCAGGGGACAGGGTATGGTTGAGTACCAAAAACATTCGCTTCAAGGTTCCTTCTATGAAATTCGCTCCTCGTTACATTGGACCTTACAAGGTCCTGACTCGAATTAACCCAGTTGCGTATCGTCTGGCTCTTCCATCTGCCTTACGCATTCCTAACTCCTTTCATGTTTCCTTGTTAAAACCCCTAATATGTAACAAGTTTTCCTCCACTGCATCCTCTCCTCGCTCTGTTCAGGTTGAGGGACAAGAGGAGTATGAAATCAATTCCATCATCGATTCTCGTATCTCCCGGGGGAAGTTACAATATCTGGTTGATTGGAAGGGATATGGTCCTGAGGAGAGGTCTTGGATACCTCAGGAGGATGTGCATGCGCCTCGCCTCCGCAGGGCTTTTCACTCCCGTTTTCCATTTCGTCCCGGTTCCTTCCGCCCGGTGGGCGTTTCTGAGGGGGGGGGGTACTGTCAGGGTACCTGTTGTCTCTACCTCTGTGGAGGTGAGACACTTGGACGTTCTTCCTTGCAAAAGGGTTGAATCACTCGTTCCTCGCGGTTCCCTCTGTCGTTTACACGCCGGCCGCGAGGGATCCACTTCCTTTTATGACGCGGCGTTCAGTAGCCGACGTCATGACGACAACCCAACCCGATCTGTCAATCAAGCCCCAAGCACGAATGAGGATTCGTCGGGGGCGTGATTACCTGTTTGGAACCAGGGTATAAAATAGGGCTTTCTACATTTGTTCATTGCCCTGTCGTGGTTCTAGCTTGTCTAGTCACTCAGTGCTCTTGTATTCTGTTAGTTTCTTTGGTTTTGACCCGGCTTGTCTGTTCTACCTTGTTTACCTCTGTTACCCTTTGACTCGGCTTGTCTCTCGCTTACCTGCTCTCTCGTTCCCTCGACCTCGGCTTGTCTCTAGACCATTCTTTACTTACTACTTACGTTAGTCCGGCCATTCTAAGGTCCGGTATACGTACCCTGTACCTGTTTGTACTCTGCGTGTTGGATCCCTGTCCCGATCCTGACACTGGGTCAGCATGCACCATTTGACCTGTGGCATCAAGATAGGCTGACCCAGGATTCAAACGAAGAGGCATCTGATAATGTTTGGGTCGTTGGGTACCGGTCAGTTGTCGGGTTAGTATAGGGCTACGTGGAGGGTCGTCGGTTAGAGGTTCCGGTCGGGGGGTAGTAAGACATGAGGATGTAGAAGCTTGATTTTGGGGAAGGTCGGTAAATAGAATATTCCGAGCCGGGCTAAAAGAAGCCTGACCGGAAGCTTGAGTTGGCGCCAAATCAGGATACATGGGTTTAGCGGGGGTTGGTACCGGAAGGGGAGGTTTAGTAACGGGTGGGATGGATTCTGAGCTGGAGGAGGAAGTAGATGGGGACAACGGACGAGTGGGTATGGAACTTCCTGTACTTGTATCACTTTCCTCTACAGGGAAGTAAGGGGGCGGCATAGGGATCTCGGACTCAGGGGGCGTGTCCAAAATGGGCTTAACCGTAGTCCTAGTGGACAAACAAGTCCTGGCCACCATGAGGCAACACTGCTCCTCGTGGCATATCCGAATCCATCTTGGCGAGTCGTTTACGGCCTGCCTCCAACAATCTATGTATGGAAACTGTCCGTAAAGTTCAGGCCTACCTGATACAGCCACGTGTACACGCAGTACCAGATTTGGATCCAAACTGCCACGTGGCGGCCATGCCACAACCAAAGTAGGCCACTCCCTAGTGCACAAAGTGATCAAACGTACAGAAGACATTTTAACCCCAAAATCACATTTTGTAAATCCCTTTTTAAAATTCTTCACCATACAACCTAAGGGATCCAAAATCGTTGACTCCGACACGCCCATACTTATCAATGGAGCGTCGTTGACAACGAATACTATACACACGCTCTATTCAACAGTCACACCCGTTCCTTCGGCAACAGCACCACGTGGTACAGTTCCCAAGTGTCAGGGTACCTGTTGTCTCTACCTCTGTGGAGGTGAGACACTTGGACGTTCTTCCTCCCAAAAGGGTTGAATCACTCATTCCTCGCGGTTCTCCCGGTCGTTTACACGCCGGCCGCGAGGTACCCACTTCCTTTTATGACGCGGCGCTCAGTAGCCGACGTCATGACGACAACCCGTCCCGACCTGTCAATCAAGTCCCGAGCACGAATGAGGACTCGTCGGGGGCGTGATTACCTATCTGGAACCAGGGTATAAAGTAGGGCTTTCTACATTTGTTCATTGCCCTGTCGTGGTTCTAGCTTGTCTAGTCACTCAGTGCTCTTGTTATATATTCTGTCTCTTTGGTTTTGACCCGGCTTGTTTGTTATACCTCGCTTACCTCTATTACCCTTGACTCGGCTTGTCCCTCGCTTACCTGCTCTCTCGTTCCATCGACCTCGGCTTGTCTCTAGACCATTCTTTACTTTCACCTACGTTAGTCCGGCCATTCTAAGGTCCGGTATACGTACCTATTACCTGTTTGTACTCTGCGTGTTGGATCCCTGTCCCGATCCTGACACCAAGTGAAACGTACACAATAACACACTGAACACTCAGGGAATTCCCGTACACACACAGCTGTTACACCAGTCACTAAGTAATCAATATTATGCCCTTTGGCGAAACTATACAGTCACCCACGCTATAATTCTCTATATATGAATTACCCATCTATAACACACCCCAGTAACATCGTCTTTTACAAATAGTAGTTACAGTACGGTTAGCATAGGTCAAAGTACAATTTTAAGGTCACAATACAATTATTAGTGGTTATGGTGTTAGACATGCATTAGACGACAATGATTAGTACTTATATACTATGTCAGTAAATATACAGGGTTATGGTACCGTGCACTATAATACAGCAACACACTATTAACACTCTCGCTAGACGGCTGAGCTCGCGCTGTCTAACAAGATATACACTTTACTAACAATCTTTAACACATATACAATCCCAACTAAACTATTGGCCAGTACCTTGATGGACTACCTAAAACTATCTACATCCGTTTTGGTTAGCCACACTGCCCAAGCACCACATATAGCGAACTAGAGGGCGGAATTTACAACAGAACCCTTTTAGTCTTTCTACTCTATCAATAGTCTAGTGGGTTCCAAATTTACACGCCTTCCCACTTAGCCAAGATAGGTTGAGATCTAGCAAACGATAATGTACATCAGAGTCTGCTTAGTCTCCAGGTCCCTCCGACCTAGCGAACAAATTGTACACCCTAGAACGCTAGTCTAGACAAGACACCGGTGTCCGGCTAGGGCTATTTACACAGAACCCCGCCTGACTCCAAACCAAATCAAACGGTCTTACTAAAGAGCGTTCGATTGAGCGGTGCGCCTTCGCTCCTTCCCTCCGACAGAGGGGGCAGATTCCATACACAGATTTAACCCCTTATGGGCCTACCGCACAATCGGTATACCCCTAGTGGGTCCGCCGTCTAAAACAGCGGTCGTCTTACCTCCTCGTTCCTGAACCTGAGTTCACACTCATCGACGGGGACACCCCAGCACTTACTACGTAGAGGCCGATGATCTCCTGGACAACAGACCAGTGGCGCCGAGACGAAGGGAGGTCCACGCAGAAGTTCAGGGGTGCAGCCGTAGAGAACGTGGGCAAAGATAGACCGTCTCACGCCTCTGCTTCTCAGCTACCGTTGAACGATGAGCTTCCCGGCCAATGCACCAAATGATACTGGAGAAACTGACGGAAGCCAAGCACAGAGAGATGGACACAGGTTTCTTCAGGAAGGAAGAGATTCTTTATTCGGTTCACCGATCGGGACTCAGAGGGACTAATGTCACCAAAATACAGCAAGTTCTGAGCCCCGGACAATAGTGCAGGCTCCTTATATAGGCATATAACTCCTCCCATATTAAGCTCCACCCGCACATTCTCTTGACCAATCAATACAAATAAGAATTAACTTCCTGCTTGACCGCATGGCCTGTCCAGCACAATGGAGGAGGGGAATACTACATCCTGTATTCTCGCACATGCTCCGTACACTACTGATCGTATCTTTGCCACGTGCAACTAACTGATCGATACGTCAGCATATGCACGTACACATGCCACGTGGTAATCTCGGCCTACTAAATTTATTTTTACCGAGATTCCACCACAGTATAATCAAATCATATGGGGAAACATACATAAACTCACAATAACACAATTACATATTTATAAGGGGTGGGCAAGACAATGACAAACAAGAAATAGGTCCCCTGCCTGCATAAACCATACTATGCAAAGCTAAGTGCATATGTAAATTACCAAGTCTTGTTAATCAAGTAATGCACATAACAGTTGCCAACCAACAAGTGGTGCCAGCACGGCACATAACTGTTGCAAGATCTTCACAACCAACAGATGGTGCTGCACAGGCTCCACAGCCAAATCCATCTAGCTGGTAGAACGCATTAGCAGGACAGGAGAGCACACAAAACATTTAACAATTAACAATAATATACACCCTTCACCAAAATGGACACAGGGTGACTTAAACATAATAGTCATCTGGGGACCGACATAAAGTGTCTGTTTTATGCTCCTGGCAATGGTGACTACTGTCACAACTAGGTTTAGCTTTTTGCTGTATCTAACTAGCAAATACTGCCAATGGGTACTTGAATTAACTTAGAGTTGGAGATATGAGATTGGCAGGCATCTTGTTATTGATCCTAGAGTGAGACTAGCTTATACAGTTGCTAAAGCCTTTTTTTATTATTGTTAACTGTTTAGAAGAAAGAAAATCTTGTTTTATTTTTTTTCAAAGTGTATTCAGTCCAATATATGATGTTCGCAATAATGCTACATTAGTAAATCCACCAACTCATTTTGCAACACAAACACCTATTTTTGCTGAATAAAGTTGTGTTAGAAAGAGAGGCAGCAGTCTACTATTTCTTGCATTTACTAAAACACTTGAAATTCAAGTACTGACTATTCACTTGTTGCTTAATATATCCCACTCCTTGACAGGTGCCATTATAATAATATAATCAATGTTATTCACTTCACCTGTCAGCGGTTTTAATGTTGTGGCTGATCAGTCAGTATATGCCTCCATAACTGAATCAAACTCGGTTATTCGATTAGAATGTCTAATAAAGCCCAACTGACAGGAGCAGTGCTGAGTATGCTCACAAGCCTCCCAATGCTTCCCTATAGTGTTGTATTAGCTGAGATCATTAAGTTTGATGATCTCATCTGCGGAGATGGGGAGACCTCAGCGAGAGCAGCGTGGCAAGGGAGTAAATTCAAGTAAATACTACCTTTTAAACCCTCAGGAGGAGGGCCACCTTTAGGTAGAGTAACATTATAGCATTAGGAAAGTATGTTTGCATTTTTAATATTTAAAAGGACGCTATAGTCACCAGAACAACTACAGTTTAATGTAGTTCTGGTGTCTACATTAAAAAGCCTGCATAGACAGGCAGTAAATGTAAAAGGGTCACTCCAGGCAGCCCTTTTTTTCTCACCTGGTTCCAGCGACGGGAGCCTTGTGAAGCCGCGCCCCCTATTTCGTCAAAATGACGAAATAGGCGGGCGCGAGCAGGAAGTTTCGCCGCACATGCGCACATACTTCACAGGGCGGCATTCATGCCGCCCTATGAAGTCCTGAGCGCACTACTGTGCATGCGCGCAGTGTGCGCGGCCACCAGCTGATCTGACTGACAGCTCAGCTCGCGGTCTTTGCCCGCCCCCTCTCCTCTGCTGACAGGCAGGAGAGAGAAGGCGGGCACACAGTGCCTTCTCTCTCCTGCACACGTCAGACGTAGTTTACCGTATATACTCGAGGATAAGCCGAGTTTTTCAGCACATTTTTTGTGCTGAAAAACCCCAACTCGGCTTATACTCGAGTTAATGTCTGTATTATGGCAATTTACATTGCCATAATACAGACTGGGGGCTGGCAGCGAGCGCTTACCTCTCCTGCAGCTCCTGTCAGCTCCCTTCTCCTCCTCGCCAGTCCGTTCAGCACCTCGGTCAGCTCCCAGTGTAAGTCTTGCGAGAGCTGCGGTGTCATAGTGCGGCTCTCGCAAGATTTACACTGGGAGCTGACAGAGGAGCTGCACGGACCGGCGCGGAGGAGAAGGGAGCTGACAGGAGCTGCAGGAGAGGTAAGTGCTCTCTGCCAGCCCCCCTCCCCCCCACTGAACTGCCAATGCCACTGGACCACTAGGGAAGGAGAGCCCCCCTCCCTGCCATGTATCAAGCACACTGCACTCATACACACACACTGCATTCATACACACGCTGCACTCACACACACACTGCATTCATACACACGCTGCACTCATACACACACACACTGCATTCATACACACACACACACACACTGCATTCATTATATACACACAGTGAAAATAAATATTCAATTAGTATAATTTTTTTAGGATCTAATTTTATTTAGAAATTTACCAGTAGCTGCTGCATTTCCCACCCTAGTCTTATACTCGAGTCAATAAGTTTTCCCAGTTTTTTGGGGTAAAATTATGGGCCTCGGCTTATATTCCGGTCGGCTTATACTCGAGTATATACGGTAATTAGTGATGTCGCGAACATAAAATATTCGCATACGGGCGAACCGGGCAAACCGCCATAGACTTCAATAGGCAGGCACATTTTAAAACCCACAGAGACTCTTTCTGGCCACAATAGTGATGGAAACGTTGTTTCAAGGGGACTAACACCTGGACTGTGGCATGCCGGAGGGGGATCCATGGCAAAACTCCCATGGAAAATTACATAGTTGATGCAGAGTCTGGTTTTAATCCATAAAGGGCATAAATCACCTAACATTCCTAAATTGTTTGGAATAACGTGCTTTAAAACATCAGGTATGATGTTTTATCGATCAGGTAGTGTAAGGGTTACGCCCGCTTCACAGTGACAGGCCAAACTCTCCATTTAACGCACCGCAAACAACCGCAAACAGTCCATTTGCACAACCACAAACTCCCCATTTGCACAAGGTTGGATACCAAGCTAGCCATTTCCTTGTCCTCACTGATGTCATTGAAGGTCTCTTCCTCCACCCAGCCACGTACAACACCAAGGGTCCCCGAAGGTGACAACAAGCCCCCCTTTTTTTTTTATTCAAATGTACTCTACTGTTACACCAGATATGAGTTGCACTGGTGTGACACTGTGCCCTGGCAGACCCTGAAACGCACACGTGTGAAGGAAACTGACTGCTATTATATCAAGGTCAAATTTCTAGTTTTGTTTTAATGTACACTACTGTTACACCAGATATGAGTTGCACTGGTGTGACACTGTGCCCTGGCAGGCCCTGAAACGCACACGTGTGAAGGAAACTGACTGCTATTATATTACAGTCAAAAAAGTTTGTTTGTTTTTAAATGCAAGCTATTGTGACACCAGATATGAGTGGTGGTACTGGGACCACCTTAAAAATATTGGATATCGCTAAAAATCATGATCACTATATACTTTCTCTACAAACCTCTAAAACGAACCAAACTACTCATCCATCCGCTATACCACTTTATCCCACCTAGAACTAGTGCCCAGTTAAAATACTTGACTCTTACTTACCCACACTCAGTCATGCCACACGCATTTCACCACTACTCTCACTGAATCCCTCTGACTACGGCTAAATTCATCTTCTACATCAGAACACTACTCCTAAGATTGGGTTGTATCCATGTCTCGGGTCTTTCATTTAGAATAGGAGCAGCTTCGGTCTCCTTCAACACTGACACTCCAGTGCATATTATTAAAAGATTGGGCAGATGGAAATCCTCAGTCTACAACCAATATATTCCTCATCCCGAGAATGAAATGAGGAAAGCTTTTAAAAGTTTGGCTTTGTAAATTTGATGCAATAAGTGTGTTTTTCTTTAATACCTTTTCACCCTCTTTGCATGAACCCGATTTACATATATTACTAATATGTTTCTGAACATATATATTATATTATTCACTCACTCACTCACTCTCTGGGCCGGCCTAAGACATCATGCTGCCTTGGTCCAACGATAAATGACTTTGGGGGATAATGTATAATACACACAGGTTTCTGGCTATGGGAGGATAATTTATAATAAAAACAGGTAACTGGCTATGGGAGGGATAATGTATAATAAACACAGGTTACTGACTATGGGGGGATAATGTATAATAAACACAGGTTACTGGCTATGGGGGGATAATGTATAATAAACACAGGTTACTGGCTATGGGGGGATAATGTATAATAAACACAGGTTACTGGCTATAGGGAGGATAATGCATAATAAACACAGGTTACAGGCTATGGGGAGATAATGTATAATAAACACAGGTTACTGGTTGTGGGGGGATAATGTATAATAAGCACAGGTTATTGGTTGTTGGGGGATAATGTATAATAAACACAGGTTACTGGCTATGGGGGAGATAATGTATAATAAGCACAGGTTACTGGCTATGGGGGGGGATAATGTATAATAAACACAGGTTACTGGCTATGGGAGGGATAATGTATAATAAACACAGGTTACTGGCTATGGGGGGATAATGTATAATAAGCACAGGTTACTGGCTATGGGGAGGATAATGTATAATAAACACAGGTTACTGGCTATGGGGAGATAATGTATAAAAAACACAGGTTACTGACTATGGGGGGATAATGTATAATAAGCACAGGTTACTGGCTATGGGAGCATAATGTATAATAAACACAGGTTACTGGCTATGGGAGGATAATGTATAATAAACACAGGTTACTGGCTATGGGGGATAGTGTATAATAAACACAGGTTATTGGCTATGGGGGGATAATGTATAATAAACACAGGTTACTGGCTATGGGGGGATAATGTATAATAAGCACAGGTTACTGGCTATGGGGAGGATAATGTATAAAAAATACAGGTTACTGGCTATGGGGGGGGATAATGTATAATAAACACAGGTTACTGGCTATGGGAGGGTAATGTATAATAAACACAGGTTACTGACTATGGGGGATAATGTATAATAAGCACAGGTTACTGGCTATGGGAGGATAATGTATAATAAACACAGGTTATTGGCTATGGGAGCATAATGTATAATAAACACAGGTTACTGGCTATGGGAGGATAATGTATAATAAACACAGGTTACTGGCTATGGGGGATAATGTATAATAAACACAGGTTACTGGCTATGGGGTATCATGTATAATAAACACAGGTTTCTGGCTATGAGAGGGATAATGTATAATAAACACAGGTTACTGGCTATGGGGGGATAATGTATAATAAACACAGGTTACTGGCTATGGGAGGATAATGTATAATAAACACAGGTTACTGGCTATGGGGAGGATAATGTATAATAAACACAGGTTACTGGCTATGGGGAGGATAATGTATAATAAACACAGGTTACTGGCTATGGAGGGATAATGTATAATAAACACAGGTTACTGGCTATGGGAGGATAATGTATAATAAACACAGGTTACTGGCTATGGGGGGATAATGTATAATAAACACAGGTTACTGGCTGTGGGGAGGATAATGTATAACAAACACAGGTTACTGGCTATGGGGGGATAATGTATAATAAACACAGGTTACTGGTTGTGGGGGGTTAATGTATAATAAACACGGGTTACTGGTTGTGGGAGGATAATGTATAATAAACACAGGTTACTGGCTATGGGGGATAATGTATAATAAGCACAGGTTACTGCCTATGGGGGGATAATGTATAATAAACACAGGCTACTGGCTATGTGGGGGGATAATGTCGGGACATCACTAAGTTTAATACGTCTGACGTGTACATGGCCTTTTTATGGCCATACATGATAGGAAGTCCCTCTGGTGGCCGTCTGAGTGACGGCCACTGGAGGTGTTCCTATCAAGCAATGTAAACACTGTATTTTCTCTGAAAATACAGTGTTTACATTAGATTGCCTGCAGGGAGCTATAGATCTCACCTGAACAACTACATTAAGCTGTAGTTGTTCAGGTGACTATATTGTCCCTTTAAGTGTTCCTTTAACCCTGCAATGAAAACATTGTAGCCCCATGGAGCAAAAGCACAGCTTAGCGGAAAAGGGCCTTGACAGGGGTTAGGAGGCGGGCTTAGGAGGAAGGAAGATAGGAATGGAGTTATGGGTAAGTGGGCTGTCTATTTAAATAGGCAGCCATTTTATAACAGTCACTTTTAATTCCTACCTGGCTAAGTTTGTGTGCACTCCTGTGCTCATAGATTTGGCCTGGTGGGGTTTTCTCTTTTTTCTCCTTCTGCAGGGCCATGGACGAGGTGGAGAGACTGCTGGCGGGGATCCGGTCGGCGGCCCAGAACCAGGGAGCGGATTGGTTGCGGGCCCAACTTGGACCGGCCCTGGCATTGGTGGCGGATCCGGAGAGAGGACGTCCTGTGCGGGCCAGGAGGCCACCGAGGAGGCTGAGCCCGGGCGCTGGGGCCGGTGAAGACACCCCTGGGACCAGCGGAGCGGCTGTATCGGGCCGAGGTGGGACCGGCGGCCGCATGGTTGAGGCGCTGCCTCCCGGCGCGCCGCGGGGGCCCGGGAGGATCGTCGCCCCTGACCGGGGCTCCAAGGCAAGCTGCAGCAGGTCCGGCAGCCGCATGGTCGAGGCTCGGCCTCCCTGCGCACTGCCGGAACCTCGGATTGCCACCACGCGGCGGGCGGCCGCCAGGACTGGTGCCGGCGCGGCTCCCTCGTTAGGTGAGGCCGCGCCTGGAGCGGGGACTGCGGCTGAGGTCGGGCGGTCCCCCGGAGTACATGGAGGCGTGGGCTCGCGGCCCAGGAGGGCGCCCCCTCCGACGGGAGCCGTGGATGTCGGTAGCGGAGCGGGGCCGTCGCACACTGGACCCCTGGACATGCAGGCGAGTACAGGGGGCTCCGGCAGGGGCCCTCTTGGAGGGCACGATAAAGGGGGTGCCCAGCAGGGGAGCCATAGGCGGGGGGAGGGGAGAGGGGGTAATTGGGGGCCTACTGGGGTTGTAGAAAAGGGGGGTGGTGGGAGTAATAAGGCACTAGGGAATTTAAGGGGACAGGTGGCTGGGCAGACCACTCAGGAGCACGTTAAGGGGATGAGTGAGGGGTTGCAGGGTAGGGGGGGGTCCTCTTTGGGGGTGGGGGATGGGCCAGTAAGTCACAGTCTGTCGGGATCGCATGGGGTGGGTAGGTCAACTTATAGGGCAGGGGCGTCGGGTCGGGGTGGGTCCGTTGGATAAGCCGAGTTTTTCAGCACATTTTTTGTGCTGAAAAACCCCAACTCGGCTTATACTCGAGTTAATGTCTGTATTATGGCAATTTACATTGCCATAATACAGACTGGGGGCTGGCAGCGAGCGCTTACCTCTCCTGCAGCTCCTGTCAGCTCCCTTCTCCTCCTCGCCAGTCCGTTCAGCACCTCGGTCAGCTCCCAGTGTAAGTCTTGCGAGAGCTGCGGTGTCATAGTGCGGCTCTCGCAAGATTTACACTGGGAGCTGACAGAGGAGCTGCACGGACCGGCGCGGAGGAGAAGGGAGCTGACAGGAGCTGCAGGAGAGGTAAGTGCTCTCTGCCAGCCCCCCTCCCCCCCACTGAACTGCCAATGCCACTGGACCACTAGGGAAGGAGAGCCCCCCTCCCTGCCATGTATCAAGCACACTGCACTCATACACACACACTGCATTCATACACACGCTGCACTCACAGACACACTGCATTCATACACACGCTGCACTCATACACATGCTGCACTCATACACACACACTGCATTCATACACACACACACACACACTGCATTCATTATATACACACAGTGAAAATAAATATTCAATTAGTATAATTTTTTTAGGATCTAATTTTATTTAGAAATTTACCAGTAGCTGCTGCATTTCCCACCCTAGTCTTATACTCGAGTCAATAAGTTTTCCCAGTTTTTTGGGGTAAAATTATGGGCCTCGGCTTATATTCCGGTCGGCTTATACTCGAGTATATACGGTAATTAGTGATGTCGCGAACATAAAATATTCGCATACGGGCGAACCGGGCAAACCGCCATAGACTTCAATAGGCAGGCACATTTTAAAACCCACAGAGACTCTTTCTGGCCACAATAGTGATGGAAACGTTGTTTCAAGGGGACTAACACCTGGACTGTGGCATGCCGGAGGGGGATCCATGGCAAAACTCCCATGGAAAATTACATAGTTGATGCAGAGTCTGGTTTTAATCCATAAAGGGCATAAATCACCTAACATTCCTAAATTGTTTGGAATAACGTGCTTTAAAACATCAGGTATGATGTTTTATCGATCAGGTAGTGTAAGGGTTACGCCCGCTTCACAGTGACAGGCCAAACTCTCCATTTAACGCACCGCAAACAACCGCAAACAGTCCATTTGCACAACCACAAACTCCCCATTTGCACAAGGTTGGATACCAAGCTAGCCATTTCCTTGTCCTCACTGATGTCATTGAAGGTCTCTTCCTCCACCCAGCCACGTACAACACCAAGGGTCCCCGAAGGTGACAACAAGCCCCCCTTTTTTTTTTATTCAAATGTACTCTACTGTTACACCAGATATGAGTTGCACTGGTGTGACACTGTGCCCTGGCAGACCCTGAAACGCACACGTGTGAAGGAAACTGACTGCTATTATATCAAGGTCAAATTTCTAGTTTTGTTTTAATGTACACTACTGTTACACCAGATATGAGTTGCACTGGTGTGACACTGTGCCCTGGCAGGCCCTGAAACGCACACGTGTGAAGGAAACTGACTGCTATTATATTACAGTCAAAAAAGTTTGTTTGTTTTTAAATGCAAGCTATTGTGACACCAGATATGAGTGGTGGTACTGGGACCACCTTAAAAATATTGGATATCGCTAAAAATCATGATCACTATATACTTTCTCTACAAACCTCTAAAACGAACCAAACTACTCATCCATCCGCTATACCACTTTATCCCACCTAGAACTAGTGCCCAGTTAAAATACTTGACTCTTACTTACCCACACTCAGTCATGCCACACGCATTTCACCACTACTCTCACTGAATCCCTCTGACTACGGCTAAATTCATCTTCTACATCAGAACACTACTCCTAAGATTGGGTTGTATCCATGTCTCGGGTCTTTCATTTAGAATAGGAGCAGCTTCGGTCTCCTTCAACACTGACACTCCAGTGCATATTATTAAAAGATTGGGCAGATGGAAATCCTCAGTCTACAACCAATATATTCCTCATCCCGAGAATGAAATGAGGAAAGCTTTTAAAAGTTTGGCTTTGTAAATTTGATGCAATAAGTGTGTTTTTCTTTAATACCTTTTCACCCTCTTTGCATGAACCCGATTTACATATATTACTAATATGTTTCTGAACATATATATTATATTATTCACTCACTCACTCACTCTCTGGGCCGGCCTAAGACATCATGCTGCCTTGGTCCAACGATAAATGACTTTGGGGGATAATGTATAATACACACAGGTTTCTGGCTATGGGAGGATAATTTATAATAAAAACAGGTAACTGGCTATGGGAGGGATAATGTATAATAAACACAGGTTACTGACTATGGGGGGATAATGTATAATAAACACAGGTTACTGGCTATGGGGGGATAATGTATAATAAACACAGGTTACTGGCTATGGGGGGATAATGTATAATAAACACAGGTTACTGGCTATAGGGAGGATAATGCATAATAAACACAGGTTACAGGCTATGGGGAGATAATGTATAATAAACACAGGTTACTGGTTGTGGGGGGATAATGTATAATAAGCACAGGTTATTGGTTGTTGGGGGATAATGTATAATAAACACAGGTTACTGGCTATGGGGGAGATAATGTATAATAAGCACAGGTTACTGGCTATGGGGGGGGGATAATGTATAATAAACACAGGTTACTGGCTATGGGAGGGATAATGTATAATAAACACAGGTTACTGGCTATGGGGGGATAATGTATAATAAGCACAGGTTACTGGCTATGGGGAGGATAATGTATAATAAACACAGGTTACTGGCTATGGGGAGATAATGTATAAAAAACACAGGTTACTGACTATGGGGGGATAATGTATAATAAGCACAGGTTACTGGCTATGGGAGCATAATGTATAATAAACACAGGTTACTGGCTATGGGAGGATAATGTATAATAAACACAGGTTACTGGCTATGGGGGATAGTGTATAATAAACACAGGTTATTGGCTATGGGGGGATAATGTATAATAAACACAGGTTACTGGCTATGGGGGGATAATGTATAATAAGCACAGGTTACTGGCTATGGGGAGGATAATGTATAAAAAATACAGGTTACTGGCTATGGGGGGGATAATGTATAATAAACACAGGTTACTGGCTATGGGAGGGTAATGTATAATAAACACAGGTTACTGACTATGGGGGATAATGTATAATAAGCACAGGTTACTGGCTATGGGAGGATAATGTATAATAAACACAGGTTATTGGCTATGGGAGCATAATGTATAATAAACACAGGTTACTGGCTATGGGAGGATAATGTATAATAAACACAGGTTACTGGCTATGGGGGATAATGTATAATAAACACAGGTTACTGGCTATGGGGTATCATGTATAATAAACACAGGTTTCTGGCTATGAGAGGGATAATGTATAATAAACACAGGTTACTGGCTATGGGGGGATAATGTATAATAAACACAGGTTACTGGCTATGGGAGGATAATGTATAATAAACTCAGGTTACTGGCTATGGTAGGATAATGTATAATAAACACAGGTTACTGGCTATGGGGAGGATAATGTATAATAAACACAGGTTACTGGCTATGGGGAGGATAATGTATAATAAACACAGGTTACTGGCTATGGAGGGATAATGTATAATAAACACAGGTTACTGGCTATGGGAGGATAATGTATAATAAACACAGGTTACTGGCTATGGGGGGATAATGTATAATAAACACAGGTTACTGGCTGTGGGGAGGATAATGTATAACAAACACAGGTTACTGGCTATGGGGGGATAATGTATAATAAACACAGGTTACTGGTTGTGGGGGGTTAATGTATAATAAACACGGGTTACTGGTTGTGGGAGGATAATGTATAATAAACACAGGTTACTGGCTATGGGGGATAATGTATAATAAGCACAGGTTACTGCCTATGGGGGGATAATGTATAATAAACACAGGCTACTGGCTATGTGGGGGGATAATGTCGGGACATCACTAAGTTTAATACGTCTGACGTGTACATGGCCTTTTTATGGCCATACATGATAGGAAGTCCCTCTGGTGGCCGTCTGAGTGACGGCCACTGGAGGTGTTCCTATCAAGCAATGTAAACACTGTATTTTCTCTGAAAATACAGTGTTTACATTAGATTGCCTGCAGGGAGCTATAGATCTCACCTGAACAACTACATTAAGCTGTAGTTGTTCAGGTGACTATATTGTCCCTTTAAGTGTTCCTTTAACCCTGCAATGAAAACATTGTAGCCCCATGGAGCAAAAGCACAGCTTAGCGGAAAAGGGCCTTGACAGGGGTTAGGAGGCGGGCTTAGGAGGAAGGAAGATAGGAATGGAGTTATGGGTAAGTGGGCTGTCTATTTAAATAGGCAGCCATTTTATAACAGTCACTTTTAATTCCTACCTGGCTAAGTTTGTGTGCACTCCTGTGCTCATAGATTTGGCCTGGTGGGGTTTTCTCTTTTTTCTCCTTCTGCAGGGCCATGGACGAGGTGGAGAGACTGCTGGCGGGGATCCGGTCGGCGGCCCAGAACCAGGGAGCGGATTGGTTGCGGGCCCAACTTGGACCGGCCCTGGCATTGGTGGCGGATCCGGAGAGAGGACGTCCTGTGCGGGCCAGGAGGCCACCGAGGAGGCTGAGCCCGGGCGCTGGGGCCGGTGAAGACACCCCTGGGACCAGCGGAGCGGCTGTATCGGGCCGAGGTGGGACCGGCGGCCGCATGGTTGAGGCGCTGCCTCCCGGCGCGCCGCGGGGGCCCGGGAGGATCGTCGCCCCTGACCGGGGCTCCAAGGCAAGCTGCAGCAGGTCCGGCAGCCGCATGGTCGAGGCTCGGCCTCCCTGCGCACTGCCGGAACCTCGGATTGCCACCACGCGGCGGGCGGCCGCCAGGACTGGTGCCGGCGCGGCTCCCTCGTTAGGTGAGGCCGCGCCTGGAGCGGGGACTGCGGCTGAGGTCGGGCGGTCCCCCGGAGTACATGGAGGCGTGGGCTCGCGGCCCAGGAGGGCGCCCCCTCCGACGGGAGCCGTGGATGTCGGTAGCGGAGCGGGGCCGTCGCACACTGGACCCCTGGACATGCAGGCGAGTACAGGGGGCTCCGGCAGGGGCCCTCTTGGAGGGCACGATAAAGGGGGTGCCCAGCAGGGGAGCCATAGGCGGGGGGAGGGGAGAGGGGGTAATCGGGGGCCTACTGGGGTTGTAGAAAAGGGGGGTGGTGGGAGTAATAAGGCACTAGGGAATTTAAGGGGACAGGTGGCTGGGCAGACCACTCAGGAGCACGTTAAGGGGATGAGTGAGGGGTTGCAGGGTAGGGGGGGGTCCTCTTTGGGGGTGGGGGATGGGCCAGTAAGTCACAGTCTGTCGGGTTCGCATGGGGTGGGTAGGTCAACTTATAGGGCAGGGGCGTCGGGTCGGGGTGGGTCCGTTGGCCACGGGAGGAGTTCATCTTGTAGCAGTGGGCAGTTAGGGGGGCATGGTCTGAGGGGTGATCCGGAGTCTAGCGGGGGTAGTATTTCTCCCGTTAGGGCTAGGGGGTCCGCGGGGGCGGGGGGTAGGCCACGGGTCAGCCGGTCCACTTCAGATAGCTCAAGCGGGGGCAGGGGAGGAGCTCCCAGGCGAGGCAAACGGGGGCAGTCATCAGGTATGGATCGTAGGAGTCGTAGTCCCCGCGGCGGGGCTGCCCGGGCCCGTAAGGCGCGCGGCAGGAGAACTAGGCAGCGGGAGGCTTTGGTGTCCAGTAGGCGCTCCCTGGGGCGGGACGGGAGGGTGGCGCAAGGACAGTTCACCCTTCCCAGGACTTCTTCTCCTCGTTGCAGGTCTCGGAGTCGCTCCTCCTCAGTGTTGGCGAGGCACCGGGTTGGCTCCCCGGTCGGCGGGACATCGGCGGATGTCGCTCATCCTGGTCCAATGGCGGTGGACACTGCAGCCCCAGGGGATCCCGGAACGAGGGGCTTGGCCGGTGAGTCCTGTGAATCATTACACTCCTGCACGTTAGTTAACACACTACAAACACTTCTCCACTCACTGGGAGCGGGGGGTGGTACGGGTGGGAACGTAGGTCAGGTGTGGGCGCAAGGGGCTGTGGTCGCGAGTTCGGGGGCCGGGGTGGCTGCCGGGACCGGTTCGGGTGCGGACGTGGGGGAGGTGGCTGGATCGTCGGTCGCGGTGAGCGAGCGGGCTGAGTTGATCGGAGGTGGGGTCTCCGAGGCGGCCCGGCAACACGCCTACGTGTCGTTTGCGGGTCCTCTGGGGGTGCACCTCAAATCGGAGGTGAAGGAAAAGATCTGGAAGGGTGAATTCTGCGAGATCTTTTCCCTCCTCCCTCTGGAGGAATTTATCGACCTCAAAGAGGAAGATAAAAAAGATGAAAAGAAGAAGGAGGAGGAGAAAAGGAAACGGTATCGGAAGATACCAAAATCCTTTGGGAACTGGTTACGGGCGTTTTGCGTGCTGGCCAGTGTATTGGGCGAGAAATCCCCCAGTTTATGCTCATCCTTGTTTTGCTACCTGGATGGGATCTGGGAAGCGTACCGCACCTATGGCGGATTGGCATGGTGGCAGTACGACGAGCAGTTTCGGCAGAGACTGGCGGCAAATCCGGGTATGAGGTGGGACCAAATGGACCTGCCTCTATGGATGAAACTCATGATGGCGCAAAAAGCGCAGCCCTTTCAGCAAACGGCCGGCGGAAAAGGGCAGTCCGCCTCGTCGGCCGCCTTGCAAAAGGGCTTCTGCTGGCTCTACAATGAGGGCCAGTGTAAATGGGGGGCGACATGCCGCTTCAAACACGAGTGTTCGGGCTGTGGCGGCGCCCACGGGCTCCACCGATGCTTTAAGAAGGGGAAGTCAGGGAACGCCGGAGTCCCCACTACGGCCGGTGGTGGGGGGGCGTCCCCTGCCTCGGGGCTTCACTCCGGTGAAGCTCGACGCGATGGGGCCATGGCTAAGCCGCTACGGTAACAGGGCGGATGCCGCGGTGCTCAGGGACGGTTTCGAGCACGGGTTCTTCATCCCGTTCCGGGACAGGGTTGGGATGGGGGGACTGCGCAACCTAAAGTCGGTGGCGGAGTTTCCGGGGGTGGTGCGGGAGAAACTGATGAAGGAAGTGCGGTTAGGTAGGATGGCGGGACCGTTCACGGCACCGCCGTTGGAGGGTCTCAGGGTTTCCCCCTTAGGGGTGGTGCCCAAGAAGGAGCCGGGGAAGTTTAGGCTCATTCACCACCTCTCCTATCCAAAAGGAGCGTCGGTGAATGACGACATCGACAGGGAACTGTGCTCGGTCTCTTATGCATCATTCGACCGGGCGGTCGACCTGGTAAGGAGAGCCGGGCGCGGGGCACTGATGGCTAAGGTGGACATTGAAGCCGCATTTCGGCTTCTTCCGGTCCACCCGGTTTGTCATCACCTGTTGGGGTGTTTCTTTGAAGGGGGTTATTACGTGGACCTATGTCTTCCGATGGGGTGTTCCATCTCCTGTGCTTACTTCGAGAAATTCAGTACCTTTCTCGAATGGGTAGTGCGGATTGAGTCGGGTAACGGTGCATTGGTGCACTACCTGGATGACTTTCTCTGCGTGGGGCCGGCGGACTCCCCGGCGTGCCTGCACATGCTCAGAACGGTCGAATGGGTGGCGGGTCATTTTGGTGTACCGCTGGCAAGGGAGAAGACGGAGGGCCCGGCAGCTTGCCTTAGTTTCCTGGGTCTTGAGATAGATTCGAGGCTCGGGGAATGTCGGCTGCCGGCTGCGAAGTTGGAAGGTTTACGGGGCGTGGTGGCTGCGGTGGCGCGGGCTCGCAAGGTGACCCTGCGGCAGCTGCAATCTCTGGTGGGAATGCTCAACTTTGCATGCCGGGTGATCCCGATGGGTCGGGTGTTTAGCCGCAGCCTATCGGCTGCGACGGCCGGGGTGCGCTCCCCACATCATTTCATCCGGGTGTCAATGGCCATGCGGGCCGACCTGGCGGTGTGGGACACCTTCCTGCGGGACTTTAATGGGACAGTGTTTTTTCGGCAGGAGGGTGTATCGGCGTCAGAGCTGGAATTGTTTACCGACGCGTCGGGTAGCGTTGGCTTTGGGGCCTATTTTGCGGGTCGGTGGTGTGCGGAGCAATGGCCAGAGGCATGGAGGTCGAGCCCCCTTATGCGTAATATGGCTTTCTTGGAACTCTTCCCGCTGGTTGTCGCCATGGCGCTGTGGGGAGAGGGGCTGCGAGATCGTAAGGTGATCTTCTTCTCGGACAACATGTCCGTGGTGCACGCGGTCAATAACCAGTCTGCAGCGTCGAAACCGGTGGTTCGGCTGCTGCGGCGTCTTGTGTTGATGTGTATGTCACTAAATGTAGTCTTTCGCGCGCGCCATGTGCCGGGGTATTTGAATGAGGTGGCTGACGCACTGTCTCGTTTTCAGTGGTCCCGATTCCGGATGGCGGCCCCGGAAGCGCTGGAAGTGGGCCAGACGTGCCCAGACGAGATGTGGAATCTAGGAGCGTCTTGCTTGGGGGATTAGTGAAAGCTTCGCTGGCGCCGGCCACTTGGGCCGCCTACGATAAGGTTTGGAAATCCTGGGAACAGTCGCTACGAGGGCTGGATCAGGCGCGGGTGAGAGAGTCGCGCTTGGACGCCTTTTTGTGGTTTGCCTTTCGGCTACTAGCGAAGGAAGCGTCTCCCGCGGTGGTGGATAGGGCCATGGCGGCAATGGCGTTCTGGTTCAAACTCCGGGGGGAGGAGGATCTGACCAAGTCCTTCGTAATTAGGCAAGCACTCAAAGGGTACCGGAAGGGCCGGAGATCTCCTGATACCAGGCGCCCGGTGTCGGTGCGGGTGCTTGGGGACCTAATACGGGTCCTGCCGGAGATTTGTTTCGACGGGTTTGAGGTTTCCCTGTTTCGGGCCGCTTTCCTCCTGGCCTTTTTCGGGGCCTTCCGGGTTGGGGAGCTGGTGAGCTCCAACCGAGTGGTTTCCGGGGGGTTGCAGTTTTCGGGCATCCGGGTACTGGAGAACAAGTTGGTGGTGCACCTGGCCAGGTCCAAGACGGACGTCTTGGGAAAAGGCCGGGACGTGACGCTGGGTGCCCTGCCGGGCTCCGCGCTATGCCCGCTAGCCGCAGTGGCGGGGTACTTGGCTAGGAGGCCCGCGGGGGGGGGCTCGTTGTTGGTACACGCGGACGGGTCTTCACTGTCCCGGTTCCAATTTACCAAAGTCTTTCGGTCGGGCCTGGGTAAGCTGGGCCTGCAGGCGGACAGCTTTGGGACACATTCCTTCCGTATCGGGGCGGCCACGGAGGCCACACGCTTGGGGTTTGGCGACGATTTAGTGAAGCGGATTGGGAGGTGGGAGTCGGTGAGGTTCCGATCTTATGTTCGCTTGGGTTTATTGGATTGAGATTTGTGGTCCCGGATGGGGACGGGGTTGTCTGACAGTCTGTTTATTTCTTCCCCAGGCCGGGTCGCATGGATCGTGGGACACTCTTTTGTCGTTGGGGCTGAAAGGAGGGCCGCAGCTCGAGCTCAAGGCCAGCAGCTGGGCTTTCCGAGGGAACACCTGTTAGTGCGATGGTTTGGGTACCGGGGAGGTTGCTGGGGGGATGTCTGCGGGGCCGTGTTCAGGATGGTGGCTGGTGGGCGGAGGCCCGATCTGCTGGTCATACATGCCGGGGGCAACGACTTGGGTCTGACGCCGCAGCGTCGACTGGTAAAATGGATGAAACAGGACCTCAACAAGTTGAGGGACCTGCTTCCGGAGGTGATGCTGGTCTGGTCGGAGATGGTCCCGAGGCGGCGGTGGCGCCACGCTCGGGACCCAGGGGCCATAGATAGGTGCAGGAAGAAAGTGAACAGCTTGATGGCGAGCTTTATTCGGAAGTTGGGGGGGGTAGTGGTGCGGCACAGTGAGTTGGAGGAGGGGCTGCTAGGCTACTACCACCCAGACGGTGTTCATCTCTCGGCTGTGGGCTGGGATCTGCTGAACCTGGGTTGGCAGGAGGGGATGCAGAAAGTACTTTTTATTCGGGGTGGCGGAGCTCAGACGGCTTAAGGGGTCAAGGTCTGAGCTAGTGGCGGGATGGGGAGCTGAAGGAGAAGAAATAGGCTCCCCAGGAGGAACCGGATGGAATTGGAAAATGGTGGACATTGGTGGTTGGTAGGTTTCGAGTCCTGTCGGTGGCTCAGAACCTGGTGGGGTAGGGGTATCCGGGTATACCCCTGCCGTGGTTAATTAATGGTTTGGCACTTTAAATTGGTTCATGTTGGAATAATTTGATATGTTATGTATTTGTATATACGTGTTATTTATATTGGGGTCATTGTCTTTTATATTGACAGAAGGATACGGGTGCAAGGGCAGAGTATGGGGGGCAATGACCCATGTTTACATGTTAAATTATTTGGTTATGTTATATTATGATATTATTATAATGGTTATTAGTTGAAATTGTTAATAAAGCTGTGGACAATTTTTCCCATATATCTCTAGTGTCAGTGCATTATTGGGTAAGGTATGTGGGTTGGTTGTCCTGGATTCCGACTGCCCATATGGCGACTATACACCGGTCATGTAGCCCCATGGAGCAAAAGCACAGCTTAGCGGAAAAGGGCCTTGACAGGGGTTAGGAGGCGGGCTTAGGAGGAAGGAAGATAGGAATGGAGTTATGGGTAAGTGGGCTGTCTATTTAAATAGGCAGCCATTTTATAACAGTCACTTTTAATTCCTACCTGGCTAAGTTTGTCCCGCCCACCCTCCCTGTGGTTTTGTTTTAAGGGTATCCCGTTTTGTCACAGCGGCGGGATGGGGAGCTGAAGGAGAAGAAATAGGCTTCCCAGGAGGAACCGGATGGAATTGGAAAATGGTGGACATTGGTGGTTGGTAGGTTTCGAGTCCTGTCGGTGGCTCAGAACCTGGTGGGGTAGGGGTATCCGGGTATACCCCTGCCGTGGTTAATTAATGGTTTGGCACTTTAAATTGGTTCATGTTGGAATAATTTGATATGTTATGTATTTGTATATACGTGTTATTTATATTGGGGTCATTGCCTTTTATATTGACAGAAGGATACGGGTGCAAGGGCAGAGTATGGGGGGCAATGACCCATGTTTACATGTTAAATTATTTGGTTATGTTATATTATGATATTATTATAATGGTTATTAGTTGAAATTGTTAATAAAGCTGTGGACAATTTTTCCCATATATCTCTAGTGTCAGTGCATTATTGGGTAAGGTATGTGGGTTGGTTGTCCTGGATTCCGACTGCCCATATGGCGACTATACACCGGTCATGTAGTTTTCTAAAAACAAATGATATGCAATGGCAGTCCTTTAAGACATTGGTGTACTCAGCTTTCACTCAGGTCAGAATGTCTGGTTTTAAAATAAACTTCATTATTCATAAAATATTTTACCAGGAAGGATATATTGAGATTTCTTTCGTTTTCAAGTATGTCCTGGGTTCACAAAACATACAATAGGGTACAATAAAATACAAAAACAATATTAATACACAATATATACACAATTTAACATAGAACATGTAAGAAACAATCAACCATGACAGGTGCATTCTGTTTTGAGAAATGTAGAGATGGATCTCTTAAAGGATTTTAGGCTTGGGGAAAATTTTGAAACTGTGCGGGAGGTCATTTCGTAATTGTGGTGCTCTGCAGGAAAGGTTACATAACTTTTTTTTATAAATGGTGAGCTACTAATTGGCTTATAGCATCAGCCCAATGCTGCCCGAGCCTTCCATCCTTAAAAAACTTCAGAAAACTAAAGGACAGGGCAATCTGTCACTGGACCACAGGATTTTTGGTTAAAATGTTCATGAAAGGTTTAACCACTAATGGTAAGAAATCTACAGGGTCCTCTTGGTATCATAACAACTTAATTTCAATGATGTTATAGTGCCTAGAGTGTTCCTTTAACTATCTAGAATTGGTGTCATAGAACCTTTCTCACTCCATGATTAGTGATGTCCCGAATGGTTCGCTGGCAAATAGTTCCTGGCGAACATCGCATGTTCGCGTTCGCCACGGATGGCGAAAATATGAGATGTTCGGTCCGCCCCCTATTCATCATCATTGAGTAAACTTTGACCCTGTACCTCACAGTCAGCAGACACATTCCAGCCAATCAGCAGCAGACCCTCCCTCCCAGACCCTCCCACCTCCTAGACAGCATACAATTTAGATTAATTCTGAAGCTGCATTCTTTTTTATTTTTTTTTATTATACATTATCCCCCCATAGCCAGTAACCTGTGTTTATTATACATTATCCCCCCATAGCCAGTAACCTGTGCTTATTATACATTATCCTCCCATAGCCAGTAACCTGTGTGTATTATACATTATCCCTCCCAAAGCCAGTAACCTGTGTTTATTATACATTATCGCAGGGCTGCCATCAGAAATTTTAGGGCCCCTGACACAGCTCAAGATCTGGGCCCCCGGGGCCAGCCCCGAGTCCGCCCACAAGGATGAAGTGTGTGTGTGTGTGTGTATAGTGGATGCGGTATGTATGTCATGGATGCAGTATGTATAGTGGATGTAGAATGTGTATAGTGGAGGCGGTATGTGTGTCATGGATGCAGTGTGTATAGTGGATGCAGATTGTACGTTTTGTGTAATGTATGTAATGTTTGTATGCATGCATTAGATGCAGAGTGTGTGTGTAGTGAATGTAGGTGTGTGTATAGTGCATGCACAGTGTGTTTTTTTGTAGTGGATGTAGTGTGTATAGTGAATGTAGTGTGTTTGTAGTGAATGTAGTGTGTATAGTGAATGTAGTGTGTTTGTAGTGAATGTAGTGTGTTTGTAGTGAGTGAAACGTGTGTATAGTGAATGCAGTGTGTGTGTGTGTGTGTGTGTAGTGCAAAGTGTGTTTAGTGAATGTAGTGTGTGTGTAGTACCAAGTGTGTTTAGTGAATGTAGTGCGTGTGTCGTGCAGAGTGTGTTTAGTGAATGTAGTGTTTGTAGTGAGTGCAGAGAGTGTATAGTGAATGTAGTGCAGAGTGTGTTTAGTGAATGTAGTGTGTGTGTGTAGTGCAAAATGTGTATAGTGAATGTAGTGTGTGTGTGTGTGTGTGTGTGTGTAGAGCACAATGTGTATAGTGAATGTAGTGTGTGTCTGTAGCGCAAAGTGTGTTTAGTGAATGTAGTGTGTGTGTGTAGTGCAGAGTGTGTTTAGTAAATGTAGTGTTTGTAGTGAGTGCAGAGTGTGTTTAGTGAATGTAGTGCAGAGTGTGTTAGTGAATGTAGTGTGTGTGTAGTGCAGAGTGTGTTTAGTGAATGTAGTGTGTGTGTGTAGTGCAGAGTGTGCTTGTTAGGATTCAGTGTGTGTAAAATAGGGGGGAAGGGGAGTATTATTTTTTTTATTTATTTGTGTATATTTCAATTTTATTCCCCCCTCCCTGGTTCTTACCGTGCCAGGGAGGAGGGAGATCGCATTTCCTGTTGATCCAGTGGCATGGTGGAGGGAGCCAGCCGCGGTACATTGAAGAGGGGGCCCAGCAGCACACACTGTCTTCCTTTCCAGCTCCTCTCTGACTAAATCTCACGAAACAGGCCTGTGTGCTGTGCGGAGCGTTGCCATAGTAACCCGTGGCAACGCTCTGGCGGCCGCAGGGTGCAAGAAAGTTAGACAGAGAGCAGCTGGAAAGGAGGACAGAGTGTGCTGCTGGGCCCCCTCTTCATCGTACAGGTAGCAGGGGGCCCTCTGTGCACATATATATAGCGAAAATCGCTCTCTCTATATATATATATGTGCTTCTCTATGACAAGCGTTCAGCGTCGACATGAAGAGCATGGAGATGTTAAATGTCAGTGCTGCACATTTTGCAACACTGACACAGGAAGCGCCTAGGTGTTCCTAGGCAGCAATGTAAACACTGCATTTTCTCTGAAAAGGCAGTCTTTGCAGCAAAAACCCTGCAGTGGTAGACTATACTCACCAGAACAACTACATTAAGCTGTATAATATAAATTAAGCTGTAGTTGTTCTGGTAACTATATAGTGTCCCTTTATGTTTGTGTGTGCAAAGGGGAAGGGACTGCAGAGGGTGCCGAAAGGAAGGGGCTGTAAAGGGTGTGAGTGGAAGGGGCTGCAGAGGGTACAGGGGGGAATAGAGGCTGTAGTGGGTGCAGAGGAGGGACAGGATGTAGTGGGTGCAAAGGGTAATAGGAGCTGCAGTGGGAGCAGTTGGGTAGGGGATTCAGTGGGAGCAGGGAGGTAGGGGCTGCAGGAGGTAGGGGCTGCAGTGGGAGCAGGGGTAGGTGCTACAGATGGAGCAGGGAGGTAGGGGCTGAATTAGGTAGGGGTTGCAGAGGGAGCAGGGAGGTAGAAGCTGTAGGGGGTATGGGCTAGGGACTGCAGAGGGAGCAGGGGGTAGGGGCTGCAGAGGGAGCAGGGGGTAGGGGCTGCAGAGGGGGTAGGGGCTGCAGAGGGAGCAGGGGCTGTAGGGGTCGCAGGGGGTAGGGGCTGCAGAGGGAGCAGGGGCTGCAGAGGGAGCAGAGAGGTAGGGGCTGTAGGGGTTATGGGCTGCAGTGGTCGCAAGGGTTAGGAGCTGCAGAGGGAGGTGGGAGGTAGGGGCTGTAGGGGGTATGGGCTGCAGTGGGTAGGAGCTGCAAGGGGTATGGACTGCAGTGGGATCAGGGGCGTAGGGGATGCAGTGGGAGCAGGGGGGTGGAGATGCAGTGGGAGCAGGGGGGTGGGGGCTGCAGAGGGAGCAGGGGGGTTTGGGCTGCAGAGGGAGGAGGGGATACAGTGGGAGCGGGGGGTAGGGGCTGCAGAGGGAGCAGAGGGGTAGGGGCTGCAGAGGGAGCAGGGGATGCAGTGGGAGCAGGGGGGTAGGGGATGCAGTGGGAGCAGGGGATGCAGTGGGAGCAGGGGGGGTAGGGGATGCAGTGGGAGCAAGGGGGGTAGGGGATGCAGTGGGAGCAAGGGGGGGTAGGGGATGCAGTGGGAGCAAGGGGGGGTAGGGGATGCAGTGGGAGCAAGGGGGGGGAGGTGATGCAGTGGGAGCAAGGGGGGGGAGGTGATGCAGTTGGAGCAAGGGGGGGTAGGGGGTGCAGTGGGAGCAAGGGGGGTAGGGGATGCAGTGGAAGCAAGGGAGGAGTAGGGGATGCAGTGGGAGCAGGGGGGTAGGGGATGCAGTGGGAGCAAGGGGGGGTAGTGGCTCCCAAACCTTACCTCTCTGGTGGTCCTCTTGTAAGTCTGCTCAGGGCAGCTCCGCACAGCTCACTGTGACTGGTGATGTCACTTCCTGCAAAACAAGCCTCACGGAGCTGCCCTGATTACAGGCAGCTCAGTGAGACTGTGTTTGGAGACAGGCACACTGAGGGGCAGCCTAGTGGGGTCTTTGGGAGGCCCCTTAGCTGCCCCTCAGTATGCCCTGCACGGAGGGAGAACATTTTTAGCAGCAGGGGCCCGCGGACGGCTGTGCGGGCCCCTTGCTGAGTGCAGGCTGGCTGGGGAGATTGTTTAACTCCCCAGCTCAGCCATTACTTACTGTAGCAGTATGTGGGGCTCGGGGCCCCCCAGGACCGCCGGGCCCATGACAACTGTTATGGTTGTCATGCCCTGATGGCGGCCCTGCATTATCGCCCCCATAGCCAGTAACCTGTGCTTATTATACATTATCCCCCCAATAGCCAGTAACCTGTGTTTATTATACATTATCCTCCCATAGCCAGTAACCTGTGTTTATTATACATTATCCCTCCCATAGCCAGTAACCTGTGTTTATTATACATTATCCTTCCATAGTCAGTAACCTGTGTTTATTATACATTATCCTCCCATAGTCAGTAACCTGTGTTTATTATACATTATCCTCCCATAGTCAGTAACCTGTGTTTATTATACATTATCCTCCCATAGTCAGTAACCTGTGTTTATTATACATTATCCTCCCATAGTCAGTAACCTGTGTTTATTATACATTATCCTCCCATAGTCAGTAACCTGTGTTTATTATACATTATCCTCCCATAGTCAGTAACCTGTGTTTATTATACATTATCCTCCCATAGTCAGTAACCTGTGTTTATTATACATTAACCCTCCATAGCCAGTAACCTGTGTTTATTATATATTATCCTCCCATAGTCAGTAACCTGTGTTTATTATACATTATCCCTCCCATAGCCAGTTACCTGTGTTTATTATACATTATCCTCCCATAGCCAGTAACCTGTGTGTATTATACATTATCCCCCATAGTCATTTATCGTAGGACCTAGGCAGCATGATGTCTTAGGCCGGCCCAGAGGGTGAGTGAGTGAGTGAGTGAGTGAGTGAGTGAATAATATAATATATATGTTCAGAAACATATTAGTAATATATGTAAATCGGGTTCATGCAAAGAGGCTGAAAAGGTATTAAAGAAAAACACACTTATTGCATCAAATTTACAAAGCCAAACTTTTAAAAGCTTTCCTCATGTCTTTCTCGGGATGAGGAATATATCGGTTGTAGACTGAGGATTTCCATCTGCCCAATCTTTTAATAATATGCACTGGAGTGTCAGTGTTGAAGGAGACCGAAGCTGCCCCTATTCTAAAGGAAAGACCCGAGACATTGATACAACCCAATCTTAGGAGTAGTGTTTTGATGTAGAAGATGAATTTAGCCGTAGTCAAAGGGATTCAGTGAGAGTAGTGGTGACATACGTGTGGCATGACTGAGTGTGGGTAAGTAAGAGTCAAGTATTTTAACTGGGCACTAGTTCTAGGTGGGATAAAGTGGTATAGCGGATGGATGAGTAGTTTGGTTCGTTTTAGAGGTTTGTAGAGAAAGTATATAGTGATCATAATTTTTAGCGATATCCAATATTTTTAAGGTGGTCCCAGTGCCACCACTCATATCTGGTGTCACAATAGCTTGCATTTAAAAAAGAAAAAATTTTTTGACTGTAATATAATAGCAGTCAGTTTCCTTCACACGTGTGCGTTTCAGGGCCTGCCAGGGCACAGTGTCACACCAGTGCAACTCATATCTGGTGTAACAGTAGTGTACATTTAAAAAAAAAACTAGAAATTTGACTGTGAAATAATAGCAGTCAGTTTCCTTCACACGTGTGCGTTTCAGGGCCTGCCAGGGCACAGTGTCACACCAGTGCAACTCATATCTGGTGTAACAGTAGTGTACATTTAAAAAAAAAATACAGGGGGCTTGTTGTCACCTTTCGGGGACCCTTGGTGTTGTACGTGGCTGGGTGGAGGAAGAGACCTTCAATGACATCAGTGAGGACAAGGAACGGGAAATGGCTAGCTTGGTATCCAACCTTGTGCAAATGGGGAGTTTGTGGTTGTGCAAATGGACTGTTTGCGGTTGTTTGCAGTGCATTAAATGGGGAGTTTGGTCTGTCACTGTGAAGCAGGCGTAACCCTTACACTACCTGATCGATACAACATCATACCTGATGTTTTAAAACACGTTATTCCAAACAATTTAGGAATGTTAGGTGATTTATGCCCTTTATGGATTAAAACCAGACTCTGCATCAACTATGTAATTTTCCATGGGAGTTTTGCCATGGATCCCCCTCCGGCATGCCACAGTCCAGATGTTAGTCCCCTTGAAACAACTTGTCCATCACTATTGTGGCCAGAAAGAGTCCCTGTGGGTTTTAAAATTCGCCTGCCTATTGAAGTCTATGGCGGTTCGCCGGGTTCGCCCATTCACGAACATTTGCGGAAGTTCGTGTTCGCCGCTCGCGAACGGAAAATTTCATGTTCGCGACATCACTATCCATGATCCTACATGCTTGAGAGTGGTTTGTTGCATCTCTACTGAAATAAAGGAACGGATGGGTTTGATTCCAGGTGACATTCTGATCTCCTGCATTGTTTCCTGGTCTCTGTTATTGACCACTGTGTACCTTTGACACTTTGTGTATTTTTCGATTCCTATAGATTGCATCTGACATCTTATTCCTCGCTTCTACTTGCTTTACAGGATAAAAGGACCTTTTTGTGAGGAGTATTAGCAGGTTTTATTGTCCTCGGTGAATCACTCAGAAAGTGCAGGGTCTTTGGAAAAAATCCTTTTACTTTCCAGCTGCCAAACTGATCCACAAGCAACAAGAGGCTTTAAAAAGTTCAAATGATTCACAGCCAAGAGTACAAAACCTCTCCAATCTGTAAGATGCATGTTTTTATGTGCACTCGAGTTGTAAGTGGGAACATGTGAGTGGGTATGAGAATGTGCACATGTTGTACCGAGTGTGTATTCTATTTATCTGCACAAAATCTGGCACATTGTATAAACCAGCTGATGATACTAATTGGCCTAACCTTCAAACGGTCATTCAGAGCCACTAGTTATATTCTGAAGCCCATCGTAGTGAAATGTTTTAAATTCTGTGTATTGGAAAAATATAATAAACACAAAAGAAACAAGCGAAAGTGACAGTAAAGCCACATGGTTATACAATCTCATAAAGGATCAGAATATATTAAGGAGTTTCTCCAACCATTTTTAAAAATTCTGTGAATAATGCCCTATTGGCTTTATACTTCAGGGTCCTATCCCCAGATACCCCCAAATGCCATAAAAGCCTTTTTATTGAAGAAGTTTAACTTATCTTTATCCAGCACTCGGTGCGACCCACTTGATTTCACATCTCATAGAGAACCATTTGGTTGTATCATTTAGAGGCCAAATGGTTCTCTGTATCATTTAGAGTCAAGCTTCAGCAGCTGGGACTGAAGCCCTTCAGAGTCTCGGGTAGCAGAGAGGAAGCTGATCTGGTTTAGGTACTCAGTCAGAGTTTGGGCGCTCTATTAAATTTGGTGGCTGCGATAAGATGGCTTCCTAGCTATTTGGGTGAAACTACCACCAGAACCTCTGAACTTCACCTCATGGAGATGGATAGGCAATACACAATGTTTTGCCTATGGAGGAGGTGAGAGGCAATACACAATGTTGAGGAGGGTAGGGAGGGCTACAATGAAGGAGGGGGAAGCAATCTACCCCTTGCATGCACTCTGCCTGTAAGTGGTAACATTTTAATATCTGTTGTCAGCATGTAGTATGCACTGATGACAGATTTTTTTTTTTATGCACAGAATTGCTATTAGGCAACTCAGTAGAGAGTTCTGGGTTGCCAAAGCCACATGTCCTTGGCACACAATTAACAATAACGCTGGCTGTGGAGTGTTTCAAGATGACCACTACACATACAGACTCCTACCACCATGACCACTTCAAAAAGCATATGTGATCATGGTGCGTGGAGAAACCGTTCAAGAAGGGAAAAGAAAGCATCATGATTTATCATTTGTGGAGCTGAGGGAAGCCCTTTACGAGTTGTTTGTGGTGGAAAACCATTGTTATTATTTCTTACAGTGTTCGGAGAAAGCAAGTTACAAAGTGCATTCGTGGAACGATGATAGCACCTGGAGGGTGTCTTTGTCAATTAATTCCAACCATGAATATTGGGAGTCAATTAATATATGTCACTGAATGCACAGTACAATAAAACGCATAATTTTTTACAGACACTAAAGCAAATGTTGCTAAATCACTTAATAAATGAGATGCTTCCATACGCTTCTCATAAACAAGTCCATTAATGCCGTGTATTGTTTCAGTAAATTACCACAACACTGTTCACTAATGATTTCTCTCCTGGACAATAACTTAACCCATCTAATACCATGAGGACTGTAATTGTTTTTACACCATGCTGGCGGTTAGAGGGATAAATAATTTGCACCCTGACATTAGCAAGTACATTATTTTCTCCAAATAAATTTTCTTCTAATATACACTAAGAAAAAAAGGCATATTTTAATATCATTTAATTTTCATGCAAACCTGTTAAATATAAAAAAAAAATTCTTGGACTCGCAAATGCTGTTATTTTAAAAAAAAAATGGAATAACTTATTTTAAAAATAAAATCTTTACAAAATACTCACATAGACTGCGAAATTTCACTGAAATTCAAACACATTTAAAAGATATACTGAGACAAAGTAGGGACTACTTTGTCTTTGTGTTTTTCCTATACTTGACAAAGCTTAAAAGGGAAAGGGTTTTGTCACACCCTCAGCTATCACTAGAGACCCTGTCTATCCTCCATAGACCTTAGTGTTGTACTCTCGCTCTTGCACATAATACATCCCGGGCAATTATCCCAAACCCATCAGGAAAGTGCAAATTTTGCTCCCTGCCATTCCCCTCAGATAGATATGCTAAATCATACCTGCTCCTGCCCATACGCCTCATGTCCCTTGTGGGAGGCATTTTTCCACCAATCCATTAGCATGAAGGGTTTGTGGGCTACAGCTTTATCAGATCCTTCTTTGGTGGATTAAAGTAATAGGAGGTTATTAAGGATTTCTGTTGGCACAGTACTGCAGGAATGAGGCAGCATCATCATCATTTATACATGACTTTTATTTTGAGCTGGTTACTGACAGTTTCAGTTCTCCAGGCCTGAATTGCCCCAAGGGATATTTCCCAGTGGAGTACAGTTTCTACCATGGAAGTAACTGAAGCATGAGATGCAGTAGTGTTATCACACTCATGACACAGTGGTTCTGTCATTGATGGCAATGGAATTCCAGGACACAGATCTCTGTGAGTGCTCCATTATGTCTCACTGACAGAGGATGCAAGACATGTATGATGCTTGACATGTATATGCATAGTCGTCCTCTTGGCATATGCAATAACCATTACCCCAACCCAAAAAGACTCAGAGTCCACTTATTTGGGAAAAATTATCCCAGCTGTTAAACCTGAATAAAGATTAACCCCTTAAGGACTGAGCCAAATATACACGTTGTGAACAGAACAAAATGTAAACAAAACCTGGCATTTGCGCTATATGTCTGTCCAACCGTAATTCACCTCTTTCATATTAAATGCACCCCCCCTTATTATATATCATTTTATTCAGGGGAAACAGGGCTTTCATTTAATATCAAATATTTAGCTATGAAACATAATTTAATATGAAAAACATGGGAGAAAATAAGACATTTTTTTTAGTTCTACATGACATTTTAACTGTGAATGCCATAATACTGTTTGCTTTTACTGCAATAAAATACACATATTTGTATTCAGCAAAGTCTCACGTGTAAAACAGTACCACCTATGTACAGGTTTTATGGTGTTTTGGGAAGTTACAGGGTCAAATATAGCACGTTACATTTGAAATTGAAATTTGCCAGATTGGTTACGTTGCCTTTGAGGCTGTATAGTAGCCCAGGAATTAAATTTACACCCATAATGGCATACCATTTGCAATAGTAGACGACCCAAGGTATTGCAAATGGGGTATGTCCAGTCTTTTTTAGTAGCCATTTGGTCACAAACACTGGCCAAAGTTAGCGTTAGTATTTGTTTGTGTGTGAAAAATGCAAAAAAATTCAAATTTTGCCCAGTGTTTGGGACTAAGTGGCTACTAAAAAAGACTGGACATACCCCATTTGCAATACCTTGGGTTGTCTACTATTGCAAATTGTATGCCATTATGGGTGTAATAATTATTCCTGGGCTACCATATGATCTCAAAGGCAACGTAACCAATCTGGCAAATTTTTATCTATATTTAATCAGTATCAATCTACGTGTAATTTGATATTAATATATATATATATATATAATTATATATATATATATTAATAGTAAAATACACCTAGACAGTGTATGTGTGTGTATGTATATGTGTATATATATACTTAGATCATATATATATATATATATATATATGATCTAAGTATATAATTTATTTTTTCTTACACTGATTTTAACTTTATTTTATTTGATTTCCAGCCAGCAGGGGGAGTAACTGTCATTACAGGCAGTCCCCCTGCTGGCAATGCAGCAGCCAGCTAACCCGGCCATGTGGTTGTGAGGTCCTCGCAAGTGCCCCTTCAAGGGCAGGTGCAGTTGCAGTTCTTCCCCCTAATTTTATTAATCCGGCACCCCACAGCCTGCTTGCCAAATTATTTAGTTACTTCAAGTTGCAAACAAATTCAGACTTCATTTACGCAAATTAACAAATTGTTGGGCAATGTTCATGCCGCTCCTTGTTCATAAATAGGGGATAGCTATGCATTTCATGGAATTGGAGAATTTTGCAGGTAATTTCATTGTCAAGCCTTTTAAATGGTGGATGAAGTTAAATCACCCAGCAGTACTGTGACCTTTGCTGTTTGGTATTATAATTCATTGTGGACCTGTAAAAAATCTGATTATTTGGGTGTTATTGCAACTGTCTATTCACATTAATGCCTTCTAATTTACAAGAAGATTTACATCTTCTCGCAAATTGAAAGGCATTATTATTATTATTGCCATTTATATACCACCAACAGATTCCATAGCGCTTTACAATATTAATAGAGGGTGGATTTAACTATAAATAGGACAATTACAAGAAAACTTACAGGAACGATAGGTTGAAGAGGACCCTGCTCAATCGAGCTTACCCCACCTCCTATAGACTGTAAGCTCGTTTGAGCAGGGTCCTCTTCAATCTATTGTTCCTATAAGTTTTCTTGTAATTGTCCTATATATAATTAAATCCCCCCTCTCACAATATTGTAAAGCGCTATGGAATCTGTTGGCGCTATATAAATGGCAATAATAATAATTTTTAAGTGTTAAAAATCATGTTGTTTACCTCCAATGTGCATTATATTTATCAGAGTTTTTATGACCTGCAACTTTTAGTGAATTATAACAGTGTTAGGATTTTATGGTCTCCTCCAGGACCATTTGCGTGTTTATCCATGCTGCACTAAAACCCTACTGTTTCTACTGTATATATATAACTAATCCAATTAGACTCCCTCATTTGTTTTGGACGCCAAATTAAAAACATGAACAGCAATGATGGAAGATGAAGGTAGCATGAGTTCCAAGGAAGATATAAATTTAACAAAATTAGCTTTTCATATACATTTATTAGACAATTGTGTACTAATTATTTCTGGTGATGCATCAGAGTACTTCCCAAGCCAAGCTTTTTGAACTACCATACGCATAAACATCTACTAAATAATTTGCAACATTTTAGAGCAATTCAAAGGCAAGTTTCGGAGATATCTCATATTGTCAAAAGTCTGTATCTGAGACTCCTGTCCCACCGCCCCAGGATTATTCCCTGGTGTCCCACTTTTAGAGTAACAATGAAACTTCCCCAGAAGGCATAGCATGAGTACATCAGTAGACGTGCTTGCAATGCCCCAGAGGCACAAGGACCATGTAGGAAGCACTGTAATATCACATTCTGTTTGGTCTGCCAGTGAGATTGTCACTCAGCCTGCAATATCTAAATGGCACCAGCAGTGCCCCTAAATGTAATTAAAAATTAAATAAAAAATGTTTTTTACTTGCTTTTTCTTCCAGTGCTGAGGCTCCCTCGTTGCTTCTGCCCACTCCTCCTATTGACGCCATCCAGCAGGTTTAGCTTCCATGGCTTCTTGTCCAGTTCAATACTTCTGATAGGGAAGAATTGAATCCAATGTTTTTCCATGATGAGCATTTGATGGTATTCAACATCCTGAAACAATACGTGGAACCCAGACAATGTAATTTCAATGAAGTGATCTGCGTTCCAGTTCCCCCTTGTTTTAACTCTGCAGGTAGAAACTTTACAATTCTGCCTCTTGCCAGGATTGATGTGCCTCTTGTGGCTGTTCCTCAGACACTGCTAAAACTCTGTCAAAAATCTGCTATTTCAATCAGATGGTCTTAGAGAGACCCTCCGATTGGTGTAGTTTGCCATTTTGCCGTGCATGTGCACTGACCTTCCAATGCTTTTTTTATGGGGAAGCTTTGGTTTGGCAAAGCTAATCGATCTTGATTATCTCAGCCAAGGAGGTGGGACAGCAATGCGGAGACCGGCACTGCAAAGGATCAAAGGTAAGGTAACTTCCTTTTTCAGTCCCTTTGAATAAATTGCATGGACCTAAATGGCCGCCAGGGCACTATAGTTTAAGGAATACTCATTTGCATTACTAACCCTATAGTGTACTTTTAAGCTAGCTTTGAGCACAAGTGCTGTTTCTGACAGGCTTTTTAAATAGAAATAGTGGCTCCGTAAATTTTATTTATGTGCCGCTATTCTTTCAGATATCATCCTGTGGGCCACAAGTGAGTGAGTCGTGTGCGAGTGAGTCTATTAGCAAAGTGGACTCTGCTCGCACATGGAGCGCATCCTTAAAGAGACAGAGGGTGCGCTGCATCACTTCCGCTATTGTCCATGTCAATCCGGCGACCCCACACCAGCACATTTTGGTTCCGCAGGTGGGATGTGGACAAACCAGAAAGCACATAACACTATTTAAAGTATTTTAGCCCCAATTACTGTGTCATATCGTGGTTTTTCTTTCCAGTACCCATTGAATGGGTTCTTATGTTCTTGTCTGTATTTTCTAGAATTGATCTTGGCTTGTTTCTGGATATTGCGTACTTCTGTAACCCTGTCCTGACTAGTTTATACGTTTCCTGATATTTTATATTACTGAACCTGGCTAGTATCTAACCTGGTCTGTCTCTCCGTTACTCAGGCCTTGGATGGTATATGACTTCTCTCTTTTGTATGTAAAGCCGACCACTCACAGGGCCAGAAATACGTCTTTTCTATTTGCTTTCATTTTAAAGTGTGTGTATACATGAATGCTCCCATGTACTAGCTGAAGGTTGTCCCTGCATGCATATTATGCTTTTTGTGCCATATCAGATGAACTAATTTGTCCTCTTTTTTGTATTGTTCCTTTCCTCCGACAAGTATGCTTTCACTCTCATGTTTTTTTCCTTTTCTAAAAGGCGGCATTATTCTATTCAGATTCCATCCGCTTATATATTTTTCTATCGTTAGCTGTTCTGCTGGTTTCTATGTGAGATGCACCCTGTATAAAGGTGCTCTAAAATGAATATAAAATGAATATTACATTGTAAAACAATCATGTTGGCATTGCCAGTGAGAGATTCGGGTACTCATTTTGTCATGAAGACGGACTAGAGGAATCGATTTACTGCTTGACTTTTAAAAGTTAACGCAACACATTTACAAGTGGTTTATTTTCAATTTACTAAGTAAGTTGTACTTTATCCTGCCAGCATTTACTAGGCCATTTATTATATTGTACATTGCATCATGGCTGAGGACTGGGAAACAAGGTCGCAAAGCCTTTAAAGGGATGTTCCACGTTCAGTTAAGGAACACTATAGTATTAGAAGTACAAACATGTATACCTAACGCTATTGCGTCCTGAAACCTATTGTGGTTGTCCCCTTGCCTTGTGATAGTTTGAAGGGTGCCGCTTACCTTTCAGACCTAACCCCACTACTCTCCACAATTGTGCTTCACCTCTTTGGCTGATCTCAGCCAATCCACTTTTCCCCATAGGAAAACATTGGGAGGCAAGTGCGCCTGTGTTGTAAAACACCGTGCTGCACCTATCAAATGGTCACTATGACACCATCTGATGTAGTGGCTGTGCAAAACAGCAATGTTTTCAGTTGCAAGGGACTGGGAGCTTACTTTTTTGTTTTATTTTTTAGAAGTTCAATACCCAGAATTCCTTGGACTAGAGGATAGACTATATCTTAGTCATCAGTGGCAAGAGTCTTTATTATTCGGGAGCCCAGAAAGTATATTTGTAGGGCAGTACCTCCATTTCTTTTTTTATTTATAAATTATTTGTTTAAGTCACAGTTGGTGATGCGGTACACAAATTGACAAGTTGATACTGACATATAGTTATACAATAATGATCGAACAATGCATATTTTGCCATAGGTGTATATCACCTGACAGTGGGTTTTTTAGTGGTATTAACAAAATACTGACCTTGTCAGAGACTGAAAACATATGGAACAAGTTACGGGGGTCCAGACAATGACAAAGCTAAAATCGTGAACATAAACATAAAGTAAGACTTCTACGGGACAATTTCCCTTAGTGTATCAGAGTAATGGAATATACAGCTCCACTGATTAAATTACGTGTGCTATACCGGTTTCGGAGATGGGGGGGGGGGGGTGTTAACTTTGGAGCATCAGGTCATGGCAAAATGGTAGAAAAGAAAAACGAGAAAAATTAAGGAAATCATTCTCTCTGATCAACAGAGAAATACAAATTGATGGTTAACTAAGTTATACATTCCATGATAATCTAATTATTCGTTTTGTTGTTTCTTCATAGTGTCTGCATAATTTTTTTTTTTTTAATATTAAATGTTTAAATTAATAGACAACTGATGCTACCAAAACAGTTAATTGTTGAAACCAGATAAAGATAACTTGCAGAATCGCCATTCAGCTCCAGTCTGACTACACCTCTGTAAAAAGACACATAATGTTACCATTTGATAGGTGATGGGATTTCTATATTGTGCATTGTAAAGAAAAAAAAGATATCGGCTCAACTCTTCCTCCCACAATTTCCATGACTAATACTTAGAATGTTTTACAAATAAGTCAATTAATTGCTGTCATTGTTAGAAAGACCATGACTGTAAGATCAAGCCTTTAGCAGAGCTTCTGTGCATTAAATGCTTTAATACATTTTGCACAAAGAGTGAAACTGCAGAGTTGCCCAACTACCCCCTCTAGTGGTTAACTATGGTCATTCGCAACCAAGACAGAGATGTGCATATCATAAATAGTGCTTAACAGTAAAGAAAAAGAAAAATATACATAATATAATATTGAGCAAATAATGGTATTGTCTTGATACTTACAATGGCTCCTCGTAAAACTGTGTGTAGCAAAGAATTGCATTTGATTGAATATACAATAAATCCTAATCGCCTCTGTTGCGATTGCCTAGGTATTAAAGTTAGCCAGTCACATGTAGGCGATTAAGAACTGAAAGATGTAAGATATTGGCAACAGAAGGTGATTACACGGCAATGATGTGAATAATATGGAAATCAAAAAGTATAAGGTAATGAAGTGGAAGGAGCAGACACTAGAAAAATGGGAATTGTTTGAAATATTATTGACTTGTTCCTTGTATTCTTAATACATATTAAAACATAAGATGTAGGTATCTGTATATAAGGATGTGTGATATGCATGTATGTGTGTCTGATCTATCACTTTATTTCTAAGAAGTCTAATAGGTCTCATTTCTGGTCATTTCTAAAGGCAGTAAAGTGGATGTTTTTGAATTCTAAATTCCCTTTCTGTTCCAATGGGAAAATTGAGACATCTGGGTTGGTTATTTGATGTTCACATCCTGCTCTGTATTCCTCGGTAATCCCACTGCTCCTCTTTATTTCTGACTCTAATGCACCTAAGATTGAAGAGATGTATCCATTAATTTCTTCTGCTCTCACTTTTTCTTCTTAGTCATGTTCAGTGTGCTCTTTAACCCCTTTACACTATTGAGAAGCTCATAATGAAAACCTACCATTTCCTAATCTTTTCTAAATTCAAAAGGAGCATTTCCCGATACTTTCACCTAACGTCTATACTTCCTTTGACACTGACTACCAACAATGTCTTGACCTATTCTATACATAGGCATTGCTGCGAGGTGGGCATTTGGGGGCTGAAGCCCCAGGTGTAGGACTTTTTAGCCTCAGATCTTTACAGTTGGTGGAGTGGGAAATGACACGGCTACCTAGTATAAAAATACAGATCCGTAGTATAGTGCTCTGCCAGGCTTCTTTGAGAGAATTTCCCGCAGGTGACTGTTGGGAGGAGGTACAACTTTGCTGAACACCCCTCTACTATTTGGGTAACATGGTGGAAGTTCATCAAATACCTGGATATGTTTACTTGCGTATCAGCAGCATGCTGTTCATTATTTACTTATTACTGGGCATTTATAAAGCGCCAAAATATTCTGCAGCGCTGTACAATTGCGAAAGGCAGCACAATAGGAACAGACCAATTATCATGACATATCCCCCACCTCCATGTTAGTGTAGGGATCATCAAGGTTTCCTTTGATCGGGTTTTCTTGGGCTCAACCCCCAGGTGTTTCTGGAACATAGAAACACCCCTGCTTCCATAGTTATTAACAAATCTTGGTTTCCTCACATCCCACAACTCTACATTAGTTAAATCTCTGTCTCTGGTAACTTATCCTCTTCCAAAACATTTTCCAAAAGTGTACCACAGTCCTTTCCATGTTCATAGCCCTCTATTCCAATTTATACAATGTTGATGCATACCTTTTGTCTAGTTTACAACCGCACAATATATTACGGTTTCTGCTTTCATCCATATGTTGATACTTAACTTTATCCATCCTCTACTCAATGTTCACCCTTTATCTTATCACGTTATATAACCTCTTCTATTTCCTATTTCTAGCCTATCATCTGCAACCATCTCAGACATAGCTGAAGTTTCAGCCTTACTGAAATGTCCACTTCTCTAAAATGTAATAAATTATCTTGAATCTATCTACTTCTTTTATAAAATCTTTACTTTATGATCAATGATACTGTATTTTGTAAGTTGCCTTCCATTTCACTCTTATAATCGGTTCACCGCTGGTAGAAGAATTCCGCAGTTTACGTCATGTCATGTTTACGTCACATTCACTGAAATACAATAGAATTTTGTACAGTTTTGTTTGTGAGTTGCAATGTGAGATGTGAGTTGCTTTTTACAGAGCACTTTAATATTATGTTTTATAAAGTACAATGCAGGTTCTCAAACAAGGGTCAAAGCAATTGTTGCAGCTCATGTTTTAATCGAAATCTACCTCTCAATTGCTTAGATCAAGGTTATATAAATAAAAATGCAGATGTTTGATTTTCACTGTAATTCAAAATGTGTTTTGCTCTTTTCTTTAGAAACAAACTTAAGTTTTTTTTTTACAGTATAAAAAAACACACTTCCTTACATTTGCATTGAGTTGCCACAATGCACTAATGCCATATTTCCTCCCTCCTCTTGCTCTCTTCCAAACAAATGTTGTCTGGTCCAGATAACCTCATCATAACCCATTCCTACTGTTCCCTGGTGATCCACTGACCGATTCCAGAGTACGTACTAAATGGTTGTTATTTCTATATTCTCCCCTGCTTTTACAGTGTTTAAACCTCCTCCTCCAACCAATTTGACTGCCACAAACCTTGCATCTCACTTTACTGACAAGATCTCTACAATCAGGGATGGATCTCTCATCTCTCTCCTTCTCCTAACAATACTTTCGCCAACCTGACCCCCTTTGCTGTTCTATGTTCATTTGCACTTGATACAGCCAACCACCTGCTCCCTTGATCCTATACCCTCACATTTCATTGGCACTGGTATCCAGTAAATACTGAAAGGTGTTTTTTTACCCTTTCCATGCTGGGAGGGGGTGGGGAGGTGCAAGGGAGGAGGTGGGCCAGGGGCAATTGCAGTGTGCAGAATACATCTTTGTATACTTAGCACTATATAATCCCTTTAATTCTGTTTCTCACACTTTGTATACCAGAACTGCATTATTAGAGGCCTGTGCAGCAGTGGCGTACACACCGGGGTCGCAGGGGTCGCGGCTGTGACCGGGCCCGGCCGCCCCTGTGACGCGGTATGTAGCCAGTGTGGCCAGCCTCTTCTCCTGGGGGGCCCAGGAACCGGCCACCTCAGGGCCCCCTGAGGCTGGCCCTGCTGTCACCGGGAGGCCTGTCCTGTGGGCGCGCAAGTGAGCACTCTCCCCTCTGTGCTCCCTCGCGCACCACACTGATACCCGAGCCGGAAGATGATGTCATCTTCCGGCGCCGGCATCAATACGCGGCGTGCAAGGGAGCTGAAGAGGGAGCACACAGGGGAGAGTGCTCCCTCACGCGCCCGCAGGACCGGCCCCCCGGTGACAGCACTGGACCCCAGGGAATCCCCCAGCTCTCCCAAAGGTAAGGAGGCTGGTGGGATTAAATAAAAAAAAAAAACATGGGTGTGTGTTAGTGTGTGTGTGTGTTAGAGTGTGTGTCTGCTAGTGAGTGTCAGTGAGTGTGTTACTGTGTGTGTCTGTTACTGAGTGTTTGTGTGTGTCTGTTAGTGAGTGTTTGTCAGTGAGAGTGTATGTTTTGTAAGTGAGTGTGTATATATGTCTGTCGCTGAGAGTGTCTCTGTCAGTAAATGTGTGTGTCTGTCAGCTAGTGTGTCTGTTCGTGACAGTGTGTGTGTGTCTTCAGCACTTACCTTTCTCCAGCGCCGGACTCCCTTGGTGCTGGGGATCCCTCCGCCTCTCAGCTCCGAATGCGCATGCGCGGCAAGAGCCGCGCGCATTCAAACCGCCCATAGGAAAGCATTACTCAATGCTTTCCTATGGACGTTCAGTGTCTTCTCACTGTGATTTTCACAGTGAGAATCGCGGAAGCTCCTCTAGCGGCTGTCAATGAGACAGCCACTAGAGGCTGAATTAAACCTCAGTGAAACATAGCAGTTTCTCTGAAACTGCTATGTTTTCAGCTGCAGGGTTAAAACTAGAGGGACCTGGCACCCAGACCACTTCATTGAGCTGATGTGATCTGTAGTGGTCCTTTAAGTGTGTGCATCTGCATACACTGGCGTACTGATCTCAAAGTAAATGTGATTTATCAGACCAGGAAAACTCTTTCCATTCCTCCATGGTCAAGTTCTAACACGGATGTCTTAATTGAAGGAAAGTGGTCATTATGGGCACTCTGAACGGACTGCCGCTAGACAGCCCCATACGTAGCAAACTGAGATGTACAGTATGTTTTGACACCTTTCTATCATGGCCAACATTAAGGTTTTCAGCAATTCGAGCTACAGTGGCTTTTATGTGATAGCAATGACTGCCCAGTGCACTTGTTGTCCTTCCTTGCATCACTTTTAGTAGGTAGTAACCACTGTATACCAGGAACACCCTACAAGACTTGACATTTTGGAGATGCTCTGACTCGGTCATGTAGCCATCACTATTTTGGCCTTGTCAAAGTCACTCGGATTTATTCGCTTGTCCATTTTTAGTGCTTCCTACACATGAAATTCAAGAACTGACTGTTCACTTGCTGCCTAATATATCCCACCCCTTGACAGCTGTTATTGTAACAATATAATCAATGTTATTCACTTCACCTGTCAGTGCTTTTAGTGTTGTGGCTGATCAAAGTGTAGTGCAGTTGCAATTTGAGACCCAAATTAGCCTGCCCATGGTATTTTTACATTATGGTATAATATTATAGATAAAAAAAATACCCTCGGAAATACTGATGAGTTCAGTGTGTTTTTTTTTTTTTAGATATGTTTGCTTTTTTCCTTAATAAATGCCCTCAGTATAAGAAACATAATATAAATGAAGATATGTTGCTTATAATCAAGAAATACAGAGTTCAGAATACTTTGTTTGTATATGTTTGGGTTTGTTTTTTCCAATGCCATGTACTGTTTTGATGTAGAGTTTTTGTAATGAGACCCAGCAGACTGCATTACAGATCTGATCTCATTCAAAGATGATGGCGCTCCTGTGGTTTGTTCTGGTTCAGCGGTGAAAATTTGCCGCTTCCGTTCTTTAACGCTGAGAAACAGAAAACAATTTTAGACCTCATAAATATACTAGATTCATAATAAAATCACTAACAATTCTCAGTGGCTCCCTTAACGTGCTATTTACATTTTATATACTGTATCAATTCTCAGATAGTCGACTAAACAGACAAAATGAAATATGACAGCAAAGAGAGAGAATCCCGTTCCCCTTCCTTCATGTATGATTCGAAGCAATTTGTCAATTTGAGAAGAGTGAAAACTTCCCATTCCCAGGTATTCACTTCTCAACACTGCTCAGCATGAATATGGCATATGCAATGTATTCTGTCAGAGCTGAGTACTGGGTATTTACAGTGTACCCGGTCAGAATTGATCTTCTAGATATATTTACCATATTCTGACCAATTTGATATTTTAGGTATATATACAATGTGCACTGCCAGATTTGATCCTTTAGATATACACAGTGTAACATTTGTACTACGGTGGCCACACTCTAAATTCTGAATTCTGAATGGGCAGAATGTTAAAATATGTTTTCAGATTTCCCCAACAACTCAATGGCACCCCATGCATTGGCACCCCATGGGGATTACTTATTCACTTTCCACATTGTGCCGAGTAAATTAATAAAAAAAATAATAGTACCTTATGTTCTGATGCCACACATGATGTATAACAATGCTGTTAATAATATACAACTTTTATTATGTCCAAGGAGTTCCATCAGCCTCTTCCAACACACAACTTCTCCAAAGCCAAATCTTGGCACCTGCCAATCTTGGGAAATTTTGGCCAGTAACAACCTCCCATACTGAGTTGTCCAGCTACCTCCTGATTGGCCGGCAACCCCATACAGCCAATCGCTGTTCAACTGCTAACCCATATTAAAGACATCCATTTCAACAGCCGATAAATGTATGGCATCTTTCTTTTAGTTTCTAATGTCACAATAAAAAATACTTCTAGAATATAGCTGGAAAATTGACTAATGCTTATAGAATTGCACTTAGTCATATCATTGCCTGCATTATATATGATTAATATGCTGTTAAGTCACTATGGCTGGTTTGATATTTCGTTATTATATTTCCTAGCAGTCATGGAGTCACCTTGATACTGGTTAAGGAGTGACATCACATCACTCTATAGAAAGCATACAGTCTCTACACTGCAGATGTTGCCACATACATTTGAGGGTTATGGAAGTGAATGTATTGACAGATTTATTGTGGCTGTTCACTTTCATTCATTTAATCCCTTGGTCATAGCTCCCAAATTCAGCGCCCTGTGAGTGGGGTTAGAAGGAGCCCGAAGAGGGAGAGCCTGCTGAAATGGGGGCTGGTTTGCTCAAATTCCTGGCACCTCAGAATGCTCTCTGCACGGTCCTAGTACCACCTGTGTAGGATAACTACATCAAATGATGAGCTCCCACGTCTTCTTTTGAGGACCGTTCTCATTTGTTCCTAAAAGCAGGACACCAGGTAATAAACCCAGGACACTCAAATTGGAAAAGTCCCTCCAAAATTGGTACACTTTCAAATGGTTTGGCAGTTTGGCACAAACAAAGGTCTCCCTGTTGTCCATGGACTTTTGCTTGATCGATTGCTAATGAAGACATTTCTCTTCTACTTTAGCAATGTCAATTTCATCAAAATTTGGATACCATTGATTGTCTGTTAGCATCAGCTGACATGTTTAGCCAATCAGTGCTACCAAGTTTCAATGAAACTGACATTGCAGACGTGGAACTTCCCCATTAAATGTTTAGCTGGTGAGTTGCCATGGGTACCTGGAGGACCTTCTTTGTGTCAAATGAGAAAGAATTGGGAGATCAGTAATAAATTATGGACACAGCATTTTCCTAATTTGGGTTAGAGGGACAGTTCTGGATAACAAATAACACTCCTGGAACTCAAGGTGAAAATAAATTTAGCAGGTATATTGAGGCAGACAAAAAGCAATCTTTTAACCCAACAGGGTCGTATTCCAGCTTGAAAAGGACTCCGTTGGGTCAAAACATTGCTTTTTTTATTCCCCAATGAACCTGCTAAATTTATTTTCACCTTGAATGCCTGAACCATAATTTGTTATACATAATTGGGAGATGGCACAAGTAACCTGCAAGAACAAGAACTACTACAACAGTAATTAGACTGCCCCTTTACAAATAAACAGCGTGAGAACCATGTAAACAGTCACAATGACCACAAGAGGTCACCACATAACCAAAGTCTCCTCTTTACAATCTTTAATTTGGATCCTTTCTTGCAAACACATATTTGCATAGGTGTTTTTAGATTTTACATGATGAACAATTGTAATTGTTGTTATTATTTGGTATTAATATAGAGCAAATATAATACAACAGAAATATTATTACAGAAGTCACTACAATTGAAACTTACAATCTAGTAAGGTCTAATACTTAAAAGTGTAAAACATGGGGGCGGGGCCTGTGCTTCATGGTGGTAGGACACATCTTGTTGGAGCTCCTACTCCTGAGTTATTATTCTTCAAGTTTCCTAACTCCTATCAATCTCAAAACAACACTGAAACATCCCTGCCCAGTGTCTGTACTGGACAGGGTGCTTTGGATCAGCACCTAAGGCATGGTGAATCACCGAGTGGGAGAGGTGGCTGCTCTCCTTAGTCCACGCAGCATTAACCCCTATGGAATTCCTGTGTAGATTCCCCACCTGTGGGCGGGCCCCCACCATTAAGTGCAGATCACTGCATGCACAAGATGGCGGTCGCTCACACTTCCTGCAGGGAAGACCCAAATCGGACACAGGTGATTCTCTCAGGCTCCATCGAGCACTCCCTCATAAAGCTGGAAGCTATTTTCAAGTGATTGTGGGCAACCTTGGAGGATCACCACCTGATGAAAGCGTAGAGCATGGGGGCCCTGTTCAGGTCAGGCCCATCGTTCGCCCACATGGGTTAAAGGCCTGCTTGGGCTCGGCCCCGAGGCATCACCCACACCAGCTGAGGTATGTCCACACAAGGGACGTACCTCAGTAAAGACCAGGCCCTTGAGCTCTCCCTTGTGTGAGAAGGACTTGGACTATGCAAGAATCTGAGTCCATGGCACTGAGCTGCCGGCCTGGGGCAGAATGGAAGCCCTACCTTGCTCTAGTTCTGCAGATGCCTTCCGTTACTCTCCTGCTTATTCCACTGGCCTGCCTACTTCTGGAATTAGGGGACTGGGAACATATAGGCCTTTTCGATGCAGACTTACTAGCTGCATAATGTTAGTGACCATCACCGTGATCTATAGTTTTGTTTAATTTTGGCCGGTTGTCTTTTATCTTTATTTTCACATACAGGAGGTTTATAATGCCTTATTGTTAATATGTCAAACTCCAGTGGTATCTTTTCTGCAGTGTGTGCATTTCAATCATATAGCTATCTCAGAGAGGTCATAATTCTATAATAATAGTTGGTAACATGCTATTTCTGCTCTCTGTCACATACTCTGCATTATCCGTGTCTCATTTATATTTTATTTTCACAAAAATGTGCTTTTGTTGTATGTGCCATGCCAGTGTTTTACTATGTTTGAGTGTATGTGCTTGACAATCCTGGCACTGTCAGCATGTCTGTTAGCTTGTGCACAACAACAGAAAAGATTACAAAAAAAAAAGAAAGTGCAAAACATATCAATACAGTTTTATTTCTAGGGTGAACAAAGCCAACCAAATCATTCCATGCTTCATCATCATCACCCAGCAAATAGGCGTGTACTATGATGAGAGGTTGGGTCTTCTTCACTGTGGACACAACCCCCTGATGTGGATTGACTATGTGGGACGTTGAACTAGTAGGTGAGTATTACTAAGTAAGTGCGCTATTTAAACCTGATTAGTTGCGTACTACAATTCAAGCTGCAGTCGAAGGCGCAGCTAAGGGCCAAAATGTGCATCAGCATCAGGTATTTCTGCCCCCTCCCTCTCCCACACCTTGCCTCCTTAAATAACAAGAAAACTTACTTTATTTCACACGCAGTGCAGGTCCACTGGTGCTGGCTCCACCCCTGACCTGCTTCCTTGGATGGCATCATAAGAATTGATGATCTCCGCCAATCACAATGCTTTTCCAATTCTTCGTCAATTCTGATGTTCTCAGTTAAGGATGTGGGTCACAGGCAGAGCCAAACGCTGCCCTGACCAATTAGTATCTCCTCATAGAGATGCATTGATACAAAACACACCACTCACAGCCTTCATCCAGCGCTGCACACTTTGAATAAGCTGAAGTTGCTCCAACATGTTTCTTCTTTACAGCGTAAGCACAGGTAGTTGACCAGAGCAGCTCTGATAAACTGACTTGCTGGAAAGGTGGCATCCAGCAATTGTACTATATAGAACATTAAAGAGCTACACAGTGCTGGCTAGTTTTGTTGCTAGGATTTGTCTATGGTAACCTTGTGCTTAATGTCACAAGTTTGTCAGTTATTCGCATTGCTGATATAGCCAAAACCATACATAAGAAGGACAAATAAATCAAAGTTAGAAATATTCTCCAGTTTGTCTATTTTAGCTTAAGTTTCGTAAATTCAGTTTTAAATTTACCAAAATTCTCTCCCTGTTTGGTAAATATTATCCTATGAATCTGATTCTGATTAGTAATACAAGGAAGATAAATCATTCAGCTGAACAAATGTTCTTCTCACATCCAAGATGTTTTGTCTTGTTTAGAAATTACATAAACCTTTTGTGTGTCATTTTATCTGTTGGTTCCTGTAGTTTTTATGACTTATGAGTGAAGTTTTCAGTAGCTGTCGCAGTGGGTAGTTTTCTAGTTTAACAATTCTTTGTAGTAACCGTATCCTGTGACAGGTTTATACATTTATAATATATTGTGTCTCTATATAAATATTGACAAGATATTAAATGACTACCATGTTTTATAAAATATAAAATTATAATACTGAGATAATCAGGGCCGGATTAACATAGGGGCTGATGGAGCTGCAGCTCCAGGCCCACGGAATAGGCCCATATAAAAAAAAAAAAAACTTTTTTTTTTTTTTTTTTTAACACACTACTCTAAGTTTACCACTTAACTGGTATTTTAATGGCACAGCTGGTATTTGAGGCTGCCTGGCCAGTGCCAGTATTGCAGTAATATCGTCAATACAAATGCAGGTATTTTTCTCAGTATAAACGGAAATTACTCTGCAATAACAGCACCGGCCAGTAAGGGTCACTGTGTGTGGGGACAGGCAGGGATAGGAAGTAACAGCATATCCCTCCCTGCCTCTCTCTACTCACTGATCCGTGGGGGAGCAGCTACACAGCACAGAGAGTCCAGCACCCAGCTCTACAGCTCAGGTAAGTGAGGGATGGGGGGAAAGGCAGCAGGGAGACATGGGGACACTGAGACACTAGGAGACACTGAGAAACTAGGGGACACATGGGGACACAGACACTAGGGGATACTGTGAGACCTGGGGACACTGGAAAACACGGGGACACTGAGACACTAGGGGACACTGGGAGAAATGGGGACACTGAAAGACATAGGGACATTGGGGGACACTGAGTCATTGGGACACAGAGACACTAGGGACACAGTGTCCCCATGTCTCCCAGTGTCTCCTAGTCTCCCAGTGTCTGTGTCACCATGTCTCAGTGTCCCTAGTGACTCAGTGTCTCCATGTCTCCCAGCGTCCCCAAGTGTCTCAGTGCCCCATGTCTCCCAGTGTCCCCAAGTGTCTCAGTGTCCCCGGGTCTCTCAGTGACATGGGGACACAGTGAGACATGGAGACACTGGGAAAAATGGGAACACTGAGACACTAGGGGACTGGGTGACCTGGGGACACTGACACTGTGATACATAGGGACACTGGGAGACAGGGAGACACTGGGAGCAATCCATCTATACAGCAGAATCCAACTGTGAGTAGTTTGTTGGTGATTTTACAGAATGCAAATTTACATCATGTAATGTCACACAACTAATTAATTATACAAATGTATAAGGCTGGTATTTTTCCCAAGAAAGGTGGCAACCCTAACTACTCTTCACATACTCTTGCTAAAAGGAACACTATAGTGTCAGGAATACAATCATGTATTTCTGACCTTATTATGTTAAAACCACCATTTAGGGGGGGCGGGGCCGGACCGCCGAGCTGGACGGTCGCACACAAGTTCAGTTCCTGCAATATACCCACAAATATGCTTAAAATTTATGGCGAACGACCGAACTATTAACCGGCAGCAAGGGTCTTCAGCACCACGAAGTTACCGGGTCCTGGGAGAGGCTGGCTCCCGCAGCTACAGTCCCCAGGAGGTGAAGCCCATGACTATCAAGTTGGGGCCTACGCCGGCGGTGAGAGGGGCAGGCGGCCGCTGCCCCACTATCCTGCCCAAAGGTACTAAGCCGGAGATCGAGACCCGGGCGGGCCTGGCCCTGTTCCCCCCCCTATGGACCGGCGGGGGAGATCCCGGTCCTCACCCGGAGGCTACACATCCAGGGCCCGACGGCGCCACCATCTTGCCTACAGGCCCGAACACGGCATCCAAGATGGCGACTACCATGTGCGCAGGGGCCGGGGAAAGGGAGTGCGCCCTTGCAGGGAGCAGAGCAACAAAATGGGTTTCTGGACAAGGGCCCAGGGGGCCGGAAGAACTCCAGCTCCTCATACTGCCCACCGCAATCCCACAAGCGACTACTCGCCAGCCCACCACTCTGACCTCGCCACAGGCGAACAGCGGAGGAGGCCTAGCGCGAGCCACAAGGGCAGCGGAACCGGCCCACACTTCACCCGGCCTTCCACCACCAGAGAATGCCGACAACGCAGCGGATCGGGGAACACCAACAGTAAGGCCAACCACAACTGCAACCCACACACACCTTCTGATCACCGGCGGCCATAACATCAGTCTCCTCCAGCAGCCAACTGTATCACACAGGGTCCAAACAGCCGTCCTAACAGGCGCTCACCCAGGGAATCCCAGAGAATGTGCCCATGGCACACCGCACGACGACTGCCCCCGACGGCGACTTCCAACACAGCGGTCAAGCAAGGCACTCCCACAGCGAAGCCAACGACCTTGCTCGAATCCCTGCTCTGGCGGACGCTCATGCACTGTCACACGGACATAGCAGAACGGTCTGCCCCTACCAGCGAGATGTCATGCCCGCCCTGCAGTACATGCCTTTTAGACTAGCCAGGGTGATATTTTTTGCGAAGATATTGATAAGTTAGGGAACATCCTTATTAAGCCTTATTAAGCGTGTCTTTACCCGAGCTTTATTTTAACAATGGCAGATCGTTGCATTCAGTCATATTTAGCACCTGCATTGCTTCATAGATGACAGGAAAGTTAAAATAGCTTGTATTTACTAGTAAAGTGCAGCAGTATTGTAAATGTGATAAACGCTTCTACGTATTAGCTCTACTAAAATTAAAATGTGCCTTACTAATAATTGCCACAACCTGTAATGATGTAGTATTGAAGTGCCTTGTCACCGCTGTTGTGGCGTGCCAAGGCTGTTTGTCAAATTTGTGCACATCAAAAATAAAGAATTAAAAAAAAAAAAAAAAAAAAAACACCATTTAGCCCCCCCCCCCCCCTTGCCTCCCTAAATATAGAAACATTTTACTTGTATTCAAGTCTGCAGCTGCTGGCTCTGTCCCTATCTGCCTCTGAACTGACTCTGTCTGCTGACATCATCAGAAGTGGTGGTCTGAGCAAATTACAATGCTACCCCATAGGATTGGCTGAGACTGTCAACTAGGCAGATCAGGGGCAAAGCCAGCACAAGTCAAACATAGCCCTGGCCAATCAGCATCTTCTCATGAAGATACATTGATTCAATGCATCTCTATGAAGAAAGTTCAGTGTCTGCATGCAGAGGGTGGAGACACTGAATGGCAGTGCTGCACAATTCGTAGTACTGCCCCAGGAGGCACCTCTAGCAGCTATCTAAGGAGTGGCCATCAGAGTTATTTTCTCTGAAAAGACAGTGTTTACTGCAAAAAGCTTGGAGGGAATGATTCTACTTACTAGAAGAAATATAATAAGCTGTAGTTTTTCTGGTGACTATAGTGTCCGTTTAAGTTTGGAAGCTTAAGAGGGATGCATGGGAACAAAACCTGTGTGGACAGGCTGACAATAAAATTAGTTTAGATAATGCAGGGTTTGGTAAATAGGCCCATCATAAGTGTCAGCTCCAGGTCCACTGGGCTCTTAATCTGGCCCTGGAGGGGGCGTGTCCTGGACGCGGACCGGAGCAGCCGCATGTAATCAGAGCTCCGTGCCGCGGCGGCTATTAAAGGCGGAATACCAAGCCCATCACGCAACACTACACCGCAAAAGTCACCCAGACCTAGGATGTCTCAGCCCAAAAGTAAACGGGCAGGTGAGAAGGGGGAGAAAGCCAATTTCTTCACCGCACGGACGGCGCCAAGCCAGGCTGACCATTTCCAAGATGGCGCCGACGGGGAAACAGAAGCAGATACCGGCGACCAAAAAAGCCCACTGACACACAACTACTTGAAAAAACTACTGGAGGAGATGTCAGACAGGATAGTGGGTAAGCTGGACCTGACCTGCCACAATATCTATTCCTGTTAGACAGAATCCACAGAACAGCCAAACCTACATTTCTACCTCCATCCACACCGAGAGATATCTTGCTCAGGATGCACTATTACCATGCTATTACCATGCTAAAGAGGCGATTCTCTATGCCTGCAGAAAACCATATATGCGGACATTTCCTCGTATACACTCAAAAGGCGAAAAAAAGATAAAGGACAGTGACTGTCAGTGTGGGCGCCCTATGGCGACCTAATGCATGGACGTATCAGCTGCAAGGCTGGGTAAAGTACAAAACTGCATTGCACTCACATTACAACACATATACCCCGGTTAGAGTGAGGGGATGAGGGAGGGAAAGACACAGGGAGCACAAGGGATAAGAGAGCGGCACAGAAACTGGCTCCTATTCTTCCCTCCTGGCTCACTGAGGAGAGCCAGATCAGCACAACATACCCGCCCCAGCACTTCATAAAAAAAAAAGGGGCCACCCACACGACTTTAACATACTCTTCAACAGCGCGAAATAGCGAGACTACACTGACATATGTAAAAAAAAAAAAACAACTAAATAACAACGAACACCACTTATACACGAAGACAGCAAAGTCACGAGGCTTTAGCAGAGAGTTGGGCCTGCCCAACATAAGCATAAGACATAGACGCTCAGGGAACTGATATTCTCGTAGGACAGGAGGCCATAGGCCTCTTCCCCCAAGGCACGACAATGCACCCCAAGGCACGAACACACGGCACCACTACTACTAAAGAATGTTTATGTAAATACTTTGGTTTCTGTTATTGCATTATTGTATGTTGTTTTAAGTCATGTTTTTGAATTATATGTTGTATACCTTACCAACGAACCGGGGACAGGGTTAGTGGGAAACCCAACGACAAACACCACACAAACTCTATCGGGCCCCGAACACCAAGGGTCGGGCCTAATGACTACTCCACAGACCCATTAAGGGAGCTACCCTACACACAGGGGGGGACACTGCTCGGCACGAATAAGCTGGGAAGAGCAGCGACCCCCGAAATTATCGAATGCCATCTCAGAGGTGCAGAGTACTGATCCCACAACCCACCGTGATAGTCTGCTCTTTCAATGTCAGAGGCCTAAATGCCCCGGTGAAAAGACACCTGCTCTAGTTAGGGCCCTGGGAGCTGATGTCCTATGCCTCCAAGAAACGCACTTTAGACACAATGACCACCCCGCAGTATTGACTAATGACTACCCACACCAATTTCACGCCACGTCTCCAGCGAAAGTTAGAGGGGTGTCCATCCTGATCAGTAAGGCTGTCTCGTTTACGCTCCACTCCTCAGACATAGACCCAAATGGCAGATACATCATTCTCATTGGCGAGTTTAACGATATGTTGAACACCATCATAAACATATACTCCCCAAACACCAATCAGCGAAACTTCCTACACAAAATCCTGACCAAAACGAGTTCTATCCAAAAGGGCATCACAGTGATTGGGGGAGACCTTAATCATATCTTAGACCCGGCGCTAGACACGACACTACCGTCACATAGAACACGCCACCGCCCCCTGAAAAGGCAATGTAGAGCCATAGCGAAACTATTGCACACCTATACGACGCTTGGAGGGTCACACATCCAACAGAGAGAATGTATACTCACTATTCAGCTGTGCATAACTCCTACTCGAAAATTGACGGCTTCCTAGTATCAGGCTCAGCACTTGACCAAATCGTATCCAGTGACATACAGCAAATCACATGGTCTGACCACGCACCAGTAACCATAGAACTAAAAAACAATTTACGACTTTAAACACCGCAGCCCCTGGAAAATCAATAACTCCTTGCTGAGGGACGAGAGGTTTGCAGACACACTGGCAGGTGATATCTGCGCATACTTCCAACTAAACGACACCACAGACACCTCGGATGCTACCTTGTGGCTAGCACACAAATCAGTAGCGAGAGGCTTACTAATACGCAGAGCAACATACATGAAAAAGCAGCGTCAAACGCAGCTCAGAGCATGGCAAACAGAACTCTACGAGATGAACAGACTGAACCAAACCACACCGACTATAGAGACAAAAACCAAGATCAGCCAGCTCAATAAGCTCATACTCCAACACGCACTAGACACGATCAACTTAAACATGCAACGACTCAGACTGACACATTATGTCCAGGGCAACAGGGCAAGCAAGCTATTAGCACAACGCCTAAAAACCAGGCAGGCGAACCAAAAGATATCCTACCTCACAGACCAGACAGGATCCAAAATATCCACCCCTAAGGGAATCAGCAAGGTGTTCATACTACTCCTCCCTATATAACATAAAAGACAACACACAAACGGTGCACCCGACAGACCTCACTATTAGGAAATGCCTTGACAAGGTTACACTACCTAAGATCACGGCACAACACGAAGCAGTGCTCACTAAACCGATAGAGGAACAGGAAATCATAGACCTGATCAAAGACCTCCCGATAGGGAAATCACCAGGGCCTGACTGGTTTGACAACCACTATTACAAGAGGTTTAGCGACATACTGGCGCCCTACCTGGTTAGACTGTTCACAGAGGCGGCTCTTAAAGGAGGACTCCCCAGGGAAACGTTAGCAGCGCATATTGTCACACTCCCTAAACCGAATAAACCCCCAACGGTGCCGCAGAACTTTAGACCTATCTCCCTCCTAAACACCGATGCCAAGCTTTTCGCTAAATAATATGCTAAATTATATGCCAACCACAATGGCCAGGTAGGCTTTATCAAAGGGAGGCAGGGGGCAGATAACACGAGGAAGGTTATTAACATCCTCCACCATCTGAAACTCCGAAAAGGGGCGGGACTGATGGTCTCCCTCGACGCCAAGAAGGCGTTCGACCGATTGCACTGGGGGTTCCTCCAGCAAGTACTAGGCAAGTTTGGCATCCCCGACGGGTTTGTGTCGGTAGTAAAAGCCCTCTATAGTGACCCCTCAGCGAGAGTACTTAATGCGGGATTTTTATCCAAGCCGTTCCGGCTCACAAACGGAACGAGACAAGGGTGCCCCCTGTCCCCCCTGCTCTACGTCCTGGCGCTAGAGCCACTGGCGATTAGGATAAGAGAGAACACAGCGATTCACAGGATGGAGATAGGGAACAAGATATACAAGGCGAACCTATTCGCCGATGACATACTGCTCACCCTCACACAACCACATATATCACTACCAAACCTCCTACACGAAATAGAAACATACGGAGAGCACTTATATTACAAGCTCAACGTCACGAAAACCCAGGCAATGGGGATAGGGATACCACAAAGTGACATAGACCAATTGAAACACACATTCCCCTTAGATTGGAGAGACGACTACCTCACCTTCCTGGGATTGAGAATCCCAAAAGAGCCGCAGGGTCTCTTGGAGCTCAACTATGGGAGACTACAGGGAGAAATCAGCGACACACTAAAACAATGGGAGACTAAATACTTGTCTTGGGTGGGGAGACTAGCGGCGGTGAAGATGATGCTACTGCCAAAATACCAATACCTGCTCAGAACACTGCAGATCCCACTACCCCACATATACCTCCGAAAGCTACAAAAACCCTCATCAGCTTCATTTGGGCACATAAAAAAGTGCGTGTAGCCACAAAGATCCTCACTAGACAGGTGTCGCAGGGGGGACTAGGTTTGCCAGAGGTTCAAACATACTACAGGGCAGCGCTGTTGTCCACAGCACTACAGGCACACACGACACACAGCCCACCACAATGGGTGGAGATGGAGTCCACCTGGACATGCCCCAAGGGCCTCAAATACCTCTTCTGGGTACCTCATGGGAGATGCCCGGTGCTCCCTGGGATGCCCACCACAACCGACACCCTGTTAAGGATATGGGACAAGGCCAAACCACAACTGGGGTATACCACTGACTGGACAATGGCCACTCCCTTATATAGCCTACATATAGCATACCCCAATTTTGACCACCGTGTGTGGACCGAAAAAGGGTGCACACTGGTTACTCACCTGTACAGCCAAGGACTCCTGAAACAATTCCCTGACCTGCAAGCAGAGTTCGACCTACCGCAGAGGTTGATATTTTCCTACCTACAACTAAAAGGCATACTGTCACACAACACCACCACAGCCATTCCGACACACGCGAAAAGCATAGAAAGAGCATGCACGTCTATGACCATGCCCAAAAAGCCACTCTCACTCATATATGCAGCACTCAATGACTCCAAAGACCAACTGAGCCTGGCATGGGGAGTTAGGCACGACACACACAGATGAGCAATGGAACAAGGCATTCATTGCACACAAGGGCAGGTCCAGATGTGCCTCCCACCTAGAGCTTCTCCGCAAGGTGAAAAACAGATGGTACCTGGTGCCAACCAGATTAGCCAGCATCTACCCAGGCACCTCCAGACTCTGCTGGAGATGCTCAAAAGCAGAAGGCACAATGCTCCACACCTGGTGGGCATGCATGGCTCTCAAAGGATATTGGAGTGGGGTAGAGGGGATGATCAATGGGGCGCTGCTCATAGAAACTGAGCTCAACCCAGAGACAGCATTACTGTTTATGTCGCTAGAAACCTACACCAAATCGCAAGCCAGCCTCATATTCCACATACTAATGGCAGCTAACCTTTTGATAGCTAGAAATTGGAAACAAACACAGGCACCTACCAGACCCAATGTCATACAGAAAACCACACTTAATCTGACATATGAGACTGGGACCTACCAGGGGTTCCACCCACCGAAACACATGATACAGGCCAAGAAGGACTGGGAGGCATACCTAGAGAGGGAAAAAGAGATGAATCCCTAAGAGGATAGGGGAAAGCGATATCTTCACATAACGTGAATAAAAAGAGGGTGGAAGGGAGGAAAAGGGAACACTAGGATGGGAGCAATAGATAAACCAAGAAACAGGAATGAGCGTCTATATTCAAGAGGCGAAGATGAGATACACGGGCACTAAACACAAGGTCAGCGGGCCCTAGAGAGAGAGGCAGGAAATGAACCCACTTTGTACATACTTATAGCGAAGTAAGGTACCCCGTTCCCATTTCCCCCCCTCCTTCTGACTTCCCCCCCTATGGGAGCACAGTAATAACGATTAGGAGACAAATCATACAGACGAGCCTACGATAAGGCACCAGAAATAAGCACATGTGTATTCTGATTATGATTTCTGACATTGTCTCACTGTAAAATTACTGTTGTAATGTAAGTGTCTTATTACCCTCCCCTTTTTTCCTTCTGTACCCCAGTTTCGATATTTGGATAAACAATAAAAATTGTCAAATTGAAAAAAAAAAAAATCTGGCCCTGGAGATAATGTATCAGAAAAGATAAGAATGATACGCAACTCTTAATTTTTCTAGTTCGCTGCAAATCTTCTACTGGTTCCTTTCAAGTGTTTGAGATTTCTCAGCCAATTCTTGTTATTATATTGTTTTGTAACAGAGCCGTGAATATCCCATAAACCTCTGCGAGGAATTTTCTAAATTTTTGATTGTGAAAAAGGTGTCTAAAAAAAGCTGTGTCTCTAGTGTGTGAAGTCAAATGGGATGTGAGTGGAATGTGCTTACCATACAAGACATTGTCCCAGTATTAGGGGCCGGGCTTATAGCCGTAGTAATTTATGCAAAATAGCGCAGATATACTGACCCGGAAGAAGGGAGATAGGGCTGGAGAAGTGGATTGAGTTGTACCCGTGTGGGTCAACATAAAAGAGATCACATGCACTATAACCTGTGAGTATGGTGACCAGTGTCCCTTTAATGATTTTTCCTGCATATTATTCTGTACATGGCCAACAACCATACATCGAACCTCCGTATTTTATATATGTGTAAGTATAATATTGCAACATGCTTTCAAGTTTTTCAGGAAAAAAAATGAGAGAGGGGAATGGGGAAAATACTAAATTCAGAGAAGTTGAAAATAACAATGTATGACAGTTTCGTGCCTGTTTCACAGCAGGTAATTGGGAAAAGTGCATTAGGCATGGGTTCATTATAAATTCAACTGTAAAAACCTGATGTAAGTAGCAATCTGTCGCAGACTTTAATGGCAATGTTTAAGCTATTATACTTCTATGCTGGAACACTGAGGCACACCCTCATCCTCTAAAAGGACAAAGATGAGCCTCTTCTAACCAGATTTTTGACACACTCCACCCATCACACGTTTGTTAAGCCTGCAATAAAATAAGGTCATGTATTGACACTCATAGATACAGATACAGTCTACTAGTTCAACAGCAGGGAAAAAAAATAATTGTGGGCATACCAGGAACATGCGTTTCTCAGCATTGGTGCTGCCGTAGAGACTAAAATGTATACACAAAAAACAAAAACAGATTAAGGAGCAGGAACACACAAAAATACAGTTTTACATTTTACAAGAGTAGGCTTGTGAAATGTAAAACTATTTTAGTGTGTGCGCGCTTCCTTAATCTGTGTTTTGTATTAATTCGACAGAAACTAAGGTTTTGTCATGTCGAGATGTCAAGATAATATGAAGTAATAATGTTTTCTTATCTGCTGGTTAACGTTTTGCAAACAACAGAAGCAGGAATATCTCAGGGGTAAGAGGGAGAGCCAAACCCATAATTTAGTAAAAAAAAAAAGATTGATCCTTTTCAAATAGGGGAGTCCATTCAAGGAACGAATTGTGTTGCAGAAGCTGCATTGGTTATAATGATACAAATCACTTCTTGTTTTGTTTAGGTTTATAAACCGAGACCTCATTATATTGACTGATTCTTCACATGAGTTTCGGTGTAAAATCTGTAGGTTGGGTGAATGATATCAGTACATAATCTGTACTATTACATAGGTACTAATTTGAACATGCTGTTTACATATCTTAATATTTGAAATATCCAGGTAAGTCTGAATGATCTGTTCAGGGGTTTCAGTGTTAAGACATAAAGGAATAAGGACATGGGACACCACAACCTCCTCCCAATTGTTTTGCTAAATTTACTATACTTTACCTACACTAAATTTAGTTAAAAAAAACAAAGAAATTGCCTTTATGAGAAATTATGGAAAAGTAAACTTACACTGCGCCATCTCAAGAAACTGCCCTCTTAGGTGATCAAATATTTTCTCAATATAAAAAGTGACCACTCGTTCCCATCCTCTTGGCTTAACACATCCAATAATTTCCTTGTGCTTTTCATCTATGACATATATGAATATTCCCTATCTGGTCATTATGTATCAAGCGTAATGAATTCATCATATTTTCCAAAATTTTGGCAAAGAGCATATGTTCTGGCATTTTCAATATAGAAATCATTTTGCAGTCTATGTGCATGGACAACTGCAAACCTTTTTATTGTAACGTTCACAGAACCCATCTGGCACTGGGTATTTGTGTGGACGATAATATATCTAGATATAGCTCTGATGAAACGATCAAAATAAAACCACCACCTCTCTTGACTTAATATCTTCCTGTAATAAGTTTAAAAAAAAAAATCGTCACCAAGCACAAAAAGGAGGCATTTGCTCTTAGTGACCACTCAGAAGCATCTGTGTCATGTCCTGTGTGGTGGAGGCATCAAATTTGCAAATGAGCAGAAGTAGAAACGTGCAAATGTTTGCCTTACAATGTCAATACTAGAAATAATACAAGCAACTTTTATTGAGGGTAAAATGATTGAAATTAAGGTCTGTAACCTCCGAACCTAAAACACGGGAAGAGGAAACCCTAAAAGGTTAGCCCATCCCGAATCTCCACCAATATTAACCTTTTTAAATGTATGTGGGGGTTTAAGTATTTGGAGAGATGAAAGAGAGGATATGAACACTTTAGATCAGAGGAGCAGATGTTGGAGAATGCCTTTAGACGGCTTTAAATGACAGAGCATTGTGGAAGTTGCAGTTTTAAAACATCTGAAAGGATCTACCTTTTTGGGCCCCTCTGCTTTAGATTGTTAGTCTCTAAACAGGGTGCTCCTCAACACTCCACGACTCATTATGTTTCATTTGTATTCTTTCTCCGTTGCATGTTGCTACAGAGAGCCCAGATATGGTACTTTGTAAAAAGTCCTTGTTTTTTTTCTCTGGTGATCGTGCTGTATCTGAACAGGAGTTTATGGGGGAGATTTATCTCTGTGTGCTTTAAAAATAGCCAGTGTCCCATTCCAACACTGTATGCATGAGTCTAGAATGTTGAGTATTTGAGATATTAGTCAAATGAGTGCCTAGGATAGTGATATTTAAATTGTGTGCATTTTAACATTGAGCTTTCTGTGGAGTTTGGGTGAGATTCTTCCATTAATCAGAAATGTTTGTGTTTTTTTCTCTACATATATGTAAAATATGTATATGTGAAACCAGGAGGCTGCACTCACCTGAACATGCATAAATGGGGTGCTGCTGGGGGCCAATTTATACACTACACAAGATCCAGCGCACTCACTCATCCACTAAACAGCAACTTCAATGTTGACAGATTGTATTAGTTTTTTTTTAATGTAAAACACCTAATCTAGGCAAAAATAATGGGGGTTTAGTTACATTATATGATCATACATTGCATAAGCCTGCCACAACGTCAATGTACCCCATTCTTGGCAGGTCCTACTCTAACAGTCTAATGTCTGCTCTTATGAGATTAACCAACTTGGGGGAAAAAGAGAGCCCCAGGTGGAATTTTTTCCCCAAGTCGGTTAATCTGGCAAAGCATCATGGAAGCTGTAGTTTTAAAATATCTGGGCATCTACCTTTAGGGAACCCCTGCCATAAGTATTCTTCAAGCAAGAAGATTTAGCTATTAATTGCATCAAATGTATCATCTAAGTAAGAACTTGGCAATTTGTGAACCTCCAGCTGTTTGAATTAAAATCCTATCATTCTATTCTATCCAAGAGAAACAGGAAGTCCCAGTGAGATTCCACCCCTTCCTTAAGAGATATGTCTTCACCAGTTGTGACTAATAAGGGATGAACCCATTGACCAGCATGTCTGTTGGGGATGGAATGAAGTCACATTTTCCTTAGAATGTCAATCTGTGCGTTAACATCCTCTCCACTTCCAGACCTTTGTCTTACACAAATAATTGGAATTTCCTATTGGAAATAAAGGTTTGCGACCTTTCTCCGCTTTGCTGATACTGTTTTCCCACAGTTAAAAAAAAAATCACATAATATCCTAGGATTCTTTTCAATTAGTAAGTGTCACATCTTGTGTCCTATTTCAGATACTTTGTCTGTATACGGAGTTGTGCTGTTTGTTATATATCAAACAATACTCTGCAAGACACAGACAAAATTATATTGAGTTACTCGAAAAAGGAACTTAGATTACATTAGTTCAAGATTTGTCTTGAAGTGGAGCAACTGAGGTGGAGCAACCGTTTTGCTAATATTGAACAGAGATGGACTAATGGCATTATTTTATAAAATGGTATTAAACCCGCTGACATACTTTTACCGCTGCTAAGAGAGGAGTCAGAGCTAAGATTCAGATACAGGGCTGACAATTTCAAGTTAATAGCCTTAAAAGTTATTCACCACTGCAAGCCTGGAGCGTGCATAACACACTCACCAGAGTTAAATTTTCACTCTCCAGTGGCTAGCAAGTGAAAGATTATGAGTCCTTATTTCGATATATATATACTTAAAAAGCTTAAAAAGACTTAAAAAAGGTGAACGATCACTACCTCCTGTCACTCCGACAATTAAAAACCAAACAATTAGGCCATCCATTAGAAATACCCTTCTACCCTACTGAAAATCACTGGTGCCCTGTTTAAGTCAGACACTTATCTAGTTCAGGTTAAGGACAATCCCAGCCACTCTTTACACTACTAGGCAGTCCCCTAACTACTTCTAAATTCATGTTCTACATTAGAACTCTATGCATTAAATTGGATTGGCACCCTGCCTCTTATTCGGGACAATCGTTCAGAATAGGGTCCGCCTCAGCCGCATCCAGTATCAATACTCAAGTACACATCATTTAAAAATTAGGACGTTGGAAATCCGCAATATACAACCGATACATACCGCAACCAGAGAAAGAGTTAAGGCAAGCGTTTAAAAATCTTATATATTATAATCATGTTGCTAATAAAGTGTGTTTTTTCTGCATATCCTTTTGCCCTCTTTTTGACAGGCCTACCCCTACGTCAGTTTCTGCACACCACACCAACTTAATCCAATCACAAGGTATTTCACGGTCCATATATTAACCAACCACAAGTTTTTATTTGTGGGAGGAGTTAGAGTTCCTATAAAGACGCTACTCCCCCTTCTTACCTTCGCCATGAGGTTCGATGTTTACCCCACCCACTTCACCCTCTTCATACCTATACAACCCTTCGGGGGGCCCTTTTTTTTTACAGGTCTACCCCTACGACGGTTTCGACACACCACACCAACTTAATCCAATCACAAGGTATTTCACGGCCCATATATTAAATGCCCACAAATATATATATTTGCAATATTACTATTACTGAATATATTATTACCAGGCTTATTTACTAAAGAGATAATTGGCAGAAATGTAAAGTGAATTTGAAATTTAAATTCACTTTAAATTCACTCAGGCCCCTGGCCCACCCTACAATAGGGTTAAAATGGACCTTTATTCCAGCGCCGCAAGGTCCGCTGCCACTGGCCCTGCCTCCGATTTGTCTCCTTGGCTGAGATCATCAGACTTGACTATCTTAGCCAATCCAAAGCTTTCCCATAGAAAAGCAGAGGGAGGTTAATGCACACGTACGGCATAACGCAGCGCTGGCCAATCTAATCTCCTCATAAAGATCCGTTGAACCAATGCAACCCTATGGGGAATGTTCAGCGTCTCCATGAAGAGCGTGAAGACGCTGAACGTCAGTGCTGCTCACCGTGCAGCACTTAGCCAGGGAGCACCTCTAGTGGCCATTTGAGTGACTGTCGCTGGAGGTGTCCCTAGGCAGAAATGTAAATAGAGAAAAGGCAGTGTTTACATGAAAATTCCTGCAGAGACTGACTATGGACACCAAAACAAATACATTAAACTGTAGTTTTTCAGGTGACTACAGTGTCTCTTTAAGATCAAAGCTTTTGTGCACCTTCTGCCTGAAGTCTATTTTATATTGCATTTAATTGTTTTTATCTTTACATATTTTAATAATGCATTTGCCAATCTACAAATCATCCTATGGAATCCAAACTATCTGATTCTGCATCAAAGGTCTGTGTCCCCCTCTTTTAACACATTATCCTTAACACCTACAGCCAGGTTTTATAGGCTCTTCGGAAGGTGAGCAGTTAATCTATGTTCACATTGTATTTACATGGTTTGAATTTATTTCACTATAAGCTATTGCTTCTGTTTTAGCTACTCCCTTTAGTGCATCTGACTGTAGGACAGAAGAGGGCCAGTGTTATTGAAATACACACCTGCCCATGAGATCTGAGCCTGCTCCATGTGAGTGTATCTATTATATCTTAAATACACTCCATTTAATTACTATATAACACTACATTAATCTCTTACTTATTCAGCACCTTTACAACATATATCTCCTTATATAGAAGGGTAAGTGTCTCCTATAGCTCTCCATTGTATTCACTGATTTGGAGTTTATTCAATATTCTGCATGATACTGTGTTAAGTTTCAGAGAGACGTACACTTGTGTGATAGCTGCTGATATATCTGTATGCTATTTTCTAGAAGTTTTTGTTGCACCGATTTTTTTTTAATGATTTTTTTTGCATATATATGTAAAGGGTAACCTTAAACATCATAATTACCACAGTTTACCAAGAGTCCCCTGGTGCTGTCCCACTGTGAAGAGTCAATTTTGAAATGAAAAACATGCCAGGGTCCCTTGGGCATTTGTGATCCGGCTTCTCTTTACTCTCAGCCAATGACACTTTCTGACGTACAAAGACAGACTTAATTAATATTGTGGAAATAGGAATGTGATGTAGTGGTTATGGTACTTACCTGCTTTAACCGTTGGCCAAATCATATTGATGGCTAGGAAAAGTACACAACTAGAAAGTTAGCAAAGCATAGTCCTGTTTAGATGTTTTAACCCCTCCACATTGAGTGTGATTAACTTTCTACTTTCATTGCTAAAGACAGGTGAACTTTAACTGATGCCTAATTCTGCTAAACTCTGGAGACAAGGGTATTGCAGGACATTTTTGCCCATATCAGCTGCGATCTGCATATGTGCAGCCCCAGTCGGCTTCCTTGCAGAGCTGTCTGTTATTCTGACATACATGCAATCCTTTTTTTAATGTATAATTTTTATTGATAATTTAATAAACAGTTGGACATATTTTTTGCTTCATTGAAAATGTATAAAATAAAATGATTTAAATGTCCCTTTAAAGGAGCACTATAGGCACTCAAACCACTTCATCTCATTAAAGTGGTCTGAGTGAAGTGTCCCTGTCCCCTTCACCCTGGGACAGGGACACTAGAAACTGCAATGTTTATATTGCAGGGTTATGACTGCCTCTAGTGGCTATTTACCAGATGGTCACTAGAGGTGCTTCCTGCTGTTTAACAGAGTTTATTGGCTGTTCATGATGTCCGAGAGGGAGATGGAAACAGAGCCAGTCCCAAAGGACTTCGGCGCTGGAATAAGGTAAGTGAATTAAATGATTGTTTAACCCTTTGACAGCCATGGGAGAGAGGGTTAACCCCCCAAAAAAGGGGTAGAAGGACAATATACTGTTAGGAATCCAAAGCTCTAATCCTAACACTATAGTGTTCCATTAAGGTAGGGGGACGCATGTGTGAGTGGCAATGCAAACTGTATGACCTGAAAAATTAGATCATAGAATATGGATCACCAAAGAGTTTGTTGAATGTATTCAAGTGAAACCTTTGCGGCATTCACTTGCATCACACTCCTGGCCTCATACTTCCCATTGTTGGTGGATGTGGTCAACTAGTCATCCTTTGGTCTTCCATTTTTCAGCTCTGTAATAATGACAGTAAATGGTCACAGGAGTGCATGTCAGTCTTCGATAATAAACACTGTGTAACAGTATAAAACAAAGTGGGAAACTTTTAACCTATCCAAAGATTAATGCAGACGTTGTTTTACATTTCTCTGGAATTGCACATCTTTGGCAGAAAGGGACTTTTTATTTTAACAAAATAATAATAAAATAAGTGTTTTCCTAGTAAGAGCATTCTGTGTGGCTCTGTTCCAAGGTTACTGTCTGCTTAGTGACCTGTTTTATTAAATCATATCAGTTATAATCCAAAAACGACATTTTTAAACAATGGACCAAAGGCACGAAAACAGTGTCTGCCTGACCTTAAAGGTACAGTAAGCAATATAAATGTTATGGACACATTGACAAAAGATTTTACATATCTAATCATTTTATAACATGAATATGCATTCACTATACACATAGAAATGTTTAACTGTTACTGTTAAACATTCATTCTAACAGTGTTCAAAGATTCAGCCCTGGGTAATCAATGAGTTGTATGCCTTTGCCTTAGAATTGAATGCAAAAACCCTCTTATAGGGGTTATCTGACTTGGTCCATATCCAATTTAAAGCCAAGGAGAATATTCTCAACTCTGGTACAGTACACTTTTAAAATTTGCAAATAAAGTCCTACAGTGACTTTGTAGCAAAGCTTGTATTAAGAATTGCTTGTTTTGGGCTTTCTCGATGCGCTGTAACAAGAAGCTGTATCACACATGCAACCATTTTGTATTCAGTTATATCGGGGAAATACTGAGCAGTTAAACAGGCAACCAGGAATTGGCTGAGATAAACTAGCTATCTCCTTGTTAATGTAATTTAAAATGCAAAGCAGACAGAAATAAATCCTTGGGTAAAACATTCAACACTTTAAAGTTTAATTGTTTGTTAAAAGTTTAAGCCCGTGAGGTAAACCAGTGCCTAGGGACCTCCTCGCACCATATCAACATTATTCTGATGACGTTATTATGGAGCCTGGATTGCTCCTATAAAATACATCGATTATACATTATCCAAATGACGCCTGCAATGGAGATTAATAAATTGAAAATGGAGAGACCTTTTAAAGAGATGATTGTCTAATATATCCATAATGAAATGTAAAGGAATTATATACATTGTTTTTGGGCCCTGACCAAGACATTGTCTGCAATTAATTATAAAAAAAAAAAATTACATTGGAAAAAGATCCATAATAAGTACAATCAGGGACGGACTGACAGTGGTCAGGGCCCCTGGGCAAAATTAGGACCTGGGCCCCCTGTAGGCCAATATAAATGTTGGTGTAGATGTACTGTGTATTTGATTGTATGTGCATGTAAAGTGAATGAATGTTTCTGTGTGCATATTCATTGTGAGCTCTGGTGTAAGTCTTCAGAGTATAGTTAAATACATGTTTTTTTTTAAATAGGGTAGTAATTTTTATGTGTTTACGTAGCATGGCAATACGTATAAAAGGGTATGCAGGCCTCCAAATTTTGCATCTTAAATTACAAATCAGGTGTTAACCGTTACGAGGAACACTATAGTGTCAAAAAATATATTATATATATATATATATATATATATATATAGTGTATTCCTGACACTATAGGTTTAAAATAAACGTTTAGGTCCCAGCCCCCCTCTCTCCCCCGTTAAAAAGGTGCAGCCTGGGTGTTCTCCTTGGCTGAGATCATCGATTTAGATCTCAGACAATCCAATACTTTCCCATAGGAAAGCATTGGAAGGAAATTGAACATGAGCAGCAAAATGCCATGCTGCGCCAATCAGCATCTCCTCATAGAGATGCATTGAATCAATAATTTGTGTGTGTGCAGGGTCAGAGTACGTGAACATATGGATATATGTTTATGAATGCTGGGTCATGTGTGTGCACAGTCTGTAAATGCAGGGGTGTATATGTACGGAGAGTGAATGTGCTTGAATGCAGGGGAGTTATTGTAAATACAATAATAATAACCACCACTAAGGCTGTAGTGGGTATAGGGGGCTGGGGTTACTAGGGACTGTAGAGTGGGTATGGGCTGTAGTGGGTGCAGGGAGTATAGGGGGATGTAGAGGGTGCCTGGTGTAAGGACCTGTAGTGGGTGCGGGGGTTAATAGGGGCTGTAGTGGGTGCAAGGGGGTATAGTGGATCAAGAGGGTGCGTAGGTGGGAGGGTCTGTAAAGGGTGCACTGGGGTAGGGGCTGTAGTGGGTGCAGAGCGGTAGGTGCTGTAGTGGATGCTAGGGAGGGGCTGTAGAGGGGGCAAGGGTTTAATAATGACTTTAAGGGGTAAGGGGGGTATGGGCTGCAGAGGGTAGTGGCTGTAGTGGGTGCAGAGGGTATAGGGGAATGTAGGATAGGAATGGGGAAAATAGGGGCTTTACAGGGAGCAAGGAGGTATTGGCTGTAATATGTGCAGGTTGGTAGGGGCTGTAGTGGGTGCAAGGGGTATAGGGATTAAGAGGGTGCCTGGAGTTAGGGGCAGTAGTGGGTATAGGGGTCTGTAGTGGGAGCATGTGATAATAGGGGCTGTAGAGGAGGAAAGGGGGTTATTGGTTGTAGTATGTGCAGGTTGGTAGGGGCTGTAGTGGGTGCAAGGGGTATAGGGATTAAGAGGGTGCCTGGAGTTAGGGGCAGTAGTGGGTATAGGGGTCTGTAGTGGGAGCATGTGATAATAGGGGCTGTAGAGGAGGAAAGGGGGGTATTGGTTGTAGTATGTGCAGGGTGGTAGGGGCTGTATTGGGTACAGGGGGTATGGGGAACTAGAGGGTGTCTGGGGGTATGGGATGTAGTGGGTGCAGGGGTTGTTGTGGGTACAAGGGGTAGGGGCTGTGGTGGATGCAGGGTGTAGGTATTGTAGTGGGGGCAAGAGGGTATAGGGGGCTGCAGTGGGTGATAAGCAGTAGTTGTGGGTGCCTTGGGGTAATAGGAGTTGTAGTGGTTACCTGGGGGTAATAGGAGTTGTAGATGGATCAGGGGTATATGGGGTGTAGAGGGGTAGTGAGGCTGTGGTTGATGAGGGGGAGAAGTATAGGAGCTGTTAAGGGGCAGTAGTGGGGGGGGGGGGGTAAATGCTAAAAAACATTATTAATTAAGGAAAAAAAACAGATTTAAAAAGGATATATATTCCCCCCCTCCCTGAGTCTTACCTTTGGCCAGGGAGGGAGGAATCTTCATCCTGGGGGGGGGATGCTTCATGTGCCTCATGCTGCCTGTAACACTGATCAGGGCAGCTCCGCATGGCATGATCTAACTTCCTGCAGAACCAGCCACACGGAGCTGCAGTGTTACTGACAGCCTACAAGCTGAGTGTGGCTGTGCTCCTCTTCTGGCAGAGGCTCTACTCCTGGAGCCTCTGCCGAATTCACACTGAGACAGGCACACTGAGGGGCAGCCTAGTGGGGTCTTTGGAAGGCCCCTTAGCTGTCTCTCAGTGTGCCCTGCACGGAGGATTATATTTTTAGCAGCAGGGGCCCGCGGAAGGCTGTGCGGGCCCCTTGCTGAGTGCAGGCTGGCTGGGGAGATTGTTTAACTCCCCAGCTCAGCCATTACTTACTGCAGCAGGGGCGGGCCCCCCAGAGCCTCGGGCCCTCGGTCCATGACCGATTTGCCCGAGTGCTCAGTCCGCCCCTGAGTACAATCCTTTAATACTTGACATCATCACATCCTAGACCACTGGCAACCAGCCGTCTAGGACCGAGAAGTAAAATAAGGGGGAAAAGATCTAATCGCAGTCTACCGCTATAGATGTGAGTGTACGGAATGCACTAGAACTAGATCAATATGGAATGTGGCTTTATTTTATGGTTTAACATTGCAGTCTTAATATTTCAAAAATTGTATCTATATTATGTTCGATTCGCAATTATTACTCCATGTCTGTTTCCGTTGTCTGGCTGTAAGGAATGTCTCTGCTAGCTGTCCTGGAATGCTTTCTCTTGGACAAGATGACACAGGATGTCGGGGGAGACGTGTGCTTACAGAATTTCCATGTGGTTACCCATTGGCCAGTCTGTAACAGGACGTAGGGTAATACATATATTTTTTAACTGATCAGTAGTCATAGTGTACAAAAATGTGGTGTGTAAAGTATGGCCATATATGCCAATATTTGGAAATTAAGACAGGAGTATTCCAAAAGCCTGAAATGATTGGAGCACCATAGTTTGATTCGGTAATTTATTTCAGCAGCACCATTATTAAGAAATACATTTTATGGTGCTTTTCATTGATGCTCTTTTTCTAGAAACATACCACTGGCATTGCTAGATGGCAAAAACACTAGGGGCTTCCGCCAATAAGGAGTCTCTCTATATCTGTCTGCTAATCAGAGCTGGATTATTCATGAAGTGACACCAGGCAGCCACCTAAGGCCCAGAGGCTAGAAAGGGGCCCCAGAACCATGAATTTACTTGGCCCATTAACCATTACTATTACTATGTGAAAAATGAAGGGGCCCAAACTGGTAACCTGCTAAGAGCCCCATGGGGCATTTTTTGTTGGAATTCAAAGGTCTGGAACATGCACTTTAAAGTGGCACTGTCACTGTCAGGGGACTTTACTGAATTTGCAAAGATGCCGACAGGGAGATTGCCGCTAAGGGTCCGGTGGCCGGGGTGGCAGGTGGCAGGTAAGGTGGCCTGCTCTTCACCAACTCCTAACACTTCACCACCTGAAGCCAATGTCACTTCTATACTCTCGAGCATGTGCAAGAGTACAGCATTGAGTTCTTTGAGATAGCCCACGAGCAAAGACTCTGCCAATTCCCATCACTGCTGACAGCTAGGGAGATTGACACTTAGACTCCACCCTGAGTATCAGAGAGTCAGACGGAGGAGAAATACAGAGACAAAGTTGTCCCTAATTTGTCTCATTATATCTCTTGATTGGGTTGGAATTTCTGAATTGTTAAAACAGTTAAGATGAGATTATATCAGGGAGGGGGGATCCATAATTTTACCAATTCAGGCCTCTATTTTGAGCATTTGGAATCAGATATCAACCTTTCTGTCAAGTCCAGACATGCTGAAATCCAGTCAAAATTCAGGCTCCTTCAGAGCCAATACTTCACTTAAATAATGTACGCAGTGTCTGGACTTTGCTGTTCACTTTGTATGGCAATCGGAATTTAGTAAACCCCCTCCTCCTCCCCCTCCACCACCCCCCATGTCAGTTATTAAATTTGTGACAAAAATAGGGCATTTCTTATTTCAAATATTCATTGGCAGTGCTTCAAACTGTTTTTTTTGGGGGGGGTTTGTTGCCTTCTTTTAGATCAACAGCAAAAAACAGATGTGAGGAAGGCTGAACTTGATGGACACCTGTCTCTTTTCAGCCTATGTAACTGTGTAACTATGTAAAATAGATTGGGATTGCATATTGTGCTAGCTTGCCTTCTAGGGATAGGTATGTTACATTCCGCCCATTTACATGCACTGATTTCCGAGCCCTCATCACAATCGTCCTTCAGTGTTGTGAAGAAAATTGTATTGGTTTTATTTATTTTTACTTGTTGCATTGTAATAATGTACTTTATAAAATCATTTCTAGGTGTGAGTTTATTCCTAGTCCTGACACTAAATCGATGTTTCAGTCTATATATCACAAACAATTCCTTCCTGTCACTCTACGTCACAAACACAAAAAAGAATGAGACAAGTGTATGTATGTAAGTCACAAGGGTGTGTTAGTGTCAGTGTGAGTTAAAGTAAACTGCTCTTGTATCATGGGAAATATGTGACTTTGTGCATAGTGTGACCGATTAACTCCTCTCTTCTTTGATCACAAAGTCTATGACCCACACTTGTGATGTTCAAACACAGCCTGAGACTTGTTGTTTGCAGATCTTTTACATACAGTAGTTTTGCTTCAGTATTCTTAGTTTGGTTCAAGTTAGGTTTCAGGAAAATGCAATGTGAGTTGAAACAATGTAGAGTTTGTTTTTACATAGAAATACTTTACATTAATCGGGTTCTGTCCTGGATCTATTGTTTTAAACTCAAAATGAGTATTGATAGTAAACATAAACAACTGTATTAAAGATACTTTGAAAAGTAAATACTAGTTCATAAAGATATCCTTTCAAATAAGAAAATAGTTAATAGCGGGAAAAACACTATGGGACGGGGGGTATGAACACTATGGGACAGGGGAGGGGGGGAAAGAACACTATGAGGGAGGGGGAAAGAACACTATGGGATGGGGGGTGCAAAGAACACTATGCGGAGGGGGGGAGAACATTATGGGGTAAAGAACACTAAAAAAGAGGGTGGGGAGGGGAACACTTGGGGGGAGAGAGAGGAACATTAAGGGAGGGCACTAAGGTACAGGGAAAAGAACACTGGGGTAGGGGGCAACCACTAAAAGAGAAGGGAGAGGAACATTAAAGGGAATGGGGGTGCACTAAGACAGGCAAGGTGGGAGAGGAACACTAATGGACATAGAGGGGATGAAAGAGGAACATAGGGGGGCCTGAGTGGGGAGAAAGACACACAGAGGGACATGAGGGTGAGAAAGTTCACAGAGGGGCTGGGAATGAAAGCGACACACAGAAGAGCCTGGGTGTGGAAGTACAAGGGAACTGGGGATGAAAGAGACACAGAGGGGCAGGAGAAGAATTAAAAAAAGAGACACAGGGAGTCTGGGGGAGATAGACAGGCTGGTGGTGAAAGAGAAACACACAAACGAGCTGGTAAGAGTAAATGACACAAAGGGACTGGGAGAGAAGGAGACACACAAGGGGGCTGGGGGAGTAAGATGCACAAAGGGGGGTTGTAAGGGATACACAAGGGAGGTGTAAGACACACAATGGGAAAAAATAAGGGATAAGATACACTAAAGGGGGTAAGACATTTTACAAAGGGGGGGATAAAAACAAAAGGTGGGTTAAGGGGCACACAGGTGAAGATGATTTTGGGTGGGTGGAGGGGTGGGGTGCCAAAATCATCTTCGCCTGTGTACTAAAAATCCTTGCACCGGTCCTGATTCTAGCCGTCTGCTTTATATTAGATTGGACAAGTAAATAATTTTCTTTCTTTTTTTCATCTTCTAAAAGCGTTGTATGCTAAGTAGGGTTGCTCTACCACAACATCCCGTTGTGAACATTCATTGGCACGAAGTAAGTGTTTGTTGAATGCTAAAGTGTTTAAAATTGTTTAACTACTGCTTAAGATGTATGTGAATGTGTTCGCTCCTCTCTAGAGATTTCCTGTCTTGTTATTCTAGTGCAGATGGTATTTCCTGAAACTTCCCGATGTCCTGAATCTCTCATTCCAGCCATATGAGGAAGTATTTTTTATGGAAGGGCGTGATTTCTCCATCCGTACAAGTGACGTCTTCTAAAAGAATTAATGAGTGAGACACAAACACGGATTTACTTATAAAAAAAAATAATCAGTTTTATTAAAGGTTTAAATTTTAAATACAAATTCACTATGTGCAAATTCAACAAAGAAAAGTCAGGAACATTTTAAATACTAAATAAAAAAAAATTAATTGCACTGATAAAAAAAAGAAAAAATACTACAAAAAGGTGACAAGTAGAAATAGTCGTGTTTCACAAATAGCGACTAGAAACCATTTGCAAAAAACAACAATTTGCGTTTAGAACAACACAGCTTTGCAACCACAAAGAAATGGGTTTCCCAGTTTCTTTGGGTTTAATTAATAACACTTTGTTTTCTCTATTACATTCACAGATAGTTGCATTATTGCCAAAAAGTTACTGATAGCTGCATTGCTTGCCAGTTTGGTCAATTTCAGACCACCCCTTCCACTCCAATCCCATATCCCAAGCTAAAAAACTTGGCACACCTTTTCTGTTTATGCTTACCCATAATGGAACAATGCTATACCAGAAGGTGCCACGTTCTTTAAGCTTGGCAGTGCCAGTAAGTAAATAAGTGCCAAAACAAGTGCCTGGAAAATTGTGGCTGCCATTGATAAAGGCCAAATATTTGAAAGTTGCTTGAAAATATATCAAAACAAAACACAAAATAAAATTTTGCAACAAACATCTTTTCGAAGATAATCAGTATCCTCGTGTAACCTCAGTTATTAGAAACAGATCAGCTTTGCCCATCGTTTCTAAAACTATTCTCTGTAAGAAAATGCTTCTGACTCTCACATTCTGCAACACTGATCACCTCTTAATCCAGCTCGTTGCAAGCTTTTTCAAATGGAATATTTTATTGTAAGATTGTATGGCCCAATGGCAGCTGTTAAAAGAGAATGTTGTAAAAATGTGTTTGGCAGCAATGCATTGCAACAGGAGATTTACATTAAAGTCTGTTCAAAAAAAGTGTCTCATCAATAAAAAAACATAAATAAATAAATTCATCTCTGCAATTCTCACCACTGGGGCGTTAGGTTGCCTAATTAATTGGTTAATTAATTTTACTGAATTAACCGTGTTATTTCTAGATAGCTAGTTATAGGAAAGCTTTCTTTTAGACCAGTTTAATAAAGATTCATTCCACTTTACGTACTAGGATCATTTTTAAAATGTTCTATAAGTAGCAAAAATGCTTAATGATGGGTGCTACAGTTTAAGAGTTGTAGGGTACCATGGGAGATGGCACCTAATATCATCTAGAAGAACTCGAATTGCCTGGATATGGACTTTATCAGATAAAAAAAAAAAATCTTTGCTGGCTTTAACAAAAATAACTTGCTTAAAGTTTGGGAAGTGCTTACTCATGTGAGAAAAAAAATAATCATGTTCCTATGTTTTGTTAGAGTATTTTATATTTTACATATAGAAGAGGAATATGGGAGGTGGAGAGATTCTTTCACTGGAGTGAAGGCTCTCCTCTTTATAAATTATTCTGCTTAATGATTTTTCCATCAGTTCTACCATAATGAATTCAATCATAAGTAGATACATAGAGGGAATTACATTTATAGCATGGGGCAAATGAAAGATAGCAAATCTAATTATTTTATTCAAATACAATAGTTGTGTGGTTTAGTTTATCTTAATTACTCTTGGCCAGATATAATTTATTATCCCATGTCAACGTATGTTTACTCTATGAAGAACCTACAAAAATATGTAATACATGTGGGCCAGGAAACTAATCTACCTTCTACTTGGTTGTGACCCATTGAGGTTCCAAGTTCTAACTTTCAGTAACTACCATCTGCTCTAAAGCCGCAAGCCATTTCTTTTACAGATATCAGTGAATACTCTTCTATAGGAACAAAATAGAGAATGTTGACCCACGGATTAAAGGAGAACCCATATTTTCGTTACATCTTTCCAAGAAAGTCATATTCTATAAGTCAGTATATAAATGCTGTATCCTAGTGGCTTTGGGTAAGTGATGCTAAGCAAATCACATTAAAGAGCCGCACATAGGATTGGGCGTATTTTCACTCCCACACCAAAGCACCTCAAATTGTCTGTGTAAATATTTTTTTTTAAATCCCCATTCCATCCAAGCACGTGCTCTCAGACCCTTAGACCAATTGTTCCATGAGTAACAACAACAGTCTTTATAGTTCCACTACTCATTATCAGATCTTCCTTGAGGTGCTTTGCATCTCCACTCAGAACTAATGCTATCTTTTCTGGAATCAAAATGCCCATGCATTATCCAGATTACGAAGGAGATGATTTTTCCCTTTATGTTCTTGCAATACTGCAACAAGGTATATCCAATTTCAGTCTTCACAAGTCCTAGGAAGAAGAGGTCACATTTCCAGAAGACATAAGGGTCACAGGGTATTCCCCTTCATCCTTCTGCGGGTGGGAAGAATTATCTGACTTACTCCTGCTGAACTCCATTCCTGTAATAATGGGCTTTTTGACTTTTGCTCCACTGTTAAAAACTGGGCATTGACAGCAACAGGCCATTTTTAGGAAAGCCCTTCTCATCTCTCTGTTAGTAAGAGTGTAGATAATAGGGTTTGTTGCAGAATTGAGAACTGCAAGAGACAAAAAGTACTCGGCTTTGAACAAAACAGGGCAAGCTCTAACCTTACATCCAAAATCAAGCAAGAGAAAGATGAAGAGAGGGGACCAACAGAGAATAAATGCACTGAGGACAATAATGACTGTTTTGAGTAATGCCATGGACTTTTCCGAGCTCCTGCTGGTTCTGGCAAAGTTCCTCCTAAAGGTTAGGCTCCTGCTGCGTGTTCTTACCAAGAAATAAATTCTGGCATACAGAACCACAATAGCCATTAAAAGAATGCAGAAAACAGTTGTGCAGAAGAGAATGTAATGTTTATGATATAATGGAAGTACAGTTGAGCAGTAATCCATGTCAGGAATGCAATTCCAACCCATGATGGGCAGAAAACCAAGAAACAGAGATAAAAGCCAACAAATACTGATGAGGCCAAAGGACCTAGAGCTTTTGCTGCCATTGTGCGGTTTCATTTTTAACATTGTAATGTAGCGTTCAATGGCGATGGCTAGGAGGCTGAACACTGAAGCAGAGAGGGCCACAAACATACTCCCTTCTCGTACCAACCATTGAACTGGTGTAAGGTTGTAAGTGTTTGATCCAGAGAGCAGAATGTTGGCAGTGTAAGCCGCTCCAGCCAGGAGATCCGAGAGAGCCAAGTTGCCAATGAAATAGTACATGGGTCGATGAAACTTCTTGGTTCTCCAGATGGTAAGAAGAACCAGGATATTCTCGAGCACGATGAAGCAGCAGATGATAATGAAGATTATGGATGATAACTTGATGTCATTATTTAAATTGCTTTTATATTTCCCTGTGTAGTTGTAATGTCTGACGATGATGTCGTGGTTGTAATAACTCTTTTTGGTAGGAAACATGGTTGGAGTCATGGTTGCTGTAGTTCCACCAGATGGTCTCTAGATGGTGTGCTTTTGTAAAGAAAATGGGCCAAGGTACCAGCGCGAAATGTAATTCTTTCTAAAACAAAGAAAATGACATATTAAAATTGATTTATTTGTGTTTATTTTAATTTCAAAGGAATATTTCCTTTTTTTTTTTTTTTTTTTTTTAAACAAGATGTACATGAGAGTGGTGTTATTGCAACACATATTTTAATAACCCTCTTATAGGTATTTTAGTTCAAAATTATAACAACATTTATCATTTAATGCACCTCTAAAATTGAACAAAGTGTATAAGAGGGATGAGCTACTATTTGCTGTCCAAACCTCTGGCACTCAATATATTATACTGCATGGGTACCAGATTAACAAAATGGAAAACTGACAGTAAGTCAGCCAAAGGATAAATACGTGTGTTAGCTCCCCATTTCACCCCCTTCCCTTACGTTTTAGCGTTGTTCAAGCGTTCACTCTTTGTTAGAAGCACACTAGAAAGCTTTATGTCTTACACTGTTTTCAGTAGGGGTGTGAAATCAGTCAATGTACATTTCTCTCCAGGAAACTGCATGGGGTAAGTGTTTTGCGCAAGGTATGTTCTGAACATCCAGTAAAAGAAATGTCTTGTACTGGAAAGGAGGAAATTAGCGTAGCATGGACAAGGTACATCAGTTTGGTGATACATGAAATTCTGTAATGTATACCAGAACTCATAGCGGAGCAAAAACATATACTCTGTAGAAACAGGGTGACAAGACATGATATGAGAGCAAGTTATGTAGATTATGTCTTTTTTGCATTCCTTAGTTATTAACTACCAACTGTCACTCAAATACATGTTCAAGGAGCCACAAAAGGCAGCTAAGAGTTATGGGAGTTGCAATCCTACTACAGCTTATGGTCTATTTTTCTTAATACACATTATTACATTTATTCATTGAACTAATGTAACTGATCCCAAGCTTACTAAATATATACTTTCTTATATACTTCAAGTGAGAATGTTGATTCTGACTCAGGTACAAAGATGGTATTCTATGTATGGGGCCCTTAACTCCCATGGTGCCAGTCAGCTATCATTGTAGATGAGCATCATAGGAGTTGCAGTTGATACCAGGAGATGTCTTAAAATGTACTTTTTTCACATTTTATGGAAGGCGGGTTGCAAGTGGATTACACTAATAAAACATTTTTTATTGATTTTTTTTATTTCTTAATAATTCACAGCAGTGTGCATACCGGGTTTGATTATTTGTTTAGAATAATCTGGAGATGTGGAATTTGACAACTGGACAAGAGAAAGAATTACACACAAATATGTACAATTGAAAATTTAGAGAGTTTGAAGATTATGCACAGTATCCATTGCCTATATTCAATTGGTTGGTTATTATGACCCTTTTATATATCTGAAATGCAATGTTTGTAAAACAGGAATGGGCAAAATGCTGATTACCATCTTTTGTAGGACAATAACTTCTGCGATGTCCGAGGTTGACAAAGAATTGTGTCAGATGTGGTTAAAATAACAGCTGGGTGCGAGTCCTTTGGTCACCCCTAGTCTGCAACATAGGCACAGCACTAAAATACAGTCTGCTGTAGGAACAACTCAATTTCCAGATTCAAGTGTACAAAACAATTGTAAAACTTGCTCGTTTCTAAGTACACCACTTCCTAAAATTGTTATCGAGAAAACAGGATTCTAACCTTAAAATTAGGATATCCAATAAATGTGTCCTAAAGATAAAGGTATAAATATCTTCCATTGTGAGCAAGTTCTCCTTTCTCCATTCTGAACAAGGAGAGGATGTCATGGCTGTGACAGGATACATTGTCATTGTGTATATTTTCTAAAAAAAATCTTGGTTTAGCGAAAAATCGAAAGTTCTTTATTTTTTATTTACTAAAACGTGAAATGAGGTAAAGTAAAACCTGAATTAAAATAAACACAAAAACAAAAACGACCAAGTTATGAATATAGAATGTTGAAATGGTTTTCGATTCACCACAAATCAGTTTTGTGAAAAAAAAAAAAGATCAAAATCCGATTTTCCAATTAGAATTTAGAACATAAGCAAGAATGGTAACTTGCAATTATCGGTGGACCACAAGTCCCACCATCCCATATGGATAATGAGAACTGATGACAGACAAATGGTGCAAAAGAAAATGACATGAAAGAGGAAAAGGGGCCCGTTAGCATGCGATACACTTGTTATTCGTTAAGATAAATAAATACGCTCTCCCAGTCATAGCAAGAAACCGACAAACCGCAAACCTGTACAGAAACAGGCATTTTATTATCTAATCAGTGAAAGAAAATCAAGTGCAAGCTTCACAGAATACTGCATCACTAACGGTCTACACATTTTACAATGGCATTGCAATATAGAATTTTAAAGGTCCAAGGAGCATGATACAAAAACAACTTTGGAGCAGAGGCTCCTGACCCACAGAGCTTACACTCGAAGTCAGTGATTGCACCTTTGGAACCCAAATGGTGGAGGGCTGTGCTGCCCATTCAGCTGGCTGAGCATCGTGGGAAATACGGTCATCTACAGCTGGAGTACCAAAGGTTAAGATTCATTACTCTAGATGAGATGGACAATATGGTCTAGACTAGTGCTTTTAGTATTTAGGGATTACCCTATTCTGTTCCATAGGGGATATCATAAAAGAAAACTGGGCAGATTGTTGAAGCGTTTGTAGCACAAAACAGATGCCATGACCTGCAACAGAGTGGGTTAAACAAAGTATATATGGGGAATTTACTATAATCTAAAACGTGTAAAACTCACAAAACTGGTGTAAAAGATTACAACTTGAACAGTCCTGCAAGTGATATCCACGATAGCTTATTAAAATACATTAACCACCTATATGACAGTTGTTTCAAAAATTTAATACATCTCTATCCACTCGCATCTACAGTAAATAACCTATTTTTCACTTAAAATCTGCAGAAGGTTAAAATAGAAACACAGCGTCCTCTGTTATCCCCCACCCAAATTTTAATTTCACATTTGTAGCGCATCTTTTAATAAAATTAGTCTTATGTCCTATACCTACAATACACTGCATTCTCAATTAATTTTTTTTCTCTATATTCATAACAGTGCTTACTTCTATATAAAAAATAGCAAAAATGTCATTAAGTCAGTGGCTACATTTTTCTTACCCAGGTCAATGTATTTTTGTGGTCGATGTAACCACAGGCTACCCAGTCCACAAAATTCCTCTGTCTTCTAACCAGCCAATTCGCTTCCAGTTTTAAAGAACCATATTCCGTATTTAAACTTTTATATAGCAGGCAGTCTGGGTTTAGATCCTCGTGTCCCTGGATTCCACACAGTTTCCAGATGTGATTTTTTTTTTCTGAATTCCCACGTATTTCCAGTACAGTGTAAAATGAGTAATCAATTAACACAGGCACAGACTGATGCTACTCCTTTCACCTTCATTCCCTGACTCTCAATGAATGGCCTGAAAGTTCAGTCTAAACCCCGTGCTCCTCCCTCCTCCCTCCTCTCATAGCTTGCTGGTCCTTTTTCAGAAGCTAACGTGACAATGAGACACAGCATTCTTTGCAAGAATTCCTGCTACAAGCAATACATGGCACACAGCTCCCTAGATGGCCCACATTCTCTCTGCTCATTTAAACTAATTGCCCCATATTTACATTCTAAATAGGGTGCGTTTTTTGTATATATTAAATGAACATTAAATACTATTGTCTTTCCAAGGATGTTGGAAAGGCACAATGAAGATTTGAACACGAATGCTAAAATGTAGCACTGAGTTAAAATTGTTCTTCCTTTAAGGTTTTGGAACCCACCTCCAAAAATGACTCAGCTATTATAAAACAAGTAATAAGATCTGGCCCTTTCACTTACATTAAAAAAAATTGCCGCTTTACTGTGCATCTGACTTTCAAAAATGAAATTTGACTTGTTCTGTGAAGTCTTTAAAATGAAGTTCTAGGACAGTGATGGCGAACCTTTTTGAGACCGAGCGCCCAAACCGCAATACATGCCAACTTTTTTTACTTCGAAGTGCCAAAATGGCAATTAAACCTGAATGCTGAGGTTTAAGTTTAGAAAAAACAACTCGTACAGTTGTCCGAACTAATTATTAACATCTTCTGTTTTAAAAGAAGAACACAACAGAGTTTAATGATACACATTTTAAATAATGATATAAATAGATAAAATTAAGCTTAGATTTCTTAGTATCTCCAACAAATGCAATACATACACACAGAGAACCATATGTGTATCTACTGAATTAGAGTTCCAATTAGGCAGTGTAGGCACCTTCCTACAGGTGCATGTCCAGTAGAGGGCAATTGTTTTCAGCAATAATAATGTATCTTTAAGCTGCACATGCTCTAAACACCATGTATCTTTAACCCTATATTTCCTCCTCCCTAAACAAAACCCTTGCTTAGTCCCACATTTAATTACTAAGGACCTAAACCTGAAAAAAACAAAACATTTACCTAAAAGGGTACACTATAGTCACCAAAACAACTACAGCTTAATGTAGTTTTCTTGTGTCTGTAGCCTGTCCCTGCAGGCTATTTAATGTAAACACTGTCATTTCAGAGAAAAAAGGCAGTGTGTGCATTGCTCCCAAGGACACCTCCAGTGGCCACTCCTCAGATGGCCACTAGAGGTGTTCCTGGGTCAGTGCTGCACGGTGAACAGCACTGACATTCAGGGTGTTGCTGAACTTTCCCCATAGAGATGCATTGATTCAATTCATCTCTATGAGGAGATGCTCATTAGCCAGGGAAGCATTTGGCTCTGCCCTGGCCCGTCTCCTTGGCTGAGATAATCAGAATTGACTATTTTAGCATATCCATTGGTTTCCTACGATTTCATCCAAGGGCGCAGATCAGGACAGGGCCAGCGCCAGCAGACCCATTCAGCCCTAGAATAAAGTTAAGTAAACTATATTTTTAAAGGGAATAAAGAGGGCAGCCACCTAAATAGTTCGTTTAACACTATAAGGTCAGGAATACACATTTGTGTTCCTGACCCTATAGTGTTTCTTTAATAAAGCGGTTTTGTTGTGTAGATCATTCCCCTGCAGCCTCACTGCTTAATTCTCTGCCATTTCAGAGTTGAATCAGTATATTTACGCAGCCCTAGCCACACCTCCCTGCATGTGACTTATATAGCCTTCCCAAACACTTCATGTAAAGAGTCATCTTATGTTTCCATTTCCTTTATTGCAAATGCTGTTTAATTTAAAATTTCTCATCTCCTGCTCTGTTGTTGGCTTGCTAGACCTTGCAGGAGCCTCCTGAGTGTAATTCAAGTTCAATTTACAGAACAGGAGATAAAACTTCCAAAGCAAGTTAACCCCATCTGCTTGAAAATGAGACCATTTTGTTTTCATGCAGGCTGTGTCTGTCACAGCCAGAGGTGTGGCTAGGGCTGCTTAAACAGAAATATAGTGATTTAACTTCTAAATGGCAGAAAATTGAGCAGTGCGACGTCAGAGACATGATATATATGCCAAAACTGCTTCATTAAGCTAAAGTTGTTTTGATGCCTATATTGTCCCTTTAAGCTAAAGTTGTTTTGGTGACTTTAGTATCCTTTTATTGTTAGGCTTAAAGGGAAACTCCAGTGCCAGAAAAACGATCCGTTTTTCTGGCACTGGAGGGTCCCTCTCCCTCCCACCCACCAATCCCCGGTTACTGAAGGGGTGAAAACCCCTTCAGTGACTTACCTGGGACAGCGGCGATGTCCCTCGCCGCTGTCTCCGCCTCCGCGACGCTCCTCCTAGTGATTACGTCGGCCGGTGGGCGAGACTAATCTCGCTCACCGGCCGAGGAGACCTAATGCGCATGCGCGGAAATTCCGCACATGCGCATTACGTCTCCCCATAGGAAAGCATTGAAAAATCATTTCAATGCTTTCCTATGGGGTTTTGAGTGACGCTGGAGGTCCTCACACAGCGTGAGGACGTCCAGCGACGCTCTAGCACAGGAAACCTGTGCTAGAACCCAGGAAGTGACCTCTAGTGGCTGTCTAATAGACAGCCACTAGAGGTGGAGTTAACCCTGCAATGTAAATATTGCAGTTAATGAAAAACTGCAATAATTACACTTGCAGGGTTAAGGGTAGTGGGAGTTGGCACCCAGACCACTCCAATGAGCAGAAGTGGTCTGGGTGCCTGGAGTGTCCCTTTAACTCCTCTTAAAAAAACTAAACAACTTATTTACCCAATATTAAATTAATTTCAACTGCAACCCTAAGCACTTCTTATACTACAAATGCAACCCTAGTGAAGCTTTTAAATCCTCTTAAACTAAACATCCTATGTCAACAAACTCTGATGTTAGCCCCTCACACACCCTAAACCCTCCTTTACCCTAACCACTTCTAACATTATCTGTAACCCTGTACACATTTACACAGCTGCAAACAGTCACTATATTCACAGATGCAAATACAATACATTATAAGCAGAAATATACACACAGATATGTACCTATGCATGTTTTCAAATAGGTAAATATTTATATTTATATTGTTGTTATGCCTGCAATTTCCAGGCATTTCCAGTTACATTTATTAATCCCACTTTATTTGCATTTTTTTTTAAATGGTGTATTGATAAGGTGCAACAGTGAATTACGTGCAATTATAAAGAGCTGCCAAGTAGACTGAATTTCCTTTTTCAATTCAACATAAAATGCAGCTTTTAAAAGTGTCTTAGGCACACATCTTGAGCAAAATGCAAATAAATGTGATATAAATCAGCTAAAGTGTCAGTGCATGTAGACAGGTATTTGCTTACCTTAAAGGAGCACTATAGTGCCAGGAAAACAAACTCGTTTTACTGGCACTATAGGGTCATTAGGTCCCCCCCACCCTGAGGGCCCCCCTCCCGCTGAGCTGAATGGGTTAAAACCCCTTCAGCCACTTACCTTTCTCCAGCGCCAGGCTCCCTCTGTGCTGGGGAACTCTCCTCCCTCTGCCGATGTCAGATCCGAATGTGCATGCGTGGCAAGAGCCGCGCGCGCATTCAAACAGCACATAGGAAAGCATTACTCAATGCTTTCCTATGCACGTCCATCTTCTTCTTACTGTGATTTTCACATTGAGAATGGCGGAAGCGCCTCTAGCCGCTGTCAGTGAGACAGCCACTAGAGGCTGGATTAACCCTCAGTGAAACAGCAATTTCTCTGAAACTGCTATGTTTTCACCTGCAGGGTTAAAACTAGAGGGACCTGGCACCCAGACCACTTAATTGAGCTGAAGTGGTCTGGTTGCATATAGTGGCCCTTTAAGGTTCAGTATACTGATTACCTAAAGGTTCACTATATTTAAAATTGGCAGGGCACACAAAAAAAGCAATAGGTGAAAATAACTGACTGAGTTAATAAATTGCACCAAAAAATCAAAAACATTTATCAAAAATTAAACGGAAAAGTGTCAATGACACTTTGATAAATTGTAGGTCCCCATCGTAAGGGAAATGCCTTAGGTATCCCCTTGTAATTTATTCAGCCCCCTTTGGCATAGAATAACAGAAAGCACTGATCACCACCTCTTTTTTTAATTACAATGTGTTTTAATGGGTAAAAAAGATCTATTTCATTTGTTACAGTGATAATATAATAATATGCTGTATCTACATATTATCAATGAGTTCATTCTCCATCTGCTGCTAGAGGGGCCACTTACTGTACAAACAAACACCAAGATGTCTCTATGTGTACAGTGAGCTATTGATGCGGTATAACATCCAACATCTGCATCACACACTCTTCTTCATATCCTCACATCTTCCTGGAACAGATTATTATGTCTAGTTTGTCAGTCAACCTTGTTATTATGAGACAGAATTTTGCTTGTGAGGGGATATAAGAAGGAAGTTTCTCCAATAAATGAAATCTTCCACTACCACCCGGTCCAAACAAGTCAAAGAAAATACACATTTACAAAAAGAGTCTAGGAGTCCCAGAGGTTTTACTTACGTGGTGTAAACTGGAAAAAATTATAAACATTTTATTTGGAATTCACAAGAGATACTCATATCTAGATGTGTTACAGCAGGGTGTCAAACTGTATCTTCTCACATGTTGGAATAAAACTCATATAATTCTCATCCAGCCTACAGATCACAGAGAATTATGGCAGCTTTAATTCTGCAAGAGTTGATGGGAAGTCAGACATGTCTGGAGAACTGCATGTAATATGACAAAAAAACACTCAGAACTTTCAAATCTGAAAAATGTATTCCTACCAGTTACATGAAGACGTTGCCATTTCATTTATATTATAAATGTTCACAATTCTGTAGTGGTTACAAAACCAAAATGCCATGTACTATTGACATTGCAGTCTGGCTTTCCATATGCTCGGCCTTCATTGTGCGATCTACAGTGAGGAATTACAGGTCAGATCAAGAATAATAAACTCCACACACATTTACATAATGACACATGATGAGTGATTACATCTGTAAGCCATATAGATGAGAAGAAAACACACCAGTTTTCTTGTTCAACAAGCGCACACACAATTGCTGTCTGCCATTTTAAACAGTGTTAATAAATAGATCTTATACTGTTTGTGTAACCACAAGGTGTGTCTTTAATAATAGAGCACCCACTTTCCCATTAGAATCAGTACTTCGAACACAACCAGAATAGACTGCACAATCATCCTGATTGGTGTGTTCAGTATGTGTTTTAATTTCTTTTTATAATCCTGTTATTATTACTTATTGTAATCACTGCATGCTTTCATTTGTCAAAAAAAACCCCATATGATTATCAATTTAAAAGGACAGTCCAGTCGGTCACCGTAACCCCCATGCTGCAGTGTTTAAGGTGCCTGGGCAATCCCTTAGGGTAGTGACAATGTATGGTGCAATGGTCTTTTACACCAAAACAGTTAAGAATATATTTTTTCTTTTGTCCTCAATTCAGATACTTATGTACATGCAGCTATTTAGTAGCATTTACTATTTACTGGTAAATGTTAAGTCAGATGACAGATCCTCATTCACGCACGCGTAAATTCAAACATATTTGCCAGCCTCCAAAGCATCAGGGGAAACTCGAGTTCATTCATAAATTAGATCCTTGTAAGTGCATGTGAAAAATTGTGGCTTTTATTGTTGTAAATATACCATTTGATAATTCCGCTGTAGAGATTCTAAACATTGTAGAGGATGCTAGCACGTAACACTAATTAAAGGTGAGTGTTAAAGTACACTCACAAAGGTACAAGAATAAGTATGCATAATTAATACTCTGTGGTTCTTATGATGCCTGATGTGGTTCTCGACCAGACGATATTAAAACGATGGTGTAAGGAAAAAAAAAACAACTACAATAGTATAATTCAGTATAAAGTAAAAAAAAAAAAAAAAAATTATTAAGAATAACACTCAAAAATGCAGGAAAAACAAGATACTGTCATCTTCCCCGACTCGTCTCAACAATCTATTTGAGTACCCGTTGTAGTGAATCTATAATAAAATTGACAGATGTAATACAAATGCTAAGGTGCGAGAGAAAGGATTATTTGTACCCTTGACTTTTCATTCCAAGGAAGTTTGTACAGATGAAAGCACACATAGGACTTTTATTTGTTTGTACTTGTTTTTAACTGTCTAGTGTCATCCTATAGACTGTAAGTTCGTTTGAGCAGGGTCCTCTTCAAACCATTGTTACTGTAAGTTTTCTTGTAATTGTCCTATTTATAGTTAAATCCCCCCTCTAGTAATATTGTAAAGCGCTACGGAATCTGTTGGCGCTTTATAAATGGCAATAATCATAATGTATTTCAGTACAGACTCACTACGAAACAACGGAAAGTTGATGTTTTAGATTTTGGATGCCCTTTTTTTAAAATTACACTTGTGAGTGTTATTCTTAATAAATACTTTTAGTACTTTTTACAAAAACACACTATTGTGGTCATTCTATTCCTCTCACAAAGTATTTATGGCTTCTGATGGGGGAGCTATTGAAGACCCCTAAAAAAATAAGGCATAATAAGAACCATGGAGTTATGGTAATAGCATACTTATTCTTTAAATGTAAAGAAAAAAAGTGTAATTTTACATTTATTTTGTTCACTTTTTATATATTGTGTTTTCTTTGACATTTTTGTTCAAAATTTTGTTTTTCTGAAAATTACGCAAAAGCAGTCAAACTGTGGCAGCTAAATTTAGCAAATTGGTTTTCAGTTCATTAAATGTTACTCTACAGTAAGTGACTTTAACAGTTTGTAAGTACACAGCTCAAAATATTTATAATACCATGTTCATTCAAAGACCACTTACCTTGAGTGCTAGAAATAAAGATGTGCAATATCAGTCATGTGTTTAATTCAAGTCACCTTTTATTTATTTATTTATTTTGTTTAATTGAAATATTTATTCATATGAGATGCCAAAGCCAGACAGCTGGGGGTTTATTTACTAAACTGTATATTCTCAGTGCCATCCTTAGGACTTTAGGCGCCCTGTGCGAAAAATCTTAACAGCGCCCCCTCCCTCACGCGGTCATACCCCTTTATCCATGTATCCATGTATAGTGTTTGTCAATAGGTGTGTAGTGTTTGTATATGGGATTTATTAAATTAATAATTATTTAAAAACAAAAATGTATTTCCCCTTCCCTGTTGTTACCTTGCATGGAGGGAGGCATGCTGATCTCTGATGGTCCCCTGTGCTGGAAATCTGGTCGGCGCCTCCACCCGGTGCAGGCCATCAGTAACTGTCTGCCACTTACAGAGTCAGAGCTTTCACGTGGTAATCCGCAGCAACACTCTGACTGGCCGGAGGTCGGAAGACAGCCACATATTGCATTTGGTATGACAGAGCTCCGCTGTAATAAATCTCATAATAATAGGAGGTAGTGAGTGTGGTGTCTGTGTGTAGTAGGCGTGATGGGTGTGTGATATATATGGTATGTGTAGGCTGTCTTTAATATTTGTAATGGTTGTATTGTCTGTGTGTAATATATGTGTGTATTGGATGTGTGTGATATTTGTGCAGAGTCACATGTACACAGTCCCAGGTAGCCACAAACACAAAGTTACAAGTTACCGGTCATACACACACACACACACACACACACACAGGTACTGGAAGTCACACACAGTCACAGGCAGACAGTCATACATAGCGTTACAGACAGACAAACAGACACGCACACACACAGTTAAAGGCAGTCACACACAGTTGCAGGCAGTCACACAGCCATTTGCAGGCAGTCATACACAGTTACAGAGAGACACACATATATACACAGTTACAGACAGACTGTCACCTCTTTCCATTATGGGCTGGAGGAGGAAGCAGGGGCACAGTTGAGTAGGGTTGGGGTGCAAGGTAGTGTGGAGGTGGGTGGGGGAGCAGGGGGCACAGTGAAGGAAGGTGGGGAAACAGGGGTAGTGTAGTGGTAGGTGGGGGAGCAGGGGCACAGTGGAGGAGGATGGGGAATCAGGGGCACAGTGGAGGAGGGTGGGGAGCAGCGCTAGTGTAGTAGTAGGTGGTAGAGCAGGAGCAAAGTGGTGGCAGATGGAGGAGCAGGAGATGTGTAGTGGTAGGTGGGGGAGCAGGGGGCACAGTGGTGGTAGGTGGGGAGCAGTGGGCACAGTGGTGGTAGGTGCGGGAACAGGGGGCAAAGTGGTGGTAGCTGGGAGAGCAGGGGGCACAGTGGTGGTAGCTGGGGGAGAAGTAGGCACACTGGTGGTAGCTTGGGGAGCAGGGGGCACAGTGGTGGTAGCACGGGGAGCAGGGGAACAGTGGGTTGGTGGGGGAGCAGAGGGGAAAGTGTAACGGAGTCAGAGAGCAGGGTCTTCTCCCTGCCTCCCCTCACTTGCCAGGCAGAGGGTTCAACCGCATTTAGCACCGCACCTGCCTGCAGTTTAACCCCGCCCCAACCTGCTGCCCCTTTGTCCTCACTGATAGACCCGAGTGGAGGATAATAAAGTCCTCCTCCCGGGTGCCACCAGGCCACGCTACACAGCGCAACGTGTATTATAGGAGTACTCTAAGTACCCCTCAGAGATGTCACTCGGGGCATGTGTGGGCTGTGTCGGCCGCATGGCGCCCCCTACTGCCATGGCGCCTTGTGTGGTCGCACAGCTTGCACATAACCCTAAGGCCAGCCCTGTTTATCCTAAAGATAGAGTGATTTGCATAGGCCAATAGAGCCCAGTTTGAAAATAGCCTCACTTTTATTATTTTAACTTGAACTTCCTTCTTAAATCTTTCTTAAGCGTAGTTTAGAAAATAAAACCCCTAAATTATATGAATTGAAGGCCATCGTCTTATGTGTTGCGTGCAAGGATTTCTTTGCAGGAAACAGAAAAACAAAGTGACATGAAACTCTTTAAGTGTCAACACATCAAAAAAATAGGATGTTTTCTTACAGAACAGCTAAATAAGAGACAAAGCCAAATATCAAACAGTATGACTTGTAAACATAATTTGTCCTAAATCGTTACATTTTACATTCCACACAAATGTCTCCATTATCAACTTACAAGGCACAAGTATAATAAATGAGGTGCAGTTGTGGGGACAGAGATTGGAAAGAACAAAATCAACACCAATCTACACAACGTAAAGGGGAACTGGCATTTCTCTGGAAATTACACAATTGAATGAAACAGTGAAAATCACAATAACTTGTATTAACTTTTATTTCAATGTGATGTTTGTAGTTCACTTTTAAATGTATATTATATATTTAGAAAAATTATTTCACAATCTAGTTCAGTCCAGTCTAGGTTTTACATTGCAGGGTTAAGGAGAGAGGGACTCTGCACCCAGGCCATTTCAGATGAGATAAAGTGGTCTGGGTGACTATAGTGTCCCTTTAAATTTAAAAAATAAACATAATATTACCAATCATGGGAAGTAACACTTTCCCTGTCATTGCATTGCAATAAAGGACATATTACTGACATATTATGTTACTTACTGATATTGCTTAGTAATTTTTTAGGGACACTCCAAATCCCTAAAGTACTTCAGCTTGCTTGTGGTGATTCAGGAGAAATTGGCACTTTTATGAATAGATTAAGGGAAATTTGGGAACACCCCATAGATATCAAGCTGACTGCAATGAAGCTCCTTGGTTCAATGCACTTGAATGATTGTTTAAGCAAAATGTAGCAACTTCCATAGGGTAGCAATAGTCAATTTTCTACTGGGTGATCGGCGCATTTGCAACAATCGCTGTTTTTGCACTAATTTTCACCAAAAAGGGACGTAGGACCGTCTACTCTGGACAGGGCTGAGCACACCAAGAGAGCAAAGGAACACTTCAAAGATTAAAACAGAGTATGCGTTTTAACCATGGAGTGTCCCTTTGAGTAAAATTAGCTAAACTGGAAATAAAACTCAACTTTGTTATTTTTCTTGCTCAGCTATTTTGGCTTTAAGTTTCAGGGTTATTTACTAAAGGGAGACTTTTAGGAAATGTAAGGTAAATTTCAAAATTGAGGCCAAAGTAGCCACACTCAGAGCATAGTTGACTTTTAATTTTTCCATTTCACTTTGAAGTCTCAACAATTCTCACTTTACTAAATAACCTTGTTTGTCAACCTTCCACAATTCCCAATTCAATTAATAAATCTACCAGTGAAGAAATGCATGATTGATAAAGCAACAGGTTCTCAAGGGTCCACGTGTCACTTTAACTTTTGTGCTGTCCAGTAGCCTTGCAGTAAAGTGCACCATTGAACTGTTTTCCAGTGAAAGTATCCATTCTGAACAAGTTTTCCAGTTGTGTCTTCATTCACCCTCTCCACAAAGGATATGTCAGATGGATAAGTTTTCGGTTACTATGCAGAGAAGATATACATTCCATGTCTTTCTGTTCCAAGTGGAAGTCAAATACCTGTAAAAATAGAGCAGCAAGGATTACATCTACACTGCCAATAAAGCATACAAAGAATTAACGACTGACAATAGTAACACTTTGCACCAAGCTGTCTTTGATATAAACAAGCCACAGAACAATTACAATTACAATAACATAAATATCAGGGCTTCCGTGAATTGGGGGACGTAAGTGTGGTAATTTCTAGATTAGCTTGTTTTTCTCTTACAATCCATCAAGATAGCTTTGTTTTTATTTTGTTATTTTTTTGGAGCAGTTGTAAACTTTAGACCAGTGGTTCCCAAACTGTGTGCCTTAAACTGTGTGATCTTATGATTGTAGCACCGGGAACCGTGCATCCCTTTCCCCGGCCGGCTCTGCAGGACCAGAGGGGAGATCAGAGATCTCCCTCTCCGGCCCGCTAGCGGTGTTATGCTGGCAGCTGACAGGGGAGGGAGGGAGAGAGGATCCCGGGAGAGTTTTAACCTGCATCTCTGTCAGGTTCTCCTCTCGCAAGCTCGGAGCATTGCCACGGTTACCACAGCAACGCTCCAACTCTCGCAAGAGTGAACACTAGCAGCTCCTGAGGCTGCTAGAGTTCACTCTCACCACCAGGACCACTAGGGATTCCCCACCGGACCACCAGGGATTGCAGGAAATGTTCCCCTTCCCAGGCAAAGGTAAGCAGGGAGGGGTGATATGAAAAGTATTATTTTTAATAAAAAAAAAATATATATATATATTTATGAATTTGCCCTCCCATCCCCGCAGACCCCACACCACACAATAACTCCCCCCATAGACACACACACACCCTGCCCCTAAACACAAACGTAATGCCCCCCATATACACAATTGCCCCTCCTATACGCACACACAGTGTCCCCCATGCACAAACACATTACCCCTATACACACAATTGCATCCCCCCACACACACACACTGCCTCTCCATACACACAAACTGAAACCCTCAAACACACTGTACCCCTCACACACTGCCCCACATACATTGTATCCATCATACAACCTTCCCTACACACACACACACTACTGCCCCTATCCCCTTCTACAGCCTTCTTAAACAGTTTTACTACTTACCCTGGGAGGGCACTATGGCACTAGTAGCACCATAACCACTACGAAGTGCTGTAGTGGTTATTGCGCTTGGATTGTTTCTTTAAATAACCTACCAGTGCCCCTCCCAAGATTAGGTTCTGGATCTGCGCTTGAACGGCAAGCATTTCTGCCAAACAGAAGCCCAGTATATTCAGCTGCGCTGTACATATATACAACCTAGACATTTTTTACTTGGGGCGCCTTGGAAATATAATAAAATATTAAGAGCGCCTTGAACCTAAAAAGTTTGAGAACCACTGTAACTATTATTCAACATCACACACCATAAATTCAGGAATAGGAGTTATTGAGTATAGTCTATTCCCTATGCACCATGCATATCAATGTTTAATGCAACTAAGGCAACATATATCATTTCCTATTCAATAGCATTAACTCCTGAAATTTAACCGACACATAAGTAGCCCTTGGCAATTTCAGAACTACCCTGTAGGGAATATTAATCACAGTTTTCTAATTGATTTAATATATTTCCTAAGCCAGGAAGTGTTGTAATAGAGCTTGCAATGCTTTCTCTTACATATTGTGACTCATCCTAAACTCTTAGGACCAAAGCCTGCCTTATTATGTATTGGCAATTCTACATCTTGGTCACAAATGAAAACACTAGCTGTGTGACAACACTCTTAAAGATATTATTGCAAAGAAATACACCATGTTAATAAATAGTAATCTGATCTGTGAAACCTGTACAAGATTCAACACTCAGTGTTTGAGTAACACTGCATCAAAATTCCTGGTAAGTGAAGGGGATAGTCAATGTTTCACTACTACTGCATCAAAAGAACATATACAAAATGTTCCATTAGTCTAACCTTTTACCCCCACATGTACTTCCAGATTCATCTCTGCAGTCTGCAGGAGAAGTCGGGTGTCACTGCCCACTCCTGGAGCTGAGAACCAATGTCCATCTGGAACATAATGTGTTACCTATACAGATGTCACCTATTAGAATCATCAATACTTTTGGTTGCCTGTAAACTTCAACCTGTGACATGAATTAAAACCCATGTTTTTTTTTTTTTCCAATAACCTCACAACTATCAATATAAAGATCATGATGCAAGATGAAAATCAGAAAATGTTATTACGCAGTTACCAACACTGGATTATAATTAACCCTAAAATTAGAAATTGTGTAGAATTTTAAGGCCAAAGTTGAAGAGCTGCAAAATAGTGGAGTCATACATTTATAGACCTTTGTGGTAAATTACTGTCCTGTCCAACAATATCCATGAATGATCTATAACATATTAAAGTGTTTGAGAAATAATATTTTAAAGACGTGTGTCGCATATTTCACTCCTCAGAGAATGCAATGGTACATCCCAACATATATTTAGACTAATATTAGGATATTGTCGTTGGAGTAGAGTTTAGTATTTACTTTTATTGTGTAGAAATACTGCAATACATTTGTTTTAGCTTATTTTCATTTTTTCCCCCCTAAAGTTTGTAAGTATAATTTAATTTACATTTGACATTTACGAGATTTTTTATGAAATTGAATGATCATCTTTAAGAGTGATATATTTGTGATTTAGGATTGGATAACTAATTAACCTTGTTAATCACAAGACTAGAACAGAATAGTTGTGTTTCTTTTCTACATTAATGTATGTAGGTGAGGGCAAAATCAATGCAAAAAAAAAAAACCCATTCAATTATCTTTTTCTAACACAAAAGCTTTTTGTGTTATATTCTTGGTATGTTACCATATCTTAGCATGTTTACTTCTTGAAAGCCTACCCTATTAATTACTCAAGACATTTAACATGGATGACCAGAACTACAAATCACGTGATGGTTTGCTAGTGACATACTTCTACACCTTGACCTGCCTCCCCTTCCTCTCCAGTGTAGAGAAACATCTGAATTCTAACCAAACATAGGGCTATCTTGGCAATGGTAAATACAATTTAATTCTGTAGTCTCTAATCTAAATCTTCAGATCACAGTGACATGTAATGTTTCTGCACAGCTTCTGCAAACGAACTGAAAAATGACATGTTCTACATGTGCAGGACAGAGTTGGGTCATCTGTCCTGGAGAACACAGCTGCCAACTATGCCACAAGTCAGCAAAACTACAAAACAGGACAGAAAAGAAAACAGACTATAGAGTAGTACGTATAGCCTTTGATAGCACAAAAGCACAGCATTGGCTGGATTACGTCGAACAAGCACATACAACCAAAATTGCAGAATGTATTTATTTAAAGACTATGTTTTGGGATCAGCATACAATGATAGTGCAAGCCCCATGGTTTCATTGGTCTGGCTCTAATCCAGCAGAACAGGAGTTAACTTGTACATTGTGTGTCTCCAGACAGGAAGCAATGCCCTCGTCACTCCGTCACTCTGTGTGCCCCCTCCCTTCCACTCTTTGTTTATATTTCAGACTTTCCTGGCACATTGTGTGTTTTTGTGATGAGTACTTTCGAGATAACGTTCCTCACATGGTGATTTTTCCATAATAACTATATTTCTACACGGACACAAACATTTTGCCACTGTATCAGAAGAGAACACAAAGATCTATTTGTGTATGCTGTGGTTTCTCTCAGCAGTTGATTAGGCAATTAGGCAAGCTCACTATTAATTATGCTAACAATTTTCAGTAAAGGCCTTTGTAATTAAGAAGCAGGTTCCAACCTCTATCAATCTTCAGCCACCCGCAGACTGCTTAACTCCATGCATACACAGGCTAACCTATAGGGACAATATAGTTAGCAGAACCATTACAGCTTAATGTAGTGTTTCTGGTGTCTATAGCCTGTCCCTGCAGTGTTAGCACTGTAAACATTGCCTTTTCAGAGTGCTGCACAATCCAGTGCAGCACTCCCTAGAGAGATGTGCAATAGTCTCCCAATGCTTTAATGTGGGAAAGCATTGGATTGGCTGAGATCATCAAGACTGATGATCTCAGCCATGGAGGCAGAGCCAGCAGCAGTCAGTCCGCGTGGCGTGGTAGAAAATGTGAGTAAAATCACCTTTTTACTGCACAGAGGGGGCCAGTCATCCACTTCAGTACCACTTCAGTACTATAGTGTCAGGAATACAAGTTTTTAATTTCTCAGGATAGCATTTAGCTTCTGGCTTTTGAAGCCTTCTGTTTTAAACCAGCGATCTCTGTGACTGCTACCATCATGGGCTTTGCAGATAGGGTACGCTGTACCCATTTAAAAATGAACTTAGTTTCCTGAGTTATAAAATAGTTTGAAGAATGAGATCTAGCTATAGAAAAGCTAAAAGTGGTGAAAAAAAGCTTTGTCTGCCATACCTCCCGACATTTCTAATATATAGACACAGGCCAGGAGCATGACTGTCCTGAGACATTTTAGGTGACTTACTAATAATTAATGGAACTAAAATGCCATTTAGAACAAGAACAATGTGTCTTATTTACACCGATTTATTTCTAATCACTTTTATTGTAGTTTAAAGACATATTACTGTACTATAGCTGTGAAGCTCTGTTATAAACTCAAACACACAAACAATATGGAGCTCCTAGAAAAGAGAGACTTTTGGGTAGAAAAGAGGGACTTTGGGGTAGAAAAGAGGGACAGAGGGATTTGGGCACAAAATATTATTTGTCCCTCCTAAATAGGAACATTTGGGAAGTATGGTCTGCACACCTGTTTGTTGGCACAATTTGCATAGCGTTAACTAGAGAATTGCCTAATGACTGGATCCCAACTATTTCTTTAATTAATTTAAATTACTAATTTTATGAATAAAAAAAAGTGATGGAATCTAGCTGCAGGATAATTCAATTTGAAAAAGTGAACTACATTATGAAGGGGGCATGTCATTAAGGGATACTTCGTGCACTTAAACAGCATTAGCTTAACAAAGCAGTTTTGGTGTATAAGTCATGCCGTTGCAGTCTCACTGCTCAGTTCTCTGCCATTTAGGAGTTAAATCACTTTGTTTATACAGCCCTAGTCACACCTCCCTAAATGTGACTTATTCCTAAATATTTCCTGTAAAAAGAGATCTAATGTTTAAACTTCCTTTATTGCAATATCTCCTGCTCTGTTTATAGCCTTGTAGATCCTGCTGGGGCCTCACATATGTGATTAAAGTTTCATCTAAAGAGCTGAAGATAAAAACATCTAAAATAAGTAATATCTTAATGAAAGTTATGTCAGCCAGAGGAGGTGTGACTAAGTCTGCATGGACAGACACAAAAGTGATTTAACTTTTTTAATCCTAAATGGCTGAGAATTAAGCAGCGAGACTGCACTCATGATCAATACACCCAAACTGCTTATTTTATGTGTCACACAAATAAAGAGTTTTTTTTATATAGGCAACATAATTTGAAAGTTTCTGCTTTTTGCTTTTATCAAGACTGTGGAAATCCATCCTTGACAGTCTAGTTATGAATGGAATACATTTCTCTAACGATCATCAAAATCTGAAGAGCTCAATTTAAGCCCACCTATGGGCTTTGGTTAGATTCAACAGGTAACTGGACTTTGGACCATCATTTCAGAGCAAAATTTGAATACAACATGTAGCGGAGCTGCAATATTAAATCCCAAGATCTCCGCTGGTATAGAAGGTAATCCAAAGTAAAGCGCTGGAAAAGAAGGCAATATCCCAAATCCCCCAGTAACCGGACGAAACACAGTTCAGGGAGTCAACTGACAATTTTATTCACGGCTCCAGGAGTCAACTGACAATTTTATTCACGGCTGTTAGCCTAGGCATGCTCTCTATTCTAAAACCCACAAAAACATTTTTACACCAGGTTAACACAGCTATTTCAGACAACCTTTAAATGTTCTGCAATATGACCTAATATGGCTAGGTTTGCCACACAACATATGCTGGATAGTGACTTGACCAGCAATTAAAGAAAATGCAGAAAAAGAAAATGCTATAAAGTATGCTCGGACGGTTGTGGTCGGAAAAAAACAAAACACTAAAAAGTTCCTACACTCTGGGGTGAAATTTAACGATGTCCAGCTGTTGTTGGGCACAGATTTTCATTAATCCCTAATATACTAAAATGTTCAGCTCTAGATTACAATATGCATAAAATTACACATAATAAACAATAAAACTGATACACACAAATTATTACTTTCACATCTCACCTCACCTCTATTTTCAAGTCACACTAGAACCGCATATACATCTCTGTTTCCAATGTGCTAAAATAATTCGACTGAATAGTGTTACACACGAGATTTTATCGTTTTGCAACTAGTCCCAATACAGAAGAATTGTTGAATTGCAACAAGCTGTAGTTCCTCTGTAGAGACCTTCAATTTTACATAGATGTAGCGATTAATGGGTTTTGAAAATAATTTATATTAAAGAATTTCTTCTCTCCTAATCATTACTTTGATATTTTATAAATATGAAGAATTATAAATAAAACATGGTGATGTAGAATTATTAAAAACCTGTATTGAACACCTGTGTTGAATTTTTGCACTAACTCCATTTTAAACTACGGTACATTACATGACAGAATTTCCTAACAACATTTAGTGTAATGAATAGAGACTGTATTTTCTATAAAGACATGACTAACCCCGGAATTATTGAATCTCCTGTAACATGCAACAAAGTATAGCCAAGGCCATGGGAAGCTGGCCTAATGGAATGTTCTATTCATAAAAAGAACCCTGAACCTGACCACGAGTCTGACATCACTAACTACGCAAAATGACGCCCAAGACCCCCTTCCCACCGAGTAAGCCTCGTGCTGGGTAAGATGGCGCTTGAGCCATCTGTCCACACCCGTGTCCAGAACAATACCACCTCCCGGTGGGAGGACACCTAGCTAACCACTTAGTTCTTGAGCCAATTAATAATATTGATGGGTGGACATTGACATAGCCACTTAACATTTAATCCAATTAATGATGTTTATTTACTGATATCTTGATATTCAATGATGATGTAATTTTTCTCTTATAAGGGTCTGCGAGCCCGCTTTTAATCAGATGCTATTACATTTTCTCGAAGTTATTTTAACCTGAACTCCGTGTGTCAGTGTGAATTTACTTCTGCGTATACGCAATTTAATCATCTCAGATTTGGACAGGAACAGATAGATATTTAAACATATTTGTTTATTTCTAAATTAATCTACATAAATTTGGCGCATCCAACGTGGGGCACCGGGCTATGGCCTCTGGCCGGTAAGCCGTCCTAAGGAAGACGCTGTTGGACGGAGGAATCCGGGGGGAAGGAAAGGAGATTGATCACCTCCCTGTACACGGTAGAGACTACTGCAGAGCCTATCCGGTATGTTCCAGCCCCTTTGATTGACCCGTCCACGTGTCTGTGACTGCTACCGGGAGGACATCAAGCACAGGTAATATCTTGCCCGGTGTCTTGTTGTTACCCACCTGTTTACCTGCATTTAGTCTATCTGTTGCCTGGGTGTGTTGGTATTGGTCTGTCTTTAGCTTAAGTGCCCGGGTAGAGTGTTTATCTGTGTACCCCTTTTGGGTTAAAGGGGGGTGGACCTGGGGGTGTGTGCCTGGGGTCCTCTGTTGCCTGTTTACTCCTTTTAGGAGCCACGTGGCTGTGGCTGTAGGGAAAAAGGGGGGTGGACCTGTGGAAGTTTTCCTGGGGGTCTTCTTTGCCTGTTTACCTCTTTTAGGTGCTGGGTAGCTGCAGCAGTAAGGAAAAAGAGGTTGGTGGAATCTGTGGAGGGGTGTAGACTCATTGCTTCCTGGGGATTCCCCATGGTGTCACTTTGATAGCCTAGCTAGCCTCATTGTGCACATAGCTCTGCTTGCAGAGAGGTGGTACCCTCCAGCTTCGAGCGCTGAGGCTGGTGGCATTCCAATTTTTATTTGTGGTGCGTGGATTCGGGCAGGCATTGCTGTCTCCATCACCACGGGGTAGTGAGACTTATGAGTGGGTTCATAGGGGCGCTACGAGGGTGAGGATAGTGGTGGCCACACTTAGTGGACTGCTGTAACGAGGGAGGCATACGGATTTCGGACCGGTGTTAGCTGTTATCCTTGGCCGCTGGTAGTGAGACTTGAGGAAGTCATTCTCCGAGCGGGGACACTACGAGGTTGAGGGAGGTGACTTTGGTCACATGAGTAAAGGAAAGGGATTACTGTTGATTTTATTTGAACTGTGATGCATGCACTGTATTTCAATTGAATTGTTGCTTTTTGTTTAATTGGGAGTCATTCAAACTCCTGTGTCTGTCTCTAAATTTCACTTTACTTTTACTTTTACTCTACTTCCTGTGTTATTTACACTTTCCACTCCTATTTCTCTTGTGAGAGAAGTGATTGGTCACACACTTCTCACCCCGCTCCAATCCGTGGCTACCACCTCGGGTAGGCGGATTTAGTGACTAGTCTATGTTTTGGGAAGACGCACTTGGGGGGACCCACCCTTTCTGAGTGGCAGTCGAGCATTGTAGACGTTCTGTTTAATTTTCCTTTCCCTATATCTGGGACGCCTTTTATAGGGGGATATGGGACAGGGATTGAGTAAGCCCGGTAAGGGCTGGTTAGCGTGTGATCTAGTTGAAGATAGAGAGGGTGAGGAAATGGTTAAGGGGGTTGAAAAGATTGCTAAAGTGTGTAAAATTGCTGTACCTTCATGTGGTAGATTGCAGCCAGAAAGCTGGCGTAGATTACTGACAGAGAAGAAAGGCAAGCTCACAGATAATGATTTATTACGTACTGCTGAAGCATGGTACAGAGTAGCGAAGGCTATTCAGCAGGAAGGTTGGGTTGAGGAAGAAATAGATCACAAAGGTATAAAATTGTTTGTGTATCATAATAATTGTGTTGCTGGGGCATTCCCTCAGCCAGCGCCCCAAAATGGCGCCCAGGGGATGTCCATCCCCAAGGTTCAGTCAGCAATAAGTGACAGCCAGCTGACCATGTTCCCCACTCCCAATCCTCCCATCACCCATCCCGTCATTTCCCCTGTTAGTCCGGTCCTGAATTCTGATGGATCATTATTCTCCCCATCATCATCCCTAACATTCCCATCATCCTCATCCATCCCTGCACTACCTTCTCTGCCTAATCCAAGCATTACATCCGCCATTCCTTTTCTACGCTCTCTCTCCGTCAATAATCCTACCCTCCCATCTGCATCCACCCAGTTCACTAACCCCTCCTCCCTTGCTACTGTCAATCCTACTACACCCGCTCCGGCTCCTCCTACTACACCTGCCTCTGCTAATCCCTCTCCGTTCTCTCCCCTTCCCACTCCTCCCACAGCCCAGGTTCCCACCCCTTCAGTTTCATATCCGAACCCCGGATATCCCACCTCCTTCCCTAATCCCTGCCCAACTAACCCACCTTCCCCAGGTTCCGCCCAAACCCCCACCCAGTTGTCTTGGCCCTACCCCTTCCCTTACCCCTTGGCCCTGCCCTATCCAAACCAAGCCTACTTCCTTTCCCAAGCCACTCCCCAGACCCCGGTCACGCCCAATCCGGCACAGTCTGCCCCGGATGTGCCCACATCCAACTTGGCCGCCACTTCCTCCCTTAACCCTAACGCAGCTTCCTTTCACGCCTCCAATATGGCGGCCCCCAGTCATCCAGCACCCCTAATGCCGGTACTTCCCAGTGATTACTCACCCCAAGCACATAATCCACTGGCCACTCCAGCTTCTGGGATTCCCTCATTTCCCCCGGTTCTGACACCTCAAATGGCCCCATTACTCAGAGGGGTCCAGGTCACAGATGAAGATGAGTATGAGGAGGGATCCCAGGGCTCACAGGATGCCACGGGGCCCCCACCCCGCCGTTCCCTCGATGATCCTTTCGGACATACGGGCCGGGGGGATCGGGCCCCTCCTAAATATGTAGCTTTTAATCCTACTCAGGCTAGTGCCCTGATGAAATCACTCCCTGACCCAGAAAAGCAACCTATGCCTTTTTACCGAGGAATAGTTCAGATTCAAAAGACTTATTCTGCAGCATGGCGTGATTTACTGAGCATTTGTGCTATTAAAGCCGGGGATGCATACTGGCCCAGCATGGCCCGCCAACTCAGTACAGATCTGCTAATAAGTGACATTGATTACCCCTCCGGAGTAACTTTTTGTAACCAACTAAAAGAATGGGCTAAGGACAAACTTGCAGATCAGGCTGCTGGGCTGACTGATATTGTGCAAGACAAAGGAGAATCAGTGGAAAGGTTTCATGCAAGACTGTTTCAATTGTTTACAGATTTGGGATTTGATCTTACAGACAAGATCCATTCTCAAATGCTGTCTGGTGCATTTGTCCAAGGTGTTAAAGACTCCATACGCAAGGGAATCATTGCTGCACGCCCTGAATATAAGGTAGTCCCTCTGGATACCTTACTCTTAGTTGCTAGGGGTCTGGAATCTGCCCAGACTCCTAGAATGCCCAATTCAGCTCCTCTCATGGTGTCCCGCACCGGACCTGTCCCTAAAGGCACCAAACTCGAGGATGGATATTGCTTCAATTGCAAAGCTAAAGGACATTTCAAGAATGACTGCCCTGAACCCAAAAAAGATGACCAAGCCTGCCCCTAGCCCCAAGGCCTCAAAAACAGTTCCAATAGTTGAGGAACCTGATGATTAGGAAATTGGCAAGCCTGTGTCATTAACCCCTGTCATGGCAGTGTCTTCAGGGGATAAAGGGGGGCCACTTGCCACTGTGCCTCTACCAATTGAAGGACAACCTACTACATTTCTTGTTGACACAGGTGCAGCCCGAAGTGTTCTACGAGAACAAGACCTGCCAGACCCATCATTTCTGTCAAAAATCGATGTCTCTTGTGTAGGAGTGGATGGCCAACCAAGACACAATCCCTTAACAACTCCATTACGAGTTGGCAACTACCCCAGCTTGCTTGCTCGTTTTGTGGTATCCTCCACATGCCCAATTAACCTGTTAGGCGCTGATGTCCTCTCATGCCTGCAGGCATCTATCATCTTCACTCCAGATGGACAGGTAGAACTATCTACCCCTCTATCTGTATCAGACACCTCAGCCTTGTGCTCCCTGCCTCTGATGCTGCATTTAGAAGAACCCCATGGGGAAGCAAAGGAACAGAGGTCCAATTTCCCAGATTCACTAAAGACAAAGGTACCTGCAAAACTATGGTCCTCAGGCCCAGAGGACATAGGTCACCTAAAGGTTCCACCTGTGGTGGTAAAGCTCATTCCAGGAGCAAAGTTGCCAAGAAAACCACAATACCCTTTGAAACCAGCTCAAGCTGCAGCTATTTCAATTCAAATCAAAGCACTCTTGGAGAAGGGTGCTCTCGTGAAATGTGAATCAAAATGTAACACCCCATTATTTCCTGTGAAGAAGAAAACTCCAAAAGGTGAACCAGAGAAGTACAGAATGGTTCAGGATCTCCGTGCAGTCAATGAAGCAACAGTCCTGGACACCCCTATTGTGCCTAACCCACACACTCTGCTCTCTGGAGTCCCACCCTCAGCAAAATACTTCACAGTCATTGATCTGGCCAATGCCTTCTTCAGTGTACCACTGGATCCAATTTGCCAATACCTGTTCGCTTTCACACATGAAATGCAACAGTACACATGGACTGTCATGCCCCAAGGGGCACAAAACTCTCCAAGTCAGTTCGCAAAGGCCATGTGCTCTACCCTTGATCCATGGCAAGCAGACCATCCAAAAGTTGTCCTGCTCCAGTATGTGGATGATCTACTGCTCTGTGGAGATGACATACCTACAACTGAAGAATGTTCAATTAGTCTCCTTTGCTATTTAGCTGAACAAGGATGCAAAGCTTCACTTCTCAAGCTGCAATTCTGTCAACCTACAGTAATCTTCCTTGGACATTGTCTATCTCAAGGCACCAGACATCTCACTCGTGACCGAGTTAGAGCAGTACTGGATATTCCACCTCCAAGGACTTCAAAATCTCTACATGCCTTCTTAGGCCTCATATCCTATTGCCGAGCATGGATCCCAGAAGCAGAGAGGCAACCACTCATGCAACCACTCTATGATGCACTCAAGTCAGACCCATTCTGCCTGACCAATGACGCACTGGATAATTTCAATACACTAAAACGTGCCATTGCATCTGCTCCTGCTCTAGGCCTACCAGACTATACCAAACCCTTCAAATTGTTTGTCTCTGAAAGACAAGGCCATGCTACAGGAGTCCTTACCCAAACAAATGACTTAAGAGGCCGTCAAAGGCCTATTGGATTTTTCTCCTGCCAGCTGGATATCGTGGCCAGAGGGACCCCTTCTTGCCTTAGGGCCGTTTTTGCAGCAAGAGAACTCATTGAAAGAACTGCAGACCTGGTCCTTGGCCACCCTCTAGTTGTCTTGGCCCCTCATGACATTTCTGCCATCATCAACCAAGTACAACTCAAGCATGTGTCTCCTGCAAGACACCTACGCCTCCAATGTCATCTCTTGTTACCTGACAACATTACCATACAAAGATGTCAAGTTCTCAATCTGTCCACTCTTCTCCCACTACCTGAGGGAGGTATCCACTATGGGTTTATCATGGATGAAACCTACATCTACCTTCTTGCTGGTACAATCAAGAGAATGCATCCTGATTTATCCTTTCATGATGAACAAGCTCCTCTCTGCGAGGGACCAGGATATGCCTTCTGTACCATGTGGTATAAGCCAAACATCACTCCTGAACCTTGCTACGAAGATGAGCTTTATCACCTGGTAGAGGTGAAAATCACTGCTCAAGACTTCTACTGTGACTCTGAAGGCAACAGCATGGCCTTGATTCAACTACCTTCAGAACTCAAATACTTGTACCGTCATTGGGATACTGCTATTCCACATGTTCCTGTCACCAAGTTGAAAACAAAATCATGGAATGATCTTGGGCCCATGGCAAAATTATGGGCCACCATGGATGAATCACAGCTACAGGAAAATGGCATTGTCAAATACCCAACAACTGACCATCTTGAAGCATGGCCACGCCACTTCCTGGAAAATGAATTTCAAGATCTAGTCATAGTGAATGATTATGACCCAGAGACACCTCATGACTGTTTTGAACAGATGAAAATGGAGACAATACATTTACCAACTGTACATGAGAATCCATGAACAAATCCTGATTTCACTCTGTTTGTGGACGGTTCAAGGTATGCTGATGAAGAAGGAAAATACCACACAGGATATGCCGTAACCACAACAGATGAAGTTATCAAATCATCATCTTTACCACCAGCAATGTCTGCACAAGAAGCTGAATTGCAAGCCCTGACTTCAGCATGCAAAATCTCCGAAGGAAAACGTGCCAACATCTACACAGATTCAAGATACGCTCTGGGTGTGGCACATGACTTCGGCCTAATTTGGAAAACAAGAGGATTTCTTACCACTGCCGGTACACCAGTCAAACACAGCTCTGCAATCAAGGAGCTAATGGATGCCCTCCTACTCCCTGAAGAAGTGGCCATCTTGAAAGTGAAGGCACATGGGAAGTTGGATACAGATGAAGCAAAGGGCAACCACTTGGCTGATCAGGCTGCTAAGCAAGCGGCAAGAAAATTGCAGGAAGTGGATGAAGAAGTGTCCGGACACGAAGAAATTCCTATTTTTACCTTGCAGACCCTTCCTACTGACCTAAGAATCTTACGGGAACAGCAAGCTACAACTACCCCCGAAGAAATACAGAAGTGGAAGAAGAAAGGAGCAGTCCTAAAGGATGGAGTATATTACAACAACTTTAGAGTCTGCCTTCCTAAGAATTTATATCCAGCAGTTGTCCAATGGGCACATGGACCTGCACATCTGTCAAAAGACTTAATGGCCGCCCTCATACAAAAGTATTATGAAGCACCTGGAATCACAACATTGATCAACAGCTTCTGTAGGGCCTGTGTCATTTGTGCAAAATGCAACCCAGGAAAGCCAACCAAAGTGCCTTTGAAACACCTGGCTAAGCCCGTGTACCCATTCCAGAGAATTCAGATTGATCACATACAAATGCCCAAGAGTGGGCCTCATGAATATGCACTAGTAATAGTGGACATGTTTTCAGGCTGGCCTGAAGCCTACCCAGTAACCAATATCACTGCAAAAACAACTGCAAGACGCCTACTTACAGATATTGTATGTAGATTCAGACTTCCAGAAGTCATTGAGAGTGACCAGGGCCCAGCCTTTACAGCAACAGTGACTAAAGAAATTTGGACTGCTCTGGGGGTGACCCTAGCCTTTCACACCCCTTACCACCCACAAAGTAGTGGCAAAGTGGAACGCATGAATGGCACCCTAAAAGCCAGAATGCTAAAAATGTCACAAGAAACAAAGATGCCCTGGCCAGAAAGCTTGTCAATAGCTTTATTCAGTGTTAGGCACACACCTAGAGGGAAGCACTCACTATCCCCATATGAGATTCTATTTGGGACTGCACCCAGACTAGGTTGTTATTACCAGCAACAGTTACAACTTCAAACTGATGTTTTAGTAGACTATGTAACTGAACTTGCAAATGCCTTGAACAAAATACATGCCCAAGTTTTCTCTTCAATTCCAGATCCTGAATCTGATACGGGTACCCACAACCTGCTTCCCGGAGATTGGGTTCTGGTCAAGAAATTTGTGCGGAAACATACCCTGGAACCAAGACGGGCCATTCCAAGTTCTCCTGATCACTGCAACCTCCGTCAAATTGGCCGGCAGGCCACATTGGATCCACGCTTCCCATTGCAAGAAGACTCCTGCCCCAGAGGAAGCAGATACCGCACAACCATGTACCTCTGGTACATCCTCTCCTTAATTAGCTTAATTAAGGCCCAGCAAGTAGCCATCACCAAAGATGCCAGTGGGTATACCTTCTGGTACAATTCCTCATGTACCCGTGTGGCTACTTACACTTTTGATTACTGTGACATTGTAGATTGCCCATTCCCTACGTCACAAATTCAAAATATCTATAGAGATATCCCTCATTTAAAGGACCCCTATGTTTGTGTAGTTGACAAACAATGGGGGCACAATTGTAACCATTGGGGGGCGGCGGGATGGAATGCCGGGCCTGCCTGGGGTTACAAACCAAAAAGTGCCTTATCTAAAGTAGATGATCATGGTAGATCCCTCCTCCAAAGAATGACCCTAAGGAAGCCTGGAGGAGGCACACCCATGAAATTAATCCTAAATATTGAGCATCCCAGTCCAACAGATGCAGACCAGTATGTAATGGGAATGTATTGGAAGAAAGGTTCCTATAACAAGCTAGGACACTTCTACCTTAAAGATATGTGCCACTCTCCAGAGTGGCAAGGGGCCACCCATATGGTCTCAAATCCATTAAAACCACACATCCAGTCCTTTAAAGACATGATGGCCATTGCAAACCCCACCTTTGAAGATACCATGGCCGCTGAAACAGGTTTTAATGATGTTAATCTATGGTTGGAATGGATGAAATATAATGCCAACAAACATAACAGAACCGCATGCTATGTGTGTGGTGGTGCCCGGCCTCACCTCGGCACCGTACCTTTAACCTTGCCAGTAGATATAGAAGAATGTGTTTTGAGTCTTTTTGCCTACCACTACAATTTCAATAGGTCCCTCTGCAAAGCATGGACAGTGGAATATCCTCTCTTAGCCAAGGATGTCAAACCCCCAGATGGTGTTACAGTTTATAAAGGTAAACACTTGTTATGCTAATTATGATGGAATTGGTAAATTCTTGGGTAACTTCTCCAAAGGGTATTGTGCCACCTACAGAACTGTCTCCATGAACCTGCTGCAATTCCATACTAGGTCATTGGGGGATATTTACTGGTTGTGTGGGGATTTACAGCTAAGATCCAGGATGGACAAGGAATGGTGGGGGGAGTGTACTCTGGCTAAAGCCATCATGCCTATACATATTATCTCTGACACACACCCTGAAACACATGAGTCCAAACACACACCAACCAAGGTTAAGCGTGAAGCCCCAGTAAAAGGCAGTTTTGACCCTCACATTTATATTGATGCCTAGGGGGGTACCCAATGAATTTAAAGCAAGAGATGAAGTTGCTGCAGGATTTGAATCACTTTTTACCATAGTTACTGCAAACAAGAATTTGAATTGGATAAATTACATTTATTGCAACCAACAACGCTTTGTTAACTACACCAGGGATGCCCTCCAGGGATTAGCCGAACAGCTGCAGGCTACATCCCAAATGTCCTTCCAGAATAGAATGGCCTTAGACATGATTCTAGCTGAAAAAGGGGGTGTATGTAAAATTTTACCCGACACCATGACATGTTGTACTTACATCCCAGAAAACACAGGCCCTAATGGTAAAGTCACCTTAGCCATAGAAAAATTAAAATGAGCTCTCTGAAGAGTTAAAAAGGAATTCTGGGATAAAAGATCCCTGGGAAAGATGGTTTGGTTGGATGACAGGATGGCAAAAAGCTTTAATGCATATTGGTATGGCAATACTAATTTCTCTTTTTATCTTTGCTCTTCTCGTTTGTTGTGTCCTCCCTTGTCTGAGAAAATTCCTACAGAAGACTGTAGACCAAGCAACACCAACTTTTGCACATTTGGCAGTTGATGACCAAGATTTTCAAGATCTCAACTCACCCTGTATACCGCTGCAAACTATCCCTTTTATTGATAAAGTGCAAGAGTTCTAGGTAGGGACCAGCTTAGGGACAGCATCCGTCTGTAATGGGTAAAGTCTCCCGTGTGGAGAAGTGGTGGACAAGCCACCGTGGGCCACCCATGGGAGTGAAGCGTTCGAGAGCCATGCTGACGGATGAGTTAGCCTACTAGGGTCAGATTAAGGGACAGAATTGCACTTTGCATTAACACCTAGCTAGCGGCCACGGGGTTTCTGTGCCTTTGGGCTAACACGTCTTCTGGTATTAACAAATAAAGTTTATCTTTTTAGAATCTAACATTTCATAGGGGGGACTGATGTAGAATTATTAAAAACCTGTATTGAACCTGTGTTGAATTTTTGCACTAACTCCATTTTAAACTACATTACATGACAGAATTTCCTAACAACATTTAGTGTAATGAATAGAGACTGTATTTTCTATAAAGACATGACTAACCCCGGAATTATTGAATCTCCTGTAACATGCAACAAAGTATAGCCAAGGCCATGGGAAGCTGGCCAAATGAAATGTTCTATTCATAAAAAGATCGCTGAACCTGACCACGAGCCTGATATCACTAACGACGCAAAATGACGCCCAAGCCCCCCTTCCCACCGAGTAAGCCTCGTGCTGGGTAAGATGGCGCTTGAGCCATCTGTCCACACCCGTGTCCAGAACAATACCACCTCCCAGTGGGAGGACACCTAGCTAACCACTTAGTTCTTGAGCCAATTAATAATATTGATGGGTGGACATTGACATAGCCACTTAACATTTAATCCAATTAATGATGTTTATTTACTGATATCTTGATATTCAATGATGATGTAATTTTTCTCTTATAAGGGTCTGCGAGCCCGCTTTTAATCAGATGCTATTAAATTTTCTCAAAGTTATTTTAACCTGAACTCCGTGTGTCAGTGTGAATTTACTTCTGCGTATACGCAATTTAATCATCTCAAATTTGGACAGGAACAGATAGATATTTAAACATATTTGTTTATTTCTAAATTAATCTACATCAATGGTCCATGTTTATTTCTGGTTTAATGCATGTACATACATACCCACAGCTACTTATGTATTTTCCTTTTCCTTTTCACCTTTTCAATATCCATAAAATATACCTACTACTAACATTCTCCTCTGAAAAATTATCTATCCATACCCTCATCTTTACAACCCTTGATTACTGCCACTCCTACACTATCACCATTCCACTGCAACAAATCCAAAATGTTGCTCGTGCCCAACTCTTTCTATGTAAATTCAATTGGTTTCCAATACACTACCAGTCTATCTTCAAATATCTAATCTATACTTTGTATACAAATTACAGTTTATATCATTGCTCTTCCCTACCTCTCTTCACTCATCCTCCCCATAATGCGACCAATCTTCTCCACTCCCTCGACATCCTTCACTTAACCTCCACACCCAAGTGCTCTTTCTTGATTATGTTCATTTTCACTACTAGCCCCCTAATACTAGAAAAAGGTCCCTCATCATCAGCCAGCTTCCTCTAACTTTTCCACAAACTCTTTAAAACACAACTGCTCACCCAAGTCGTCCTCAACATTTTACAATAAAATCCCTTACTGCTCCCTCTAAGTTCAATGTATACAACAATACACCACTGTCATTATTACATGTTTCTGGCCAGTGTAACCTTCATTATAGCTTCTACATGTTTCACCTTTGGATGCAACTCCATCCATTCAAATTCAAACTGACCTGGGGTACAATAACGAGCTAGGCATGCAGACAAACCTTTCTTCTCTGTTCAACAATCTCCTCCTTAGCTCCACATTTTCTTCATTGCAGGTTAGCTTCAACAAGGGTCTCTCCAAATGATTTGCTCCTTATCAATCCAACGTGTTTACTTTATATATCCTGATTTGGTATATGCTCATATTCTATTTCCTACCTGATATACTGCATACTCACTTTGATGGAATACTAATTTTGGCACATCTACGTATACATTTATACAATTTTAACAATTGTATTTTCTCACTACACTCTATTGTCTCAATGACCATCAACTCTCTAGATTATACGCTCATGGGTGGTATTCCATAGCACTTTGCCAGAGGTGCTGCCGGCATTGGATTGAAGCCAACATGCAGGATTCTCTACTCCATTTGTATCAATATATCTAAGTATACAGGGAGTGCAGAATTATTAGGCAAATGAGTATTTTGACCACATCATCCTCTTTATGCATGTTGTCTTACTCCAAGCTGTATAGGCTCAAAAGCCTACTACTAATTAAGCATATTAGGTGATGTGCATCTCTGTAATGAGAAGGGGTGTGGTCTAATGACATCAACACCCTATATCAGGTGTGCATAATTATTAGGCAACTTCCTTTCCTTTGGCAAAATGGGTCAAAAGAAGGACTTGACAGGCTCAGAAAAGTCAAAAATAGTGAGATATCTCGCAGAGGGATGCAGCACTCTTAAAATTGCAAAGCTTCTGAAGCGTGATCATCGAACAATCAAGCGTTTCATTCAAAATAGTCAACAGGGTCGCAAGAAGCGTGTGGAAAAACCAAGGCGCAAAATAACTGCCCATGAACTGAGAAAAGTCAAGCGTGCAGCTGCCAAGATGCCACTTGCCACCAGTTTGGCCATATTTCAGAGCTGCAACATCACTGGAGTGCCCAAAAGCACAAGGTGTGCAATACTCAGAGACATGGCCAAGGTAAGAAAGGCTGAAAGACGACCACCACTGAACAAGACACACAAGCTGAAACGTCAAGACTGGGCCAAGAAATATCTCAAGACTGATTTTTCTAAGGTTTTATGGACTGATGACATGAGAGTGAGTCTTGATAGGCCAGATGGATGGGCCCATGGCTGGATTGGTAAAGGGCAGAGAGCTCCAGTCCGACTCAGACGCCAGCAAGGTGGAGGTGGAGTACTGGTTTGGGCTGGTATCATCAAAGATGAGCTTGTGGGGCCTTTTCGGGTTGAGGATGGAGTCAAGCTCAACTCCCAGTCCTACTGCCAGTTTCTGGAAGACACCTTCTTCAAGCAGTGGTACAGGAAGAAGTCTGCATCCTTCAAGAAAAACATGATTTTCATGCAGGACAATGCTCCATCACACGCGTCCAAGTACTCCACAGCGTGGCTGGCAAGAAAGGGTATAAAAGAAGAAAATCTAATGACATGGCCTCCTTGTTCACCTGATCTGAACCCCATTGAGAACCTGTGGTCCATCATCAAATGTGAGATTAACAAGGAGGGAAAACAGTACACCTCTCTGAACAGTGTCTGTGAGGCTGTGGTTGCTGCTGCACGCAATGTTGATGGTGAACAGATCAAAACACTGACAGAATCCATGGATGGCAGGCTTTTGAATGTCCTTGCAAAGAAAGGTGGCTATATTGGTCACTGATTTGTTTTTGTTTTGTTTTTGAATGTCAGAAATGTATATTTGTGAATGTTGAGATGTTATATTGGTTTCACTGGTAAAAATAAATAATTGAAATGGGTATATATTTGTTTTTTGTTAAGTTGCCTAATAATTATGCACAGTAATAGTCACCTGCACACACAGATATCCCCCTAAAATAGCTAAAACTAAAAACAAACTAAAAACTACACTACGCCGGTGTCCTACTACAGTTCCCAACATCCCCCTGGGCATTTATGCCGGTCATGTGACCGTGCTATATTCTATTGTTCTGGTGTACATATAGTTCGTTTTACATATATAATTATACACTTATGCTGCTATTATGGCTCTCTATCCTGTTATACTATATTCACACTGTTTTAAATCGATTTTATTTTCTTATTGTTAACTCTTGCTGTGATTGGTTGCCCAATTTTTTGGCGCCAATTTCAAAATACTGTGTTTGTTATTTAAAGTTTCCATTGCCAGGTATCAGGTTCTTTCCCCATATTGATAACGCCGTATTGGCGAAACGCGTTTATGGTTATTATATTGTGTATTTTTAATATTAAAGTATATTTTACTACCTTTTAATATTGAATTTTTATACCTATTTATCTTACTTTGTACCTGGCCTTTTTTTATCATTATTCCGGACTCCAAGCAATCCTAGGTGGGGATAATACCACCAGCGCTATTTAAAGGGAGCAGTTGACCTGCTCCCCTCTTGTGAGTATCCATTTTACTTTTTATTTTATTCATTAGTCACCTATCAGTGTACACTATTGGTTGTCTCTCTCTATCCGAGTGTCTGACGTATATAGGACGGAGGAAACACACCGAATACGAAGAACACTCACTGCATATCCCGTAAGCGGGGATTATACCGCTGCACGCCCTTCACACCAGAGCAAGTTCTTGCTCTCTCAAATGTGAGTTTGCATTCAAGAGTTTTATATTATTTTTACCTCTTTATTTTTAACCTACTACACTATCCGGCTCCCTTTCTTGTCTCTTACATATGAGTGGACCCACAAGGAAGAACTAATCAAGAAAGAGTGTTCCGGACTGAATATTGCCATATCAGACGACTGCACCAAATATATCTAGATAAGACTTTTTATCCTTCGTTCTAATTTTGGACTTTTTATTTTAGTTTCTATAGGCGCAGCTCTTATTTTTATTTGCTTTCTACTGTGTTATTTCTTAAGGGTATTTGAGGGTTTCCCTTATAGAGTTGCCGCCCACTGTTGTTATCTAGCGCTCACTCATTGTTCTGTTCTTACTATGGCCAATATACTGCCTATAGCCATATTGGAAATATTTACTATTATTTACCAGTTTCAAGAAATTTTGGCAAGGTGTACAAACACCCAGAAAGTGGGAGTTTATTCACACTTGTTTATTTGTTTTTTTTGTTTTTTTATTCCGCTATTTGTTTCCTAAATTGTGTACTTAAGCTGTCACTCACAGTTCAGGTATACCAAATATTCTGTTTCTCGATCAGTCAATAAACCACAAATAATAATATTTTAGTGATTGCATTTCCATACCATTTTTACTTTGCATTGCAAATTTCCTTCAGCTCTATATGCTTGCATAGTGACCTTGTATTAAGGCAAAACCTACCCAAGATAAAGTGAAAGCGTTTGTTAACGCTATCATGTTGCCACATAACCTAATTGTTCTTAATTTTACTCACACCTTTTCCAACACCTCTGCTGTTTTCTATGATCTCTGTGTGGCTTACTGCCAGGTCTGAAAACACATTTTTGAATTGAGAAAACTCAGAAGGTTAATGCGCAAGGTACCATTTCCATCAGAATCAAACCAGCCATTTATCTTTGCAAGGTTGACAAAATAAGCAAAAGCAAGCAAAAAAAAAATAGACAGATCCCTTGGCAAGGAAAAAAAACTCAGTGTGCAATTACATATTACCTTCATTCACCTATCAATCTTCATTCACCTATCAATCCGACGCGTTTCGTCTAGTCGACTTCCTCAGGGAAGCATAATCCCTGAGGAAGTCGACTAGACGAAACGCGTCGGATTACATCACTTGGGGACTTACTTTGATGCTGTTGATACCACCTGAGTGTGGTTTTTATGCTGTTTTACTTGGATCCTTTTGTAAGTGCATTTGTATATTAAATTAATTCTATATAATTTCTGTCTGCACTATCATTTGGTCTCTTTTATTCCAAGTCTATAGAAGAATCTGTTTACTTCATATACTGAAGATCCTGCCTGACTGAGGATGATGGGCCTGTTTTACATTACAATCTTGTGAGTTACTACAATCATCTTGCGTGTTAATACATTTTGGTTCTGTAATACACTATATGCGATTTATTTATTTCTATATAGATATCGCTTACTTCATCATTACAAGGTTGTATATATATTTTATATCTGCACCTTAGAATTGCTTATCTTTCATTTTGCATCCCTACTTCTCCTTTGTATTCAATAACTTAGAGGGAGACCATCTGGGTTGGGTCTCCAAGCTTTCTTGTAACTGTACCTCTCTTGCACAGAAGATTAGGATCCCACAGGGCACTAGGTACTAATTTGGGGCTCCCAATTAGAAAAATCACATACTGATAGTGAATGGGGATCAAGCATATATATGGTCAAACTGCCAGGTGGCTGCCAAGGTCACTTTATGGTTTATCCTGCTCTGCTCATGCAGGTTTTCTCCAACTTCATCAACTTCAGTAATTGTCAGGGTTAAGCTACACTGGAAGAGCCGTAATGGTGAAACGCGCGTCAGGACGTTCACAGAGTATGATGCTGGTCTAAGAGATATGAGATGATAGTAACTAAGACCTTTTCCAACATTACCAGCCATTCTCTATTAATTTTATCTTCATCTTTATTTTTCAGCTTTTTCTTTTTATTTATTCTATTATTTAGCTTTGATCGTTTTCCTCTATAGCTGTTTAACCGAAGTAGACTTTTATAGCTATTCTGCTTTATCAAGACCACCAGGCAGTCTATGAAGAGGAGGAGGGGGGACTAGCATTTTTTAAGGGGTGCCCTCGAAGGCACAACAGAGTAGGGAATCTTATTACCTGCAGGATTTGCTCCCAACTCCACTTTCATAAAGCCTGCTATGTTATACCTCTCCCCTCCCAGCTAATACAATATGTTATAAATGTAGCCTTCGAACACACTGCTACATTTTTGTTACATATTGCCACTGATAGTGTGATTACAAACCTATACTCACCCTTATATATTCCTTTTCTTGTTACCCTAACAAAACTTTATTTATTTATTAGTTGTACTTATTATTATTTTGACCACAGTTATATATTTGTTTCTTTATTACAATTTATTTACTTATAATTTGCTTTTTAGGATTCTAATCCTATTATAGATATTAATGTTCTATACGACAAGTGTTTAGATATTTTAAATAATTATATTAAAAGTGATGTTTTATATATTCATTTTTGGGTTACTCCTTACACAAAAGGGCCTATCTCCTAAAGGGTGTTCCCTTGTGTTTTCTTCGCTTTATAGTAAAACGAATGTGAGAACTGTCAGAAATTCAACACGAAGTGCAAATTTTAGAAACAAATAGTCAAAGTGGTAACATAGTTGTCTTGGATAATTTTTCCAATTCAGCCTCTTTTGGCTTCATATTTGAAATTCTCCTTGAATTCACTTGTTAGGGACAACAATTCTCGCTTTAGAAATTAACCTGATCATGGAAGACAAAGACACAGGATAGGCAAAGGAGTACGATATTCCTAATAGCTGCTGTGTTTGTGTATGTAATTGCATGGAAAAATACTTACTGTGATGGTTTATATTTTGTATAGTTATATACATTGTACCTGGAATGTCCCTTTAACAGCATTGTGTTTCACATTGTTGCAGTTAAATTAAATTCAATCAAAAAAGCAAAAAAAAAAAACGTAAAAAAAAAAAAGTAAAATTTACTTTCTTTAACAAATTCTGTCTTCACTTTTTGTATTTTGTTTTAGAAAGAGAGGAGTGTTTGTTTATGATGTGTGTAAGTAAATGGAGGACTATTTGTGTATCAAATGTGTAAACACATGGGGGATTGTTTGTTCACTGAGTGTCTAATTTACCCTTATGCCACCGAGCAAAGATAAAGGAAGGGAAAGTGTGGCTTCATTTGTTTGATCTCTTGATGAATGCACAAAAGGAAGACATAAGAGGAACTAACCCCTTAACTCGTTAAGTGCTATGTGCTAACCCATCTATACCTAACACAGCTACTTGACCTTGCCCTCCAACATAATGTGTATATATTGCCTAGTTTCAGTTAATTTCCCTTTTCCACACATACCTGCAACTTACAATGGGGCCACACCTCAGAACAACGGCCTAAGAAACGTCAATGGCTTCCTGAAAAGTGTCAATTGCCAACTAGGTTATTATTATTATTTTTTTTAATAATTGAAGTTTACTGGCATACAACAGTATACAAGATAACAGTAAAGTAAACTGCAAGGCATAATATATTGGTAATGAGGCATCCTGCACAGAGGATGACGCCAGAATGGCATTATAGCACAACATACAAACAGCACAGGAAAATAAAAAACATAGACTGAAGAAATAATACCTAAACAATAAACTGCACATAACATAGGGAGCAGTGGCCAACATATTTAGCACATACCCATTAGTGAAGAGTGGACATACATCAAAGCAACATTAATCCCTGAGGCAGTGGAATCACCTGGCACCAAGGTTTCCAGATACGGGATAGTTTAGACTTCTGTTTCGGAGGGTAAGAGTGGAGATATTTCATAGTTAATTCTCAATTTATCCAGTAACTGCTCCTCTGTAGGGCATGCATACATTTTCCATTGTAATGCAATCAGAGCCCTAGCAGCCAAAGTTATGGGAGGTGCTAAAGCTCTATCATAGAATGACATTTGGGGTAGGAATCCAAGCCACAAATACACCTGTGGTGTGTGGGGTACTTGAATACTCAGGAGATTGAGTAGTTGGGCAACACAGAGACAGAATGATCGTATCCTAGGGCAACTTCACCAAACATGGAGCATCGTTCCAACATCAGCAGTGCAGCACCAGCATTGGTAAGAAACCGAATCTTAGGTCAATTGTCAATTATCAAAATGTGTTTTCAGTGATTGGAATCCACTATATATATATATATATATATATATATATATATATATATATATATATACACACAGTGAGGGAAAAAAGTATTTGATCCCCTGCTGATTTTGAACGTTTGTCCACTGACAAAGAAATGATCAGTCTATAATTTTAATGGTAAGTGTATTTTAACAGTGAGAGACAGAATAACAAATGAAAAATCCAGAGAAATGCATGTCAAAAAAAGTTATAAATTGATTTGCATGTCAATGAGTGAATAAGTATTTGATCCCCTATCAATCAGCAAGATTTCTGGCTCGCAGGTGTCTTTTATACATGTAATGAGCTGAGATTTGGAGCACTCTCTTGAAGGGAGTGCTCCTAATCTCAGCTTGTTACCTGTATAAAAGGCACCTGTCCACAGAAGCAATCAATCAATCAGATTCCAAACTCTCCACCATGACCAAGACCAAAGAGCTGCCCAAGCATGTCATGGACAAGATTGTAGACCTACACAAGGCTGGAATGGGCTAAAAGACCATCGCCAAGCAGCTTGGTGAGAAGGTGACAACAGTTGGTGCGATTATTCACAAATCGAAGAAACACTAAATAACTGTCAGTCTTCCTCGGTTTGGTGTTCAATGCAATATCTCACCTCGTGGAGTTTCAATGATCATGAGAACAGTGAGGAATCAACCTACACAGAACTACAACCTACACAGAATCAGAACTACACAGGAGTATCCTGTTAATTATCTCAAGGCAGCTGGGACCATAGTCACCAAGAAAACAATTGGTAACACACTATGTATTGAAGGACTGAAATCCTGTAGCGCCTGTCAGGTCCCCCTGCTCAAGAAAGCACATGCACAGGCCCGTCTGAAGTTTGCCAATGAATCTGAATGATTCAGAGGAGAACTGGGTGAAGTGTTGTGGTCAGATGAGGCCAAAATCAAGCTCTTTGGCATTAACTCAACTTGCCATGTTTTGAGGAAGAGTAATGATGCCTATGACCCCAAGAACACCATCCCCACCAACAAACATGGAGGTGGAAACAGTATGCTTTGGGGGTGTTTTTCTGCTAAGGGGACAGGACAAGCACACCGCATCAAAGGGACGATGGTCATGTACCCTCAAGTTTTGGGTGAGAACCTCCTTCCCTCAGCCAGGGCATTGAAAATGGGTCTTGGATGGGTATTCCAGCATGACAATGACCCAAAACACACGGCCAAGGCAACAAAGGAGTGGCTCAAGAAGAAGCACACTAAGGTCCTGGAGTGGCCTAGCCAGTCTCCAGACCTTAATCCCATAGAATATATGTGGAGAGAGCTGAAGGTTCAAGTTGACAAGGGAACATTAGGCCTTGGGGTTGTTTTTTTGCTAAGGGGACAGGACAACTGCACTGCATCAAAGGGACGATGGTCATATACCATCAAATTTTGGGTGAGAACCTCCTTCCCTCAAATTTTGGGTGAGAACCTCCTTCCATCAAATTTTGGGTGAGATCCTCCTTCCCTCAGCCAGGGTGTTGAAAATGGGTCGTGGATGGATATTCCAGCATGACAATGACCCAAAACACACAGCCAAGGTGACAGGAGTGGCTCAAGAAGAAGCACACTAAGGTCCTGGAGTGGCCTGGCCAGTCTCCAGACCTTAATCCCATAGAAAATCTGTGGAGAGAGCTGAAGGTTCGAGTTGCCAAACGTCCGCTTCAAAACCCTAATTACTTGGAGAAGATCTTCAAAGAGGAGTGGGACAAAATCCCTCCTGAGATGTGTGCAAACCTGGTGGCCAACTACAAGAAACGTCTGACCTCTGTGATTGCCAATAAGCGTTTTGCCACCAAGTACTAAGTCGAAGCGGTCAAATACTTATTTCACTCATGGACATGCAAATCAATTTATAACTTTTCTGACATGCGTTTTTCAACAAATATGGAGGTGTCTTTTCACAGAGAGTATAGAGGAGAATCTCTCCCGACGGCGCCTGTACACGTGGGCGCAACCAATCGTGTTTGAGCATCTGCATGTTGCCCCAGTTACATGACGCGGACGGAAAAGCTTGTGGGACTCCTCCTCCATTTCCTGACGCGACGATAGTCTTTGAATTTCTGCGCATGCGCACATGTGCATGGACCACGCCGGGCAATCAGACAGACAGCGGACAGCTGATGTGGTGAGTACCTGCTAATTTTTTGTCTTATATAAAGCTGTTAACTGTATATAAGATTTTTATGTCCTGATAAAAGCTCTGATTAGGAGTTGAAACATTGACTACTTCAATTTATTAGAATAAAAGAAGAACGTACTTATCAAAACCTGGAGTGCCGGTATTTTTGTATGGGATTAGATATATATATATATATATATATATATATATATTCGAGCCTTAAAACTCCAAAGGATTGACAGATTTTTATTTTTTTTATATTCTAATTGTCAAAACCTGCTCTGAGAAGCTTACTATATGAAGCATAGAGACATACGCTTCATTGCTGACAATTGTCATTTCAATGAATGCAATGCATTTGGATCCTAGGGCTTTAATTCCGTATTTCATAATATAATTTCTAATTTATGCTGAAAACTTCCACTTTTGTGTTCTCTTTCGACAACAATCATATCAATGGCCATTTTGGACCATTCAAGTGGTCTTTCAGAAACTATAAATAGGATGCAATGTCTCAGCGAATCGCTGTACTACTATGCACTCCACTCTTGTTTGGCGTTTTGCTTACAGTGGACTCAAGAACACCAACAATAGCCAATGCAAGAGATCCCTGCCAATTACTATGAGATTGTTTTGTGATCTACTTGGGTAGTCTGGGCCTTATTGTTGTAATTGACTTCTTATATATAGTGCACCATGCCCATGGCTATTGTGTAATCAAGAATAAATTACTTAAAACAGTTTCTGCTACAATTTGGGACCATGTGGGAATTATTTGCTCTTTTTCTCAGACTCTAAGAAATATGTTTGTTTGGGCATATCTTCACAAATCTAACATATTCCAATAATGGTAATAACCAAAATTTGTGCATGGTTTATTGGAAAGACACCATCAGATTTATGAACGTATGAACTGAAAAATATAACTCTTAGAGACACTTAATAGAGCTGATTTATCTAAGTTTACACAAAGGCTCTGACTATTATTAGATCATGCAATTTGGTCATATATTGGGTTATTTCAATGCAAGAATACAGAGAATTCTTCAAGGCTCACACATTTCCTTTCACCATTGTATCTCGCACTTAGCACCTATTGTTACTGCAAAGTGCTAGAAATAGAGTCTCATTTACCTCAAATTTTATGTAACTTTCATAACAAGTGTGTAACTACATTGCATTCTGCAGAACATTCAGCTATTCTATACTATGTCATTTTGGCACAAAAAAAAAAAACAACAAAAAACAACTTGATCTGTTTGACCTTGGAAACTTCTTATCTACGAAAGTTGCAGATCTATATAAACATGTGACATTATGCGCAAGGACCCTCACTTCACTGCACTGTGTTGCTCTATGCAATATTCCCAGGATTATGTCAGTAAAGCTCTACTTTTTTTATAGACTCTAAACAATGAGGTTTTGTGTGTAGCCTGGGAGAACGCTGCACTCTATAGCTCGTAACAATGTGGCTGTGGAACAATATGCTTATTCTGCCGCCTGATAACAGCTAGCGTTCCTGACAAATACTAAAACAGAATGTCAGACACAGGAAATCAGGAGTCTGAAAAGAGAATATCCAACGTGAACCCACAGTTCATCATATGACCTGCCAAAAGCACATAGATTGAAAGTGAATCTATAATATGTTTTAATAATGTAAAGCCTTCTTTGCCAACACCTTCTTTATTCTTGTTCTGTACATTTCTGTACAGTGTCTCTAATGCACTTAGTGCTGCATTGTCTGGCTGTGAAAGAGGGATATTTGAAACCTATTAAAAATGACCAATTTAATGCTAAAAAGACTACATGTGATCTCAAAATAATTCATCGCCAAGCAAGTCTCATATATATTATTTTTGTCTTCTGCATTGTCACCTTTTTAGTTACAGCCATTTTTTTTTGTTTGTTTTCTACATTTCCATGCCAGGTTTATTGCGATGAAGATTTCAATCAAGACATTGAAACCCATCGGAAGATAAGTAAAATGTTTTATTTTTTACGGTTTCTTTTTTCATTGTTTTGTTTGTTTGTTTTTTACTGAAAAGGGGTGAATTTTATATTAAGGAGATTCAGGTTCATTAAACATCACTGGAATCAGTCCATTATATCGTATTTTACTTTGGGTAGAACTGGAAATAATTCAGCATACTTCATTTAAATATTACGTACATTGCTTCCCATCTGCTATCGTCACTCACTGCTAATCTATGAACATTCCTAAAGATATGTGCACAGTCTTGGTCACTTAAGAAGACCCCTAGATTTTCAGATGATACCCCAGTGAATGACGGAAGACTACCAGGAAAGGCTGATTATACTATGGTCCCAGGGGCATGCCACTGTGTATCCTGTGAGGCGGCTGGTTTCTCCAGCTGTAATTTGGGGCCTCAAAATTTCCTCAGTCAAGGAGTAATATAGTGTATTCGGCACAGGATATCACGAGGGGCATCTAGTTGTAGACCTTTCGGTCTTAGAGCTCTATGGGCTTGATTGAAAATTATGGGAGTGTCCTCAGGGCACTCCAAAATTTGGGTAAAGCGTGACCTCAGTATGAGTTGTATATCTTCTTTGGTAATGCCTGTCGATTCGAGTATATCCCAGATCTTTTAGGTTATTGCGTCTCCCCCTGCTGTTAATGTCGTCCAGACATCTTTGTTAATCAGAAATAAGGGCTGAGTACTCTGTAAGATGCCCCTGTACATCCGCTTCACGCTGGGCTGAGGCCTCTATCCCCTCTTCCAAATCATGTACTGCTTTATATCCGCACACCCACCCTGCTTAGTTTATTTCCCAAACTGATTATTAGCTTGTCTATATTAAAGCAATCACTTTTTCAGGGGAGATGACGGAGTGCTTTGATATCTGTATCTTTTACTAAAGCTTCAGATATTGAAGGTGTAGCTGGAGGTGTCCTGCTAAAAAGTGTTTCATGGATTTGTTCTGTGGTTTTTTAATGTCATTTGGTCGCCTTTAGTTAGGAGATGGGTGGTGATTGCAGTATGCCAGGAGTGATCTCAAATCCTATGTCCAATCCCTGGCCAATCGCAACCATGCATAGTTAATTTACCTGAATACCCATTGCAATATTTTTCTGATAGAACCTTTGTTTAACTATAGCTCACCCTCTAGTGAAGAAACCACACAAAATACCATATAAGACAAGATACATACATTTAAATAACACAATAAATAGTTTCACACTCAAAGCACAAGGAAGGTAGAGCCAAGCAAGTAAGGAGGTAGAAAATTGCTAAAGCCTGGTTATATTACTATACTATTACCAACAACAAGTGAGACACTTTACATAGATATTCTTCTACAGTAGAAAGCAAATAATTTGTTTAGTCATAAAGGGATATGGCTGGCACATAATCAGTTTTGATGGACAATTAGTTTTCAAGGTGATCAGTCTTTTGAGAACGATTAGCCATGAAAAACGCGGGTCACACATTATTGCCAACTGAATTAAAGGCTGATATGCAGAAACAGATTACACATCATTGGATAATCAACAATCTGCCTGTTTAACTTCTCCTGAAGTAACAAGCAGCGCCATAATTTTCTGCATGATTTAATAATGCCTAGACATCAAACTAAATTGCAGGTTGCCTGGATAAAAGACTATTCTGTATGAAAATCATGATGCCCATTCCCGTAAAATAACACCGCACAGAACAACAGTAAGACTTACTTCTCAACCTTTCAGCACAGAATAAACCAGAATAAATCTGCTTTTTCAGACCCTGGTCATCTCTATAACGCTATTTGTTTAAAACGACTGTCATGTAAATTTTGTATGCATATGCATCTTAGGTTCAATTATAAATAGCGTAAAAAGACAGTGTGTTATGACATAAATGCTTGATTCCCTCTAGAAACAATACTCAAGTCTAAAAAGTAATGCCACCCCCAAGAACCTATCCTCTTGTATAAATCATTGAAAACATTCCTTTATTTGCCAAAGAAATTCTTTAAAATATCCAGCGTAGACATCACGCACATTAACTCACACAGAGGCAAGGAGACGTAATTATCACAAAAAGCGCAATTAACGCATTTTGTACCAGACTTAATTATGTGTGGTACGAAACGCGTTGATCATGGCTTGTGCGGTGGATATTTTAAGAAGTTTTTTGGTTTAAAAAAAAAAAAAAGGAGAATTTTTAACAAACCAACAGTACTTTTTATTAAACTGGATGTTTTATTGCGAAATTGATATTTAATACTGGGATGGACTACACCTTTACAGAAAGATTACACAGTTGCAATATACATTAAACAAAACAAGAAGGGAAGTAAGCAAAAGATTGAAACCATGATCTATTTTTGTTGAATAAACCATAATCTCACCCGCTAGGACCAGTTCTCTAATCTGAGTCATAATCCCAACAGGAGTGTTGTGTAAATATTTGTGTAACTTAATAAATAACGTTTGTTAGACTGGTTCTTGCTTTTATACACATTTTTGTATTTTTGTTATTGGCTTTTTTCTGGTTTTTTTTTAAGACTAAATAAATAGACAACTACCCACTATATTTATGTTTGTTCTCGTACTGAATCATTGAATGCCACACACTTGTTTCACATCCAACTGTGCATTTATATAAGGTGTAACGGAATGCAGTATAATAGTGCACGATATCCGTTGGTATCTTCAGGAAATCCACAGTCAGAGTAGAAAGCAAGGCAATATCCCCAATCCTCCCAATAACCGGACGAAACACAGTTTGGGAGTCAACTAACTCGGTTTATTCACAAGCAGCATATTTATACAGTTCCCCATGCAAGGGGTTTCCACACAGATAATCCAGGGGATTTCTCCCAACATGCATTGTGACTTTCCCAACAGGCATTGCTGCACGAGATGGATACTCCCACCAAAATGGACGATTAAGTGGATTATCCCCTCGTGCAGCAAAACCGACAATTGACTTTAAAATATATAATTCACACAATATTCGGTACTTTGGAATAACCGAACGTTCGGTAGATAGCTGGGGTCGGAGCGCACACTTTGTGAGAATACCGCTCTGATCCCAGCTGAATTGACCGAACGCCGCACATAATACATTTAAACATGGAAGTTGGTCTAAAAGTACCGAATAAGTACGGGACACATAATGTACCGAACGCGGGACTCCTGAACGCTCTGGAAGTCCAGCGGTGTTCGGATCATTGAGTAGCCTTTATCAGTTCCAGGCTCTCGACGACCGAACACCGCTGCAGAGACAAAGGATCCAAGATGGCCGACCGCCGCATGGTCGGTAGTCGAACGACGGCCACCTAGGAGAGCCCTTAAGTACCGATTGCAACAATGTTGCAATCGGTTAATTGGTACCACACAACTTGTGAATGTGTGGTCGACCTGGGGAGCCCGTATTCGCACGGCGAACGGCCAGGATAACCGTTTTTCGTCGTACGAATGCTTGTATGCTGGCAGCGTACGGCTGTCAGCATGCGAACGGCCATAGCACAATACATATACAATCAACGGAATACATTATACATTCAGCCTACGGACAACCTATACTGCATATAGCTCAGAAGTGGCTAGGTTTGCCACATAAGGTTTCATGATTTTTTACATTTCACAAAATAGCCAAACCAAAAACATAAGGAGATATGCCCTAAATGAAAACATGTATGGATGTAATTATGCATTTTTTTTCATTGGGGTTATACGCTGCAGTTCTCTTGTCTGGTGCCTTTGCAAGTCCTCCCCTTCTAACCCCACCCAGACATTCTGTGGCTGTCCAATCACAGATTTCCCAATGCAGTGCAATGAGAAGTCTTTACAAGACAGGTGCTCTGAGCAATCGCTGCATCTTGAGTTTAGCTCCAATGAGGTAAACAACAGGAAGTAACAGGACCAGGTGCCTGACTGACAGGCAGAGAGGTGTAACAAGGTTAATTTATAAATGTGCAATGACTATTGAAATCAGCATTTTTTTGGGTAAATGGAAAAAAAAGAGGACACACTGTTCATACATAAAGCACTTCATCAAGCTAAAGCGCTTTAGGGGTCTGGAGTGTCCCTTTAATATTTTTTCCTACATGGAGTATAGGGTGGTAAAATGCAGCTATGGAGAGAAGAAGGGTACTGAAAGAGAATACAAAGAAAGGAGAGGCTAAAAATAAAGAAGGATAAAATCAGATGAACCAAGTAAAGGAATAAAAGACGAGTGAGGAAGATTGAGAACAAAAAAAGGATTAAAAGAACACTCCAGATTCCTAACGCACTTTAACTTGCTTGTGTGAAGATTGTGCCCTCTTTTTTACTTTTTCAATTTTTCAATAGAAATTAGCACAATTATAAATTAACCTTGTTACAACCCCTGGTTTTCAATCAGACAAACGGTCCTGTTACTCCTTGGTTGGTTATCCCAGTGGAGATAAACTAATAAAGAGCTGCAACTGTCCAGAGTACCTGTCTTGCACAGACTTCTCATTGAGCTGCATTGGGAAGTCTGTGATTGGACAGCCAGAGAACGTCTGGGCGGGGTTAGAAGAGGAGGGCTTGCAAAAGGAAGCAAGAGAAGAGATTTGCAGGTTTAGATTTATTTTATTTATTTATTTATTACTGGCATTAATAAAGCGTCAACATGTTCTGCAGCGCTGATTAAAAAATGCCTAATTAAATGTGTGCATGTTTTCATTGGCGGAATATCTGTTGAACAATAATTTTTTTATATAAGACAAAGAAAAAGAATAGAGCAGAAAACAGGAAAACAAGACTGCCTGTGCATTACTATAGTTTTTTGCCTTTACATATATCCACAGTAAACTGGTGTGTATTTATAGTCATAGTAACAGATAATTTAAAACAGATTCCTTTAATGCTCCCTACATGAGTATACAACATCCTCCCGCCTGCGGACACAGGGTCAATAGGAATGTGTGGGAATATTTTTTTTATTGATACGCTGTGAGGTTGGGCTGTTTATCTTGCACAGCACGGCTGAATAACCTGTTTTTATTTCAACTCTCTACTGTGTATAGCCTATTTTACCAACAAGACAAACATCAGGAACACAAAAACCTTGCCCGAATCAAAACCTCTCCATTCATTAACCCTTCGGAGGCCAGAGGTAAATGAACCTGCCGGGTATACCTCCGTCAGTCAAAGCATGTCGCAGTTTTGTTTGATGTTTCACTTTTCTAATGCTTTCAATGTGGCAGAATACCCATGCAGGATTACAAAAGATGCTTGGAATTAGGCTCAGAGTAAGATCATTATTTTTATTAGCTTGTAAAGGAACCAGTAGATGCCTTGCAGTCTTTAAAATTTAAATCTGTGGACAAAAAAAGGTGAAACGTCTGTACAACAATGGGAACCAGAAGGGCGAGGGATTTTTTAACTAAACAGTGACTTGTTATGAATTGACAACCAAATTGCAAAATGTGGGCCAACATTGATGAGTTGAAATCAAATCAACCAGACATGCTTCTACACAGCTCAATGATAGTTCCTGCTGAGGCTACACCACTGCACCAGAAGAAAGCATGGTAGACCTAACTTAACTGTCAGAAAGATACCAAGCTGCATAATGTATGAGTCTTATAAAGTAATTATAAGAATGGAATGTTCATCTTCATACACAAGACATATATTTATGTAATAATTTATTTTTAAAGTTAAAACAAATCAACCAGTTAGATATTTTTACAAACTGAAAAATATGAAACTGTGCAAATCCCATGCCAACACGACCCAATGCCCTTTCCAAAAAAAAAAAAAAAATCCTTACCAATGTGCAATTTGTTTTGGTCTGCACATAATTATACCATCTGTAGAAACTTGGGTCTGGAAGGTATTAAATTCCACTCATAATTCTACTAACTGAGCAAAATAAATGATTTCAAAGATAAGATGGGAATGTTACATTACAATCACTTTACTTTACTGCAACAAAAGTATTTCCATATTTGCTCGCTATGTACCCTCTTCGTATGTCTTAAAGTCTGTACTCAATTAATCTTTACCAGTTAGGTTTTGTTCAGCAATAACTTGGAATTACCAGTGATGACAATTGAAACAAATGTCAGCAAAGTATTGCAATTCAGTTGACGATAATTATTATAATAGTGAGCTATTTTCAGATTTCAGATGTTAAAGCACCCTAACCACTATAGACTATTGAATATAGACATCCTGCTTCTCCTGCAGGAGATGGCTGGATGCAGCACAGGTGCCCAGGGGACCCAAGTAACTTGTCAAACCGTCCTTTGACAAGTCACACTGGGATGGGGCAAAGGCACCCCTGGTACCATAACCAGTACAGCTGTCTGTAGTGGCTATGGTGTTTGGAACCCTCCTTAAATGCAGGGAGCTCCATAGATAGATGTAGACAGAAAAGAGGATTTTGTTTGCACCATCATAATCAGATTTAAAATTAGCATCTACATTGTGCTGATAAGTTTTCAGTCTATTCAATGTTCAATTCTTGGTATAAAAGATTAATGAAATAATTAAAAGATTTCTAGGAATTCCTGGGGGCACTGAGCATCAACAGGCTGTTTAAACCCTTAAGGACCAAACTTCTGGAATAAAAAGGAATCATGACATGTCACACGTCATGTGTCCTTAAGGGGTTAAAAGATTGTGTGATAATCTGGTAAAGTAGCTAAGCCTACTTCTCTGATTATAACCAGGGGGTGCTCAGTAACCTGGAATGGGGTGTAAATCACCTGGGTCAGTAGGGCTTGGGAATCCCCTTTACCTTATCATCCTTCTCAAAGGAAGAGACTGCATTCTTCTTAAACTCTAGTCTAGGTGGTTGTTTTGTAAAAAAAATTTAATAAAACGCAAATCACTGTTTAGTAGATATATCCCCAATGAATACATGCATGCATTTTTAATATATGTATACTTTGGTGGTATATCTTAAAAGAGTTTGCAAAAGTTGCAGTGCCTCATAGAAACTGGCACTTTTACAAACTGGGGTTAAAATAGGATACCCCTCACTTATAAAGTAATTTTGCAGTATGGGTGAAGAGCAATGGAATTAGAGTTTCTATGATGGAAACCATAGAAAGCATTTTTATTCTGACATCGTGCCTGAGTTATGGCAGGTAATAAATAACAATTTGAGGAAACTTTGCCCTGCCAAATAATACAGCTAGAGCAAATTAACCTGATTGTGTTAAAATGTTATTTAAATTAAAAGAAGTAATTTTAAAAAAAAATATTTAAAAAATATACATATATTATTTTTAGAACTAAAATAAGTACATGTTTAGAGCATTCTTAGAAGGTAGTTAACGCACTACACCAAAGCCAATATACATGTTTAACTTCCCATCTGGACTTCATTTTCAGTCTTCTTATAACATGGTAGGATGTCAAATTACTCTGTGAAAAGATTTAGATTTTTTTTTTTGTCTTTAACTATGGGAACTACATTTTTGGTTTTAGAAAAGTATTTTAAATGTATGTAGTAATGCAGTGGTTATGATTCACTTGGGCTAATTCCAAGAATCTTGATTTGTTATCAAATTTGGCAGATATCGCAGACATTACTGATAACGATAATCAGTGCGAACAATTTCAGACTGGTTCTAGCATATATATCTCAGTTAATATTATATTTATATCTAGATTATAAGAAAACATGAATGTAATGCTTTCTTACAATTAAATGGCGCAATCATTGCAGTTCTTTGCAAACAATGCCACACCTTACTGTCATTAAAATGGTTAACTTAGTTATATGAGTTAAACCGTTTTGTCTGGTCACCCAGACTTATGATATCTTTCAGTCATGGAATTCAAGCCACTGGAGGTCATGTGCAGTCACTACCGCTGTAAGGTCATGTGGGGCCACTAGAAAATGGTTACATACTCATGGGTCACCAGGTAATTGTCATGATTAATGCTACAGGATGTAATGAAGTTCAGTGCATCTCCTCAAGCTATGTTTGCTTGCATATTTGTTAAGGTCAAGTCCTTCTAGACTAGGGTTAACAGGTAACTCTCCACTTCTTACTGAACTACATTTCCCATGAGTCTTTTGTTGGTGGAGAATTTCAGAGTAGTAATTTAGGATGAGTCTAAGAGATTCCTGATGGTTATAGTTAAAGATGATATGAATGCATGAAAAAAGGATAATTTAAGGGTTAAATCTTAGTTAACAGCTAATGATTCTCATGATCTTGAAACAATATTCTCAGTTAATTGTTTCAGTTACTTTAATCTTGAAACCTTTGAGTCATGCAACAGTGTAAAAGCATGCAATGAAAAAGTTATTTTTTCTTGTCCTGTGTAACTAAGGAAAGGTTAGAGCTACATGGGAAGAGTGAGACAGGAAGACTCCCAAACCTGTGACAGCTACAGTATATTGGTGGGGTCCCAAGACACATGGCGTCCATCATGCAGGGAGTTAAGGGTCACAACATCCTCGTCCACTAGGGAGAAATCAAACACCTAGGGAGATGTACGGGTGTCAGGAGATTAGTGAGTGGGATGGAATGAAACATGTTACACACAGAATATTAAATAGCACACACACGGGAGAAAGGTTCTATGATATAAACCAGAACAGTGATCAACCTGAATTTCACACAGATTCTATGCCACGAATTGCCAGTCACTTGTTTAAATAATGCCCGAGTGCCACTGTGAGCAGTCAGTATAATGCTATCACATTGCACTTGAATGCTTAATTAGATCCCCATGACTTCTGTAACAATGGTTCGGTGAAAAATTGCAATAAAAAAAATAATAATATTGAGCCTTTTTAGAATAAAGGCTGTATATTTAAAGCAGAATCAACTAAAGATTGGATCAACACATATTTTGCCAATTATTAAGGTATTCATATGAGATGACAGACATAATGAAATGACAGCCAGCATTAGTATACAGTGGTGTGGACAAATTGGTCTACCTGCACATTAATGGGAAGATCAATAGCTAACTACTTTACTATCAAGCACCTTCCCACCGCAGGGCTCTGCTGCACCTATTCCTCTAGTTTAAGCTGCAGATGGCCAGTGAATGACTACCGAGGTATCTGAGGGACTGCAAGGTACTAAAGTATTGTTCTACTGCACAGACCTTTTATAGCTTTCTTGCAGAGTTTTGATTTGAACAATGGAACAAAAACAGCTGTCTATGAGATAAAGCTATCGTTCTCTGTTTTGTTTTAAGTTCTTTGTTTAAGAACTGACAGTAATTCCAAAATGTTTTTTATTTTGCCTGCAGCTATCAGAGAAAATGTTGAGGAACACCTATGGGGAATAAGTAACATATTTTCATATTTTAATTGTATTTCTTACTGTGATAGTGTTAATAATATTCCCCTCCACCTACTCTAAACTCTCTAAGGCGACATTCTATTTTCTGAAGCCATCATCTATATTACATTCATACACTGAATGATATGCATGAAGTTAGTAATAGCTAACTTTGGCATCTGCAATACATTTTGTCAAAGTCATTGCATGGGATGAAATTATCTTTCAAGGGATTTTCTGACTTCCAGTTAATCTTATAGGTGTAAATTTTTAAAGAAGAAAATGTAAGGGGCAAATATTGGAATATTTCTGCTGAGTGTATCACATTCAGCATCTTACCTACAAATTGTTCTGTGTCAGAATAGGATTTACTTCACATGAACCCATATGCACAGAAGTCCACCTCCACTGCCCACAAAAACAAAACAATTAAAGCCCCCAAAAAACTTGACATTTTAAATCTGATAAAAATGTTGTATATACACACATGCAGAGTTTGTCTGCAGTCTCTCTACATCTCTGTACGTGCTTGTTTAGCTGTGTGGGTAGCATCATGTGTAATAATGTGTGTGTAGCAGTGTATTTTACAGTGATGGTAGTAGCATGTGATGTATTGTGTCTGATATAGTGTGTTACAGTGTGGGTAGCATAAGTATGTGCAGCATTGTGTGTAGGTGTGTGTACATATATATATATATATATATATATATATATATATATATATATATACACAAAACAGTGTGGGGAGCAGGATGTGTAGCTATGTGTGTGTACCTGTTATTTCTGGCCATTCTGGCCCTAGTTCTCTCCCTTCTCCTGGCCAGTCCTCCTCCCTCTCCTTGAGATCACTGGTTCATTCTGACAGGATTCCAAAGTCCAGCAATGTATTTTCCTGACAGCAAGCAGTAGGCACCAGACAGGAGGTAGGAAGGGGGTCTTTAACAGGCAGAGCAAATAAGTGCCTCCATCAGGCAAGCATCTGCAGGCAGGCGACAACTCTGCCTAATGGTAAATCTGGCCCTGCTCTTTGTAGAAATGATCCACAGTAGGTTATGTTTTAGAATCTAGTCTCAGGAATGTTCCATTTACAAATTAACCATATGGGCATATATTTCAGAACTGAGCCCCCAGGAACGTTCAATGTACAAATGAATAATAGTCATGTTTCAAAATCCAAACCCCCGGAAAGCAATGGTTAAGGTAATTCTAGCCCTGCTCTTTGTACAAATTACCCACAAGGAGTTATATTTCAGAACTCGGAATTATTACTCTACTGCTATGCACATATGTCCTGTTGGATGGGGGGCTATGTTAGAGAACATTTCCCCAATGTGGTTTATGTTTCAGAACCTAGCCCTGGGAATGCGCTAGGTGTTATAATATTACTGGACTAGTTTGTTGTATTAGGTATGGTTAGACAACATCCATAACAGTACTTCTGCAAAACTCACAGCTATCCCCACTACACAGTAAGACAATACTTTATCAAGGCATTGTCAAAGGCTTTTTGTAGTGAAAAACACTCCTAATACCTAATCGCATTCAAGGTTATAATGGATATTTTTGTGGCTTGTTACAGCTATCATTAATGATAAATAGTTATATAACAGGGGCTTGTCTGACAGTTGCTGTTGAATCAAATTACCCATAATACTCTACAAGCCTTTGAGAACCTTAGCCCATGATGAGTTAAAGGGACACTCTCATTGGACACTCTGTGCAGTTACATGGCAGATGTGGGAATCCAAGCTAGAATGCACACCACAAAGCAGGCACATCAATAAATGACAATGCACTCATTACTAGTATGTGCAGCAAACACATAGAGCAAACTGTAGTAAAGTAAGCATGCAGCTAGATGGTCACAGGATATTACCTCGCAATTTTCCCGGATTCTGTCTTCTTTCGTTGACTTTGGAATTGTAACGACACCGTTCTAAGGAGAGAAAATACAATATCATTATAATCTCATTTGAGGGAAATTAAATCCAACTCCGAGAACACACTAAGATCACAAGTAAACATGAATGTGTATGCATCCATTGTTCCACACTTGTGACTTACAAAGGCAAGCAAAAACAGACACTGTGAGAGAGTCCACACATTGTCCTCTACCTCTCTACATCTGCATACCATTACACTGCATCACCTCTGCTTAAAAACGTATTATTAAGTCTGCTTTTATTAGGTTGTATAACACTACTAAATATATTTACTTCTTCAGTCTTTTTACACGTCCCTGTGCTAGAACTTACAAGAATTCCCCTGCTACCAAAAGCTTCAAACAATTGCTTATATCAGTTTTCAGGTAAGGGTAGCAATACATTTAAAAAAAAAAAAAAAAAAATCTTGCTGATAAGGGATACACTGAACAAATCAAACTAAAGACTGAGCTTATTTGTGGAATTCTAGATGATGTAAGGACTAAAAATATGTATTTAATATGTCTTCTACTTATTCACACCTGCCAGGTGTATTCTGTGGAGTAGTGCATAAAAAAAATCTAATAGAACTACCACCAGGCATTTATAGGTACAGGTATTTTATTGTAGTGGGTTTGCCTATAGTTTTCAGGCCAAGCAGTGCGTATGGACAGGCCTAGGTTGTTTATTAATTTTGAAGTCCTCTCTGTTGGTGTCCCCCAAGGTTCAGTCCTTGGCCCCCTACTGTTCTCCATCTATACTGCCTCCCTTGGTAAACTCATTAGCTCCTTTGGCTTCCAATATAATTTCTATGCAGATGAAACGCAAATCTACCTGTCCTCTCCTGATCTGTCCCCGTCCCTCTTGACTAGTGTCTCTGATTGCCTCTCTGCTGTTTCTAACTGGATGGCTGCCCACTTCCTTAAACTAAACTTGACCAAAACTGAAATTCTGGTCTTTCCTCCCTCAAGTGTTGTTACTCCTGTGGCTGTCTCCCTCCAAGTCAACGGTGCTACCATCAGCTCCACCACGCAGGCTCGCTGCCTAGGTGTTCTCTTTGACTCCGACCTCTCCTTCAAGCCTCATGTTCAATCTATCGCCAAATCCTGTCATTTCCATCTCAAAAACATTGCACGCATCCTCCCCTACGTAACGCCAGATGCGACTAAGGTGTTGGTCCATTCCACTGTCCTTTCTCGCCTTGACGGTAATCTGCTTCTCAGTGGTCTTACGTGCTCCCAACTTGCACTGTTACAGTCCAAAATGAATGCGGCAGCGAGGCTCATCTTCCTGTCCGCCCGCACCTCCCATGCCTCACCCTTCTGTCAGTCCCTACATTGGCTTCCTATAAAATATAGAGCTCAATTTAAAATTCTGGTTCTTGCTTTCAAATCTCTACATAATGCTCCCACCTATCTATCCTCCCTTATACACAAGTATGTCTCGTCTAGGCCCTTACGATCTGCTGAAGACTTGCGTCTGTCTTCTGTCCGTACTCCCACCTCTGATGCTCGCCTTCAAAATTTCTCGAGGGCTGCACCGTTCCTGTGGAACTCGCTTCCCTCCTCCATTAGATGCTCACCCAGTCTCCACTCCTTCAAAAAATCGTTAAAAACCCACTTTTTCATAAAAGCGTATCAATTAAACTGTTAATAGCTCCCAACTGATTCCTCTTCTGCAACTGTCACTAGTCTAATACTATCCTTACCTTTTTGTGTCATTTTACCCTACTCCCTCTAGCATGTAAGCTCATTGAGTAGGGCCCTCAACAACTCTGTTCCTGTGTGTCCAACTTGTCTGGTTACAACTACATGTCTGTTCGTCCACCCATTGTAAAGCGCTGCGGAATTTGACGGCGCTCTATAAATATCATAATAATAATAATAATAACATCTCAATGCAGATAAATGACCTCTCCTGGGATTTGCTGCTCCATTGGCGCAGTCTCAGAGTGCATTGAAATATTTGTCTGAAGGTCATATGAGATTCATGGCTCTTGAAGGTCAGGAAACAATACCCTAGAATTCTTGCCAAATAAATAACACTTCTCCACTATACTACTTTTTGGCAAATTGTAGATGCATGTTGCAACAAGGTTAACTACATGTATTTCATGATTCACTAGACTAGATATTTAGGAGCTCAATTTCTTTAATCCACTGCATCTTAACCAGCAAAAAAACATTGGAGTCACTTATCTGATTCCAGCACCAAAGTCCCTCAACACTGGGTCACACTCCTCCTCTGCCAATGCAAACCCATTGGGGGAACCTAATGCGCATGCGGGGCCTTCCTAATAGGAAAGCATTGACTCAATGCTTTCCTATGGGGATTTTCAATACACTGGACGTTCTCATGCAAAGCGTCAAAAAGTAATTATTTGTGAAAATGCAAGAAGGACTGGCACACATTCATTAGAGGCAGTCTTAACCCTACAATTTAAACATTATCGGTTCTCTAAAACTGCAATATTTTACATTGAAGGGCTAAGGGCACTGAACCTAGGCCACTTCAATGAGTTAAAATATGTTTGGCCATATCCCCGCTCATACCCACTTTCCAAAACTGTTGGAAATACATTTTATTTTTAATAAAACCTTTTTGGGAAGGCAGTGGCATATGCCATAGACATCTTGCATACAAAACTTTACTATTCTATCAGGTTAACTATCATTTGTCATTGACTTCTCCAACCCAAGCACAGTGTAAAAATGAGGTGAAATAAAAATGTCAAAACCATTTTTTTTACACATTGATATATGGAATATTAACTCATAATATGAAATTAACCTCGGTATCAGCTTGTATGTATATATTCCAAATGTTTGTAAAATGAATTGACCCTAAAGAGAACAAAAATAAAAACACATTTTTTTTTAAATCCTTCTGCTTCAATTCAGACATGATCACAAATTATATATTTAACCACATTATATATTTTAATGTGCAAACCATGCTGGTTTTTATTCTGTATAATAAAGTATTTTCATCATTACTGCTTCTTTATATACAGCTTGCAACAGCAAAAGATGTTGGGGTCTTTCCCTCTATACTGTGGGCAAGTACTGTGTCCTTGTCTCAAGTGTAGAATAGTCACCAAGAAGAAGTGACAAACTTACTAAGTCATCACATTATCCCAAGGGGCTAAAACTCATAGTCACACCACAACACACAAGAGTTTGAAAAAAAAAAGAACTCGTAATAACTCATATCTGGAATGTACTGTAGCTTTCTGTCTGTAAATAGATATGTAATTGTATACATGCATGAAGAGAATATGACCTGTATGTGCATGGATATAAAAATAATAATACAATATTTGTGCTTTCCTATCTTTGAGACTCAAATGATTTTGCTTCTGTATACAAATGAATACGAAATAGTTTCAAATAGCATAAGTAAGAAAACAGAATAAACCTATTAAAGAAGCAAAACAAGACCGTACCTTAAATGTGAGTAATTGTAAATAAATGGAGTAGAGCAGGCTTGGCCAAAAGATGGACCCCTAGCTGTTAGAGAACAACAGCTCCATTCCTTTGATCAGCCAGTGGTGTAGTGAATATCAAGGTATCAAGAGTATCATAGCAAATGTTGGGGAAACCTTACTTTTAAGTTGCTCAATATCTGCCTCACACTATAGTTTCTTTTCACTCCTTTCTCTTACCTGGATGCTCCAGCGAATACAAATTTGAGCTGGAGTCCTTTCATATCGGTTTGCGAGTTGCAACACCACAGGATGGGTAAGAGCTTGCCCCTTAGCTAAAGGACAATAACCCCCCAAAACAATATTATTTCTCCTGCAGTAATCCAGCAGCTTGTGAGGCCTCTGAAATGGGTGGAATTCCACCTGTAGGAGAAGAGTGAATTAAGTTAAAGAATTAAGTGGGAAGGCAAGACAGATCTCTAAAAAGAAAAACATCCAGTCCGACACAAAAGATAATAAAGAACCAGGCACACAAAGAGTGTTAAGGGCAATTTATTACTATAAAAATTATGTTTCACTTCTCACATAAGTCATTCCAGACCATACACAAAAAAAAAACCCAAAAAGGTTTGGGAACACCAAGGCTCAGTGATACACATACACATAAAACACAATTGTATTAATTTAGCATTTTTGGTTGAAAAGCAAAACTTATATTGTTGTATGTTGTTGCATAAGATATTGTTGCATTATAAAAAAAACTAAACATTTTACAAAAGTTCAAACAAATAAACTAGTAGCTGCAACAAAGACAATTTGGACATACAGGAATAAAATATAATGCCAGGGACTAATGAAAGTATTTAGAAAACTGGGCAGACTAGATGGGCCGAATGGTTCTTATCTGCCGTCACATTCTATGTTTCTATGTTTCTATAAAAGGTAGTGTGGCCCTGCTCAAACGAGCTTATAGACTATAGACTGTATCAAACCTTTTTATTTTCATTAAATAACTGGGTTCACATCTCTTTATTACTTTTATTTTTTTTAAAAGGCTAAAGCATTTTGCATTTCACGGCATTTAATATGTCAGCAATGGTTTAACATAAATGTATATTATGTGATATTACGCACTAGGAAAGTTAGACATTAATTTATTGCAAGGCAACCTGTAAACTTTATTCAAAACTATGTGCCCTATACAGAAGCAAATCCTGCCTAAGCCCTACAGAAAGGAAACAGATAGTGCAACAAATGCTAATGCCGGTCATTGATTATGGGGATGTAGTGTATGCACCTGCATCGCAAACCCACCTTCATAAACCTAATACGTTATATCATTTGTTCTGCTGCTTTGTACTACAATGTAACTACTCGACCCATTATTGTGACATGATAAAAGAGCTAAACTGGTTATCACTGGAATCCCAAGGCACTATTCATCTTTCCAGCCTTGTGAATAAGAGCTCATCTTGGAAGCTCCCACCCTACCTGAGTAGAATGCTCTCCCCAGCTGTTCCCACCTCCTATAACCTCCGATCCAGTACCAGCACCATATTTAGCATACCGCAATACAAAAATAAAGTGGCTCAATCTTCATTTTCCTACAGAGCACCACAATTATGGAATAACCTCAGGAACACAGCCAAATCTTAATAAAATCTTTTAAGAGATCTATGGCAATATACCTCACTACATAATTCACCTGTCATGGTTGAATATATTTATTACCTGTTATGTGTTAAATTTATATATGTGTGAGAAATCTCAATGTATCCTTCCTGGTAAAATATTTTATAAATAAATAATTACATTTGTGAGAGACTATAAGAAAATATATTATATAAATATATATATATATATATATATATATATATATATATATATATATATATATATATATATATATATAAACTATCTTGACTAGTTGATTAGGTCGTTCTGCCAACCAAAATGCAGGTGGGATTCTAATCATGATCAATGATGAGATAAGAATAAACTTATAAGGTTAGTCTATGTAATAAAAATTACCCAATTTTTTTTAAAGGTATTAAAGAGATTACAGGCAGAACCCTCCTTTCATTCAGGAACCTCTCATTCTGCTTAATGAGGATGGACTTTATTCCATAAACCTCTATATAACAAGAAATTATGCAATAAATAGTTTATTGCATTTATCACACAGCATGATTGGAACTACTCAATATACGCAGGACAGTTTACTACTCAGTGTTGAAGTTTAGTGAACTTAATTGTGTTTTACAGTGATGCGAGAAAATAACTAACCTCAGCACTCCCCAGGATTGCCTGAGAGACAAAATGCTGAGATTATAAGCCAGTCTCAGACATGAAAGTGGGCTAAGGGTGCTGGTGCTATGCAGGGCTTAAAACTTCTAGTCCTATACTACTAGCCAGGCTGTAAACGTTAGTCACCACTGCAAGTGCTTATGGTGCCTAGATTGACCTATGGAAGTCAGCAAAACTACTAGGGACAATAAAGATACCAATTAGCGTTTTAAGTGATTCTTAAGCGTATGTTATGTGAACTGAACTTGAATTTGAAGCATTATTATTTATTTAATTGCATCAAAAAAATTATATTTTCATAATAGTTTCTACTTAAGTCTCTTAATTCTCTGGTGTCAGAGGGTTAACAAAGGCATCTCATAGCATTTTCACAAGCTAGCATTCACACAGTTAAAGGGATCGTATGTTCTCCTCTCTTCATTCATTACTGCTCCTTGCAGGGTTTGTTCTCAGGGGCCCTCTGCAGTATTGGAGTGTAGAGTACCAATTGACATACAAACAAAATGAAAGAACAGCTTGTCCCAGTAACCACAGTGAAAATGTTTGACTGCAGAGAGCAAAAGAAAGACTGGAGATGGGAATTGGGAGGGGGGTAGAGAGGAGTGATGCAGAAAAAGAGAGGGGTGGGGGAAATGAAGGACGTTCCTGAGAGAGAGGAATTACTAAACAGGAACAAAAGCATTAAGAAACACAAAAGGGTGAAAACCCGTGTAATTTTCTCACTTTCAGATAAAAACAATGGGTATACCACAATCAGAGTACACTTTGAACAATGGCTGAGCTATTACTATAATGAGATAAGCAGAATGCATACTGACAATGTTTACATGCTCTCATTCTTAATCTCAATTCACATTTAGTCTGTGTCACAGTCTTACAATGATACTGAAAAGGGATGATTCTCCTGATTTAAATGACCACTAAAGTCACCAGGGCCATTTCATCTCAATGAAGTGGCCTGGGTGCAGTGGTCTTGTCATTTTAAGCATTCAATGCTGTTTTGTAGAAACACTGACAGCCATTGTAGGGGCTTCTGCTGCAACGACGTGGCTTTACATTGAATCAATACTTTCCAATGGAGAAGCTGGGATCCACGCAAGGCACCATCAGGTCCCCAATGTTCGTCTATATAGGGAGTATTGGATTGGGCAATCGCCAGAAGAGAGCATGTCTCCAATAATAATAATATCAATGTGCTGGTTGCACTGCAAAGAGCCATGCCACTAGGAATGTCATATGTTGTTGTCAAAGAATATAAAACATTCCGATTGGCACAATGTGGTTTTCATACACAGTTGAGAATAAAGTCATTAATTTGATATATGGAGCAGATAAACAAAATGGTTAAATCAAATGCCCTAAGTGGGTATATATTCTTACATGTTTGGTATGTCCTGATATGTTCACAAGTATAAAGTTTAGATTTCTATGTCCCACCTGCTAGCACAAATATGATCATCACTGGTATAGTTCATTAGTAACGGATTATAATCATCAGCACCTTCAATGAATGTGTACTGTAATCAGTAATCAATGTCCTACCATCCCATCATCTAAAATCCAAACCCTTCCTTCATCTTAATGTCACATAATGCCACCAATTGCCTTTTCATTAGGCTCAAGCTTTGTACCCAATCCCTTTCCACACTCCATTTCAGCACTGCAAGTTCTCCAACTCTCTCCAAATTATACATCACTTCAATCTCTTTCCTCTTCTCCTAGTTCCCCATCTCCTTTCATCCTGCCACAACTTCTCCTATCTACTTTCAATCACAGTTATCAGTGAAGAATCCTTACCCCCTCTCACTGCACACCATACCTTCGGATCCACATTACATTTTACTCTCTTCAACTCTACTGCCCATCTCCTTGCATTCTCCATTTTAGTTTTCCATCTCCTACGTCTCTTCACCTCATCAACTTAGCTATCCATCTCTCTCTCTCTCTCTCTCTCTCTCTCTCTCTCTCTCTACATCTCTTGTTATCCTTAATTTTAGATACCAATTTCCAATCCCAGCATCATTAGTCAACATTGAAAAAGTGTCAATGCCTCTCTAGGAGGAGATGCTGATTGGCGAAGTGTGACGATTGCTGTACATGTGCACTAGACCCCAATTTCTTCCCTATGGGTAAGCATTTGATTAGCTGAGATCATTGGTATTCATGATCTGAGCTAAGGGAGGAGTGGAGGCTGCAGTGAGACTGGAGCGCGATGGCACTAAGGTAAGTTAAACTCTTTATCTATTTCAGGGGGGGAACTGGGCTACATCAAAATAGTTGGGGAAATGCTAACATTAGTAATATATGTTTGTATCCCTTATGTTAGACTGTTCCTTTAATGTTAACTTGCAACTACTTTATTTCATATTACACCCAAATCAAAAAGTGATTTGCGTAAAACTGCACAGTGTAAACGGGCCTGTATCAATAATACTAAGAGACTATTTGGTTCATTCACTAAATAGTGAGTAAATGTGAGTCAAAAAGTGAGCTGATCAACTTAAGCCAGTTGAAGATAAAAAAATAGTAACTATAATGCTATCAGAGTATTTTCCATGGGTGCCAAGCTTGCATTATTCAGTCCTCTTTTACATTTCTTTGTGCTGTGCTGCAGATTATGTTAACACTTCATAAAAAATAATAATGATTTTAATAACTACAACATCCATAATCATCAGCAACGTCATGTGGTTTAACCAAGGTTTGCTATCCTGATGTATCCAGTCACATGTACACATGTTTAAAAACGGTAAAATCCATGTTCGTATATATTTCAATAACCCCATTAATTTGTTGTTTAGTGACCTCATTGTTGAGTAATGAGAGAGGAATTTGCAGGAATAATAACATGCGGAAAGAAGTCAGGACTAGGTAACATTGAGCATTTCTTTCCCAGTAATAAGGGAAGGCCGGTCATTTCCTGCTTCATATCTTTAGTACAAGTTGTCTCTACGCACGACAATGATGTGAAAACAATTATCTGGCTCAGACTCAAGTTAAATAGGGGCTCTCCTAAGAGGGAGGTGTCTACGGCTCACAGACCTCATCGCGAAGAGGAAAGGATAAACTGAAGGAAATTACTCATGTTATCAAAAGTCCACTTGTAAAAGAGACCTACTTTGTGCCAGAATCTGAAAAAGGACCTTGTTTCTCTCATTTAGGGAAAATAAAATCTAATTCCATTTCTAAACTTTCCCCTGAAAAAGTACCTGTAATCCTACAATTCTCTCAAAACAACTAACCAGTTTGCAAGCTGTATTCTAAGAGGCTGAACATCTAATCAATTGAAACCCCCAATCACACACATGGAAATATAAGGAAATAAAAGAGAATGTTGAGTTTTGATTGTGAGCTTTATCTGAAAAATTCCTGAGGAGAAGGAATCAGTTATCCGCACTTATCTAAAGAAAATACATTTGAAGTTCCATGCTAAACTATTTTTGAAAATAAAAATGTAAAAAAACAAAAAACAATTCACAATTTTTCTATATAGCTATGTCTTAATCAGTACAATGGGGTATGTGAGCAGAGACTGAAGCTGATATTTCACACGAGGGCAATTTATTAGGGATGCCAAGTAAGAGGATAAAATGGAGTACAACATAATAATGAAACAAAATGCATAATTTGCTCCTGACCGCTGTTTTAGACTGCTTTCTCCTCTAGACCTACTCCACCTTAACGATAGCTGAGCATCATGGGAAATGAAGCTTAGAAACAATCACTGCAAGTCGACACTAACTCAGATTTAGGCTCAGGCTCATTCTGTTCAATTTTACACAAGAAAGTAATATTCATAGTAAATTGTTTCAAATACACGTATGAAAGGCCTAGTTTTAAATAAACAGCAACAAAGTCTCCCTGAAATGTACAAGGTTTACTTTACAGAGAATTGTTAAAGTGCTTTATGTATCTGGAATCTGTCATTGTTTTTTTATTTTTTTTAAGTTTATGAAATGGCTGATTTCAGTAGAAATTTGCACTTTATTTTTTTTAAATCCATGCTGGAATGCCTTCCCAGTTGTCAGACATCTGGGGAGGTTTTCTTCCGCTTCCATGAGCTCCAGAGAGCTAAAGGAAGTGGCAGGTGCTCCAGGCTAGAGCACATCTGCCTTCACCACTTTTGTACTGCAGCTCATTGAGAAGTTGCACTCATGGCTTATACACAAAGGCATCTCAATGAGAATCCCCCAGGGATAGAGAGGATGGCATGCAAAGGATGCACACACAGATCTGCAGCATTTGCAAGCTGTTTTTTCATTTACCCCCAGAAAACATGCAGAAAAAAATACATGCATGTTTGTCTTTATTTGCTGACATAAAAACACAAAGCACTCTACAATGTGGGAATCGAATATTGGTACCACAATACTATATATAGTGTATATAAATACGTATATATATATATATATATGTGAGGTCTGTCCGGAAAGTATCCAGCCAAAAGTTGCAGGGAGCTAAATCTTTCAACAGATTCTCGACCATCTTTGAAGCATTTGTGCCACACATTTATTTGTGCTGTACTCATTGTATCATCCCTGAAAGCATTCTGAATCATCCGAATATTTTCCGCAGAGGAATATTCAAGCTAAACGCAAAATTTGATGCAGATTCGTTGCTCTACTTGCTCAGTCCTTTTGAATGCGACGCCCACACAGTACAAATGCTCACTCAACGGTGTCTGGTGCCCCCGTTGACTAGTACAGTGAAGCTGGCATTGTTGACGCATGCGCATACCAGTCCACTCTCCGGTTACATCGCTATTGCGCAAACCACTCTCATTATATATAAACAATGGCTGGAATTTTTCCAGACAGATCTCGTATATATATATATATACACAATGTCAAAGCTGCTGCAATCCATGGCTGGTTCTTGGTGACTGATCATTTGGATCATAGCCAATTCTTTGGCTTGAAAAAGTTGTGATTAAGGAGGCGGAACTTAGCAGCAGAATAAGGCAGACATGTGCAGCTAGGGCTCCTTGATGGAAACCCAAAACTGCCTACTCTACTTACCTACAAAGTACCAGCAGCCTGACCAAGTCTCGGCAGACGAATTCACTGCACACACACCGTTACTAGTCTCGGAGGCCTTCAGTATCGGATGGGATGTGGGGGACGGCTGCTCCTTCACCTCACAAATCTACAGCCTGTTTTAGTGTGCCGACCAGAGGCAACCACAAGCCAGTTGCAGATAGCAGAGCTAACCTGAAAACCTGCTGGGGCCACCATTGCAAGATGGCCGCTGCAACATCCTGGGCCCTCCTTGAGGAGAGCATTGAGCAAGCCTTTGACTGTGGGTGAGATTCTAGGCTAAAATCAGCCGCAGAGCAGAGAGAGGTGCAGAAAAGGAACGCTCCCTACAGCCTAATCTTAATGGAACCCCTGACCCGGCGCCTGCTGCACATCATCATACCCTGGGTCAGAAATCAGAAAGGCAAGGAGGGAATACGCAACGAACACCTCATTCCTGAAGAACAGGCAACCGACACCTACCTAGGCCTTAGTCCAACAGCAGACTACTCCATTGTTACAGCTCACACCTGCAAGAGGATGGGAGACCCCAGGTGTACGTTCAGGTGGCAGAAAGCGATCAGACCCCTGGCAACGTGCACTGGACACTGCTAGAGCCTGGGGCTGGTGGGGCGCCACTATAGAGATCCTGAGTACAGAGGCGGAATATGTTTTCTAACATTGGGGCGCAGGATTCCTTAATTTGTTCCCTAACAGACTTCCCGGCTCCTCCTGGTCAGCTGAATATGTTACTTGTTCCTGATCTGTATCAGTTGGTCCCAGTGGTTTACTAATCTCAAACAATTTCAGCGTGATAAAAAGTGTGGTCTTATGCCTTTTCTTAGTTTATGCAACCAGTGCCTCTATCCTGCTATGTTATATAACCAATTTAGTCATACCCTCACCCCACTGAGTTCGTTATCGCTTTGTTTATTTTTACTTAATATGAAATGAGGCTCCTGTGTAATGTGGGTGATATGTTATGTTTTCCAGTGTGCGGCTGTTGTTGACTTTCCGTATTGACATGCTTTTATTGCACAATTACCATATGACAGTGTAATTCTGTCATTAATCTATATACCTCAATAAAAATCGGATTGACAAAAAAAAAAAAAGTTGTGATCAAAATAGCTTCCATTGCTAAGGGCATCTACAGAAATGTAGTGTGATGTCTGAAACACAATGTCTGTCATGTGCTTGTTTGCATTTCAAGCTGGGAACATGAATTGTACGGATTTCCCAAAATTCCCAAAAAGGGTTAAATTCTGGCTTTACTGGCAGTTAGATACAGTCAGAGTTGCTTCCATCCATAAGAGTCTAAAGACGGTGGTTTGTAAGAACATAAACCTACAGACCAGCAGAGGAAGATAATTACTCTTCACAGCCTGGGATGACTGCTAACGCAATCAAAAGTCTCTCAACAATCGTAGGATGACATCATGTGACCTACAAAAAGAATGGCAAATGGCAGCTGGGGTGAAGTGCACCGCAAGGATGGTTTAAAACAGTCTCTTAGGGGTAGGGCTGGAGTCGAGCAAAGCTAGAGAGAAAGCCAGTCATTAATGGGAAGCAAAGAAGAGCATAAGGATTGGACTTTACAGGACTGTAGTAAGGTAATCTTCTTTGATGAGTACCATTTTTAGCTTTGCCCAACACTGGTTGATAAATGGTTAGACGGAGGCCTAGAGAGGCATAGAAACATAGAATGTGACGGCAGATAAGAACCATTCGGCCCATCTAGTCTGCCCAATTTTCTAAATACTTTCATTAGTCCCTGGCCTTATCTTATAGTTAGGATAGCCTTATGCCTATCCCACGCATGCTTAAACTCCTTTACTGTGTTAACCTCTACCACTTCAGCTGGAAGGCTATTCCATGCATCCACTACCCTCTCAGTAAAGTAATACTTCCTGATATTATTTTTAAACATTTGCCCCTCTAATTTAAGACTATGTCCTCTTTTTATAGTCTTAAATTAGAGGGGCAAAGGTTTAAAAATAATATCAGGAAGTATTACTTTACTGAGAGGGTACTGGATGCATGGAATATCCTTCCAGCTGAAGTGGTAGAGGTTAACACTAAAAGCCATAGTGTCTCAGGCCCATTGTGAAATTTGGTGTATGATCAGTGATGATCTGAGGGTGCTCCAGCAATCAAGCTAGAATCAGGCAGATTCATCTTTGTGAAGGATGCATGAATCATGCCATATGCAAGGTTATCTTGAAATAAAACTTGCTTCCTTCTACTCTGACAATGTTTCCCAACTCTGAGGATTGTTTTTTTTCCAGCAGGACAATGCTCCAAGTCACAAAGTCAGGTCAACCAAGATGTGAATGGAGGACCACCAGATCAATTCTGTACTTTTTCAAAAACAGTATGTTTCTCACAAATCCATATAAACTTGTTTTCTTTGCATTATTCGAGGTCTAAAACTACTGCATGCTTTTTGTTATTTTGACTAGTTGTCATAATCAAATTTGTTATTTGGAATTTGGAAGAAATGTTGCGAGTAGTTTATAAAATTAAACAAATTGTTCATTAAACTCAAACACATGCCTAGAAATAGTAAATCTCGTTATTTTGCTGTTAAAAAACAAAAAGCTAAAAATGTGGTTTATATAAGAAAATTATAAAAATGTAGCTAAATATTCAAAAGAATTTCATGGGTGATGGAAACTGGAAACCCTTAAAGGAACACTATATGGTTAGAAACTACAAACATGTATTCTTGACCCTATAGTGTTAAAAACACCATCTAACCCCCATGCCCACCCTTGCTAAATATAGCAAAGTCTTATATATTCTCAGTCGGCAGCTGCTTCTGGCTATGCCCTTCATCTGCTTGCTTGGCTGACATCATCAGAAGTTGAGATCTGAGGCAATCACAATGCTTTACCATAGGAAAGAATTGGATTGGCCGAGCTTATCAAGGAGGCAGATCAGGGGCAGAACCAGCACAAGCCAAACACAGCTCTGGCCAATCAGCATCTCCCACTTTAATCAACATCTGTATGAGGAAAGTTCAGTGTATCCATGCAAAGAAGTGTGCAGCACTGCCACAGGAAGCACCTCTAGAAGCCATCTGATGAGTAGACAGTGGAGATATCCATAGGCTGCAATGTAAATACTGCCTTTTATCTGAAAAGACAGTGTTTACTGCAAAATGCCTGAAGGGAATAATTATACTCACTAGAACAAATACAATAATCTGTAGTTGTTCTGGTGACTAGACCAGTGATGGCTTTTGCCTTTATATTTCTACTCCAAAAATGTGTGTTTAAATCATTCATTGACCATAAGGTTATGGAGATGGCAATAGTAAATATGCATGAGAAATGATGTTGACATAAAGTCAACATTTTGTTGGTTCTCAATGGGTTAAGAGGGTTCAGTCTTCAGGTGAAAAAAATAGATTGTATTAGAGATTTGGGGAAAGTTATATTACAGAGCACTTTTGCTTCTATTACAGACTGAAATACGATGCTCTACGAACAAGCGTCCCTAGAGCACTTTAAGAGAAATTCCAATTCTGACCTTGAGCTAGAACAGAGTTTATAAAAAAAAAAAGCCATATCATAAGGAACAAAGACATTTCCATTAAGACCTTAAATTCTCTTCTAAAGATGGGTTCATAAAATCCCAAATTATCGTCTCAAATGGTCTGAACTAGCTTGAAAGCTCTCATCATAAGCCATGATTGATCCTTTAATAAAGAACTAAGAACAATGAAATTTGCAATGCTTTCATGCAAGACTTAAAATCCATGAATAGGATGTACACATGGTCCCTTTACCTGATATTCTCAGATGTATTATTAAATGAAACGTCTATTGAAACAATATATCTTGTTTACAGTTAATATATATAATAGCTAGATATTTTACGTATTTCTTCATCCAAGTTCTAAAATGCTTTTTTGGAAAACGTATATACATTTATTATTATGTGCATGAGCACAGGGACATATAAAAAACAGTTAACAGTATACATTGTGTCCAAACTGTGAACTGCATAAAAGGAGGGGAAGGTTGGAAGGTGGGAATGTAACAGACGGTAATAGAGGTTTGGTGGTGCGGAGGAGAGCAGACCATTAGCATAAAAGCCATCCAGTGTATGTCTGAGAAATAGAAATTGGCTCAGTGAGAAGCATGTGAGGATATACAGTCCAGAAAATGATGAAAGGAGTAGAATCATGGAAAACTAAGTTGACGGCAAGTTAATTACCGACACACACTAAATACTGTGAATCTCATACACACTCAAAGCATTTTCAACTGCAAGACAAGAGAGGCAGCAAGGTGAGAACGAAGACACTATATTCAAAAAAGGTATTGTTTCTCGAACAAAAGGTACCTTAGGAAGGTGTGTACAGCCCATAAGTGCCAAATACAGAGTGAAGCCTGCATTTACAGACACTAACCTGGTTAAGATGGGGAACCAGGCTGCAGTCTTCCTTCAGCTGCTCCAAGTGGTGGATAAGAAAATTGCTAACCCCAATAGAACGGCAGATTCCTGTGAGACAAAGAATGAAACAGTATTAGGGATTTATTAAAGAAGACGTATCTGCTAGCATTATCAACTAAATGCTTTTAATGCAGTGAAAGTTTAATTTATGTGGCTATGACCTATGAATTATTGGTCTAATTGGTAGTAGAGCCCCATTACAAGTGATCCCCTCATACAATACACTGACAGTATGTTATAAAGACGTTGATGGCATCAATATGTCTTTTAACTCATGCTTGTACAATATACCTGTACAACTGTGTTATTTATCACCTATTCACTCTACTCAGCACGAAACACATAAGCATCCTTTTTGAGGTGCCCTCTCCCCTAAGTACACCTTTTACGATGTAAGGAATTCTATTTATGTATTGAATGGAATAACGCTAGGATTATTTACTCCACGTTTGAGTATGGTTGTTCTTCCTAACAAGTTAGGACCTGGCATCATTATAGTTTTGTTTTATTACCCATATTTAGAAGAGCAGGTCTGAGATGTAAAAGAAGCCCAATATTTATTTCATACAATTGTGACGGTCGTCTGCTTTTCTTAGTGGTTTACTTACTGAACATCATATTATTGTAAATTGAAAAGCGAACTGCAGAATTTAGGCAAGAAAAGTTTATTTGGAAAATAAATCCTCAAACTCCTGTATTTCATTACCCCTCTACAGGATTTCTTATACATGTGGTATATAATGATATTGACAGACATTTGGAAGGAGGGAATATAGTACATCCTGTTATTCTTATGATAAAGAATTTAAGCAGAATCCATAGCTGTAATAGAGTATTGAGTTGAAGTACATGCCAAATATATCTATAGACACTTCATATGGCTGAGGTGGGGGGCACTTTGTTTCAGGAGATGATGGAAAAAAAGGAGAGAGGAGGTATATTGTTAATCATTATTAATTTACCTATTGAAAGATATTTATAGAGATGGATTAGTAAATTAGAACAAAGACAATGTTCTTTTTATTGAAAAACACATTTACTGCAATTTAAAACATCTTCTCTGCAACGTGAGGTATATAGCAATGAGAACCCTAGAACATTACCTAGAAAAATAGGTAAACGCATGTCAGCATACAAAGTTCTAGTTAGGAAAATATGGAAAATGGGTTATTTACTAAACTGGATAGCCTCCCGAGTTAACATGTTAAGAAACAAGTTTAGACCAAAGTACAGGAGTTGAGGAATCTTTGCGTGTCAGCTATTTTGGTATAGGTACAGCACTTCAGAAGTCAGCTCGTCACAGTGTGTCTTGTATAGGAAGAAAATGTATGCTGCACTCACCTGAACATGCATACATGATTGTGTGCTGCTGGGGCCAATATATACAACATACAAAATACACAATCCAGCGCACTCGCTTATTCACTAAACAATGATTTCAAATCTCACATTATTTTCTGCCTAGGTGAGGTGTTTTTAAATAAAACTATTACAGTCTGTGAGATTTGAAATTATTGTTTAGTGAATAAGCGAGTTTGCTGGATTGTGTATGTTGTATATATTGGCCCCAGCAGCAACCTATAATGTATGCATGTTCAGGTGAGTGCAGCCATCTTGGTTTCAATTACTTTAAAAGTAAGCTCTTATTGTTTTTTTACCCAGGGGACTTGCTGGGTTCCAGGAACACTAGAGGATTCAACTTAAGAAACTTGATGTCCCCTATACAACAGAGAGGTGGGGACATATCATGACATATCTACCCATTGTACTGTGCTATGGAATCTGATGGCGCTATATTAATAATAAAATAATAATATCTCCTCCTGTCTACCAATGAATAGCATGCTGCTCATGCTCTCCTAGATCTCAATTTAATCATAGTCCAAAATAAGCACATTTAGATTTTCAATGCAATCCTACCATAATACCTAAGTTATAGAAAGTTATGCAGCAAAGGTCTATTCTCCAGCACCACCTTCTGACAGCATACCTTCCGACATTTCATTGAGGAGAATCGGGACAGTTGGGTGGAGACACGATGGGGCATTTCCAGGGACGCAACACACATCACGAGTAATGCCCATAAACGGTGGGCCCGCCCAAAAAGGGGCAGGTTTACCCAAAGCCACTCACGCTGTGCTGCCTGGGGACAGGACTGTGGGACATGACTTAAAGTTAGTTAAAATCAGGACTTTCCTGCTGAAAGCGGGACTGTTGCGAGACATGTGTCCCTCTAAGTAGCCTGGCAGAGCACTTCCCTACTGATATTTCTTTTGTAATAGGTTACTGCATTGAAAAGTAGCTGCTTGCAAAATGTAAAAAAAAACAAAAAAAAAACACTAATATCATCTTGCCCTCTCCACCATTTGTAGAGATGCAGGGCTAAAGAACCCCACATCTGGGGCTTCAGCACCCCCAAAAAGCCTGGCCCCTAGCCACGCCAATGCTTTTACCCCAAGTACATTAAATGGGGAGTACATTCTCATAAACATACATACTATAGGGACAAAGTTAGCAGGTATTCCCAGCTTGCTTCATTTGATCAAGTATATGTTTTTTAAAGGCTACTGCTGCTATTGCCTAAAGCTAAGATGCATGTGATCTTGTGAGTTCATCAGGATCAGACGTAGTTAGTACTCTTATAAGATGTGATTAATTCATTCTTGTAGAGTGACTGTATTATATATAATACCGTTAACATAGTTGTTACACAAGTTGCCCATGAACATAATATGAATGTGTATTGTTACCAAATAAATGGGAAAGGAGCCTATTGCTTAAAGGAGAATTGTCACTTACCAGGGTTTTGTTATTGATATTACGTTTACTTATCCCTATATTTAACAAATATGTAGTTTTTGAAGTGTAAAAAGTTAAATATAGAAACCCACATCTCTTTATCCTGCAACTGGGCACCTCCATCCTAGCTCCCTGTCAATTATTGTTATATACTCTGTCCTCTGCACCTGGCAATCAGCATAAAGGAAACATACAAAAAAGAGGGGAAATTAGTTCAAATATTTCAATTTCTCCTCTTCATTTGCAATGCTTGCCTCTCTTTGCCTTGTCTGAACTGAATTATGATTTGCCATTTGCTAAATCTTAAAAATATTTATATATTTTTTTGATCTTTATTGTGTTGTTTTTCATTCATACATTGGTTAAAAGACCACTATAGTGCCAGGAAAACATACTTGTTTTCCTGGCTCTATAGGGTCCTTGGGTCCCCCTCAGGGCCCCCCTCCCATTGGACTCTAGGGTGAGGAAGGGGTTAAACAGTTACCTTTCTCCAGCGCCGGGCGGGGAGCTTTCCTCCTCCTTTCCCGTCATTGGCTGAATGTGCATGTGTGGCACGAGCCGCGCGCGCATTCAGCCAGTCTCATAGGAAAGCATTCTCAATGCTTTCCTATGGACTCTGGCATCTTCTCTAGAGGCCACTAGAGGCTGGATTTACCCATTTGTAAACATAGCAGTTTCTCAGAAACTGCTATGTTTACAGCAGGCTGGGTTAACCCTAGAGGGACCTGGCACCCAGACCACTTCATTGAGATGAAGTGGTCTGGGTGCCTATAGGTATATCACTTAAAGTTAGCTTGAGCGATTCTGGTATAAGTGATGAAGTGGTCTCTTTACTCTCTTTTTAAATCACTTTACTATTTGATTGATGCCTGTCACATCTTATTTGATGTTACTCGGCTCTATATTGCAGGCACAAAGCAAAGAAGGTCCCTGGAGAGATTATGGAAATGCCGGCCAGCTTGGAACCCCCTAAAGTGATAGACCATGGAGATTCATTCTATGTAGCAGCATCAACAGCCTCAGAAAGTTATAAGAAGAAAGACTTTATTCTAAGTAATAAAAACTAACAGATAATGCAGATGGGCAGAGAGGATATTGTGCATGAGCACTTGCTGAGATGCAAAGTCCTCATGGCAAATTGGTGAAGCCATACTTCTTCCTCACTCTGTAACCTCTGCAATTGCAAAATGCGTTTCTCACATAGGTTCTTCCTCCAGCATAGTAATATCATTATTTCACAACAGACTCAGTCATCATCATTGGAAAGATGAACATATGTATTAAATTGCCTGGATACAAGCAAATTTCTGCAAAAGGCACATTAAAGGACCACTATAGGCACCCAGACCACTTCAGCTCAATGAAGTGGTCTGGGTGCCAGGTCCATCTAGGGTTAACCCTGCCTGCTGTAAACATAGCAGTTTCAGAGAAACTGCTATGTTTACTTCAGGGTTAATCCAGCCTCTAGCGGTTGTCTCATTGACAGCTGCTAGAGGCGCTTCCGCGCTTCTCACTGTGATTTTCACAGTGAGAAGATGCTTGCGTCCATAGGAAAGCATTGAGAATGCTTTCCTATGGACTGACTGAATGCGCGCACGGCTCTTGCCGCGCATGCGCATCCAGCCAAAGAGGGAGGAGTGTCCCCAGCGCCGAGGGACCCAGGCACTGGAGAAAGGTAAGTGTTTAACCCCTTCCTCATGCTAGAGCCCGGCGGGAGGGGGGGCCATGAGGGTGGGGGGACCTAAAGACCATATAGTGCCAGGAAAACAAGTTTGTTTTCCTGGCACTATAGTGGTCCTTTAACTCAATTACATACATATATAGCAAGATCCCCATATGTCCGCTTTCAGCCAGACAATAACTTTTTGTGGTCCTGTCCCAGGTTCTCAGTTTCTCAGTTTAGCAGAGGCAGCAGCTGCAGACTTGAATACAAGTAAGATTTTACTATATTTAAGGAGTCAAGAGAGGATCAGGGGGCCTAGATGGTGGTTTTAACACTATAGGGTCAGGAATACATGTTTGTGTTCCTGACCATATAGTGTTCCTTTAACATTTTACTACATTTATGGATTAATGTAAAATAATCACAGGTCCAAGAAAGTACATATGTTTATAAATAATAATTTGTTGAGATAATTGAGTAAACAGTTCACAAAATATGAGGGGGAAATGTTTCCAGATTTTAAAAGTGATGTGGACACTGTGCAAATTACAAAAAAGAAAAAAAGTCAAACGAATTTAAAACAGGATGTAGACTTTTAATAAACATCAATTTGGAGTCAGACAAAGGTGCTAAATTGTCAATAGAAATGGTTCCTTAGGTCTGAGAAGGTCTTTAAAAAAATGTAAACATGTCCATATGAACAAAAGAGTATTATTTGCGGTCAAGGGCTTCCAGAGAAAGTGCAGGATCCGAGACAGCCAACATAATGCTAAAGTGGAAACAAAGTCCTTTGGGGGTGAGTATGGAAGGAAGGCAGGCCCTGAGAAATATATATATACACATACATACACACACACATACATATATACACTGTTCAAAAAAATAAAGGGAACACTTAAACAACATATTGTAACTCCAAGTCAATCACACTTCTGTGAAATCAAACTGTCCACTTAGGAAGCAACACTGAGTGACAATGAATTTCACATGCTGTTATGCAAATGGGATAGACTACAGGTGGAAATTATAGGCAATTAGGAAGACACCCCCAATAAAAGAGTGGTTCTGCAGGTAGTGACCACAGACCACTTCTCAGTTCCTATGCTTCCTGGCTGATGCTTTGGTCACTTTTGTATGCTGCCGGTGCTTTCACTCTAGTGGTAGCATGAGACGGAGTCTACAAACCACACAAGTGGCTCAGGTAGTGCAGCTCATCAAGGATGGCACATCAATGCGAGCTGTAGCAAGAAGGTTTGCTGTGTCTGTCAGCGTAGTGTCCAGAGTATGGAGGTGCTGCCAGGAGACTGGCCAGTACATCAGGAGTGGTGGAGGAGGCCATAGGAGGGCAACAACCCAGCAGCAGGACCGCTACCTCCACCTTTGTGCAAGGAGGAACAGGAGGAGCACTGCCAGAGCCCTGCAAAATGACCTCCAGCAGGTCACAAATGTGCATGTGTCTGCTCAAACGGTCAGAAACAGACTCCATGAGGGTGGTGTGAGGGCCCAACGTCCACAGGTGGGGGATGTGCTTACAGCCCAACACCGTGCAGGACGTTTGGCATTTGCCAGAGAACACCAAGATTGGCAAATTCGCCACTGGCGCCCTGTGCTCTTCACAGATGAAAGCAGGTTCACACTGAGCACATGTGACAGACGTGACAGAGTCTGGAGATGCCGTGGAGAAGGTTATGCTGCCTGCAACATCCTCCAGCATGACCGGTTTGGCAGTTCGTCAGTAATGGTGTGGGGTGGCATTTCTTTCATTTCTCATGTGCTCGCCAGAGGTAGCCTGACTGCCATTAGGTACCGAGATGAGATCCTCAGACCCCTTGTGAGACCATATGCTGGTGCGGTTGGCCCTTGGTTTCTCCTAATGCAAGACAATGCTAGACCTCATGTGGCTGGAGTGTGTCAGCAGTTCCTGCAAGACGAAGGCATTGATGCTATGGACTGGCCCGCCCTGAATCCAATTGAGCACATCTGGAACCTCATGTCTCGCTCCATCCACCAACGTCACGTTGCACCACAGACTGTCCAGGAGTTGGCAGATGCTTTAGTCCAGGTCTGGGAGGAGATCCCTCAGGAGACCATTCGCCACCTCATCAGGAGCATGCACAGGCATTGTAGGGAGGTCATACAGGCACGTGGAGGCCACACACACTACTGAGCCTCATTTTGACTTGTTTTAAGGACATTACATCAAAGTTGGATCAGCCTGTAGTGTGTTTTTCCACTTTAATTTTGAGTGTGACTCCAAATCCAGACCTCCATGGGTTTAAAAATTTGATTTCCATTTTTAAATTTTTGTGTGATTTTGTTGTCAGCACATTCAACTATGTAAAGAACAAAGTATTTAAGAAGAATAGGATAAATCTGGTACGTGCATACATGTTACCTAGCTGGAACTATTTTTTTAGATAAATTCCTTTAAAATGTTCAGAATATTGGTTGAAAATAATACATTCCGTATTTTAAAAATGTATATGGTCCGGGAAGAAACCCAGGATAAAATGGAAAACAATAACGTTAAATACAAAACAGGGTGGCATAGGCATGTCAGATATCTTTAAATATTATAGAGCAAGTAGACTCATGCATGCCATGATTACACAGAAGAACAGCTCTCAAAAAGAAAAATGGCTTACAATAGAACAAGATTTATCCTTAAATAAGAATTTACCTGCTTTATTTTGGCCACTGGGACTACAGAGGGATCAGACAGATACCTATTTAGAACTAAAATTCCTAATAGATATATTAGATTAATGGAAACAAATAAAGAAAAAACTTAATTTAACAAATAAATTGCTAAGCTCCTTATCATTAAAAACTCTTGAAGGAAATATTGACAATCTAAATTTAAATAATTGGAATAATAGTGGACTATATTTTATAAAGGACATAATTAATGTGAATAAGGTCAAATCTTTCTCGACTCTCGTTCTAGAAAAAAATCTACCAGGTAAAGAACGTGTTAATTATATAACAATAAGTGGTTTAATTTCTGAATATCTACTTAGTATGACGACAGAGGCAGTGGAAAACCTAGAACTGTTATACAATCAAACAAACTTTAAAGGTTATATTTCGAAATGTGTAGAAATATTACCAAAAACGAGTGATGGCATCAATTGTAATGCAAAAAGAAAATGGGAAAGGGACTTAGGCTGAGCAAGAACAGAGAATTGGAACTTCAAAACAGTTAGAATGTGGTCAGTGCCAGGCTGGGGGAAAAAAAGTGCACAGCGGCCCTGCTGAAGAGCTCTAGCATGAGAAAAAGGTCCTGTATTTATTCTGCGCAGCGCATGCAAATTTAATAACATGCTTGCTTTTAACTTGTCTCTGGTGTCTCCATAAGTGGGATACCAGAGGACAAAAGGGCCAGGAAAGCATATGGTGCATGTGTTTGGAGCCTGCTTGTGGGATTGCGTATGTGTAGAGTGAGTTGATTGTGTTGTGTATTGTGTAAATAGGTCGATTTCATTTGTGTTTATGGTGTAATATGTGTGTCTGGGGGCTGTAGAGAGTGTGTGCATAGGACGCATAGTGTGTATAGGGGATGTAGCGAATGTGTGCATACAGGCTGTAGTATATGTGTGTGTATATAGGTGATGTAGTGTGTGTTTAGAGAATGTAGTATGTGTGCTTACAATGAATGTAGTGTGTGCATAGGGGATCAAAGTTTGTATGTCACAAATGTAGTGTGTGTAGAGGATCTAGTGTGTAAAGACCCAGAGTGTGTAAAGACCCAGAGCCCAGTAAATCCCCCCACTGGATTGGCCTACAGATCATCCTAACGCAATTTGTTTCTCTTACTGCATACATTCATTTAATTCATTTCATTAATTCACCTGTTATAAGTGTTGAAACATATGCACCATGAAACCCTAATTTCCTGAGCCCAGTAATCATATTAAAACAATGAGAGCTTCTCACTGTTACATGTATGTGTTTGTCCAACACCTTACGTCGATCTATGTAAAATGTGAAAAACCAATGAAACCTAAACAGGAGAAAAAAAACAATGAAAGGGCTGGAATTGGGTGAGGATTTGAAGCCCCTTTTAAGTCTGTAAGAGCTTTTCTCAGAAGTATGCACAGTTATTTGCAGCAAACACCGGAACTTCACAGGAGTTTATTTTATAATGTTATTTTATATGTTTGCATATTGTTCCAAACGTAATATCTATTTATTGCACTACTGATGTTTAGAATGTTTCCTTCATCAAAGGGGCAGCCAACAGTTTGTCGACACAATCCCTTTGTTTATGGGGTACATACATTGCCCCAGCACTTTCAGTGTATAACTACCTCACAGGTGATATTGATAATGCAGATATGTACATTTAGAATTACTAAGTCGGCTGACGAGGAATGGAAAAAGCCCCAATTTTTTCAAGACGCTCAAAAACAATCTGATGTAATAAACATAAATTGCGCCCAGAGGCTATTGGCAGCATAAGCATTATACTGATCTGTGGTGCTTAATGTTGTTTAGATTGTCCCTTTAAATCTTCTATGATCTATTGCTCACCTGGGCATGAAAGAAGATAAATATGGTGGAATACATTTAAGGCTCCTTTCAAATAGATTTCCACACTTAATTGGTATCTGTGACCTTTTGTTCCTTTGGAGGGTATAATCCAATAATCTGCAATAATCTAGTTCTTGCTTTGAACATGCAGGCAGCCATGCTTTGTTAAAGCTAATAAAAATCAGGCACTAAATAATTATTTAAGGAGAAAAGTCACGCTTTTCCACACATTCCCTACATTTGTTTTCTGACTTATCGTAAGATTATATTTGTGCTTGATTTCAACAAACCCAAGAAAGCCTCCAAAAAGAAGTTTATTTTGTCTTAGAACTTTTTCGATTTTCTGTTATTTTCGATTATCCATTTCTAGCTAATATCCTCTCTTTCAAAGAAAGGGAAACATAGAAAGTAATTACAGCACACTGGTAACATTTTAGTGAAGCACCTGCTAAAATAGCAGATACTAGTTCTAAACAAATCGTGTCTGTTAGTTCGCCCATTGTACAGCGCTACGGAATTTGCTGGCGCTATATAAATAATAATAATAATAATAATTGGAAGTTTTAATAGAAAAATAACCTGCTAATACCATAATTAATTACAATCTTTCCATCAAATCGGAAATAAATATCCTGTAAACTAATGCTTCTTGCCTAGGTTATGGTGCAAAAAGTAATCATAGACTCTTGACCAATCTCCCTGCACCAATTTGCTTTTAACTGCAGTAATTTGAAAACATCACTACAGCTATAAGCCCCTCCCCTCAGTGACATATATCACAGGACACTGCAATACCTCCTCCATTTCCTGTTCAAATTTATGTACCACATTCACACACTGAGTGCAATACAAGTGCTCACTTTGCCTCACAGGCTCCTTCACAGTTTATAGCAAAGAAACCTATGCCATGGTCATGATATCAGCCTGGAGTTCCCTTTAATTATTCTATACTAAATCATTTTCCTACAATAGGGAAAACAGCGTACATTTGCTCTCTCCAGTTGCACTTTAGCTTAATGAAGCAGTTTTGGTGTGTAGATAATGCCTCTGACGTTTCACTGCTCAATTCACAGCCATTTAGGAGTTAAATCGTTTTGTATCTGTCCATGCCACACTTCCCCTGGCTGTGACTGATACAGACTGCATGAAAACAAAATGGTTTCATTTTCAATCAGAGTTAAGTTACCATATTTTTCCGTGTAAAAGCCCCGTATAAGATGACACATTTTTTGAGCCCAAAATTAAGAAATCAATATTTTAAACATCAAATAGAACAATTTTGAGATTTTTGAGGTGGACAACACACATCTGATTCTCATGCCTCCCCTGTGCTATGGTACTCTGTGAAGTTAATGGCTCTATAGTGCATGCTGGGAGACTACAGCTCCCACAATACAGCAGGTGGTGTGAGGGCATACTAGGACATCCTAGTACTATTCCATATGCTCCCTGATCCCCATTCCCCCCCCCCCCCATAAATATAAATCAGAAAGCAAGACCTACCTGAGGTGGAGCATACCTTAATATGGCTGCTCTTTTTTATTGTGTGGCATGTCTCTGGAGCTCCGTTCGTGGTAAGTGCTGATGTCTGCTGCAGCTCCTGTGCATACAGGGACCTCTTCCTCCTTGCCACAGCATTCAGAAGTGGATCGAAGGGAGGGAGGCCAGGTATGTGTGTGGGCCGTGGCACACTGAAACGCTGCAGGCGCCAGAAAAACGTAGGCCCAGCACACAAGTGTTTTTTTGTTAACCCCTGCAGTGACATTCCATGTATAAGATGACCCCTAATTTTAGACTCAATTTTGTTTTAGAAGTGGAAAAATACGATACTTAAAAAGTTTTTTTATCTCCTGCTCTGTAAGTTGAATTTTAATTATGTACAGGAGGCTCCTAAAGTGTCTAGCAACCTATAAACAGTGCAGGAGATAAGAAATTCTAAATTAAACAGAATTTGTAATAAAGTAATTGTAAACATTAGATGACTATTTACAGGGAGTGTTTAGGAAGGCTGTGTAAGTCACATGCAGGGAGGAGTGACTAAACAAAGTGATTTGACTACTAAAATGCATATAATTGAGCAATGCGACTGCAGGGGCAGGATCTATACACCATTAAGCTAAAGTTGTTTTGGTGAATAAAGTGTCCCTTTAAATTTCAGTAAAGTTTTGGTAAAATTGAAGTCACAAGATCTAGTATTATGTCTCTTGCTATTTTCACTATTTCCGCTTCTTTTAGCAATTCTCTTGGATTCAAGAATCAAGCCTCTCTTCATTTGTCTTTTTCCTTCACTTAATGCTCCTGTCACTAATTACAACTTTGTTATCTTCCTTATAATAATTCAGTTCTCTAATTCTCCCTTTAGATTAATGTTTCCGCCATCAACCCTATCTCACAGGTTTACTGCCTTCCTGTAACTGTTCACATTGAGGCCATTGGCTGTTTCATCATATAAATACAGCTTGCATGCTAGGCTTTTTAATATAATATTTTGGAAATTAAGTCCTGAAAGATTAATGACACTGCATAGACTTTCTTTGGATGTATTTTTGAATTATTGTCCTCGTTAATGATTAGTAGATTTATCTTTTGATTACACATCTTTCACCAGCTAGGGCATTATACTTGACTGCTGGTTGCTCAAGAACCCCTTGACACTGATTCTGGCAGAATTTTGCCTGGATTGAAGACTTCAAAAACTAACCTTGATTTTATATTACAGATTTGTATCATAGCATCTATTATGAGCCGCACCAGAAGTGTTCTCTCCAGAGGAAAAGCGTTAAATAAACAGTTTATTATCATGCCTCCTTGTCTGCACGATGTTTAGAATTGTGATAATTCAGAGCGTGAGGCTTAAAGGATCACTATAGTGCTAGGAAAACAAACTCATTTTCCTGGCACTATAGTGCCCTGAGGGTGCCCCCACCCTCATGGCCCCCCTCCCGCCGGGCTGAAGTTGGAGGAAGGGGTTAAACACTTACCTTTCTTCAGCGCCGGGCTCCCTCGGCGCTGGGGACTCTCCTTCTCCTTTGGACGTCATTGGCTGAATGCGCATGCGCGGCAAGAGCGGCGCGTGCATTCAGTCAGTCCATAGGAAAGCATTCATCACAGTGAGAAGCGCGGATGCAGCTCTAGTGGCTGTCAGTGAGACAGCCACTAGAGGCTGGATTAACCCATATGTAAACATGGATGTATGTTTGTTTACAGCAGGCAGGGTTAAACCTAGATGGACCTGGCACCCAGACCACTTCATTAAGCTGAAGTGGTCTGGGTGCCTATAGCGGTCATTTAACATCAGAAATGTAGAGAGTGATTACTTTGCACTGTATTGTTAATGCTTGTACTGGACCTTAAAGGAACGCAATAGGCACCCAGGCCATTTCATCTCAATGAAGTGGTCTGGGTGCCAAGTCCCACTCCCTTATCAACCCTGCAGCTGAAAAACATTGCCGTTCTCCAGGAATGTCAATGTTCTTATTGCAGGGTAAACCTGCCTCTAGTGCCTATCGACTGACAGCCACTAGAGGTGTTCCCGCCAAAATAGTGAAGTAAAACTCCACTATTTCAAGTTCAGCCTTTCTCACATGTATTTGCTGTTGATCCAAAAGAAGGCAAAACACACAGTTTACAGCACTTTCCAATTTTGCAACAAACTAGGAAAAAAATCCTTCTTGACCCCGGAATAGCAGTCAGATATCTACTTGGATCAATAAGCGGTTACCTCACCTATTGTAAATTATATCTCTGAATATTATGTTTTTGCAAGGATTCATCCAGTTGCTGTTGCTGAATATATTAATGATTTGTAGTAATGTATTTCATTATGATCATAGTACCACATTTTGTGTTTTCCTTTAGTGATATAATAATAACAAAATATTTAACCAGGAAAGGTACATTCAGATTACTCTGGTTTCCAAGTACGTCCTGGGGATGTTACCTTAGCCCAACATCCAGGGGTTGTTACTATCACCCAATTTAATGGTACTCATTATATATACAGTACAATAGTAGGAATTAGTTTTTGATTTATTTAGTTATTTTATTTGCGGTATATTTTATGAAAAGCGCTTTATCTCCCTTACTATTGCACATTAAGTAATGTTATCTGGAAAAAGGATGACGTTGGACGTTCTATACACGTCCTGACGTACATACCGGAAACAAAGTGACCGGAACCAGAAGTGAATATAGGTTTTGGAGCGTGATGACGCAGATTACTTCCTGATGCTGGATTACGTCCCGACGCCGGATCTGGAAGGGAAGAGCCGCAACCACGGCGAAAAGGGCGCCAAAGAAGAATTTAAAAGACTGCACGCCATGGACACACACATCACCTCCAACGAAGGCAAAAAGCCGAAACGCTTCAGGTGCTGTGGACTTATATTATATAGGACTTTCTTCCAGTATAGTTGTTTTTAATTTGTTTCCGGTTTATGGACAATAAATCTTTGTAACCCCCTGCATCTGCGTCCTGGTGGTACCTTACACAGAATACTGAGAAGTGCCCAGCAGAAGTCTTATTTGTTCAAGGCATGCAGTTTGAGCCAGCTTTTTAAGTGGCTCCCCATATGTGAGTGGGACCAACACATATATTTGAATGTTTAGTTTCAACTTTATTACCCTATGTCTTTCTCTTTTGGTTTATTTCAGAGAATAATTTTAGGATTAATTTTATTTACTCGCTTGCTCTCACCTATCTTTTTCTATTTGTTTAATATATATATATATATATATATATATATATATATATATATATGTATGTATAAAAAATGGATGAATTAGGCGCTCACTATATGGAATAATAGGCTGCAGTAACCAATACAAGGAACCCCAACCTTGTAAAAAAGTGACGTGAGAAAGAGAGGGAGGAGACCGCGCCTTAAATATATAGAACTAGATGAATATACAAAAAAAGTATACGTACACAATATGACCTCAGAAATAAAAGGAACATACAAAGAATATTAGTGCAATATGTTTAGTACAATAAGTATATAGATGAATAATATTCCACTCACATATCCCAGAGCTAACCTAGAGCTCTGCCGTTAGTGCGCCTGGACGGAATAATCCCCGTCTAAGGATATATATGAGGTAGTGGTGGTCCCAATCGTCTCGGATGGAGTAATATGTGGAGAGACAGGAGAATCCGGATAGTTCAATATATATTTATAAAATAAAGGGTGAATAAAATGATATAAAATCAGTACTCACATTTACTAGAGCAGAACTTGCTCTAGTATCTTTAGCGTAGGTGGTATAGTCCCCACCAAGGAACAGGATGGTAACCAGGATGGAAGAAATAAAATTCAAATGTATATATACAAAGAATTTATTAAACAAAAATAGGATAAAATAGATAAGAGTGCTATAAAAAGTCTTTCAAAGTCCACTTTACGCATTTCGCCTATCAAAAAGGCTTCTTCAGAAGTGTGGATGTGTCCTGGAAGAGTCCGTTTATATATGAGATTCCTAAGTGTAAATTCCGTCCTGGTGTGTCTTGATTGGAGTTTCCTGTTTCCTGTGTCCATTGGTGAACCGCACGCGTCACACCGGAAGTGACGCGGCATGGGAACACCGAAATTTGCTGTGCGTTCCACCGGTGGAACGCAAACGTTACTAAAGTGGTAACGCTGCGTTCCGGTGGGGTTGGGTGATGGAGTGCTTTAGATTGTATATATCTAAATATAAAAACGAGCTGTAAATTATACTGTTTAACAGTGTATAAAGGAGACAGTATATGGCGCGCCGGAAGTGACGCGGCGCTAATAAGATCAGTCTAGCTATGCGTTCCATCTATGGAACGCAAGTGCAATCGCACATAGACTTACAAAAATAATACGAGTAGATATTGAAAAAAAGTAGGTAAAAAGCTGCTAATTTACAGCACAATCTCTATTGCACAAGATTGTGTGAGCCTCTGGAGGACTATTACACATTATTTTCTACGTCCAACTTTCATAGCAACAAAATGATGGGAAAAGGGTATTAAATTACTAAAGACAAGATAAAATTCTTATTGGATGGAAATAAAAATTCCATAATATCGATGCTGCCCTAGAGAGGTAATATCTATAAAAATGGGGACAAACAGAGGACAGACGAACATAAGACATTAACCCAAATTAAATTAATTGGTATGATTACGGTTATTGAAACATGCTGCAACTTACTTGTTTTTTTTAGCTTTTACAGTGTGTGAATAACATGCAGAATGGATGAGGCATGGTCAACTGAAGTAACTGCAAAGTTGTTAAAACGCAGATCGACTGTAAATGTAGTTATTACACAATGTGTTAACCATGCTACTGGCTTTCATTAGCCAGTGTGGTAGAGCCGAAAAATGTTTCAGGTCTGAGGTTTAATAACTTCCTGTTCTCATATACGATACAAAAACCCAGATTACACCATTCAAGCACCGTTAGGTCAGGAAAACGTTACAGCCTTTATTTTTTATTTTTTTGTCAATCTTTCTTTTATTGAGACATACGAGATGGGATACAAAATAAAGAGAGGGAAATGCAAGAACGTTTTACAGTATAGGGTTAGTACATCATTAACTTGGAGAAATTACATTTCCTGAATAGTGATGCCTCATTTTTTGTTGTTTTGTTATGTTGTGTAGCAAAAACATATTCAAGTCCAACAGTGTAGTAATACATAATGAAAGTCAGGTAGTTCTGCGCTGTATACACAATTCAGTCTAGATAACCGGGGGGGTGCTATGAGATTTGATGCTATATGAACTGAGTAATAGCGTTATTGTGCTTCTAGTGGGTCAGTGGGAGCAAAGTTAAACGTCAGGCATGCCATGTACTATATAAAAGTTGCGGTGGTAAGCAGTAACAAAGTGATACATCACATGACATTTAAAATAGCACTTAATAGTAGTGTACAGGTTAGTATGGTTACGCACGTTATGGTACCTCATGAGTAGTAAACAATTATATAACATATATGAGTCAGGTGTGACGGGTAACGCTTGGACGGGCTTGCTTAAGCTCAGTTTAAATGGTAAGAAGCATGCTAGCCCAGGCACTCCCTCATTTGCTTTAATGGGTACCGGTCAGGTACATGTTAATTGTGTGCAGGAGTGTATTGTGGTATTAGATTAGCTCTGCCAGTACAACAATGCTGCCCAAGCTATAAGATTAGTCACATGGCTAAGATTTGTCTCAGAAGGTAAACTTAAAGTAAACAGCACGTCTATGTGGTGCGACATACCAGGAGAAAACAGTGCAATTATAACGTAGGCTGCGTTAAAGGCAATAATTATAAACATAGCGTTTCATCGTTTGCAAGTAGGATATAGAGAAATAAAAAAAAAAAAAGAAAGTGAGAGGAGAGAGTTAGAAATCGCTGCGTGTCTGCAAATCAGTCCTGTTCAGCCCATGCCGGTTCACGGCAGGATGTCATCAGGGATGGGAAGGCAAAGTGTGTCGGAGCGGCAATTGCGGGGCGAGGACCCCCTCCAGCCCCAGGCCCTTATAGAGGGTGGCATCGTCTGACCACTGACTCGAGGGCTCTGTGAGTTCAAGACATTTCCATATCGGGTGCAGATGGAGCCGGGTTTCCGTCGCCGCCTGTGGCGGGCATTCCTCCTGCAGGGTGGTCGATGTTGTGCAGGCAGTCTTCTCACGGCCCTCAGCATGGGTGGGGTGCGTGCTTGCGTGGTTAGCTTGGGGATAATCGCTGTGCCCGGAGTGGGGCGCCTCTTCCCCCCAACCCCAGCTCCAGTCTTGCAGTCTGGCTGCAATTGCGGTGGTATCTTTCTCCGCTCCCCGTGGGCACGGTCTAGCTTACACTTATCTGTCAGGGAGTGCAGGTTCGCTTGAGTTGCTTGCAGCCGTTTTCCTAGCCTGTGCCAGAATCGGGCAAAAGCAGCATCTATTCGCCGCTGGATGTTGCTGTGATCCTCCGTCTCAGGTAGGCATTTTGGCTCGCTTGGTGTGCGTGTCGCCGCCATTTTTGGTGCACCATGTGCTCGGCTGCCCTGGTGTTGCGGTTCGTCAAGTTGTATGGTTGGCTCATTACTGCCACTCCAGTCACTTGATGTGGACCGAGATGACCCCCATCGGTCCAGGGGGGGGGGGGGGGGGGTTTGGAGGTGACAATCTCGAGGGATCCATGTCCAGGTCAGTCAGCATGGGGAGCGGCCGTCTCCCCGCTGCCCGATCTCCGGTAGGCCTCAGTGCAGATTGTTGGGTTCCCAGGGGGTTACAGGCTTGATTTTGGTATCGGGTGATACCCCCGGGTGTCCCCTTCATGGTAGCTCCTCTCCAGTGTGCGATTGCGTTGATTTGTTGGGGGATTACCCCCAAAAAGTGCAGAGTGAAGCTGGAGCTGAGGTTCAGCACAACCACTCTGCCTGGATGCTAGGCTCCACCCCACGTTACAGCCTTTATTTTTTCACAATTTCTCTTTCCATAGACTGAGCTATATGTTCAAGGTAAATACATCACTTTTCTGTTTACATGCATAATTGTTTTTTTCCAAAATAATATACACTGTAGCAATCCTTCCACTATCTTGATAGGCTTTAGCTGTCCATGTTAAAGGTCACCTGTCTCCCTGATTAATGACAGTGTCCTCTAGGCTTGTGATAACTGTACCACAATATATCATTTCGGAAAAGCTAGTCCTTGCTACTTTCTATCAACTGGATACTGTTGCTTATCTGTCTGGTACAGCTTTAGTCAGTTATAACTCAACAATGGGGACAGCAATAAAAATAACCGTTACCAGATAAATAACAGGTTTTGCCTTTGGTTTAAAAAAGGGCTAGAATAAGGTCTCTTTAACCCCTTTGTTCCTTACAGTGATGTAAAGAGGTAATTCATTCCATTATAATATTATACTATACTACAACATCTTAAAATTAGTAATTTTAAGTACTGATGCTTCCTGTTATTAAGACAAGGGCTAATTATATTGTAGCCTAATAAATATTCAAATAACATGTATCAGATTCAAGCTCTTGGAGAGGTTTTTAAACCCATAAGCTACTCACCTCGTCTGTACAGATCCTCCATTGCCTGCCAAGTCTCTGCTCGGATCTCTCGTGCAGTCTTACCTGGTACATGGGCATCAGGCCAGTGCATTAAATAAAGATCTGTAAAGACGAGCAAAGAAAAGAAGTCATGACAATGAGGAAGAACAAACCTATAGCTCTGTAATATTGAATTTTCAGTTAAGATTTCCAACTAAAAGCTTTCATTTTTTTCAGTGTATTAGATTGCACAGGCCCAGAGCACCAACCCACAACTATGCTGTATACAGTTTCTAAACATTGAATAGAGAATTTGTTATTTATTTATTTTTAATGTTATCAAATACCACACGCAGGGATTTTGATCTGAATACAGCACTTGCTATATCTTAAAAATATATATTTCAATTTTAAACTAGGAATAGATCAATTATCAGTTCCGCTGATTATAGAGCCTATATTCCACATATTTCTGATAGTTGGTGTCGGTCTTGTAATTTACTGATATTACCAATAACTTATTCACCTCTCCTAGTCATCACACACTGTCTCCCGCATTTGGAAACTCCAGCCGCCTCGTGCTGACCCCACTTAACGCCTCCTATGAATCCGTGCAAGTGGAGCTCAGCTGAACACAGTGAATAATATACTGTAATGAACTAGGCTGGCTGACTGAGAGTGACAGGAGTGGGACTGTTGACAGCAATCACATTCCTATCGGTAACAGCACTGTACATGCTGGGATCTCTTTGAACACTGCACATACTGGCTATGTGAGAGTAATAGGGGTGAGACTGCTGTCAGAATGTTTAGTTGATGCCAGATTTGTGTAGAAATAATGTTGGTGTTGGGGAGGCAGGGAAAGGTGAGATTTTCTAACTTGAATCTATCCCACTTGGGCGCCACCATCTTCTTCTCTATGGCTCTCTTCTGCACCAGGAGCCCATGTCACATCTGTACAGGATCCTCCATATATAAAGCCAATTTCTTGCAACTGTCAATAGTGACGGCTGGGGGTATTGACACTTATAGATGGCGGTAGCTCCGCCCAGTATCTAGAGGTGTCAAGCATAGGAAACATACTGAAACAAATTAGTCTCTACCCTGTCTTAGTATATCTCTTGACTGGGTTGGAATTTCAGTGAAATTGAGTAAATCATAAAGATTATTTCTTTATGAAATGCTCATTTTGGGGGTCGAGGGTTTGACAGTGCCGCTTTAAGGACTGAATTAGTTCAAGAGTTATATTCCACAAATGCTATATAGTTGCCTCACTATCCCATGATATCAGATGTATATTTGAAATCCTAGCAGCCTCAGCCAAAATGTCACAAAGCATGATAGGTGGCGTAGTTCAGCAGGGGCAGGCAATTGCTTGCACTCAGTATGATGGGACATAGATTCCTGAGGAGCTTGTGTTTTGATTTTTCTCTGACCCCTGCACTTAGCAAGAGCAGAGGTCAAAAACCAGAACCAATTTATGTTTTTTCTTTATGAAGGAGTTAGAGAGTTAAACTGTCTGAGAGCAAGACAGCGGGAGCTTTGACATTGTGTGTCTCTGACCCAGAAATGGGCACACTGTTCAAGGTGTCTAAACTCAGGGTGCAGTGTGTGCTGACACCAGATGCATATGCTGCACAAAACGGATATTGACAGTATCCCAGCTGGTTGACTCACAGCACAACAAGACAGACGTACACACATAAGAAAATGTGTTTATCTCTGGAATTAGATTTGTTTTTTTATAGAAAGGCTGCAGGGAAAAGATGTACGCACTATAGCTACTTCGATAAAATAAAGTGGTTACAGTGCTTAGATTCACCATTTAATGTAGGGTGCAGGGATGCCCAAACATTTTGAAATTACAGCTTCTATGATGCTTTGTCATTCTAAAGGCATGCAAAGCATCATGGGAGTTGTAGTTCTACCTTTTGGGCACTCCTGTTTTAATGAGTCTTACATATGGATCACAAACGACAATAAGGATGAGAGATTTGACTATTTCTATGTAAGGGTCAAAGATGATGCCATGATAAAGTATTTTACAATTCGTCTAAAGAGGTCACTGATGATGACCTACACTGTCTCAGTGCCAAATGTACTAACAATAAAAAACACTTGATACAAGGTATTAATTCTTAAAATAATTTTTTCTTGGAATTTTTTTAATAATAATAATAATATTTATAATATTAATATTTCTTTTATAGTATAATAATATTTCAGTAATTGTTTTGGCACTATTGATTACTTTCCTTTGATAAACTTCTAGCCTATATGCGGTAGATCAAGGCTGCCCAATAGGTAGATCCCCAGATGTTGTAGAACTACAACTCCCATGATGCTTTGACTTTCAAAATGCATCAAGCATCAAGGGAGTTGTAGTTCTACAACATCTGGGGATCTACCAGCCCTGCTGTAGACCCTATTCTACCACTAGGTTTACCATCACAGTATTAGTGCTGCAAAAGACCACAGCCACAGTAGAACGTTCTTTTGAGTAAGTTCTTCATCAAACTATTGTTCCCGTTAAATTTTGTAATGGTTTCATTTATTGTTAAATTTCGCCCTGTATAATATTGTAAAGCGCTGCTGAATAAGCTGGCGCTATGCAAAGGCAATAATATTAATATAAGAGAGGACAGACTGTCTGAAGATTGTAGCAATAGTTATTACATACCTCCTAACATTTTAAAAGGACCAGGAGGGACTGTGAGTATGACATGGGGAGAGGCTGTTCTGATAAGTTTTGGATGATTTACTAACAATCATTGATGCAACTAAAATGTAAGTTAGAACAAGAACAATGTATCTTACCTACACAGACTGATTTCTAAACACAATTATTTACTCAATTGTGAGTATTACTGCTTAGGAGCTCTGTTACATACTCACACCCACCAACAATAGAGAGCTCTCAGAAAAGAGAGGGGCATGGGGATTTCTGCTCGAAATAGGGTTTGCCCTTCCTAAATAGGGTAACTTGAGATGATGTATGTTTATTCTAAAATACAAGTTGTGGACTTCTACTGTTGCATATAAACTGTATGATACTGCATACTAACACATCAGTGGATTTTATTCACTAAACTGGAAATTGTGAATAACCACGACGAAACATAAATATTGGTAAAAAATAAATTAAAAAAACTAGCCCAGCTGATAACTAGCAAAATTGTTGAATTTTGACTAAAAGCTTGTGATTTCCTTATCGATTCTCAAGAATTCCTTTTAAGGTGAATAAATGTGCGTACATATTTTTGCAAAAATGTTTCCCCTGTATTATATCTTTAAAATCTTCAAACTATTTTAGCCAAAGAGAAACGATCCCTCCCTGTGAACATCATTCGAATAATTTGTCAAAATGAACCATTAGTAATCTCAATAACATGCATCAAAGAATATGCCGAAGTCCCTTGTTCATGTAATAATGTCTAACATTTTTAATTGTTGGAACGTTTCTGTTTTTCTACAGACAAAAGTGACATTTTGTATCCTAGCCTTTTCAGGTCAATTTCGTAAAGGCCATTTAAACTCCACAAAGAACAAATTCCTGTCAAGCACTAAGAGGTGCTTGGGAATTCCATGAACAGTTGAAGGGGTCATTCTGGAGTGGTTTCATTGTCTGTGCTGACGCATTCTTCCAGTTATATACACAGATGTCCCGCTGCATTCTCAGGACTAGGACATTTTCACAATCCAACACGTAGAGCATGTAATCGCTGCCCCTCCCCTCCCTCCTTCTTAGTGTCAAGCCTCATCCTGTGGGGTTTTATTTTTTAATATATGCAGATGCAGCAAAAACAGTTAGTTCCTGTTGTACATGAGGGCACAGCCAAATTCTATTCAATGCAGCCTTGCCAAACTTTATAACATGTAACTAACCATAAAGTGCCCAAACATGAAGGATACGCAGTGAGACGTGATAGTTTTCAAGCTTATCTTGTAAAACATATACAACACACATGTAAACATTTTAGTTACCCATTTCAATTGGTAACAATTTCGCTATCACAGTAAACTTATTTATTCACTAAAATGAGAATTGAAAGTGAATTTGAAATTCAAGGTAAAAATAGCCAAACGGGAAAAATTCTCTAATTCAGCTATGCTTCGAGTCTGGCTACTTTGGCCAAAATTAGAAAATTTGTTCAATGTGGAGATGTGTGCATTGACGGTAAGATTAGACACATATCCTGAAGAGACCAGAAGATAAAGTGGGGTTCCAAATCTGAAGCTGAACTATAGGGCAGATTATATGAGTCAAATTGTGTCTTCTCACCTACAATCTAAGGCACCTCAATATCTGGACATTGAATCCTCATGGATAGAGGGATTTATATTACCTTTTATGGTTGTTATCTCATATGAGACCTGCATTACCACCCATGCTGTCAACCACAGCATTGATTATCTAGATAAGGGACATGACTAGAAACTCCCCATGCAGCTATTCTCCTATTTCTTTAACAACATCCCTGTATTTCTTATCATAAGGTATACTTACATTCAATTATATACATTGTGTGTATTGAGGCATCATGCATGTCTACCAACTAGTCCCCAAGTGGTTCTTTAAACCTTTTACGGATATTCAATTCAAGTAACATGACTTTTCATATTTACAACTCAAGCCACTTTTAACCACCATACAACTTATAGAGGGATTTTCTCCGTCTGACTTACCTCTAACCCTTTTTGAAAACACTTGCTTACAGCAGTATCCTAATAAGAAAAATATTTTCTAAAATATGTTATGCTTGTATAAATAGGAATGCGTCCACACAAATCCCAGGGTTTAAAGAAGCTCAGAAGAAAGACCTTGAGAAAGACACTCATAACATATGGAACTCTTAAAAAAAAAATCTGTTCAGATGGTAGCTAGTTCCAACCCGCTAATCTAAGATTTGTGCCATGCAGGGATGTAAGACCAATAGTGCAACAATATTCCACATCTGGTGGACCTGCCCACACCTCAGACCATTCTGGAACATGGTTGCTAAGATAATGCCAGGCGAGAACGCCGCTAGACAGCTTGCAGATCAAGTAGGCCTGCTCACCAAAGGCGGACCATGTATGGAGCTTGTCTATTGATGTGCTTGTGCTATGCTTTTTTGTGGCGAAAAGCAGGACACCACGGGACAAAGTTAGGATGGAACCCGAAATTAAAGACTGTCCCACCGAAATTGTGATGGCTGCATCAGCATATATGCATATAACATATGTGTGCGCTTAAGTGTATATCTCTGGGTCTGTGTTTCTGGCAAAGAGTGTCTTTTTCAGAGTATGTATGACAATGCAAGTTTCTGTGCCTCACAGTGTCTGTCACTGAATGTGTATGTCTGGCATTCAGAGAGTATGTGTGTCCATGGGTTTATATGTCTGGTAATGCGATTGTTTGTATCTCTCTGTGTGTATCTTCTAGTGTATGTATCTGTTTGTATGTCTGGCGATGCAGGTGTGTATGAATGTCTGGCTCTGCAGGTGGTAACACTTAAAAGTGTATGTGTCTGTCAGTATGTATCTATGAGTTTTGGAACAAGTGCCAAGCAGGACCCAAAGGTTTCCTGACAGTCCTGTAACTTTGCATTTTGTTTCCTTTTTACCATTTGCCACAATGGGGCTCTGACAAAACTATGAAACTGAAACTGCAAATCTAAAAAGAAAAATAATCATTCTGTTCACTACATTATAATGTGCTTAACAATAATAACTTATTTGAACCTTTAACAAGACACATTAATGGCTTTCTGTGGGTGGGTGTGTCTGTCCTACAAATCCACACCTGCAGTGTCCTCTAATCTTCTTCATCAGTGTGTCACTTCAAAGTGTCAAACAGTGCCTGCCAGCAATTCTGTGAACTGTGCATTTGGGGTAATAATCTCCAACAAAATGCTAATTACAAGTTGTACAGATCGATCTAAGATGCCAAGAACTGTAAGATAATTGGGGAGGGCTTAATATATGCAGCTTGGCTTTGTTCAGTCCTCGGTTTCTTTTGAAATGAACGGGGACAAGTTATGAATTTAAACAAAGAAGGAAATGTAGGATTTAAGTGTCGCCCATGCGACTGCATGCTACACAATTTGTGATTCATTCATCTGAAACGAAAAACTATTTGTAATAGAAATAAAAAAAAAAAGGGTTATATTATTATGCAATACGAGTCTAGATGGATGTTCTCTCAGTGACTATCTGTGGTCACAGAAGATATCTCTAACTAAAATGAGTGCACTGTACAATATCATTTAGCAGGGAAAGATACATTTTAAAAGCCATCGATTCCAGAACGCCAACAAAATCTGCGTATACAATTTTTACAAAAAATATCCGGTGCTCTCATAAAGAGAATACCTCAATTAACGTGATTTTGTTGAGGAAAAACATGGTACATTGTCAATGGATAGGTTGTTAGTGTGTCGTAAGGGCCCAGGTAACGTTAAAGAGTTTTTGCCACTTTGTAGCTAGTATGAGGTGTCATTTTTAGCCATCTTTATTTTTAAATTATTGAGAAGTATTTATGAATTAATACTATGAAATTATTTTGCATTTCCTAGCTTAACATATTAATGATTTAAAAAATATATATATTAAGAAGTTGATATAATCATTTAACATATTTTTTCATACTCTGTAAAACAATGAAACATATGGTATTAGCAGCCAGAATATCTTGATTGAGGGGATTATCTGGCGGGAATACCTTCCTCAATATCCTCTCCACCACTTCCAAGAACAATGCATTTAAAGGAATGCAAAAAATATATTAAGAGGTTGTCTGAGCCTAATATGATTTTTAGTCCACAACATACAGACTTACGTATATTCATGCACGTCACCATTTTTCCAACCTCATAAAAAATATTTATTGAACTAATACAGCACTAAAGTAGGAATTGTATTTTCCATACAAATCTCTATTGTGTAGTGGGAATTTGTTCTCAGTGAAAGATGGATCTTTATCAGCAGCAGTTTAATTTAATAAGGTGTATGTATATACAGATGAACATATAAATACATATATATATTAATTACATGTCTTACACACACTATATGCATTTTTGGACAAAGAGTTTCTCTTGAAATGTGGGAAATAGAATAGAATAGATTTCTGCCTACTCATCAACTGATATTTATTAATCAAATCTAACTTTTTGATGACATGTTCTCAATTAACCAAATCCCTTTAAACAAAAAAAAAATAGAAAAAGCAAAAGGCTTGCACACTAATCCTGCGTGGCTCCTCACCCTTCACACAGACAAACTGTGCAAAAAATCATCCAATGGGAATCTGCGAAGCTCACAAGTCAAGGTGCTGGAAAATATACTAATAAATTGGGAGAAACAGTAGGAGTGTGTGAATTCTCAGCCAAAGAGATGATTTCAGCCGAAAAGGTGGAGCAGGACAGAGCCAGCCGCGGCCGGCAAGTGTGCCGATGAATAAAAGGTAAGTTTTATTACTATTTTAAAGAGTTCCTAGGGGGGCCGGTGGCCTATATGGCATTTTTAACACTATAGACTGGAATGCACGTTTGTATTGCAATCACTATAGTGTTTCTTTAACTGAAATATATAAACAAAATTAAAAAAAAAGCTGTTTTACACATCATAAGTTTAAAGTAAATATATTTTGAGCAAGAGTATTTTGTGCTTCATGGAACCTAGACATGCAAATCCTGCTATTTTCTTTTTTTAAAGAAAGTATAAAAATAGCCAGCATGTTTTAAAACTGCAGAGAGACCTTTACAAAAAATATTATATAAATTTTCAATTCTGCTAAATCTACCAGTTTCTAAAGTTTTTGGCTCAATTCCAGGAACAGTTGGAACCTAACAACAATCCTGATAAATGTAATGGGCTTTATGAATGTTATTCTGTGGATAATGTTTACAACTCTTAGATTGCAGGGACATGGTCTAATCAACAAAATCCCTACATTATGATGTAGTTGTTTTGATACAAAAAGTGTCCCTTTGAGTAACAAGCTGACAATAATTTGCTGTATCTAAAAAATGGTTAAAGGGACACTATAGTCACAAAAAAACCTTTAACTTAATGAAGCAGTTTTTTTTTGTATATATTATGCCTCGGAAGTTTCACTGCTAAATTCACTGACATTTAGGAGTTAAAGCGGCACTGTCATGCCGAGTCCCGTTTTTTTTTAACCCGCCTCCACTACATCCAATTGACCCCTTAGTCACTCCCAAATGTCCCTAAGCCCCCCATATTACCTATTTATTAATCTTTGATTTCTGCCCCGTTCTTTATTCAGGGCGCCGCCATCTTTGTGTGGGTAGATGAAGTCCCTGTGGGACACGTCATCTGCCCACACTAGATAGCACTGAGATTCCCGCACATGCCCAGTGAAACACTTGGACATGCGAACGGGAATTTCGTCTATTCATTCATCAGACAGACGAATGAATGAATGAATAGAAAAATCAGACAAACAAACACTGAGTATCAGTGTTCGTTCGTTCAGTTTATTACAAGGAGGGAGCTCCCCACCACTTCATAAGCCCCCCAGGTCCCCCCTCACTCTATGGGGGTCACTATGACCCCCATAATAGCATAAGGGAGATTAAAATCTCCCGAATGACCCTACTCGCTATACCGCTGACACAGTGCTCTGTGTCATTTTACACAGCGTGGGAAAGTTCTTTGGAATTTTCCCACGCTGTGTAAAATGACACAGAGCACTGTGATTGGCTTAAACCCACCAATCAGAGTGTTCTTAGCCTAATTGCAGAGCGGGGCAAGGCTTTATAAGCCTTCCCCTGCCCTGCGGAGCTCTGTCTGCGCGGAGCCCTCCATGGGTGAAGATGGATTTTTTTTTTGCGCTCGGGTTTTTTCTTTTTCGTTAGGTTTTTTTTTTGCGCTAGGTTTTTTTTTGCGCTCAGGTTTTTTATTTTATTTTAAGTTCGACGGGTATAATGGATTTTTATTTGGCCTTTTTTGGGGCGGGAAAATGAAGATTTTAGAAAAAAGAAGACATTGAATGGCAAGTTTAATTTTAATAATTTAAATTATAGAAAAAATGACTACAGAGTGAGATGAAACTGACCCTGGAGTCAAAAAAAAGGACTAGATGGGCAACAAATTTGGGCATTACCCAGAGCAATAAATAGTAGAAAGAAATTCCCAAAACGGCAGAGTTGCTGGAAGGGAGAGCAAGAGTCCAGCTTCCAACAAACGGTAACAGAGGGTGGGCCCATACATAAGGGTAAATAGCTCAAGTCCCATGGTATATAGGGTATCAATAAAATAATAAATCTTTAATAGAGAAATCTTAAAAAGTCAATGTTACAACCTAAAAATAGTGAAAGAAGTGAAAAAAAAAGTGCTAAACATACTGGGTCTGAATCTTAAGTGAAGTCTATCTAGTACAACACGAATGTAAAGGGTACTTAGGGCGATTAGACCTTGTATTTGCCTGGGAATCAGTAGCCTAAAGGAGACAGAGAGTATTAGTTACAAAGGACCTGCAAATATTATTGGTACCTAAACTGTGGGGGAGATAAACACTCCTCTAGGTCTAAAATCAGTCCCAGACTAAATAAATATAAAGAAAGACAGTAAAATTGTATAAACTGTCTTCCTATTAACCTTTGTTCCATAATGAAATGTCAGATGCTACTAGTAGTAGAAGCAATCATGAATGAATATCTATATTAATAGATCGTCTCACTCTCAATCTGAAATGCCAGATATCTCCACCTGCAACAAATGTATCTGCAACTTCAGTGTCAAAGGATGTGGGGGTGATGAAAACATATATATCATCCCCCTTATAAGCAATAGCTTGTCAGTATCCAAATAGTGGATTATACAGACAAGGATACATAGTTACAGCGAAAGAGAGCTTATTTAAGTAGTCTTATGGGATAGATATAGAACGAATATGCTGTCTCATTATCAAAGTACACTATCCAGGCACGGCTATCAATATTCCCTAGTTAAATAGTATTCATCCCACGAGATGTATAACGAGACTGCCTACGAAAGAAAAGCCCATAGTGAAACCCATAGTGAAATTAAAACTAAAAGCTTAAGTCTGGCGTCTTAGACGCGCATTTCGGCGCTATGTGGCGCCTTTGTCAAGAGCGGTAAAACCTTTTTAACCTTTGTAACTAAACCTTTGTAACTAATAAAAAATAGCGAGTAGGGGCAGATCATTTCCTAATACTAAGTAATCTTTTACTTAATATTAGTTGTGACGAGAGCAATCTCGCCACATTGCATTGGAGAAGCCTGGCTGCCCGCCTGCTGCCTTTGGACTATGGCCCTGGGAGATTGGGCCCTTTAAAAACAGTATTCGGCCATACCAGAGTGTATGTCACTCATTCTGGCCCTTTAAATACAGTGGGTCATTTGGTACTTGCCCTGTGTGAGCTGTGGTAACCCAGATAGCTAGGCCATGGAGCCTATTCGTGTGATTAAAGACTTTGGCTCCATGGCGATTAAACTGTATTCGGTTGGTCTGAGTGCCATTCACCTAATAATGTGAACTCAGACCTGAGCTATCTGGGGATATGTGAAATGTCTGTGTGTTATGTGTAAAATGTGACTTTATGTATTTTAAAGTGTTTTATGTCGTTTTGCAACCATGTGGTTAATGGAGTCTGCCTCTAGTCCTGGATAATTGGATTACTTCCCCCCCATTGTCTCCAGGATAGAGGGCCCTGTAAAACCATGCTTCCAGAAGGTCAAATGCACATTTGTACTAACTTTTGAACCCCTGGTCCAATTCGTATGATTTTTGAGTTCTATTTTTACCCTCAACTTGAGTCCTGTCTCTTATTGGGGGAATCTGCTACAAGGGATTGCTATGCTAGGCATATTCCCTTGCTATAATCACTGAGCTCTTGTAAGAGCTTGTTCCTGCTTCGTTCTGAAGGGAGATAGCTGCAGCCTGCGGTGCTTATGGTGTCTGGTGGAGTGCTTGGAGTCCTCTGGAAGCGCTAGGAGCATCTTTCAACGGAGGTACCCAGTCGGGGTGCCAGGCGATCCGTTTCATTGGTAGCAGCGGTGGGATGGCGTCCTAGTGCGAGGAAAAGCAGCTCAGAGACACCGGTAACGTGTGGAGTTGTGCAGCGTCCCTATCTTCAGCAACATAATGGAACCAGCAGTGGCTACAGCAAGCATGGCGTATAGCTACTCCGTACTAGAGTTTGGCACGATGGTAGGGTTGCACCTGAAGTTTTACGGACCCAATCCAGAGGAGAAATAAGTGCGGTTCGTGTGGGACATGGTGACCCGGAACCTACAACACAGGGCGTTGAGGGAAGGCCAGTGGGCACGTTGGGAGAAACTCCAGCCACAGGTAGAGTGGGACGAGGAAGAAACCGAGTGGCCGGTGGAGATGGGACCGAGGTCTCTCTACCGGCCCTACAGGGATGCTGGGCACCCGGCCCAGATCCCCAGCGGCAGTATGTTTTACAGGGAGGGGAGACAGTCGGTCTCACTCCCCAGCGGCAGAATGGGTTATTGGGGGAAGAGACAACCGGTCTCCCTCCCCAACAGCAACCAGAGGTACCCGAGGTAGAGGACCTCATAGACTGGTCCTGGGAGGACCCCCTGCAGGCAGGTGGAGATGGGACCGAGATCTCTCCACCGGCCCTACAGGGATGCTGGGCAACCGGCCCAGATCCCCAACTAGAGCTGGAGTTACAGAAAGTGGAGAGCATCGACCTCCCCCCCCAGCAGCAGGACACTGTATTGGGAGGAGAGACAGTCGGTCTCCCTCCACAAAGGCGGAAAGTATGTATGGGAGAGGAGCTTGCTACCACCTCTCCCCAGCAGCGGATCATTGATGTGCAGGGAATAGGGAGCCCAGTCTCCTTTCCCCAGCAGCAGGGCACTGTATTGGGAGGAGAGACAGTCGGTCTCCCTCCACAAAGGCGGAAAGTATGTATGGGAGAGGAGCTTGCTACCACCTCTCCCCAGCGGCGGATCCGTAATGTGCAGGGAATAGAGAGCCCAGTCTCCTTTCCCCAGCGGCAGAGTGTTCTATTGGGAGAGGAGCCTGTTACCCCCTCTCCCCAGCGGCAGCTTAATGTACCAGGGGGAGACTGTAAGCCCCCCACCGGTGCAGATGGGACCGTGGTCTCTGCACTTACCACACAGGGGGTAGGGATGGTCGGTCCTGCCCCCCCACGACAGGGCTGTTTAGCCAAAGGGGAGACAGTCGGTCTCCAGCAGCAGAGCTGTGTAACTAAAGGGGAGACAGTCGGTCTCCAGCAGCAGAGCAGTGCAGCTAAAGGGGAGACAGTCGGTCTCCAGCAACCAGGCTTCAACCAGACTACTCCCGTGGTAGTGCTGGCATCAGGGCAGAGTACCGCTGGTCTCTGCCCACTCAGCAACCCACCAAGGCAGCCTACCAGTCCCCCACACAGCCATGGTGAGGCACCTGGACATGGACAAATTTCTCCTCTACCCAGGTGTAGTAACCAGTTATTGTGGGTGGGCTGTATTGCTGTTTCTGTTTTGTGGGTGGGCTGCTGGACTAACAAGGGCACTGACCGGCAGGAGGTCAGATACCCTGTTAGTCGGTTTGGAAAAGGGGAGAGATGTGACGAGAGCAATCTCGCCACATTGCATTGGAGAAGCCTGGCTGCCCGCCTGCTGCCTTTGGACTATGGCCCTGGGAGATTGGGCCCTTTAAAAACAGTATTCGGCCATACCAGAGTGTATGTCACTCATTCTGGCCCTTTAAATACAGTGGGGTCATTTGGTACTTGCCCTGTGTGAGCTGTGGTAACCCAGATAGCTAGGCCATGGAGCCTATTCGTGTGATTAAAGACTTTGGCTCCATGGCGATTAAACTGTATTCGGTTGATCTGAGTGCCATTCACCTAATAATGTGCACTCAGACCTGAGATATCTGGGGATATGTGAAATGTCTGTGTGTTATGTGTAAAATGTGACTTTATGTATTTTAAAGTGTTTTATGTCGTTTTGCAACCATGTGGTTAATGGAGTCTGCCTCTAGTCCTGGATAATTGGATTACTTCCCCCCATTGTCTCCAGGATAGAGGGCCCTGTAAAACCATGCTTCCAGAAGGTCAAATGCACATTTGTACTAACTTTTGAACCCCTGGTCCAATTCGTATGATTTTTGAGTTCTATTTTTACCCTCAACTTGAGTCCTGTCTCTTATTGGGGGAATCTGCTACAAGGGATTGCTATGCTAGGCATATTCCCTTGCTATAATCACTGAGCTCTTGTAAGAGCTTGTTCCTGCTTCGTTCTGAAGGGAGATAGCTGCAGCCTGCGGTGCTTATGGTGTCTGGTGGAGTGCTTGGAGTCCTCTGGAAGCGCTAGGAGCATCTTTCAACGGAGGTACCCAGTCGGGGTGCCAGGCGATCCGTTTCATTAGTAAATGTGGCTGAAAGACCAATTTAGGTCTTTCAGCCTTTTAGTAGATAGCTCCCTGATACCGTGGGAATTAGGGAGTTATCTACTAAGCGGCTGCAAGATGCAGCCACAGCATGAATTGAATCGGAGTTTCATTCATTCGAATAAAATTCCAACACGAACAAAGTGCCGAATTGCGTTCTAAAACAAACGAACATACTGTTCTCATTCAGTTAGAACGCAATTCGGCAGTTTTGGCTAAAATGACAGGAAGCATCGTGGGAACACAGAGGAAAGGTGAGAATTATGGGGAAATTGCTCTGACCAGCGGAAATGAAGCACACTTTGCTCCTCCGCTGGTCAGAGCTGGTCAAGCGGAGGAAACCTCCATAAGGCAAAGAGTCCCTACTTTGTCTTATGATTTTAAATAAAACTATAGCAGACAGGAAGAAACGGAGAACAGATCCTGAGAGAGGGGGAGAAGAGGAAGAGATTGAGGAAAGGTAAGTTCGGCATGACAGTGCCGCTTTAAATCACTGTTGTTTCTGTTTATGCATCCCTAGCCACATCTCTCCTGGCTGTGACTGACACAGTCTGCATGAAAACAACATTTTTAAATTTTTTACAAGATGTAACTTACATTAAAAGTTTAAAACATCTCCTGCTCTGTAAATTGAACTAACAGGTGGCTCCTGATCGTCTAGCAAGCTATTAACAGTGCAAAAGATAAGAAATTCTAAATTAAACAGAATTTGCAATAAATGAAGTATGAACATTTGATGACTCTTTGCAGGAAGTGTTTAGGAAGGCTGTGTAAGTCACATGCAGGGAGGTGTGACTAGAGCTGCATAAATAATGTGATTTAACTTGTAAATGACAGATAATTGAGCAGTGAGACTGCAGGGTAAGAATCTATACACTCAAACTGCTTCATTTAGCTAAAGTTGTTTTAATAACTATATTTAAGAAACTGGAGAAACACAATACATGCTAGTTCACAATTTCAAGACATCTAAATGATAGGTTACTGAAAAACCATATAACATCTTGATGTTTAGGAGCTGACATGCCTGACCACTGCATGTGAGCATGTTGCAGACGTAATTACAGAACTAATTGCAGGCTGTTTCTGGAGTGGAACTGACCTAATCACTGTTTAAGCTGCAAATGAATTCAATTATCAAAACCAAAATTAACATTTACTTCTACTCCCTTTGGCAGCTCTGCAGTGAACTTTGGTTACTCTTTAGAGGCAATTTGCAAATGAGAACAGCCACAATTCTCACTCAGATACTTATCATTTGAGAGTAATAATTAGGTTTCAACATTGTACAGTAGGTGACACACATATTTAATGCATTATATATAATGCATTACAAATATGCAAAATATACCTAAAATGAAATGAAGCCTTTTTATTAAGACCTCCTTATTTCTAGATTATTAGCTTCACTTTTTTTTTATTTTTAAATAATTAAAATCACAGTTAAACTTCCCAATTTCCATTGGTCTGTTTAACCCCTGCAGCCTGACCATCCTTCTGCTAAATTTTGTTCAATTAGATGTTTTGCTTAACGAAGCATCAAGGACACTCAGTGCATGTGCAGCAATCATCCCTCATCTGTATAGTTTACATGCTGATGTGGCAATTTAAAATGATTTGATAACTGAATCTTTTCCAGTCAAAGCCCCTACTGCCTCTCGAGCATCTAGTGCAGGCTTCCCCACACTCCGGCCCCTCCAGATGTTGCTGAACTACAACACCCATGATTCTCAGTCTATCTATTTCATTCATAGAATCATGGGAGTTGTAGTTCAGCAACATCTGGAGGGCCGGAATTTGGGGACGCCTGATCTAGTGCCTCTCAACTCTGCCCTCCAACCCTCCCCCCAGAAGTTAATAGCCTACAACTTCCAGAATTCTTTAATTGCAAGAAATAGACAGAGAATCATGAGTGTTGCATTTCAGCAACATCTTTGTAACTTCTCAGTATATCATAAAGATAATTTCTCAAAGCACTTTGGAGTGCTACACTCGTATGATAAAGCTATACAATGGCCAAAGCAACTACATAATAAAATAAGATTACTAAGCAGATGCACAATTATTCAACAAATTGCAAATGGACAGTCACAAAGTATCTATTCCTTCTACTATATATTGCGAATCATATAGGACAGATGGTGGTTGGTCAAGATACATACACTTCACTTAATTCCAAAAGCTAGCACTGTTTAAAATATATTTTTGTGGGGGGCGGAGCCAAGCGGGAAACCTGACTAGACGCACATTACCAGAGCTCCTACCGTGATGGCCCAAACTCGACGGATAACCCGAGTAAAAACACTGGGACGCCTCCACAGGTCAGCCTATCGGCCAGAGGAGGCACTCTGGAACGCACCGATACCAGACTCGGCACCAATCCCGACCGGGAACCGCGGCAATAGACTGAGGCCTAGCGGACGCACGGGGGAAGGACGGCCGCCTTCCCGCCTGATGCGGAACACGACAAGCGAGAGCAAATCGTGCACCCCCCCCCCAGTGGACCGGTGTGGGTTATCCCGGTCCCCGCCGGACGGAGTGTCCCGAACCCAACACCAAGCGACAGGCACTAATACCTCTAAGAGACATGCGGTGACGGGAACACCCAAGATGGCGGTTCACCATCAGCCATCAATATCTGATAAGCTACGAGAACAACCGGATGCAATGCGCACCTGGGAACAAGCAAGTGACTCCATAACGCTTGCTTTTGAACGTTTCTGGGCCAAGCTAGAGGCACGCTTATGGACCAAAGTCCCACGACGAATTTCCTCTGCTACCTCCGGAGCTGATGGCAGTCGGGTGAGTGAGGGTCCGCTTCAGGGCACCACCACAACCCAAGCGCCCGATTCCCACGTTTCAAGCCCTCCCGGGCTGAGAGCAATAAGGGGCAAGCCCCTGAGGTGCCGGCCACATACGCGGGGAACAGCCAAGCGAAACCCCAAGCGACCTGCCAAGATTCCTCGCACCACCCCGAACGGGTTGAACCTGGCCCACAATGGTCCCCAGGCTCGTGGCCTACCAGCACCAGCCCTCATGCAACCCCGGGGCAGAAGGGGACTCCCGCCTCCGAAACGACGTAGCTCCACGCAGACGAAACAGCACTCAGGCGTGCGACCCACATCAGTGAGATCACGGATGACCGGCAAGCACAAGGCCCACAGCGGTGGAGTCCGCACTCCGGCTCACGCTGTGAAAGAGATGTCCCCAGTTTGCAATGTCGGTACAGACAACTGCCAGCACAGACCTAACCAGCGGGGATGCCCAAAAGTCTCCACATCATACCTGATAGAAATGGCCCCGATCAAGGACCGACGCCCGACATGGACCAGCGACAGGGTGATAGGGGACATTGGGTTGGCAAATGCAAAAGACTACCTATTGAAGCACAACAGTGGCATCGGATGACGGTCTGCGGACCCACCGCTGTGGACACTAGCCGTGCAGCACAACATTAAATACCCAGTACACCACCCAACCCTTTATAAATGACTTGATACACTCGTTCGTTTTAACTGTTAAAAATATGTCTAACAACATAAGCAAGTTTTAGCGAAGTTATATACTGTAAAATGTCTTAGCCTATGTCCAGCAACCACACGTCTCACAAGCATGTATATTTCGAAGTTAAAGTGTATTTTATCAACCTGTAACGTACGCCACTAGCTAACACTATCTGTTACCAATCGACTAACCATAGATGTAAGTAACACAGATATGGAACATTTTTTTTTTTTTTCTTATTTAAGTTAACAGTACTAATTTGCATGTAAGTTTAGCTACAGTGGCTGTCAATTGCTCACATAGTCTGACCCTAACAGCAGAACATAAGCAACATGTCCATGATATTTTTCTCCACATGCCTACATCTACCCTGTTCAATATATAGACATAAAAACTTAGCATGTAAAGTGTTAAATGTTTATTTTACTACGCATCGTTTTCCTCACGTTACTTATATAAGCGAGAATTTAATTTGTTATCAGCCTTCATAATATAAAATTATGCATAGCTAGCTAATGCCATGACAATTAATGCAAATGTATACCAGTATACCCTGAAGACGCTATTGTGGCGCACTAAGGCTATTTGCACACTCTGATTTTGATTACTTTTGCTTTTTATCCAAGCTTGTACCACTCTGTTTATTTGAATGTTTCACAAAAAAAAAAAACCCATGGCAATCTTTCTTTGAGGTGCATTGCACACCATCTTGATACTATTACCTCATGTCACCCCACAATGCCTCCCTCTTTCTCTTATGTACCCCATGACGTATATGCCATAATAAAAGAAAGATTTACAAAAAAAAAAAATATATATATATTTTTGTGACTTTGCCAACTCCAATGCCACGATTGCAGAAGGTCTTTTTATTGTAAATACCAAGCGAGGGTGGAGATCCTGTTGTGATGACATTTCACAAGCCAAAAATGCCTTTGTTTACGTTAGTATGGGATGCTTTGGTTCACTTTATTTGTCCAAGTACCCATCTCCACTACAAAGCATATCGGCACAGAACATGACACAATAATTACAGGCGTCTTTTTATGACAAGACCGCAGCACTCAGAGGCCGACTGAAAATATTCTGACTTTGAAGCATGAAACCCTACTACAACCAGCCCAATAGCAGACTGGAGCTTCAAATTTGTAAAAGGGAAACGCACTTCTGTGGAATTTACACTGTTGAATATAACATCGAAGATCACATGTAGCTTCTATGAACCTATTTTTCATGAGATATTCTTTTTTTTTTTTTTAAATTTGTATTAAAGATTTATCAAATTACATCATAATCCAGTTCAGACAAGGCAAAGCAAAAGAAAACATTTTAAATGAAGATAAATAGAAACACTGTTTGTTTTCCCCTCCACTTTGTATGCTTTCTCTTAGCTGACTGGCAGGTGCAAAGGAACGGGCCTTATAACAATGACTATCAGGGAGCTCTGATTGCGGCGCCCAATTGCAGGTGGTGGATGTGCATCCAGCCGTCCCCAGGAAAGGTGTCAAACTGTTCAAACATATTTTCATTACTTACAATGGGGGAAGGTGGGCATTATACCACTAAAGCGGGTTATGGTGCTTGGAGTGTTCCTTTAAATCTTCAGCACATGATTTAGCTTTCTAATAAAATACTCATCGGTGTCTCTAAAAGCGAAGCATATTCTACCACTAATTCTATGGGACAGCGAGCTCTCAATGCATACAAGTGTGCCTGCCTCCCCACCAGAAAGAAGATGAAAGGTTGACATATAACTACATAATATCAGGGTTGTTAGAATCCACAGACATACATAATAATTACTAAAAACTATTTGTAGGATTCCTTTTTAGAAGTGGCATTTTTATTAGCTTGTAGGTTCTCCATTTAATCGTTAAAGGATTTGGACTGTCACAGTTAGGAGCCAGGTGTAGAGTAAAAGTGTGTTACAATTGCAAGCACTTACTCTATGTGACCCACTTAAGAAACCCAACTAAAAAGAGTTTTAACAAGCTAGGTGCTGACCTCTATCAAGAACATTTGTACATCCCAAGAAGAGCAACATTGAACAAACCGAAATGCTGCAAACCTAAAAGAGACACTAAATTTAATTTTCACACTGTTCTTTAATAGAAACAAGAAGGCCCCAATTAGGTCTCCTGTACCAATTTAATATTAAATCCATTTTTGACACTAAATAAGGATTGGAGAGGGTGGTGGTGATCCGGTGACACTATGTGCAACACTAGTAAAGTTAGGAATAGCTATTCTTTAAAAGAGACATGGCAGCCTGATGTGCATGTGTTCAGCATTAGGTGGCCTTGCAAACCAACTAATGCCCATCATTACCTTGCATAGGAATGCATATTTTGTGATTTTCTCTGATGAACAATGACCCAAATCAGGACTGCTTTGATAAATCTGGGAATATATAAATAACTAAACACTTTCAATGAGGAAGAAGTATGAAAAGGAGGGTGCCTAACAGCCCCCTACCATCTGCGGCAATTTAAGACAAGCTGATTAAAACTTTTTTAGGAGATTGTCATCACTTACCTAAATATTCTAGTCCAAGCCTTTCACATGAGCCTAGACATGCTTGTATTGTATTTTGATACCCATAGTCTCCTGGCCATAGTTTGGTGGTAATCCAGAGCTCCTCTCTATTCACACCACTTTCAGCAATAGCTTTTCCAACAAACGCTTCATTGCCATATCTCTTGGCTGTGTCAATGTGGCGGATGCCACAGTTTCTTAGACCATAGAGTAGTGCATTATGGGAATATCCTCCGTGATGTGACATCCCTATGGAAATGAGACAGTCATTAGTATGCCAATACAAAGTAATGTAAAATAAAAAAAATAAAAAACTTTACACAGGGTCGTTCATGTTATTTGTCACCAGGCAAAAACAGATAAAATTGAGAAAAGAATAAAAACTATATATATATATATATATATATATATATATATATATATCCCTCTCATCTTTATTCACATATTCAATTAGCTAGCTGGGACTTCTGCTATGTTATCACATTTTACAATATTGCCGCAAATTGCAACTTTCTAATTGTATACCCATTAATGCAGCAAAACGCAGCTTGTGGTGACCTCAAAACACAGTACAAATAGAATCAATCTAAATGGCACGCTATGCACCACTAGGGATAAAACGCAGACCTAAATAATGCAATTTATGTCACAGACAGGGTACAGTTGGGACAAGGTAGAAAGTAGGTGGCTAATGCGCGCTTACAATAAATACCAACAAACTAAAAAAAATGTATTGTATACTTTATTTCAATATGAGTTCTGAATGCAAATTAAGTCCTATTACTTTTATCTTTGATAAACCTACAACTACACTGACACTCAAATGAGCTAAAACCACAAAAGGTGGAATTGATTATGCAAATGTGAATTTTGGTTTCAAATTTCAGAATGGATTAATTTTGATAAACACTCTTACAGAAGGTACGACCATCATGAAACCAATGTGGTTTCCACTTCCAGTTTAGGGGCATCTGTGATACACTAAACAAACATTATCTAATCAGTACACATATATCAGCATTTATCAATGCTTAGATAGAGGTCTCAAATAGGGTGCAATTGCACAAAGGAATGGTTTCACTTAGGAAGGTTCTCAGGCAACACAGTGATATGGGCACAGCCTGGTAGAACAGAAGAACCAAGGCTCCCGAGAGGCCGAGAGTATAATGGCCAGCAACGGATGAATGAAGCCCATTCACAAAGTCTGCCAATTGGCACACACCATCTCTGCGTGCTAATGACTCTGGCAGAACACACAGGGCAGAAAAAAAGCTTCTCAATGTCAACCTGTCATAGCGAAAGGGCAGAATGTGCTGCCAGAATTCCCCTCCGCATGGATTTTGAAGGGTACATTGGAAACCAAACAAAGAATTAAATAAGTCTACTTAAACAAGAACAAATTATTCAGATCTTATGAACCCCGCTGCACTGCTCGCCAGCTCACAAAGAGTTAAACACATGTAGAAGGTATTTTTCTAATTAATATTAGAATTAGAACCCCCCACACATGCCACATTACCCCATACCCCCCACATTCTACATCCCCCCCGTACCTTAACATTTTACAGCTTCCATTTACCCGTTTCACGACCCTACACCCCCACATGCTTCACCCTCTCATAACACCCCCCTACACCTCCACATGCTTCCCCTTCCCATACTCCCACATGTTTCACTGCCCTATACCCCCACATGCTTAACCCCACATGCATTCACCCCCTATGCCCTCACAAACATAAACAAACTACTCCACTAACAGCCATCTACTTATACACCCACTACACTGCAAACAGTCCCATTCACTGACGCACAATCCTACAAGCAGCATCCCCACAATAATTCCCATCTGTTCAGGCATTTGGACAGCAACATCTGGAAATTGTTGACACTATTTTTTAAAATGTCCGAATATTACAAATAAGGCTTTGAATGAACCAAAATATTGACAGGATTTCTGCCTGATCAAATCTGGATCAAAATGGATCCGATTCGTTTAATCCAGGCCCAGTATTTTAAAAATCCAAACTATCTGCCCAATGGTTGGGTTGCTAGCAACTGTTTGTGAGCCACCACAATATTTGTATGCACTTTCCCCTTGTGTATAAATGTAAATCTTTACAGCAGTACTATTGTTCAGATATGCATCTTTAAGCAGTAACCCCCTACCCAATTTTTTTTAATAGCACAAATTCAAAAACATATAAACCCTGAGGATTAAGGATGAAAAGGAAGGATTTGTATTCTATACAATATTCCATGTGAATACCAGCACATGAGGTTTGAATATGATAGCTAAGTTGTTTTATCTTTACAACTACACTTCAAATGATTATTAGTATTTTATCGTTTTGGATATTCCACATGTAATTAGTTAAACATTCACTTTTCTGCTTGCAATGTAGAGTTTAAATTGGAACAGAACAATAATCTAAAATGTGATTTGATCAGTATGGAGTGCATGTGTTCTTCACTGTACAATTACGTTCTGCAAATCTAGCACACACCAAGCTTCAAAGCGGTCCCCTTAAAGTGTTCTTTAAAAGTCTGCCAAGGGAGGAGAGGAAGGAGAATGCCTTTATTTCCTTCATGATCTTTCCCACCGATTCACAGACCCATCCTCACCTCTGCCAAATTGTTTTCAGATGCTCGGCTCCCAGAGGTTGCCCTAGAAACGGGTGAAAAGAAGTAGCTTTCTTCCATGGAAACCCAGAGCAGCCAGAGGGATGGGGGCCTCCAACACAAGTCAATTCAGATTTCCAGGTTCAGTGAACCCATTCTGAGCAGCACAATGTGGCCAGCCTGGATAAGGAAAGCTGATGGGTACTCACAAAAAGAATCCTTTACCAACTTTAAATTACCCCTCATCTTTTCTAAGCACTCTACACCCCCTTGCTATATAACTACTAAAGAAGTACTTACCCTAGTAAGGGATTTTCTTTAAAATGTTACATAGCTGTAGATATTTTCTGTGTATATTTTGTCAGTTGCAATTTGAGACACTAAAGAGAAAGACAACCTAGTTATGAAACAGTTAAAAGCACACTGTCACCTATCAGCACTATTTACTGGGGTATCGGCACTATTCCTGAAAGAAGAAAAGAAAAACACAGCCAGTATCCTGTTGACATGGTTGTCAATGATGCATCCAAACCAACCTAAAAAGGAGGGGAAAATAAGGCTCCCTCCTGCTAACATGGTTACTTCTGATCTAACACCATCCCAGCTAAACCTGTTAACAATACTTTGTTAGTAGTAGTCTCTCTAAGACATCCCTTCATCTCATGAAATAGTATAAAGACTTTTTTGGACCAAAAAAAAGTATATCCACATAAATATTTTGCTAATTTAACAGCCAATTGTTGCTGCTATAATAATATAGGATTTCATGTTAACAGCAGTTGAACTTGGGACCACAGTGGAAAAAAAAGAATCATATCTTCCACGCACAGGGTAGGCAACCTTTTAGCAGCACTGTGCCGAAATAAGATTGTGATGCCCCGTAGCGTGCTGGTCCTATTCTCTTTAAATTGAGATGTGTATGTTGCCGTATTCTGCTTGTATTATTTATACTGCAGTTGCTTTGTATCCTTGAATTTGTGCGTATATGAGCTATTATATTGTCTATGTTCATGAGTAGTTTGTGGTATCTTGTATGATGCTTATGAATGTGGGCTGTGTATGGGGGCTGCTTGTGGAATTGTCAGTGTTGATGGATATGTCACATTGTGTGTGTGTGTTTGGTAGTGTGTGCTGCATGCGGGGTTGTGTGTATGTGTGTGGATTGTAAGTGGTGTTGAGTTTGTGGGGATTGTGTGTATGTTTGTGTGTGGGCTGTAGGTATTTGTGTGAGGGGGAGGCTTATTCTCCAGGTGGCTTCCCTAGAACACTAGCAGTGTTGGTGGCTTCCCTAGAGTCCAGTGAGGACCAGGCTGGCCAGATACAGGTCAAGGACAGGAGCTGCAACAGCAGCTGCGGGCTGCTCTACTCCAGTGTGGATTCCCATTCACAAGTGCTGGGTGGAAGTGATCTCAGATCAGTTCCTTTACATGCTGCAATGCATACATTGAGGATTGTCCTTCACCACCTTTTCGTATTAGCAGATATCTGAAGTTTCACTGGGACTCCTGATAGGCCAGAGCCTGTTTGGCTCAACAGCCTTGAGTGCCGTGCAAAGACACCTCAAGTGCCGTGCATGGCACACGTGCCATAGGTTGCCTACCCCTGTAGTGTATCAAGAATAAAATAAAATAAATAAATAGACAGACCCATCTGTAGCCCTCTTTCTCAGATTGTGCTCCTGCTAGTTCCAGGTCCGGAATCCTGAAACTGTGTATGGAATAATTATGTGAAATTAAAAGAGACTATACAAAAGGAGACGGAACCCTATAAGATGAAAGGAAGACCTTGTACCACTGGACTCAGGTGAAATAATGATAAGCTCACTAGACAGCACATTATAGATGTGATATCCTCATTAGCAGGTGTTCCCACTGGCTACCAGCAAGATTCACCTTCACTGTCGGTCACTAAAATAGCAGTTTTGGGGCTGCCAGTCCACTATAAAAGGAACCTTATCAGTGAACCAAATGTCAAGAAATCATATTTTCCAAAAAGGAATTGTGGCAGGGTGGACAGGCTAGTGACACGACCTGTGTCACTGATACTACCCATCAGGTTTGCTTGGAAGGGAGGCAAGCCACCAGAAGAAGTGGCATATCAGCCTTTAAGTGATCATGGGACACAGTTGCAAATTTATAATCTTGGCAAGTGTTATCGATTTCTGGTTTCCATAAAGGTTTGTAAGAAAACCTCTACTGTGGCAGATGAACAGAGAACCTGTGAAGGATTAGTGTAAATGTTAAACAAACCGGTCCGAAAAGTCGACAACACTAACCAGGATCTTAACATTGAAATGGGGTAGTCATTTAAAAACTGCCAATAACCAGAGCACACTATAGCCTTTCCATACATAGTAACACTTGGGATACATTATTCTAAATCATTTTGTAGATTATCACAATTATATTTAGTAGTAAGAGTGGATGTTAATAACATAAAACAAGTACTTAAGAAGAATACTGATATCTGTTCAGTTCCGATGTGGAGGAAGAATGCTGTAACATTGTTTTCAAGATAGGATATCTGATTTTGGTGGCTTTTGAATGTTTTTCAGTCAGACATATTTCTGTGCATTTACACATTTAATTATATATTTTATATTTTTTGAAAGGCTTAAAATTTTGAGGTTTTAATAAGTTAATTACATTTTTAGATCACCCTGTGATCAAGATGTTTTGTAACCTGAAATACTTTTATTTTTCCAAAATATGTATCAAAGTTAATTGTATTCTTCTATTAATAATACAATTATAATACAAATGAGGGTCTTTGACAATTGCTCCTGCTCTATCAAAAGCTTGCTAGACCCTGCAAGAGCCTCCTGTATGTAATTAAAGTTCATTTTACAGAGCAGGAGATACAAACTTTCAAAAATAAGTAACATCTGATGGAAATTAAACCATTTTTTTTCATGCAGATTGTGCCAGTCACAGCCAGGGGAGGTGTCGTTAGGGCTGCATAAACAGAAACAAATGTGATTTAATGCCTAAATGGCAGTCAGTTGAGCAGTGCGACTTCAGTGGTATAATCTATACACAAAACCTACTTCATTAAGTTAATGTTGTTTTGGTGATTATAGTGTCCTTTTGAAAAAAAAGAGGTTTACGTGTTTCCACTCGTAGCTCCTTAAGTACTCGTGGGTGAATACCGTCAAGCCCTGGAGCTTTTTTTCTTTAGTTGTTGCAGCACCTTGTCTTGAGTCATCCAGTCATTATTTTTCTGCAGGTTTTTAATAACACATTTAGGGCCCCCACCCACCACTAAGGGGTGTGGGCCAGGAGGGGGGGGCAATATGCCCCCCTCCCTATTGTTAATTAGGGCCCCCACCCGCTACTCAGGGGTGGGGGCGGGGGGGAGGACAATCCCTTATTGTTATTTATGGCCCCCATCTGTCTCTCAGGGATGAGGGCCAGGGGGAGGATAATAGCCCCCCCCCCCCCCCCCCACCCGCTGCTCAGAGGTGGAGGCCAGGGGGAGAGGACAATAGGTTCCCCCCATTATTGCTATTTAGGGCCCCCACCCGCCGCTTATGTGTAGGGGGCAATAAGTCTCCACTTTAGTTTAATAGCCTCCACTCGTGCAGCACGGGTGGGGGCTCAGGAGGGGGGATACTAGGGTTTTGTGTTTTTATAACAGTGAGCAGTCTCTGGCTGCTCACTGTTTAGTAGACATGCCCCTACCTGCGGCATAGCGAGTAGGGGCAGTATTTACTAATACTAAGTAATCTTTTGGTAGATAGCTCCCTATGAGATTTAGGGTGCTATCTATTAAGCGACTGCAAGATGCAGCCACAGCACGAATAGGATCGGAGTTTCATTCATTCTAATAATTCATTCTAGTATCATAATTCATTCTAGTAATTCCGATCGGAACAAAGTCCCGAATTGCATCCTAACATAGGGAAACTGTTCTCATTCTGTTAGGGCAAAATTCGATAGTTTCACCGACTCTCTGTCTAAGTGACAGGATGCTCGGGAAAAGTGAAAGGAGGCTTCGCGGGAACACAGAGGAAAGGTGAGAATTGTGGGAAAACTGCTCTGACCACCAGAAATGAAGCACACTTTGCTCCTCCGCTGGTCAAAGCTGATCAAGCGTAGGAAACCTCCATAAGACAAAGAATTCCCTACTTTGTCTTATGTTTTAAAGTAAACTAGAGCAGACAGGAAGAAATGCAAAACAGATCCTGACAGAGGAAGAGAAGAGGAACTGATTAAAGAAAGGTACGTTCGGCATGACAGTGCCGCTTTAAGTGCTTAAACCATTTTTTAAATCTGTTGGTTTAGTTTCCCACTAAGCCACATTGATTTTAATATTTTTATTTTGTACCTTTCTAATATTTGTTTGAAGATATTCCATTTATCCTCAAAATTGTTTTTCACTAAAACGTTTCTGCTACTCAATATGTTGTAAAGCTGATCTTATTTTATTGAAATTAGCCTTTTTACATTTGTTTTAGTATACCAAATGTGCATTTTTGTTGAGTTTATTTTTTATTTTTTGTTTATTTCAAAAGACACCATATTGTGATCATCATTTCCCAAGTGCCCCCTACTTGAATGTGTCAGAATATCAACATTGTTTGTTCTAACCATATCCAGACATGCATATTTTCTAGTTGGTGCCTGTACCAGTTGTCTCCATGTATTGTTTTTATTGAGGCATTTTATAGATATAAAAACATGACACATTCATTGTTACATAAAAAAAGTAAGATTGGTACATACACTGGTAAGCATGAGTCACCTAGGACCCACTAATGTCAAGCAACTTGATAGCTTTGCATCCCAATCCTTACTGCTTGTACTAGTTGTGACATGGTGTCATTAAACAGTTTTAAAACCCTGATTCCCCCTTGCTGAATTACTAGTCCCTCTATCCCAATTTATGTCTTGGTAATTAAAATCTCCAATAAAGATGTGAAGCTTTCCCAATTTGATCTATCAGTTTCTCACAGCTTCCTGTACTCCTTCAATAATATTTTTTTTAACAAATTAAAGGAACACTACAGGGAGTGCAGAATTATTAGGCAAATGAGTATTTTGACCACATCATCCTCTTTATGCATGTTGTCTTACTCCAAGCTGTATAGGCTCGAAAGCCTACTACCAATTAAGCATATTAGGTGATGTGCATCTCTGTAATGAGAAGGGGTGTGGTCTAATGACATCAACACCCTATATCAGGTGTGGATAATTATTAGGCAACTTCCTTTCCTTTGGCAAAATGGGTCAAAAGAAGGACTTGACAGGCTCAGAAAAGTCAAAAATAGTGAGATATCTTGCAGGGGGATGCAGCACTCTTAAAATTGCAAAGCTTCTGAAGCGTGATCATCGAACAATCAAGCATTTCATTCAAAATAGTCAACAGGGTCACAAGAAGCGTGTGGAAAAACCAAGGTGCAAAATAACTGCCCATGAACTGAGAAAAGTCAAGCGTGCAGCTGCCAAGATGCCACTTGCCACCAGTTTGGCCATATTTCAGAGCTGCAACATCACTGGAGTGCCCAAAAGCACAAGGTGTGCAATACTCAGAGACATGGCCAAGGTAAGAAAGGCTGAAAGACGACCACCACTGAACAAGACACACAAGCTGAAACGTCAAGACTGGGCCAAGAAATATCTCAAGACTGATTTTTCTAAGGTTTTATGGACTGATGAAATGAGAGTGAGTCTTGATGGGCCAGATGGATGGGCCCGTGGCTGGATTGGTAAAGGGCAGAGAGCTCCAGTCCGACTCAGACGCCAGCAAGGTAGAGGTGGAGTACTGGTTTGGGCTGGTATCATCAAAGATGAGCTTGTGGGGCCTTTTCGGGTTGAGGATGGAGTCAAGCTCAACTCCCAGTCCTACTGCCAGTTTCTGGAAGACACCTTCTTCAAGCAGTGGTACAGGAAGAAGTCTGCATCCTTCAAGAAAAACATGATTTTCATGCAGGACAATGCTCCATCACACGCGTCCAAGTACTCCACAGCGTGGCTGGCAAGAAAGGGTATAAAAGAAGAAAATCTAATGACATGGCCTCCTTGTTCACCTGATCTGAACCCCATTGAGAACCTGTGGTCCATCATCAAATGTGAGATTTACAAGGAGGGAAAACAGTACACCTCTCTGAACAGTGTCTGTGAGGCTGTGGTTGCTTCTGCACGCAATGTTGATGGTGAACAGATCAAAACACTCTCAGAATCCATGGATGGCAGGCTTTTGAGTGTCCTTGCAAAGAAAGGTGGCTATATTGGTCACTGATTTGTTTTTGTTTTGTTTTTGAATGTCAGAAATGTATATTTGTGAATGTTGAGATGTTATATTGGTTTCACTGGTAAAAATAAATAATTGAAATGGGTATATATTTGTTTTTTGTTAAGTTGCCTAATAATTATGCACAGTAATAGTCACCTGCACACACAGATATCCCCCTAAAATAGCTAAAACTAAAAACAAACTAAAAACTACTTCCAAAAATATTCAGCTTTGATATTAATGAGTTTTTTGGGTTCATTGAGAACATGGTTGTTGTTCAATAATAAAATTATTCCTCAAAAATACAACTTGCCTAATAATTCTGCACTCCCTGTATAGTTACCAGAACAACTACAGCTTAACCCCTTAAGACCGCAGCCAAATGTACAAGTTGTGATCAAAACAAAACGTAAACAAAACCTGGCATTTGCGCTATATGTCTGTCCAACCGTAATTCACCTCTTTCATATTAAATGCACACACACTTATTATATATAATTTTATTCAGGGGAAACAGGGCTTTCGTTTAACATCTTATATTTAGGTATGGAACATAATTTAATATGAAAAAAATATTTAAAAAAAAATGGGAGAAAATAATAATTTTTTGTTTTAGCTCTACGTGACATTTTAACTGTGAATGTCAAAATACTGTTAGCTTTTACTGCAATACAATTCACATATTTGTATTCAGCGATGTCTCACGTGTAAAACAGTACCCCCTAGGTTTTATGGTGTTTTGGGAAGTTACAGGGTCAAATATAGCGTGTTACATATTTCAGTTTTTTCACATTTCCAGATTGGTTCGCCAGATTGGTTACGTTGCCTTTGAGATCATATGGTAGCCCAGGAATAAGAATTACCCCCATGATGGCATACCTTTTGCAAAAGAAGACAACCCAAGGTATTGCAAATGGAGTATGTCCAATCTTTTTTAGTAGCCACTTGGTCACAAACACTGGCCAAAGTTAGTGTTAATATTTGAAAATGCAAAAAACTAATTTGAACGCAAATTGTGACCAGTGTTTGTGACTAAGTGGCTACTAAAATAACTGAACAACTGAACTGAACTCTATGTAACAGATCGCCTGGCACCCCGACTGGGTACCTCCGTTAAAGGATGCTCCTAGTGTTTCCTGAGGACTCCAAGCACTCTGGCAGACACCACAATCACTGAACCGAAGAAGCATAAAAATCCTCTCAAGCATATGAATGCTGTAGACAGTTGAATAGGAAACCATACGAATAGATTTACCCTCCTAGCAGTCAAACTGGAACAGCATACAATAAATCCTCCCCCAATATTGAGACGACACTTCACTTTGAGGGTTAAGCAGGAACTCCCTGTACTGGCACATACAGCCTCTTTTATTCACAATCCACAAAAAATAGTACTGCCCACAGGGTTTTGCAGAACAACCAATAAACACATTACAACACATACAATGCAAGTACAGCAGCCAATCAGACGCAATGGGACAATAGAAACACACCCAGCATATTCCTCCCCTCTGCTTAGGAGATAATTGAGTCAATTACTGTATCTACTCAATTATCTCCAAGCTGAAAAGTTACACTTTTTATACATTTATATAACATTGTGAGTTAACATCGTACATACATAAAACTTATATTATTTTAACCAGTATAACTTGGGGACAGTGGCTTACACACAACCCATGGGGCCCCGGTGCGAAAACTGATCCGTGGGCCCCCCCGCGCGCGCTTACTCTGCGCGGGCTGGGGCCGCAACACATGGCGGCGGGCACCGGGTCGCAGGGCTGCGACCTGTGCGACTGCGGTATGTACGCCAGTGCATGCATAAACACATACACTTAAAGGACCACTACAGACACCCAGATCACATCAACTCAATTAAGTGGTCTGGGTGCCAGGTCCCTCTAGTTTTAACCCTGCAGCTGAAAACATAGCAGTTTCAGAGAATCTGCTATGTTTCACTGAGGGTTAATCCAGCCTCTAGTGGCTGTCTCATTGACAGCCGCTAGAGGATTTTCTGCGATTCTCACTTTGAAAATCACAGTGAGAAGACGCTGAACGTCCATAGGAAAGCATTGAGTAATGCTTTCCTATGGGCGGTTTGAATGCGCACGTGGCTCTTGCCACGAAGGCGCATTCGGAGCTGAGAGGCGGATCGGGGCGGAGAGATTCCCAGCGCCAAGGGAGTCCGGCGCTGGAGAAAGGTAAGTGCTTAAGACACACACACACTCTCATGAACAGACGCACACATTTACTGACAGACACACACTCAGTGACAGACATACATACACACTCACTAACAGACGCACACAAACATACTCAGTAACATACACTCACACACACACACACACACACACACTCACAAACACACACACACACACACTCACAAACACACACTAACACACAAACACTAACACACACTCACACTCTAACACACACTCACAAACACACACTAACACACACTCACTAACATACACTCACACACACTCACACACACTCACACACACTCACACTCTAACACACACTCACACACACTCACACACACTCTAACACACACTCTAACACACACTCACACACTAACATACACTAACACACACTCACACACTAACATACACTCACACACACACTAACACATTTTTTTTTAATCCCCCCAGCCTCCTTACCTGTGGGAGAGCTGAGGGGATTCCCTGGGGTCCAGTGGTGTTGCTGGCCCTGCTGTCACCCGGCTGGCCGGTCCTGCGGGCGCGCGAGGGAGCACTGTCCCCTGGTTGCTTTCTCTTTAGCTCCCTCACGCGCCGCGTACTGATGCCGGAGCCGGAAGATGACGTCATCTTCTGGCTCCAGTATCAGTGCGGTGCGCGAGGGAGCTGAAGAGGAAGCACCCAGGAGACAGTGCTCCCTCGCGCGCCCGCAGGACCGGCCAGCCGGGTGACAGCAGGGCCAGCCTCGGGGGGCCCTGAGGTGGCCGGCTCCTGGGCCCCCCAGGAGAAGAGGCTGGCCCAGTGACATACATACCTGGGTCGCAGGGTGGCCGGGCCCCCTGGTGGTCCGGGCCCGGTCGCAGCCGCGACCCCTGCGACCCCGGTATGTACACCACTGCTTGGGGACAAACATATCCAAAATTCACTTGAATAGGTTATGGGGTTTAACGGTTAGGTTGAAGTCCTTTGTTTTCACTTGTAAGCATGGCTTTTCCTGCCCAAACCAGTTCCCACTGGTTTGGCAGTGTCCCTGGGACAACACCCTGCTGGAGAACAATGGATCCGGGGGAGGGGAAGAGGAAGTGTCCAAAAAGTTTCAGTATGTCCATACACTGTTTTTAAAAGGCCAGCACAGTACAATAAAAGTCCATTCGCTGTGCTTAAAGGGCCAGTAGCCGCACAATAAAATACAATATGCCCAAATATTGCATTCAAAAGTACAACTTTACCAGGGGCCATAGTCAGCAGGTAGGAGGCGGGCAGCCAGGCCTCTCCAATGCCCAGTGGCGAGGCGGGTTCCGCCACACCCTATTTGCAATACCCTGGGTTGTCTACTATTGCAAATGGTATGCCATCATGGGGGTAATTTTCATTCCTGGGCTACCATACGGTCTCAAAGGCAACCTGGCAAATTTTAATGTAAAAACTGAAACGCAAGCCTTATATTTGACTCTGTAACTTTTGAAAACACTATAAAACCTGTACATGAGGGGTACTATTATACTCAGGAGACTTCACTGAACACAAATATTAGTGTTTCAAAACAGTAAAACGTATCACAACAATTATATTGTCAGTGTAAGTGCCATTTGTGTGTGAAAAATGCAAAAAATTTCACTGTCACTGACGATATCGGCGTTGTAATATATTTTCCTGTTTTGACACACTAATATTTGTGTTTAGCGAAGTCTTCCGAGTAAAACAGTACCCCCCATGTACAGGTTTTATCGTGTCTTGGGAAGTTACAGGGTTAAATATAGTGCTAGAAAATAAAATTCCCTGAACTTTCAGCCTGGGTTGTCAGGCAGGTCCTGCAAATTGTAACTAATAAAATGACCTAATTATGTAAAATGATTACATAAATATATACGTAGAATTATTATATATATATATATATATATGTGTATATATATATATATATATATGTATATAATTTTTTTTATTATTTTTATTTATATATAGGTATATATATAGTGATATATACATATATACTTATGTATATAGATATATATATTATTTCGTTCTACATGTATTTTGATATCAATATATATTTATTAATTTTAAAATACAGTTAGAACGAAATTACGCATGTATATATATTTTTTATCTATTTATTTTTTATTATTTTTTTAATTTTATTTTTTAACGTATTTATATATTTATTTATTTTTTTATATATAAATATATATATAATGAAAATGATATATATATATATATATTTAATCAATATCATTGTACGTGTATTTTGATATTAATATATATATATGTATATATATAATTATGTATATATTAATATTAAAATACACAGACAGTGTATGTATATTTATGTGTATGTGTGTATAAGTGTATATATTGTGGCGAAACCAACCTCGCCACTGTGAACTGGGGAAGCCTGGTTGTTAGCCTCTTGCCCTGTGACTATGGCCATGCAGGTTAAACCTTTTATTTTCCCTGCAGAAAGGCATATTCGTGCGTTTCTGCCAGGGTGTTCGGTAGATTTGATCTACCGAACAAACTGACGAATGCGCGACCCCCTGGGAGTTGGAGTGAGCCTTCAATTTACCTCCATGAAGCTGCGGTTAACCGCAGCTTAATTGACGAATCCAGGGTGGTCTTTGATCGGTTGCCGACCACGAGGCGGCGGCCATTTTAATCGTGCGAAAGACCAGCGGTGTTCGGCGAGGATTCTATGGAACTAAAAACGGACACTTATTTGCACGAACACCGCTGAGCCGTCCGTCGCCTGGTTCCTATTCGTACAAGTTTAACCGAACACCGGCATTCGGTATTTTGTATATGAGAATATGTGTTAACCCAGATAGCCATGCCATGGAGCCTATTCGTGGGATTAAAGATTTTGGCTCCATGGCGATTAAACTGTATTTGTGTGGTCTAAGTGCCATTCACCTAATAATGTGCACTCAGACCTGAGCTATCTGGGGATGTGTGACATGTCTGTGTTTTATGTATAAAAGGTAACTTTGTGTATTTTAAGGTGTTTCACTGTATTTTGTGTCCCATGTGTGTAATGGAGTTTTGCCTCTGTCCTGGGAGATAATTGAATTACTTCTCTAATTATCTCCAGAATAGAGGGAGGAGATCAAGATGCATTGTGGGAATGTTTTACTGCTGTGTGTCTGTAATTGGTTTATGTCTGTCCTTTGTTACAGTCTTCCATTTGGTCCCCTAGGGGAGTGTCCACCAGGTGGGAGACCTGCATAAATACTGGGCAGGTAGCCCTGAGTAAATGAGTTCCTGTTTTACCCTCAAAGTGAAGTGTCGTCTCATTATTGGGGGAAGGATTTATTGCATGCTGTTCCAGTTGACTGCTAGGAGTGTAAGCCTATTCGTATGGTTACTATTCAACGGTCTACAGCATTCCTATGCTTGAGAAGATTCATATGCTGCATCGGTTCGGTGATTGTGGTGTCTGCCAGAGTGCTTGGAGTCCTCAGGAAGCGCTAGGAGCATCCATTAACGGAGGTACCCAGTCGGGGTGCCAGGCGATCCGTTATATATATATATACTTAGATCACAGTGGCGTACATACCAGGGTCGCAGGGGTCGCGGCTGCTACCGGGCCCGGCCCACCAGGGGGCCCGGCCGCCCCTGCGACCCGGTATGTACGCACTGGGCCAGCCTCTTCTCCTGGGGGGCCCAGGAGCCGGCCACCTCCGGCCCCCCCGAGGCTGGCCCTGCTTACACCCGGCGAGCAGTCAGGCTGGCCGGTGCGCGAGGGAGCACTCTCCCCTGAGTGCTTCCTCTTCAGCTCCCTCGCGCACCGTACTGATACCGGAGCCGGAAGATGACGTTATCTTCCAGCACCGGTATCAGTACGCGGCGCGCGAGGGAGCTGAAGAGGAAGCACTCAGGGGAGAGTGCTCCCTCGCGCGCCCGCCGGGTGACCGGCCCCCCAGGAGCCCAGCAGCACCACTGGACCCCAGGGAATCCCCTCAGCACTCCAAAAGGTAAGGAGGCTGGGGGGATTAAATTCTAAAAATAAAATGTGTTAGTGTGTGTGTTAGTGTTACTGGGAGTGTTACTGTGTGTGTTAGTGTTACTGTGTGTGTTAGTGTGTGTGTTAGTGTTACTGTGAGTGTTAGTGTGTGTGTTAGTGTTACTGTGTGTTTTAGTGTTACTGTGAGTGTTAGTGTGTGTGTTAGTGTTACTGTGTGTGTTAGTGTGTGTGTTAGTGTTACTGTGCGTGTTATTGTGTGTGTTAGTGTGTGTGTTACTGTTACTGTGAGTGTTTGTGTGTGTTAGTGTTACTGTGAGTGTTAGTTTGTGTGTTAGTGTTACTGTGTGTGATAGTGTTACTGTGAGTGTTAATGTGTGTGTTAGTGTTACTGTGTGTGTTAGTGTTACTGTGAGTGTTAGTGTGTGTGTTAGTGTTACTGTGTGTGTTAGTGTGTGTTACTGAGAGTGTTATTGTGTGTGTTAGTGTTACTGTGAGTGTTACTGGGTGTGTTACTGTGAGTGTTAGTGTGTGTGTTAGTGTGTCAGTTGAGTGTGTTACTGTGTGTGTCTGTTACTGAGTGTGTTTGTGTTAGTGAGTCTGTTTGATGTCTGTAAGTGAGTGTGTGTTTGTCAGTGAGAGTGTATGTTTTGTAAGTGAGTGTGTATGTATGTCTGTCGCTGAGTGTGTCTCTGTCAGTAAATGTGTGTGTCTGGTAGCTAGTGTGTATGCGTCTGTTCGTGAGAGTGTGTGTGTGTCTTCAGCACTTACCTTTCTCCAGCGCCAGACTCCCTTGGCGCTGGGGATCCCTCCGCCGCTCAGCTCCGAATGCGCATGCACGGCATATTCAAACTGCCCATAGGAAAGCATTACTCAATGCTTTCCTATGGACGTTCAGTGTCTTAGAATCGCGGAAGCTCCTCTAGCGGCTGTCAGCGAGACAGCCACTAGAGGCTGGATTAACCCTCAGTGAAACATAGCAGTTTCTCTGAAAATGCTATGCTTTCAGCTGCAGGGTTAAAACTAGAGGGACCTGACACCCAGACCACTTCATTGAGCTGATGTGATCTGGGTGTCTGTAGTGGTCCTTTAAGTGTGTACATAGGTCATGTGTACGTCACTGTTAGATCATATATATAGTAAATATATATATGATCTAAGTATATATTATTTATTTTTACACTGATTTAACTTACTTTATTTTATTTTCAGGCAGCAGGGGGAGTACCTGTCATTACAGGCACTCTCTCTGCTGGCATTGACATGGACGGCTATGCCGTCCATGTGATCGCGAGGTCCTCGCAAGGACCTCGCGATCACATGGCCCAGGGGGGCCGAAGAGGACGGAGGGGGAATCCCTGGGCTCCCAGGTAAGTCCCCATACCGTGATCGCCGGCTTGGGATCGCCGGCGACCGGGTAAGTAGAAAAGATCGCATGGCGTTCTATGCCGCCCTGCGGCGTTTAGAGCCATATAAATAAGGACGGCATAGAACGCCCTGCGGTCTTAAGGGGTTTATGTAGTTGTTCTTGTGAGTATAATCATTCCCTTCCGGCATTTTCAGAGAAAAGGCAGTGTTTACATTTCCCCTAGGGACACCTCCAAGTGGCTACTCCTCAGATGGCCACTGGAGGTGCTTCCTTGCTCAGTGCTGCACAGTAGGCAGCCCTGCCGTTCAGCGTCCCCACGCTCTGCATGGGGATGCTGAATTTTCCTCAAAGAGATGCATTGATTCAATGCATCTCTATGAAGAGGTGCTGATTGGCCAAAACAGTGTTTGGCCCCGCCCACTTGCCGATTTTAGGTGGCTTGCCCCCCCCCCCCTTAGTCCCCTTAGAATGGGTTAAAACTCACCTTATTTTCAGCTCTCCACGGATCCGCCGCCGCTGGCCCTGCCCCCTGGTGACATGGGAAAGCATTGGATTGGGTAATAATCAGCAATTTTGATGATGTCACCAGGGGAGCGGGTCCAGCGCCAGCAGACCCGTGGAGAGCTGAAAATAAGGTGAGTTTTAACCCATTCTAAGGGGAGCAAGGGGGTGGGGGGCAAGCCACCTAAATGGTAGGTTTTCACTATAGGGTCAGGAATATATGTTCGTGTTCCTGAAACTATAGTGGTCTTTTAACATACTCCAATAAGTCCATATTTTATTATCTTATCGTTGACCAATTCCAACCTTATCAAGAACGGAGTCTATGTAGAAACATAAAATATTATTTTTGACCACAATATCCGTGAAGGAGAAGCACTAGTTGCCTCTAAATGTTCTGAGCAGGAGGTTTCCAGATTCTGACACTTGATGATAACTCTCAGTGTTATTCACTATACTTTGAATTTTAGCAAATTAAATCCAATTTCCAAAATTGAGGCTAAAATAGCCACACTTTGACTAGAGCCAGGTTGAGGATTTTTGTTCCAGGGAGACCTCAATTTTGCAATCTGAATTTATTCCTCTATGTACTTGGCTTTCCAAACAATTCATACTGTTGGGAAAACGTTCCAAATTATTTATCTTCAAACATTCCCATAGAGTTTAATAGTGACCATTGCAGTTAGATAATTTATTAAATCATTTTAAATTATTAAAATTGAGGTCTTAATTAGTTTTAGCAAAAAACACTTTGTCTAATAATGCCCTGAGGTGTTAATGGCCTAATGAAACCATTTTTTATCACCATGCATAAAATGCTTTATTAAATTAAATGGCTTGGAAGCTGTACGTTGTATCCACAGAGCTATCCACAGAGATATGTGTTCTTTGTCTTTTTTCTACTGTAATTCTCGGGCAAAATGCTATTTCAAGAAAGAAGTTAAATGTAACCTGATAGAACAGTTTTCCACTGTGTAAAACACTCAATTACATGAAGTTGAATCAAGATACCTCATTGGTTCTACAGTTTCTCTACACTATGATCTCTGAATGTCCTCTTTTCAACAGATCATTCCACTGAGATATTAAGTCACTTATTTAAAAAAGAAAAGCATATGTTTTAAAGTTCGTTGAACATAGCCTATTACACAATTTAAATTATTTTTAGGCTCTAGTAAAGCAATTCTCTGCCTTTCTACTGTTGCAGAGAGAGCTTTATTCGCTAAACCCTGAGTTTTCGGTGCAGAAGTCAGGAAACTCAGCAGACGGAACTCCATTGTGATTGCTGTTTGATATTGCCATTAACGCCTGTGTCAAGTTAATCCCTACTGAAATAACTCAGGTTTTCAGCAGGATTGCATACTAACTCAGAAACTAAGTCTCTACCAAACTGAACTGAATCTGGCAGCTTTATTTAAACTTAACATAGGAACTTTGGAATACTGGGGCCCCCACAGCTCCTGTCAGGGTATTTATATCGGCAGACATTTTGTGCTATGATAGAAATTAAAAATGTATATTGTCAGAGTCACTCTGAACAGATCAGACTCCATTTTGTTATTTTCAAGTTAACAAAGAGACACTAAATTTCTATCCTTTCTGTAAAACTAACCACTTTGCCAGAGCTAAAGGAATACTTAGTATATACAAATCGAGTGATAAGAAATGAGAACGGGGGATGGACAGACTGTTAGCTAAATGCTAATGGAATATAATCAATTCTAAACCCAGACATTTGTGACAGAGAAGATTAAATAATTTAATTTTACTTTTGATATTGCATAGAGTCCCATTGTAGTGAAAGGTGATATTAAGTTTACGAACTGTCATATTAGAAATTATAGCAGAATTTGCCAGACACATAGTCTGAAGAAAGCCCAAATAAACTCTTGAACTGACAGAAAACTTAAGTTATGAATAACTATAAAGATAAGCTAAATGACGTCAAAATAGCCACCAGGAAAAGTTAACTCTTTCCTGGATAGGTATGTTTAGTGGGACGAGACTGCCCTCTATAGACCAAATACTTAAATTGTTATCTGGAAGGTAACCACACCTCCAGTGTTTCTATTGGTCTATCAACTAGTGAATTTTCCTTTAAAAAGTTAAGACAAAGGGAAGAGAGAGGTATGCAGAGAAAGCAAGAGAGTGAGCAGTCGGGGGCAAGGCAGTCGAAAGCAGGCTAAGAAATAAAAGCAGAGAGCGAGAAAGAAACATTCCTTGACACTTAGCTACCCAAGAACATCTGATGAGAATATCTCTTTAATTGGTAAATATACTGGCTTACATTAATTAATCCAATTTAATTAATTTTTTTCTAATAGCATGATATATGACTAGATAAATCACGATCAGATTTCGATATTTAGAAATCTTAGTTAACTAAGAAGTATATATTTATAACCATTCCATGCTGCAGATGGAATTAGAATAAGTATGTATTTATGTGACATATCACATGTTAGCATATCGAGGTGTATTGATTATCCAGGTGTATTGATTTGCTCTAAAATAAGATAAAATATCTGTTTAGGCAAGTTAAAATTCTGCTTATAGAACATGGTAGATTACTCTTATTGAATGGTTCCAGGAAATGACTAATGAGCTGGTATAAATGTTATTTTATTTAAAATCACATGAGAATAGGTCTTAATTACTTAGGAGGTCTAGCCAGCATTGAAAGGGTTATTTTAACTTTCAGCTAAAGTTTTATGGCCTTAAGCTGCAGCTCTGTGTCTGTGTGTAAGTTTCACTTTCGTTTCTCTGTGAAAGACAGTCATAAATCTTGTCTTAACCATTGGGAGATGTTTTTACATTACCATATTGTATTGCATACCATGTTATACTAAATATTCATTGATGATTGTCACGCATGTTACTTATTATTATTATTTAGATTGTCACAATAAATTGAGTCTATTTTTATAACAAATTGTGATTTTATTTATATGGAATACATTTCACTTACACGATTACGATCTTTGGGATCTGATAATTGAAATAGTGGGCAATTCTCAACTGTTTACTATTATTATCCCATAAATATCCCCACACTCCAAATTCATATCAGGTGGCTGAATGAGATGAGCATCAAGGAGCAATGGTTAATTCTACTTCAAGAGTACCAAGATAATTAATTCTGGGCTCCTTAAAGAGGCTCTGTCTCTATCTGGGGTCTTTTCATAATTTGCATAGCCACTTGAGGTCTGATGGACATGGGAGGCAGGGAAAGTTGGGATTTACTTACCTTAACCTGTCCTTCGCGGGTGCAGCCATCCTCTTCCTGACGCTCCTCTTTATCTCCTGACACTTGCGTATGCCTAAGAGAACAACATTGAAGCCTATGGAGGTTCCTGCATAGAAAAAGCTTAATTTCCCTACAGTCATCAAGCTGGATAGCCTCTACTTTGTCTTAGTATATCTTTTGACTGAGTTGGAATGTCACTGAAATTCAAACACAGTTAATATCAGCATTTCATAAAGATTCCATGTTTATGAAATACTTATTTGGGGAGGGGGGTGGGGGGTGACAATACCGCTCTAATGCTCCATCACTACTTCACTCATGGTAATTGGGGCAGACCTTCTGGTCACCTAAGCCGGGTACATGCCTCCCCCACTCCCACCCCTCTCTCACAAGACTATAATAACTATGGACTAACCCTAACCCTCAAGCCCATGCCTCCCAGCCCAGCACCCCTTGCTAGCAGCTCCGGAATCACCTTTCACCATCCACGGTGTGCCTGGCTGGGAGCAACCCTGAACTAACAAGCTCTCCTTGACAAAGTCAGACACTGAGCTCCTAAATTTTGGCTTGGGAATGTTCCTCACCAGGGAGGAACTACACTTTCTGCCAGGATCCAGACCTGAAACAGGGTAGAGAGGAACCTCCAGGACATTACTCTCGTCATTTAAGTTGGCCTTCAGAACCTATTTAAGTGCTTCTTCAGCCACTTTAATGGCTATTTGTCTGCGAGTGATTTGAGTATTCTATTCTTTATACCCAATGTAAATGATTTTACACTGTTTGTTTTTATGTTTTATTAGTTAGTAAAGTTTACTGAAGAATAATTTCTGCTGTCATGACATCTGTCATATCATCATTGATATTGATATTACATTGATATTATTGATATTGATATTACACTGAAGACTGCTTATACATGTACACTTAATGTGTTTCCTCACTACAAAAACAATAGAGGATTACTATATACCCATGCTATATACACCACAACACACATTTGTTGTTGTTTTATTTGTGTTTAATACAGTGATTTTGGAGTTGAACCGGTGTGTTGGTGGTATTAGAGGGAATGTCTATTATACGGTTTGTTATTTTTGCAACCCTGAACTTTCCTGGAACTCTAAAGTGGATTGCAGAGTCGCCACGGTACGCTAAAACTTCAACCAGAGTGCTCTCGGACCCAGGACCAGTAGTCAGGGTGCTTTTTAGAGGGTTAACAGAGGGGGTGGCGAGGCATCGAATGACACCAAGAACTTGTGGGAGCTCCATGTACCCACCATAAGCACTGTGTTTTTAGTTTACCGGGAACACTACCCAGGACTCTGGAACTCTGCGTAGGATCAGAGGCTAGACGCATCCCGCTGAACTCGGACTTTTAACTAGTTTGGGTGCTTTTTGGATAGATTGGGCGCTCCAGAGAGACCTTTCCAGGGATTTATAGTATTTGGAGGTGCACTGTTATTTGATGTATGTTTTAGGGTTATTTTGCCTTATGCTCTCTATTTCCGGGAGATAATTAGTTTACCCTAGAGCTGACTCAGTTATCTCCCAGACACAATGGAGCCTGGGCGGGCTTAGGTTGTATTGAATGGAGAAACCATGTTGGGGGTCTGGGTATATAATCATGTGCCTTTTCTCAATAAAATCAGTTTATTTTCACCCTTCATGAAGTCTCGACTAGTGCTTGGGTGAGACAGCGGTACTCTCTGCAAGAGAGCATAATCACTCTGGGACTAGTCATAAGACACTTTGTGCATGGAGGCAGGTGATAAGTTATGATGTCTGGACAGTCCCTTTAAATCATTGTACTCTAAAACAAACGCTCCCCCCCCCTCTCTTGTATCACCCTAACGGGTCCCTGGAGTACCCCTAATCTTGCCCCTGCAGAGGAGAGAGGGAGACCCCATAAGTGGTGGCACTTCTTAGCTCTCACCTTGGTTCACCATACCACCACTGTACTGCCTTTCAGACACTTACTTTCTCTTATAATAAAAACTGTGCCATGACCATAATGTAAAAAAAAAATCAAAAAAAAAATCATTGTACTCTAAATGATGTACACATTTCTAAAGTATGTGCACACATTTCTAAATATGGTCACAATCAAGTAAAATCATTGTAATTAGCAGATTTATTTCACCCAAATATACACAAAACATCAAGTGAACAAATACATGAATACAAATGAGGCATTCAAGTGTTTTCTTTCCCGTGAGAATTAATAACAAAACATGGCGGGGAAAGGAAAAAGAAACACTTGGTGAACAATCCACAAATAAACATACTTCCATTTAATGCAACTGTTTCTGCAAAGGGAAAATACTCTGCTCCAGCAAATAAAGAGAAAGAAAAAACAAACAATGTAACAAAACAGGAAAGAACCAGCTGTTTCTGGAATGGAAGTATACTCTCTTTACATGAACAACTGTTTAAAGTTGTTTTAACAATCCACCAGCCTTCTATTTTGGCAATGTCAACTTTATCCAAATCTGGAGGGCATTGACCCTGCTAATGTGGACATATAACTTCCACAGTAGCCATAGGTTGAGTGAGGGTGAATGCTGCGGGTGCCTGTAAAGGTTATGATGCTTACAGTGCCCAGTTAATGAACACCACCTTATACACACTTTTTTAAATATTTATTTTTTTAATTGGTGTGCAATTCTGAGATTTCTGATGAAGTACCTCAAAAAAACATCACTTTAATATGTCTATGCTTTGCATTAGATTAGCATGTAGCTTATTTAGAGGAGACAGAAAATGATATTAATAGTACACTTTTTAGATTTGACTGAGCTTTAGAGCTTTGTAATTTTATGTACATTCACTGATCATTTCTATATACAAGGGCGCCAGAAATTTGAGCGAGCTGAACCTCTTAGTATTTTATATTGTTTGGAAAAGCTGTCAAGTTATGCCAGGAATACAAGTTGGTTTTAGCTGGCAAAGTCTCCGTCTACAATAATGGCACTGTGCATATGGTATTCACGGCTGCTTTCCCAATGTTTTTTTGGCAGATTATTCATAGCTGTTCAAAAGCAGTGCACAAAAGCTGCAGGGGAAAGGGGGAAATCACAGAGAAAAGACACAAAAGAACCAAGGAGGCTATGTGCACGAAAAGAAACATGAAGAAAAGTAGATATTAGATAGATTAATGGGATAGGGCAACTGTCACGATTCTTATTTTAATATCTCACTGTGCACTATTCTTGTTCTTTATTGCATTCTACAAAACTGCCAACCTTGCAACCGTGTGTTAATATGTGAAAAAAAATATATAAAATATGGCGTATACTGCGCCCAAGGGTAATACGTACATACACCTCTGAGGGGAGAGTTGGTAAAATACCTCGGAATAATAAAACAGAGGAAAAAAATAATAGTGCAATACAGTTTATAACAGTGCAAATATTTGTGCTGGGTAACTGTAGGAAAATCACTCACATAGGGTAGAGCTATAAAAGAGCTCTACTTTGTTCAGCGTGGACGGTATAATCCCCGTCTAAGGATACAAGCTGGTACAGATGATTTTGATCCTCCAGATGAGAAGATGAAAATAAAAGAGAGAGACACTCTGATAGTGTAGTAAGTACTGTAAAACCAGGATAGTAAATAAAAGTATTGTACTTACAATTTATAGAGCAAGACCTGCTCTAGTAATCACAGCATGGGTGGTACTATCCCCACCTAAGGATATGATGGAACCAGGTAGTCAGCAGGACATCAAATGCAGGTAAAATAATAAAGGATAAGTGGCTAAATGCAATATAAAATAAACTATTTTATTATAAAATATAATACATATAAAAGTATAAGTCCAATTGTCCAAATGGAAGGGTATCCCACTTGGCGCGTTTCGCCTCTCCAGAGGCTTTATCAGACTTTTGATAAAGCCTCTGGAGAGGCGAAACGCGCCAAGTGGGATACCCTTCCCTTTGGACAATTGGACTTATACTTTTATATGTATTATATTTTATAATAAAATAGTTTATTTTATATTGCATTTAGCCACTTATCCTTTATTATTTTACCTGCATTTGATGTCCTGCTGACTACCTGGTTCCATCATATCCTCATGCACAACAGCCCTCGTGCACATAAAGTGCATAATAACCCAAGTGTCTCATGTGTCACATGTGTAGAACACCAGTTTATTTTCACTTTTAGAATTCTCATTCACATAATCAACTGTTATATTGCACTATAGGATGTAGATGGTAGTCGCATTCTAAACTTACATATTTACTTAACACTGTCACACATCGCTGCACAGCCAGTTGTACATAGCCTGACCAGCATGCTTACAGCACATAAAAACTGAGACAGATCATCAGGAATTTAGTTACATGTATCCAATCTTAGTATATGCAGTAATTCCTTTACCATTATTCTCTGTTCATATATAAAATTTGTGCAGAACCCTCCACATGCTGACCAACTGTTAACAAATGCTTATGTATATGCTTGTCAAAGCTGTTGGGGCATGACAAGCCCACTTGTTATGTTTTCATGCACGCAAAAATAAAGAATTAAAAAAAAAAAAAAAGATATAAAATATTTATAAAAAATGTGAGTAGTGGGGGCGTGGCCTGCTGCTGGAGCTGAGCGGACGCATGTAAGATCAGCTCCGACTTATAGAGACCAAAAGAGCAAAAATAAACGGCACACTGAGCGCAAAACCATCTACAAATACATATACTGACGGGGGAAACAACCACCATGTCGCACAGACAGAAAAATAAACCGGGTAAAACCGACAGAGCTTCATTCTTCTTAACAAAAACTGCGGCCTCCAGATTGAGGGAGAATCAGGAGCCTGCACAAGATGGCGACGCCCAAGAAAGGCGGGAAACTTCCCCCTCACCGCACACATCACCCTCTCGTGCACCAGACGAACAGCCCCTAACAATGGGAGGCATAAGGGAGATGATGGAAGAGTTCACTACCAATATACAAAACAATATGAAGAAGCAACTTCAGGAGCTGAAAGCTGAATTGCATAAAGAGGTGCAAGAGATCGGTAACCGCACCGCATTAATCGAAACAAAACTGGACGAACATGCTGTAGCCCATAACAGCCTGGCGGACAAACTCCAAGAACTGGACAACATTGTGGAAGCACACAGACTCAAATTGGCAGATATGGAAGACAGAGCGAGGAGAAACAACCTCAGGTTCCGAGGCATCCCAGAATCTGTCCAGACAGCTGACCTTCATAACTATCTGTCCGACATGTTCCAAGCTCTCACTCCAGAAATCCACCCTGATCAACTTATAATCGATAGAGCGCACAGACTGCACAGGCCTAAACATCTACCGCCTACAGCGGCAAGGGATGTGATCGCTAGAATTCACTTCTTTCACGCCAAAGACCGAATCATGAAAGCCAGCAGAACGGCAGGCATGCCTGACGAATATAAAGCTATCAAAATCTTTGCGGACTTGTCAGCAGAAACCCTGCACTTCAGGAAATCGATGTCGCCCATCACCACGACCCTGAGAGAACAAAATGTAAGCTATCGCTGGGGATATCCTGCTAAACTCCTCATCTCACATCAAGGTGCGGTCCACATGGTCAATGATCTACCACAAGGCATTCGTAAACTGAAGGACTGGGGACTGCCGCTGCCACCCGGTGGACCTGAAAAACCGACGAAAGTTCCAAGAATGTCGCCAGAATGGTCCTCACAATGAAGAGCTCGAGATATACGTAACTATATTACACAAACACACGCACACCTAAACAACATGACAACCCTAGACTCTGCTAAACTTCAACAGAACCTTTTACCCTCAATGCACAGCACAAGTTCGGACTGATTATGGTCATACAGCCATTAAGCCCGGGACATTGGCAGCTATCGCAGCTGGTTAGACTTTGACTCTGCCCCACACACAACAGATTTCGCAAAAGGGCATGAACTGTGCACAGGGACCTTGTCATTTATCTCAATTACGAGGTCAAAAGATGTGGGCTCTTGGCCTGTAAACTTAATTTTGTTTTGAATAATAATTGTTTGGTTAAAATGTATGTTTTACTGTTAAAATTGCTCTGAGGCCCCTAGGTGAATGACTAAGTTATTAATAGGCATCACCTGCACCCCCCCCACTACCCGCACCTACTGGTTAGGTGGCGGATCGCGGCCCCGAGTATGGGAGCCCGTCTGGGTACACCACCCATTGATTGCTCTGACCCCTCCCTACACCCCTCACTCTCGGCACACTAGTAACTTGTTACACCCCAAGAAAATGCATTCCTCTATTCAAAACCAAAGTTGGGCGCTCAAAACCGCCACGAAACACAGGGCACACTTAAAGAAACCATGGAGGCACAAAATTAGCACAGATAACACCTTTACCCCAACATGAAACTGGTCACCTATAACGTAAAAGGTCTAAACACACCAGGCAAGAGACGCCTTTTATTGCAAGAACTTAGATCTAAAGGGATAGATATTGCTTGTATCCAGGAGACGCATCTCCAAAACGCTAAGACACCTGAATTATACACTAAATACTTCCCCAATCAATACCATGCGCTGTCCGCAAGTAAAACGAAGGGAACATACATTTTAATACACAAGGATGTAGCATTTATTGAGCAACGAAAACTAATAGACCCACAGGGCAGGTTCATCGTGCTGGTGGGTCTCTTTAATAATACTCAGTACACCCTGGTCTCGGCGTACTTCCCCAATACGGGGGCAGAGACCTTCCTTCACCGTCTCATGCAAAAGATTGAACTGATCAAATTAGGGGGGCTGATCCTCTGCGGCGACTTTAATTTTATCACTTCGCCAGAGGAAGACACGACAGCGCTCCCACAAGGTGTAAGACGGGGGCAGATGGTCTCCATATGTAAATCACTCTCAAAAAAAATCATACTACACAATATATACGACAGCTGGAGGGTGCTTCATGCAGGGGAGCGTGACTACACGTTTCACTCGAAAGTACACAACACTTACACAAGGATCGACACCTTCTACGTAGACCAACAAACATTGGCACAAGTTTCTAGCTGTAACATTGGGGAAATAACTTGGTCGGACCATAGCCCAGTTTACCTAACCCTATTTGACTCTTTCCAATTTAAAGGAAGAGGAACTTGGCGAATGAATGAGTCGCTCTTACACGACCGCACTTTCACGTCGCAGGTACATAAAGACTTGGCGAATTACTTTAAAGAGAATTCTAACGGGGAGGTGTCGGACCAACATGTATGGCTAGCACATAAAGCTGTCGTGAGGGGAATTTTCATTAGGCGCTCCTCTTACCTCAAAAAGAACAGACAGAAAACCTTACTAGAATGCCAAAAGCTACTGGCAATAGCGACATCCCAAAATAAACTTAACCCGTCCCCAGCCCTATTAGAACAAATACAAACATTCAATAACCAACTCATAGAACTGAATGCAGCGAAAACTGCATACTGTTTGCAAAAACTGAGGGCAACGTCTTACCACCACAGTGGGAAAGCAACTAAATACCTAGCCAATCGGCTAAAAACAAAGCTAGCCCAATCCAAAATACCCTTCATACACACCACAGACAACAAAAAGATCCAAAATCCCCTAGATATCTCTCAAGAATTTGCAAAATACTATGCAGATCTTTATAACTTAGGACAACGTCCCGGAACAGCTCCTCTAGACGACAATTTGATTAAAACGTACCTGGCAAGACTCCCCTTACCACAGCTAGACCAGGCACAACTTTCGACATTAATTGAACCGATCACACTAAATGAAATTCTAAACACAATCCAACAGCTACCAGTGGGGAAATCCCCCGGGGCGGATGGCCTCTCTAATTCGTATTATAAAACATTCGCAGACATATTGGCTCCGTGGCTGGAGCGGACGTTCAGGTCGGCAACAGACACGGGTCAACTCCCCCCTGAGATGCTTCTAGCCACGATAGTGACCCTACCCAAGCCAGGAAAACCCCCAGACCAATGCAAAAACTTCAGACCCATATCACTGTTGAATTCTGATGCTAAGATCTACGCCAAGATACTAGCCACCAGGATGAACAAACTACTCCCAACACTGTTAAATGACGACCAAACTGGGTTCGTACTGGGGAGACAAGGGACAGATAATAACAGAAAATTGTCCCTAATTCTGGAAAGAATGAGGGGAGCTGGTCCCGGTGGTCTACTCTTAGCCCTAGACGCCGAAAAAGCCTTTGACCGCCTGGGCTGGCTCTTCCTCCGCCGGGTATTGGAAAGGTTTGGGTTCCCGCAGCAATTCATCAAGCAAATATTTGCCTTGTACTCCCGCCCCACAGCCCAAGTCCTGCAGGCTGGCTTCATGTCCACACCATTCGATATTACCAACGGCACGAGACAGGGGTGCCCTTTGTCACCCCTGCTTTACGTGCTCGCCTTAGAGCCTTTACTCACTGCAATTAGAACCCATCAAGAGATAGAGGGAGTGGACTGGCACGGACGGCAGGTTAAAATCAGTGCCTTTGGGGACGATATTTTACTGTACATTACAAATCCAATAAAATCATTACCCCATATTATGCAACTCATTAATGAATACGGGGCGCTGTCCTACTATTCCCTCAATACTACTAAAACACAAGCACTGGGCTTGAGACTAGACCCAAACGTACAAGCGAGACTTAAGAGGGAATACGTATTTGAATGGAGGACGGACAACATAAAATATCTGGGCCTGACATTTACTAAAAACCCTCAAGATATGCTCCCCTCCAACTACATTAGGGTCTGGAGGGACTGCACCGAAACTCTGAAGGGCTGGGGAAATCTTTTTCTGTCCTGGACAGAGCGTATCATAGCAATTAAAATGACGATATTGCCCAAGCTCCAGTATCTGTTCAGGAATGCCCGAAACGGCAGGTGCCTACTCTGCTTCCGGTTCGGGAGGCAGGGGGAGGAAGGGGAGGGATCTTTGAAGCACAGGGGCAGGGGAGCTGCTTCAAAGATCCCTCCCCTGCCTCCCGAACCGGAAGCAGTACTTGCCACCACCGGACCACCAGGGATGACTGTGTCCCCCCCCCCTCCTTCATTAAAGGTAAGAAGGGGAGGGGGGAGAAGATAATTTAATATACTTTTTTTTTTGTTAAACGTTTACCCCCCCCACACCCCATCCCCACACACACAGCACCCCTACACCCCAGCAGTACCTCTACCCCCACACACACAGCACCCCGACCCCCCAGCAGTACCCCTACCCCCCCACACACAGCACCCTTACCCCCAGCAGTACCCCTACCCCCCTACACACGGCACCCCTACCCCCCCCACACACAGCACCCCTACCCCCCACACACACAGTACCCTTACCCCCCACACAGCACCCCTCCTTTCCCCAGCACCCCTCCCCTCCCCCACACCCAGCACCCCTTCCCTTCCGCCTCCCCCCTGCCCACAGCACCCCTACCCCCCACACACAGCACCCTTACCCCCGCCCAGCACCCCTACCTCCCCACACAGCACACCACCCCTCTCACACAGACACAGCACCCTTCACACACACACACAGCACCCCACACACACACACACAGCACTCCTCACACACACACACAGCACCCCTCACACACACACACACAGCACCCCTCACACACCCACACAGCACCCCACACCCCCCACACACACATACCACCCCTCACACACACACACCACCCCTCACACACACACAGCACCCCTCACACACACACACAGCACTCCTCACACACACACACACACAGCACAGCACCCCCCCACACACAGCACCCCTCACACACACACAGCAACCCTCACACACACACACAGCAACCCTCACACACAGCAACCCTCACACACAGCAACCCTCACACACAGCACCCCTCACACACACACACACAGCACCCCTCACACAAACACATATACTACACCCCTCAATGCAGTATGTGTGTGTATTCAGCAGTCTGTGTGTGTGCGTGTATTCAGCAGTCTGTGTCTGTGCGTGTATTCAGCAGTCTGTGTGTGTGCGTGTATTCAGCAGTCTCTGTGTGTGTGTATTCAGCAGTGTGTGTATGTATTCAGCAGTCTCTGTGTGTGTGTATTCAGCAGTGTGTGTATGTATTCAGCAGTCTCTGTGTTTACTCAGCAGTCTCTGTGTGTGTACTCAGCAGACTGTCTGTATGTGTATTAAGCAGACTGTCTGTATGTGTATTCATCAGTCTCTATATTCAGCAGTCTTGTGTGTGTGTGTGTGTGTATTCAGCAGACTGTGTGTATGTATTCAGCAGTCTGTGTGTGTATGTATTGCATTTGTTGGAGATACTAATAAATATAAGCTTAATTTTATCTATTTATATCATTATTTAAAATTTGTATCATTGAACTCTCTGTTGTTGTGTTCTTTTAAAACAAAAGTTGTTAATTAGTTCGGACAACAGTCCGAGTTGTTTTTTCTAAACTTAAACCTCAATATTCAGGTTTAATTGCCGTGTTGGCACTTTAAGGAAAAAAATTGCATGTATTGCGGTTTGGGCACTCGGGCTCAAAAAGGTTCGCCATCACTGTCCTATAAACATTACGGTTCTTTCATAAACACAAACATGTCTTCATGAACAAACATTTGCTTTCATGATAATAAAAAGTTCAATTTACAAATTTCTGTATTTTTATACAGAATCGAGGCTGGTTTCCTCAGTGTCCATGCACAGAGGGTCTGACCATTCAATTACAACCTGGAGTGCCCATTTAAGCAACAACCATGCAGGGCCTGAGTTGTATGATACAAGAAATCAGGAATTCTCATTTAGGGAAAAGGAAGGGGACAGCTATTTCCCACGGAATTACAATCTCTGTGATGCCTGCCCAAGGGATTTTTCATAGGCATAAAGTCACTGCAATATGTATTCCTTTTAATTCTTAGACAAATGTATTGGGAAAACCAACAATATAGCAGAGAATGCAGGAGTTCAATTTGTAACCAGGTACTAGTGACCACGTGGATATCTGTACAAAAGATGTGTGCCCTACTTGTACATAACTACATAAAAAATATAATCTTTCTTTAAACTTATAAATCAACGTATTAAAAGATTACATATTTAAAATATTTCTCATAATATTAAATCATTTTAGAAGTTTATCCAAACATTAAATCATTTCAAGCTTAGCCAATAATAATAAATCAAGGCCATTGCTTGTGGTTTGTAATAGCTTTGGAGGATATGTCTTATTATATCAGTATATCACAAAGTGTAATAAATGCAACATTTAGGTGTGAAAATGTTAGCAGATTACAGTGTCTTAAAGCTGATGCCAAGTTCAAGGGGCACTATAGGCACCAGAACTACAGTTTAATGTAGTTGTTCTGGTGAGTATAGTCAGTCCCTGCAGACATTTTCATGTAAACAGTGGCCATGCTGAACTTTCCCCATAGAGAGCACTGATTTGATGAATCTCTAAGGAGATGCCGATTGGCCAGGGTGGTATTTGGCTCTGTCCCCCACCCTGCCTCCTTGGCTGTGATCATCAGAATTGACAATCTCAGCCAATGCAGTGCTTCCCTGTGGATAAGAGATCATCCCTTTACAGCTTTGTATTCCTGGCACTATAGTATACTTTTTACTTTGTTTAAAAATCTTAATTTTAAAAATGAGGTGCATTCATGCATTCATTGCCACAACGATAACCAGGTGTACACAGAGATAATCAAGTTTTCTTTCTTCAAAAATAGAACAAGCTAACCCAATCTCAGACACAAGTGTTTGCAGATACCTACAGAGCAGTGGTGGATTGGAAGGTGGGTGGGAGGACACCAGGGCAATTGCTCCCCCTCTGAAGCCATGGACATTTATGAATCAGCGACCAATGTACTTTCCTAATTGCCTGAAGTCATGTTGCTTGTATTAAACTGCATTACTATCTCTGAATTGTTGCATCTGTCTGCATGTGGGTGTATGTATGGATATGGGAGTGGATGTAGGTATTTTTATTATATGCATATTTGTAAGTGTGTACATCTGTGTTCGGAGGTATGTGCCTACTTTTTTAAATCCGCCTCAACATCCAACATGCACGTGACGAGTTTAAGCTCTGGGTCCACCCCTGGTACCGAAAGGATAATTTGAGCCAGCCCATGTCTTTCACATGCCTATACCAGAGATATAAATGCACAGAAAATGTTAGCAAACTGCAAACTGGGTCATCACAGGATTGTCAAAGTGTACACTGCTGCAATGCTTTGTCGAATCATAGGATGCATTGTTGAAATGCAATACAAAAAAAACGAGAGGCCGAAAGTATTTTTTTTAAAGAATAACGTTTTTCTCATCTTACATTAACCCCTTAAGGACCAAACTTCTGGAATAAAAGGGAATCATGACATGTCACACATGTCATGTGTCCTTAAGGGGTTAAAGGTAAAATAAACAATTATATCCCATCAGAGTGTAGTATAAAGAGACTGTTAAATCGCATTGGACCCTTTCCAAATGTTAGATTTGCAGTGGAGCCAAGTAAAAACAAAATTCCTTCTACTCCATTTTCCAGTTTGCACCTTCATCCTCTAGAGGTGAAACATGTGCCATAGACCGATTTCCCATGATTCCCTGTATAAGCATTCATTCACAAGTCTCATGCATTAAATCATGGGATATTTGGAATTTCCATCAAATGTAACAGTTATACTCATTGTGTTGCTATCATGGGAACTAGCATAAACATTAAGGTTACCAGTAGAACGCTAGTCACAACAGCAAGGGGTTAGTTGACAGGCGGATTGGCAGCCAAATTGTTTGGAAGACTTTTGAAAATCAGCTAAATAAATTATTCTAACTCAGCTTTAATTGCTTGATGTGTATGTTGACAGTCTAAAGAGGCAATTGAGTATTTTAATGAGAAAAATATGTGGATGGCCAGGGCTAGATTTGCAAATAGACAGCTGCCTACAGCCATCTGACTACAACGGGTGCCTCCTTATACAATTTTTTTTCTCCTTTTTAGATGTATTTTTATAATTTATTTAAACAGTTTCATTTTGCTTCATCGTAATTGTGTGGGGTTTTTTTTCCGCTTTTTTCTTATTATTTCCTAGGATGTCAAATATTGTTGTTTTTTGTACACCCTCCAAATCACAAGAGAAATTGAATTTTAAGAGTAGGAATTGGCGACTGATGATTTTAATTATCACCAAAAAATTGGTCGCAAAGAAGGCAACTACAGGCCAATGAGTCTCATAATTGTAGTTATGGTAACTTATAGAGCCATTTATAAAGAAGTGAAATGTCCCAGTTTAAAAATGAAAAGGCATAGAACATTCAAGACAGTATGGATTTACTTTACCAAAACCTTTTTTTTATTTATTTTTGACTGTTCAAAAATAGACAAAACAGAGTTTGTAAGAGACTATATAAAATCTAAAGACATACAACTAGATTAAATGTAGGGGTAGAGTTAGCAAAATATAATTTTATAAATCTATATTTTTTTAGAACAAAATGTGGATGTCTGCAGTATAGCCTTCAAGAAAAGGTGGAAAGTTAATTCAGTGGGAAAGTTCAGGAAAAAATGACAGACATACTGCTGTTGTGAGCAGGAAATAAAATCAAGAATAAGGCTTGTCACTTTCTACGGAAGCTTTCATGTACATCAAACGTTAAAGAAAATCATACCCAAAGTGGGGCTTGCCTGTACAAAAATGTGTAGTATTTCCTTCCACCCGTCTCTTTCATGTACAATATCAGAAAAAAAGGTTTCGTTTTAGTGGATATCACAATACAAATACTTAAAATTAGAGTAATGTTAATGTATTCTGTTAAAATATGTTGTTCTCAAATAAAATGACATTCTTATATGGTCATAGGAATATTGTCTATTCTCAGCTAATGTACCGTATATACTCGAGTATAAGCCGACCCGAATATAAGCCGAGGCCCCTAATTTTACCCCCCAAAAATGGGAAAACGTATTGACTTGAGTATAAGACTAGGGTGGGAAATGCAGCAGCTACTTGTAAATTTCTAAATAAAATTAGATCCTAAAAAAATGATATTAATTGAATATTTATTTACAGTGTGTGTATATAATGAATGCAGTGTGTGTGTATGAGTGCAGTGTGTGTATGAGTGCAGTGTGTGTGTATGAGTGCAGTCTGTGTATAAGAATGCAGTGTGTGTGTATGAGTGCAGTGTGTGTATGAATACAGTGTGTGTGTGTATGAATGCAGTGTGTGCATGAGTGCAGTGTATGTATGAGTGTAGTGTGTGTATGAGTGCAGTGTGTATGAATGAAGTGTGTGTATGAATGCAGTGTGTGTGTATGAATGCAGTGTGTCTGTGTGATGCAGAGTGTGATGCAGAGCCTTGGTGGGGGGTGGGCATGTTTATTATTTTTTAATTATTATTTTAATATTAATTTTTTTGTTTGTTTTATTAATTTTTTATTATTATTATTTTTTATTTTATTATAATTTTTTTAAAATATTATTTTATTATTATTTATATATTTTTTTCGTCCCCCCTCCCTGCTTGATACATGGCAGGGAGGGGGGCTCTCACTCCCTGGTGGTCCAGTGGCATTGGCAGTTCAGTGGAGGGGGCTGACAGAGAGCATTTACTTACCTCTCCTGCCGCTCCTGTCAACTCCCTTCTCCTCCGCGCCGGTCCGGTCAGCTCCCTCTGCAAGTCCCAGTGTAAGTCTCGCGGCCGCGCTATGACCCCGCGGCTCTCGCAAGATTTACACTGGGAGCTGACAGAGGAGCTGACCGGACCGGCGTGGAGGAGAAGGGAGCTGACAGGAGCTGCAGGAAAGGTAAGTAAACACTCTCTGCCAGCCCCCTCCTACACAGCCCCTTGTCTGTATTATGGCAATGTAAATTGCCATAATACAGACATTGACTCGAGTATAAGTCGAGTTTGGGTCTTTCAGCACAAAAAATGTGCTGAAAAACTCGACTTATACTCGAGTATATACGGTAAGTCGAATTACAAGAAATATACCATTCGAGATGAGATATGAAAATGTGAGAGTTTTGAGAATGGTTTAGGCAATTTTGATATAATTTAGCAAACTGTGGTTTAGTGAATAAAATAGCAGTCTTACAACGTCAGGACACACAACCTGACAGAACACGACAGGAAAGCAACAAAGTGCTTATATTGTAAAGGTAAGCTGTAATTTCTTGGAATGTCCCCACAAGAAATGTTCACAGTTTTTGCATCAATCATGCCAAGCGTACCCTAGGGTAGTGTAAAACCCACCACTTTGAAACAGAGGAAATTATTTCTAGACTGAAAATTTCTATTTACCAACTAGATTTTTAGGACTCAAGGAGAAAGCTATCTGCTTGACTGCAAAATGACAAGTGAAATGTTTGTTAGAGGCAAAACCAGTAGAGTGATATCTAACAGCATCCAACGACATTGGTCATTCTATGCTTTTAATAGTCTGTGAAGGTCTTTTCCAAATTCAGTAAAACAATGATCTCACACAAAGAGCATGGCCTGTACAGAAATGGTTATTTAACACAGACCTGACCCTAACCCCGCTGAATAACTTTGGGATTAATAGGAAAACTGATTGCTATTTAGACCTAATCATCCGACATAACACCCAACCATACTAATGCTATTTGTGGCTCAATCTACGCAAATCCTCAAGGAGGAGATTTTAACATCTGTCGTTGACAAGTGACGTAAAATATGCACAGGATTGACATTAGATAGCCCGAAACAGAGCTCAGGGTTGCCAATGTCACCTGTGCTCTGCAGTGCATCCAGCTCCCAGCACACAATCAACAGTATCTCTGGCAAGCAGAAACCCTGCACATCCAGGCCCCTACCACCATGACCACTGCAAATCACTGAAATGGTCATGGTGGTTGAAGTAGCTCTTTGACAATGTTCATTTTCCATATTCTTTAATGAATTGATGAGTGAGGTAGGCTCTCAAACTGGTAGTTTACCAATGTCAATCTCATCACCTCGTCACCTCCTTGGGCTGTCAATCAGTACCTGGAATACTATCTTCCTGACTGGCCACATTTTTGTGCAACTTTTGCACCTTGTTTCAGCACACACAGCATGCTAACTCCTGACACTTTGCACTGGCAGTATATTGCTGGGTGAGTTAAACAATATCAATGCTCCTGCTTCCCAGCTAACTGGCAATGTAATTCTCTTACTCCCTTGCATAATTGCATACTGGTTTTTGACCTCCACCCTTCCAAGGTCCGAAGGTCAACGGAAAAAAACCAACACAAGCTATTCTGCATACAATAACTCAAAGAGCTTGCCTTTGGGCGGGTTCTAGTTCAGTTTGAGTTTAACTTGTGCCATTACAGAGAGTACCTAAACAACTGATCCAACCATTGGGGATGTTTTTTGTTTGCTTTATATATGGATCCCTAACTCTCAATAAAACCTCCCATCTCTATGATGAGCTTTTGAATGGAGATTTCTTCTCCCCTTTCTGTTTTGAGGAATTGGCACAGGCATGGCCATTGTCGCTAATGCAGAGATCACCCATTAGAAGCTTCTCATATGGAAGCTCTCACAACAAATCGTTCAAGTAGAGAGAATCAGGAAGCCATCCTGGCTGTCAGCTTCATTGCCAGGGGGCGTTCCCAAATGCATTCATAAAAATTCTTGAAGCTGAAGTGTCTGTGGTGTCCCTTTAAAACATTATTAAAACTACCACATATAATTATGCATTAGCTTCATTTTTGCTAGCAATTTAGCAAAAGAAATGTATAGATGAAAAGCTACTCCTGTGGTTATGTGATTCTTTATAAACCTAGTATACTTTAAAAACGTCTTGTTCTTCTAAAGCCGGCCTACCTTAGTGATACTGTCATGGCAGGTAGGGATCCAAACACGCAAACAAAAATTCACATAGGAACACACACAAAAAAATGTCCTTTTTACCGGTCCTTTCATTGGTCAGACTTAACAGCAAGAATAGTCAGACAAGAAGCCAAGGTCAAGGGTAGGGAAAAAAGACAAACACAATAAAAATGTCAAAGGTTGGGAGCACGAATATCCAGAAAAACGGAAAACAAGCCAAGGTGAAACCACAAAATCAGAACATTTTAGGAATGCACTATTGGGTCAGCAGGAACCAGAACAGGACAGCCAGCTAGAAGCGGAGTGGGTTTAAATACCCAAAAGTAAATATCTACTGGTTTGCGTAATTCTCATATGCCAAGAGGTACACAAGAAATATGGAGCAGGCTTAAAGAAGCCATTGACAAAAGAAAGACACAGCTGATCATTAGAACCAGTATGGGTGCTCCAAGTTGCGTCAATAATGACGCAGGGAAGACGTTCTGGATAAGTATTCGTACATATATTGTGTGGTGACAGATACTACAAATGAATGAATTAGGTAAATTTTAGGTAAAGATTGTGTCTTACAATGCTCCTGTACAGCATCCGACATGAGAATTTACCTACTCAGACACTCAAAAGTGAAACCTACCTGTTCTGATACACCAACATAAGTAAGTTACTTGCCTAGATATACAAAAGAGGAACCTACCTTCCAAGACACTCATATAGTCATCTACCTGCTTAAAGAACTGAAAAGTAATGTATCTGCACAGGGATTTGCACGTGAATCTACCTGCTTAGTAACATACCGGGTAATAGAGCTTGGTTGCTTCATCTAAGTGTTGCTTCTAAGTGTGTGTGTGGTTGGAGATATTCTGGAGAGTTTTACAGAAGCTTCAACTGTCTAAGAGTTGTGCTAAGAGTTCTTTTTTACTGTTACAGGTAAGATTCATCTGTAGGAAAAGGTTACTGACTGCACAAGATAACCTGGAGGTAATCCGAGGTATTCAGGAGGATAAATAAAAAGTTAAGGTTTGTTTGATTTAAATTATTCACCTCATTGGAATGGCAGACTTAGTTCAGTGTAATAGTTGCTTTGCATTTGTTTCACGTTCCACTTTTTGGAGGTTTGGTTGTTGTCTAATCTGTAGACAGTTCTCTATTTTGCGGCAGGAGATTGTATTTTTGAAGTCTGAGATTTGTAAATTATCTGGTAAACAAACTCAGGCTGGAACTGCTGCAAAGCCACTGCCGCAGAGACATACTAGGAATGGCAGATGGATTACTGTAGGATCTGGTAGACTTGGAGTTGTGGATAAAAGGCATATTGCACAGTCTGTTGCTCTGCATAATTCATTTTCTGCACTTTCAGAGTGTAGTGGTGTCGTGGAGAGAGGCACTGAGGCTAGTGGTGTCGTGGAGAGAGGCACTGAGGCTAGTGGTGTTGTGCAGAGAGGCACTGAGGCTAGTGGTGTTGTGAAGAGAGGCACTGAGGCTAGTGGTGTTGTGCATAGAGGCACTGAGGTTAGTGGTGTTGTGCAGAGAGGCACTGAGGCTAGTGGTGTTGTGCAGAGAGGCACTGAGGCTAGTGGTGTTGTGCAGAGAGGCACTGAGGCTAGTGGTGTTGTGCAGAGAGGCACTGAGGCTAGTGGTGTTGTGCAGAGAGGCACTGAGGCTAGTGGTGTTGTGCAGAGAGGCACTGAGGCTAGAGGTGTTGTGCAGAGAGGCACTGAGGCTAGTGGTGTTGTGCAGAGAGGCACTGAGGCTAGTGGTGTTGTGCAGAGAGGCACTGAGGCTAGTGGTGTTGTGCAGAGAGGCACTGAGGCTAGTGGTGTTGTGCAGAGAGGCACTGATGCTAGTGGTGTTGTGCAGAGAGGCACTGAGGCGAGTGGTGTTGTGCAGAGAGGCACTGAGGCTAGTGGTGTTGTGAAGAGAGGCACTGAGGCTAGTGGTGTTGTGAAGAGAGGCACTGAGGCTAGTGGTGTTGTGAAGAGAGGCACTGAGGCTAGTGGTGTTGTGAAGAGAGGCACTGAGGCTAGTGGTGTTGTGAAGAGAGGCATTGAGGCTAGTGGTGTTGTGCAGAGAGGCTTGAAGACTATGGTGAGGCCTAATAGAAAGCAGTTGTTGGTGGGGGATTCCATCATAAGAGGTGTGGAGATGGACAATGGTGGTCTTGTGAGGTGTCTTCCCGGAGCTACTGCTCACAGAGACAGGAGACGTATCTGTAATATTGTTAAGCAAGCAAAGCAGGAAGGGGAATTGGATGTACTTGTCCATTTAGGGACAAATTACTTGGCTTGCAATGAGGTTTCAGAGGTTAAGGAAGTTTTTCGTGTTTTTGCCAATGATATACGGCAGGTTGCTTCCACATTGTCATTCTCTGAAGTTCTGCCTGTGCATAACACTCAGAATGACAGGCGGATGCGTATTAGGGACTTTAACTTGTGGCTTGGTGAATGGTGTCGGGAGCAAGGATTTGGCTTTATTGCTCATGGTAGCTCTGTTTGGAATGGAAATAAACTGTACAAAAAAGATGGTTTGCATCTTTCTCAAAAGGGAACAAATGTTCTCAGTGAGCAGTTCAGAGGTTTTGCTAGGATGTATTTAAACTAGGAGGGGGGGGGCAAAAGGGTGATAAAACATCAATCCAATTGTCCCCCAAAACAAGGACAGAAGGTGCCTGTAGCAAGTGTGTTAAAAAATGATAAGCTTAGAGTCATGTCTACAAATGCTCGCAGTTTAGGGAATAAGATCCATGAACTTGTGGCAATAATGGCAACTGATAGTGTAGATTTAGTCGCTGTTACTGAGACATGGTATAATGAGAAAAATGACTGGGACATAGCAATACCAGGGTACTCTTTATATAGAAAAGACAGGGAAGGCAAGAAAGGGGGAGGGGTGGCCCTGTATGTAAAGAATAGCATAAAATCTAGCCTAATAAAGGTTAGTGAGGCGAACATAGAGTCAGTTTGGGTTACGTTAGAATTTGGTAATCACACAGTAACTCGTGTAGGTGTGATTTATAGGCCCCCAGGACAAATTGAAGAGTTAGATAATCTACTAGTTGAAGAAATAGCTAAAATGACAATGAAGGGGGAAGTTATCATCATGGGTGACTTTAACCCCTTAAGTCCGGAGGACGTAATATTACGCCCTGCAGGAACCGGCTCTAAACGCCGGCGGGCGTAATATTACGTCCTCGCCATAATGGTCGCCCACGTGGCCGGCGCTAATCGCCCGCTGCAGATCGCGGTCGGGGGGGATGCCTGGCCCCCCAGGCAACCCCCCCTGTGGCCGGTGACCGCGATCTGCAGTCTCTGATCGCAGTGACAGGCTGTCACTGCGACCAGTATTCAGCATGTGTCAGCCGATTTCAAATCGGCTGACACATGCGGCCGGCGGCGTTCCCCTTCTGCAGATCGCGGTCGGGGGACTTACCTGGCCCCCCAGGCAGTCCCCCTGGGGTCAGTGACCGCGATCTGCGAAGTCTGAGATCGCAGTGACAGGCTGTCACTGCGATCTCAGAGCTCTCTGATCGCAGTGACAGCCTGTCACTGCGATCAGTGTTACATGTGTCAGCCTATTGGCTGACACATGTAAATGGCACAGTGATCCCCCTGCAGATTGGAAGGGGGGAGTGCTTGTACCACCCAGGCACTCCCCCCTGTGGTCAATTACCCAATCTGCAGGAGGTGATCACAGTGACAGGCAGTCACTGTGATCACTGATCCTGTGTCAGCCAGTGATGTGAAATCACTGGCTGACACTGTCATTGCCCCCCTGTCCTAAAATAAAATAAAATAAAATATTAGTTAAAAAAAATTACAGTTACAAATAAGATATACTTAGATCATATATATTATATATATATGATCTAAGTATATATATATATATACACATACACACACACACATTTACACATACACGACGTGTATTTAAATATTAATATATATATATATATATATATAATATATTAATATCAAATTACACGTAGACTGATACTGATCAAATATATATATAATTATTGTTATATATATATTTATATATAATATAAAAAAAATATGTAAATACGTAAAAAAATAAAATTTAAAAAATATTTAAAAATAAATAATTAAAAAATATATAGATGTGTTATTTCGTTCTAACTGTATTGTGATATTAATATATATATTTATATCAAAATACACGTAGAACAAAATAATATATATATCATAATATATATATCTATATACATAAATATATACGTATATATCACTATATATATACCTATATATAAATAAAAATATTTTAAAAAATATATATATATATATACATATATATACACATATGTATATATATACATATATTAATTCTACACATATATTTATGTAATAATTTTACATAATTAGGTATCCTAATTAATTACAATTAGCGGGACCTGCCTGACAACCCATGCCGAAAGTATAGGGAATTTAATTTGCTAGCACTATATGTAACCCTATAACTTTCCAAGACACCATAAAACCTGTACATGGGGGGTACTGTTTTACTCGGGAGACTTTGCTGAACACAGATATTAGTGTTTCAAAACAGTAAAATGTATTACAACGATGATATCGCCAGTAAAAGTGACGTTTTCTGCATTTTTCACGCACAAACAGCACTTACACGGACGATATTATTGCTGCAATACTTTTTACTGTTTTGAAATACAAATATTTGTGTTGAGCGAAGTCTCCCGAGTACAACAGTACCCCACATGTACAGGTTTTATGGTGTTTTCAAAAGTTACAGCGTCAAATATAAGGCTTGTGTTTCATTTTTTTCACATTAAAATTCGCCAGATTGCTTACGTTGCCTTTGTGACCCTATGGTAGCCCAAGAATGAAAATTACCCCTATGATGGCATACCATTTGCAATAGTAGACAACCCAAGGTATTGCAAATGGGGTTTGTCCAGACTTTTTTAGTAGCCACTTAGTCACAAACACTGGCCAAAATTGGCGTTTTTTGCATTTTTCACACACAAACAAATACTAACGCTAACTTTGGCCAGTGTTTGTGACCAAATGGCTACTAAAAAAGACTGGACATACCCCATTTGCAATACCTTGGGTTGTCTACTATTGCAAATGGTATGCCATTATGGGTGTAAATTTAATTCCTGGGCTACTATACAGTCTCAAAGGCAACGTAACCAATCTGGCGAATTTCAATTTCAAATGTAACATGCTATATTTGACCCTGTAACTTCCCAAAACACCATAAAACCTGTACATAGGGGGTACTGTTTTACACGTGAGACATCGCTGAATACAAATATGTGTATTGTATTGCAGTAAAAGCAAACAGTATTTTGACATCCACAGTTAAAATGTCACATAGAACAAAAAAAAATTAAAAAATTATTTTTTTCTCCCATTTTTTTATGAATTTTTTATATTAAATTATGTTCAATACCTAAATATTTGATGTTAAATGAAAGCCCTGTTTCCCCTGAATAAAATGATATATAATAAGGGGGGGCTGCATTTAATATGAAACAGGTGAATTACGGTTGGACAGACATATAGCGTAAATGCCAGGTTTTGTTTACGTTTTGTTCTGTTCACAACTTGTACATTTGGCTGCGGTGTTAAGGGGTTAATCTTCCTGATGTAAATTGGAAAACAAAAATAGCTACTTGTGCCAGGAGCACACATATTCTAAACTCCCTACTGGGATTGTCTCTAAAACAAGTCGTTGAGGAGCCAACTCGTAAAGAGGCCATACTAGATTTAGTGTTAACAAATGGAGATTTGGTATCAGATATTACTGTAGGTGAAAGTTTAGGATCCAGTGATCATCAGTCAGTGTGGTTTAATATAAGAACAGTGACTGAGTCACACCACACAAAAACAAAAGTTTTAGACTTTAGAAAAACAGACTTTTCCAAAATTAGAATATGTGTAAAGGAGTCATTATCAGACTGGAGCAATTTAAATGGAGTCCAAAAGAAATGGGATTATTTAAAAGTTGCACTACTGAAGGCAACAGAAAATTGCATTAGGCTTGTCAGTAAAAGCAAAAAAATCAAGAAACCACTGTGGTACTCCACAGATGTAGCCAAAATAGTAAAAAACAAAAAGTTAGCATTTAGTAATTATAAAAAAACCCAGAGTGAGGAAGACAGAATGACCTATAAGATTAGGCAGAAAGAGGCTAAGCAAGTTATAAGAGCTTCCAAATCACACACAGAAGAGAAAATAGCACAGTCAGTAAAAAAGGGGGACAAAACCTTTTTTAGATACATAAATGAGAAAAGAAAAGTAAAACAAGGATTAGTTAGATTAAAAACAAAAGAAGGAAGGTATGTAGATGAGGATAAAGGTCTAGCTGACTGCCTCAATGAATATGTTTGTTCGGTATTTACAGATGAAAATGAAGGAAAGGGACCTCAGTTAAGAAAAAGGATAAATGAGTCATTTATTACACGTGAGTTTACAGAGGAAGAGGTTCTATTTCAACTGTCAAAAGTAAAGACAAATAAGTCAATGGGACCTGATGGAATACACCCAAAGCTATTAAAAGAGCTTAGTGGTGTACTAGCAAAACCATTAACAGATTTATTTAACCAATCATTGTTAACAGGAGTAGTCCCAGAAGATTGGAAGTTAGCGAATGTTGTGCCCATTCACAAGAAAGGTAATAGGGAGGAGTCGGGCAACTATAGGCCAGTAAGCCTAACTTCAGTAGTGGGGAAAGTGATGGAAACCATGTTAAAGGATAGGATTGTTGAACATCTAAAAACACATGGATTTCAAGATCAGAGACAACATGGGTTTACTTCAGGGAGATCATGCCAAACTAATCTTATTGATTTTTTTGATTGGGTAACTAAAATTATAGATCAGGGTGGTGCAGTAGACATTGCTTACCTCGATTTCAGTAAGGCTTTTGACACTGTTGCACATAGAAGGCTTATCAACAAACTACAATCTTTGAGTTTGGATTCCAATATTGTTGAATGGGTAAGGCAGTGGCTGAGTGACAGGCAACAGAGGGTTGTAGTCAATGGAGTATATTCGAAGCTTGGGCTTGTCACCAGTGGGGTACCTCAGGGATCTGTACTTGGACCCATTCTCTTTAATATTTTTATTAGTGATATTGCAGAAGGTCTTGATGGTAAGGTGTGTCTTTTTGCGGATGATACTAAGATATGTAACAGGGTTGATGTTCCAGGAGGGATAAGCCAAATGGAAAATGATTTAGGTAAACTAGAAAAATGGTCAGAGTTGTGGCAACTGACATTTAATGTGGATAAGTGCAAGATAATGCATCTTGGAAGTAAAAACCCAAGGGCAGAGTACAGAATATTTGATAGAGTCCTAACCTCAACATCTGAGGAAAGGGATTTAGGGGTGATTATTTCTGATGACTTAAAGGTAGGCAGACAATGTAATAGAGCAGCAGGAAATGCTAGCAGAATGCTTGGTTGTATAGGGAGAGGTATTAGCAGTAGAAAGAGGGAAGTGCTCATGCCATTGTACAGAACACTGGTGAGACCTCACTTGGAGTACTGTACACAGTACTGGAGACCCTATCTTCAGAAGGATATTGATACCTTAGAGAGAGTTCAAAGAAGGGCTACTAAACTGGTTCATGGATTGCAGGATAAAACTTACCAGGAAAGGTTAAAGGATCTTAACATGTATAGCATGGAGGAAAGACGAGACAGGGGGGATATGATAGAAACATTTAAATACATAAAGGGAATCAACACAGTAAAGGAGGAGACTATATTTAAAAGAAGAAAAACTACCACAACAAGAGGACATAGTCTTAAATTAGAGGGACAAAGGTTTAAAAATAATATCAGGAAGTATTACTTTACTGAGAGGGTAGTGGATGCATGGAATAGCCTTCCAGCTGAAGTGGTAGAGGTTAACACAGTAAAGGAGTTTAAGCATGCGTGGGATAGGCATAAGGCTATCCTAACTATAAGATAAGGCCAGGGACTAATGAAAGTATTTAGAAAACTGGGCAGACTAGATGGGCCGAATGGTTCTTATCTGCCGTCACATTCTATGTTTCTATGTTTCTATGTCTATACTGAGGCCCAGATACAAATCTGGCTAAATAGATACTTATTGGAGAATCTAACTGAGAACGAACTCAAGGGAAACCTACCTGCTAAGAAACAGTATGGTAATTTCATGAGCAGAGTTCTTCAAGGAAAATATATCTGCACAAAGACACACAGGATTTTACCTGCCGGTCTCTTAAAACCTTAGTGGAATTTGCCTGAGATGTCAAACAGATGAATAACATACAAGAGAATTCACTAACTCACATTTTTGTTTCGATTATCGATCATACAAAGACACAATATCGACTACTGATTATAATACATGGTAAATAATATTTTATGAAGCATGAAAGAAAACCCATGAAATAAATCTTTTAAAGCCAAACTATATAATATAACTGAAAATCTATACGGGAACTTTTAGTACTATTGAGCAGGGGTACATCGCCTGAATATGAGATGATTTAAATGTAGATTTGGCAACATTTCAATCAGTCTGATTCCAGAAATTCCCAAAATGCTGGAATTAAACCGAAGATGAAAGACTGTTTCCTTCATCAAATGATTCAATTCCAAAATTGCTGATGACTGCATTAATTCTGTCTTTTTTTTCAGTCAGATTTTTTTGCATTATTTCCTGCAGTGTCACATTACCATTTAGTTCCCGTAAGGAGGCATTCTATGTCATCACTCTTGATCCCATTGGGTAAACTGACATTAATTAGTCTTTTATAAGAAAAGCCTTAGAACTATGACTTATAAGGAAAAAAAACTGTTGTGCACAAGGGATAAATGAGACATATATATAACTGCATCACAAAAGATGGAATTAAAGCCCGGCTCAATCGAAAACCCTATTCGGCACCCCAAAACAGGTTTATGTTACAGGGTTTGCTTCTAACCATAGTGTGTACATCCTCCTTTGATGAATTATATAACGTTTTGTTTTGGTTTGAAAAATTAATGAGCCGAGTCATGGATAGCAAATAAATGGATCAGCTCATCCTCAACTTGCTCATCCTCAACTTGCGAGTTCCAAATGCTACTCTGACTACAATGGCAGTCAATTCATTCTTTGGGTTTAACACAAGCACCAGTAGTAAAAGGTATAAATGTTTGGTTTGGAAAAGGAGAGAGTAGAAATATTAACAGTTTCCAACTTTTGCTTCTCAGTTGTAGAACTGTAGATAGGCTCTGGAAGTCAAATACATGTTCCAGCATTATTATTCAGCCTTGGATGTCATAAAAAAAGATACAGGCTTCAGTTGGGAAGGAAATATGGATATGAAAATAATAAAAAATTATAGCAAGTAAACACACCACAATGACCACTGCTGGTCAAGATTACTTAATGGAACAGGGTGACCTCCTTATCTATAAGTGAGTAAATGGCAATAAAATGCTTACAGCGTTGAGGGAAATTTATAAAGTCAACAATCATGCCAGAGAGTAACTCAAGAAATTGACATATTGTTATAAAGTATCCTTTACTGTAATTCAAACATTATTAAACACGTCAGCAGGACCTGTGGCATACAGAGTATTAGGATACTATAGAGACTCAGAGATGTCTAGGCTGTTGGCACAGTGTCTCTGCAGAGCTTACTCACAGGCTTCAAAGGCTTACAACAAGGAAGAAGGGTGCGTGAGGACATCTCGGTGCTAAAATGTTTCCTTACAGGATGGATTCTACTCTTTGAAGCTGTTAAAATTATGACATGTCAAAGGAAAAGCAGAAAATCTCCTCACGCCATTATGTCTACAGAATTTCCTGATCTATGATTAAAAGGGACTTGCGTCTTCGGAACTGCGTAAATTAAGTAATACAGAAAATAAAGTCCATTTTCTCATTTCTGGAAATATTTTGGATATTAAATTTAAAAAAAAAACAGTTAGAAACGCCTGGACATTTTAGCCTTTCTGCACAATTGATTTGCTATAAAAAATAAAAAAATAAAAAAAATTTCCACACTGCCCCTTTTAAACACATTAACTGAAATGACTCAAACAATTACGGTACTTATGTCATCAAAAGAGATTAAATCAAATGTCAGGATGCACAGTGCCAACATCAAAATAAGGGTTTCCTGTTACAAAGATTTATTTTTGAGCAGAAGTAGATGTGGAAGCTTTACATGCGTATCAGGTTTAGCAGCAAAATCATATGCAAAATGTTTTTGCAACTTCAAATCCATCATGGTTGATGCAGTACTTCCACTTAAGCCAATCCAAATACTTGCGCGACTGCTAGAAAAATACCTAACACCCGTGACAGGATCTCAACAGTTGTCAATTCAAAGGCACAGTCATACTTTTGGCCCCTGTCCTGCTGTTTTAGGTGGGTTTTATGTGGTGTCTTGCTTTTGGGGAGACAAGTCATTAAACTCATTAAATTGACTCACATTTCTACACTTATTAATGGTACACTATAGTCACCCAGACCACTTCATCTCATTGAAGTGGTCTGTGTGCTGTGCCCCTGCCCTCTATTTAACCCACATGTAAAACACTGCAGTTTTAGAGAAACTGCAATGTTTACATTACAGGGTTATCTCCACCTCAAGTGGCTGCCATATGAAGAGCCACTAGAGGCGCTTCTGTTAAACAGACTGAGTAAAACTCGGTCACGTGACGTGGAAGCTACATAGGAAAGAATTACTTCAATGTTTATCTAAACTCCTTGGAAAGATATGATGATTGGCTGAGACAACTAAATTGAGTTCATTACGGATGCTGTAAAGTCAGGAGCTTGCAGTAAGTTAAATGTGAGTTATGTTGCTAAAATGTTATGCCCTGTTCAAGGAAATATATTTGGAATAACAAAACGGCCCAACTTCCTGTGTGCCGTTGTAGGGTTGTACAATTGATTTGCTATAAAAAAAAAAAAAATCCTGTGTGCCGTTGTAGGGTTGTATGTGTGTTGTATGTGCCCCCCTTCCTCCTGCATTCATACCCTGATGGGCCAGTGGTGTGTGAGCAGGATCCTGGAGGGTCTAGTGGGGGAGCTCCATCATCTGCAACAATATCAGGTACAGACAACTTTAAGAGCACCTTTACAGTTCTGGCACTCAGTCGGCACTCAGTCAATGACTGAGAGCATGGCTGTGGCACTCTGAAGGATTAAGAAGTGCTGAGGGACTGCAAGGGCACTCTTAAAATGTTTTTTACCTGATACTGGTACAGACCACAGCACTCCCTCTGTGAAATGAGGAGGCACAGAGCCATGCCAGTAGATCTTTTGATCTCCCTTCCAGCTCATGGACAGGCAGCTGAAAGCCAGAGCTCCAAACCAAGAGAGGGCCCAACCTACTTTTTTGGAGAAAATGCTGAGAGTGCATGTGAGTGTACAGAATTTCTCTGTGAGGCATCATGCAGAGGTAAAGTTATAGCAACATGGAAGTGTGTTATTTATCACAATAAACACTGCAATAGAATTTACATTACTGAAGGAACAAGAATCTGTCACTTCTTTAGAATTGAAACTTCCTCTTTAATGTCAATATTCAGCCACGGCACACACAAAACCAGTGTTTTGATTAGCTCTCTGAAAAGTTATGTATCTGCACAGGGATTTGCATGTCAATCTACCTGCTTAGTGACATACCGGGTAATATGTCTACACTGAGGCCCAGATACGAATCTGACTAAATAGATACTTATTGGAGAATCTAACTGAGAATGAACTCAAGGTAGACCTACCTGCTTAGAAGCAGTATGGTAATTTGCATGAGCAGAGTCCTTCAAGGAAAATATATTTGCACAAAGACACACAGGATTTTACCTGATGGTCCCTTAAAACCGCCATCTAGGTAAGAAATTGACACACTGATTGATAAGAGGGAAGTGTTAACTGGGGTAACCTGAGAAGAATCAAACACTTCATAAATAGTTTGATATTAATGCAAAGGATGGCACCACAGCACTCAAGACAATATTACCACTATAGAAAGCTGTACTTAGTTACTCTAAGTACCATTACAACTCTGCATTACTGGAAAGTTAGTGGTGAACAAAACACCTTGTGCCAACTCTCAGCTGTGTGAAAGTCATTGGAGCCATATTTCTGCCCCTCAGAGCTGTTAATAACGAAAACCAAAATTCTCAGCCAAAGAATAACATCCAGATATAGCGAGAATTGTTATTCTGAAAATGCAACATACACAAAACAAATTGACAAATTGACTGGAGGCGCCAAATTGTAATAGAAAAACTGGATAATTTTTCCTAAATCGGCTATTTTTGCATCTGGTTTTCTACCTGGATTCAGTTTGTGAAAATACAGAGTTTAGTTAATAATTCTGTTTTACAGGGGAACAACGCAAGAGGCACACTGGCGCCATAACCACTACAGCAGGGTATAGCGTTTGTGTGCTTACGTGGTCTTATTCAGTACAAAATATTGTGAGTTTTATTGTCGTCAACCGTTATCCATACACATTCGCATGAAAATATTAATCTCCAAGAAAAGAGAGTCACAAGGATAGGAAAGAGGAACACTGGGATTGATTTAATCACATAAAAGGAGATATCTGTCCCAATAAGGGACTCCTGGGAGTAAATATAATAAATATAAAAAGTAACTCACCCAAGCCCAGAATGGGGATGTGCTGCCCACTTGCCAGGGTCACAGTAGGAAATTTTGCTTTATCCATGTTCTCTTCTCAAGAACTATAATATAAAAGGCATGTCAAATATTTCTTTATTTTATTAAAGATGCAAAACTTATAAAACTATTGATTGATTACCTTCCGACCCATTTAACTTAAAGCGCAAAGAAAGAAAGAAAGACCCCCAAGAACGGGGAAGAGAGCTCACAAAAAGTAAACTATGCCCAGAGTTAACATGGCCGCCGCTTGTAATACCTGTTCAAATCGCGGTTTCGTCTCTCCTCCGCAAATGCCGCAGATGAATGGGTTGCCAATAGTTAAGATGGCCGCCGTGCGTTCCAATGGTCAAAGGTTGTCTTTTTACCACAGCCGTATTGCGAGGTTGTACTGGAGCTGTCAGCGTGGGGTGTGAGGGGGTTTGAATCGTGAGATTATTAACGAGGAATGCAAGCCAAACAGAAACTATTTATAATTTGAAGAGACCATTTCACATCTTGGACACATTATTATTATCAGAGGTTTCAATGACCATAACATATTTATAGCTCTTGATAAAAAGTAATTTATATTTATTTATTTTTAGATTCGATTGATTAATTGATGTATGATGGATCATTCTATTTAACAATTACTTATTAATCATTATTAAGCACTCCCCATACATTATTTTGCTGCTTGACTGACAATAATTTAACTCACTAAATGGCAATATGATATTTACACCATGTGTAGGTCTCTATACATAATATACTAAATGCTCCACATACTTGCAATCCAAGTATAAAATTAACAATATTTAGAATATATATTCATATATGAAGTTTGGCATAAGTGCTGGACATACACTGTAACACAGTGTTTCAAATTGTTAAAGGAATTATTCATAATAAATTGGATTATATTTTTTCTCTGGGACAAGATGCTCTACTTGGTCGGGTTAGGTTTGGGGGATGCCAAGGATGTGACTGTGAGAGGCCTGGAGGTGATCAGGAGCTGTTCCCGTGTGTATCTGGAAGCATACACATCTATACTGTCTGTTGGAAAGGAAGCTCTGGTATGACATTTTCTGTCTGTCCGTCTTATCTTTTAGTTTATAAAAGTAAGGGTTCTTTACCTCTGGGTCGGAACCCAAAATTGGATCCACATGCTATTGTCAATAGTAGTAGGTCCCTGTTGGATCTAGGGTTCTTCGATTCTCTGGACACACATTCTATGTCCAGGCTAATATTCAGCAAATAAAAAGTACAGTATGTAGAATTCAAATGCTGCAGGAGTGAAATCAAATTGACACGCTAACCACATTTACCCCAGCAACTTATTCTAGTGTTTATGGTGCTATATATCTCTGGGTTTCTTCAGCAGTTTTCTGTCAAATAGTTCTCTTGCAACAAAAACAGGACTCTCCTAGCCAACTGTTTGATGAAAGCACTGGCAGCTTGTAGAGAGGCGTTTTGTATAGAATCCTGTCTTTTTTTTTTTTGTCAAACTGCACCAAAATGCTTTGACAGAAAATGAGGCTTGAAGTAGCACCCAACGACCTATGGCACCATAACCAGCGGCGAACTACCAGGGTTGGTATTGTGACCTGGTTCTTTAGTTACGCCTCCCAGAGTGAAGGAGGACTTGCATCGCAAAAGTGTTAATTTTTTATATGGGCAATAAATCTCATGCCAGGCTGCAGACTCCCATCGCAGAACTGTTCTATTGTATTTTGGCAATAAATTAAATAACTTCAGGGTGGTGGACTGAATAGTCGGACTCTCAGGCTCATGCAGAGCCCTCCATGCATCCTGCCCTAACATGATTATGACCACTGCTAAAGCTTCCGCTGTGCGTGGCTGCAGCTGGTTGACATCTTTATAGCACTGTACATAGAGTCCCAGGTAGGGAGTGCTGGGGGCCAACAGAGAACTGTATGCTGTGGCTGGCTTCCAGGACGAGCTCAAGCCGCATCTTGCTTTGTGGATTTAATTGAGAATCAATCTCTTCCTGGTCTCTATCAAAATGGTCCCACTGAAGAGCACAGGTAGGACAGGGCATGGAAAGGGGCATATCCGCATATTACATCCAGAGGAGGGAGATTCTGTAAGTCCTGGCGTGGGGATGAGGGTGTATTGCTCTCTATCCCTGCCATGCTATATGCATGCTGATGGGCCCTAGATCCCCTTCTTGATTTCATTTTGGGATTGCTTTTCTATGGAGTTGCCTTTGTGTGTCCCCTAGGTCATAGTGTGTGGTACATGGCAAGTAATAAACTGGCCATAAGAGCCGTTTAAAGCAGCTTTGTCATTTCACAAAAAAAAAAATGTTTCATTTATTAAAGGTAGAATCTTTATAAATTCCAAAGCAGACAAAATAGGGACTAATCCTCCTCCTCCTGCAATGGCTGCGAAAATCAAGCTGATTCTTGAAGATTGTAAGATTTAGTCTATGCTGGCTCCTGCATTCGTACAGGATCCTCCAGAGACATCACTGTTGTATGTTCGCGGCTCCTCGTAGATGAAGTACCAGGAGCTAAAGACAGACGGTGCCTGCGAGAGACCGCTTCAGTTAAGCATTACTAACCTTCACTACACCCCAAGCAGAATGTCAACATAGGGATAGTGCAACTTCAATGGAGTATTTAAAGGAAAACTCAAAGCACTATGACGACTACAGCTTGTCATTATGGTTCCAGGAATGCCCTTGTGCCCCATAGTAAGTAGTCTGTTACCGGCCTCCACTACTAACACTGGAGTGATGGGAATTACTACACAGGAACTTCCTTTAGCTAGCTTGTACTAAGCCCTTCATTGCCTGAAAGCGATCAATTAATGCTTAGCAAGGAGTGACAACTAGAGGGCCTTTCTTTAAATCTTGCACTGGGGCCCACTTTTTCCTAGTTATGCCCCTAACCATAACCACTATTATTGTGTGTATAAAAATGGTTTAACTCCTTAGAAAGGGGGGCACTAAGGTGCCCTAACACCATAACAACTACAGTGAGTAGTCATTATGGTGCCTGGAGTGTTTAACTGCTTTCCCTCCAGCAGATTAAGGATTTCACACTGTAAGGCATCACCTTTTATTTAATATCACATTGAATTAGGGAAACATGGTGGTATTGGCAAACCTAATTAAAGGAACACTTCAAGCACTGTAACCACCTCAGTCCCCTGGCTTGCTAATAATGCCCCAATACGGCCAGAGGTGGAGTCACACTTCTGGCAGCATAAGTGTTTAATTTTTGCATGTGCAGAGTTAAAGGGACACTCCACTGCCCAAATGCAAAATAGATAAAAATCACTGCTTAGTAGATATATTCCAGGTGAAAACTTGCGTGCCTTAAATCATGCATTTTTTATTGGGGATATAACTAAAATCAGCAGGAAAAACTTGACGTTCTCTTGTCTGCTGCCTTTGCCTGCTCTCCCCTTCTAACCTCTCCCAGAATCTCTGTTTTTGTCCAATCACAGACTTCTCAATTCAGCTCAATGAGAAGTATTTGCAAGGCAGGTGCTCTGGATAATTTCTGCCTCTTAAGGTCAGCTGCATTGAGCTAACAGGAAGTAACATTACCCGTTTTCTGCTTGAAAGCCAAGGAGGCTTAACCGGGTTAATTTATAAAAGTGTCCATTTCTATTGAAATCTTCACTTTTTGCAAAATGAAAAAAAAAAGAGACGCTCTTCACTCACACAGTTTTTCAGCAATCTAAAGTTTTTTAGGCATCTGGAGTGACCCTTTAAATGTTGAGTTCCTGCACATCCAGATTCCATGCACCATGCCCACTCAAAATCACTGTTATAGCACATAACCAGGACCATCATCTACTCTGTAAGAAAAAAAAAAGTAGCTGTAGAGAAAAATCTGAAGTTGAATGGTCCCCTTCTGTCTTCTGAACAAATATAATAGAACTGTTTTCTTTAATTTTGTATCAGTAGGTAAGTATCTTGTAAACACTGAACATGTTTGTCTCTAATTTTTCCCCAGCCTTCCACAATAATAGTGAAGTAATCCATATGTTTTGCTTTTGCTAAAATATATATATATATATATATATATTTATTTTTTTTTATTATTATTTTTTTTAAAGTACCAGTTTTCACTTGTGTGTATGTTTATAGTTTTTTTTCTGTCATACAGACATGTACATACTATTCCAATTATCACGTTATGTTACTGTACAGTATGATAACCGAACCAGTACTTGGTAGTATGAATCGACCTGCTTTGACAGTAGTTGTTTACATATTGTTCAGGTTTAATGGGCCATTTGGGCAGCAAAATCCAGACTTTGTGTTTAGGTTTTATTTTGGGGAAATGTCAAATAAGAGGTGCACAATGAGCTCAGGAAACAGAGCGCTGTAGTAGTTTGTTCATACATCATGAAACAAAGCTAACAGCAGCAGTAAACCAACAATGTGGCCAAATAGCGATAGAGGAAGGGTTACTGCATTACCCAAAAATCTAAATTAAATAACCTGTTAACTCTGTGCTGCTGACCTTGCACCGTGTTGGTCAAGGCAAGGTCAAATATAAGTAAAAACAGAAATGAATACAGCACAACTTGATGTCAAATGTGCACACTGAGCGCTACATACAATTTGTTTGAAGTACCAAAAAGAAACAATCCTTTCGGGCTTGTCAATGCTAACATTATCGGCATTCTAAAGAGTGATCTATGGAAAAGCATAGAATAGCAGCAGTTGCTCCCTCTCAGGACAAAGTAGTGCAAAAGATATACCAAAAATTCACATTTTGTTAAAAAGGAGAAAGAGGCTAACGCAATATGAGTGAAGGCAAAAACTTAGTGACACACAGAAAAGTCAGAGCTAGCCTCACACATATGGTATGCATTGGATTGTGGCAAATACAGTAAATCAAGTGTATATCATGTTGGGCACAAGAAGTACAATGCCAAGTGAAAAATAGTAAGTAGACTTGGAATAAATCAGAAGGTATGTGTATGCTGCATTTACTTGGGTGACTTATAGACATCATCTTGTTAAGCATACTTCTGCCAAATACTAGGGAATGGTTAAATTAAGGCATGTAGGGGTTAACCAATCAAGGTACAGTATGCAACTACTGTCAGAATGCAAAGAGTATAATCACCATTCCCTCAAATGGCTAAATAGAAATACTCACACTCCTAGGTACAATGCAAATCAGACTTTATTTTATAATAACTATTAAAATATATCCAAATTAATCTATATACACCCACCAAGGAATAATATTCCAATAGTTAAAGGGATCCTATAGTGCCAGGAAAACAAAGTCGTTTCCCTGGCACGATAGGGTTAATAGGTGTGTGTGTCCCTCCCGCGGGGCTAAAGGGGTTAAAACCTTTTTAGCCACTTACCTAAATCCAGTGCCAATGTCCCTCGGTGCTGGGTCAGGCTCCGCCGTCAGCCGGCGGGGGAGTCCTAATGTGCATTAGACCTCCCCATAGGAAAGCATTATTCAATGCTTTCCATTGGGGAAAATCTGACGCTGGCGGTCCATGAGGACGTTCAGCATCAGATAACGGACCAAAAGTCCGTATGGATTCCGGAAGCGCGCACTGGAGACAGACTTAGTGCTGCATTGTAAACATTGCAGTTCTCTGGAATTGCAATGTTGTACATTGCAGCACTAAGTTCAAAAGGGTCACAACACCCAGACTACTTCAATTAGCTGAAGTGGTCTTGGTTCCTACAGTGTCCCTTTAATATATGATCAAGTTATACTATACATAACAATTTTCTAATGTAGTTCATCAATATAACAAAACAAATAATGAAAAGTAAATTCATCCACTGTACAAATGTTTCAAAAAAAAATATTCATAGATTGTTGTATAATATATTTACCTTTGTCAGTCAAAAAGAGGACAGAGAAACAACCCAACGTTTCTGCACACATGGCCAGTGTCCAGGGTGCGGGGGCATATGAACTATAAAGGAAAATAGTTATGTATAGTATAACTTGATCATATATTATTCCTTGGTTGGTGTATATAAATACATTTTTGATATATTTTAATTATTATGAAATAACACTCTTCTGTAGAATGCAAATCAGACTTTAAGATAATTTAGAGGAATGTAGCCAAATCTGGGCATTTATAATAGTACAATTCCTACTAGGCCCAGGGGAGGGCACCCATAGTCCTGGGCTGTGGCCATCTGACCAAGGCCTAATATGCATTAAAACCAGGCTCCATAAAGGGTGCAGCCACAAATGGACACTGGAAAAGGAAGAATCCCAACACTTCTCCCATGGGTCAGGTTGTTGACAATGAAGGGCCACAGGCTGTTTCCAAGACAAATATCAGGTGAGAGGTGGGGGGGTAGCATAGCTGAGTTTATTTACATGGAATGGAATAACGCTCTTAGCCAGAAGTGGGGGTGACTGCCAGGCCTGTTAATGGTAGAAAGATCCATTTGACATGTACATTGCCCCGTAGGCTGGGGCCACATCATATTTTAGGCTGGTCCTCAAAACCTTAAAATTGACCCATGGATGCATCTCAGTAGGATTGCGTCACACTAACGACTTTTGTATACTGCGTTTTAGACTACTTATTGCATGGTAGGCCTCGAGCCTAGCAAATTGTGTTTTCCATTAGTAAACTACAAAAAAACATGATCAGTGCATGTTACAAAGAATACTGTCCAGCAACAGTCCATACCTGCCTTCCAGGTAGGCAGATTGTAAACCCTCTGGTTAGAGCTGCAGAAAATAGTAACCATTTAGCATGACCAAATTTTAGTCTGACCCATGTTTAAAAAATCACAACTATTTGCCCAGACAACCATTTTTAACCTCCCTGATGCCCCCACCTGCCATGCCGTGAGTGATGGCATATCTAATTAACAGTGAGCAAACTTTACGTGGAGTAGACATGTGCAATTCGTTTTGTTCCGAATGTAAATTCGGATGCTTCCGAATTGTCGAATTTCCCAACTGCCGAATTTCGGAAGTGGCGAACCGAAGTGCTTCGGATTTCTGAAAAGTGGCAAAACAAGAGAGGGAGGGAAAATTACGGTAATAATGACCGGAATCTAACCCCAACCCTAACCCTAGATGTGTAAGGTTTAGGGTTAGGCATAGGGGTTCCAGCATATATCCCTAGGTGGGGATTGCTCCACCTCAAGTTCTTCATACCAGAGCAGGACATTGCTCTGGGTGACGTAAGTAGGATATTTTCCTCCATCAATACTAATTGTTTGTATATACTATACCATTGGATTTCCTATTTTGTCTTTTTTCACATATACCTACTCTATCCTGAAAAAAAGCTCCAAAGACCCGCTGAGACAGCTGTAAAAAGTGTGAGTTTGTATTCCCTTCACAAACATCTACTGTACTGCACCATAATATGTTTCTTGCTTTGTACTTATAGATTCATATACTAAGAATATCATCTGTATCGTATGTATATATAATCTTAAGTGCTGATTATCACCTCCTGTCTGTTATCTTTACTATCCACTTCACAAGGGTGGAGAGAACCCTTTGTTGGTGATTTGCTGCTAATTATAGATATTGAGCACTTATACTCACCAGTTTTTTCATATCTTAGACTTGACAGTGATCACGAGTATGAGTCAATATTCATGGTTGGTGTGATGGACAAGTATGGATATTGTACTGATGATCCCCTCTGGCTTGATGTCCTCTATTTGGTTGTCAGTCTTGTCTTCTAGGTGGTTGCTTACACTAGATGACACTGCTTGGTCTCTTTCATGGCAGTAAACATGTCTTGAATTGGTGTTTGATGACTGTTTTGACATTCTGTGGTTGATAATAACAAACGGCTGTAGAGTTTTCATTTCATGATGCATTAATTCTTTTTCATTTCATTTACAGGAGGAGTTTTATGGCCGGGAGCTAATCCTCGCTGACCGTGAAACTGTTGAACAAGAAGCAAATGAGATCCTTCGAGATTCTAAAGAGAGTGATGTAGCATTTCTAGTGGTGGGCGACCCCTTTGGGTAAGAATTACCTTTTGGGCAAGCAGAGCCCACAGTCCATTATAGGGATATTCTAAGCATCATAACTACCTATAATTCTTGCATGTGGGGGGATTCAAACCGATATGCCCTTACTTGTAACTCTCTTATTACTGCATGTGGCATATTGCATAGCAACCCCTAGACAGTGTAATTTGAAATCAATTAAGCTGCAACAAATAAACAAAAAAACCTGAACAGAAAAGAGATATTTTTTTTGGTTTTCTATTTTATTTTTTATTTTATTTTTTTTACAAAATTGTTTCCCCCATCAAGTAGTGGCTGTATTCTAAAATTGCTGTTTTTTTTTTTATAATTTTTTTTTAGTTGAAGTCATTACATTTCGTCTTTCATACAAAATATTATAGGACATGCAATATGCATAATACATTGCAACATGTATAGGCAGACTGCAAACTAGTTATACAAATACATTTTGTACATGTAAAGCTGCACAGTTACTGAGCCACCTAATACATCAGGGAGGTAGAAGGTTTGGGATATTATACAGTTATCAGATGACCCACAGTTCGCCTTATTGTTAATTTAATCCAGGCATCACTGAATTTAGGCATAAATGGGATCAATCTATTTGCATAATAGCATCAGGAATCGCGTGGATTCATTGATTCCATCTCTTGGGATGTCTGGGGGAATCTTAACACCTCATTACCAATCAGTCTGTAAAAAATCTCATTTATATTCTCTGTCCCTAGAGTTCCCCTTTGTCCTCAGTGTTGCTGAAGGATGCGTCTCTTTGCATCTTTTTCAGTTGCACAACTGCCCCGGCTAGAGCCACATCTGCTTAAAGCCCTTATACATCATGGGGAACCTGCGTCTGTCTGCATGACCTCTCTAGGTATCATAGTGGCAGATGCACATTAAGAAGCCTAATTAGCTTCTGCATGTTGCGTTTACAGTGAATAGAAGTCTGTAGTTTCTGTGTACCATAGCTCCAGGATACCCCTATCTGTAAGCTATAACCCACTGACTGTTTCCAGTATGGATCTATCATTATTTTAGCATAGTGCTAAAACCATCGGGATAGTGCTACCGAGGATTGTCTGGTTCTTAATAAAGTAGATTTTTGGTTGAATAAATCTTTTTAATATTATCTTATCAACATTAAGCTAGGTAGTGTGACTGTCCTTTATATCGAAGTTTAAAATTTGTAACATATTTATATGGCTTATTCGATAAACTCCAAGTTTTAGAGAATTGCACTATTAAGGCTATAATAACCGAACAACGTCTGTAGCCTATTTGGCAAAGTTTTTAAATTTTCTTTATAATTCAATGTTTAGTGGAAATCGCCACTGGTTTTAATTTATTTTTATTTTTAGAATAGAAAGTTGCAATTTTAAACTTCTTAGCTTTTTCTTATCTCTATGTGACAATGTAGCCAAAAATATAACACTGCCTTAAATTAATTTAGCCTGATCACCCTTATCAAATTTGCCAATGGATCTGTTGGACAAGAAATATAGTAAAATATGATCAGCACAGGTCCACTCTATTGAGATACACTTCTCCAGTTCAGTGTGTACGATACAGTGTATTGACTGAAGAGTTGTCATTGAACTACAGCTCCTTGAATTATTTAGCTTGTAGGGGATATGCAGAGTTGTCCGAGTTGGACACCCAGGCTTTGGTACACAGAGTTGTAAAAGAACTGTAGAGTTGAATCTCAATAAGTGAAATGTTTTTCTTCCAATCCCATCTTTGGATAGTTTCCCTTAGATGTCAGATGATCTGCAGTCAGTTGAGCTGCCACCACGTGGATATAAGTAGAATTGCATTAAAGAGCCAATCCGCAGTGGATACACCGGACAAGTTCTCAAAGATTGTTATTAACCATACACTGAGATACATCATTATTAAAATCAGTGTGTAGTTACACATCACCATTACAGATTGCACCATATTCGGTATCAGTTTATCCTAAGTACCATTGTTGCATATGTCCCAATCATTTAAAATTAGTGGTTCTGTGTACAACATATACATTCCTGATATCTTCACATGTTATGCTCAGTCCTACGTTTAGCACAGGAAATTTATTAGGAGCTAGTAGATTTAAATTGCCAGTGGACATCAATTTTATAAATGCATAGGTCTCATGGACACAGTGATTATCACGCATGTTGATTTGATATTCTTCATTATCATACATTATTGATGTATTTAAAGGTATCATTAAGCAATGTACATTATTATTAATACCCATTCTCTGGTTTTTACTCAGTTTTAGCGTCCTGCTTACATGCACAGTTATTTTACGAGGAGGCTTATCTCGATTTTATTTTAATGAGATGATTTCTGCTTTAATAAATGAATGTCTGTGCACATGGGACAGTCTGAACTGAATGCCCAGCTGTGTACGCCTGCATATAATTATACCTCTCTCCTGCTTAAAGCAGGTCTCTTTGTTTCCCAGCCCAGCGTGAGGAATCGCCTTGTGAATGATTCTAAATATTGTTATATACATTGGAGATCATTCATTTTAATACAGACCTTTTTGAAAACAAATCTGTTGGTTTTTTTGCTATATATTTTAAATGTAATTCGTATAATTTTATTTATGCTGATAGACTGTTTAAGGCTGAATAAGAGGCAGTCAATCACTAGATTATTGTGGTTTTAGGTTTGGAGCAGCTTAGCCCATTATTACCTGTTGTAAACCACATTTTAATGGTTTAGAGTTAGACAAATAATCTTTTTAATTAGTAGGGGTGTTTATGTTTGGCCATACCAGTGTGTGTATATGTGTTAAAAAAAAAAAAAAAATTCTATATATATTTTTTTTTACTTTTTCAATAAAAAAAAAAAAAATCTCAAATTTGCAGTGATGTTACTACTGCAAGGGATTCTGGGTGTGCATATGCAAATGAGTTCAAGAAAGAGGTGCGTGCGTGCGTGCGCGCGCACATACACATATAGGAATTGTGCATCTTCTGTCCATTATTCTAACATGTCCATCACCCATGCAGGGCTACAACACACACTGACTTGGTTTTGCGAGCCACAAAGGCTGGAATACAATATCGTGTCATCCACAATGCCTCTATATTAAATGCAGTTGGATGCTGTGGCCTTCAGGTGAGTAATGGATTCTGCTAACCTGCAAATTGCATGCCTGACTTTAATTCCTATTTAATATTCATTCTTCATATGTTTCTTATACACATGGACTGGGTGATTGTCAGTGTGTCCCAGTCTCTTCCTCTGTAGCATATTCTGCAGAACTATGATTTGGTCAATTAATCAAGTCAAGGCCAGGGAAACATATATGCAAATTGAGAAACTGACATCAGTTGGCACAGATGGATATTACTTTAGAACATTGTGTTGCCCTTTTTGAAGAATACTATTAGCAGTCCGTATCAAATTATATGTAACTGGTATACTTTGTAGCTTGAATGTAAAAATATTGAGAAATGCATCAGGTTTTTTTTTTTGGTTTTATTTAACCCGCTCCCGACTCCACTACATCTAAGTTCCCTAGTCAGCCCCAAAAGCCCTTAAGCCCCCCATATTGCCTATTTTTTTATCTTTATTTTGTGCCCGGACCTGGGTTCTAGTCGCTGCCATCTTTGTGTGGGCAGATGAAGGCCCTGTCGGACATGTCATCTGCCCACACTAGATAGTGCTTTAAAATTCCTGCGCATTTCTAGTTAAACACTGGGGCATTTGCTTTTGTCCGAAATTCGGACAGGAATTTCGTCAATTCATTCGGCAGAGAGACAAATGAATTAATAGAAATTTCAGACGAACAAGCCCCCATGAGCGGCGGGTGGGTGTCTTAAATGACAATAAGGGGGACCTAGTGCCCCCCGGCCCCCTGCCATGAGCGGCGGGTGGGGGCCCTAAAAGACAATGAGTAGGGAGGCCTTTTGTCCTCCCCCCTGACTCCCACCCATGAGTGGCGGGTGGGGGCCCTAAAAGACAATAAGGGGGAACCTATTGTCCTCCCCCGGCCCCCTGTCATGAGCGGCGGGTGAGGGCCCTAAAAGACAATGAGGAGGGAGACCTTTTGTCCTCCCCCCTGGACTCCATCCATTAGTGGCGGTGGGGGCCCTAAAAACAATGGGGGGCTATTGTCCCCCCAGTAACAGAGTCCGTAATGGTTGTGGGTAATTAGGGCATAACCCAACATAGAAATCAATAAGAAGATTAGTACGGACTAGTGAGAAACAAGCCCAATACCAATCCTATTACCCTTATTAAAGTACTATTCCAGCATTGGAATGAGAAAACCTTAAAAATTTATAATTCACAACTTTATTAAATCCATATAACGATGATACAAAAGCACATATACAAAAAAAAACAGTGCAAGAAAAATGTTATGAAGTGAAAAATTAGAAAATTAAACAAATTGGACAAGCATATGGACCCTATAAAGATAGTCAGAATGCTTGGAAATAGACTACATAGCAGGTGAACGTAACCTGAGACTATGTTGCAAAATTGCATACTAATTGAGGTACAGTATTCCTTAATACCTCATGAAGAAGGCATCCAGCATGTTCAATTCTACCTCAAAAAAAGGGGGACATACTATCAATCACTGTCAAGCTTAATTTTGAAGCTCCTCGGGTTTATCCTTTCACACAACTATTTCCTCTTACACAACAAATAAAACCACCAGCTGCGGGGCACTGCGATGGGGACAAATTGGGCCCCATTGTATGCCAACCTGCACCTAGGTTGGTTGGAAAGGTGGTCATTAATTCAGACAAATGTTCTTTATACATCCCCATGATACACCTTTGGGTCAGATATATAGATGACATTCTGGTTGTGTGGAAGGGTACGCTCAAGGATTTTGATCTGTTTGTAACACTTCTCAATATCAACAATTTAAACTTGAGATTCACTTCTGCATTCGGAGGTTCAACTTTGAACTTTCTTGATATAACAATCTCGATAACAAGTCAAGGAACTATTCAAACTACCCTTTTCAAAAAACCAACAGCCTCCTATACTGGAATAGCTTTCATCCTAGGCCCCTGAGGCACGGCATACCCACTGGCCAATACCTCAGGTTCCGTAGAGATTGCAGCACTATTGAGGACTTCAAAAATAAAGCTAGGGTCCTAAGGCAGCAATTTAAGGATAAGGACTACCCCAACAAATGCATCAAAAAAGATTATAGACGAGCTCTGGAGGCTAATAGAAGAGTTCTACTTGGTAGTCGGCCTCCTGATCAATCTGTGTATTCACAACGTATGATTACAACTTATGATGCTGGCTGGGATTGGGTGAAACAAGGTATTTAAAAGTTTTAGCCTCTTCTAACTGAAGATATACACCTCAAACAACCACATTAACATCATAGCACGTAGAGATAGAAACCTGAGAGATCTTCTATCTCGTAGCCATTTTCAACTCCAACATTTTATCCAACAAACTTACTTTACTAGTCCCCTCGTGGGTTCCTTCAGGTGCAGGTGATGTGTGGCATGCAAGTTTATCAAACATGATTCTAAGGACATAACTGACAGTGAAGGTAAACAGTCCTTCAAAATTAATACATTCTTTAATTGTAACACCGCTGGTCTGGTTTACCTTTTAACCTGTGTACGCAGTCTTAAATATTTTGGTAAGACCTTTCGTCCTTTCCCAAGTTAGGCATAGAGTCCCCCATCGCCCGTCATCTTCCACTCAGGAGATTGCCAAGGACTTTGTTTATGTGGGTTGGAACTGGTTAAACGCAACCAAAGGAGGGATGATTATGACAGGTTCCTGAGACAACGTGAGAGCTTCTGGATTTATCGCCTGAAGACTCTTCAACCTAAACCTTTATCCAGCACCTTGCACACTCGGCGCTGGGGACTCTCCTCCCTCTTCTGTTGAATGCGCATGCGCGGCAAGAGCCGCACGCACATTCAGTCAGTACATAGGAAAGCAATCTTAATGCTTTCCTATGGACGCTGGCTTCTTCTCACTGTGAAAATCACAGTAAGAAAGCGCAGAAGCGCCTCTAGCGGCTGTCAATGAGAGAGCCACTAGAGGCTGGATTAACCCTCAGTGAAACATAGCAGTTTCTCTGAAACTGCTATGTTCACAGCAGGCAGGGTTAACCCTAGATGGACCTGGCACCCAGACCACTTCATTGAGCTGAAGTGGTCTGGGTGCCTATAGTGGTCCTTTAAGGTTTTCTTATTCCAATGTTGGACTAGTACTTTAATAAGGATAATAGGATTGGTATTGGGCTTGTTATTCACTAGTCTGTACTAATCTTCTTATTAATTACTAATACTAAGTAATGTTCACTTAGTATTAGTAAAGTTAGCTGAAAGACCAATCTTGGCCTTTCAGCCTTTTGGTAGATAGCTCTCTGATACCGTGGGAATTAGGGAGCTATGTACTAAGTCGCTGCAAGATGCAGACGCGGCACAGAATGGATCGGAATTTCATTCATTTGAATGAAATTCCAATCCAAACAAAGTCCCGAATTGCATCTTAACATGAATGGCCAAACTGTTCCCATTCTGTTATGACGAAATTCTGTAGTTTCAGCGACGTTCTGTCTATATGACAGGACGTTTGGGAATAGTGAAAGAGGCATCGTGAGATCACGGAGGAAAGGGTGAGTATTGTGGTAAAATTTCTCTGACCCACTTAAGTTGGTCAAGCATAGGAAAATTGCATAAGACAAAGTAGTCCCTACTTTGTCTTATGTTTTAAATAGTATTATAGTTGATATGGTAATAGCTGATATGGAAAAAAAAAAAGATCCCTAGAGAGGGAGAGAAGAGGAAGCAATTAGGGAAAGATAAGTTCGGCATGACAGTGCCACTTTAAGTGGAGCCTCAGATACAGTTTCCACATTTTAGTGAGCCTGTGTCCACATGAGTGTATAACCTACAGAACACTCTGTGTGCATCCACTGCTTGGGATCAGGTTGACGAGGAGAGAATAAATCAAGAAAATCCTAAAAGGGCAAGGGTGTATTTGGCAAGCATCCCATAGCTTGGTAGAGAATACAGCTAAGCAAAGAGAATTTCCGTGCTCAGCAACGAAGAAGAGAAGTGCCTCAGTGTCACGTGCTGGTATTTTTCTGGGTTTAAAGGTGTTTCCTGTTTATAGAATGCAGCTTGAATTTACACATTCAGGACTTGACCGGGTTAGTTATTAAAGATACAGTTCCATCCATATTTAGTAGGTGAACCATAGATAAACCCCAGCACTTTATAAGAGAAGTGAGCAATCATTTTAACTGCCTAGTGAAGTTTTATTTAAAGCTTTGCTCACATTTGTTTGATGGATTCTTTACCCTTTGACTTTGTCTAGCCATTACAATTTAAATTGTTCTGGGTGGAAGTCAAGGTTTAGATAAGGGTGTACAGCAGACTAGTCTTTTCGGTCAGTGATTTCCAAACTGGTTGTTCTAGTTTTGTCAGTATCCCTACTGGGGAACACTTAAATCATGGATGGAAACTGTAAAAATGCATTTGCTCAAAGTCAGCCTAGCTTTTAGAGGCAGTTTCAAAATAGTGAGTGGGAGTGAGAACGTTCACATTTGCATTGTAGTGAAATCCATGGATATGGGGTAGCAGGAAGATTTGATCAGAGGTGGAGAATATCAGATAGTTAGGATTACTTTGTAATAGATGTTATTGAAGAATGCCTAATTTTAAAGGGACTGTATAGTCACCAGAACAGCCAGTTGTTTTGGTGTGTATAGTCAGTCCCTGCAAGCATATTCATGTAAACGCTGAAAAAAGTGTTTACCGTGTTTACATTGCCCCCTAAGGATACCTCAAGTGGCCACTGGAGGTGCTTCCTGGGGAAGTGCTGCTCAGTGTGCAGCACTGCCTTTCAGCATCTCCACACTCCCTATGGGAAAGCATTGGATTGTCTGAAATCATCAATTTTGATGTCCACCAAGGAGGCGGGCCAGTGGCGGGGCCAGCACCGGTGGACCTACGCAGCGCTGGAAATATGGTGCGTTTTATTACCTTTTAGGGAGTGGCAAGCCACCAAATTGTGGTTTTAACACTAGTGGGTCAGGAATACATATGTGTTCCTGACCCTATAGTGTTTCTTTAAATTGATAATATAGGCATTAAAACAACTAGCCTCATGAAGCAGTTTTAGTGTATAGATCTCACAACTTGATTTAATGTCTATAATGTAACTTGAAGCCAAGCTCGCAAAGTAGCGGCAAAATTCAGTCAATATTGTTTTCTAAACTACGATAAGAATTCAACAAGATCACAATCCAAAAATGACAAAACATTTTGGCCATCTTCTTTTCTTTTCTTTTCTTCTTTTTTTTTTTCATTTTTCATTTTTTTTTTTTTTTTTTTTTTTTTTTGCTAAAAAGTGATTGGCTGAGAGTGTTCGAGTAACATGCCCCAGCCAATGAATGACTTAGAGACTGGACCATATTGAGAACACAGAAATGTTAATTCCACGTTATCAGTGACGGATCCCCGTCTAGGGCCTTGTTTTCTTTTAAATGGACATGCAAAAACAATTGAGAGATTGAATGTAAGGGATGAAAGAAAGGGAAGAGTCAAGTTTGACCATTGATTAGTACTTGGTAAATTGTGAAAATCTCATAGGTAATGAAGGGAGAGTATTCTGGACGAAGTGTAGAGAGGTATAGTGAATTGTTTTCTTTTAAAATATACACACGAATATGGCAGAATTAGTGGTTGGTAATGAAATAAATGAGGGTGAACGATGAGAATAAGAAAGGATAGTTGTGTCTGTGTCATTTGTCTAAAGGGGGAATTAGATGCCGAGTTATGCCAAGGCTGCCAAAACTAAGATGTGTTAAGATTTAAGAATAAAGGTTAAGGACTGATCCATGTGGAATGGACATCCTGAGTTACCAGACGGAAACAGACAATTACAAATGTAATTAGATATGATGTGAATAGCGCAGGATCAGTATCATGGGTGTATAAGTATTTTTCTCCTTACTACATCTCAGAATACTCGGTATATTGAACTTTTGCGTGCCAATGGTATTCAGTGCAATCTCTATCTGTTTATCTCTGGCCGCACATTGCAATAAAGAGTTTCCTGAATACTCACTCACTGCTCTAATATCTAAAATTGAACCCTATTTTAAGATGTGAATAGAATGGGTTTATTTTGGTGTTATACAAGTTTATACAAGTGAATGTAAGGAAGTGTAATTCTACAACTGTGCCCTGGATTTCTTCTCCTCCTTAATCACCTCCTTTCAGAACACAATACAAATCTACAAAGAACATTGATAAAAATCTAATTAAAGATTCTACACAACAATAATCCTCAAACACATTCTTACAAAATCTGATGGTACGTATATGTGATTTGATGTTGATTGCATTTTATGCATGTATCCGTCACATTAAATGGTTACATTTCATTTTTATTTTCATAGTGTGAAAAATGTTTTCTGTACCATTTACTTTCTGGTTGTAATTAACACCTGCTTATTTTGTTCCAGCTCTATAACTTTGGGGAGACTGTTTCAATTGTCTTCTGGACAGACTCATGGAAGCCGGAGAGTTTTTATGACAAGATCAGGAGGAACAGACTGAGTGGGATGCACACACTTTGTTTACTAGGTGGGAAGATTTCTAAAAAATCTAGAAGTGTGACAGTGCTTCATTTATTGTTCTGTATGATTGCAGGGCTATTCACTAAACTCCAAATTAGGCAAAATCAATCAGAATGGCAAAGCAGAGGCTACAATATCCAAGCTCTGACTATAGTTGATGTACTTTTTTCATATCGCCTCCTTTAGACTGAGATTTGTCATTTTATATTTATTTGCTAAAATTCTGAGCTTAGTGAATAACTCTGCTTTTGAGATATCAGAGTCCTAAAACTGGTAGCAACTTTTCATTGTTTTCATTGCATGCTTTTCATCTGCTGTCTACGCGTAATCATTTGAGATACAGGATTGTAGATTTTTTTTAAAAAAAATGTTTTGTATCCTTTCCTACTTGTCCTGCAGATATAAAAGTGAAGGAGCAATCCATTGAGAATCTTATGAAGTGAGTATCTTGGGTGTTTGTCAGACCACATCATGTCTGGTGGCTTGAGCTTGCTGAACTGCTTTAGGAATAAATCTCCTTTTAATGAATCCCCTTCGTAACAAATGCGGTCTCTCAACCAGACAGCAGGGGGAGGGTTTTCCTGCCTCACTCCCTTGGAAATATAGTATAGTAGTGAGGGCTTCACTTACCTCTGATCTTCTGACACATACATTACATAATTTGTTGTAATACAGCTATATGAGAAGTGTGTAATTAGCCAGTTGAGCACATACACTGTTTGTCCATATTGGACAATGTCCAGCAAAGTCAGGAAAATATGTGCTGAACAAAAGGGGTTGTGTTCAGAAACCAATGTGAGCTAGCTCTTTTTCATACTCCCCAAAAATCGTGCATAGCATTGAATGCTCGTTTTCTACTGGTATATACTGGCTAAATGGTTGAATTTGATTTAAATATTTATTTTTCATTGAGCGTTCCTTTTTAAGTGAAAATATCTGTACTTTTATCATTGGTACTGAACCTATAATGTCATCAGTGACAAAATGATTGGGGGAGAACACAATACGTAGGAAAAATGGGACTGTGTGTGAGCCAAGTGATTTAAGATATCTGTAGTGGCTATTGAGCATATGTACAAATTAAATGTACAGCTGAGCTTCCTACATGCAGTTTATCCTGGATTCCTGTTTAGTTCACTTAACACGTAAAGTTGGCATGCCTAATAATTCATTATTTCATGCTCTGATTGCAGGGGTAGGAAAATTTTTGAACCACCCCGTTATATGACAGTGAATCAGGCAGCAGAGCAGCTTATGGAGATTGTCCAGAACAGGAGGAAGCTTGGCGAGGAACTGGGTAAGGATACGGTGAACTTAAAATTGGATACTTTTCAGATTTCTACACACCTTATTACATTCCTGCTAATGCTCGCTTGAATTTCATTTTAAAGGAAACTGTCACATCTGGGTGTTTCACTTTTTATTTTAAAATAAAACATTACGCATTAGGACACCCCACCCCTGTAATCGTGCAAATGAAACTGTAAACGGACCTGGAATCCAGAAGCTCCACTCTCATATGACATTTGGTAGCACCGTTTTACTGGGTTTGAGTGAATGCATGCCTGGAGTGCGGGAACAGAGGCAAGGGATTTTTAAAAGGTTGGAGTAACCTTTTGACAACTGTGTTCTAAAAAGGTACAGAGGACTATGCAAATTAACCAACCTTTTCCCAAAGCTTAAAGGACCACTCTAGGCACCCAGACCACTTCAGCTTAATGAAGTGGTCTGGGTGCCAGGTCCAGCTAGGGTTAACCCATTTTTTTTATTAACATAGCAGTTTCAGAGAAACTGCTATGTTTATAAATGGGTTAAGCCTTCCCCCAAATCCTCTAGTGGCTGTCTCATTGACAGCCACTAGAGGCGCTTGCGTGATTCTCACTGTGAAAATCACAGTGAGAGCACGCAAGCGTCCATAGGAAAGCATTGTAAATGCTTTCCTATGCGACCGGCTGAATGCGCGCGCAGCTCTTGCCGCGCGTGCGCATTCAGCCGACTGGGTGGAACGGAGGAGGATCGGAGGCAGAGAGCTCCCCGCCCAGCGCAGGAAAAAGGTAAGTTTTACCCCTTTTCCCCTTTCCAGAGCCGGGCGGGAGGGGGACCCTGAGGGTGGGGGCACCCCCAGGGCACAATAGTGCCAGGAAAACGAGTGTTTTCCTGGCACTATAGTGGTCCTTTAACCCCTTAAGGACACATGACATGTGTGACATGTCATGATTCCCTTTTATTCCAGAAGTTTGGTCCTTAAGGGGTTAAGAGAACTGTATGTGGATTCTCACTCGCTTGAAATTTTTTTTATTTATTTTTTGTCAATTTTTGTTTTATTGAGACAACATGAGCACAATGTAGAATGAAAAAAATTGAGTTACATCAGCAAGAATATTTCAGAGATGCAGTACATAGTGACAATGACAATCTTATATGAAAGACAGCCTAATTTTTATGAAGAATTCAAATTGGATCGTTGCCAAGCTAAGCACAAGGATATGCCTATAATATCATGGTGTCAGAAGTGTGAGAGATTCCAGGAACAATAAATAAACTAAGCTTAACATGGTGAATACTAACCGGCTTGAACCTCTGAGACCATATATATCAATCAAACATCATAAAAATAAATGTAAAAGGGAAAATTAAATACAATAGCTGCTATTAAGGCGAGGGCACGGTATATGGTGGATATGGCAGTTCACTTGGAGACAGCCAACCAATTCCTTGAGTGGATAGGGAGCGTGAGTAATGTCCCTGCCCACCTGAATGAGCCACAAATTGGAGGCACTCCTTCATGAGCCAGTGCCACTAATCCACAGACTCTGTGACTTCCTGAGACCAGGGCCTTATGCCACTGCCTTTGGAGGTGTCCAATGTTTCTCCACACGCGTGGGTGACATGCAAGGGTCGAACCCAGTGTGCATTTCTGCTCAGGTGGGCAAACTGTAGTAAATGGTGTAGCTTTAGTAGTTTCTTTGCCAGGTTGGGGGTCTCTCTCCTCCATGCCTCCAGTCGTGTTGGCAGTCTGAGATGTAGATGCTGTGAGCTGCATGCGTCTTTCCAGCTTCACCCAAAATCAAATACAGAGTGCCTCCAGCCTCACTGAGAGAGGTAAGCTCATCGGGTAGATGGGTTCCGGCGCCAAGCCCTACATGGCTGATACATATGTCGCCATCTTGTTACATGTTAGTCTACTTCGTGTCTGACGTGGAATAGAACAGGTAGCTGCAGGCTGTAGAACTGCACGAACTGGCCCAGCGGTGACTGGGATAACACCCACCGGGCAAAGGAGTGTCCAGTGAGCTTTCAAGGTGAGAGATCAGCCAAGATGTCACCCTGTGTTGGACAGCATGCTGCAGAAACTGTCAGAACCCAGTAAGTGCTCGAAAGAGCCGAGATACTCCGTCCAGGAGATTTGCAGGGTCTCTCCAAGCAACGAGAAATCTTTACAGTAGCAAGAATCATTGAATTACACCTATTATGAGCGTATTTACGGGTTCCTACAACCTGCTTACTTGCTAGCCAGGCCCCACCTCCGCCCCTCCATGAAAACAATTAATGAGAACTGCATGTGCAGATAAATGAAAGGCATGCTTGATTAAATATTAAGCATGCATATTTAATAATTTACCTATGAAACATAATATCTGGACTAGGGTTGGCAGAGTAATCTCAGCAATTTTAATAGTTGTAAAGACATGAATGAGAATGATTTTCTGCAATAAGGCAAAATTAAACAAAAGTTAAAAACATTTTGCCAGTATATCTATATAGTTTCTGATGCCGAAGAACATTCACTCAGTAATACATACACATTGTATTCATGTTTAAAACATCTTACATGGGTTGACAGGGCAATAATTAGCTTAATCAACCTTGTAATGATTTGCACACTTGATAACATCTAAAGTGCTTGCTGTAGGGTTTATTGCTCTGAGGTGTATTACTGAGAGATTAAACAGTCCTTTTGCTCTTTTCAGACACATGCTTCTGAATTTGAGTTTACCCATCGCACTCACTAACCACTTGAATTGCATAGTCTCAATTCAGTGGGATGTATTCACTAAAGTTGGAATGCTAGTGAATTTACAAGGGACTTACAAATTAAAGGCCAGCATAGCCAAATGTGCCAAACTATTTTCACTTTTTCAGTTTTAGCCTAAAATGTGTAGTTATTTTGTACTGGCTATATAAATGGCAAAAATAGTAATAAGATTAATAATAATAAAGCAACAGTGTTCTTTATAGCCATGGTAATTATGCCCCTTTCTAATCAGATTTAATACATACTAAAGTTTATGTAAAGGCCTGGAGAGGTTCTTTAGAAATTACAGACCAACAATTCCCAACAACCTTTGCAAACTGTGACATGGTACAAGTTTGCTTAACACAAGGTATCACCTGGCTATTTAATCATAAGCCAAAGCATAATACAGTCTGCTATATATAAAGTAAGGAAAAAACTATGTGTCCCTCTTGTTTTAAAAAAAAAAAAAAAAAGCTTTCACTCATTTCATGCGTAAAGCAGTTATTTGTAGAAGATGTATAATAGCTATTTTCTCATTGAACTTCAAAAATGCATAAATCATGCAAAATATGTTCAAGTATCTATAGCAGTTTTGGTGTATAGAACTTGCCCCTGCTGTCTCACTGCTTAGTTCTCTGCCATTTAGGAATTAAATGACTTTGTTTCTACAGCCCTAGTCACACCATCTTACATGTGACTCTCACAGCCTTACTAGACACTTCCTATAAAGAGAGATCTAATGTTTAAACTTCCTTTATTGCACAGTATGTTTAGTTTAGAATTTATCTCCTACTCTGTTAATGGCTTGCTAGACCTTGCAGGAGCCTCCTGTGTGTGATTAAAGTTCAACTTAGAGAGCAAGCGATAAAGTTCTAGAGCAAGTTAACATCTGATTGAAAATAAAAAATGTTTAATTCATGCAAGTTGTTTCAATGCCTATAGTGTACCTTTTAATGTCCACCCAGTTATGGTGAGGTAAATGCAAATTGTACATCCTGGGTGTGTATGCCACATCCTGAAGTAACACACCAACACCACACAGGATGTCTGCTGCAACAGACACAATAACTGTGTTTCTTAGCACCTCACCCACCAGAAGGGCTGAGCTGACCTCTGTTACTGTGGAAGCATTCTCACGGATATGGATTTATTAAAGACTGAAGCAGTGACTCAGGATAAGATGTCACTTCGTATTCTAGCTCACGTGGTGACAGCTTTTTTTCTTGCTGTCTTATCTGCAGATCTGCAGATGAACTGTGTGAGGCATTGCAAAGCCACTTTGCAAGCAATTAGGCCAAAATAGTTGCACAGGGAAAATTCTTGAACTCCTTGTGATTACCAGCTTTGCTGTTTTCACCTGAATTTCACAAATTCTCTTTGTCTTTTTCAGTGACATTTTCTTTTCACTACAGTTCACTGTTAAAAGAATTGGCGCAGCTAGGTCTTTTGCCACACATGAGCAATAACCTCCCATTGCTTTCCTGTGGAAAAGAGTTGGATTGGCTGAGATCATCAAAATTGATGATCTAAGCACCGGTGGCGAGCCATGGCGAGATTGATGCAGTGTGGGAGAAAAAGTGAGTAACGCCACGTATAATCTCTGGAGAGAGGTGGGCCAGGGACCTAATGCTGCATTTCAGCACTATAGTGTCAAGAATACATGTTTGTGTTCCTAACTCTATAGTGTTCCTTTAAGATCTCTGTCCATAGTTGCTTTTTGTCTTCGGAATTTGGCTGATTTTCTTATTAATTTCACTAAGGATGTGACAAATTTGTGATCCCAAAATTAGCGAGTTAATTACCCCTTAGTATTTATGCACAGTCCTATGAGGACATTTCCAAGAGGTATCACTAAATAGTCTTAGGGCAATATTTCTGGTTATTGTTACATCTGTAGAAATGATCTCTGAGTTGCAATTTCTTTCTGCTGTTACTTGTCCTCAGACTTTCTTCTTTGATGATAATGTGGTTCTCAGCATATTACCTATGTTTGTAACTACGGTTCTATCATCTACCAATATTGCCCACAGATTAGTCCTACCTACTTTTTCTCATAATTCCAAATCTGTTGGCTTGCCTAGACTTAAAAAGGATCATGGTTAAATATTCTGAAGCTAATCCATACCTGTCTGTAAAACATTATTATCATTTTGTAGGCTCTTGTAAATGTTGTATGGTTTCTAATTTTACCGGGGTCAACAAAAGCCACATCTATGTCATACCCGCTCAATAAAACTGAAGCCAATCTTGTTAACCTCCAAGAAACATTTTAGTTATTCTTCAAATATAAAATATGTTTGAGTTTAATTGATATTTGATTCTGCTTTATGGTTCTGAGGCCCCCCACTCCCTTTCCCCCCAAATGCTGAGTGCTGAAATTTTTTTGCCTGTAGTTCTGTTAATGTTCTGCTACACCCCACTTTGATGCTCTTGCTTAGAACAGCATTGTAATAAGATTTACACATAAAGTGTAATTGCTGACCATGTACTTAAGCCTCTGATATTTATATTATTTATTTATTTTTGCATCGCCAGCTATTTCCGAAAACACGATCTGTGCAGGACTGGCAAGAGTGGGGGCGTGTGACCAGAAGATTGCATCTGGGACTCTGCAGCAGCTCTGCATGGTTGATTTGGGAGGTCCCTTACATTCCCTAGTGATCAGTGGCTGCATGCATCCTCTAGAACTGGACATGCTTAGACAATTTGCCGTGGACACTTCCAATTTTGATCAGATAAATGTAGAGGACAGTTCTACATATCTGTCTGTGTAGATGTTTGTGGTCCCGCTTATTGCACCTCTATATATTACACCTGCAAACGCACAGTACCTATAACAGCTGACAGTGATTAGTAATTAGTATTTGTACTGTTGTGTTAATGTACGCAATCACCCATTGACTGGGAATCTTCTGTACAGCTATATACCAGACACACACCAGTCTTTATTCATTGTGAGAAAGCACTTTTGAATTTGGATACTGGATAGAATAGTAAATACAAGGGTCACAGTGTACTGCAGTGTTTGGAAACATATATTCTCCAGTCTCTGTTGACTGATTTGAACAAGGCTTATCAAACTTTGTTCTTTCATTGTCATATTCTCCAGGAACAGTTAGAATTGTATTTTTAAGATATTGGTGCTTTTCTATGTTAAAAAGTGATTTTTCCACTCTGCATTGCCCCACCTGTTGACACATAACTAGGATACCATATTTACAGTTACATGTTTAGCCTTTACATAAATAAAGTGGTAAAACCAAAAAACGTGCACTTCATTTTGGGTTTGAATTTGAAACCTCTTGTCATTTGAGTTTGTGATTCTGCTCTTTTTGAATTAAATTTGACAAATCCATCGTCCACTTATTGTTGATGAATAAACATCCATAAAGCAGGTTTTTGAGGACCTAAAATCAGTGGCCCACAAGCTGCTGACTTTCTCCTACACATATGTGAGGAGTCTCTGTAAACGCGCACTTTTGATTAGTATAAGTACTAACATTTAATAACTATTTTCCACAAATAATACAGCTTCTCTAATTTAGTGTTTTTTTGTTTTTTTTTTGCTTGTTTCATTTTTACTGTAATCTCTTTGTTCAAAACAGCACAGGGATTACATACAAATGTAAGTTTAATTTATACAACATTTTATGGGAAAAAACGATCTACAAATCAAGCTGAAGAAAATGGCAGTTTTTGCATAACATTTTTTAGACATTCCTCCCCTGTGTCTATTTGGTAAGGTAGACAGATTGTATTCTCCAGGACAGGGATCCAGCCTCAGAGGATCACCAAAGAATACCACTTACGAGTTGCACGAAAGAACGAATCTCGTATCTGGGGAAGCACATACTTATGTAAAATGCTAAGTCATTGTCCAAGAGTGTCACAATGGAATGTGGTTTGATATGACGATCTAAGCATTACTTGGTTGTTTACGGTCCCTGCAGCAGAAAGATGGTAAGCCCTTTATCATGTCACTCAAACATTTTGACTCTTCACCAAATTCAGCTGCAAGTTCTGAGATATTGAATAGACAATAGCTGGATCATGGAACGTGTTCTCATGTTTCTTACTTGGTCTGAGCAACTAGTGTGGTAAAAAGTAATAGTTCCCTTTATTTACGGACAGTGTAAATATATGTTGTAAATATTTCATGTATAGCTAATCTGCAAGCCACCATCAAATGTTTTGTGGTTTGGTACGTCCGTGCACTCCTGCCTTCTTAACCCCATATTCATAAACACGTAGTTAATTAAACTTTACGCCATTAACGTTGGGGGGGAGGGGGCGTCTATGTGATATTGAGTCCTGGTAATTATTATTTATAAAGTGCCAAAAAATTCCATTATACTGTACAATAGGTAGACTAACAAAAACAAGTAGTTGCAGGAGAACAATTTGGATGTACAGTAACACAAGGATGAGAATGCTATATAACTAGCAATGCCTTTCTAGGCCTGAGGTTTAGTGATGGAAAGGCAGATGGTCACCTTGCTCATTTTATTGGGGGAGCACAAATAAATCATACTTTCACCTGTCTTACTTAACATGACTTGCTATCACTTTGAAGAATAAAAATAATTCACATATACATTGTGCTAGCTGTATTGCAAGGTGGAAAGTTTATTCACTAGGCAATTGCAAATTTACCACAAAATGCCTGAGATGAGAACACAACATGGCACGATTACAATTTCTCTAATTCTGGCATTTTGGTTGAATATGTATTATTACCTGGTTAACATAAGAATGCACACTTTACAGAGTAATCCCGTCGATTTAAGGCTGGTATAAGTGGTTCAGTTTTGTCCAGCTATTTTCAATTAATAAAGAAAAATACGTTTTCCTTTGCACCCTGACCACGACCCTTCAGTTGGTGCCATCCTAATAAGAAGCACTGGAGTATAGAGCACTGAGCCTAGCCCTGTTGCCTTTCCAGAGTGAACCAGAACACCTTTGACACTAAATTGACTCAAACTCCCTGTGTCAATTCTTCATTGCCAAAGAGGCTTCAGAAATTCAGCATAGCCAGCTTCTACTTATACACTCAAAATCTATCTGTGCACAAATTAAAGACGTTCTAATTTATTATTATGTCCCAAACACAGGTGTGAGCTCTACACTGAATAAAATAGACTGAATGTCAACATTTTTAAGGAAAGCATTCATTTCCCTGAAATGGAATTTAAAGCATAAAATAAAACATTGAACTTCACTTATACCTTGTGTTAATTGGCACAGGAGATGCTAATTGGCACATGATATAATTTTGCTGTGCATGTGCAATAGTCTCCCAATGCTTTCCTACGAGATCTGTGTCAGTGAATGAAGAAGTGGCCCGCCACGATAAGAACCATGCTGCGATGCAGACAAGATAAATAAAATACCTTTTTAATCCACTCCAGAAACCTAAACTTCTTTTTTTTGTCAATCTTTCTTTTATTAAGGCATACAAGTTGGGTTACAGAATGGAGAAAGTGAAATATACAAGTGATACACAGTGTAGGGCCGGTACAGCAATGATAATAATGTTGTACATTTCCGCGACATTTATGCCTCATTTTTGTTTTTATGTTGTGTAACGAAAGCATATTATATACAGGCTTGAAAAACATGCAATGGTACGTGTGTGACAGTTCCACTATATACCATGTCTTAACATTGCGAGAAAGGCATAAAGCCTTAACTATGAACATGGGGATTATGTTGGTAAGGTCATTTAACATACAGGCATTTTTATATGGAGGGAGGATATGTTAGATATGCGGGACACATTTGGTGTACAGATTAGACGCTAAAGACATGGTTCATCAGGTCAGAAACCTAAACTTCTACTCCAGCACTACAGTGTTCATTTAATGATATCAGCCTGAATGCGGCATTTTTTTTTTTTTTTTTTATAAGCAACCCAGTGTAAGCAAAATAAAAATCAGCTTCATGTGGCGAAGTAGGACTTCACTATTCTGTGAAATATGTGGAATATGTCAGGTAACGAAGTTATTTGTAGTGCCAGGTGCGTTTGTGGGGAAGTAATAATGTTGTGTGACGGTTGTTTAATAAGCTGCGAGAGGTAAGGTTTCGGTTTTGATCTGAGCAAGTAAACTGGGAGGGGATCCGTGTGTGGGAAGCAGAAAAGAATAGAAATGACTGAATGAAGATAATTATACATAGAGTAAGCAGGTTTTCAAGGGGCAGAAAAAAATTATCTCTCAGATTCCTCTGATCTAAATTTATGTTGTCTGTAAGAGGGATTCCAGTGGAACTCTGCAGTAAGTTGCTGCAAAAGCATCAATATTCTCTAAAAGATCAATTGTCTTAAAGGCCAATTATAGAAGGACCAACCTTTGAGCTTTTATTGTAGAATGGTCCAAGTTCATCAAGCTCTTGCTAATCCCACCATATAAAATAATTCCTTTATCACTGGGTTTGGAAGCTCTGCGTTATTACTGAGCCTAATGTCATAGGGTCCGAGTCCTGCAGAGTGCTGTCATTAAATCAGAAGCAATGTGGTTGAATTTGCTTTATTGATGGTGGCCCCGGGTGCATTAGTCATGTATAAGCTTAAAATGTTCTTAAAGGAACACTGCAATAGTTTTTTTCAAACAATTTAGTAGATATACCCCCAATCAAAACATGCACGCATTTATTGCACGCATTTCTGTATTAAAGGGATATCTAAAAACAGTTTGCAAAAGCTACGGTCTGCAGCTTTTGCAAGCCCTCCCATTTTCCCTGCACAGACTTTGTCTTTCTCATTGAGAAGCCTCTTGTTTTGAGATGTGAGCGCCAACCATCCGGAATTCGGCAGGGCAGGGCCAATTTTTAGGTCCTGTCTGGCCATCCCGACTTAGTTGCCTGGTGACCCACTTTTGGGGACACCAGGGAACTGTTCCCAATAATCCTAGCACAAGTGCATCACTCATGCTATGATTAAGGCACTAAAACCCTACACTGTTTCATTGCTCCCTGCATGTCCTGCCCTCAATGGGCTGGCCAGCATGATCATCGGGCAGCCTTGCATAAATGTACCATTAACTGGAGCTCTTTCTGACACAATTACATCACCGGCGTTCCGATTCTCAGGACACTGGAGTTGGGAGGTATGCATGTATGTTATCCATGATGAATACAAAGCAGGGCTAATTAGGGCTCTGTGAGGCTGACAGGCTTACTTATACTTCAGAGAGAAGCTACTGCCATTAGATCTGTGATTGACAGCCAGGCAGGTTTTTCAGAATTTGTTTTATAAAAAATAACTTTTTGAACAGCTCTAGCATCATCCAACATAAACTTCGCCGTCACAGAATATTCCCCAGCCGAAAACAACTTTCTGTGACCGGAGGGCTAGTCTGCGTCTGAGTGGGCACACAACGGTACCCGAATCTTGAACTTCACAACAACGGATCTGCAGATAGGCCGTGCGGCATAGCCTGAAGTGTGATGCACATGGATGTCGCGGGAGGTGGTCGCTCTCCCTCGGCCATGGCACGCAGCAACTTAGGGCTTGGGTTCCTGTTGCCCCCCCCATTGTACCGTCGGGAGTCATCCCAGTACCCCTCAACCCACAGCACACAGTAAAGCTGGCCCCGGCTGCATTACCTCGCCAAAGTGTTGGAGACAACATACCACACAAGATGGCGGATGCACACGACCACAGCCAGGTCCAAGAGCCTACGGCACACTATCTTAAAGAATGCCGAATCTTTAACAGATTCTGGGTGCGCCTAGAGCACCGCCTCAGACGGGCACAACCTGACCCGTAGGAAGAGGTGGGATGGGTGAGGGAGCAGAGGTGGAAGGGGCCTACCTCGGACAAACTGTGCAGAGCCACTGCCACTAGTCTTCTTAAATGATTCGACCTGGGCCGAAGACCAAATGGATAAAAAAAACAAGACACTGACCACATCGCTGGAAGCCCAACCACCGCGGGCAACAGTAGAACATCCGGGCCTGCCATGGCGCCTGACATAGGGAAGACCAGGCCTACTGAAGGTACCAAATCTGTGGACTAAAGGTACTGGTCTTCCTCATGGCCTGGGGCTGAAGGCGTTCTCCCTACACCTGCAACGTACCGTCCCCCAGTGGACACACAGCTCAAGGACCCCCCCGACCGAGTAAGGGCATTGGTTGACTATAGATTTGGGGATTACACCTGAACTGTACGAGAATAATTTCCCATTGCGCTACCAATTTACCTATATTTTGGCATTACTCTTGTATTGATTTACCAAGTCGCCCCGGGACTGCCCTTGCCTGTTTTAGAGTACTGGTGTGAGAGCAGCAAACAAACTTGCATCCGGGATCGAAGATATGATGCCTGACAACGACACAATTTACAGACACGATCCTGCATCTAAATTGTTATATCTGTTTTATGCATAGCCCACTCGTGCACACAATGTAAGAGAGGGAGGGGATCATGCAGTCACGGTCCCCCACTACCTCACAAACCTTTAATGCAGCTAAGCGTTACATTTCATGCCCCGCTGGCTTAGATCTTATTACCTACGACTACTGATGTCCCAAACGGTCCGATGGCGAATAGTTCCTTGCGAACATAGCATGTTCGCGTTCGCCACCGCGGGTGAACACATGCGATGTTCGGTCCTCCCCCTATTCTTTATCATTGAGTAAACTTTGACCCTGTACCTCACAGTCAGCAGACACATTCCAGCCAATCAGCAGCACACCCTCCCTAGCAGACCCTCCCACCTACTGGACAGCATCCAATTTAGATTCATTCAGAAGCTGCAACCATTTTATTTTATTTTTTCAATTTATTATTATTATTTTTTTTGTGCATATAAATGTTACAAGCAGATACTCCCCCCAGACACTCTGTATTACTGCAGATACTCCCCCAGACACTCTGTGTTACTGCAGATACTCCCTCCAGACATTCTGTGTTACTGCAGATACTCCCTCCAGACACCCTGTGTTACTGCAGATACTCCCCCCAGACACTCTCTATTACTGCAGATACTCCCTCCAGACACTCTGTGTTACTGCAGATACTCCCTCCAGACACCCTGTGTTACTGCAGATACTCCCCCCAGACACCCTGTGTTACTGCAGATACTCCCTCCAGACACTCTGTGTTACTGCATATACTCCCTCCAGACACCCTGTGTTACTGCAGATACTCCCTCCAGACACTCTGTGTTACTGCAGATATTCCCTCCAGACACCCTGTGTTACTGCAGATACTCCCTCCAGACACCCTGTGTTACTGCAGATACTCCCTCCAGACACTCTGTATTACTGCAGATACTCCCCCCCAGACACTGACACAGAGCAGAATAGGGACTGTTCCCCCTACATAGGGTCACTTGGCAGATATGGATTGACACCTATCCTAAGGATCCCTGATACACACTGACACAGAGCAGAATAGGGACTGTTCCCCCTACATAGGGTCACTTGGCAGATATGAATTGACACCTGTCCTCAGGGACCCTGATACACACTGGGGGGGGACACCTACTGTCCTTCCCCCCGCCCCCACCCCTGCGCGGTAAGTGGGGGCCATAAATCACAATGGGGGGCGACCTACTCTCCTCCCACTGCCCCCACCCCTGCGCGGTGGGTGGGGGCCGTAAAAATAATGAGGGGGGGGACTACTGTCCTCCCTCCCGGCCCCCACCCCTGCGCGGTGGGTGGGGGCCATAAATCACAATGGGGGAGGACCTACTGTCCTCCCCCCGCCCCCACCCCTGCGCGGTGGGTGGGGGCCATAAAAATAATGAGGGGGGGGACCTACTGTCCTCCCACCCGGCCCCCACCCCTGCACGGTGGGTGGGGGCCATAAATCACAATGGGGGGAGGACCTACTGTCCTCCCCCCACCCCTACCCCTGCGCGGTGGGTGGGGGCCATACAAATAATGAGGGGGGGACCTACTGTCCTCCCCCCCTGGCCCTCACCCCTGAGCGGTGGGTGGGGGCCCTAAAAAAATAAATAAGGGGGGTCCTACTGTCCTCCCCCAGCCCCCACCCCTGAGTGGTGGGTGGGGGCCCTAAATAAAAATCCCCCCCCAATCAAAGGTGACTAGGGGTCCCCAAGCCCCTAGTCACCCACCCCCCCACCCCAAAAGAAGTTACCCCCTACCTACCCCCCTCACCCTAAAAAATAGTGAGGGGGGAATAAAATAACTAACCTGTAAAGAAAAATTCAACTTACCATTTGACGTCTTCTTTTTTCTAAAATCTTCTTTTTTCAGCCCCAAAAAAGGCCAAATAAAAAGCCATAAGAACCGACACAATTTAAAAAAAAAAAAAAAATCTGATTGGTTAGATTCCAAGCCCACCAATCAGAGTTCTATTTGAGTTCTATTTGTTCTATAAATGACACAGAGCACTGTGATTGGTGGGCTTGGAATCTAACCAATCAGAGTGCTCTGTGTCATTTTACACAGTGTGGGAAAGTTCTTTGGAATTTTCCCATGCTGTGTAAAATGACAAAGAGCACTCTGATTGGCTTAAACCAGCCAATCAGAGTGTTCTTAGCCTAATTGCAGGGCGTGGCAAGGCTTTATAAGCCTTCCCCCGCCCTACAGAGCTCAGTCTGCGGAGCCCTCCATGGGTGAAGATGGATTATTTTTTTTTGCGCTCGTTTTTTTTTTTTTTTTTTTTTTTATTGTGTCGGTTCTTATGGCTTTTTATGTGGCCTTTTTTGGGGCTGAAAAAAGAAGATTTTAGAAAAAAGAAGACGTCAAATTGTAAGTTTAATTTTTCTTTACAGGTTAGTTATTTCATTCCCCCTTCACTATTTTTTAGGGTGAGGGGGGTAGGTAGGGGGTAACTTTTTTGGGGTGGGGGGTGGGTGACTAAGGGCTTGGGGACCCCTAGTCACCTTTGATTGTTGGGGGGAATTTTTATTTAGGGCCCCCACCCACCACTCAGGGGTGGGGGCTGGGGGGTGGACAGTAGGTCCCCTCCTTATTGGTTTTTTAGGGCCCCCACCCACCGCTCAGGGGTGGGGGCCGGGGGGGAGGACAGTAGGTCCCCCCCCTCATTATTTTTATGGCCCCCACCCACCGCTCAGGGGTGGGGGAGGGGGGAGGACAGTAGGTCCTCCCCCCATTGTGATTTATGGCCCCCACCCACCGCGCAGGGGTGGGGGCCGGGGGGAGGACAGTTGGTCCCCCCCCTCATTATTTTTATGCCCCCCACCCACCACGCAGGGCTGGGGGCGGGGGGAGGACCGTAGGTCCCCCCCAGTGCGTATTAGGGTCCCTGAAGGCAGGTGTCAATCCATATCTGCCAAGTGACCCTATGTAGGGGGAACAGTCGCTATTCTGCTCTGTGTCAGTGTGTATCAGGGATTCTTAGGATAGGTGTCAATCCATATCTGCCAAGTGACCTTATGTAGGGGGAACAGTCTTTATTCTGCTCTGTGTCAGTGTGTATCAGGGATCATTAGGATAGGTGTCAATCCATATCTACCAAGTGACCCTATGTAGGGGGAACAGTCCCTATTCTGCTCTGTGTCAGTGTGTATCAGGTTCTCTGAAGACAGATTTCAATCCATATCTGCCAAGTGACCCTATGTAGGGGGAACAGTCCCTATTCTGCTCTGTGTCAGTGTGTATCAGGGTCCCTGAGGACAGATTTCAATCCATATCTGCCAAGTGACCCTATGTAGGAGGAACAGTCCCTATTCCCCTCTGTGTCAGTGTGTATCAGGGTCTCTGAGGACAGGTGTCAATCCATATGTCAAGGTGTCAATATGTCATATGTCAGGTGTCAATCCATATCCATTGTGATTTAGGAATGTTAGGTGATTTATGCCCTTTATGGATTAAAACCAGACTCTGCATCAACTGTGTAATTTTCCATGGGGGTTTTGCCATGGATCCCCCTCCGGCATGCCACAGTCCAGGTTTTAGTCCCCTTGAAACAACGTTTCCATCACTATTGTGGCCAGAAAGAGTCCCTGTGGGTTTTAAAATCCGCCTGGCTATTGAAGTCAATGGCGGTTCGCCCGGTTCGCGAACGTTTGAGGAAGTTCGCGTTCGCCGTTCGCGAACCGAAAATGTTATGTTCGCGACATCACTAGCTACGACAGCTCAGAGTACCTAACTTTAAAACTACCATTGCACTTACCTAGCGCTGGCACTGTTTCTGGCTCTCTAGCCCAGTGACTAACAAGCATTATTATAGATTAGGTTAGCACCTCATACACTCAGGTACCTGCTAACTACAGCTCACGGGGAACCTCAGCTTACACCTACCTAAGTCCCATACCAATGTGTAGTTCATATCAGCGTACTCTTGCCCAATCTAACATACAAGGGTGCAGTCTCATCATAGTCGTACATCCCCCAGTGTGTTTTCCTGAATGTATATGCAAATTACCTATTCCTTGTGTCACTTTATATGCCTGTTGTCTTTGTTGTGTCACGTAGGGAGACTGCATATTTTTCAACGCCGAAACTCTGAATGTTTTATATCTTACTTAATCCCCTAAAATGTCTTTAACATGTTTACTCTACAATAACTATTCTACCATCACTATTCATGCATATGCCCACTTAGTTGAGTCATTGTTTTAGACAACTCTACCTAACCTGCATTAATTAACTAAAAATGGTGCTTTATTACATGCCTTGACACTGTTTATCCAGTATTGTCCCATGTGCTTGTGCCTGCTGTTGTGGCAACACGAGCATGTTTGTATCTCAAAGCACTACAACAAAAAATATTGAAAAAAACTAAAAACTATTTGAAATAGAAATCAACACATTAATATTCTGAAATTAAGAAGAGATCCTAAAGCTGAAGTGCTTTTCGTCCCTTTAAAATGCACACTCCGGGGGCGTGGTTAGCAGCCGAGCGAGCTGGACGTGTCCATGTAGAGCTCTGCTGCGACCGCGGTGCCAACAGCCTATGAAAGCGGAGATAAATCGATTAAATTGCTCATCTAGGTCGGGGAGGCACTATGGATAGAAGGGCCCCGAGAAAACAAACTAAAAAAGCGGCTGAACCGGGAGTTACCTTGTCCGACATGTTCGCGGCCTCTCGCACGGCGCGATCGAGCGCTCAAGATGGCGGACGGGATGGCCGAGGTACTCCCCACTCTCCCTCAAGCCCAGCGAACAGCGGAGCCACGGGCTCTCCGGTCTCAGATGCCAGCCAGATCCTGGCTAAATTGGCAGAGGTCCGCACCTACCTGGCCACAGAGATCGCCCGCAACACCGCAGAAGTGAAGGCGGAAATCCAGGCCCTGGGGGTAAGGACGGCGGCGTTGGAGCAGCGGGTGGAGTCCACGGTCGTGGCCCACAATGAAGCAGCCGCCCAAATCAACCACCTTACCACTCAACTAACAACAGCGGAGTTGGCGATTGACGATCTGGGAAACAGGTCGAGGCGCAATAATGTTCGCCTCCGGGGCTTTCCTGAACAGGAGGGGGAGGGGTCCCTGAGCGAAGCAGTCCTTGGGATTTTTAAACCTTTGCTCCCCGACATCCCCGACCACTTGTGGCATATAGAAAGGGCACATAGGGCACTCCGGGCGAGAAGGGCGGACGACCGACGGCCCAGGGATGTTATAATAAAATTCCTTTCCTTCCAAACTAAGGAGGCCCTGATGAGACGGGGCAGAGAGCGCCCGATCACCCACAACGGGGTCGAACTCGCTCTATATCAAGACTTGACCCCACTAACTTTGCAGAGAAGGCGAGAATGGCGCCCCATCACGGAGCTCCTGCAACATCATTCCATCAAATATGCATGGGGGCACCCTTTTCGGCTGATGGCCTTCAAAGAGGGCCGCACAAGGCTTCTTTTCCCGGACGGCGATCCGGTGCAATTCTTGAACGCGCTGGGGATTCAACCGCCAGCTGATTTTGCTGTATCGGTGGCCCAGGTGGAGGTCCTCCCTGCTCTCCCCCGCGAATGGTATGCGGCGGACGAATGAGGATGGCGATCCCCAGTTGCAGCCCCAGGTCGGGAGGCTGCTGTCCCGGTGGGTAAGGCCTCACGGGGGGGGTTAACGTTGTTTGGGAGGGGGGTGCCGGTGCCTCGCTCCCGGGGTTTTTTCTGTTTTTTTTTTCTGCCATTTTGAGGCCCTGGCCATGGGGATCCGCTGTGAGGCCTCCATGAGATAGCGGGTTCCCCCCTCGTGGGTGGGCTCCCTCTTGTTTGGGGTGGGCTAGGGCTGCTCACTGTCCTTTGCCACAGAGTCACCCCTGTGCGGCTTCTCGGCGGCCCCCCTTCCCCGCAGAAGCACCTGGTTATGGGGTCTGGCGACAGGCGCTGCATATAGGCTCGACGGTACCCATTATCCTCCAACATCATTTGTCTATCATTGTTACCGGTTCTCTCAGGTTTAGCGGGTCCCTTGAGACCGGGACTGGGGTAATGTGTGATATGCTTATGTTATTTCAGGGGTTCGGGTATGTGAGGGGCGGCGGGCGGCGGGCTTGATTATTCCATTACGCCCGGCATCTTTCTGCGGCATGTATGTATAGTTATGTACCGGGGTGTTGTATTTTTCTCCTTTTGTCCATTTTTTGTATTTTGTATTTTATTATTTCAATTTTCTGTGCCCCCTACCCGCAGCCCTACCTTGCGTTTTGGGGTCTTATGACGGGCGCCGTGTACCGGCCCCTTGCCCCCCAACCCCCATTTTTTCCACGAACCATCAGGCCCTTTGGGAGAGGGAGTTATTATGCATTTTTATGTACATGTAAGCTCGGGTGGGGGCTCGGGTCCGGTGTGGGGCGGCGGGCGGCGGTCTCTGTAACATACCCTTCACATGTATACAGTGGGTTTATATGTGCGAGACTGTGGGGTTTGATATTTCCTGCTTCTTGTCAGGCGGGGGGTAGTTGGCCTATGGGGATTGGGACACACTGTAGGCGCTCATACTACATGGGGGATGTGTTCCCCCCACCGTTAGGCTCCTGTATAGTTGGCCGTGGGCGTGAGTTATGTACGCTCCCCCAACCCCTGGTGGGCCGCATTCCGAATGGTCAGGTTCCCACATAGATGGACACGATAGGTAGCTATCAGACTCCGTGGGGCTCCGAGTTAGCTTCATGCTTACAGTCCCCGTACTAAACGCCTTGAGACGCATATACCATTGCCCATAAATACACAGTGTGTATAGAGGTCCTCGTTCCCTGTATTGAGGCGAGCGAGGGGGATGTTTACTTCAGGGCGTGGTATACTGAAATTACTGGGCGCCCTGCTTCCCACCAGCCCTCCTCTTGCACTCATTGATCATATGTGACCCCCCCAACCCTGGGTAATTCTGAGTTACGACCCTTATATACAGTTTGCATTCAGTCTCCCGCCATTGGCCTCGCGCAGTTGCCCGCCAGCGTGTTATGGGGGGGACAGGTTGAGAATTGCTCGTTGTTTCCACTGACGCCCGCTCCGACACCTTCCTAAGGGGGTCCGCAGGCCAGGGCCCGAGCTATATGCAGCCCAATTGCTTCCCCTACCTTTGTACACTCTAGATGTTTATTTTTTATCTCTTTTATCTCCAATAAGGTTCAGTTTGGCACCCTTGGGGTGCTTCCAGTGGTTGGTCTATGTTCATGACTCTCTGGAGCCCTTTCAGTGCTCTGGGGAGGCTTCGACATATACCCCAGTTAGTCCTGGCAATAGGTAAGACCAGGCATTTATTTTTCTTATCTTTTTTTTCACAATCTTTTCTTTCAATTTCTCTACTCTGCTCCCCTGTCTCTCCGTTCCCCCCCTCCTTCCCATCTTCTCCCGCCTTATCCCCCTTGGGAGGGGAGGGCCTTGTGTCCACCTTGAGTAAGAGTCATAACCCTGGTTTGCTGAGGTTGGGCAGGGGCTTTAGGCCTGCGCAAGCGACGATGCCGTATTTGCGCCGCTCCCCGGGTGCTCAAGTTATCAGGACAAGCTTCACCTTTCACCCACTGCCATGCCGTTAAAAATATTATCCCTGAATGTTAAGGGCCTAAACGCCCCAAGCAAAAGACGCCTTATGTTTAGGGAACTTAAACGCTTGAGTCCAGACATAGCGTTCCTACAGGAGACGCATATCTCCACGCATGCGAAGTTCACTTTGAAGGACCACACATTCAGAGTCGTACGTGAGGCTAGAGCTTTAAACAAAAGGAACGGCGTCGCTATACTCGTACACCATAGATGCCCTTTTCGGATTGGGAATGTGATAACAGACCCGGCGGGACGCTATGTATTGATGTCGGGGAGTTTGTATTCCCATACGATCCACTTCCTTAATATTTACGCCCCTAATGTCCCGTCCGCTGAGTTCTGGGACCACATGACCCAAACAGTGAATGCTTTGCCACATGGCATGATTGTTGTAGGTGGGGATCTCAATGCTGCCCCATGCCCAGCCGTGGATAGGAGCCACGGTGGCGGGTTGCCGAGATCTCATGGACGGGGGAGCCAGGACAGGCTACTCCGCATGTTTATCCAGCATACAGGTCTCTTGGACATCTGGAGGGCTCACCATCCAGAGGACCGAGACTATACGTTTTACTCTGCACCCCATGGAACTTATTCCAGAATCGACATGTTTCTGGTAAACTCACAATCCGCGTCAAGGACCTCGACTTCCACGATCGGTTCTATAACTTGGTCGGATCACGCGGAAGTCACGTTGACTTTAGACAACTTGTGTACAGCGTCCCCGTGGTCCTGGAAATTGAATACCTCCCTGCTACAAGATCCGGTCGTGGTGGAGTCAGTCCGTCGGGAATTATCCGACTATTTCCTTCGAAACACGGCGCCTGATCTTAGCCCGGCCACAGTATGGGCCGCTCATAAGGCGGTTATACGTGGCATATTTATCCGTGAAGCCACCCTAAAAAAGAAACGCAAAACACGATTACTGTCGTCCCTCCTGGAGGCCCTAGGGAAAGCGGAAGAGAAACACAAAGCTGCTCCGTCCCCCACCACATTGGTGAACGTACAAACGCAACGCGCGTCGGTACGCGAGGCGCTCCTGGATGACACAGCTAGGGCCGTGGTGTGGTCCAAACGGACGTACTACGAAAAGTCCAACAAAATGGATACGCTGTTGGCTAGTTCTCTCCGCCCGAGACAAGGCCACTCTCACATCACGAGAATTAAGAATGCCGAGGGCAACTATTGCACGGATCCCACCGAAATAGCGAAAGTTTTTACTGATTACTACACTAAATTATATAATCATTCCGGGAGGGGGGACAGCGATCACCAACAGTGTGAGATAGACAAAACGAGGGATTTTTTGGCTCCATTGTCTCTGCCAAAACTGAGCGGAGGGGACGCAGCCATCTTGGGAGCACATATCACGGCTGACGAAATAGACGCTGCGATCTCGACATTGAAAGGTAATAAGGCCCCGGGCCCGGACGGTTTCGAGGGCGGGTATTACAAGATCTTCCGCGAAGAACTCGCTCCACATCTGGAAGCGTTATTTAACGATCTTATGGAGGGGGGTACACCTGACAGGGACATGTCGCTGGCCGACGTGATTCTCTTGCCAAAACCGGGCAGGGACGATACGGTCCCTGAAAATTTTCGCCCGATATCGCTAATAAATCACGACTCCAAGATTTTTGCTAAAATTTTGGCGGCCCGCCTGAACCCCTTCTTATCGAGATTGATACACCCTGACCAGGTGGGTTTTATACCCGGCAGACAACTCTACGAGAATACCCGGCGCAATATTGACCTGATTTGGAGGCAGGCGACTAGGGGGATACCAACAATGATCCTGTCGCTTGACGCAGAAAAGGCTTTCGATAGGGTTAAGTGGCCCTATCTGTTCGAAGTTCTCCGACACTTTGGCCTACCTAATGCTTACACCACCGCTATCAGGGCAATGTATACGGATGTACGGGCGCGGGTTCGAATAGCGGGATCACGGGCTTTACCCTTTACCCTGGGCAACGGGACTAGACAGGGCTGCCCTTTGTCACCTCTGCTTTTCGCCTTGTCGCTTGAACCCCTGTTACAGAAAATACGCTGTACCCAGGAGATTCAGGGGATAATAGTGGGAGACCGGAGATATGTTGTGTCAGCATTCGCGGATGATATACTGCTGACTCTGACGGACCCGTTCAGGTCCATGGAGGCCCTGGCAACGGTGCTGGAATCTTATGGCGACTTAGCTGGCTATAAGGTGAACCTTCCTAAATCGAGCGCGCTCCCTGTTTGTATGCGAGACTCTGACATCATTTGCGTTGGGTCCGCGCACAATATTCGCATTGCAAGACACCAAATAAAGTATTTGGGGGTCCTACTGACGGCGGACCCCGCCCAGCTCTTCCAACAAAACTACTCCCCCTTGATTCGCACTCTGATTACGGATATGGAAAAATGGCAGGATAAACCGATCTCGTGGATCGGAAGGATCCACTCAGTCAAAATGAATGTGCTACCCAGAATTTTATTCTTATTTCAAGCTCTCCCGGTTCGACTGACTAGGTCGGATCTGGGAACACTCCAGCAGGCAGTAGGGAAATTCATATGGCAGAATAAGAGACAAAGGGTCTCCCGCAATATCTTGTACAGGGCGAAATCGAGGGGGGGCCTGGGTTTACCCAATTTCTACTTCTATTATTTGGCAGCCCAGCTATCACAAATAGCGCATTGGCACTCTCCCCCGGACGAAAGGAGATGGGTGGATTTAGAGTCGTCCCTTATGGGACCTGACATCCCCCAGTTCGCCATGTGGGTCCCCCGGGACCACAGGCCGGCTGCACGTGTCGAATGTCCAGCCATAGCAAACTCGATCAAAATATGGGACGTAGCGTCAATCAAATATGGGCTATCCTCCAAACTGTCTCCGTTAACTCCTTATTTGAGGAACAAAACGTTCACACCGGGATTAGACGTAAAGGATTTCAAGGGCATAGAAAGCACGGGTGTCCAACGCTTATGCCACTTGTATGAAGGCGGCTCAATCCTTCAATTTGAAGAATTAAAAACTAGGGCTGCTCTACGCCCTTCGGATTTCTTTAGATATCTCCAGCTCAGAGATTACGCACTAGCCCCGGGGATTAGAACCAGCGCGACTCAGCCGCTCACTTTTTTCGAAAATATGTGCCTTAATGAACAATTTCCAAGGGGCCTCATAACGGCTTTATATGCACACATCTCTAACTCCACCTCCGAATGGGGAGAGCTCACCTACACAGCTCAATGGGAAGCCGATCTAGGTGAGGAGCTGGAAGGGGTCGAATGGCAGGAGATATGGGAGGCTGCCGCGACCTCTTCCATATGTGTATCCATGCAGGAACAAGCGTATAAGACCATGTTCCGGTGGTACACCACCCCGGTGAAACTTTTTAGGATGCATAGAACGACTACTGACTTGTGCTGGAGAGGGTGCGGACATAAAGGGACTTATTTGCATATGTGGTGGGAATGTCCTGAGGCCCAAAAGTACTGGAGACTAGTGTCGGACTTGCTGAAGGATATCTTTGGTAGGGAGATTGGGCTGGACCCGTGGGTGTTCCTTCTGGCCAGAGCTCTAGAGGACTGGACCAGAACCGAACAGCAGCTGGTGCACAAGGTGAATCTCGCAGCAAGGAGGGCTCTAGCACAGGTATGGCTTCAGCCTTCCACACCCCCGCTTTGCATAGTGATACAAAAAATTAAAGACACTTTCCTTATGGACAAACTCACAGCAAAGGTCAGAGGCACGACCTCGAAGTTCGATAAAGTATGGGCGCCGTGGATAGATAGTGGCGTTGGAGACTAAAGACGCAGGGTTCGCGCGCTCCCTACCTGGTACTCTCTGAAGATGAGCCCCTCCTTGACTTGTCCCCTTGCAAAGGTTAGCCGGGGTTTTTAATGAGAGGCATCAAGAATGAGGCTGGCCGGTTGGGGACTGCGCTAATCTTCACTAGATACTATCTCGAGAAGCCTCCCGTCAGTAGGTTGTCTTATAGGGCACTGAGGGGCGACACAAGCGAAATCCCCCCCCCTCCCTCATCCCCCCCCCATGACTCCTTTTTCTCTACCCTTATTCCAGTTCTTTTTCTTTCCTCTGAACCCCTCTTTCTTGCCTATATTTCTTATCTAACCCTTTTTCTCTCTTGGCTACTAATATTTTGAATGGCTCCATATTCCTGTCCGTTTTTACGTTGGCCATGCCCGCGCCCTGATGGGTGAGGGGCGCTAACGCCTGGAGGCCTCGATTGAACGTATGCTCTCACAATACTGGGTGCCCCCACCATGGGATTATGACTAGGTTCTTATTACACAAGTAAGCTATGTGAATATGTAGCCCTAGTTACGGACACAATGTATTTTAAGTGCTATGGCCGTTCTTTATTGTTTGGCTTCGATTTTATTATCTTAAAAAATCGGGTGGACACCATGCATCATTATGGACATTTCATGGACAGCACGCTTTAGATATCAGCAAAGGGGCCACGGCGATTGAACTCCTCATCTGCACGGTTCGAGACACATGTATTTGTTCATGATTCTGTCCATGTTGTTATACGTATGCCACGGTATTTTATGTCATTGGTGTTTAACCTTGTTATAAATAAAGAATTAAAAAAAAAAAAAAATGCACACTCCAGAAATGTGCACTTTTATGAATTTAGAACCCCACCCCCTCCAGCAGCAAAGCTGACCGACAGGAGAGCTTCCGGATGAATTCTTCTTGAACAATTGTTCAAGTGAAAGTGCGAGCTTCCATAAGGGCACATTAATTTATTTTTAGGTTGGTGGAGGGGCCTGGCATGTAAAAGGGTAAATAAAAACTCCAAACGTTAAATTTGAATATATATATATATATATATATATTTTTAACATTGGTGTGTCCTTTGAAGTAGCCCTGCTTTGACCAACATTACTTAATGGATCGAGATACATGATTCACATGATACAACCTGTTTATCTTCTTGGTGCAGTAGAGAGGAGATGCATGTCGTGTGAGACTTTTCGAAATAGTCTGACAGCAGCTTACAAAACATCACATTGCCTTCTTCATAACAACTTTTATTGTCATGATGTAACCAGGCAAAACAATACAGCTGAAGTTAATACAAATCAACAAGCTTCATGAGATATTATGTTACACAAACATGGTTTACATTGTGTCAGCCTTGTCTTACACATCTTGCCTTGTGTCATGAATCCCACTGATGATACAATCATGTTGTTTATGAATTCTGACTTAAAAATTGGATAACTCAGTGTCTTAATGCTTTTGTATTTTTGCTTTATGTTCTCAAATTTTAACCAACATCTCTACCTAGGATTTAGCTTGATATCTCGCTCTTCCATGGGCAACATAGATATAAATGTAGGAACACGGCCCCAGGGGCTACCCCCATCTACTAGCCTTTGGCAGCTTAGCAAGTTTACTTACCACGTGTAAATCACCTAGCCTTGTCAGTACACCAGGCCAGTTCTCCTGCACTCTCCTACGCGGCACTACATGGCTCCTCGTAGGCCACCAGGCACACCACACACTTAACCCCCTCAACTGTCTAGCCAGGATTAACGTGCTATGCGCAAGCTCAAACACGATAATAAACCTCTACCTGAAATCAACTGACTAGCGAGTTTGCACCTTGCTTAACCTTAACGTTGGCGCTATAACACTATAAGCCTGTTTGTTATTCCAGTCTAGGTCATTATGTTTCACGTTCAACCGTGATGTGTTACCATTAGACATTTATGCTTCCATTATGCATCTATATATAAAAAATGTGCACTACTTAAATGCCATAGTTGTGAATCGCTGTATTATGACCATGCTTACGAAAGCTATTGTGGCAGAGTAAGCTGTTTTGTTCACTCATGCACTCAAAAATAAAGAATTTTAAAAAAAAAATAAAAAAAATGTTAATCTCAACCAATAAAACTACGTTTGTGTATTTTTTTTTCATGTTTCTAAAGGGATTGAGTTTGTAAATGTTCAGTTTCAATCAGTGTTTCATCTACTTGAACCCAAAAGTGGAGAAGTTACAAGTTTGCATCGAAATCTAGTAACCACTACCTTGGCCGCAATAATTAGTCTGATAACGAGAGATTTGTAAAAAAAAACAGAACACATCTCACTGTGGTGGTGTAATTCCTCACAAATGGGACTATTTTTCAACAAAGCTATAATAGTCTGTCAATTCTCCAGTGAGGAAATAAGTGTCTAAGGGTAACATATTTTGAAAATATGTTGATTGTATTTATTGCAATACAGTTGTCACTGTTGGGTTTAATCTACCTTCAGGAATTTGGTGTTCACATGCAGTTGTAACATGTCTAATTTGGGTTCAGTCATTGTCTGGGAGCAACCATCAGACCCAGGCTACCAAACTTCTTAAAAATGAAGTGTTATGATTGAACAGCAACAGGGGAGGTAGATACATGCACAGGAAATTCCTTCCCTCTGCAAAATTCGAAACAGATAGCACATCCACTCATGGAACAGCAGTAAATGACACTGGATACCCTTGTCTTCTAGCATCACCAGGCCTTAGAGTAATACAGGAGGCTAAAAACAAAATTGGTTAAAGGGACACTGTAGGCACCTTTAACCACTTCAGTTCATTGAAGTGATCTGGGTGCAGTGTTCCATGTCTCTTAACCCTACAGTATGTTATGCCGCTCGCGGGGTCCGCTCCTGCTAGAGAGCGGTCTGGTACCCGGCGAGTGCAACTCATTGCGGTGGCATTCCCACATGGCAAGGGGAATGCTGCTGAGTACTTACCTCCTGTCACGGCGCCCGCCAGGTCCGCTCCTGCCAGAGACTGGGAACCAGTGGGCGCATCCCGTTGCCATGTGGGAATGCCGTTGATTACTCACCTCCTCCTGCAGCGCCCTCTGGCCTCACTCCGAGCACAGTCTCAGAGCTGACAGGCACCCCTCTCCTCACACAGCGACCGGGTCTGAAAACATTAGAGACGCCGGCCGCTGCAAGTCAGAACTTAGTGCCTAACCACTGGTAACGTGTGAGTGACATCACACATGCACGTTCCACTGTCACATGCTCCTTTACAACCAATCAAGGAGCACCTTAGGCTATTTAAACTTTTTTTTGTCTATTTCTATGTGCCCTGTCGTGGTTTCCATTGTGGTTATATGAGAGCACATTTCTAGTATCTATTCTTGTGTATTTTGACCTTGACTTGCTTACTGACTATTCTGATTTCTGTATCCCTTAGACTTTGGATTGTTTTCTGACTATTCTGAATTCTTGATTCCTTGACCTTTGGCCTGCTTACCGTTTATGTATATTCTGTATTCCTGACCTCAGCCTGTCTTGTATGTTTCTTTTTATACATTAAATTCAGTCATTCTAAGGCCTGGTAATACGCCTTAGGGATTTCTTTATTATTTTACTTAAGTTATGCTGGCCATATTGGTGTATTTCTGAGAAACTGCAATAATAACCTCTGAGGGTTAACTCCACCTCTAGTTAACCCACTCTGCTATAATACCCTCCCTCCAATATTTACCCCCACCAGGGCCGGATTAACATAGGGGCTGATGGAGCTGCAGCTCCAGGCCCAGGCCCATGGAATAGGCCCATTTAAAAAAAAAAAAAAAAAAATTATTATTATTTTTTTTTTTTTTACACACTACTCTTAGGTTTGCCACCTGACTGGTATTTTACTGGTTTGCCACCTGACTGGTATTTGAGGCTGCCTGGCCGTGCCAGTATTGCAGTAAATACCGGCTATACAAATGGAGATTACTCTGCAATACCAGCACCGGCCAGTATGGGTCACTGTGTGTGGAGAGAGGCAGGGATAGGAAGTTACAGCATATCCCTGCCTCTCTCTACTACTTACTGATCCGTGGGGGAGCAGCAACACAGCACAGAGTCCAGACAGCAGCTCTACAGCTCAGGTAAGAGAGGGATGGGGGGAAAGGCAGCAGGGACACATGGGGACACTGAGACACTAGGGGACACATGTGGACACTGAGACACTAGGGGACACTGAGACACTAGGGGACATATGGGGACACTGATACCCTAGGGGACACAGACACTAGGGGACAAATGGGGACACAGACACTAGGGGACACTGAGACACTAGGACACATGGGGACACAGACACTGGGAGACCTGGAAACACCGAGACACTTGGGGACACTGGAAAACATGGGGACACTGAGACACTAGGGGAAACTGGGACACATGGGGATGCTGAGACACATGGGGATGCTGTGAGACATAGGGACATTGGGAGACAATGAGACATTGGGACACGGAGACACTATGTCCCCATTTCTCCCAGTGTCCCCATGTCCCCCATCCAGTGTCCCCAAGTCTCCCAGTGTCTGTGTCCCATGTCTCTCAGTGTGCCTAGTGTTCCCATGTGTCCCAGTGTCCTTATATGTCCCAGTGTCCCCATGTCTATGTCCACAACTGTCCCCATGTCTCCCAGTGTCCCCAAATGTCTGTCTCCCAGCCAGTGTCCCCTAGTCTCCCAGTGTCCCCTAGTCTCCCAGTGTCCCCATGTCTCTGTGTTCCCAAATGTTTCAGTGTCCCCATGTCTCCCAGTGTCTGTGTTCCTAGTGTCTGTGTGCCTAGTGTCCCCATGTCTCCCAGTGTCCCTATAAGTCCCAGTGTCCCCATGTCTATGCCCACAACTGTCCCCATGTCTCCCAGTGTCCCCAAGTGTCTGTCTCCCAGCCAGTGTCCCCAGTGTCCCCTAGTCTCCCAGTGTCCTCTAGTCTCCCAGTGTCCCCTAGTCTACCAGTGTCTGTGTTCCCATGTCTGTGTCCCTAGTGTCCCCAAATGTTTCAGTGTCCCCATATCTCCCAGTGTCTGTGTCCCTAGTGTCTCAGTGTCCCCATTTCTCCCAGTTTCCCTAAATATTTCAGTATCCCCATGTCTCACTGTGTCCCCAGTATCCTAGTGACATGGGGACACACTGAGACATTGGGACACTGGGAGAAATGGGGACACCGAGACACTGGGAGACTAGGGGACTGGGCGACATGGGGACACTGACACTGTGATACATAGGGACACTGAGACACTGGGTGACTTGCAAGACTGAGACACTGGGAGCAATCCATCTATACAGCAGAATCAAACTGTGAGTAGTTTGTTGGTGATTTTACAGAATTTTCTCTGATGTCACTCCTTGTGATTATACAAATGATTAAGGCTGGTATTTTTTATCCAAGAAAGGTGGCAACACTAACTACTCTTCATATACTCTTGCTTAAATGAGCACTATAGGGTCAGGAACACAATCATGTATTTCTGACCCTATTATGTTAAAACCACCACCCTGGCCCCTTCTTGCCTCCCTAAGTGTAGTAAAATATAACTTGTATTCAAGTCTGCAGCTGCTGGCTCTGCCGCTGAACTGACTGTCTGCTGACATCATCAGAAGTGGTGGTCTGAGCAAATTACAATACTTCCCCATAGGATTGGCTGAGACTGTCAACTAGGCAGATCAGGGGCAGAGCCAGCACAAGCTCTGGCCAATCAGCATCTCCGCATAAAGATAAATTGAATCAATGCAGCTGTATGAGGAAAGTTCAGTGTCTGCATGCAGAGGGTGGAGACACTGAATGACAGTACTGCACACTAGGCAGTACTGTCCCAGGAAGCACCTCTAGCAGCCATCTAAGAAGTGGCCAGTGGAGTTATTTTCTCTGAAAAGACAGTGTTTACTGCAAAAGGCCTGAATGGAATGATTCTACTTACCAGAACAAATACAATAAGCTGTAGTTGTTATGGTGACTATAGTGTCCCTTTAAGTTTGGAAGCTTAAGAGGGATGTATGGGAACAAAACTTGTGTGGACTGGCTGACAATAAAATTAGTTTAGGTAATGCAGATGCTTGTCTCTTTTAACACTGTGGCATGTCCCCTTTCTTCTACACTCACTACATACACCTTTTCTCTGTCCCAGACTATATACCAGGAACGTCTGCCTGCTGGTAAGAAGGTAAGGAGACAAGTGGACATGTGAGTGCTAGGGGACAGTCCTTAGAAAGCATGGAGTGAACGCATCATTAGACACATTTATGTCAGGCTCAGGGTGCTGCCTGCATAGTATGAGTTTCCTATGAGTTTCCCTTCAGCACCATCTCCATCAGATACATGACGCTTGGGAGGTATGATGTTTTAGTGTTTTTGGTCAATAAGATTCCGTAATTAGGCCTATCATAATTGTCAGCACCAGGCCCAGTGTGCTCTTAATCCGGCCCTGTCCCCCACCTTGTCATAATACCCTCCCTGCCACATACCTCCACATGGTCATGTTGCCCCATGCCATATCACACACTAAGTCCCAGACCCCAATCTACTCCGATGCACCCAGGCTCATACAACTGTTCCCCCACTGTCACATAGACACATTGTAGACCGGTGGAGGCAGTGCTATGCTCTGGGCAATGTTCTGCTGCAAACCAGTGTTCATTTTGTCGACTAACAATTTTAGTAAAATTTGTGTCGACTAAAATTTTCGAGATTTAGTCAACTAAAACTAGACTAAAATTAAAACAATTCAAATTACTAAAATACAACTAAAACTAAAAAGAGACAGACCAGGGCTTGGGAAGGAGACACCTACATGTGATGAGAGGACACAAAGAGACACATAGGGGCTTGAGAAGGGGCAAAACAGACAGATAGAGGCTTTAAATAAACCCATTAAATTTTCGTCATGTTGACTAAAATCTACTGGAGATTTTGTTGATTAAACTAAAATCTAAGCCTAAAACTAAGAAGTTCAGATGACTAAAATACGACCAAAACCAAAATGTCTTTTTAGTCAAAAGACTATGACTAAAACTACGTTGAAATTTGCTGCCCAATTTAACACTGCTGGAAATCTTGGGTTCTGGCATTTATGTGGGTGTTGCCTTGGCCTCCAAATTCCCCAGATCTCAATCCAATTGGAAATCCCACCTCCCAACTTGCAGGACTTAAAGGATCTACTGCTGCCTTGCTGTCAGATACCACAGAATTTGTTCAGAGGTCTTGTGGAATCCATGCCTCAATGTATCAGAGCTGTTTTGGCAGAACAAGGTACACTTTACTAGGCTGGTGTTTTTAATGTTGTGGCTGCACACAGTGGCGTACATACCGGGGTCGCGGCTGCGACCGGGCCCGGCCCACCAGGGGGCCCGGACGCCCTGCAACCCGGTATGTATGCCACTGTGTCCAGCCTCTTCTCCTGGGGGGCCCCCCGAGGCTGGCCCTGGCATCACCCGGCAGGCAGGCTGACGCGCGCGCGAAGGAGCATTCTCCCCTGAGTGCTTCCTCTTCAGCTCCCTTGCGCACCGCACTGATACCGGAGCCGGAAGATGACGTAATCTTCCGGCTCCGGCATCAGTACGCAGCGCGCAAGGGAGCTGAAGAGGAAGCACTCAGGGGAGAGTGCTCCCTCGCGCCCCCGCCAGCCAGCCCACCCGCAGGACCGGCCACTGGGCAACTGGGCCCTAAGGTAAAAAAAAAAGTGTGTGTTAGAGTGTGTGTTCGTGTGTGTGTGTTAGTGTGAGTGTGTGTTATTGTAAGTGTTAGAGTGTGTGTGTTAAAGTGTGTGTGTTAGTGTTGAGTGTGTGTTTGTTAGTGCTAGAGTGTGTGTGATAGTGTTAGTGTGTTAGTGTTAGAGTGTGTCAGTGAGTCTGTTAGTATGTGTTTTGTAAGTGAGTGTGTCTGTCAGTGAGTGTATGTATGTATGTCACTGTGTGTCTGTCAGTAAAAGTGTGTGTCTGTTAGCTAGTGTGTATGCGTCTGTCCGTGAGATTGTGTGTGTGTGTGTCTCCATGGCCCACGGATCAGTTCTCTCACCGGGGCCCCATGGGTTGTGTGTACGCCACTAGCTGCACAGCTGGAATTTCTTGGAATACTACTTCAGTCTACAGTAGAAAGCTAACAACAAAACTACAACTATCAGAAATTTAGGATAAACCGATCACTACCATACAAAGATAAGGAGGAGTCATAATTGGATGACTCATGGTCATCCTAGGCGGAGATGACTGCAGAAGCTGGGTTGTTTTCAGTAAGTGCACAACCTTCAAATATAATCATATTGTGTTTAATATTTTGCTTTTGCATATATTTAAATTCGTTATATATGTAATGCGTAAAAAAGAAACAAGGTTCAGTACCTACTTACTAACTTGTAAATAAAACAAGATTCTGGATGGCGTAACCTTTCCTATTTCAATAAAATGTGTCACAACCTATTTATAAAATGTAAGCAATGTCTATATTTAGAATTACAAACATCACTCCTCCATCCATCTAACTATTGATGGTTGAGAAACATTTTAACAGTTAAACAAACACAGTAGAATATATAATCAAGACTCCATAAAACAAAGTACTGTATATTAACTGCTTAAAAAATTCAATATCTCATACTTTGACATACCGTGCATGTAAGTATTTAAATAATCACAACCTGTTTTGTTAAGGTTAATTGTGTATTTATTTTACAAACAAAATATTGGCTGTGAGGGGTGTCCCACAGCTTATTGAAGTGATTGTGATAAAGAGAATCTATCCCTGTATGTTTATCACATAATGTTTTCACTTAAATCTACTGCATCTAAACTTCACTTTCTGGCCTGCTGAATCAGATGGCATGGGCACACAATGCAAAGTCACGCCATGCACATAGGCCTCCATCGTATGCCGGTACTGTACTAGTAGATTAGATGTTCTTTTCCCAGCTCACAGCTAGTAACTACCGTAGTCAGATTAATCATAAGGCACAAGAAGGCAGTTGCCCATGGCCCAGTTTTTAGAATGCAACTTGGGTCACGGCTGTCTGCCGTGTTTGGAGTGACCTTGAGTAAAGAGGGCCGCAGCTGGCGTACCACTGACTGCTGACTGACTTCCTGATTCTGGACTTTGTGCTTGACGGTGTGGCAGATCAGTGGAGCATTGCTGGCTATTACTGATAGCGGGTAGCTGAAGATATTAGGCAAAGTTTGGCTTCATTCACCATCCTCACACTGGCAGAGTTGTTCAATAAAGTTACGATTCAAAGTGATTGGAAAAATGTTACGGTCAAAGGAGCCTAACTGGAAAAAAAAGTAAACTCTGCTTCCATTTCAGCAATTTTGACCTTAAATTTCAAATTCACTTAGAATTCTAGCTTTAAGTGAATAACCCTGCAAGAGTCAATGGGGCATACACTTGCAAACTGTTTGCTTTTCAATCTGTCTCTGGTTGCTCTAAGAACCAGAGTTTTAAAAAATTGCAAGAGCACTGGGACCGCTTCCTTGTACCACAACCCTACAATAAACTGTCCCCTTAAGAAATGGGCAAAAATAAAAGAGGATGGCTTTGATTGGAAGAGATTTCTTCAGTAAGATAAATTTAGCTAAAAGACAAAAACAGGAAAAGAAAGTAAACAGTTGACAGAAAAGAGGTAATTATGAAATTAAAAGATGGGCACACTACACAGTGATATTGTCTCAATAATATCTACATTACACAATAGAGTGACGCACTTGGATGAGTTCTGCTTGTGTGTTTATGATTTGGTTCCAGACTAGCAATGGTTAGAAGCATTTTGCATGCAGTATGATATACTACAGTATCAGTTAAAAGATAGCATTTATTCCCTAAATGAATAGATTTTTGGTTCTGAAAATTAAAGAGGATCATCATTAATGTCATTACTTGTCTGGAAATTACACCTTTAAATTAAAAAAATGAGAATCACCTGTAACTTGTGTTAACCCTTTTTCATGTCTTTCTTCGTTTTCATTTACAATGTATATTAAAGATTAAAAGCAATTGTCATCACAGTCCAGTTCAGTCTGGGCACACAGTACGGTGGATGAGGAAGACAAGAAACATTGATGGTTCATTGATTCTGAAAAATGTTGGTTAAATGTCATGATTATTTTCATTGTATTCATTCAAGCGATTTAAAAAAGTGTCAGTTTTCTTGATAGTAAATTCCTCCAGTTTTTGACCAAATTTCCATTTCAGAAGACCACCAAATTTAGAATGACAGAAGGAATAGAAGTGAAAAGAACATTGGCAGACAATTCATAAATACTTTGTGTGCCTGGTAAAATGGTGAACATTAAAAAAAAATTACCTTAAGGTTGAAAGAAAAGCAAGAGATGAAAAAAATCCCACATATTTTGGAAACTGTGCCAAAAATTAGACAGAAAAGTGTCAGCGATACTTTGATAAATATTGACATTTGTTCCCATTTCTCCAGCATCTCTAGCATGTTCAATGATAGAAAAAGGTAGAACTTGTGATGATTGACAGGGGACCAACGCAGAGTCACTCTGTTCCAGAATAGAGGTAAATAGAAGTTTTCTCAGCACAATAGCTCCCTAAAGTGCTCTCCTCCATCGCCCCCCCCCCATGTTGCAGAAGGGGTTAAAAAAAACTTCTGGCCCTTACCTGATTCAAGTCCCGATGTCAGCCGGTGGGGGAGACCTACTGGGCATGCAGGGCGATGACTGCGCACGCATGTATAATGATTTCCTTTGAGGTTTTGAGTGACCGTGGAATAAGACAGGTGGAGTTAATCCTCAAAGGTAATTATTGCAGTTCATTATTGCAGGGTTAAGAGGCCTGGGACACTTCACACAGGCCACTTCAATGAGATGAGCCATTTACCAATGGCTTGACTTTTTAAGTGGGGTCTGCTGGTGATCCATATGCAGTGTTTTTGTCAAAAGGATTAATTGTGATGAATTCAGAACAACTACAGCTTATTGCATTTGTTCTGGTGAGTAGAATCATTCCCTTCAGGCCTTTTAGTGTAAACACTATATTTTCAAAGAAATGCAGTGTTTATATTACAGCCTAGTGATAACTCCACTGGCCACTCCTCAGATGGATACTAGAGGTGCTTCCTTGGGCAGTGCTGCAGAGTATGCAGCACTGCCATTATGCATGCAGACAGTGAACTTTCCTCATAGAGGTGCATTGATTCAATTAATCTCTATGAGGAGATGCTGATTGGCCAGGGCTGTGTTTGACTTGTGCCGGCTCTACCCCTGATCTGCCTCTTTGACTGTCTCAGCCAATCCTATGGGGAAGCATTGTGATTGGCTCAGACCAGACATAGGCAACCTCTGGCACTCCAGATGTTTTGTGCTACACCTCCCATGATGCTTTGCCAGCATTATGGGTGCAACAGCATGATGGGGGATGTAGTCCACAACATCTGGAGTGCCGAAGGTTGCCTATGCCTGGCTCAGACCACCACTTCTGATGATGTCAGCAGCCAGGGGCAGGTCTGAGGCAGACAGAGACAGAGCCAGCAGCTGCAGACTTGAATACAAGTAAGATTTTACTATATTTGGTGGGGCCACAGGGGTTAGATGGTGGTTTTAACACTATAGGGTCGGGAATACATGTTTGTGCTCCTTAGATATTTGTGTTCCTTTAATTCAGTTGAAATTCCTGACAATTCCCTGATGTTGTAATTATCAGACATACACTGCTTTTTTCAGTGATGCAACAAATGCATCTATCTTTCCATAACTTTTTCCTTTAGAAAAGTGTTCTGTTTCACTTCTGTTTTTCCCACTACTCTAAAGTTGCCAGTCTTTTCTGAAACTGATATTTCTGGAAAGCATGGGAAAATTCAGGCTGAAAAAAACAACACTTTTTAGAGCAATTTAAGAATTAATAAATATGCACAGATAAAAAAAAATAAGACACTTTTTTAGAACACCTTGATAATCCCTCCCATTGTGTGTTATTTGAATCATCTGGTGGGTGAGTTATAATCCAGAATATCAATTTTTCCCCTCAATATTATACATAATATGTATTGTATTGTAATTTAATAGAATGGTAATACATTATCCAAGTAAATAGATATAAAGTTAGGGAGACGCTCAAAGTTTACGTATGTGATTTTTTTTTATATGAACTACAATACTGATTAACGTAAACTATAAAGTAATACTACAACATATTGAGCTAAAAATAATATAATAATGCTGGGACTTCCCCAATACTATTGTTTGTTTCAGAATAATTTCCCTTTAGTATATAGGAACAGATATTATGTTAAAAAACACATTTGGGAAAATGCAGAAGATAATACGGTTTCAGTTGAATGCCCGTTCTTTTTTCACATTTGCCCACTCGGTTTTTGTTCTGTTATATATATATATATATATATATAGCGGTTTTTGTATACACTTTAGTGTGGGGGAAAAAAAAAGTCATATACATTCCTTATAAATAACATCCCCTATATTTAAATTGTATATGTATCGCACACAACACTCGAAGAATTATATTTTATTTTAAAAGAACTTCTACCAATACTCCCCCCAAAAAAGACTGTGTTGCATCGATGACAAAAGCACATGGCAGCTTCACAAGTAGCGCTAGTATACACGGAAGCCTTTTTTGATGGTTGAAGATTAAATGAGGACTTTATCTGTTACTCATAGTCACCGTTATGTTAAACGAATACAGACCTTTATGAGAACACATGATCAAATTGAAGGATGTTGATGCTTCTTGGAAGTTTAGTTCCCCCATCATAGATGTTCTTTACTATCACAAATATGATATGTACAACGTTTATGCACAGGGAATGTTTCCTTATTGCATAAAATAGACATTCAAAAAAATGCACAAAATACATGCATTTCTCTTATTTTTAGCTCTATATGATTTATTATTTTTATATTCGTAATTAAAAAAAAAAACATGTTCTCTCAATGTTGGACATTGAAGATTTGCATTTAACAAGTAGAGCATTTCTCATTACTGGAGTTTCTCAAATATAGCTAGTAGCTACCTATTAAGTTTCATGCATGAAGACTCGTGACACATTTCAATCAGAATCTTGTTTCTAAGCCTTAGACAGAGGATGGTTAGCAAGGGCATGGTAGAAATTGGTAGATAATTAGTTGAAGAATTTCAAGGTACATATGGTAATATTTTAAGCATGCTTTAATTGCCACCATTATACATTTCTTCTAAATGCCTTACGGCTTTCTGTGATTCTTCTTGATGGTAGTAAAATGTTCTAAAGTTGTGCTCTTCAGCCAGCCAGTAAAATAACTTTATTTTTCTCTTGGAAGCCGGTGGTCTTGTGATGACACTGCTGGTTAAACATAGCTGGCTTGATGGTTGCTGGAGGGTGGTACTAACTAGTAGGTAAGACGACCTAATGGTGTGGAGCGCTCAAGCGACCATTTCCAGCAGTTTGACTCCTTCCTACTGATTAGAATGAATCCGTGCACTATTTAGGACATTCTGTAATGAAGCAAATGTTGGCATCACAACATATGTGGTGGAGATTTTAGTTCATTTGTAACAGTATGAACAATGAGATGTCTTTGGTTGAGTTTTAGTTTTCTATGAGGATTTAGAGTCAACTGTTAGTCTGCAGTGATGTCTGATTTGTTTAAATCCACTTTTGTTGGAGACGTTTTTATTACGGAGTCAAGTTTGAAGCACAGGTGAAGATTAGATGCCAATATTAATCTGCTGTAAAAAGCCAAGAAAGCAATTGCACTGCATTTTATGAGCGAAGAATAGCAGTACAGGAAAGTAATTTATTGTGTACAATTAAAGTACATGTGAAAGTAAATTGACCACATAGTGCAGGTAAGGTTATCTGTGTATGACTGCAATCCGCACGTCTTAATGTCATTGTTGACGGTGCACGTCCTCTTCACATCCACGTTGATGCTAGGTCAATCCCTGGTGTCATTTCAGTCAAATATCATTCTAACGATGGTGCGTAATTCCTGCGACATTGTGCGCGCAGAGTCTGCAAGCACAGAAATTACGCAGGGCTTCATTAGCTATATACACAATAGATATAGTCTATCCTGTGTCCATTGCCCTGGTGTGGTTCTCGTTCCTCTTGTTTTTGCCTGGACTATTCTTTTTTTTTTTTTTTTTAAGGCATGCTTGACCCAGCTTACCTGATCTCTGGCTCCCATTGAAACCAAATGATCTTTGACAAATTAATTTACATTCTCTCATTTATATGTCAAGCCCAGCAATGCTAAGGACTGGTAATATATTACTGTGCATCTCTGTCAGTTTCTGGAGGGTTCATACTTTGCGTATTGGGGTGTATACCGTGACAAGTCAGCTCAAGACTCTGAATCAGACAAACTTTACAAAATGCATTAATACCTTTAAATTAGGCTTAAAATGGAAATCATGGGGGTGAAAATGGTCTTCTATTTTAATGCACTATAAAGATTAAATACTGTAACAGAAACTATTATCGTATAAAGTCTTGCACAGCAGTTTGTGGGATAAGTTGTTAATCCCCAAAGGAAAGTCTATTTGCCATTCTGGATAACCGAAACGCACTGGTTATCAATTTATCCGCAGCCAAGATCACTACTTAGGGAGCTGGACTATCGATAGCTAGAGGAAGAGCCTGCTCTCTAGTGTGGGAGGAAAGCTCAGACCAAGTTGAACATATGGCATACAGACATTGTTCATAAAACTATGCATCTCAGAACTCCACCCAAACTGGTAGGAGCTGAAGATGGACTTACGTCCTGACAAAAATGTTTAGACAGACAGAATGGATTGCTGCCCTTTGCTGTTGCACAGAACAAATCCATTTCAAATAAAACAGGTAAGGAGAGCTGCAAAGAGAGGTAAGTGAAAAAGGTTGCGTTGCCTCATAAATTTGAAATGAAAGCAGTGTTCTTATTGCCAACATGTAGAATTCAAACCAGAGTCACTAACCAGCAAATGCACAAATAAGACTAATTAAATGGCATTACATTTCAATGAGCTGCAAAAAGGTTACATCAGTTAATTCTATAACCTTATTTAAACTTCTCTAAAACATGTTTACATCATTTAATGAAACATTTATCTTTAAATCCACAAAACATAAAAAAACTACAAAACAAAAACAAACAAACCAAGCAACAGATTCCTTAGAATTGATTACAATTTAATTACATAATCAAATTGTCCTTTAAGGTGGAGATTAGAACAACTTCTCTTTATAATAAACTGGGCTACAATGAAATTGGCTACTGTAATGTAATAGTATTTCTACTACAGTAAAGAGACATTTTGGAGCTTGTGCATGCCTTTCAGGACTGCTGACTTAGTAGCAATAAACCTTAAAGGGTCACTATAGTCACTAAAACAACTTTAGCTAAATGAAGCAGTTTTGGTGTTTAGATCATGCCTCTGCAGTATCACTGCTCAAATCTCTGCCATTTAGAGGAGTTAAATGACTTTGTTTATGCAGCTCTAGTAACTTACACAGCCTTCCTAAACACATCATTTGTTGCAAATTTTGTTTAATTAAGAATTATCCTAACTCCTGCTCTGTAAGCAAGTCAATAGATATGATGATCTGTCCCAACCCTGACCAATTCCGGATTGAAACTTTGGTTACAAAACTTGGAATTTTATTAGCACTGTGTAACCAGGCGAGAGGCTGTTGTAAAATCCATGTGGTTCTTTACCATTCAGAGCGTGTTTAATTTAGAATCTCTTATCTCCTGCTCTCTTAATAGCTTGTTAGACCTTGCAGGAGCAAACTGTGATTCAATTAAATTTATAGAGCAGGACATTAAAACTTCTAAAGTAAGTTAATATCTGAGTGAAAATTAAATATTTTTTTCCCATGCCAGCTGTAAGTCCATGGCTAAGGCTGCATGGACAGAAAGAAGAGTAATTTAACTCCTAAAAGGCAGAGAACTGAACAGTGATACTGCAGGGACAATACAACAAAACTGCTCCATTGCGATCATAATTAGTCATTGGCTTGGGAACAAGACTGATCACACTCTAGCAATAGCCTGGGAGAGGAAGATGCAGAGGAGACACTTAGAAAGGTTGTAACTCACATTTGCCTACATATTTCCGAGCTGCAGTTTCTCCTTAGACAGATTACAATATCAGATTATTATTTTTTTTTTTTCATCATAACATTAAAATTATTACACTATTCAGTTCATTGTTAAAGGGAAACTCCAGTGCCAGGAAAACAATCCGTTTTCCTGGCACTGCATGTCCCCTCTCCCTCCCACCTCCCATCCCCGGTAGCAGAAGGGGTGAAAACCCCTTCAGGTCACTTACCTGAGACCCCGCCGATGTCCCGCACGCGCATTAGGTCTCCTCATAGGAAAGCATTGAAAAAGATTTTCAATGCTTTCCTATGGGGAATTGAGTGACGCTGGAGGTCCTCACATAGCGTGAAGACGTCCAGCGACGCTCTAGCAAAGAAAATCTTTGCTATAAACGCGGAAGTGCCCTCTAGTGGCTGTCTAGTAGACAGCCACTAGAGGTGGAGTTAACCCTGCAATGTAATTATTGCAGTTTATAAAAAAAACTGCAATAATAACAGTTGCAGGGTTAAGAGTAGTGGGAGTTGGCACCCAGATCACTCCAATGAGCAGAAGTGGTCTGGGTGCCTGGAGTGTCCCTTTAAAGGAAAACAACTATATCCCCCATGGTAAGATGTCAAACTGCTTCAGCACAAATCAACAAATTACCTGGGTTACCCAAGCCACATCTGTTCCCATAAAGCATCCACCACGTGCTTCTTGTTATTAAAGGGGGCAATCTAAGTACTAGAACCATTACAGTGCACTGTGGTGGTTATGGTGCCTGTTTCCTCGCACCATTCCATAGTAGAGAGTCAAACCATTTTCAAATACTTTCACATTTACCCAAATCCCCTGAAGTCCTGCTTTTTTCCCTGATAACACTAAACTCCCCATTCTGTTTTTGAGATCAGTTGTGTTCATATATGGACGGAACAGGTCACTAATGTGGAAGAAGGAACTTCCATTTTGGTAATATCTAACAAGAAGGGGCCACACTGGTTAAACTACCCAGAGTGGGAGCTTTTCAAATGACTTAATATTCCTGGATAATTTTTAAAAATGTTTTTTTTTCTTTTTTCTCCCAAAGAAAACGTAAAATAAAAAAAGTACATTAAAAAATAAATATCAGTATATAAAAATAAAATATGTCCCAGAGGTGAGTAAAACGCATAGCACAGTAGTTACATCAGGATAAAATATTGCCTTTTTAAACACACAAAAACACATTTATTCCCATCTCTCCAATTACAGTGTCTCTTAAGATATGTATCCTTCCCCTGATACTGAGAGGATTACTCATAACCAATTTCAGAAACTATTAAATATATGGTAAGATTCACCCACCAGATCCAAAACTTCTCTCAAAATTGTATTTTATTGTTTAGGGCAATTACTCATCTCTAAAATGCCCTTACCTGTCCTGTTGGAAAGAGGTGGGGGGGAACCACAGAGAAATGGGTTTGTGCCATTAACACTAAAAGGAGTGATGCAATTATATAACCAAATAAGGGCCCATAGGAAACTTACTGGAGATGATGCATAGCAATTATTATTATTATTATTATTATTATCGCCATTTATATAGCGCCAACAGATTCCGTAGCGCTTTACAATATTTTGAGAGGGGGGGGGGATGTAACAATAAATAAGACAATTACAAGAAAACTTACAGGAATAATAGGTTGAAGAGGACCCTGCTCAAATGAGCTTACAGTCTATAGGAGGTGGGGTATTAGAAACATTAGGATAGGAAATATAAAGTAGGAGTGAAGCAGAGCTGGAGGAGAGAGCAAAGCACTATCCCATAGGAGAGCAAGCGACAGGTATGTAAGGGAGAGATTACTCTGGGAGGCCATACGCTTTCCTGAAGAGATGGGTTTTAAGGCCCTTCTTAAATGATTGAAGACTAGGGGAGAGTCTGATGGCAGTAGGCAAGTTATTCCATAGGAGAGGAGCCGCCCGTGAGAGGTCCTGCAAGCGTGAGTTGGCCGTACGGGTGCGAGCAGCGGTCAGGAGGTGGTCGCGGGCAGAGCGGAGGGTACGAGGAGGGGCATACCTCTGGATCAGTGAAGAGATATAAGAGGGGCTGGAATTGTTCAGTGCTTTAAATGTATGGGTTAGCACTTTGAATTGACTCCTATAGGATACAGGGAGCCAATGTAAGGACTGGCAGAGGGGCGAGGTGTGAGAGGACCGACTGGATAGGAAAATCAGTCTAGCTGCAGCATTCATTACAGACTGTAGCGGGGCAGTACGGCTTTTGGGGAGACCAATCAGGAGAGGGTTACAGTAATCCATGCGGGAAATTACTAGAGCATGGACAAGCTCCTTGGTAGCATCTTGCGTAAGAAAGGGGCGGATGCGGGCTATGTTTTTGAGTTGGAACCTACAGGACTTGGCAACAAACTGGATGTGAGACTCAAAGGTGAGACCAGAGTCAAGTATGACGCCAAGACAGCGCGCTTGTAGGGATGGACTTATGTGGATATCACTGACTTGAAGGGAGAGTGAGAGAGGAGGATCAGTATTAGGAGGAGGAAAGACAAGGAGTTCAGTTTTAGAGAGGTTAAGTTTGAGAAAGCGTGACGACATCCAGTCAGAGATGGAAGAGAGGCAAGCAGTGACACGTTGCAGGACGGCCGGGGAGAGGTCCGGTGAGGAGAGGTATATCTGAGTGTCATCAGCATACAGGTGGTAGTTGAATCCAAAAGAGGCAATAAGTTTTCCAAGAGAGGCAGTATAAAGAGAAAATAGAAGGGGACCAAGGACAGAGCCTTGGGGAACTCCAACCGAGACAGGGCGAGGGGAGGAGGTATCCTTGGAAAAGGAGACACTAAATGAGCGTTGGGAGAGATAGGAGGAAAACCAAGAGAGGACAGAGTCACAGAGACCGAGTGATTGAAGAGTTTGAAGGAGGAGAGCATGATCAACTGTGTCAAAGAGAGGTCAAGGAGAATTAATATGGAGTAGTGACCTTTGGATTTAGCGGAGATTAGGTCATTAGTCACTTTGATAAGAGCGGTCTCAGTAGAGTGGAGAGGGCGGAAGCCAGACTGAAGAGGGTCAAGGAGAGAGTTGGAATTAAGGAAGTGAGACACACGGGTAAAGACAAGTCTTTCCAAAAGCTTTGATGAGTAAGGGAGCAGGGATATGGGACGATAGTTAGAGGGGGAGGACGGGTCAAGAGATGGTTTTTTCAAGATAGGTATTACAGTGGCATGTTTAAGGTCAGCAGGAACAGTGCCAGAAGAGAGAGAGCAGTTAAAGATGTGTGTTAGGATAGGCACAAGACAAGGGGAGAGAGATCTGATGAGGTGAGATGGGACAGGATCAAGTGGGCAAGTGGTGGGGCGAGAGGAATGGAGAAGTGCAGCCACCTCTTGTTCAGTAGCTGGGGAGAAAGTCTGAAGGGTCTGGTCTTCAAGTTAATTGATAAACTATACTCACCCCTAATAACCAGGTATAGGTGTAGCATTCTGGTGGCCCATCTCAGAAAACAAAATCTTGTTCTGGGATTTAGCAACAGTAATTTTACTTACCGTAAATTCCTTTTTTCTTTGTATAGTGGCAGTACTCACACGTGGGATGTTCCTTCCGGTCTTGGACAAGAAGCTCCCCCTTCTTTGAGATTTATAGCTGTGCTCCGCCTGCTGCCTCCATAAAACCTGTAAGCCCTGAACACACACCAGTAATAAAAAAAGAACCAAACGGAGACCGAGTAATGCAAATTAATTTAATCCACATCAAAGCGGAGGGAAAGCCAGTACTGCCACTATACAAAGAAAAAAGGAATTTACGGTAAGTAAAATTACTGTTTTTCCCTTCGTATAGTGGCAGTACTCACACGTGGGATATAGCAAGATCCCTGCAACAAAATAAAGGGTGGGAACTCAGCAGGCCACAGCTTGCAGCACCTTACGCCCAAAAGCAGCCTCAGATGATGAGAATATGTCCAGCCTTGATAAAGGTATGTAGTGAAGACCAAGTAGCTGCTTTGCAGATGTCTTCAGGTGATGCTGCTGCTCTTTCAGCCCAGGAGGTCGCCATAACCCTAGTGGAATGAGCCTTTAATGGGAATCTAAGAGGAATCCCTTTGGAGTGGTAGGCCAACCTGATGGTATTTGTCAGCCATCTAGCTAACGAGGGTCCGGAGACAGCACAACCCTTATATTTGCCTTGAAAGTAGACAAAGAGATGGTCTGAGGATCTAAACCCCTGAGTCTTCCGAAGGTAGATCTTCAGGGATCTCCTAACATCCAGGAGATGCCACTTTCTTTCCAGATCTGATGTAGGTGATTGACAAAAGGCCGGCAGAATAATAGGCTGATTAATCGCAGCACTTGATATAACCTTGGGCAAAAAAGAAGGCCTGGGATGCAGTACCACTTTTTCTTGATGAAATATGGTGAACTCCGGAGAAAAAGATAGAGCTCGGATCTCACCTATTCTCCTAGCGGAGGTGATAGCCACCAGGAAGGCAGGATCCGAACCCCGAAGTGAACACCAGGTTCTGAACTTCATCCAAACCCTGAAATAGATTTTCGAAGTGGACAAGCAGACAGAGGGAAGCAAAACGTCACATAAATGGTCAGAAAGACCATGACCTTGAAGGATCATCCTTGCAGCAACCATGCCGTCAGGTGAAACATCTCCAGGGTTTCTACGGGAAGAGTCACATTCTCTAAAATGTGAGAAGAGACTGGGAGATGCCAACGTGAGATGGTCAGGTTTTCCACTTCTGAAAACCAACTTCTGTTTGGCCAGAAGGGTAGGACTGCCAAGATTCTTGCCTTCTCCCATCTTATTTTCGGAACAATCCGAGGTATAAGAGCGATAGGAGGGAAAACATAAGCCATGTCGAAGTTCCAAGGGATCCATAGACCGTCTAGGACATCTGGGTAATCTCCTATAAGGAGAGAAGCAAATCTTTGCACTTTTCTGTTTCTCCTTGTGGCCAACAAGTCTATCTCTGGCCTGCCGAAGCAAGAAACCAGCTCCAAGAAAACTGTGTTTGATAGCGCCCAGTCTGCCTGAGACTAATGGCTTCTGCGGAGGTCGTCTGCAATAATGTTTAGAGACCCTCTGATATGGGTAGCTGATATTGCAAGAAGATTCGCTTGGGCCCAGGACATTATGCGGTAGCAGAGATCTTGTAGAGCTTTTACCTTTGTGCCTCCTTGGTGATTCAAATAAGCCACCGTAGTGGCATTGTCCGACTGAATCCTCACTGTCTGATTGGTGATGACTGAGCTGAAGGAAACCAGAGCCTTCCAAACTGCTTTTAATTCCCTGAAATTTGAGGAAGCGCATGCCTCTTCTCTGTTACAAAGACCTTGATGGAACTGAGAACCTAGATGGGCGCCCCAACCCGTCTGGGAGGCATCTGTGGTTATCGTAATCCACTGTTTCTGTGCAAATGATAGGCCCTTTGAGATGTTGCTTCTGTCTTTCCACCAGTTCAGTTGTCTTTTCACCCCCCTCGGATAGGTGGAAGGCAGAGTCTAGATCTTCCTGTTTTCGTGTCCATTGGGAAAGAATGTCCCATTGCAATGGTTTTGATTCCGCCTTTGCCCAGGCCACTGCCGGGGTTGCAGAAGTGAGAAGGCCTAGTAACCTCATAGCATCCCTGATTGAGCTTAGGGTTTTTTGCAGCTTTGATACGGCTTTTAAAATCCTCAATTGTTTCTTTATTGGTAGAAAAAGAGAGAGGTACTGTGATTCTACCCGAAGCCCCAAGAATTCTAGACTCAGTGACAGAGTCAACTTGGATTTTTCCAGGTTCATGATCCAACCGTGATCTTTTAAAACCTTCATCGCAATCTTGATTGAGCTTTCAGGAACCAATCGTCCAGGTATGGACGATTCTGGTACGGTATGCAGGTGTTGACTTGTTTCAGGTCCAGGATCGGACGAAAGGATCCATCTGGTTTTTGAACCAGGAAAAGCCGTGAGTAAACTCCCTGAAATTCCCAACGTTTGGGTACCTTCTCTACCACATCTTTTCTTAAAAGAAGAAGGAGCGCTTCTGTTAAGAGAGCCTCTGTTTTTACCCTTGAAGGATAGCTTGACAGTAGGAAGGATGGACGTGGTCTTGACAAAAACTTTATCCTGTAACCTTCTGAAACGGTTCTTATAATCCACCCATTTGACGTACTCTTTCTCCATTCGTGGGTGAAGAAACGAAGGCGTCCTCCCACTCTTTTGGCATCTAAACTTCCTCTTTTTGTCTTGCCTGTTGGATTCATGTCTAGACCACTGGCTGTTGTTCCCACCATGTTTCTGAAACCTGCGAAACCGCCCTTGGTAACGAAAGGACCGCTGACCCTTGTACTGATATCTTTTATATCCCTGGATAGTTGATTCCAGAGGTAGGGCTTTCTTTGTATCCGACATCTGTTTAATAATGTCTTCCAAAGGAGTACCAAAAAGTTTGTTCCTCTCAAAGGGTAATTCACATAAGGCTGCCTTAGACGCTGAATCAGCTGTCCATGTTCGTAGCCAAAGCGCTCTTCTGGCTACTGACGACAAACCCATAATTCTTGCTGATAAACAAAGAAACTCCTCAGAGGCATCCGAAAGGAAATCATTGGATAGTTTCAGTAGGAACATGAGATGGGAAGGATCTGTATCGGATTTTCACATAAGGGAATCTTCCAGGGCTTTTAGCCAAATGCTCTGAGAACCGCTGAACCTGCAATTTCAGCTCTGCACTGATATCCTGCGGCCTGGAATATTCTTCTACATGAAGTTTCTGCTTGTTTGTCCATTGGGTCTTTAAGACCTGAGACTTCTCCAATGGGTATAGTGGTTTTCTTTGACAGCTGGGCAATCTGAATATCCACTTTAGGAAGATCTTCCCATTTTTCTTCAGACTGTAGCTTGAACAGCAGTTTAAAATGCTTTGAAATAAACGCACGTCTTTCAGGATTCTTCCATTCCCTATGAAGGAGATCCAAAATTTTAGGAGACATTGGGAAACCTTTAACCTTACCCTTGGTAGGTTCAGTTTCTTGTACAGCCGTCATCACTTCTTTAATAAATTTCTTCAGCTCTTCTGGTGCAAAGCCCTCCTCCACACTTGAAGCCAGGCTGGAAATATCCGAAGGTGAAGAAAAAGAGCATTCTCCTGAAGAGACGTCAGACACAGAAGGAGATCTATTCCTCCTACGTTTTTTAGGCAGTTTCTCTTGAATAGCCGGTTCTTTCTTCACAGCATCTTTAAAAGACTCAAATGTCTGGGACAAATTTTCCTGAAACCAGCCGAGGAAGGATGCCATATCAGTCTGTTTTGCTTTCTCTAGTAATTCTGAAGAGCACTGATTACATGTCTTTTTGCGACATCCGTCAGGTACAGGTACAGCACATTCCAGACAACATAAGTGCTTAGACTTGCTTGTGGCTTTTTTGGGGACAGATGTTGACATCTTGTCTTTATCTGCCTTATCCGGAGATATAGGGCTGGACATATCTGTGAAATACCAGAATAGGAAATTATTAATTGATAAATTGAAGCATGCATAAGTATAGGTGAATAAAAGGAGAGTTTAAAAAGTTAAACCTCACCTTAAATCACCTAAGGTGTAGGAGGACTGGGGACACAGAGAACCAGAACTGTACACCCAGTAGCGCAATTCCGTGTTTGGTGGAACGCTGTGCGCATGCGTAATGCCGACGAGGAAGCCACAGAAATAGCAGTACCCGGTCGCGTTCTGTAACGCGAGACCGGAAGTACTGTGCCACTCAGTTCCCACCTGGGGAGCTATCGGGCACTCACCTCCCCGATCAGCAGCCTGTGCTGATCGCACCATTCTCCACTAGACCGGGGGAACCTGTCCGTCCCGTTTGCCAGGACAAGAAGAACTGGTGTGTGTTCAGGGCTTACAGGTTTTATGGAGGCAGCAGGCGGAGCACAGCTATAAATCTCAAAGAAGGGGGAGCTTCTTGTCAAAGACCGGAAGGAACATCCCACGTGTGAGTACTGCCACTATACGAAGTGAAAAATACATATTGTCTTAGGAGCAAGGCACCAGATAGCTTTGAATTGGAAAAGCACTAAAGGCCCAACATTACAGGTACTCCTGGACAGGATAAGTATCAACTGTACTTACGAATATATATGGCAGCAATGACACTTAAATGACGTAAATTTGTCGAGAAGACTTTATTTTTCTTGGAAGGCCCATTTAGACGAGATAGAACCTTTAACTTATGAATGCACTGACCGAGTAATACTAAAATATTTCTGAGATGTTCTGGAACTTTGTGCAACAAATAATTGTGAAGCTATCTCATGCTTGTACTATTGATTGATTTTTAAAGGGAAACTCCAGTGCCAGGAAAACAATCCGTTTTCCTGGCACTGCAGGTAACCTCTCCCTCCCACCCCCCAATCCCAGGTTGCTGAAGGGGTGAAAACCCCTACAGTAACTTACTAGAGGCAGCGACATGTCCCACGTCGCTGCTTCTTCCTCCGCCGCCGCTCCTCCCGCCCACCAGCCAGGGACACCTAATGCGCATGCTTTCCTATGGGGAATTGGACGCTGGAGGTCCTCACACAGCGTGAGGACGTCCAGCGACGCTCTAGCACAGGTTTTCTGCGCTATGATGCAGGAAGTGCCCTCTAGTGGCTGTCTAGTAGACAGACACTAGAGGTGGAGTTAACCCTGCAAGGTAATTATTGCAGTTTATAAAAAAAACTGCAATAATAACAGTTGCAGGGTTAAGAGTAGTGGGAGTTGGCACCCAGACCACTCCAATGGGCAGAAGTGGTCTGGGTGCCTGGAGTGTCCCTTTAAGTCACCCTTACCCCCTTTTTTTTGCTTTCTGTACCCCCATATCTTAAAATAAAATAAACTAATGTTCGAAAAAGAAAAAATAGATATTTTCAATAATAAATTTGAAAAATTTATCTAATGAACATAATATTAAATTAAGGCATGTTTAAGAATTGAATCGGCAGTTTCAAAATGTACAGATACCGCAGCTTTAATTTGTCATCGTAGTCTCTTCTTCTAGATTACACAAAATTATGAAACATTACGCAACATATAAAATAAAAATCACTAACATGTAACACTTTTCTCGTTATTGTTTTTATTTTGTAAGCAATTCAACAGATATTATGATCTGTCCCAACCCTGACCAATTCCTGATTGACACTTTGATCACAAAAGTTGGAATTTTATTAGCAATGTGTAACCAGGCAAGGGGTGGTTGTAAAATCCATGTAGTTCTTTACCATTCAGAGAGTGGTCCCACAGAACGGATACAAAATTCACATTAATTTAGTGTTTTCCAAGGTTTAATGTAGTCACGCTGAAATATTGATCTTTACTTGTGACTGATGACATATCAGCTTTGTCTCTATATAAAATTGTCTGTCTTAACCGTGGTTATAAAAGAAGGGCACTCTAATCAACATTTTTTTGTTTTTTAATTCAAGAAAAAACACCCAAAACCCAGAGAGAGACCCCCTAAAACATGGCACGGATGGGTAAAATGGTTTATTTCCAAAGATTGTGTGCTACGAAAAACACAACTGCCCTAATTTATACATTCCTTTAATTAAAAATCCTTCACTTATGAAAATAATACAAAAATAAAAGGAGGAATGGAGGCAAAAAGAGAAACAAAACAAAAAAAATAATTAGGACTCTCCTTAGAAACGGCCATGTTCTAGATATCTTTTCCTAGCCCTTGTGGTACAGATGGAATAATTCTTCTAACAAAATGAAGCATTTAACAGCACCCCTAGTTCATGTCTGGACAGTTTGTAATGTGCAAGTCACAAAGCCTTAAAAAAAAAAAAAAAAAAAAAAAAAATTGGATTCAGTCTTTGTTAAATGACTCTTAATGGGTTACAGATAGACCAAGGACTTAACTGACCTAAAGAAATGAACCTGTGCCGTCGCTTTTGGATTATTTTACACAGAATATAAAATTGCACAAACTCTCCTATGCCGCGATAATTCAATGATGTCAGAGAAATATTCCCAAAATGATCAGTTGGGAGGTAGGTTGCTGGATTTATATGGGACCGTATGGTTCTGCAGAAGGTGGAGATCTTGTGGAGATCCGTCCAAAGGAAGGAGGAAAAGGCACTTGGGAATCCCATCAGGGTTTGTTATTTTACGTATCACAGTCTTATAATGAGCTTGTTGTGATGAAAACATAGCCCATGTGTCATTAAAATCAGCAAACACCCGATAGATTCTGCAATGTATAACACTGGTAGATTTTAAGCAATTTACAGGTGATCTTTAAAAATAATTCAAAAAAAATCCCACTTCTCAAAAAAAGAAGCAGAAAGAGATACTATAGCCTTTCAGTTCAAAGAGTGATGAGAGTTTATGGTTTGCACGGCTTTTCAACCTCAACCCTCTATGGCAGAACTGGAAGCTTGGGAGTATATGGCCAGTGACTTCCAAATCCCTTAGAGATCCTTCAGATCAGAGCGTTACAGTACAGGGTGCTTCTGAAATGGGTCTATTCACTGGTCCTATGTCCCACGGTAAAATGGTGGCATTAGGTAGGCTTAGAGAATGCTAAGAGTTATCCCATAGCGCGCTTCTGGCAACTGGGCTGTCGAGACAATAGCTGACACGAAGACTACACTTTGTAGAAAATGGAAATTTAAAGAATGTAGGAGGTGTGACACAGAGAGGCTGGGGTATCCTCTCACTATAGAGGCATAGATCGTGCAGGAGATCCATTGGTCCCGATGGTTTCAATCCTGCGTTGGCTTTATCACAGAGCAGGCTCAGTGCTGCTCTTTGGTCCAATATATATCTTTTGAGAATTTACATGGCTGCTGAATCAATCTGTACGTACAGTTGTCGAACGCCAACCTGGGTAGAAATGAATAAGAAATAAGTTTACTTAACCATGATAAAAGTAAAAGAAGACGACGACACAAGTAAAGATATATAAATGCGATACAAGAAAGGGAAAAAAAAAAAAAGCTACATATACTTTTCTGTACAGAACTAGATCATATTAGACTTGTAACTTGTGCATTTCGTTTTGCCTTTCTCAATCTTAAACAAACAAAACCAAAAAAAAACACTAATTTGTTCTTGACCAAAATTCAGTGCGCACTTCAAAAATAAAGAATTAAAAAAAAAAAAAAAATTCAGTGCCAGAACACTGCCTGCATTTAGTTCTTGCATCACAATCATGTCACCAATTTATTTTATGGGGTTTATGCACTAAACAATGAATTGTGGAGAAATGTAAACCGAATTACAACAGTTAGCATAAAAATATCCAAACTGACTATAGGTGGACTGGGGATTTTTTAAAATGTTTTCAACTCACAATAACTAACTGTTTAGTGCATAGAGGACCCTAGGACAGAAATCTTGTGTATGCATTTAAGATCATTGGGATGTTCTCATCAAGGACATCACTTGAAAAGATGCCTAAGATCTCAGTGATCACCCATTGACAACTGATGCAAACAGTAGAGGCTATGCACTTCTGGATTCTTAATGCTGTGTGGTACTACAGCCTACTTTGACATTTTTATAGAAATGGTAGAATGGCTGTGCTATGGTGCCATTCTTTCTTCATCTACCTCTTTGGATACCTTATTTAAAATAACCAAGCAGTTATGAATTGCATTGTGTAATTGAATATGGCTTTAGAAACAGTCCCATACAAAGTTTGTGCAGTATCTTTGACCTAGAATGCCAGAAAGTAGACCATTATGAGTTAAGGGGGGGGGGGGGGGGGGGGCATCACTTCTCTTGAATAATATTTTAAAAATCACCTATAACTTGCACTGACCTTTTCTCATGCAATGCTCAGTTGTCTTTAAATTTAAAATAAAGTATTTAACATATGATATCATAATCCAGTCCACTTAATGCACAGACAGTACAAACTGAAAACGTCACGGAAATGTTTTTTACCTTCCTCGTCTGCATGCGTTCTCTGTCCTGACTGCCAGGTATATTGGACAGGGTTTATATGGGATATTGACAGGCAGCTATGATGGAGGCACCCATTTTTAGGGCATAGATATCTACTTTTAAATTTTGTCACAACTCACAAATACACGTGTAAAAGGGACACTATAGGTCACCAAAACAACTTTAGCTTAATGAAGCAGTTTTGGTGTATAGAACATGCCCCTGCAGCCTCACTGCTCAATTCTGTGCCATTTAGGAGTTAAATCCCTCTGTTTATGAACCCTAGTCACACCTCCTTGCATGTGACTTGCACAGCCTTCCTAAACACTTCCTGTAAAGTCATCTAAACTTTATCCTTTCTTTATTGCAAGCTCTGTTTAATTTCAATTTTCTTATCCCCTGCTATGTTCATAGCTTGCTAGACCCTGCAAGAGCCTCCTGTATGTGATTAAAGTTCAATTTACAGAGCAAGAGATACAATTGTTTAAGGTAAATTACATTTGATTGAAAGTGAAACCAGTTTTTTCATCCTGGCTGTGTCAAGCATAGCAAGGGAAGGTGTGGCAAGGGCTGCATAAACAGAAACAAAGTGATTTAACTCCTAAATGACAGTGAATTGAGCAATACAACCTGAGAGGCATGATCTATACACTAAAACTGCTTCAATAAGCTAAAGAGGTTTAGGTGACTATAGTGTTCCTTTAAGTAAACACTATATACCGTATTTTTCGCTCCATAAGACGCACCACACCATAAGACGCACCTAGTTTTTAGAGGAAGAAACCCAGAAAAAAAAATATTCTGAACAAACGGTCCCATAGTGTTTCTTACTGACAGTTTGTTCAGAATATTTTTTTTTTCTCCCTGTCCCATAGGTCTTCTCCTCCCGCCTCCCATAGGTCTTCTCCTCCCCCCCCCCCCCCGTCCCATAATTACTTACTTGTCTTGTAGCGTGGGCCGGCCTAACAGCGCGCACCGCGGTACAGGAACGTCAATTTCAGGTTCCGGTTTCTGGCGGGACTGAAAGGAAGTGTGCACACTGACTGCGCACTTCCTTTCAGTCCCGCCGGAAACCAGAACCTGAAAAAAAAACGAATATATATATATATAAATTCAAAATTGACAGTTCCCCTTGAAGTGATGTCATGTTATACAACATGAACGTGTAAGCAAACGCTGACTGCGTCAGGAGTTGTAGGCATATATAATTATAAACAGTCTTTGGATAGTTTACACATTGCAGGTTATAGAATCATCTCGGTTTAATGGCAAACTGCATTTCACAGTTCAACAATAAGCATTTTATTGACACTGAGAAAATGACGAGCTAATCATCCCAGGAATATAACCAACAACCATGTTGCCCAAACAAATACAAACATTGGTAAATTAATCAACTGCTAGTGGATTTGTGTTTTTACGTATGTTAATTAAATGTAAAAATGGTAAAATAAACAAAACACTAAAATATGTGCAGTTGCATGCCTATGTTGTTTAGAAGCAAATGTCACTAAATGTCCTGTTGTGTTGTGGGTGATACTAAGCTCAGATAGGTTACACCACAAAACTCTTAATTTCAACTGAAATAATGTGACTGTATCAAAAACCAAATCAAAATGTACAAAATATATAAATATATCACCTTTTAAAGGAACACTTCAAGCACCATAGCCACTACACTACAGCTGAACGTTTCCAGCTGTAGTGGTTATGAAACCAGGACGGCCTTAGCACCTTTCTCCAGTGTGATTTTTTTCACAGGTTCTGTATTGGCTGTGCTTAGTTGAATAGAGCCAATATCTCCTGCAACAGGAGACTGCATGTGGTGCGGCATTAGGGAGACCCAGATAAGTTACCAAAACGTGCTAAAAACAGTTTGACAAATTAAACTGGGACACCACGTGGCACTCCTGGTGCTTGGAGTGTTTCTTTAATGTGCCAAACATTCTCCTTTTTGCTGTGGGAAATCTCATGAAGTTGACCCAGACCCACCTGTGTGAAGATGTTGTGCGTTTGGCTCAAGATCCAGCGTGCATCGGCCTCTGGTGCAACCACCAATTTCAGAGTCCCAATGTAAACATCTGTGCAGAGGGTCCAAAAGTGTGGGTCATGTAAATGGTAGACTCCTTGTAATTGTTGCACCTTTAGAAAACAAAAACATACTCAATGTATAGAGGCATCATGTAAATCCAGTAAGTCTGATAACCTTCTGAGAAGGCAGGGCAACTATACCAAAGAAAGTTGAAAAATCTGACTCTGCAAAATTACTCAATTCTACTCAAAACTTCAGAAACTTAATGCATGAATATATCCAACAAAATGCGATACAGATCATCATACAGAAATGAATGCTCGCCTGTCAAATGGAAATCGGAGTTCATAATGTTTCATGCAACTTTAAATGCATGGTGCAGTTAAGTAGTTCAGTGTTTACCAAGTGAGAATATACAATGTCATGTTTTGATTTATTAACCATTAATCATTAGATAATAGGAATTTAGGTCTGTATTTAATCAATCCATCTCTGGATCGTCTCCCTTCAAAGGGTCATGCAGGTTCTATCTGAAACAGCGGATGCGCAGATTAAAGAAATGATGGCCAGCCCTGGCACCACATGTCTGGGCTAGGATTTCTGAGCATTATGGGAAATGAAGTTCAACCATCTACATTGCCAAAAGTGAGGCATTAGTAAACTTGGGGATCTACTACATAATCGTGCATTTTCAGTGCTTCTTTTACCAAAAGAAGTGCCACAAGAAATTGAATTTTACGGTCAAGTGCCACTACTATCAACCTCTCAGACAAATAAACCTGGTATATCCATTTCTTAGCAAGTCCTCTGTATGCACTATTACCAGACAGGTTTGCAGCACGGCAGAGGAGGTCAGAAATAAAAAGATATACAGTATACATTATACAAACAGAAACTTCTATAACATGATACTATAACCACTATATCCATTACATTACACTTCTTTATCTATTTTTAAATAACTTGTACGGTTTTACCAACGTGATGGGTTGACTTAGATGATACAACCTGACAATGTCACCGTCTCAAATCTTGTGATGAACCTCATGAATCAATGTACACTTGCCTTCGGTTATACTTTTTGGTTTGTTTCTTTTTAAATTCTCTGTTTGTTAACTTATATTTACTGTTTTATTACATTTATGCTCCACATGTTATGGGGGTATTTCCATTCATCTTGTATTCATTTTACTACTCAAATGCTACACAGAAGTACTTTGTATAATGCTACGTTGTATACCTTGTACCAAGTTTTTTTTATGCCTAAATACTTTTAAAAACCCAAGTTTGAATTACAAAAACAACCAACAACTCATTGTTGTGACTAATGGCAAGTAGTAGATAACATATTTGGCAGATAAAGTTTAACTGATGCAAGCAGTAACACATGGAATAGCAAGGGAGAACAAGTAGCAACTGGTCCAGGTATCGAGATGATATAAAGGACAGAAGACAGACTCATTACACCGGGCTGTGTACGCAGTCGGCACACACTATGCAGGGCCTGAAAAAACAAACTGAAGGCTCTGGGAGATATGTTTAGAAACACGTACCCGCTGGTAGCACTCAGGAAGAACATCGTCCAGAGAAGGAGGTGTACGCTGCATTAAAATACCAATAGACTGCTTTAGCAATGGAATCACACTGAAAATAGAGTAATAAAGAAGGTTGTTATTGAGGACAGTTAGATAATGAACCCAGAAAGAAAATGTTTAAAATAAACTTAATTTGTCAGTTTTTATGTGGACAAAAATGTGCATTCTGATCTTACAACGGTCTCCAGCTTATTAACCAAGGGTCATTACTACAGGTATCTTATAAAAGTTAAAAGGGATTCTAAAGTGTTAGAAATACAAATCTGTATTCCGAACACTATAGAGCCCCCTGATCCCCTGTTCCTTGAATGCAGGCTTACCAATCCCACAACCAGTTAGTCCATGCAGAAATGCTAATATTTATGGTAAGTTTCCACAGTATACGATGCTAACAAATCCATTAATTGGGGTATAAAGTGAACAGTCACATGCGTGTGAAGGTCTGCACATACCAGTGTCTGACTTATCTCAAAGGGTTATTCAATAACCAGGGAATGGTCAGGGACTGACCACAGAAAACAATTCCAAAACATATTTTTTAGTTTAGATGTTTGGGCACAACAACTGAAATTACCTGGTCAATACTGATAATGCCCAATGACATTTGTGCCATCGCATACTGAGACACTCCATATTGTGGTACGTCTTTCACGGTCCTGGGGCTCAGAAAAGATCCCAAGATAAAAGTAAATACCAAACAGAGTCATTGTATTCTAGCATTGGCACTAATATGGCAGCCCTTCAAAATTAAGTGATGCTTCTCGGAGATAGGAATTTCCATTGCAAGGACAACAGGAGGGATGCCAGTCTACACCTTGAATCTGGTCTCACACACTCAAAATTCTATTCTTGACTGGCAATGATTGGCAGGATTAATCAGCAAAATACAAGCTCTAGACATCAGTGACCAAGACAAGATGGTTCCGAAGCAGCAACCAGCATTTGTATTGTACGCAGGGTATGTGTTCCTTAAAGGACCACTCTAGGCACCCAGACCACTTCAGCTTAATGAAGTGGTCTGCTATGTTTATATAAGGATTAAGCCAGCCTCTAAATCCTCTAGTGGCTGTCTCACTGACAGCCGCTAGAGGCGCTTGCGTGATTCTCACTGTGAAAATCACAGTGAGAGCACGCAAGCGTCCATAGGAAAGCATTGTAAATGCTTTCCTATGCGACCGGCTGAATGCGCGCGCAGCTCTTGCCGTGCATGCGCATTCAGCCGAAAGGGAGGATCGGAGGCGGAGGGGAGGAGGAGGAGAGCTCCCCGCCCGGCGCTGGAATAAAGGTAAGTTTTAACCCTTTACTCTCCCCAGAGCCGGGCGGGAGGGGGTCCCTGAGGGTGGGGGCACCCTCAGGGCACTATAGTGCCAGGAAAACGAGTATGTTTTCCTGGCACTACAGTGGTCCTTTAAAAGACTGTTCCGTATCATAAACTGCAAAAAAAAATCCAAAAAAAAAAATCACACAATTGTACTTCTATAAGAACCTTAATATCTTAAAAACCCATAAACTTCAGCAACATCCTGAATAGATTTAAAAGGCAGTGGTATGGAAAAAAAAATCTACACGTTACAGGGCGTATATGGACACTGGCACAAGTCTTAACTACTGTTTACTGAACCATCTATTGTTTAAAATTGTTAATATATCAAGTTAAGTGCTACCAAGGGATATTACGAAGAATTAAAATTCCTTCCTGAAAGTAAATTTTTCCTTGATCAGCATTCGTTATACATATATATATTCACATATATACATTCGTTATATATATCAGCATTATACAGTATGCAAACTCCTTCTAAATGTTATTCCTCTATACCTTGCTGTTGTCTTGGTAATTATAGTGAAGATTAAGGAGTGTATGTGGAGCAGTGCCACACTCTCATAGATCGATTCCTTACAGATATAGGAAGAACGGATCATGTTAAGGTATACTATATTTTGACCAAAAAAAAAAAAAACCCCCATCATATTTCTGAGAACAATTCCTGTTTTTCCACCGAAAAGAAATCTGCCACAAGGAAGGATATAGAACATGTTTAAGTGGAAAACGGGCATTTCTCCAAAATCAACAATAAATTTAATGATATCCTTCGAGGACTCTGGCCCTTAATGGTCAACTCAGGAAAAGAAACCATGTTTACTATTCCAATATAAATAAGCTCTATACAGAGGCTACCTAGACAGTTTCGACACTTACCACGACGCCTGTTCTATGAAAATATATTGTGCCGAGCAGAGAGGTTCAAGATTTTAACTTAGAAATATAGATGGTCATGGCAAAGAAGAAACACTTCATTTAGTAAGGCCATTACTTTATCTACCAGGCACAATACAACAACAACAAAAATGAGGAAAGAAAAAAATACAAATAAACTGTACTTCATTTAAGAGTCACTTCCCTGAATATTTATTATGTTTACCTAATTCCTGTATTCAACAAGCGTTTAATTGAGAGATGTGAAAAATAAAATTAAAGAAACACTATAGGGTCAGGAACACAACGTGTATTCCTGACCCTATAGTGCTAAAACAACCATCTAGCTCCACTGTCCCTCCTATCCCCCATCCATATAGTAAAATTTTGTTCAACTTCGCAGCTGCCATCTCTGCCCCTGATCTGCCTGCTTGGCTGACATCATGAGAAGTGTTGTTCTGAATCAATCACAATGCTTTCCCCTAGGATTGGCTGAGACTGTCAGGGGCAGAGCCAGCACAAACCAAATCAGCATCTCCTCAGAGATGCATTGAATAAATGCACCGCTGAAGAAATTTCATTGTCTCCATGAAGAGGCTGGAGACACTGAATGGCAGTACTGCACAGTGTACAGCACTGCCCCTGGAGGCACCTCTAGCAGCCATCTGAGGAGTAACCAGTGGAGTTATCCCTATGATGTAATGTATAAACTGCATTTTCTCTGAAACGACAGAGTTTACTGAAAAAAGCCTGAAGGGAATGGTTATACTCACCAGAACAAATACAATCAGCTGTAGTTGTTCTGGTGACTATAGTTCCCCATTAAGTGTATAAATCCTCTTTATTCTTCAGCAGAGTCCTTCCATCTTAGCTGCCTGTCAATCATTGTCATAAACTCTGTCCTTCGCACCTGGCAGTCAGCATAGACAAGGCATTGGGAGAAGAGGAGATATTAAACAATGTATTACTCCTCATTTTCAATTTCTTCCCTGATCTTGCCTGGTCTGAAATGTATAATTATGATGTCATTTGCTTAATCATGAATATATATTTTAAAGAAAACAGTATCTCATGAACAAAAAATAAAAATAAAAAACATTTCTAAGGCTTATTCAAATTGTGTAATTTCCAGAGGAGGGACAGTTTCCCTTGAGTTTATTTTCTAGTATTTACACATATTTCAGATAATCGTTAGCTTTGTTATTTTCAGATGGCATTAATATGGAATTTATTTAAAGCCACTATCATCGTGAATATAAACTTTGAATCTGTTCTATACTGAGCTTGATCCTTACACTGCAAAGATCAAGTGTATGTTCCTACTCATGTTCTCTAGTAGTGTGTGAGAAATCAGTAATGGTTCATGCGGTAGCTAGCGATGCCTAGCTAGACGTCCGTACATTGCATGTTTTAGAGGTATGACAGTTGTGGTCTGTTACCCTCAAGTGTACATCCCACGACTTAATATAAAGCAAGGGAAATAAGTATATGGGTGTTGTCTCTTATAAGATGCCACAGCAGGAAATCATTCACATGAAGCACAGATCTCTGCAGAACAAAATTCAACAGCTATACAGAAAATATTTGTTATTGGGAAAATTAACACAAAGGGTTACTATAACCCTTTGAGAAGGGGCTATTTTTGGTGTAAAATGCCCCTCCTCTAAAATTCTTGTAAAACCTGCACAAAAAAATAAAATAAATAGTTTATTTATCTTGCAACCGGCGCTGCTCTTTTAATGTCTTGTTGTCAACGAGATGTGGGCACGGACAACAGACGCAATATATGCACCGAATCAACAGTACAAATACATCTATATGTGCAGTGTTTCGAGCATAATGACTCCTACAACCATGACCATTCAAATAATTGAAGTGGTCATGGTAGTTGGAGCAACCCCTTAATGCAGAGCCTGCAGTGATATCAATGCTTATTGATTTAATTGGCAAGGAGGAATGGGATAAAATGTGTGCCTATCAGAGACAAAGTGGTTCATGGCACAAAAGCAGCAGCAAAAATCTCACTGCTGTCATCTTGCAAACTAAGATGGAAAAAGGCCTGGAGCTTCCCCAGGTGTGATTCTCTCCAAGACAGAATTACAGACTCACATAGTAGAACTTTATCTCCTCCATTTCTCCTGCAGTGTTCCTTTCAGAACATTCAAAGTATATAAAAAAGGTTGAGCATAGTATAAGCAGAAAATTGATTAAATTGAACTACTCTTCACTGTATGAGCAATCACACTGTTTTGGGAACTCAAGTTGTACTTCCTCATTTGCTACTATTCCCCTGGAGGCCCACTTTCACTATCTTCCTTCCGCCCCTTTAAAATAAACAGCTGTTCCAAAGAAATATTTTGTAACACTCTTTCGTCCACTTCTCTTAGAAGATAACAAAACATGCTGCGGGTTTGTGGCCAAATAAAAAACAAAATAAAAACAAACGTCAGTATTAAAGTGATGCTCCAGGTCACTAATTTGCAGACCGTAGACCGGAGTTCGAAAACCCTAGCTCCCCAGATTTAGATGGCCTACAAATCCCAGACTTCTTTAAATAAAATAGATGGCTAGAGAAACATGGGGCTTGTAGTTCAGACCATCTTGGACTAATTACTAAAATGTGGTTTACACACTACTAAAGTAGACGAGAGAAAATAAACAAATAAGAAAAATGTGTTTAACTGCAACACAATTTGCATTTCTCACATTTACAAAAAGGCAAATACAGTTGAAACTCAGATATTCAACCCGAAACCACAATTCTCACTTGGTACTAATCAGAGTCTGCTTTAAAATTATAATAAAAAAAAAATAAAAAAAAATAAAAATCGACCAATATTGATTTTTAGAGCCAATACTGATAATCTGTGAACTTTCAGGCCGATAACTTACCGATATTCTGTACCTTTACCATTAAAAAAAAAAACCAAAAAACTATTTCTACACAAATCTACAGTTAACTGAACGTGATTATTTGTTTGCAAATCCCTTTTTTTATTTTTTAAGGTAAATGCACAAAATACAGAATATCGGCCGGTAATCAGTCGATTCCTAATAGAAAAAAGAAAAAAAAAAAAAAAAAAGTCTCACAGAATGTAATAGTTTTATTTAAAAACACCTTACCTAGGCAAAAAATAATGGGGTCTCCAATCTTGCATTGGGCTTTTCCCTGTTACCGCGGAAGTAATCTTTTTGGAGTTCCCACATGGAATTGCACTGCAGGTCTCTCCCTGCGAATGCGCTCTGCTGGCTGGCAGTGTTGCCAACTCCCTTGCCTTCTCTTTACAACATGTTTTGTCCCTCTAGGTGCCCTTTGTGTTTCTGTGACCATAATGGTCCTTGTAGTCTACTTCTGGCTCAGTTATTCTTTGTCATAGCCCATTGTTACTTGTGTGGTCTATACCCTGAGGGCCTTCACTATGTGTCCCCCACTGCTACTTGTTGGCTACTGACCCCTGATTGAATTGGCCTGTCCTGGCCTTCCTTAATGTGTGCTCTGAGGGCACACTGGTATATTGAGGGTGACCAACCTCTAAACTGTAAGTAGACCGTTACTAACGCTTTGCCCTTGGACAGTTAATAGTGCTTTCTCCATAATTTAAAAGGAAAGCAAATAGTGTCAGAAATACAAACATGTATTTCTAACACTATAATGTTAAACCAGCTGTATAGTTGATCGGCCCCACTCAGATTGCATTGAAAAGGACAGATTACTCACCTTTTCTCCCTCGCTGCGCCTGGCCCAACCTCCATGGTCAAGATCATCATCCAATAAGAAAGCATTGGGAGGCTACTGCGCATACACAGCAAAATGTCACGCTGCGCCAATCAGCATATCATAATAGAGATAGAGTGAATTAATGCAGCTCTATGAGAAACTTTCAGTGTCTCCATACCGAGTGTATGGAGTGCAGCACTAAGATAGAAACCACCTCCAGTGGCCATCTGAGTGACTGTCACAAGAGATGTTACTAGTCAGTAATGTAAACATTACCTTTCCTCTGAAAAGGCAGTGTTTACATTGAAAAAGCTTGCAGGGACATACTACAGACACCAGAAGTAGTACATTAAAGGTAAACCCCAGTGCCAGGAAAACAATTTGTTTTCCTGGCACTGCAGGTCCCCTCTCCCTCCCACCCTCCAATCCCTGGTTGCTGAAGGGGTGAAAACCCCTTCAGTAACTTACCAGAGGCAGCGACATGCCCCACGTCGACGCTTCTCCCTCCACCGCTGCTCCTCCGCATTACGTCGGCCAGTGGGCGAGACTGATCCTGCCCACCGGCCGGGGAGACCTAATGCGCATGTGCGGCAATGCCGCGCGCATTACAGCTCCCCATAGGAAAGCATTGAAAATGCTTTCCTATGGGGAATTGAGCGACGCTGGAGATCCTCACACAGCGTGAGGACGTCCAGCGACCCTCTAGCACAGCCACTAGCGGTAGAGTTAACCCTGCAAGGTAATTACTGCAGTTTGTAAAAAACTACAATAATTACACTTGCAGGGTTAAGAGTAGTGGGAGATGGCACCACTCCAATGTGCAGAAGTGGTCTGGGTGCCTGGAGTGTCCCTTTAAGCTGTAGTGGTTCTGGTGACTATAGTGTCCCTTTAACTTTGAGTTTAACCTTTTACATGTCGCATGCTTCCTCACATTCACAAAATGTTAAGCAATGTAATAAACCCTTTGTGTGCCACTGATAAGTTCAACATCACAATGCTTTGGACACTCCTCTGACAATCGAAGGGTTAAAGATAATCCTCTCCAACTCTCTGTAGCACGTACCTGACCATGATGAGCAGAGCAATGAGCATTGAACATATGGGATCCGCAATCATCCATCCATACCGCTGCATTAGAATAGTGGAGATTATCACTCCTATACTTCCAAGGGCATCAGCAACAATGTGCAAGAACACACCTGGGGAAAAAAAAAAAAAAAAGGTCATAGGCTCGCCAATATAAAGAGAATTTTCTGCTGGGCATAAAATTTACAACAACGGTTGTGCACTTATGGAACTGCAGTCAGAAGGGAACAGCACAAAGAATTCATGATTCAAGATACATTGCTGCCACCTGCTGGACATTTGCAGTTATGAATCCAGGCATTTTCCAGATTTATTTATAATTCGTCATTAAAGGGACACTCTTGGCACAACAAAAATGTCCTCACAATGAAGTTGTTGAAGGTGCAAGGAGGTCCTGGCCGCCATTTTATCTTAAGGGGTAAACTGTTAATGGAAAGAAAAAACTCAATGGAGAGCTAGTGATAACATACAGTCTATCAGCAGCACCCTGTCCAAAGCTTCCTGATTAAAGAAAAAAAATAAAATAAAGGGACACAGCAATTGAGCGCCTTCTTCCGAAGTTTGGGATTAAACCATTTGTTTTCCCCTCTTAAGGTAAGATGGTGCCGGAGATCTCCTCACACCATAAACAACTTCATTTCCAAGCAATTTCGGTGTTCATAGTGGTCCTTTAAATATACAAAAGACTCCAGAATATTAAGACAAAGGAGTGGGGAGACTTTATCAGAGTACGGTGTTCTGAAAAGTGGTGTTAAGACGTGAAGGGTAAAGAGTCAACATCATATCGTGCCTGTTGGACCAGTGGTTTTCAAGGCGATTTATTTTTAGTATTTTGCACATTTTTCAGAATATGACAATTGATAATACTCCCAAATGTTGCATTAGTCTTCAAGTTATAATTCAATGCAGCTGAGGCATCCATCAGACCAAAGCCTCTGACTATTCTACTGTGAACATTTCTAAGCTTTGGAGTTCAATGTATTTAACTAACACAGTGGTAACAAACTAAAATGAAATGCATATGATTAGAAAGTTTATCTGTGTGTCAGTGGGAATAAATGTTGCTGCTGTTACAGATTCAGTAGATTTGATGAATCTAGATTTCTTTTAAACTACAGCAGGAGTGGGCAAACGATACATTAACCTCTTAGACTTGCCTCTGGTAATTACCAGAGGGTGATTCGTCCAAAGTAGACTGGTCCACTGATAGTTATTTGTGATCTGATAGCGTGGAGTGAGGAGAGAATTTTATTCTTGTGGGAGAAGGAGTGTGGAGCTGATATAATACAACACTTTGACTGGTACATAGATAGCCAAATAGAGATCGTGACTCAAGGCTTACAACATTGTAGCACCCGGTGGTAGTCAAAGATCAATATCAGCTCATCGGCTCAACCTTCTTTCTCCCACAATAATACAATTCTCTCCTCACGCCACGCTATCAGATCGCATATAACTATCAGTGGACCAGTCCACTTTGGACTAATCACTCTCTGGTATTCACCAGAGACAAATGTAAGATTATTTTACCTGGGTTTTGGCTAACAGTGATTATTTCTTTTTTTACACTAACCGTTTAAATCATTGTTTAGCTGAAGGTCCCATACGATACTTAAAGTTTTTAATTTTATTATGTCCTTTTCTATGAGGAAAAACATACCTACGTGAACCCGACAATAAGAAGGCACTATTTGTCCCCTCCTTGAAGGGAAACAACCAGTGCCTCTTACACTATTGACTATTGGTGTTTTCTTCTTTGTACACATTGGACACCTGTACCCCTCCAAGTGCTTGTTCTTCATTTTGAGCATACAGGAATTACTTTTTTTTTTTTTTTTGAGGCGGTGGTCCCACTAATTATTTAAATACTTTTTATTTTAGGTTTCATTAAAAGTTACATTTTATCACACAGACAGCATTTAGTTTCACTCACTAGCGTTATACTGGACACCTATCACCACCACTCCTGATTTTGTTTGCTTTCAAATTTTCAAGCAGTTTAGGTGTATTGTTTGGGGTTCACCACCAGTAACCGTAAGCAATCTACTTGAAATATATAGAGTACCACAGCTGCTGAAAATTATATTTTAGGTCCTGTGCAGGAGAGGTCCCATTTTCATGTCTTTATTTTATCAGAAGGCTAAACTTTAACGTTTTATTTTCAATATGTAATGTTTTCCATTATTTTCAGTAAGTCAAAGTCTAACTACAGCTGCTGAGGACCATGTTCCCATGTGTAGTACTGCAATATATCTTGACTGACAAGGTAGCTTGTGGACTGTTATAACTTAAGACATCCGTATCTACCTTCTAAAATCTGCTTGCTGGATCCGCTGTGCTCCATTGGTGGCTCATCTGTAATATATAATGACATCTGTTATCATACTTAAAAACTGGAATAACATAAAATGTATCCTTCCTGGCAAAATAAGCTGCTATTATACAACAATATATAGCACTGAGCTAATCTCGTAGCAAAGAAAACATGTCCATCTGCTTCTGGTTGGCAAACACTTTCAACTGCCTGAACATGCTTACCACATCAATGGGCTTTTCACGAGGCCCTTAACCTAGCTGCACAGGTTTAGGATACCCAAAAATCTCACATGGAAAGCACACTTATGAGTGGCAACAAAGGAACCAAATTTTCCTTCCTTCATGTTATGACATTTTTTGAGGGATTATGCATATGACTGATCAATTACCTAATGGAAGTTTTTTTACTGCAGATGAGTAGGTTTATAGCAAACAATGGATAAAGTGGTGTAATATTTGACATTTAGGAGTATTGCAGAGTTAATCCCCCTTAGTGTTGTGAAGTAAAGAGTGTTCTAAAAGTGCGTTGGTTAAAAGAACACTCCATAACAATTTCATCTCAATATGATTAAGGTCCCTGGAAAAGTCTTACCTTTAAGTGTTGAAGCAAATATATGTACATTTCTATTCTATACTCACACTGCGCAGTCAGTGATAGGCTGAGAGCATCAGCTGACGCGCTTAGCCAATCACTGCTTCTGCATTAGCCTGAGCAGAAAAGGATAGGGACAGACCGACACCTGGGCATACATCTTTAGTGTCACACTGTTCGAGAAGACTGCGCAGCGGGCATCCCTGCACCATAACAATTGAGATAAAGTTGTTATGGTGCCTGTAGAATTATTTTAAGGGATTGAAAAATCTGTACCAATGTATTAAACAGTTTTAAAATTAGTCTGAAAAAGATGACCATATATTCCAGAGGAGGGGTGGGGGAGGAAGAGGAGATCATCAATGATTTATTTTTATAATGAAGAAAATTCGAATACATTTATCTTTTGAGGAAAAAACTAATATATATTTTTTATTTAGAATACATTGCAGACCAATCATCTAATCATCAATTCAGATATCAGCCAAAGAAGCGGATCGGGGACAGGGCCAGCACCTCCCAACCCGTGGGCAATGTATGGCGGGCACACGTTTGTGCTTCTGACGATATAGTGTTCCTTTAAATTAGCTAGTTGAAAGAAAAAAAAAAAAAATCATACCCACACAATTCAATATCACAAAATACCCTTGGGATCTATCCCTAAATACACCCTGCCAACTTACTATTAACAAATGGCATAGAAGATTATTCAGTTAGCTTCACCCGAGATGGGAGGACATAGCACTTACCAGGACACGAGGAACCAAAACCATGGTCATGTTTATGGCTGTGGTTATCGCTGTGGCTGTGCCCATGGCCTCCTCCATGGCTCCCACCATGGCTATGCACATGACCTCCATCACTGTGACCATGTCCTCCACCATGACTATGCCCATGGTTTAAAGAACCATTAATTTGAGAATGGCTGTGTCCATGACCTGAAAAAAACAGAAGAAAAATTGATAAGATTACTATTTCAGATGCCTCCATTCACTAATCTGCATTACTCTTACACACAAGACCTCTTTCCAAAACAGCATCTAAATATCAAGATTTCCTGGTATTTAATAACTGCCGAAACACTGACTTGAGAGATTTAATAACCTACTGGGTAGAGCAGATCACCTGAAGGTTTGTCACCGGTGTAATGTTCTGCATGGCCAACTACAGCTTATAAGAAGACATTCTGAAGGCCGCTAAGAACACCACAGATCTCATCTACCAAGACTCACACTCTCCAGCTCTTCCCAGACGTGTCTCCGCCAATGCTAGGCTACAGACAAGCCCTTAAAGGGACACTATATTCACCAAACCAACTTTAGATTAATGAAGTGTTTGTGTAAATATCATGCCTCTGAGGTGCCACTATTTAATGCTCTGCCATTTAGGAATTAAATCCGTTTTGTTTCTGTCCATGCAGCTACAGCCACATCTTCCTTGGCTGTGACTGACACAACCGGCATGAAAAACATTGTTACATTTTGTATCAGATGTTAAAATAGTCTCAAATAAGTTCTCTTGCTCTGTAAATTGAACTTTAATTACATACATGAGGCTCCTGCGGGGTCTAGCAAGCTATTAACAGTGCAGGAGATAAGAAATTCTAAATTAAACTAAATTTGCAATAAAGGAAGTGTAAACATTAGATCTCCCTTTAGATTAAGTGTTTAGGAAGACTGTGCAAGTCACATGCAGGGAGGTGTGACTAGGGGACTATGTCGCATGTAAAGAAATCATATATTTGCATTTTTTAAATAGTTGAATTGCAAAAAAAATTTCAAAAAACAAAAACAAAAAAACCCACAAAACTTCATCTCCTTTTTTCAATAGTAGTGCCTATCCATAAAAGTGGTGACACTACTTTGATTTCTAACTATCGCCCTATATCATTGCTCCCGGTATTGTCAAAAATCTTAGAAAAATTTGTCCATACGCAACTATGTGAGTATTACCAACAATCAACTATCTGACCCCTGATCAATCGGGCTTTTGCCAGAATCACTCCACTACAACTGCCCTCTTAAAAGTTTGCAATGACATCCAAACTGGCATGGAACAAGGAGACCTAACTGGAGCTATTTTCCTTGATATTGCTAAGGCCTTTGACACAGTAGACCACGACATTCTACTGCACAAACTCAAAAACTCAGGTATTGGTGATCATTCACTAAACTGGTTTTGATCGTATGTATCGGATCGCTCACAATATGTGTCCATTTCTGACAACGACTCCCTCCCTCTCCCAGTCATGTGTGGTGTTCCCCAAGGTTCCATTCTCAGCCCCCTACTATTTTCATTATTTATAAATGATCTGCCTAATGTCTGCAAATCCTCAAATGTACACATTTACGCAGATGATACGGTAATCTATGCGAGCAATTCCGATCTACCGCAGCTTGAGGCTGTGCTCCAAGACCAGTTTACAGAGGTAGAAAAGTGGATCGCAAAAAACAAACTCTTCCTGAACACTGACAAAACTGTCACAATGATCTTTGGAACAGTACCTAAATTACACAATTCCCACCTATCCATCAAAACAATTTCAAATGGCACACTGACCGCAGTCCATTCTTTCAAATACTTGGGTATGATGTTAGACCCCAATCTATCTTTTGGCCTGCACATAGAAGAACTTGCATCTAAACTTTATTCAAAACTAGGTGCCCTGTACAGAAACAAATCCTGCCTAAGCCCTACAGTAAAGGAAAAGATTGTACAGCAAATGCTGATGCCAATCATTGATTATGGGGATGTAGTATATGCATCTGCATCGCAATCCCACATTAATAAACTCAACACATTGTATAACTCGTTCTGCCGATTTGTGCTACAATGTAATCACAGGACCCACCATTGGGACATGCTAAAATAACTAAACTGGCTGTCGCTGGAATCCAGACGCACCCTTCATCTTTCCAGCCTTCTGTTTAAGAGCTTTTCTGGGAAACTCCCACCCTACCTGAACGCAATGCTTTCCCCGGCTGTTCCCACTTCCTATAACCTCCGATCCAGTACCAACACTTTACTTAGTCTACCTTAATACAAACAGAAAGCAGCCCGATCCTCCTTCTCCTACAGAGCACCGCAATTGTGGAACGACCTCCGGCACAAATTAAAATCTTACCTAAGCTTAAAGTCCTTTAAGAGATCCCTCTCTACATACCTCAAAACAGAATGCACCTGTCATGGTTGATTATATATTTCCTACCTGTTCTATGTGAAATTTTGTATATTAATATTGTTTTTGTATTTTATTGTACACTAACTGTAACAATGCAATGCTTTGTGGACCCAGGACATACTTGAAAACGAGAGAAATCTCAATGGATCTTTCCTGGTAAAATATTTTATAAATAAATAAATAAATAATTCTCCACAATGTTAGTAAATCAATCCTAGATCTTTGTTTATTGAATAGAATATAATTTGTAGTTTTTATCAAAAGTTCAAGTAGGAATCCTCCTGGTATCTGTCCAACATACGCTCTGTTAAAAAAACCCTGATATTACGCTCTAATTGTTGAGGCTATTTGTGGAAACTAATAAACTGTGATATATGAAGCGCTTTCCTTGACAATGTGATTTAATTACATTTGGATCAGCTTGCAAATTTGCTTGCTTGGTTGGACTGAAACGTTGACACTTTTTCCTTGAAATTTTTGCTGCAATAAAGAAGCACTATTTTTGAACCATATCAAGTCCTGTGAATGCTTTCCTACAAGGTATTCTATATTATGGCCAGGATTAACACCAAGGCATTACAAGACCGGGAGCAGTGAGTGCGGGACATGAGGAGTTATAATATATATATATATTTTTTTAAATTTTATTATTAATATAGCGCCAGCCAAATTCTGTAGCGCTGTAAGATGGGAGAGAGATTATATTATATATATATATATACACACACACACACACACATATACCAATGCTTGCACTCCAGTACCAAGTAATGTAAGTAATGTATACCCCGGTGCTTGTCGTGACGAAGGTTCTGATACAGAACTGAAAACGTTGATACAGAACTGAAAACGTTGATACAGAACTGAAAACGTTGATACAGAACTGAAAACGTTGATACAGAACTGAAAACGTTGATACAGAACTGAAAACGTTGATACAGAACTGAAAACGTTGATACAGAACTGAAACGTTGATACAGAACTGAAACGTTGATACAGAACTGAAACGTTGATCCACTGTGGCAATTGCTGAATAAAAGCTTAGTTATTTTTTTTATACCTTCTATGAAGTCCTTGGAGTGCTATCTTTATTCATGACACACACACTTATATATATCTATATCTGGCCAACACACACGGCAAATAGGAATTTTGTCCTGGGGTCGGTTAGTCCATTAAATACGGCTTGCAGATTATGTAACGTGCAGTGGAGGAACTGGGGGGGGGGGGGGGGTCGCAGAAGTCGCGAGAACAACTGGAATTTCTGTGTTCCACCTGTCATGGGGGGCTCAAAAGATGGCCACGTTAGGGCCCCCCCAAGGCAGCCGGGTGTAAACAATGGAGACGGGCGACGAGGGAGCGCGTGCGCGCTGCAGTGATGCCAGGAGCAGGTATATGAAGTCACTCTGGCAATGGCATCACTAAACTGCATGCAAGAGAGCAGAGCAAAAATGGCTTGAAAATTACAGGATCATAGCAGCTCTCCTGGACCTCAAGAAAATTATCCACTCAAGCTCTCCCAAAGGTAGGTAGGCTGGGTGGATATAACTGAAAAAAAAAAAATCATTTCTGTGTCTGTCTATTGGAACTTTAATTCTAGAAATAAAAGGCTCATTTGTTTATGGCCACAAAAAGTCAAGTGAAAACTGATACACTGCATATAACATCTGGTGTGTCACACCAGAATATATTCATTATCTGCATATGTTAAATGTCAATTACGTTTGTTTCTAGTTATCATTATGTGTAAATTTAAGATCAGTTTTTTTGTTGTTCAAAATAAGCTTTGTTAGTTTAAAAAAAAAAAAAAAAAAAAAACCTGGAACGTAGATTCAAAGCAAATTTGTCAAGCCGTGATATATTTATTTTCCTTCTGCTAATGAAGAACTGATTCCACTTAGTTTGCAAACAAATTGTGTTTAAACCCTAAAGGCAAACATATTTTTGGCTGACACAGGACAAAAACAATTAGTTAAGATGGATAAAGCACAGGTGACAGGTAACATATTTCCCCATTGGCAACGGACAATAATCCTGTCCAAAGACTTATTTAACTCTCTAGTTTGTCTATGCTACTAGTGCACCTTTCTAAATGCTTATTTAATTCTTTAAAGACAAAAGATAAACATTTTTTAATCACAATCTGATTTGTAGATTGATACCTGTATATCATTTACTACAACATTGTTGTCAGTAAAATATTAGAGTATTGCTTAACGTCTATATTTTTAAGACGTCACAGACAGTAATTTGTCTTTAATGGAATATAAATCAGTTGGGTATGGAACGGCATTGAATTAACACATGCACCTGACAAGGAGACACCACAGACAGCTTACTGGTTTGCCTACGGGTTAGTCAGGCTGTTTAGGTTGACAGCTGTGTCTTTCCGATATATAGAGATATATATATTCTCAGCCAACCTGAACCTTTCACTTTCAGGCACATCTTTTGCTTTTTATGACACCACCCCTCCCTCCCCTTCTCTAACATCAGTTGTTTTAAAGTGTTAAACTTTATCATATTGATCAGTATTGCTTCACACCTGAATAAGAGGAAATCTCTCAAAAGCTTGTCTTTGAAATATTATGTTAGTCCAATAAAAAAAGGGATCATTGCATAATGCAATACACTGGTATTTTGACATTATAGAATAAAAATTGAAAAGGTGATGCAGATCATTTCAACAAAGGCTCGTTTGGAATTAGATGTACTTCTCCCATGTACACTAAAAGCATGCTCAAGCACATTCGAGTGCATGAGACTTGCAGCTTGCAAACAAACACTGGGAATAATGTGACCAGAATACCACATTTAAAAATATGTATTGCTCCGGGCCAAAGTTTGCAAGTAAGTTAACAACTCAATGTGTAGTTAACCCAATAGAAGTGAACTTTGAAACCTTACCATCACCATGTGAGTGCCCATGATGGCCCCCACCATGCTGAAAAACAAATATTCCAACCAGATTTACAAGGAACCCTGCGATGGACACAGGAAGCAGACGCTCATGATGGACCTCTGGTGTGTCTAGCGCCCGCTGCAGGGAGAAATAAAACAGGGTAGGATGTCAAATACATTTTTTTTCCCTTTTGCTACAACTTTGAAACTATTTCATACTTGGGCATGACAAAAAAAATAAAATCATGTAAAAAAAATTAAGGTTAAGGTTAAGGTTACCAATTAAGGTTACGGAGCAGGGTGGCCACAGGTGCAGTCTCTCAGTTTATTGTGAAACCATTTAACAAAGACTGTTCAATTCACCACAAGCTCATGCATCTGCCTCAGACATTATAGCAAGGAATCGCACTCCTTCATTACCTATGCAAAGGCTATACATGCATGGAGCAAGATTTAGTTGCAATAAAATTTTGCAGCCCGTACCAAGTTATTGTTGCCCAAAAAGGACCACTATAGTGCCAGAAAAATAAACTAGTTGCTATGGTTTTAAGTTGCAGGGTTAAAACTAGAGGGACCTGGCACACAGACCACTTCATTGAGCTTAAGTGGTCTGGTTGCCTATAGTGGTCCTTTAACATGTGTATGACAGGATGCACTATTGTGTTTCTTACCAAATCTGTTTCTTTGCTTTCAACACACAAAAGGTAACAACTTAAAAAAAACAAAAACACCACCACCTTTAAATTTTATAGGGTGAGGTATGCAAACATGTATTCCTGACTCGTGTTAAAACCACCATTTAGTTGGCTTTCCCCTTTACCTCCTCCCCCACCTGCCCCGATCCACCACCTTGCTGACATCTTTCAAATTTAGCATGTCAGCAGCGTGGAGATGCTGAACAGCAATGCTGCACCCAAGAAGCACCTCCAGTGGCCATCTGAGGAGTGGCCACTGGAGGCGTCCCTAGGGAGTAAAGTAAAAACTGCCTTTTCTCTGAAAAGGCAGTGTTTGCATGAAAATACTTGAGGTAATGATTATACTCACCAGAACAACTGCAATAAGCTGTAGTTGTTCTGGTGACTATAGTGTCCCTTTACTAAATAATTTTGACCTGGATATGGTATGCATGTAAAAACACAAGGAATTGCTAAAGGAAAAAAAAGTGTTTCTGTCTTTGATATTATATCTAATACATTTATTTTACAGATTTAAATTGTTTGAAACCACACTCAACAGTGTTTGTTTTTTCCAAAAATGTGGAGGGGGTAAAAAATATTTTCTGTTGAGCCCTATCAAGACACACAGAGGAAAATATATATTGAATAGAAGTCTAGCTCAGTGATTTTCAAACTTGTAGCTGTGCTTTCGCCCAAAAAAGGTTATGTACCACTGTACAGATATTAGTACATAGGAGTTAAGAGCTGAAAAGTGGCAATTAATGCTTCAGTCATTAGAATATAGAAAGAGTCAGAGGATGAATAAGGAACAACTGCATACCTCAACGCCCTCAGAGAAGATGAAAAAGGCAGTAAAAATCAGGAATAGACCATTCACAAAACCTGCCAGGACCTCAGCTCGGACAAACCTGTGTGGGGGATAAAAAAAAAAGGGGGAAAAAAAAGGTGCATTGTTAAAACCCACGCATTTTAGAAACATAGAATGTGATGGCAGGTAAGAACAATTCAGCCCATCTAGTCTGCCCAGTTTTCTAAAAAGCTTTCATTAGTCCCTGGCCTTATCTTATAGTTAGGATAGCCTTATGCCTATCCCACGCATGCTTAAACTCCATCACTGTGTTAACCTCTACCACTTCTGCTGGAAGGCTATTCTATGCATCCACTACTAAGTAATGCTTCCTGTAATACTTCCTGGTTTGGTTTTTAAAATTTTTCCCTCTTAATTGAAGACTATGTCCTCTTTTTGTGGTAGTTTTATGTTGAGAAACAGAGTAGGTAAAAGGTGGGGTAATCTAGGCAGAATAAGCTATAAGCAATTCCACTAGATGAACAGTTAAAGGGACACTCCACATAATTCATGGTCCTTGCAGAAGTTATAATACACAGCATTCACTGTAACAGGTTAATTTCACCCCATTCAACTAAAATGTTCCATTACAATTTTATTAAAATGTAGCATTTTTGAATATGTCCACAATATTTCTAAGTTAAAAAAAAAATACATAATAATGGTAACAATGATGAGTGTCCCTTTATAGCAATACAGTTGATAAGAAGGCTAAAAACATTCCATGTAGCATGTTCTAACTAAACCTTACTGGAGATCCTGTTTCCATTGTCTGGATCCTTAATGCGCTGAGCAAACATCCTATGTTCATAGTGCCTGCCTGCCATGAACAGCTCTATTGCTAGCCAAGGTAGATTTAATAATGCCAAAACATTTAGCTTGTGGTTTGGGATCACTGCTGGAAAACAAAAAACATTTCTCACTGTTGTTCCAGCTACTAATCACTATTTTAGGGCACTTTATAATTGCAGGCTTTAGAGTTACCTTGGCTCAGCACTTAGAGAAATGCCTGGAGACTGAATGTATATATTCCAGGTGAAAATCAGAATTGTGCTTAACACTTTGGGAGACAATAAAAGGAAAACTCCAAGCACTATAACCACTACACTGGATTGTGGTGGTTATGCTGCCAGGAGTTGTCTGGCACCACCCCTAGTGTAAGAAGTAAATTTTAGACCGATTAGAGATTTGACTTCTTATTTTGGGTCTGACATGTGCTGCTTCCCACCTCCTCTTTGAAAACAGGAGAGCCAGAAGCTCCAGCGTTTCTCTACTTAAAAGGGACTCTCCAGTGCCAGGAAAACAAACCCGTTTTCCTGGCACTAGAGAATACTACAGTGCCCCCCCCTCCCTCCTGCCCCCCCACTTACCTGAATCCAGCGCCGATGTCCCTCGGCACTGGGTCAGGCTCCGCCCACACTCCTCCCCCGCTGACGGTCGCCAGCAGTGGAGACCTAATGCGCATGTGCGGCAATGGCCATGCACATGCATGCGACCTCCCCAAAGGAAAGCATTATTCAATGCTGTCCTATGGGGATTCCTGCGATACTGGAGGTCCTCATGCATAATGTGAGGATGTCCAGTGTCGTTTAAGCGACCAAAAAAATCATTTAAGAACCCGGAAGTCCCTCTAGTGGCTGTCTAATAGCCACTAGAGGAGGCCTTAACTCTGTAAGGTAATTATTGCAGTTTATAAAAACTGCAATAATTACACTTGCAGGGTTAAAAGTGATGGAAGTTGGCACCCAGACCACTACAATGGACAGAAGTGGTCTGGGTGCCTAGAGTGTCCCTTTAACAAAGCACTTCAGTACAGGACAAGCTCACTGGCTAAGAGCATCAGCTGATCACTCTCAATCAATGAGGTAAAAACTGCAGAGCTTTCAACTCCCTGGAGGCTGAAGAGGAGGCAGAAAGTGGTGACCCCAGGTAAGAAGTCAAACCATTCTAAAAATGTCTGCAGTGGTTATGTGGAGTGTTCCCTAAAGTATATGCAAGTATGCCATCTTCACTCTTCCATTAACGCATGCACAGTCACTGAACAATTTTACGGTTTGATTTTCTTAAAATCCTGTGAAGACCAGAGCAGAGCAATTGTAATAAAAAACACAAAAAAACAATTCAACTTACCCATAAGAGAAAGCTTCATTATTTTTCCATCGAGAGATGACAGATGCTGCCAATCCAGCTAACAATGCCGTGCAGTCAAAAAACATGTGAAATGAATCCGAGATCAGGCCCAAACTGCAAACATATAAACAAAAGGATAAGAAATAAAACACACATTATACGTTTACACTAAACAGTGAATTATGGCAGACAAATAATCAAGTGGGGAAGAAAATTAACATAAAGTGCTTTCCTAAATTTCTGCATGCAATAGTATGAGTTGACAACAGACAGAATCATGTCACAACAGGCGCTACACTAAAAAAGGTTTAAGTACCTTGTGATCTTGTATTGCACAATTTAGTGACAGTAAAAGACATATGTCTAGTAAATGTTTTCATGGGCATTTTCTTCACCTATTGCTGTACGCACAATATATTTTTTTAATAAACAAAGATGTGGCTAATTTATTACCATTATCTCTTAATATGCATCATTAATGTTTTTAATATTTGTGTCCCTTTACCAAAACTGGATTATAACTTAGGCACAAGGGTAGCGAAAACGTAGTCCCCCAGTTGCTTTAGAACAGGGCTGTCCAACCTGCAGATGTTGCTGAACTACAACTCCCATGATTCTTTCAATGAAACAGATAGCCAGGGAATCATGGGAGTTGTAGTTCAGCAACATCTGGGGGCCCGCAGGTTGGACAGCCCTGCTTTAGAACTAAAGCTGTTAAAGTGTAGTAGAAATTGTAGGTTTTTACGACTGTTTTTGTAGACTTGAAATGGATAATTTCTGTGGGTTTCCGGCTTATCAAATTGTATATGGATGGAATGAACAAATGTCCTCCTTAAACACATTCACACCTTCTACGTAGTTTGCTTACATGAAATACTTAAGATATGTATTCATACAACAAGCAACATAACCACTTCAGCTTATAGCTGTGGTGCAAAGATATTCCACCAGCACTCATATTTGTTTGAACCGATAACTCCACCCTCTGACTAGTCAGGACATTCATGAAAGCTTTGTGTTACCATACAAATATTTGTATGGTTAGAACATGCATTGACTCCTCACATTAAACAAGTCAGACAGCCTTTCCTACTAGCAGGAGCGCTCAAAGCCGCCACTTTCATTCATTTTTACCAATATCATTTCAACAAGCCAGGTCTACTACAAGGAAAAATGGGATGTCCAATCGCCTACGGTATTTGGCAAATGGCTCTGGAACACGCAAACCATATTTAAGAATAGCAGCTGAAATACCACTAGCAGAAGGAACCTGAAAGACCATCTCTTTGTTTACACATTTATTCTCATCACCCTTTAACTTAACATGCTCACTTCAACATCCTTCATTTGCCCTGTCTTCTTCACCAAGGAAACACGTTATTTAAACTGAGCTGGGAAGCCATAGATTAAAAACACACTGAGCATATGTAGAAGTGAAATTCAAACTCTCAATTTCCTTGGATCTAGAGGTGGCCTCTGGTAAGCAAGAGGAATCTAGAGTATTTGAGGAGCGGGTTACAGAAAAGCACACTCATCAATCACCAGCAAACAGAACAGCACTGCAGGGAAGTTGTGAAATCCAGAATATAAAGCTAAAGTAAAACATGCCCTGTAACAATGCATTTCAGTTAATATAGTTTTGCTTAAAGCCGAAAACACGTGCTAGACAGGTGGTTACATTTAGTTCAAAGTTAATGGTCAGCTCCAGGTCTCTGTACAAATGGCATTCAAAAATATATGTACGCGGAACAGATAAACCACTATGGAGCATAAAATCCAGAATATGTATTCTAAATGTACAGTATTCACGATTTCCTGAAAATGCTAACTAAAAACTGGTTTTATCATGGTATCCAGAGGTACAGTTCATACCTTTAGCAGTGTCCTTTTTAAAATACTGTCGCAACTAATCAGATTAGCTTTTTTTTTTCTTGTGAGATAATCAATATTTTACACATTACACACCCTAGATAATTAATTAGTGATGCAGTACCATTTTCACAAAATCATCAGAGAAGGTAACTGCTTATCTTTCAAGCATTGGCTAGTGACACAAACTGCATACCGAAGCTTTGACTTGTTACTTCTGTGCATTTAATTAAAAAGGTTAGGTGCCAATAACAGCAGCAGATAAGGAATGTGTGATTGGACAATAAGCCTTAAAATAAAAACGTAGAGAAATACACTGAAACAAATATACAGAATTTGAGTATTGCATTTTCACACGTTGAAAATGGCTAATGTAGACCACAAGCACATCGCAAAAACTGCAAATATTAGCAAGATTCCTAGGGAATAAGAGCAAACAGCAACATTAACACAACTTCAAGCTAAATAATGGAAACACTATACCTGGCTAAATTAGTGTCATATACAAAGGGGCAATCTAACCACAAAAAAAACAAAACAAAAAAAATACACTACAGCTTACTGTAGTGGTTATGTTGAAAGGAGTCTGTTAGAGCAATCATTCTAGTTTTTTGTAATATAGTCTTCAAGTAGTTTGCCAAAACCTAGGGCTCTCTAGGTATTGAAAGGCAATCCACTCTACTGCTGCCAAGATAATATATACATTTTTTTTCTCACATTTCAATCTAGATGGCAATAATTGGCTGAGAATGCTGGGAGGGTGTTAACCTAAGGGTGAGAGCCAATCATTTTTGCCTATATGTGTACAGGTATTTAAGCATTATTTCTTTGGACAGCTAGGCAGGCTTTTAAACACCATGAGTGTCACAGTTTGCATCAAATTAGATGGGTTTCCTCTAAAAGATGTCTTGCACTATAACCACTATACTAAATTAAAGTAGTTATAACACACACAGTGAACTTTTAAGGACGGCCAAAAGGCCAGGGAACCCTTGCCAATTATATATTGAAGTAGGGATCTTTACTGGGATTCACATATACAAGTACAAACTGACTTTATAGGAATTAATGGGCACATGAAGTGAACTAGACTAGGAATTTGTGAAGACTTTATTTCTTAAAAAATAAATAATTAAAACCAAAAGAAGTGCTTATAAGCATATCTCTTACAAATCAGATTGTGGAGCGCTGAGTGGTTGCATGCAAAAATAGGGTAATATTCACTTTCTTTACCCCGATTTAAAGGCTGTATAGTTGCAATATAACATGTAAAATAAAATAAAAAATAGTGCAGATTGATTCAGGTAAAAATGATCTGTGCTTAATGTGGAATGGTACCACACACACATTTATTGGAGCCTAAAATGGTCAAGGCTCAATACTTGTGCGGAAGTGCTCTTATAGGCAGCACCCCACCTTCTTCCAGTAGGTATACAAGTCAAAAGTAAGCAGAACATGGTGTACTATGTCTATATTGAGAAGTTTGATAATCTCCGTGAAAACAAAGACTGTATCTTTGGCTCTAGGGTGGAAGTGTTAGGTGTCAGTATAATGAGGTGGCACTTCCCCAAACAAGGGACCTGGAACCTGAAGCAGGAGGACTACCATAAGGTGATAAAGCCAAAATATTTATTAAACTTATTAAAAACAACTCTATAAAAATAGTAAAAACAATGTCAAGTGCACTTATCAGTCCTGGTAGTACGGTCCTGCCGACGCCAAAACGTGTCTCGCTGAATGTAGCTTTCTCGGTTGGCAATTATTAACCGAGGAAGCTACATTCAGAGAATCTGCAATATTCGTTTTTTTATATTTTCTTTGAAATGTTACATTGCAACTATACAACCTTTAAAATCAGGGTAAGAAAAGTGAATATTACCCTATTTTTGTATGCAACCACTCAGCGCTCCACCATCTAATTTATAAGAAATATGCTTCTTTTGTTTTGCATTTATTGAAGGTGAAGGTCAAAAAGGTATTCCTTCACGTGTTTTTTGAGCTGCTGGTTCTGGAATCTGTATTGAAGCGCTTTTCGTCACACTCACTCCTTTAGGGAGCAATTGTTGTTTGCAAATACTTTTAGACCAAATTGGTCAATGGAAAAAATCCTTATCAATTATTTTCCAACCGTGGCTATTTAAAAGGAACACTATAGCTTTAGTAATACAAATCTGTATTCCTAACACTGTAGTGTTCTCCTCAGCATTTATATTCAGGACCATCGGAAACCTAAGGAGGAGAAAAAATGTCTATATGATATTACTTACTTACCTTTTTTTTCCCCCTCAGCACCGAGATCCAGACCCTGCAGTTGCCTGACCTGCTTCTCAGAGTAGGAGGGAAAACCTACTCCATGACGCCAACACCTCAACGGACTGACTCAGTCTGATTCTATACTGCCCAGCAAGCGCTAGCAGCGCTGGGTAGGGAGCTACCATAGCAACCAGAGCATATATGCTGTGGTTGCTAAGGATGAGAAGCAGAAGGACCGCCTGTGAGTGGTCCTTTCTGTTCTCCCTATCAACCAATTCTTAGGCATAGACTAAGAACGGATTCACCGGTGGGATAAAAATCTATTTTAAAATAGGTTTTTGATCCTAATCTATACAATTGCTAACAAAATTGCTAGTACAAAGTAGAGATGAAATGTCATGTGGTTTAGAAAAAAGAGCAAAAGTAGTTGGGGGTGACAGATCCCCTTAAGCCTAAAAATTTTAATGTCTCTGTAAATCTGCATCAACATCTGGCTAAGTGTAATAGATAAAAACCCACTTACAGTTTACAACAAAAAAAGCAGTTTTGAAGCAGAGAAGTGTGCACTGACAAATAAGCAATACACCAGTAAAATGTCAATCCATTTGTCCCGCAAATTCATTTAATCTTTTCACTGAGGCAGTTTTCAAAAGTGCACCTATTTATTTCTCTTTTTTTTTTTTTTTTTTTATTTAAGAAACACTCAAAACAGTCTAACTCCTACAGCGTTCAGGGTTTAGCTTAGAAGCCAAAGGAAACTCCACACAGGAGATTCTAGTTTTATAAAAAGCAATGGATTCCGTGATTGCTGCTCACGTGCTATGATACATCAATACATCAACCAAGAACATCAAGGATTATCATCTCAGAGGAGGCACAATGGCTGCCGAAAGAAGATTGTCCTGGCTCTCAAATAAAGGTTTTAGTGTTTTTTTGGCATTTTCTAAAATTATTTTAAAGAGGAATGGCATAATTTAAAGCAATAGAAGCCAATCTCTAAGGTTAGAAATGAATAATTTCTTTGTATCCTTTGAGACTATAAATCCACTTTAATGCTTTGATTATTGATAGGTGGTTTTAAATGTTAAACTGTCTGCAGTAGAAAAACATACAATACTCTTAGTATGTATATTGATGGGATAGTTTGATGTTACCTGTTACTCCAGATTCCATAGAAAAGTTCTACAAATGCAAAGGACAGGTTCAAACACAAAAAACAGAAGAGATTCCTGGATGTAGAATCTGAAAAGATGGATCTGCCAAGGAAGAGAGGAGGAAAAAACTGGTAAATAGAACATACATAGCTTATCAGGATTTCACAACAATGATAACACCAAAAGGTGTTGCTGCATATGCTGGCAATTCATTCATTAATAATAATAATAATAATAATAATAATAATAAAGCATCATATAAATACTGAAGTAGTCATATGTCACCACATCTGGTATAAGGAGAGGCTGCAGACAGAAAATGAATAAGTTATATAGAGTGTGATTAATATGGGCTGTACAGCTACACTGGAATTAGCAGCATTGAGCAATATTTGAGTAGTATATCCTGTAGCACTTAACAGCAGCAACTGCAATATTGTATTTAGGGAGAAATGTAACAAAAAGTACAACAACATATAGGCAGGTGACTGAGCAATGATCTAAGCTAAATTATATAGGATTTCGCTTTACCAGTTAATTCACAGGATAACCCACGTAAAATTATTTTGAAGCATAAGCCATAAATATAAAATGCACAGGCCATCCCTATGTACTATCTGGGAGGCTTTGCCACGTGTACAGTCGCATCCATACATATACCAATACAAGAGAGGGTATCCATCCATCCATCGGGTTTTACCCCCTGGACACGTACATAGGGGCATTTACAGAAGGACTGGGCAAAACAAACAAAAAAGGGTGAGTGTCAGCTGTGTTAGAACTACAACTCCCATGAGGCTTTGAAAAGGTATTATGGCTGGTAAAGCACCATGGGAGTTGTAGTTTTAAACAGTAAAGGGGATTAGGAGGTTTGGCTACTCCTGATAGATACAACAATGACAGTATATAATATACAGTATATAATATACACCCACTGCACGGCAAGGGGATCACCCACCGCCCGCATTACCTGACCCAGCCGGACAGTTTCCGCATCAGGTTGAATTTGGGAGGTTTGTACTCATCATCCTTGATAGATAAGGGCAGCATCCTGACACCCGGTGACCCGACCTCCCCAGCCTATTAAATCCAGGACCCGTGCCCCGGTACGATCTCTCCACTCCGGTGTCCCCGAGCGCCCCCGCGGTGTTTCCCCGTGTGTCCGCGATGACAGCCCGGCGAATGAGTGCCTAGTCCGTACCGAGCGCCGGTGAGCCGCTTCCTGCTTCCGGGGAAGATGCGGACTAACCGTGACACTGAGACAACCGACGGCCAATCACAGCTGGAATCGCCGAGCGAGCCATCCAGACACGCCCACTCGCAGGCTGCTAGCGCTGACGGAGACTTAGCGGATAGGCATAAGGAAGTATTGCCCCAATCAAAGATGGCGCCGGTTGACATTTGACGTAAGCTCGCCGTGACTGGTATGTAATGCATAGTTGCTAATAGACTCATATTTTGAAGGGTAGTCTTTATAGCATTGGTGGCCGGAAGTAAAAGTTTAATGCAGTGTTCCAAATAGTTTTGTATATTGTATATTATTTTATTAACCTTACTCTGTAAATCTGACCAATTCTATTGTGATAGTGGATGGTCTTCTGGGGATTGTTTGAAATATATACATTTTCTTATTGTTTCTCCATTATGCTATTTGTTTACCCATGTTCTCCAACAAACTGTATAGCCAGACACTACTTGTGTATTTATTTTGAGATCATGCCACTATAATTGCACACAGGTGAACGCCATCCAACTAATTATTTGACTAATGAAGGCAGTTGGCTGCACCACATCTTATTTGTTGACACAATGTCTCATAGCAAGAGGATACATCCTTATGCTCCCATCACTTTTTTTGTTTGAATACTATTTGTCTCAATGAAGGTATATTTTGCACCTTGAAAGTTTTTGGTAAACTGTGTAAATCAAAGATGAAAAAATATGAATAAAATCCATGATCAGTGTATTCCAGAAGTACCAGCTTCTTCACTTTTTGGATTTGTTTGCAAAGTGAATTCCATGCCAAGAAACACAGAACACACACACACACACACAGTGTTCGTAACAACACTGTGACAGTAAAAATAATAGCTTCATTTATGAATGATGAAATTGTCTGAACACTGTATCAATCACAGTGATCATGAGTAACAGAAAGCATACACAGCCCCACTACAATTGTAAGTGAGAGGAAAGTTTGGCCACTGATCCCATTTCCATAAATGCATCAACAAACCCGTATATAAAAATAAATTAATATCTAACCTCTTGACCACTGTATTGTAGATAAAGGGGGGCCAGGTCTGTCTATCACACACACAGTGAGTGATGGATAGGATTGGGAACGTGTATAGCCTTTGTCCAAATCCCTTTAGAGTTCCCCAAGTACAAAAAAAAAAAAAATACTCTCACAATGCTTTTTGACCGAGAGTGAGGTTTAAGGGTAAGTTTATGCTACCAAAATTCAAACATTTGATTCTGTAATTGAAGCAATACACCCACTGGAGAGAGCAAAATATAAACATTGCTTTCCTAGTTGAAATATATTGTTATTATTATGCACAATAATAACATTGCCCACATCCACCCCTTTCTTTTGCAAATGCATTGACTACTATATATTTCTCCTAACTGGTTTCTCTAGAAACTATTTGGAACTTCTAAAGTCCATAATGAATGCTGCTCAACTTAATTAGTGGGTCTACACTTCACGTCACTCTCATCTTCCAATTCTGCCATTACCCCACCCTGTCACTTGGTTACTAAATCCCACCTTGATTTTAAGTTCATTACAGCGGGTCCTCATCAACCTATTGTTCCTGTCAAAATTTGTAATAGTTTGTCTCATTTGTTGTTTAACCCCTTAAGGACCAAACTTCTGGAATAAAAGGGAATCATGACATGTCACACTCCCCCCTCTTTTCTCCTATAGGGCAGCACTTTACTCTCTCCTCCAGCTCTGCTTCACTCCCAACTTATTCGATTGATATTTCCTGTCCTAATGTGTCTTATTGTCAGGGTACCTGAGGCCTCTACCTCTAAGGGAGGTAGAGACTTGGTGGTGTATCCGTCCAGGCGAGCTGTCTCCTCCGTTCCTCGCGGTTCATCCAGTCACTTAAACACCGGCCGCGAGGAATCCACGTCCTTTTCTAGCAGGACGCTCAATACGTGACGTCATGACGCTAGCACGAGCAATCTGTCACTCAAGTGTCCGATATCCAATCGGTACTTTTCAGAGGCGTGATTTCCATCCAGAACCAGGGTATTTAAGCTTACTCCTTACTTCAGCTCATTGCCCTGTCGTGGTTCTAGCTTGTCTAGTCACTCAGTGCTCTGGTATTCTAGTTTGCTCTATTGGTTTTGACTCGGCTCGTTGTACTTCCCTGTTTCTCTGTTATCCCTTGACCCGGCTTGTCTCTCGCTCATCTGTCTTCTCGTTCCCTCGACCTCGGCTTGCCTCTGACTATTCTTTACTCTCGGTACGTTAGTCCGGCCATTCTAAGGCCCGGTATACGTACCTTTCCACTCTTTGTACTCTGCGTGTTGGATCCCTGTCCCGATCCTGACATTACGACAGGGCCAATGGATCCTGCAGGTACAAACAGTCAGCTTGGTTCTTCGGATCCCAGGTTTGACGCCATGGAACATAGGATGGATCAGATGGCTTTGGCACTACAGGCACTTTTGTCTCGTGCTAGTAATCCACCTGAGGAGACACGTACTCCTTCTATCTCCCCTGCAGTCTCAGGTCTAGAGGTAGCCACTGTAGGTGCTTCTTCCCGTATTACCCCACCAGTACGTTATGGCGGGTCACCGGAGAAGTGTCGTGGCTTTCTAAACCAGATTAGCATCCATTTCGAACTACAACCCCGCTCTTATCCTACAGATAGAGCAAAGGTTGGATTTATTATTACTCTGCTCATTGAAAAAGCTTTGAGATGGGCCAATCCTTTATGGGAGAATGATAATCCACTCGTCTATAATTATAATGCCTTTGTAGCTGCGTTTAGAAGAACTTTTGACCCTCCTGGCAGAAAGGTCAATGCAGCTAGATTAATGTTGCGCCTTAAACAGGAGAATCGAACACTTGTGGATTATGCACTAGAGTTCAGATCCTTGGCGGCAGAAGTTAAGTGGAACGAACAGGCTTATATAGATGTGTTTCTGAATGGGTTATCAGATGTAATTCTTGACGAGGTCGCTACTAGAGAACTCCCTGAAAATTTGGAGGATTTAATTTCTTTTATATCTCGTATTGATGAACGCTTAAGAGAGAGGCAGAACACTCGAGATAGGACCCGTAGACCCTCCTTTAAACTAGCGCCTACCTTTCAAATCTCTGAGTTCGAAGACTTACGTATTCCTGAACCTATGCAGATAGGCAGTACTCATCTCACTGAAAGGGAGAGACAGTACAGGAGAAGGGAGGGTTTATGTATGTATTGTGGAGTCAGGGGTCATTTACGCCTAAATTGTCCCAATCGTTCGGGAAACGCTCGCACCTAAGTTCCTCTAGAGGACAGGCCTTGGGTGTTTCTACTTTGTCCTCTATTCACAACTACAAGGAGCTCAGGCTTGTGTTACCCGTTTCTTTAAAGTGGGAGAAGGGAGTAGTTAAGACTATGGCACTAATTGATTCTGGAGCTGCTGAGAGCTTTATAGATCAGGGTTTTGCTGCCAAGCATGCTATTCCATCCCAGTTAAAAGAGACACCTCTGGCTGTTGAGGCCATCGATGGTAGACCGTTACTTGAGCCTGTTATTTTTCATGAGACCATACCGATTAACTTGACTGTTGGCATCCTGCATAAAGAGGATATCTCCTTGATGCTCATTTCTTCTCCGTCTATTCCCATAGTTCTGGGGTACTCCTGGCTGAGGAGACACAACCCTATTATTAATTGGGAGTCAGGGGAGATAGTTTCATGGGGAGAGAATTGTCAAGAAAAATGCTTGCGGAAGGTCTTACCTCTTGGATTAACTAATACATCGAATACCTCTGACAATCCTACAGAGACACAAATTCCGCCTCAGTATCTAGATTTAAAGGCAGTATTTGACAAAAAGAAAGCCGATACCTTACCCCCACACAGGTCCTTCGATTGCAAAATTAACCTACTCCCTGGTACCATGCCTCCCAGAGGTCATGTATACCCATTATCTATAAAGGAGAACTCAGTCCTAGAGGAATATATTCACGAGAATTTAGACAAGGGATTCATCAGGAGATCCTCCTCCCCTGCCGGGGCTGGATTTTTTTTTGTTAAAAAGAAAGATGGTTCTTTGAGACCTTGTATTGATTATCGAGGCCTGAATAAGATAACCATTAAAAATGCCTACCCGATTCCCTTGATCACCGAACTCTTCGATCGTTTGAAGGGCTCTACAATTTTCACCAAGTTAGACCTCAGAGGGGCATATAACTTGGTGAGAATCCAGCAGGGACATGAGTGGATGACGGCATTCAATACTCGATATGGCCACTATGAATATACCGTCATGCCTTTTGGGTTATGCAATGCACCAGCAGTATTCCAAGATCTGATTAATGAGGTTCTTAGGGAATTTCAGCAAGAGTGCATCATTGTATACCTAGATGATATACTCATTCATTCTAGTGACATTGAGATTCATCACAAACAAGTCAGGAGGGTTTTGCACAAGCTTCTCCAGCATGGCTTGTACTGCAAGTTGGAGAAATGTAGCTTTGATCAAACCCAGGTAACCTTTCTCGGCTATGTGATCTCTGGGGAGGGATTTAAGATGGATCCGGACAAGCTCCAATCCATTCTAGAGTGGCCTTTACCCACAGGTCTTAAAGCCATACAGAGATTTATTGGTTTTTCCAATTATTATAGGCGCTTTATTAAGGGCTATTCTTCCATTATTGCACCTATCACTAACATGACCAAACAGGGGGCTGACACTAAGAATTGGACTACTGAAGCTCTCCTTGCGTTCAAGACTCTCAAGGAGCTTTTCGCTTCCGCTCCAATTTTAGTTCACCCTGACACTTCTCTGCCATTTTTGCTCGAGGTAGACGCATCAGAGACTGGTTTAGGTGCTGTTCTATCTCAAAGGTTGGGTGTTGATAAACCATTACATCCATGTGGATTTTTCTCTAAAAAATTGACCGGTACTGAAAGCAGGTATGACATTGGTGACAGAGAATTACTAGCGGTTATCAAGGCTTTGAAAGAATGGAGACATTTATTGGAGGGTACATTACATCCTGTTACCATCCTGACAGACCACAAAAACTTGTCTTATATCGGAGAGGCCAAGCGTCTGTCCTCCAGGCAGGCTCGTTGGTCGTTGTTTCTTACCCATTTCAATTACGTTCTGACTTACAGACCTGGGTCAAAGAACTCTAAAGCCGATGCGCTATCTCGCCAATATGAACCCTCTGCTTCAGTTGAACCACTTTTGTCTTCCATTGTACCCAAATGCAATATTATTGCTAATACCAGTCTCAAAATTCATTCCCCGCTACTTGACCAGATCTTGAAGTCACAACATCTAGCTCCCGGAAACACTCCTGAGGGAAGAAACTTTGTTCCTCCTGAACTTCAACTGGAGCTCTTACAATGTTTTCATGAAAGTAAAATAGCTGGTCATCCTGGTATTCGCAAGACGTACTCTCTGATATCCAAAGATTTCTGGTGGCCTTCACTTCGTAAGGATATTGAGGAGTTCGTCGCAGCTTGTGAGACTTGTGCCAAGACTAAACTGTCTCATGCATCCCCATGTGGCCTGTTACACCCCTTGGACATTCCTGAGAAACCTTGGTCCTGTTTGTCCATTGACTTTATCGTTGATTTGCCTGCTTCCAAAAGACAGACTGTTATTCTCACGGTGGTGGATAGATTTACCAAGATGGCTCATTTCGTGCCATTACCTAAACTTCCGACTTCTCCTGAATTGGCGGAGATTTTTGCGAGAGAAGTTTTTCGCCTACATGGGATCCCTTCGGAGATTGTTTCTGATAGAGGTTCTCAATTTGTCTCACGTTTCTGGAGATCCTTTTGTTCTCAAATGGGCATCAAATTGAACTTTTCCTCGGCCTATCACCCTCAGTCTAACGGAGCTGCTGAACGTACTAATCAAAAGATCGAACAGTATCTGCGTTGCTTTGTTTCCGAACACCAGGACGATTGGGTCGGTCTGATTCCTTGGGCGGAGTTCGCACACAATAACCTTGTTTGCGATTCAACTCGCTCTAGCCCTTTCTTCATGAACTATGGCTTTCATCCTTCGATTTTTCCTTCGGTTTCCTCTTCTCAGGGGATACCGTCGGTTGATGATCATGTCGCCAACCTGAAGAAATTATGGGATCAAACTCGACAAATTCTATTACATAGTTCCTCGCTGTTCAAGAAACACGCTGACAAACATAGAAGAGCGGCTCCTGTTTTTGTTCCTGGGGATAGGGTATGGTTGAGTACTAAGAATATTCGCCTAAAAGTTCCGTCCATGAAATTTGCTCCTCGTTACATAGGTCCTTACAGGATTCTCACTCGTATCAATCCGGTTGCGTATCGCCTTGCTCTGCCACCTGCCTTACGCATTCCTGACTCTTTTCATGTCTCCTTGTTGAAACCCCTCATTTGCAACAAATTCTCCTCTAAGGTCTCCTCGCCTCGTCCTGTTCAGGTGGAGGGTCGGGAGGAGTACGAGGTCAGCTCCATCATTGACTCCAGAATTTCAAGAGGAAAATTGCAATATCTGGTCAACTGGAGGGGATATGGTCCTGAGGAGAGGAGTTGGGTACCTCAGGAGGACGTCCATGCTTCTCGCCTTCGCAGAGCATTTCACCTTCGCTTCCCATCTCGCCCCGGTTCATTCCGCCCGGTGGGCGTATCTGAGAGGGGGGGTACTGTCAGGGTACCTGAGGCCTCTACCTCTAAGGGAGGTAGAGACTTGGTGGTGTATCCGTCCAGGCGAGCTGTCTCCTCCGTTCCTCGCGGTTCATCCAGTCACTTAAACACCGGCCGCGAGGAATCCACGTCCTTTTCTAGCAGGACGCTCAATACGTGACGTCATGACGCTAGCACGAGCAATCTGTCACTCAAGTGTCCGATATCCAATCGGTACTTTTCAGAGGCGTGATTTCCATCCAGAACCAGGGTATTTAAGCTTACTCCTTACTTCAGCTCATTGCCCTGTCGTGGTTCTAGCTTGTCTAGTCACTCAGTGCTCTGGTATTCTAGTTTGCTCTATTGGTTTTGACTCGGCTCGTTGTACTTCCCTGTTTCTCTGTTATCCCTTGACCCGGCTTGTCTCTCGCTCATCTGTCTTCTCGTTCCCTCGACCTCGGCTTGCCTCTGACTATTCTTTACTCTCGGTACGTTAGTCCGGCCATTCTAAGGCCCGGTATACGTACCTTTCCACTCTTTGTACTCTGCGTGTTGGATCCCTGTCCCGATCCTGACACTTATACCCCACCTCCTATAGATTGTAAGCTCATTTGAGCAGGGTCCTCTTCAACCTATTGTTCCTGTAAGTTATCTTGTAATTGTCCTATTTATGGTTACATTCCCCCCCCTCATAATATTGTAAAGCGCTACGGAATCTGTTGGCGCTATATAAATGGCAATAATAATAATTATTATTATTGGCATTTATATAGTGCCAAACTATTAAAATTTTGATAGGAGCAAGAGGTTAATGAGGATCCTGCTCTAACGAGCTTACAATAAAGAGCATATAATTTCAATATCCTTGGAAATATTTTAAATTATGGGACAATAGATTTAATATTAATTTCAACATATTAAAAGCAGCCTTGAAAAAAGTAATCAGTCCAATCTAGCTGTGTCTACCCTAACAGATACATTTTAAAAGGTCTTTTCTTTTTAAATGGGATAATCCTATACAAGCTTAAAAAAAAAAAAAGGATTTATATTGTAATACGAGCTCAGTCTCTGCAGGGCATGCATTCACCCTGCAAAGCAAAGCATTCTGGGGATGCTGTTGCAGGAAATCAGTGCAGAGCAAGCAGAGTGTGTGTGTGCCCGGAGATTTTGTTGTTTCTTGTTTGTTTAAAGAGTTATCCTCTGATCCTAAATAGGTTTTATAAAGACAGAAGATATTTGATGTATCATCCAAACTGACCACAATATACAGCAAAGCACTGGATACAAGGTAAGATGAGTTACTAGTTTTAATATGCCCATTACTATTCTATCTATTGCTATTTCTAAGGTGCATAACTTAATATTATGAATGGATAGCCGTATTCATACTATACCTTTGTTCAGCTATAAAGTCAACGTTAATAAATATTGTATTATGCATGTCATTTGTATATTTTGTGCTGAATTGCAGTGTACTTATATTTCTATGTCAAAAAATTATTGTAAAACAAAATTTGCTTCCCTTTATTTTTATCATTTATTTCACCAAACTCAAAGACAGCCAAGGGATGTTACAAATCCGATTTAAAACACAGAATCCAATTGATCCGTTTAAGTCTATTTTGAAATTGAGGAGAATTGGCAACGGGAACTGTAATTTTTAAGACGAAATAACTGAAATGGAACAAATCTCCAATATTTGTACTAAAATTTACGATTGTCCTGTCAATTTGTAAATGAATGAATGAACTCCTTAAAAGAGAGAACATCTAAAAATGTTATTGTCTTTATCAGTGGTTCTCAGGAAAATTTGCTAATTCCACGGGGCTACAAATATTTGGATGAGTGAGTGTTCCACACATGAAGAGCACTACAACAGTTGTGGACTGCAACTACCTCCATTCTCAGCCAGGTTAATTTGATGATTGTTATAGTTCATGGGATGCAAAGTGCAAATCCTCATGGCAAGGGCTAGGTAGAGAAATAGTGCCAAACCCTGTAAGTTCCAGAACAAAACCTATCCTAAATACTTTTCTCCCACAACTTTAAAGGGAAACAATAGTGTCAGGAAAACAAACTCGTTTTCCTGGCACTAAGCTTCCCCGTTTGTCAAGGCTCACCCCTTTTGTTACTTACCTGGGTCCAGCGTCAATGTTCCTCGGTGCTGGCTCAGCTCTGCCCACGCTACTCCCCCGCCGACATCCGCCGGCAGGGGAGACCTAATGCGCGTCAATGGCCGCGCACTTGTTAGGATTTCCCCTTAGGAAAGCATTGCTCAATGCTTTCCTATGGGGATTCCGGTGACGCTGGAAGTCCTCCTGCATAATGTGAGGATGTCCAGCTTCATTTTTCATCAGTCCCCCCTATGAAATGTTAGATTCTAAGAGATAAAACTTTATTAAGTTAGTACCAGGAAGACGTGTTAACCCAAAGGCACAGAAACCCTGTGGCCGCTAGCTAGGTGTTAATGCAAAGTGCAAGACTGTCCTTAGATCTGACCCTGATAGGCTAACTCATCCGTCAGTATGGCTCTCGAACACTTCACACCCATGGGTGTCCCATGGCAGCTAACCCACCACTTCTCCACACGGGGCCTTTACCATTCACTGACAGATGCTGTCCCTAAGCTAGTCCCTTCCTAGAATTCCTGCACTTTATCAACAAAAGGGATTGTTTGCAGCGGCAGACAGGGTGAGTTGATGTCTTGGAAATCTTGGTCATCAACTTCGAGATGGGTGAAAGTGGGTGCCGCTTGGTCAACAGTCTTCATGAGGGATTTTCTCAGACATGGGAGGATACAACAAAAGAGAAGAGCAAAGATAAAAAGAAAAATTAGTATAGCCATACCAATATGCATTAAAGCCTTTTGCCATCCTGTCATCCAACCAAACCATCTTTCCCAGGGATCTTTTATCCCAGAATTCCTTTTTAACTCTTCAGACAGGTCATTTAATTTCTCTATGGCTAATGTAACTTTACCATTAGGGCCTGTGTTTTCTGGGATATAGGTACAACATGTCATGGTGTCGGGCAAAATTTTACAAACCCCTCCTTTTTCGGCTAAGATCATATCTAGGGCCATTCTATTCTGAAAAGCCATTTGGGATGTGGCCTGCAACTGTTCGGCCAATCCCTGGAGGGCGTCTCTGGTATAATTAACAAAACGCTGTTGATTATAATAAATGTAATTTATCCAATTTAAATTCTTGTTTGTGGTAACTATGGCAAAAAGTGATTCAAATCCTGCAGCAACTTCATCTCTTGCTTTAAACTCATTGGGCACCCCCCTAGGCACTCCAATGGCATCAATATACACATGAGGATCAAAACTTCCTTTCACTGGGGCGTCACGGCATTCCATCCCGCCGCCCCCCAATGGTTACAATTGTGCCCCCATTGCTTGTCAACTACACAAACATATGGGTCTTTTGAATGAGGGATATCTCTGTAGATACTCTGGATTTGTGATGTGGGGAACGGGCATTCTACAATATCACAATAGTCAAAGGTGTAAGTAGCCACATGGGTGCACGATGAATTGTACCAGAAGGTATACCCACTAATATCTTTGGTGATGGCTACTTGCTGGGCCTTTATGAGGCTAATTAAGGAGAAGGTGTACCAGAGGTACATGCTTGTGCGGTATCTGCTTCCTCGGGGGCTGGAGATTTTTTGCAGTGGGAAGCGTGGATCCAATTTGGCCTACCGGCCAGTTTGACGGAGGTCGCGGTAATCAGGAGAACTTGGAATGGACCGTCAAATCTTGGTTCCAGGGTATTTTTCCGCACAAATTTCTTGACCAGAACCCAATCTCCGGGGAGCAGGTTATGGGTACCTGTATCCAATTCGGGATCTGGAATTGAAGAGAAAACTTGGGCATGTATTTTGTTCAAGGCACTTGCAAGTTCAGTTACATAATCTACTAAAACATCTGATTGGAGCTGTAACTGCTGAGGATAATAACAACCTAGTCTGGGTGCTGTCCCAAATAGAATCTCATATGGGGACAGTGAATGCTTCCCTCTAGGTGTGTGCCTAACACTAAATAAAGCTATTGACAGGCTTTCTGGCCAGGGCATTTTCGTTTCTTGTGACATTTTTAACATTCTGGCTTTTAGAGTGCCATTCATGCGCTCTACTTTACCACTACTTTGTGGGTGGTAAGGGGTGTGGAAGGCTAGGGTCACCCCTAGAGCAGTCCAAATTTCTTTAGTCACTGTTGCTGTAAAGGCTGGGCCTTGATCACTTTCAATGACTTCTGGGAGTCCGAACCTACATACTATCTCTGTAAGTAGGCGTCTTGCGGTTGTTTTTGCAGTGATATTGGCCACTGGGTAGGCCTCTGGCCATCCTGAGAACATGTCCACTATGACTAGTGCATATTCATGGGGCCCACTCTTGGGCATTTGGATGTGGTCAATTTGAATTCGCTGGAAGGGGTACATGGGCTTTGCCAGGTGTTTTGCAGGCACCTTGATTGGTCTTCCTGGATTGCATTTTGCACAAATGACACAGGCCTTACAGAAGCTGCTGATCAATGTTGTGATTCCGGGTGCTTCATAATACTTCTGTATGAGGGCGGCCATCAATTCCTTTGACAGGTGTGCAGGCCCATGTGCCCATTGGACAACTGCTGGATATAAATTTTTTGGAAGACAAAATTTGAAGTTGTTGTAATATACTCCGTCCTTTTGGACAGCTCCTTTCTTTTTCCATTTCTGGATTTCTTCAGGAGTGACTGCAGCTTGCTGTTCTCGCAAAATTCGCAAATCAGTAGGAAGAGTTTGCAGAGCAAAAATAGGGACTTCTTCTTCTTCTTGTCCGGACACTTCTTCATCCACTTCCTGCAGATCCCTGGCTGCTAGCTTAGCAGCCTGATCAGCCAAATGGTTGCCCTTTGCTTCATCTGTATCCAATTTCCCATGGGCCTTTACCTTCAAAACGGCCACTTCTTTAGGGAGTAGGAGGGCATCCATTAGCTTCTTGATTGCAGTACTATGCTTGACTGGTGTACCGGCGGTGGTAAGAAATCCTCTTGTCTTCCAAATTAGGCCGAAGTCATGTGCCACGCCCAGAGCATATCTTGAATCTGTATAGATGTTGGCACGTTTTCCTTCGGAAATTTTGCATGCTGAAGTCAGAGCCTGTAATTCAGCTTCTTGCGCAGACATTGCTGGCGGTAAGGATGATGATTTGATAACTTCATCTGTTGTGGTTACGGCATATCCTGTATGATATCTTCCTTCTTCATCAGCATATCTTGAGCCGTCCACAAACAGGGTAAAATCTGGATCTAGTAATGGATTCTCATGCACAGTTGGTAGGTGCACTGTCTCCATTTTCATCTGTTCAAAACAGTCATGAGGTGTTTCGGGGTCATAATCATTCACTATGACCAGATCTTGAAATTCTTTTTCTAGGAAGTGGCGTGGCCATGCTTCCAGAAGGTCAGTTGTTGGGTATTTGACAATACCATTTTCCTGTAGCTGTTCTTCATCCATGGTGGCCCATAACTTTGCCATGGGCCCAAGATCATTCCACGACCTTGTCTTCAATTTGGTAACAGGAATATGTGGGATAGCAGTATCCCAATGGCGGTAGAGGTAGTTAAGTTGTTGAGGTAGTTGGACCAAGACCATGCTATTGCCTTCAGAGTCACAATAGAAATCTTGAGCAGTGAGCTTCACATCAGTCCAGTGGTAAAGCTCATCTTCATAGCAAGGTTCGGGAGTAATGTTTGGTTTGTACCACATGGTACAGAAGGCGTAATCTGGGCCTTCACAGAGAGGCTTCTCATCTTCATAAAATGTCAAATGTGGATGCATGACTTTCTTGATACATCCACAAAGCAGGTAAATGTAGGTTTCATCCGTGATAAATCCATAATAGATACCCCCCTCAGGGAGTGGAAGAAGAGTGGATGGGTTAAGAACTTGACATCTTTGGATGGAAATGTTGTCAGGTAGAAGAAGATGGCACTGGAGGCGTAGGTGTCTGGCTGGAGACACGTGCTTGAGCTGGACTTGGTTGATGATGGCAGAAATGTCATGAGGGGCCAAAACAACCAGGGGGTGGCCAAGGACCAGGTCTGAGGTTCTTTCTATGAGCTCTCTTGCAGCAAAAACAGCCCTGAGACAGGAAGGAGTCCCTCTGGCCACAATGTCCAGTTGACATGAGAAATATCCAATAGGCCTCTGGCGGCCTCTTAAGTCATTAGTTTGGGTAAGAACTCCTGTTGCGTGGCCTTGTCTTTCAGAGACAAATAATTTGAAAGGTTTGGAGTAGTCAGGTAGGCCCAAGGCAGGAGCAGAAGCAATGGCACGTTTGAGAGCATTGAAATTGTCCAGAGCTTCATTAGTCAAACAGAAAGGGTCAGACTTAAGTGCGTCATAGAGAGGTTGCATGAGCAGGGAGGCTTCTGGGATCCATGCTCTGCAGTAGGAAATGAGGCCTAGGAAGGCATGGAGAGATTTTGAAGTCCTTGGAGTTGGAATATCCAGTACAGCTCTTACCCGGTCCCGAGTAAGATGTCTGGTACCTTGAGATAGGCAATGTCCAAGGAAAACTACTGAGGGTTGGCAGAACTGTAGCTTGATGAGCGAAGCTTTGCATCCTTGTTCTGCCAAATAACAAAGAAGACTAATTGAGCACTTTTCAGTAGTGGGTATATCATCTCCACAGAGCAGCAAATCATCCACATACTGGAGCAGAACAACTTCTGGGTGCTCAGCTTGCCATGGGTCAAGGATGGTGGCCATGGCCTTTGCAAATTGACTTGGAGAATTTTGTGCCCCTTGGGGCATGACAGTCCAGGTATACTGTTGCATCTCATGGGTGAAAGCAAACAGGTATTGGCAGGATGGGTCCAGTGGGACACTGAAAAAGGCATTTGCTAGGTCAATGACTGTGAAAATTTTTGCAGATGGTGGGACTCCAGAGAGCAGAGTATGGGGATTTGGTACAAGAGGGGTGTCCAGGACAGTGGCTTCATTGACGGCACGGAGATCCTGAACCATCCTGTACTTCTCTGGCTCACCTTTTGGAGTTTTCTTTTTCACAGGAAATAGCGGGGTATTGCATTCAGATTTACATTTTACCAAGGCACCCTTCTCCAAGAGTGCCTTGATCTGGGTAGAAATGGCTGCAGCCTGTGCTGGTTTTAAAGGATATTGTGGTTTTCTTGGTAACTTAGCTCCTGGGATAAGCTTTACCACCACAGGGGGAACATTTAGGTGACCTATGTCCTCTGGGCCTGAGGACCATAACTTGGCGGGCACCTGTGTTTTTAATACTTCTGGGAAATTGGACCTTAATTCTGCTGCTTCCTCACGGGGCTTTTCTAAATGCAGCATCAGAGGCAATGAGCACAAGGCTGAGGTGTCTGATTCAGATAGGGGTGTAGACATTTCTACCTGACCGTCTGGGGTAAAGGTGATAGAGGCTTGCAGGCGTGAAAGAACATCAGCACCTAACAGGTTAATTGGGCATGTGGAGGATACCACAAAGCGAGCAAGCAGGCTAGAGCCAACTCGTAGTGGAGTTGTTAGAGGGCTATGCCTTGGCTGGCCATCTACTCCAACACAAGAAACATCAATATTGGACAGGAAGGATGGGTCTGGCAGGTCTTGTTCTCGCAGAACACTACGGGCTGCACCTGTGTCAACCAGAAATGTGGTAGGGTGGCCTTCAATGGGCAAAGTCACTGTGGCAAGTGGCCCCCCCTTATCCCCTGTAGACACTGCCATTACAGGGGTTACAGACACAGGCTTGCCAATTTCCTAATCATCGGGTTCCTCAATTATCGGAACCTCTTTCTCGGCCTTGGGGGCCGGGGCAGGCCTGGATGGCTTTCTTGGCTCTCTCTTGGGTTCTGGGCAATCACTTTTAAAATGTCCCTTAGCCTTACAATTAAAGCAATGGCCATCCTCCGGTCGGACGCCCTTGGGAACAGGGGTAGAGCGGGAGACCATGAGAGGAGCTGAAGTGGGTCTTCTTGGGGTCTGAGCAGATTCTAACCCTCTGGCAACTAAGAGCAGGGTATCCAGAGGAACAACCTTATATTCTGGGCGGGCAGCAATGATTCCCTTGCGTATAGAGTCTTTAACACCTTGGACAAACGCACCTGACAGCATTTGTGAATGAATCTTGTCAGTAAGATCAAACCCCAAATCTGTAAACATTTGATACAGTCTTGCGTGAAACCTTTCCACTGATTCTCCTTTATCTTGAATAACATCAGTAAGGCCAGCAGCCTGATCTGCAAGTTTGTCCTTAGCCCATTCTCTTAATTGGGTGCAAAAGGTTACCCCGGAGGGGTAATCAACATCACTGGAAAGCAAATCTGTACTGAGGTGACGGGCCATGCTTGGCCAATATGCATCCCCTGCTTTAATAGCACAAATGCTGAGTAGATCACGCCATGCGGCGGAATAAGTCTTTTGAATTTGAACTATCCCTCGGTAGAAGGGCATAGGCTGCTTTTCTGGGTCAGGGAGTGATTTCATTAGAGCACTAGCTTGAGTGGGGTTGAAAGCAACATATTTAGGAGGGGCCCGTTCTCCCCGACCCTTGTGGCCGAAGGGGTCATCGATAGAACGATGAGCTGAGGCTCCCGCAGCAACCTCCGATGAGACATGGGACACCCTGTCCTCCTCTTCGTCATCGAATTCTATGATATTGGCTCTCTTACGCGGTGCAGGGCCCGCGTGAGGTGAAAGGATCGGGGGTTGGGAAAGAGCCCCAGATGCAGGGGTGGCTAGCGAGTCATAACCTGGGGACAGGTAGTCACCGGGGATTACCGGCATCAGGGCTGAACTGGGGGCCGCCATATTGGAGGCGGGGAAAGGTGTTGCATTAGGATTAAGGGAAGAAGTGGCGGCCATGTTTGATATGGGCACTTCCGGGGCAGACTGAGCCGGACTGGGCATGACCGGAACCTGGGGAGTGGCTTGGGGAAAGGGAGGGTAACCGGGGTAGGGCAGGGCCATGGGATATGGGAAGGGGTAGGGCCAGGCAGGGGAGGGCAGAAGAGTAGGGTGGGTAGGTACATTTAAGGAGGTAGGATATTGGACTGGGGCGGAGCTGGTTATGGGAGGAGACAGGACGGGATTGGTAGGGATGGGTGCAGAAGGAGGAGTCGGAGCAAGGGAGGGAGGGGTAGTTAGTTGGGCGGATGCTGACGGGAGGGGATTAGCCATGGAGAGGGATTGCAGGGAGGAAATGGCAGATGAGATGTTAGGATTAGGCATGGAAGGGAGCGTGGGGATGGATGAGGATGATGGGACTGTTAGAGAAGGGGAAGGGGTAAAGAAAGATCCGTCAGAATTCAGGACCGGGCAGACAGGGGAGGTGATGGGATGGGATTCGGGAGGATTGGGAGTGGGGAACATAGTCAGCTGGCTATCACCTATTGCTGACTGAACCTTGGGGATAGACATCCCCTGGGCGCCATTTTTTTACATACTTTTGCCATCTTCTCAACACCTTTAACCATCTCTTCACCCTCTCTGTTCTCTACTAAATCACATGCTAACCAGCCCTTGCTGGGCTTATCTAAATCCTGTCCCATAGTCCCTTTACCCCTATACCAGCGTCCTAGATATAGAGAGAGAGAAGGAAAATTGAACAGGAACGTCTACAATGCTCGACTGCCACCCGAGAACCGTGGGACTTTCTCAGGTGCGTCTTCCCAAAACGTAGACCAGTCACTGAATCCGCCTACCCGGGGTGGTAGACACGGATTGGAGCGAAGTGAGAAGTGTGTGACCAATCACTTCTCTTTTAAGAGGAATGGGAGTGGATAGTATAATAATATAGAAAGTGTAGAAAAGATGAAAGGCAAGGAAAAATCCTTAGAGACAGACACAGGAGTTCATGAGACTCCTCATTAAACAAACAAGACAACAATACAGTTGAAATACAGTGCATGCATCACAGTTCAAATAAAATCAACAGTAATTCCTTTCCTTTACTCGTGTGCTTACTCCAAAGTCACCTCCCTCAATCCCGTAGTGTCTCCACTACCTGCAGCCGCGGAAAACAACTGACACCGGTCCGAGTTCCGCCAGCCTCCCTCGACACAGCAGCCCACTAATAGTGTCTGCGCTACCCTCACCCTTGTAGTGCCCCTATAAAAACCCACTTTATAAGTCTCACTACTCCGTGGCGATGAAAACAGCAATGCCTGCCCGAATTCATCCACCACAAATACAAATCTGTTTTCCTGGCACTGCAGGTCCCCTCTTCCTCCCACCCCCCATCCCAGGTTGCTGAAGGGGTTAAAAACCCTTCAGCGACTTACCTGTATCCAGCGCCGATGTTCCTCAGCACTGGTTCAGGATCCGCCCACGCTCCTCCCCCGCCGACGTCATCCGACGGTGGAGACCTATTGCGCATGCATGGGTGGCGGCGGGGGAGACCTAATGCGCATGCGCGGCAATACCGCGCACGCGAATTAGACCTCCCCATAGGAAAGCATTGAAATGTGCTTTCAATGCTTTCCTATGGGGATTTCAGCAACGCTGGAGGTCCTCACATTGAAAATCTGTGCTATAAACCAGGAAGTGCCCTCTTGTGGCTGTCTAGTAGACAGCCACTAGAGGAGGAGTTAACACTGCAATGTAAATATTGCAGTTTATGAAAACTGCAATATTTACAGTTGCAGGGTTAAGGATAGTGGGAGTTGGCACCCAGACCACTCCAATGGGCAGAAGTGGTCTGGGTGCCTGGAGTGTCCCTTTAAGGATATAATTTTTCAATGTAGGGTAATAGCTTCTGGATCCAAGAATTAATCTGACTGCCATTCTAGGGTCAAGAAGGAATTTTCTTTCCTAGTTTGTTGCAAAATTGGAAGTGCTTCAAACTGGGTTTTTCTTTTGGTGTTTTTTTTTTTGCCTGCTGAACTTGATGGACGCAAGTCTCTTTTCAGCTATGTAACTATGTAGTGGTCTCAGTGCAGTAGCTGCTTTTAGACAAGGTATTCCTTCTCATATTCCTCATTATTTTTTGTTGATTGATTCAGCATTATGGGCTATATTAACCGCGCCCCATCAATAAGACAGTATATGATGATCTTACAGTAACAGCTCTGCAACATTACCTCCCAATTTTGAGGATTATTCAATAATGCAATAATACTGCTCCATATCTGTGCTTGGCATGGGTCTATGGTAGGAACCCAGTAAGAACGAAGATAATTGTTAACAAGGATTATGTAGCTGTTTTTTTTATTTTATTTTTAAACTGAATTTAAAAAAACAAAAAATACCGGTACTTAAATACTCACAGGTTCCATGCTGAAGAAATATTGTTGCGTGGGGATAGGGAATGAAGGATTATTACATTAAAGGGACACTATAGTCACCTGAACAACTTTAGCTTAATGAAGCAGTTTTGGTGTATAGAACATGCCCCTGCAGCCTCACTGCTCAATCCTCTGCCATTTAGGAGTTAAATCCCTTTGTTTATGCACCCTAGTCACACCTCCCTGCATGTGACTTGCACAGCCTTCCATAAACACTTCCTGTAAAGAGAGCCCGATTTAGGCTTTCTTTATTTGAAGTTCTGTTTAATTAAGATTTTCTTATCCCCTGCTATGTTAATAGCTTGCTAGACCCTGCAAGAGCCTCCTGTATGTGATTAAAGTTCAATTTAGAGATTGAGAAACAATTATTTAAGGTAAATTACATCTGTTTGAAAGTGAAACCAGGTTTTTTTTTTCATGCAGGCTCTGTCAATCATAGCCAGGGGAGGTGTGGCTAGGGCTGCATAAACAGAAACAAAGTGATTTAACTCCTACATGACAGTGAATTGAGCAGTGAAATTGCAGGGGAATGATCTATACACTAAAACTGCTTTATTTAGCTAAAGTAATTTAGGTGACTATAGTGTTCCTTTAAATTTTACTACAAGTGCATCCTCGCTATCAACTTTGTATGGCAGAATTGTATTCCAAGACTTGCATCATGGTGTTGCATTTCTGCAGATTCTCGTTAATATAAAATGAGCCTCTGAGGAAGATCCTGCCAGGATAGGACAGGACAGCTCAGACACATCAGTCAGCATGAATTACAGGCCCTGCATTTCCTCTGAAAATGAATGCTTTTACGTACCTTGTTTGGGGAAGTGTTGAAACCCAGTATGCTGATCCAATATGTCATCATGGATACCTTTTAAGACTGTTAATTGTTCATGTGTGACTAAAAATGTCCTCCTTGCCCACATGCAGTTATTTTGCACCTTACAGATTAATAAACTCCCAGGCAGGAAAAAGGAGACTATAAATATTTTCATAGCCAAACGAGGAAGTAAGGCTTCTTTAAAGCAGTTTAACACTAAATAAGAGTCACTGGCGACCCAGAGACTCAGCCTTAAACAGCAGTGTGGTTAAGGCAAGGTTACACTCTTCCTTCTAGCCATACTCATTTATAGGTGCAATTGAAATTCTGATAGGCTGAAAGAGGTCAGCTGGCACTCTCAGCCAATCACAGTAACTCATTGCTGTTGAGGCCAGTGTTTCCCAATTAGCCCAAGCAGCACAGAGGGCGATGGGCTGCTGGGGGCTCTTGGGTAGCATTAAACCATTAAGAACTGTTTAACACTGAATTAAAGGAAAGTACCAGGGGACTCCAGACACTTTCACTAGTTCAATGAGATGAAGCAGTTATAGTGAGTACAGTGTCCTTTTAAACAAAATTATTCTTACTTACCTTATTTCCTAAGCCGCGCTTGTGTCTCCATAGTTCCTGCTCAGCCCCAGGTGAGATCATCAGTGATGTTGGTCTTGGACAAAAAACTCATAACCTCTGCTATTAAACATCCATATGCTTTTATTTCATTTTCAAAACAATTGTACATATCGATAGTAACAAGTAGTACAATAAGTGTAGAATGTAGAATTACAATATTAATAATACAATAAAAATGAAAACCAAAAACTAACAAAGAAAAAAAAAACATAGTTTACATCCATGTAGTTACTAACATATAGTAATAAAAAAGGGGGTGGGGAGGAGTACAAGTATTTCAAATATGTTTTGTATAATTATGTTTTTAAATTATATTCTACATGGTAATTATTATAAGAAAATAAAATATTTTGTTTTGTCAGGTGGGAAACATGGTCAAAGTTTGTACTGAAGCCTAATTTTATCTTCCCAAGCTATCCATTCTTGTTTTAGAGTAGATATTTTTTCAGACGGAATACGAAGCGCTAGTTCATAACGTCTGTTATCAAAAAACATTGACAACTTAATTCACCGATGGTGTAACAGGTGATTTCCAATACTTTGGAATTGTTGATGTAGCTGACATCAGAAGGTGACCCAGCATAATTATTTTAAAATGCGGTAAATTAGGGAGATTTTTTAAATAGACAGAGACTTGGAGATAAAACCACGTTGAATTCTGTAATACTATTGATTAATGGATGGATTTCTTGCCAATATCGGACGTTATCCAAATTAAATTTGATTTAGTATTGCGGCATTGATCGCGTAATGATAATGGATAAGGTTTGGCAAACCCATACCTCCACTAATCCTGAGCTTTTGTAAAATGGATCATTTAATCCTACTTGTTTTTTTGCTCCAAATGAATGTTATAAGGGCAGAGTGAACATTTAGAAAAAAAAATAAAGGTAAAGAAAGGGGAATTGTCCTGAGAAAATATACAATTATTGGAAGGAGAGTCATCTTAACCTAATTAATCCCACCTAACCAAGACATTTCAACACTACACCGTCTCTCTAGATCTTCCCTAAGCTTGGACCAGATCTTACCCAAGTTACACCTATGCATCTTGGACAGGTTCTTGCACAAGTTAATGCCCAGATAAGAAATATGAGTCCCTTCAGTCAACGTCATACAGTTCTTTCATAGTGTTTAACTTATACTATGGTACAAAATATTGTAGAGCTTGTGTTTTATTTGTATTTAACTTATAGAATGAAATTTCACATAATTCTTGCAGAATAGACCTCAATGGAGTTAACTAGGTCAATGCGATCCGAAAAGGTCAATTTTATGTTCCTTATCCCCCACTACAAAGCCCTTAATATCTGCGGACTGGCGTATCATATCAGCCAAGGGTCCCATCGCCAACACAAATAGAAGTGGTGACAACAGACACCCCTGTCTGGTTCCATTAGATAGCATAACATTACCTGACATATATCCCGCTGCAGATACTCTTGCTGTTGGTTGACAGTTTAACGCGAACACAGCCATGATGAAAGGATTAGGTAAATTGAATCACGACAGAACTTTCATAAGGTAATCCCAATTAATTCTATCAAACGCCTTCTCCGCATCCAAAGGGAGGAGCAAAGAAGGTGTTTGCTCTAGCTTAATTTGGTGGATTATATTAATAAAATGGTGCGTGCCATCAGGTGCATGACAAATTACAATAAAGCTCACCTGGTCTTTGTCAATCAGGTACAGGATAATTTAAGTTCATTTTCCAGAATCTTGGAGTATATTTTAGTATCATTGTTTGTTTATTAATGAGATGGGACGAAAATTTTAGCACGCAATGGGTGCTTTGCCAGGTTTAGGTAATGTCACTATTTGGGCGTTTAAGGCCCCTCCCAGGATTTCTCCTATAGGAGTGCGGAGTTTAAATGCCAGAGTTTAAATGCCAGAGAAAGATCTATAATATGACATTGTGAAACCGTCAGGACCCGTGGCCTTACCAGTCAGGGTCATATTAATAGCGTCTGCAATTTCTGTTGAAGAGATGAGTGAATTTAGTATGTTTAATTTGTATGTTGAAATTTGATTCAAAGAAACCCTATCCAAAAATTAGCATATTTGTTCAGATGTTGTTTGTATAATATTAGGATCAAGGGCCAAATTGTATAATTTTTTTATAATAGTCCGCAAACATATATTGCTAATTCTAACAGGGTGAGTAATCTTAACTCCCTCGTCATTAATTAAATGCTGAGTTCTAGATTGGGAGATTCTGTGGTGTAATTTAGAGGCCAACAAAGATGAGGCCTTACCTTTGGCGTAAAAAACTTGTTTTAATTTCTTTACCATTAAGGCTGTGTATTCCTACTGAAGAGCGTTAATCTTATTTTTAACATCGAGGATCATTGCAGCAAGGGACGAGGAAGGGCCAAATTTGTTTGCCAGATTATAGAGTTATAGAGTTATACAATTCTTTTTCCAATTCTCTTACATTTTTCGATCTCATTTTCTTCAAATATGAAGCCCTTTGTATAAAGTGTCCTTTATGAGTGTTCCATAATGAAGTAACAAGTAAATTTGGATTTGAATTTTCCCTATATTTTTTTTTAAACTCGCAGTTTATTAAAATATGCAGTGAATATATAAGAGAATTCCCCACAACACTCAATACATGTATTTTACTTCTAATCTCTCCTCTGCTTATTTTTATATTTATTGGTTTTTATTTTTAGTGGTTTTTTTTCCCCTAGTAATTCTCGATAATGGAGTGAGTTGAATAAGGACACATACATGGGCCAGGGAATGGATCAAATCAGATCCTGCTGATTACTAGGAAATTCTAAGAACTTCCACATTTATTTTGTTTAACTCTTTTAAACGTCATCTTCGTTAAGTTCTTTTCAGAGCTAATGTTTCTGGCGAAGCTTAAAGTCAAGGTTTAACACCTAAGATGCTGCCTGGCTTGGGTGCCTGTTTCTTTTCTGTTTGATCATTGTACTGAGCAGAAAAGGGAATCCTTGATCATTGAGTGCAGGCTTACTCCATGCAAGAACTTTAAGGAACACTGTAGTTACTATGGCCAATTTATCTTGTTGAATTGCTTATAGTGTCTGAAGTCCCCTGGCACATTCCCTCCATTTTCGAGGAATTTAACATTTAACAAGGGTCCCTGCCCACCCACAGTCCTAATGGGGGTCTGGATAAGGCAGAGATTACACACTTTCTTGTAGTCCTATCAATTCATGTCAGCAATGGTTTTAGACAAGCTCTGATTGTGTGTGTGGGGGGGGGGGGGGGGGGTGGGGGGGAGGGGTGTAGTGTGTGTGGCAATGTATGTATGGGGGGCTGTGTGTGTATGGGTGGGCAGTGTATGTGTGTGTGTGTTGGACAATGTGTGTATTGAGGGGCCGTGTGTAAATGTGTATGGTGTGTGTGGGGCAATGTGTGTATGGGGGGCAGTGTGTGAATGTGTATGGGGGGCAGTGTGTGAATGTGTGGTGAGTAGGGTAGGGAGGCTTTCTTATAAAAAAATATATATTTTTTATTTTTTTTAAATAAATGTATTTCTCAATCCCTGATGGTCTGTGGGGAATCCCTGGTGGTCCCATTGGGTAGAGTGAACTCTAGCCCGCAGCTCCAGGGCTAGAGTTCACTCTCGCGAGATCCGGAGCGTTACCATGGTAACCGCGGCAACACTCTGTACTCACGAGAGAAGGACCCGGAGGAGCTGCAGCCTGAGCTCCCAGGTCCTCTCTCCCTCCATCCCCTGCTGGCTGCCAGCACGGTGCCTGCAGACCGGGGAGGGAGATCTTTGATCTCCCCTCCGGTCCGTGAAGGCACATTGCAGGACTGGCGCTTGGACAGTGCCAGCTCTGCATTAGCCGGCAAGGGAGAGCCTCAGGGGTGCCAGTGATTACTAGAGCAGCATTACTTTTGTGTTGTGACTTCTGACACACTAGAAGCAAGCCTCCCAACTATAACGGGTTTGGTGGTACAATACGAATGTTGAGCTTCTGTTCCACCATTCCTGGTTTGTTTTGTGCACTCAGGGAACTGTCTCCAGGAAACATAGCGTGCTAAGGGCACTATGCTAAGGGCACAAGGACCATGCAAAGAGCACTGCAACAGAGCTTTCTGCATGGTTTGCCCTGAATGGGGCAGTCCAACATGATTGGCAGTCAGTCTGGTTTAATTTAATAATTTTCCTTTTTAACTATAGAGAATTTCTTCTGAATTAAATAAATAAAATCCATCAGTTTATTAGTTTGTAATAAATCACTAGATGGCGCTATAAGTTGCTAAATGTTGCAGACGAGCAGGTTTGTATTTTCGAATACTGTTATAGCTGCAGTGGATATAAGGCACAGGAGTGCCCTAGAGCACCCCGGTCACCAATGTAAGTAGTCAAACCATATTAGAATGGTTTGATTTCTGTCCCCGGATCTGGTTGGCACCATTCCCTGCTTCCTCACAGTTTGAAGTGAGAGCCAGAAACACCTGCAAGGAGGACCAGATCATTTGATGAGAGAACCAACTGATCAGGCTTAGCTAAGTGAAGTGAAGAGTGTTTGGAGCTGTGCCCGGCAGAGCCCATGTAAAAAAGCCCAACCATTCTAAAATGTGCTCTGTAGTAGTTATGGTGCTTAGAGTGTTCTTTTAACCTTGTCTAATTACCAGATGACATTGTTTTGTAAAAGGTCGATCATGCATTATAGCTTTGTAACTGTCTTTCTGTGGGTGTTACAGTGTTTTGCACACACAACCACTAAGGGAAGTCCAAATGCAAGCACAACATAGTCAGAAACAAATGTTAGATAAACAGACAAACATATACTTTTTATTTAATGTGGATCCCAATCCAATTTCCCCTCAAAAGCTTTTATTAAAGGGACTATCTGAGGACCTTAACAAATATAGTTGTAGTAATTATGATGCAATGAGGCTGTGGGGGTAAGCTCTCCATTTTAGTTTCTGAATCCATCAGAACTGTTGCCCACCTTCTCTATCCAGCATCATAATGAGACATTTTGCTTTTATTTCTACTTGTATATTTGCTTCTTCGTGGTGTATAGTGATAACCTGTGAGTACTGCAGTCTGCGCTATTGCTGCAGCCTTTATTTTTTACTTCTTTATTGGCAAGTGATAATATTACATATGCAATCATTAGTTGAGATACATATTGCCTGTTTCAATTAAAAATGTTACATTTACAATCCACTTTTCCGTATTGTATTGATACCGGAGAAACTGACGGAAGCCAAGCACAGAGAGATGGACACAGGTTTCTTCAGGAAGGAAGAGATTCTTTATTCGGTTCACCGATCGGGACTCAGAGGGACTAATGTCACCAAAATACAGCAAGTTCTGAGCCCCGGACAATAGTGCAGGCTCCTTATATAGGCATATAACTCCTCCCATATTAAGCTCCACCCGCACATTCTCTTGACCAATCAATACAAATAAGAATTAACTTCCTGCTTGACCGCATGGCCTGTCCAGCACAATGGAGGAGGGGAATACTATATCCTGTATTCTCGCACATGCTCCGTACACTACTGATCGTATCTTGCCACGTGCAACTAACTGATCGATACGTCAGCATATGCACGTACACATGCCACGTGGTAATCTCGGCCTACTAAATGTATTTTTACCGAGATTCCACCACAGTATGTAATGTACAATACCTTGTGTTCTCCGTACCCTTCCATTGAGAGTTTTATGTGCATTAACATCATCATTGAAGTACTTCAGTTTTTCCGACATAGACTGTGCTAGAATAAGGAGGCACTATATCCATACCCATGTGTTTAGCTGAGTGGATTGCACAAATAAAAAATGTAAATTAACATGACTGGTAAAGTAAACTGAGAAAAAAGAGAGAACTAAACCCGCGGCACCGGAAAATGTGCTGCTACGGCATCTCCGTGCCGTGCCCATTCTTAGCGCAAGTTGTTAAAGGGACACTCCAGGCACCCACACCACTTCTGCTCATTGGAGTGGTATGGGTGCTAACTCCCACTATTCCTAACCCTGCTACTGTAATTATTGCAGTTTTTTTATAAACTGCAATAATTACATTGCAGGGTTAACTCCACCTTTAGTGGCTGTCTACTAGACAGCCAATAGAGGTCACTTCCTGGATTATAGCAAGGATTTTCCTTGCTAGAGCGTCGCTGGACGTCCTCACGCTGTGTGAGGACCTTCAGCGTCGCTCATTTCCCCATGGGAAAGCATTGCAATTCGTTTTCAATGCTTTCCCTATGGGGAGCACTAATGCACATGTGCGGCATTGCCGCGCATGCGCATTAGGTCTCCTCGGCCGGTGGGCGGGATCAGTCTCGCCCACCGGCTGACGGAATTAGAGGGAGGAGCGGCGCGGAGGAGGAGGCAGCGACGAGGGACATCGCCGCTGCCTCAGGTAAGTGACTGAAGGGGTTTTCACCCCTTCAGTAACCGGGGATTGGGGGGTGGGAGGGAGAGGGACCCTCCAGTGCCAGGAAAACAGATTGTTAGTCACAAAAGTATGTGTTAGTCACAAAATTTTCTCATTGGTCCCATACTTTGTTGAAGGTTTTCAGGGAGTTTCTTACTTGGGCCGTCAGTTTGTCCATTAGATCAGTGCTCCCCAACCTTTTTATCGCCGCGGACCGGTAAACGTTTGATAATTTTTTCCGTGGCCCGCTTGTTTTGATTTAATAAGACAAAAAAAAAAACAGTGAAAAAAACAGTAGTATACCAACTAGACTTAATTAATCAATCTGCTAAATTGAAGGGGGTCCAGGTGAACCTCACTAACACCCAAAGTGATAAACCAGAGAAAAAAAGTGGAAAACACCTTCAAATGAGCATGTAATCAATACAACCTGGAGAATATATCCAGAATATGAATATTCAATATGAGAATATAGTGCAATCTGAAATAATAAAAACATATATATCATAGCGTAATACAGTTTAAATAAAATAATAGGAGTGTAAAGCTAGATATTAAACTCACAAACGAAAATGCAAATCAGGCCTCTCACCCCCCTGGGGTATATAAGTATATGTCTTGATAGTAGATCAAAGACGAAGTATGTCTTAAAGAAATGGATAAAAAGAGCCATACATGGTGAAGTATGTATAAAATAGTAAAAAAAATATTTATTGGGAGCACTTACAGACATAAAATGGTAGTAGGCATATCTCCACTCTCAGTGGAACTGGATGGCAGTGTAGAAATAGACAGCACAAATCCAATTCGAAGTAGTAGAGAGCAGGAACAATGGATCAGCATACAAGTAAAAATAAAATATAAATTAAAATAGCAAGCAATAAAGTCCAATATCCAACGCGTTTCGTCCAGGTAAATAAAGGACTTCTTCAGGGATATGTAGAGAATCATCCGTGGAGGAGCTTCTTATACCCATCGCAATCTTCTTTCATGCCGTTCACCGGCAGCGTGCGTTCCAGATTGGAACGCAAGAGGGAACTTCCTGTATCGTCCGTCTTTCAAATTGCGCATGCGTGAAAAGACAAAGTTCTATGCGCTCGAGAATCAAGCGCGTTGATGCGCATGCGTGAGGTCTGAATAAAGAGAAAATGTACACAACAGGCGAACATGTCGCCATATGGATAAATACCAAGATCCACATACTGTAAAAAACCTATTTAAGCAAACCGGAACTAGAATAGGAACAAAGAAGTATATGTGAAGCCAATAACAAATAAATATGGCTATAAATCGTTACCAGGGGGGGCGGGGCCTGACCGCAGAGCCGAACGGTCGACATCCTTGTGGGCTCCTGCATGACTCCGCAATTTAACCGGTTTTCCCCGACCCAAACGCGACTTAAGCGGGCCGATAGAGCCAGCAATCGATGGGGAATGCCGAGAGGAACAGAATGATGCCCCTCAAGCGGCGAAACGAGAGTTTTATGCCCGACGGCCGTCGGAGGCCTAGTCAACGGGCGGGAGCAAGAGAGACGGCCGCTCTCCCCCCGCCAGGACTGGGGGCTTCGCTGTGGACAGATCCCTGTCCCCCCCCCCTGGACCGGTGGGGGTCATCCCGGTCCTCCAGCATAGGACACGTTCCCCTGGGACACAGACCCGTGCCACGCAGCCATGACAGCACCACGAGGCCTGGCCTGGCCAAGATGGCAGTCGACAAAGAGGCTCCTCTGCAACAGCGGAGCGATGAGGACTGGGCGGCGGCATTCCAGGCTAAATTCGACGCAATCTGCCAGCGCTTCTGGGACCGCATCGAGGATGGGAGCCCACGACCTGTACAGGTACCTGCCTCAACGGCACGAAGCCGGTGCGCCCCCCTTATCGCACAGACGGGCCATCCGACCCCAGCACAAGCACCGCGAAAGCGGTTTAAAGATACGGAGACCCGGAAGATAACACACAGACCGGGTGCATCCAGCACAAACCCGCCCCACAAAAGCCGGGCACAGGCGTCACAGAAGCGGGTGAGAGGATACTGCAGTCCGCCCATCACAAAGGGGGGCCCCAACAGACCGCTAACTCTAGGGCGCCCCTGCCAGACAAAACCCCTGCCGACACCACCCGCCAGCCGAACAGGCCTGAGGGGCAGAGACACCGGGCCACCGGGTACACATCTGACGAAACACAACTCCTCACCACAAACAGGACTGGAAAAGCCACGGCAGACTAGCACCCGCAAGTACAGCACTCACCCCTGGTGGCTGATGCCTCTGACTACGCTGAAGAACTTTAATTCTTTCCCAGACCGTACAGAGTCCCTGCTCTGTACCCTCATGCTGGACAGGTCGGTATGCCGGGTGGGCATAGGATGAAGGGGCTAACTTAAAGGAACACTATCACCGCTGGCAGCAACTCACAGCCCGGACACCCACCTCGCAATATGTGTTCCTATTTGAACTGTCAACGACAAATCTTATTTAGCATTACCCGGACATGCATGTTATTAGTTTCACGCAGTATGTTTAGCATATGATTAGATTACCTGACCCACCAGCACTAGCCTGCTCACATAACTAGCGCACTGCATTCACTTTTGTAGTTTACCAGCGTGATACGTTGATTACGTTCAGTTTCATTATTATCATTTACTCTAATCTCTTTTAATTTTTTGTCATTAATGCGCTACGAAGACAAACACCTAAACAACCAGCCTGCTCCATATCTTAAGCGCAATCAGCACTGTTCTATGCATGCCTAGCTTAGCCTGCTATATCATGAAAACAAAGTTTAATAGCTTGATACCCTAGATAACAATATTTAAGCGAGAGATAACAGTATCAAAGCTAGAGATAGAGATAACAGTATTGAAGCGAGAGATGACAGTATTGAAGCGAGAGATGACAGTATTAAAGCGAGAGATGACAGTATTAAAGCGAGAGACGACAGTATTAAAGCGAGAGATAACAAATATTAAAGCGAGAGATAACAGTATTAATGCGAGAGATTACAGTATTAAAGCGAGAGATAACAGTATTTAGCCATAGCATGTTACTATACATAAAATGAGGTTGATAATCTTAGGAGACGTTGATAATATGTTATGACGACCCTATCCTGTACAACTTTTGAAAGTCTCCCTCTCTTTTTCTGTACCCCTATAATCACATGCCTCAACAAAAATAAAGAATTAAAAAAAAAAAAAAAAAAAAAAAAAATAAATCGTTACCAGAATAGATGAATATATATTTAAAGACAAAGACATTATTTTAAACATGTATTTAGAAACTAAGGTATTATATAGAACATACCTAGAGAGATAAAAAAATAATAAATAATAAAATATAGAAATAAAATACAGCAAAAAAATATATAATAATACTATCAAAGAAGAAAAAAAAAAACCGTCACATATATTAAAAAAACACGCAGACACATACATAGTCAGAAAATCACAAACACAGTCACATAAAGACATAGACATGTGTGTATGTGTGTGTGAGCGGTGCAGTGTGTATGTGAGGGTGGCAGTGTGTGTGAGAGTTGCAGTGTGTGTATGTTTGGGGCGGTGTGTGTATGGGGGCAGTGTTTGTGGGGCAGTGTGTGTAGTGTGTGTATGGGGGCAGTGTGTGCAGTGTGTCTATGGGGGCAGTGTTTGCGGGGCAGTGTGTGTAGTGTGTGTATGGGGCAATGTGTGTAGTGTGTGTATGGGGCAGTGTTTGTGGGGCAGTGTGTCTATGGGGGCAGTGTTTGCGGGGCAGTGTGTGTAGTGTGTGTATGGGGCAGTGTTTGTGGGGCAGTGTGTGTAGTGTGTGTGTGGGGCAGTGTGTGTATGGGGCAATGTGTGTACTGTGTGTATGGGGCAGTGTGTGTAGTGTGTGTATGGGGCAGTGTTTGTGGGGCAGTGTGTGTAGTGTGTGTATGGGGCAGTGTTTGCGGGGCAGTGTGTGTAGTGTGTGTATGGGGCAGTGTTTGTGGGGCAGTGTGTGTAGTGTGTGTATGGGGCAGTGTTTGCGGGGCAGTGTGTGTAGTGTGTGTATGGGGCAGTGTTTGTGGGGCAGTGTGTGTAGTGTGTGTATGGGGCAGTGTTTGCGGGGCAGTGTGTGTAGTGTGTGTATGGGGCAGTGTTTGTGGGGCAGTGTGTGTATGGGGGGTAAGGAGGGTAGGGAGGCTTTTTTTATATTTATTTAATTAAACTTAATATATTCATGTCCCCCCTCCCTCCTCTCCCCCCTCTTACCTTTACTGTGAGGAGGGGGGACATTTCTTAGTCCCTGGTGGTCCGGTGGGGATTCCCTGGTGGTCCGGTGGTGGTGAGATGAACTCTAGCCCAGTTACAGGGCTAGAGTTCTCTCTCGCGAGATTTGGAGCGTTGCCGTGGTTACCGCGGCAACGCTCCAAATCTCGCGAGAGGAGGACCTGGAGGAGCTGCAGGTAAGAGCTCCCGGGTCCTCTCTCACTCCCTCCGCTGCCGGCTGTCAGCACAGTGCCTGCGGACCGGAGAGGGAGATCTCTGATATCCCCTCCGGTCCGCAGGCACATTGCAGGGCTGGCACTTGGGCAATGCCAGCCCTGCATTAGCCGGCAGGCTCGCACACCCCTGGGCGGCCCGGTACCGTTTGATCCACGGACCGGTACCGGTCCGCGGCCCGGGGGTTGGGGAACACTGCATTAGATGATTGTCCCTAATTTTGGCAATTACTAGCTTGAGTGGGAGCACTTCTGCATTAATCCACTTCTGTGCTAGTGCTCTATGAGCCACCAAGTAGATCATGTTTATGAGTTTCTGTTCTGGGTTGGTAAGGCCCTCTGTAGGCTTAGAGAGGAGACACACCCAGGGATCCAAACTAAGACGCCCCTGCAATACCCTAGAGCAGAGGTCGACCACCTTCCCCCAGAAGTCCCTCACCTTAGAGCAGGTCCACCACATGTGGATATAGCTTCCCTTGTCTCCACAGATACTTCAGCACGTGTCCATGGGGCTTAATCTCATGTGTTGTTGTTTGACTGGGGTAGTGTATCATCTAAATAAGGTTCTTAAGGACTGTTCCTGGAAGGTGACACACATGGAGGACTTGCCAGTCTATGCCTTCTAGCTTTTCGCCCATGTCAGCCTCCCATTGATCTGTCTATCTAAGTTTCCCCCATTCATTGACTTCAGAGCCAATGTGGCCATATAGGAGTGAAATTAACCTTGCTAGGTGCTTTTCTAAGAAGCATATCAGTTCAAAGAAGGTTAATGGAATGGTAGCTACTGCTTTTACATCTGCCCTCTTTGCAAAATCTCTAATTTGAAGTAATCTCCCGTATGTAGAGGGGCCAGTTCCTTCAATATTTCATAGGTGACTATCTCATTATCAACATAAAGGTGGGCATATCTCTGAACCCTGTGTTTTCTAGCCCATTATAGTTTCTGGCTCTCATTCCTGGTGGGAAAGCCCTGTTGTGAAGTATCGACGTCATGGGTGAGGAAAATCTGCTAAGGGAGTATTTAGCTGCCGTCACGTCCCATAGTCTGATAGAGTTAAGAATTGCCAGACATGTAGTCCGCATGAAGGCTCCGTATTCTTTGGGGAGCCAAATTAGACACTGAGGAAGGTCAGCTCCCATGAGTAAAGATTCTATCTGGACCCAGCATCTGTGGTCTGGGGGGGAAGTGCCAATGGGCTATTTGAGCTAGTTGTGCTGCTGGGTTATAAAAGTACAGGTCTGGTAGGCCAAGTCCTCCCCTATTCTTAGGTCTGTAAAGTAAGTTTCTTGCTATTCTGGGACGTCTCCTCTGCCAAGTTTGCAAAGTCTCCCCGTGTGATTCGGATTGGTAATGTCTGAAATAGAGTATTCTGGGAAGAATGTTTATGTTCAGGGAGTGTAAACTACTGATCCATGAGATTGGTTTGTCCGTCCATTGCTCCAGATCCTTAGTCAAGGTGCGGAGCAGCGGAGGGTAGTTATGTTGAAATAGTTGGTTGGAGTCTGCAGTGAGTTGTATATTAAGATAGGGAATTGCTGATTGCATGATTCCTAATTTTATATCTAGTGTGTATCTGTGCAGTGTCCGGGGCCAGGAGGTGGAAGGGCATCGCCATTGATTTAGTCAAGTTAACTCAATATCCCGACAGGGCTCCGTACCGGTCCAGTAACGCCGTGAAGTGTTCCAGCGTCTGGAGGGGCTCCGCAAGGGTAAGGAGTACGTCGTCTGCGTAAGCCGACACCTTAAATTGTTGGCCCGCTATCGTCACCCCCCGTATGTGTAGCCTTTAGCAGTGGCTCTAGGGAAATTGCAAACAAATGAGGGGACAGTGGGCATCCCACCTGGGTCCCATTACTCAGCGTGAATGGCGTCCTCCTCGATCCAGTGATTATCGTGTGAGCTTGCACTCCTGCATACAAGGCCTGTGTCGCCTTAACATACGGCTCCGGGAAACCCAGAGATTCAAGCAGGCTAAATAAATATGACCATTGGACTCTGTTCTCAGCATCAAATGTTAGTGCCAGAGAAGGCCTTCCGTCTCTGCCATGTGCCACGCTAGCACCGCTCCCCGATGTGGGATTTCGTTTAATTATCTGCCTGGCATAAATCCTACCTGGTCAGGGTGGAACATACGTGGAAGGAGCGGAGTGAGCCTGGCGGCTAGAATTTCAGCAAATATTTTTAAGTCCGAATTGATCAAGGAGATAGGTCTGTAATACGAACCTATTGTGTCACCCCTATCTGTTTTTTTGGAGTAGGATGACATTAGCTAGGGCAATATCTAAGTCCGAAGTGCCCCCCTGTAGGAAATAATTATAAAGGCAAGTTAGGTGTGGAATGAGGTCCTTCCTAAATTTCTTGTAAGATGCAGCCTTTTTTGTGCAGCAAAATCGCCATTGACCCAAAGGTCAACCAGATAAACCTGAACTGTTCCCAGGGCCGGTGCAAGGATTTTTACCGCCCTAGGAAAAAGAAAAATTTGCCGCCCCCCCATGTGACATCACAATGCCCCACCCATATGATCTGCCATATGAAATAACGCCAGTGCTGCAACACTGTGTTTACATTAAAAAGCCTGCAGGGACAGGCTATAGACACCGGAACCACTTCATTAAGCTGCAGTGGTTCTGGGGACTATAGTGTCCCTTTAATGTGAGGTTAATTAGAGATTAGTGTCACTAATAATATACTAGATCGCCTACTTACAACCAGATGAAGATGATGATGGGCACTGGCTGCAGTTTGGCTCCACTGGTCTGGTGTAGAACCGCATCTCTGGAGGCTGTTTGTAACTGCGGTCACACAATTCAATGTTCTGGGAGAACAGGAAGCAGCTCCATATTTTGAGGCCCCTTACACAGCTCAAGGTCTGGGCCCTAGGGCCTGACGGTGAATATGCCCATAAGGCCCACCCATAAGTTCACCTATATGTTCCACCCATTAAATTCGCTCACAGGGAGTGTAGTGTGTAGGGGATGTGTTATGTATTATTGTAGAGGATCTAATGGGTGTGCTTATGGTATGTAGTGTATAGGCATACCAGTTTGTGTAGGTAATGCAGTGTGTTTGTGTGTAGTGGAAGCAGTGTGTGTTTGTGGTTGTGTGTAAGGGATCCATTGTGTGAATCTGTGTTTGTATGCATAAGGGATGCAAGGTGTGTGTCTGTAAGTGTGTGCATTGAGTGTGTGTAAGAAATGCATTGTTTCTGTGTGTATGTAAGAGAAGCAGTGTGTGTGTGTTTGCATGTGTGTGTAAGGGATGCATTGTGTGTTTCTGTGTATGTATAGGGATGCATTGTGTGTGTGTGTGTGTGTGTGTGTGCGTGTAGTGTGAAAGAGCTCTCCCTTCTGTCCCTTAGAGCTCTCCCCTGCCCCTTAGTGGTCTCTCCTCTCCCCCCACCCTCCCCTGGGGGTCTCTTCTCACACCCACCCACCCTCCCTGTGTTTTCCTCACCTCCCCTTCTCCTCATCTCCTCACCCCCTCTCCTGTGTTCTTCTCACCTCCCCCTTCCCTGTGTTCTTCACACTCCCCCCTCCCTGTGTTCTTCTCACCTCCCCCTCTCCTCACCCCCTCCCTGTGTTCTTCTTACTCCCCCCTCCCCTCTTCTTCTTACTCCCCCCTCTTCTTCTTACTCCCCCTCCCCTCTTCTTCTTACTCCCCATCCCCCCTTTCTTCTTACTCCCCCCTCCCCTCTTCTTTTTACAAGATGGGTGTAAATGATTGTTTTCCCCAAAAAATAACACATCCCCCGAAAACAAACTAATGCTTATTTTCGGGAGATGCTCGTAATATAAGCTCTACCCTGAAAATGAGCCCTAGTCGCTAGAAATTTTCCCCGAACATAGATTCATGGGATTCCATGCGCTAGTAAGCTAATTTATGTTCGAGAAGTTTCCCTGAATATAGATTTGCTGGATTCCATGCGCTAGTGAACTAGTCTATGGGGGAATTTTACACGAACATAGACCTGCTTTCTAGCACATGCTTGCTACCGTTTTTTCCCCAAAATAAGACATCTTTCGAAAATAAGCCCTAGTGCGTTTTTCGGGGGGGAAATTAACATAAGACTGGTCTTAAATTCAGGGAATGACGGTAGTTGTCAGTAATATATCAGGCCCAAGCTCATAAAAGTACCTACACTAACCTAAGAAGAAACCCACGAAAGCAAAAAAGGCATAGTAAGAAATACTACTGTGAATAACTAGACTTAGCGAATATCTCCAAGATGGTAAAAAGAATGGAGTCAAAGCTAAAAGTTGTGACCTCAAAGGCATCCCATGTTAAAATGCATGCAGGTATTCACTGTTAAAGTCTTATAACTTGTTATAAATATTCTTTATTTGTTCATTGTGTGTGGAACTAGATCAAAACACGTGTACCCACACCTTTAACGGCACATTTGTTTTGTATTGTGATGCTGATGCTGTGTAATTGTATTGTAAAAAAATTAAGACATTGGAAAAAGAATGGATGCCAGGTATATGATTACTTAACATGTGATTAAATGTAAAACTGAAAAAAACTATTGGGAAACGACCTACTAGTCACGTTTCAATCCAACATTCTTAGATGGCACAGGTGTAAGTACCTCACTGGAATGGTTATAGTTGAATGATGCAAAAGCAGTTTCCACATAAATAAGGACAGGATGGAGCAGGATGCAGGGGATGAAACATTAGAAAGAATGAAGCCATTGAGAACCCTACAGTGAGGTCCCTTCATCCTCCACCATGACTGTAGCTGTTGGTCATGAGAACTGACATTTATCAATCCGTTTAGCACTTAGCAGACAATGTAGACCAATAAATACGTGGCTCGGTACACTGTGCACATATTATGAAAGGAATGTTCTGAGTACACAAACTGGCTGTTTGTGGGTTATTTTCCCTTTTCCCTTATAAAATCCTGTCTGTCTGTCTGTGGTTAGCTGTAAAAGGAGATTCTCAAACCACACACATACAAAATCCTTATCACAGACAAATGTAGTTTGTAATATTTATGTCAACAGTTCTATGCAAAAAGATATGACTGGACACATGTTTTTATTCAAGTTCAAGCTGGAAGCTCCCTATCTAAGGGATCAGACGATGCTCTCAGTCAATGAACCAGCCCTGCATTGCAGAGTGCTAACGGAAATGCTTTATAGCACTTCATTATTGGTAGTGGATGAGGGGAATGGCATGTTGGCAACAAAACAACGGCAGCGTGGTGCTTGTAGTGTTCCTTTAATACCTGAACACGACTTTGTAATGTAATGTGATAGAACTAAAACCAAACTGTAGTGAACTGAAGTCCAAATGGCAAGAAGAGAAGTATAGAACTCAGACAACAGTTTGGCTATGTTAATTTCGTTTCCAGTTCATTACATTTAACTGTTCAGTGAATTAACCCATAAACTTCAAGAATAAAGTAAAATCTAAAGTTTGTGTTTTTATTTTCTTACAAATAAGTTAAGGAGGTAAATGTTTATAGTCTCAATGTGGTGAATTTTTTATGGGTAGCACCAAAAAGGTAGCTCATTCAACTGTCGTTTTGGCAGCTCAGCTATAGTAGTGAACATAGATTTTGCAGATAAGGCAATCCATTCCACATACCTACTGGTATATTTTTCTTAAAACAGGATAAACTGTGTTTCTTTCATAAAATGTTAAGGAACATAATATGAGAACAACATAATCTTAGATATTCACATTTGTTTCTGTTCTAGTACGGTACCAATGACATCTGCAGCTGTCCGAGAAAATCTCACGTGAATATGAGGTAATTATTAGACATGGACCTCCAGTATCTAAATGTGTGCTCTACATTGTCAGACATGAGAACACAAATGTTCTTTTCATACCAAGATTAGGGTAGGAAATGGGCACCTTTTTGTGCCTAGTGCATAGAGGTTTCCAAATAAAGAGGCTGGATACAGGGACAGGGACCATACAAAAAGGTATGCTCTCTAAGAAGACTTGGATTTGCATATTTTTCTGTGGAGCTATTCAGAAGGTAGGCATTCAGAGCCACCACTTACTTCTACCCACCTTGAGATCTGCTACCCACCTGGAGTACTGTATTCTCAGTAACTACTTTACACCAGACCTAAAAGTTGCAGGAAATTGTATGTGTTTGATCTGTTGAGGAGAATATAGGCAGCATTTACCATTCAATTTTTTTAATGAGGGAATTATATAGTACAGTGGTTCTCAAATGAGTCCTCATGGCCCACCAACGGTCCAGTTTTTGTCCGTATCTCCACTGGAATAAAAAAGGGAAATACATAAATTCTTTATTGATGCTGGGCCATGAGAACTGGTTTGGGGACCACTGATGTAGTAGATATGCTGGGTTACAAGCAAAAGGTTATTTATTTTACCAGATTACAAGTTATGGCAATCTTGCACTCATCTGACCATGTTCTATGTGATATACTGTAAACAGGTTTCTGGGACGAATGATCAGGATGAAGATGCTACGTTTGTCGTGTGCTATCATCGTTATACTCCTCTTTTTCTTCGGTGCTCTTGCTGCCCTGCTTCCAAATGCAGATGAAACTGGCAAGCTAGGTGTTCGGAGGGCAGCTTGGTATTCTGAGAAGTCCTCAGAAGACTCCTTCACTCTCATCATGCAGACCTATAACAGGACAGACCTCTTACTGAAGATGTTAAACCATTACCAGGCCGTGCCACATCTGAGCCGAATACTAGTGGTATGGAATAATGTGGGTCAGGATCCTCCTGTAGATCTGTGGGAGAATTGGGGTCCTCACCCTGTACCTGTTTTGTTTAAGAAGCAGAGTGCCAATCTCATGAGGAACAGACTGCAGAATTTCCCCGAGATTCAAACCCAAGGTTAGTGTTGTAAAACACAGCCGTGCGTGATGGCTCGTACTTTATCATGAAAATGAATATATTTACCGTGTTTGCTGTTGATTACACTAATTACAAAGTTCTTCATTTGTTGCAATGTTGCAGAACATCTGTTTTCCTGTTGACAATCCGCAGATATCAGGTGGCTAAGATAAAGGGTAGTTGTAATCCAAAAAACAATAGATATGTGAAAGATGATAGGCTGGTATAAATAGAGCAAAAATGCACTGTGCAACGATCAGGCACTTTCATGTTAACTTCCTTTGATTACTCAATTAGATTTCTCAACTGGCCTGTAGGCTAACTTATGTAAGCACACATGCATCTCTGTTAACTAATAGACATGTGCACTTTGTTTCATTCTGAATCCAATTTCATCTGAATTTAAACAAATTTGGCTTTTTGAAAGCGCCTGAATGTCCAAATCCTTTACAAACTGAAACCAATTGAAAGGCATTATTTCAGTTCCATATTTTGTTTTCAAGGATAGCAAGTTAGTTTAAGTTAACTGTTACCTAACCCCACCCAAATACTTATTTTAACCCTTCCCTTAGCCCTAAATCTAAGCCTAACCCCACCACAAACCCTAACTTTAGTGTCAATACCCTAACCCTCTGCTATTATCAATATGATATTAGACGATGGGTTTCCTAGTAAAACAGGACAGCTTTCAAAGTCCTATCAAATCAGCTGGGGAAAGGCAAGGAGACCCTGCCAGGCCACTCACAATCCTGCCGCCCAGAAACACTGCGGCTGACCGAGATTGTTCAGCCGTTGTATTAACAATGGAGTTAAAGGGCTTATTGAAATGCCTATTTAAAGAGCTGCTTCCAGCAATGCATGCAGCATCTCGGTTAGCATATGGCCACTAACATTGGCCCCAGCTGTCAGGATCCTATCTTGACATACCAAAATATTGTTTCATTTTTTTCTGTTATTACTGTATATACCAGTTTCCTCCCTAGCCACTAGTTTTATCAAAGTTACTCTCACCTGCATAGCATGATCATCAAAAAATGCTATAAGAGGCTACACTCGGCTTTACAATTGGCCTTTACATTGATTGAAGTTTGTGCTCTGATCCTGCAATATTTCTGATCCTGGCTCCAACTGTAAAATCCTGCTATACCATGAGTAATATTGAACTAACCTGATTCATCCTTTTCATATGCTTGGAGAAAACCTGCTTACTATCCATACGCTTGGAGATAACCTGATCTTCAATTCCTACCTGCTTTATTCAATACTGGACTTTGATTTATTTTTTCTTTGATTCTACACTTACCGAAAACTACTTAACCAACATGGATATTACAAACATCCTTGATAATTACAATTATCCTAAAGGACTCTGATAAATCTATCCAAAACCTGCTGTACAACCTCCAAACTAAAGAGGTTGATCAACTAAACGCCTGACTTATCTGTATTACTTTATTCCTTTATATTTCTGTTTATTTCTGACTAGTTGTATTTTGTTTTACTTGTAACCTATAAATTTCATTTATAGGTTTTCTTCTCTATACTTACCTGTAATATCTCTTCTATGTTAACCTGTTACCTGATAACTTGCTTGGAGCATACTGCTTTACTCTTATTTCTGCCCTTTTCTTTTACCTATAATTCCGTTTATAGATTCACCTTATTCTCCTCACCTATAATTTCTCTTATAGGTTCCTGAGACCTGGTAACCTGCTGGGGCATATTGCCTAATCCTTATATTTCTGTAATCTCCTGCTACCTTACCTATAATTTCTCTTATAGGTTCCTGAGACCTGGTAACCTGCTGGGGCATATTGCCTAATCCTTATATTTCTGTAATCTCCTGCTACCTTACCTATAATTTCTCTTATAGGTTCCTGAGACCTGGTAACCTGCTGGGGCATATTGCCTAATCCTTATATTTCTGTAATCTCCTGCTACCTTACCTATAATTTCTCTTATAGGTTCCTGAGACCTGGTAACCTGCTGGGGCATATTGCCTAATCCTTATATTTCTGTAATCTCCTGCTACCTTACCTATAATTTCTCTTATAGGTTCCTGAGACCTGGTAACCTGCTGGGGCATATTGCCTAATCCTTATATTTCTGTAATCTCCTGCTACCTTACCTATAATTTCTCTTATAGGTTCCTGAGACCTGGTAACCTGCTGGGGCATCTTGCCTAATCCTTATATTTCTGTAATCTCCTGCTACCTTACCTATAATTTCTCTTATAGGTTCCTGAGACCTGGTAACCTGCTGGGGCATATTGCCTAATCCTTATATTTCTGTAATCTCCTGCTACCTTACCTATAATTTCTCTTATAGGTTCCTGAGACCTGGTAACCTGCTGGGGCATCTTGCCTAATCCTTATATTTCTGTAATCTCCTGCTACCTTACCTATAATTTTGTTTATAGGTTCTCATTCTTACTATAACCTATAATTTCGTCTATAGGTTCTCATTCTTACCACTGCCTATATATCTTATAGGTTCTACTTCTACCTATTTCCTATTAACCTGTTAAGGACTTATTCAGTTCCATATTTTGTTTTCAAGGATAGCAAGTTAGTTTAAAGGGACACTCCAGGCACCCAGACCACTTCTGCTCATTGGAGTGGTCTGGGTGCCAACTCCCACTACCCATAACCCTGCAAGTGTAATTATTGCAGTTTTTCATAAACTGCAATATTTACATTGCAGGGTTAACTCCACCTCTAGTGGCTGTCTATTAGACAGCCACTAGAGGTCACTTCCTGGGTTCTAGCACAGGTTTCCTGTGCTAGAGCGTCGCTGGACGTCCTCACGCTGTGTGAGGACCTCCAGCGTCGCTCAAAACCCCATAGGAAAGCATTGAAATGATTTTTCAATGCTTTCCTATGGGGAGACGTAATGCGCATGCGCGGCATTTCCGCGCATGCGCATTAGGTCTCCTCGGCCGGTGAGCGAGATTAGTCTCGCCCACCGGCCGACGTAATCATTAGGAGGAGCGTCGCGGAGGCGGAGACAGCGGCGAGGGACATCGCCGCTGTCCCAGGTAAGTGACTGAAGGGGTTTTCACCCCTTCAGTAACCGGGGATTGGTGGGTGGGAGGGAGAGGGACCCTCCAGTGCCAGAAAAACGGATCGTTTTTCTGGCACTGGAGTTTCCCTTTAAGTTAACTGTTACCTAGGAGACTCTGGGAGACTTTGATGTCTGAAATAGCAGACTTTAATGCAAACTATGTGACAATGTTTTTGTCCTGCAAGGTTACCTTTGCATGACTGAAATGTTGACACATTGTGCTGTTATGTTCCATTAAAGTCTACTATTATAAATGGCTCCTGAGTGCCTGCTTTCTACATGTGATATTCTGTAGTACGGAGCACCTTTCCTTTTCAGTTTATAAAAAGTTCCCAACTTTATTAAGTGCAGTCTCTCTTCTTTCTTTTCTGTATCAACTTTACTAAGGGTCAGGGCAAGCCTTAAGCTTACTAAAGATCATGCTAATTAATGGTCAATGAAGGTCTCAGACTTACAAAGAGTCAGGGCAGGCCTAAGGCTTTTCAAGGCAAGGGAACTCTTCAGGCTTACTAAGTGACGTGGGACGCCTAAGACTTACTATGATATGAATATCATTATGCAGTGGGTTTTTTTGTTGGACCTATTTTAAAATGACAATTGCTGGAAAATACTATAGTCATTTATATTCCCTTGTATTGAGCGTACTGGGATACTAATTCCTCCTAAAATAATCAATGTATTCAGCTATTGTGATTAAGGAAATTGATGATCTGAACACATATACTTGCATATTAAAATTCAGCAGCTGCATATACAGAACAAAAGGCTGTTTAAACTGATAATGGATATCTGTATAGTTTACTGCGTAGTGGTGATTTTATATAATGAATGGATGTCTGGGTGAGCAAATTAGCGTTAATTCATGGCTATAAATCCCATATCTATTTCAGCTATTCTAATGATGGATGACGACACTCTCGTTAGTGCTCATGATGTTTCCTTCGCCTTCTCTGTGTGGCAGGTAATTAACATAGAGTCTGTTCTAAATGTAATTCTACCGCCTGCACCATTAATCTTATGCATTATGAATTATATGCGCAATTAAACACAGCGGAAAAAGAGGAAGCTGTAGATTTATTTCTACCACTTGTGGAGTCATTTAGTGTATTTTACCATGCTTTCCATTTAAAAAAGGAGATAATTTATCCTTGTTAAATTGCCCTGGGGAGTAATTTGGAATTGCCCTTTGAGCCAGTCGTAGGTCCAGCTGTGGAGGACTCCACAGAATTTGCATTGTAAAAGGGCATTGCAGATCTCTAAGGTGCAACAATGTATCTAAGAAAACCACCATGGACACGATAAACCAGGATGTCACATATATCAAATGTATTTTTTGCAAAAAGGTAAATTTTGCTTGCACCTGCTTCCTACCCAGGTGTCCCTCATTTGCACAAGGAAGTGTTGAGATAAAATAAAGGTACAGTGATAAAAATGTGAACAATGGTTCCTTGAGCATACACACCACATTGAATGATTCCCTTGAGAATTATCGACTCGTTCTTAATACTGTTAAGATTCTGGACGAGAAGAGCAATAAATATTTAATCCTATAGTGTGTGAGTCAATGAATGTACGTGTGATTATACTTACTGGTGTGTGTCTAGCTGAGAAAGTATTTACATGTGTGTGACTTTAAATATAATATATATATTTATGTGTGTGCATGTATGTGAGTATGGCTAATTTACCTAATAAAGAATTGTCAATTAGAAAGGTCATCATCTCTTCGCTTGCCTTGCTGGTTGGTACCAACTCAAGAGCATCTCAGATAATGTTGAACTTGGTATTCATGTTCTCATGAATCATCGCGTTACATATATTAGGAAATGAAAAGTGAATGTACCTGTAAATGTGTGAAATAGGTCCCATGTACAATATGTGTGATAAACGGCAACAGAATAAATTGTAAGTGCAAACGGTTAAGCTAAATGCTGACTCACTTGAGGACCTCACAGTGGGGGTAATTATCCAAGCATGAGTTTATAGATATTTTCAGTCATGGTTAGCTGCTCCTATATACAAGTCTTGCCATATAACCCACAGGACAAAGTCCTTAAATGTGCCAATATTTTTTTCAGAAATAACTAGTGTCTAATTATTAAGGTTTAAAAGGTTGGGAGAAGTGTTCTGTCCGACCACTTTCCCTGGTCTCCAACATAGGAGTGAGGGGTAGGGGTTGTGTGCACTAGGAAACAGTGTTTTGCTGGGAAATAACAATATTTCCGGGCCATATCCATAGCAGCACAACAATGGATAGCTCTTCCCGATCCCTAATTAGAAAGTAAACTAAATTAATAAAAGGGTATAATTATCCCCTTCTACCCTCAGTCTAATTGTTCTTGTCCTATCCCTACCGGACAAACGTAGTCATTTCTGAGACAAATTCTTTTATTTTTGGCTTACCTTAAGGTCCCATGGCCCCAACAGAGTTCAGCCTTTCTTCCTTAGGATACAGCCCTGCACAAAGGTGTCCCCTTGAAGATACCCCTTTAATGACCTGGTGTTTATTTGCTGTCACCCTAGGGGTAGCAAGATTAGATGCCATACCCTACCTACACTGCAGTGGCCCTTGGGGTATTTGTAGTTTATGGGCAGCCACAATCCCCCCCATTTATCATTTTTATTTCACTCTCATTCATTTACTCTTCTTTGGGAGTATTGTCTCCTTTATACTGGCTTAATTCCTTGCTTGCTACCCTTTGTCTGTTTGGGAAACAAAGAGAGTAATCTCTGGTGGTCCCAGTGGTTGCTGGCCTTGTTCGCATTCATTTCGCATTCATTTCGTTGTCTTTTTTACCTTCTTAGACAATTCCAGGATTTAGGAATTGTCATTCAATTTAAGGGTTTACGGCTGCCAGACAACCATAGGCGTGCGCACGGATTGTGCTGGGTGTGCCTGGCCACACCCTAATCATATCAAGCCTCAAAATTGAGGCTCCGTGCTGCACTGCTGCTATTAGGCTGCAGCTCCAGGCAGCACTGCAACAGGGGTGGCATTTTGCCGCCCCTGTCATTATTTAATATAATAATTTCAGTTTGGGGAAAGCCTTTCCCCCCATCAGCCCCTCCATCAGGGCGAGCTGGGAGGACTCCTAAAATTAAAAAAATTCAGAACTGTCAGGGAGACCTGTGCTGGCCGGGCCTTCTGTCATATAAATGTTCCGCACTGCGAGCCAGAACTTCACTGCTCACTTTGCGGCATGGCTGCGCCTGTTGCTGTGAGCTGGCTCGAGATAGGAGCGGAAGGACATTGAGCCCTCTGACACAGAAGCTGGCAGAGAGGAGTCGGCAGCGGTGGGGACGTGAGGAGGGGGAGCTGCGGATACAAAGGTAAGTGCCTGTGTGCCACATTTTCTCCCCAACTCCTTCCTAGTCTGACATGTATGCTTGGCAAACTACATCTCCAAACTATCTCCTACACTCCCCAATTCCTCTCCAAACTGCAATCTAAACGTCCTAATTCCCCCAAAACCTGACACACAACTTCCCTAATCTTTGTCCATCTTAAAAATTTACCATTATAGCTTGCATTTAAAAAAAACTAAACTTGGGGCGTGGCTTGAAGCCGGAGCTAAGCAGCCGCATGTCAGTGTAGCTCCCGGCGGTGAAGCCGAAAACGAGCGGAAAATAAGCGGTACACAGAGCACTACAAACCTACCAGGCTAGGAGACAGGTGCCACAATGTCCCAACGCCAAAAAACAAAGTCAGGAAAAACGGAATGCGCCTCATTTTTCCTCGCGAAGAACGCGGCCTCCAAGCACAGAAGAGCTGGAGCCTGCACAAGATGGCGGCGGCCACAGCAAGCGGGAACACTCCTTCTCACCACAGGCATCTCCAACTCATGAGCCCGGTGAGCAGCATTTTACGATGGAGGGCATCCGTGCACTCATGGCAGAATTCTCAGAATCCTTACAGCATAATATACAAAAGCAGATTCAGTCTCTGACAACTGAACTCCGCAAAGACATACAAGAAATAGGTAACCGCACGTCCCAGATTGAAACAAAAATGGACGAATATGCTGGGGCACACAACAGCCTAGCAGACAAACTCCAAGAAATGGATGACACTCTGGAAGCACATAGGCTAAAAATAGCAGACATGGAAGACAGATCTAGGAGGAATAATCTTAGATTCAGGGGAATCCCAGAGACCGTACAAAACGCTAGCCTGCATGATTATCTCCTCGACATGTTCCACGAACTCACGCCCGAAATCCACCCAGACCAACTCATCATTGACAGAGCCCATAGACTACGCAGGCCAAAACACCTGCCAACGACAGCGGCGAGAGACGTGATTGCGAGAATACACTTTTTTCACGCAAAGGAGAGAATTATAAAAGCCAGCAGAAATGCAGACATGCCAGGGAAATACGGGGCCATAAAAATCTTCACAGACCTCTCGGCAGACACCCTGCACTTCAGAAAATCTATGTCGGGCATAACTTCTATCCTGAGAGAACAGAACATAATCTACCGCTGGGGCTACCCGGCCAAACTTCTGGTCCCCTATCAAGATGGAATACACGCCATTAACAACGCAGCGCAAGGCCTCCAGAGACTGAAGGACTGGGGCCTCCCAGTCCCAGCAACGGACCCATCCCAAGCGACCACAGTTCCGCGGATGACACCGGAATGGGCGACCCGCTAAGACCACGGAGCCTGTGCACCGACACGTAACTATGAACTGTACACTACACACATTATGTTATTGACTGTTCAAGTTAGTCCTCTATGGGCTGCCACGTTCGCCCAGTTCAAGATGCGGAGAGATCTCCCCAGAGACATTCACATGGACATTGCTAAACTCATAGAATGCAGCGTTATTCACTGGCTAGACTCCGGCACTGCCCAATTAGTGTTAACGAATAACTAAGAATGTACTCATATAGAGATACCGCATAAGGTTTTCATATTACTACACGTGTATAATATGGCATATTTATTGGTTGTTACATAGCAGAGACACAACCGCTCGAGGTTTTACGGTGACTGACACTACACAATAGTCAGTGTTACCACCACCCCCCCCACACCTCGCGTCTGCCCACCAGGCAGCGAGCTACGGCACCACCCCTGGGAGCCGATTTGGGTACGAGACCCACAAGTTAACCCCCACTTCCCCTGTTCCCCCCCGAGACCCACACCCCTACCAACCAGTCAAGTACCTTTGTTACAAACTGAAATAAAATTTCACCTGTACAGGCTGAAGTACCAGGACACTAAGCAATCACACCCACCAGGAGACTCCCGGGAGCCACCGACAGCGCTCCCCACCTTATTACCAACCTAACATGAAAGTGTTGACATATAATGTAAAGGGGCTTAATTCCCCGGGTAAACGTAGATTATTGCTGCAAGAACTGAAAGACCATTCGATAGACATCGCTTGTATACAAGAGACGCACTTTAAAAAACACAAAACCCCTGAAATCTTCACTAAACTATTTCCGAACCAATACCATGCCCTTTCCGAAAATAAAACGAAAGGAACCTCCATACTAATACACAAGGATGTGGCATTCCAGGAACAGACATGTTCCATCGACTCCCAAGGTAGATACATAATACTAGTGGGCCTTTTCAACAACATACAATATACCCTAGTGTCCGCATACTTTCCTAACACAGGAGCAGAACGCTACCTTAAACATCTCCTCCTAGAAATAGATAAACACAGACAGGGAGGACTAGTGTTAAGTGGGGACTTTAACTTTTTTACATCCCCCGACTTAGACACCTCAGCACTCCCCAAAGAGGTGAGAAAAAAGAACATGTTGGCCACAGGCAAGGCACTAGCAAAAACACTAGCGAGACACAATCTGTATGATAGCTGGAGGGTGCTACACCCGAGCGAGAGGGACTACTCTTTCCATTCGGCAGTGCATAACACGTATACCCGTATAGATACCTTTTATGTTGACCAACCCACCCTGGTACAGGTCTCTGCCTGTGCCATTGGGGAAATAACCTGGTCTGACCATAGCCCAATATATATGGTATTGCACGATTCCTTCCAATTTAAGGGTAAGGGCCAATGGAGATTGAACGAATCTCTGTTACAGGACCAATCATTCGTAGAACAGATGAAGACCGAACTCACAGAATTCTTCCGTACTAATGCGACCGATGACGTTTTAGACACGACAGTGTGGTCAGCACATAAGGCAGTGGTACGGGGCTTTTTCATTAGACGCTCATCTTACCTCAAGAAACACAGACAAAGGACCCTAATAGACTGCCAGAAACAATTGGCAATCCTCAACTCATTAAACAAAAGATCCCCCTCCCTAACCCTGGCGACCCAAATCCGAACCTTGTCCAACCAATTAACTGACCTACAAGCAGAGAAGACAGCTTATTTCCTCCATAAAATGAAGGCGACCTCATACCACCACAGCGGGAAGGCCACTAAATATTTAGCCAACAGATTAAGAGACAAAATAACGACCTCTAAGATAACACACCTCCTAGGCCCGAATAATAATAAAATATTAAACCCCCCAGATATCACCCAAGAATTTGCAAAATATTATGCAGGGCTTTATAACCTGAAAGAACAACCAGGAGTCAACACCCGGGATGTAAACACCATCAGAGAGTACCTGGCCCGTCTCCCCCTCCCCACCATCACACAAAACCAACTTGATGCCCTACTCCAACCTATCGCCCTAGAGGAAGTGCTCCGCACCATAAACCAACTTCCAATAGGGAAATCTCCGGGTGCGGATGGTCTATCCAATGCGTACTATAAAACATTTGCGGGGATATTAGGTCCATGGCTAGTAAAGATATTCCAGACAACGACAAGCACGGGTGAGCTCCCCCCTGAAATGCTACTAGCAACAATAGTCACCCTGCCCAAACCAGGAAAAACCCCAGACCAATGCAAAAACTTTAGACCCATCTCGCTTTTAAACACAGACGCCAAAATATACGCTAAGATACTGGCCTCCAGATTGGGACCAATATTACCATCACTCATACACGATGATCAAACTGGGTTTGTGCTGGGAAGACAAGGACTGGACAATACTCGAAAACTATCCCTCATCCTAGAGAGAATGAGGAGGTCGGGCCCAGGCGGTCTACTTTTAGCGCTAGACGCAGAAAAGGCATTCGGCCGTCTGGGTTGGCCATTTCTCCGACAAGTATTGGAGAGATACGGACTCCCACCCCAATTTATCAGACAAACATTTGCACTCTACTCTCACCCCGCAGCCCAAGTACTCCAAGCGGGATTTATGTCACACCCATTTCAGATCACAAATGGCACACGCCAGGGATGTCCGCTGTCCCCTTTACTCTTCGTACTGGCCTTAGAACCCTTACTTACAGCACTTAGAACCCACCCGGAGATCAAAGGAGTCGATTGGCATGATCGCCAGATACACATAGGGGCGTTTGCGGACGACATATTACTATACGAGAGTTCCCTACCTCACATAATGCAAATCATCAAGGATTATGGGGAGATGTCCTACTACTCCCTTAATACCACCAAGACCCACACAAACGATCACAAATCTACGCCAACACTACCAGTTTGAATGGAGGAAGAATAACCTAAAATACTTAGGTCTCACATTTACAAAAAACACGGCAGACATGTTCCCTACTAACTATAACAGGGTGTGGAGAGAATGCACAGAGGTGCTACGGGGCTGGGAAAGACTCTTCCTGACATGGTCAGACCGCATAACAGCGATAAAAATGACCATTCTGCCCAAACTGCAATACGTTTTTAGGAACCTCCCTATGCGAGCACCACAAACATACATTAAGGACATACAAGCTAAATTGATACAATTCATTTGGGGAAAAGGCCGAGCAAGAATCTCCCAAAACGTATTAACGGGCCCGATTAAACAGGGAGGGATGGCATTCCCCCATATCAAATCATACCACCAGGCAGCAGTACTTACCTCATTGCTGAACCACATCACTAAAGAAAACCAGCCTCAATGGGTGCAGATGGAATCTGACACCATAGAACCCTTTCAAGTTTCCAACTTAATGTGGCTGAACAAAAAATCTAGACCAAGTACACCAGACATGCCTACGCAACTAGCCCTAGCCCTCCACACGTGGGACACACACAGAGCGAAATTCGACACTGGGCACCCCCTTTCCTTGGCAACTCCCCTAGAAGCCATAACCTACTGCATTCCGACGTTTCACGCCAAACCGTGGATTGCTAAAGGGGTCACCCACCTATCACAGGTGTGCAAAGAGGGCAAGCTGATAGAATTCACTAAACTTAGCTTAGACCACGATATCCCAAATACATCGCATTATTCTTATGTCCAACTTCAATCCTTCCTAAACAGGCAACCCAAAGAGAAGACCCAAGTAAGCTGCGGCCTAGGGAAGAGTGCCCTCTCAATATGGGAAAAGATAGGTATTGCAGGAAAACCCCCACCTAAATTCAAGCCACTCTCAGAATGCTACAAGCTCCTTCAACAATATCAACCTTTCCATAATTCAACACAAGCTAAACAATGGGAATCTGACCTAAACACGAGCATTCCTGAAAGCAAATGGCATCACATATCCTCCTCTGTGAGGAAATTGATTAAATCCGCCCCACTCTTTGAACAGCACCAGAAAACTCTATACAGGTGGTACATGGTTCCAACGCGTTTACATAAAATATACCCGAACACCTCTCAGACATGTTAGCGGTGTGACCTAGAACAAGGCACGGTCATACACATCTGGTGGAGATGCCCACGGTTAGTTAGGTTCTGGAAAGAAGTCCACAAACTCATAGCAGAGGTCACCACCGTGGACATTGATTTTGAACCCGCAACTTGCCTGTTGCTCGATTTCCCCGGGGTTGTCCCTCCCAAAGCAAATAAACTGATATATCACATACTATTGACTGCACAAAAACTGATAGCCAGGTCATGGAAAACCACCACAGCCCCCTCTATTCCAAACCTCATTCAAGAAATAGACAAACAAATGTCCTACGAAACGCAATTCGGCAAACTATCAACTCACGCACATCACTTTCAAGGGACGTGGGACTTGTGGCGCGAATGGAGTGGGGTCAGCCTGAACAAACAAGGAGACACAAAGTTAGATGTAGGCTACAAACCAGCCACTCTTCGAGGCAATAACCTAGTGTGCTGCCCTCACCCCCGCATGAGTAACAACTATTCGGGAAACACTGCAGGGATAGTAGGTCACTAACCCAAAAATGGTAGACGTGGGGCTAAGAAAGGCAAGATTGACACCCACAGGTTGAAGTCAATAGGTAGACATGTCCATGCGGGAGGAGTTGGTAGGGCATAGAACCAAAATCCTTAACACTTCGGTATGTACAAAACATGTATATGTTATGAAAAAGGTATAAACCATTGTACTGTGCTGTGTCATTCCCCCTCCCCCCCCCTCTTTCCTTCTGTATCCTTCCCCATCCCATGTTGCTGAAAAAATAATCAAATACAAATTACAAAAAAATTTTTTTACCATTAATGACAACACATTGTACTCTATTCTTAACCCCTTAAGGACCGCTGACGGTTCAGGACCGTCAGCGGTAAAACGTGCGTTTGGACCGCTGACGGTCCTGAACCGTCATAACGGTTTTGGGCAACTTACCTGATCGCCGTCGGTCCCACGGCGGCGATCAGCTCTCCTCCCGGTCCAGGGGGACTGCCTGTCTGCCCGGGCAGTCCCCCCTCGGCAGATCAGGACCCCACGGCCATGTGATCACTCGATCACATGACCGCAATAGGGGTCTGTGTATCTGCCTGCAGGGGGACTGTCTGTGCTGACAGGCAGTCTCCCTGCAAGTAAAAAATCATAAAATAAAGTGTAAAAAAAAAGAAATCAGTGTAAAAAAAAATAATAATATGTGTATATATATATGATATATATACATGTATTATATCTATATATACCTATATATAATATATGTATATATATAATATATATAATGTCACACTAAGTGTATTTTTATATTTATATATACGTATATTAATATAAAAATACACTTATATTTAAATTACACACGAATATATACAATATATATAATAACTATATATATGGTATATATATATTATTATAAAATACAAATAATATGTTAATAAAAATAAATAACAAAAAATAAAAATAATTTTTAATAAATAAAAAAAATTATATATATATATTCAATTTTATTCTAACAGTATTTTGATATTGATATATATATATTTATATCAAAATACACTTAGAATGTAATGATATATATATATCTATGTATAAATAAATAAATAAAAATAATACAAAATATACATATGTCCACATACATAATTACATAAATAATTTCATAAATATACACGTAGACGTCAAATACATAAATATGCATATATATTAAAATTCTACGTGCATATTTATGTAATATTTTTACCTAATTAAGTAATTTTAATGATTGCAATTTGAGGGACCTGCCTGCCAACCCAGGCCAAAAGTCCAGATAATTTAATTTGCTAGCACATACCCCATTTTGAATACCCTGGGTTGTCTACTTTAAAAAATATGTACATGTTAGGTGTGTTTCGGGGATTTATGACAGATAACGGTGTAACAATGTCACTATTGATACATTTAAAATATATATATATTGAAACAGCAATTTCCTATTTGTATTTATAGGCCTATAACTTGCAAAAAAAAGCAATAAAGCATGTAAACACTGGGTGTTTTTAAACTCGGGACAAAATTTTGAATCTATTTAGCAGTTTTTTTCATTAGCTTTTGTAGATAAGTAAAAGATTTTTCAAGTAAAAGTCCAAAAACATGTTTTTTTTTTATTTTTTTACCATATTTTATTATTTTTTTCTAAATACAATATATGACATAATATAAATACTGGTATGTAAAGAAAGCCCTTCTTGTCGTGAAAAAAACAATATATAACTTGTATGGGAACCGTAAATGAGAGAGCGGAAAATTACAGCTAAACACAAACACCACAAAAGTGTTAAAACTGCTCTGGTCCTTAACGTACAAACATCGCAAAAACAGGCCGGTCCTTAAGGGGTTAAGCCAATGTTCTACCAAAGAACAAGAATATTCATCTAAACCAATTTCTTTTAGTTTGAAGACTAGCCTGTTGTGAGGAACCGTATCAAATGCCTTGGCAAAATCCACTGTAACACCCTGATCTATAGTTCTACTAACTTCTTTGTAGAATGCAAAAGGTTAGTTTGACATGACCTATGTTTCATAAAGCCATGCTGATTATTGCTAATAACAAAGGATTCCTGAATATTAAACCTTAATAGCTCTTCAAATATTTTCCCTGTCACAGAAGTTAAGCTCACAGGTCTATAATTTCCAGGCAAGGATTTTGAACCCTTTTTTAATATATGGGAACGACATCTGCCTTTCTCCAATCCTCCGGTTCAATACCTGTGACAAAAGAATCTCGGAAGATTAAATACAGAGGTTCACTTATTTCCCCACTTAGCTCCTTAAGTACTCGTGGCTGAATACCGTCAGGCCCCGGAGCTTTTCTTTAACTGCTGTAGCACCTTGTCTTGAGGCATCCAATCACAAGTTAACTGCAAGTTTTTTTGCAGCAATCATTTGCATTTCTCTTGCCATAGGATCATCTTTAATATATACTGAAGAAAAATTGCTATTTCAAATTTCTGTCCTTTCCTGGTCTTCATGAACTAACAGACCCATCTCTGTTTCCAGTGTACCTACACTGTTTTTTTAGAATTGATGTACATGCACAGTAGGGTATGATCTACTGGATACACCACTTGAAGTTAAAAAGATTCGAATGCCTGAATCTTAAGCAAAAAATATGATCTAGGAGTATGGAATAGCACAATACCAAAATACATAATAGTTTAACCCAGTGCAGCTATTGTGAAGCAGCTGCTGTAGCCCCAACAGCAAGTAAAATATAGGAATCCAAAGTATTCATCCACAAAGTGCAGCTTAGTTATAGGGGCCAACTAGTGCAGCCCAAATGTATTCAAACAGCATCCAAAGTACAGACGTTTCGGGACCCCTGTCCCTTTTTTTTTAATGATAAATGCCCTACTTGTGCCTGAATCTCAGGCAGGCATGCTTGTGAAATCATCTGCCCCTCTGTACTACAGGCATAGTTGGTCTATTAGATAATACAGCCCTGCATTTATCTAAACCCCTTAGTTCTTTTCACAATCCCCAAAAAAGACGACACTTATTAGTGTCAACACAAAAAATAGCATAAGAAATTAGCATACAAATATTTTAATTGGACTCTTGACAGGCATTTTTTTTTTTTTGGTCTGTTATGCTTTCTGCTCCACCCTGATAAAAAAGCGTTATTTAAAAGCACTTTTTTCAGAACACATATCAGGCAGTAGGCCAATAGGAAATGTATTCTTCAACAGCAGTTTAAAAGATGCACCGTAGTTTATCCAAGGCAGACTTACACATTGAGAGGGTGATTCACTGAAGTGAGAATTGAGTGTGAATTTCAAATTCAAGGTGCCGAATTGGAAAATGTCTTACAGTTTGGCCACTTTGGGCTTACATTTGTATACTTTTAATCCTCACCTTAATGAATAACCCTGATAGATGGTCACTAATAGGCATTTTCTTGTGCAAGTGTACACACACCAAAAAGTGCGATTAGTGCCAAATAAGATATAAGCAGACAAAAACTTCCCTGTACAAGGTGAAGCTTTTAATGGTATCCCCAAAGTCTTCCATGGAATATATGCAAAAATAGGGGATGATCTGCTAAACCAATAACAAACAAGTAAACATAGCATATAACTGTGTATATGAATTAATCACAAGTGCTGTATTTACAAATGGCCATTCACACATTCACTAAAGTAAAAATGGCTTAAGTATAAATTCCTTCCAAGGATTCAATCTTCAGTCTATATTCAAATCACCATGGGTTGGCTGGAGTATATGTACTCTAGAGAGAAAAAATAAAATTGTAGTGCACAAACTAGTACATAATAAAAAATATATTTAATGACTTACATCAAGGTTAAAAACAATGGGTGTAGCATCTCTGAGTCACCACCAGGGATCCTACGCGTTTCGTCCGTCTGCAGGACTTCCTCAGGGACTTTCGCAGTGTGCAGTAACAAATTCAAATGAATAATAATAAAAACCCTTTCCCTCCCCTAATGTCCACAAAGTCCAATAATCTTTTGCAGGTGTTCTGGTTTTCATCCGAGCGATATGACGTCATCACGCACGCTGCCCGATGACATATGCATTCCACGGCCGAAACCCGAAAGTAACTGGGACTGATTGCTTGTCTGATCTTATTTCACAGCATATTTCAATCAATGTGGAAACATGCATTTATAACGAATGGGGGACAAAGAACATATGGAGGGAGGGGTGTTAGATGACTCTAAATGGCACTACTATACAAAGAATATGTAAAAGGATATATACATAAGATATATGTGTATGTATGTATGTGTATATATATATATATATATATATATATATATATAAAGATATTTAAGTAAAAAAAGGAAGAAAAGAATGAAGTAAAATAAAAATAAAAATGAAAATAAAAATGAAAATAAAATGTAAATAAAATAAATAAAAAAAATAATAAAAATAGAAAATAAAAAATATAATAGTGGAAAATAACAATAATATTTATAAATAAAAATAAAATTTAAAATAAAAAAAAGAACAATAACAATAAAATGTTTTTTTTTAGTACAATATATTCCCACAGAAGTGCTATACCAACTATTGCACCCTTCCCATCTAAAAATGGATGTGATTTAAATAATTTGAATAACGCCCTCAAGAAATGCAAGAAAGAATCCTCAAAAAAAGGATATACAGAAGAGGCTTAAATCAAAGAAAAACATTTTCTTTTATTATTTTTGGATATATATATTCCAGAAATAATTATAGTATCAATTTCTGAAAGAATAGGAAAAGTGCAATATTTACATAAAAGTGCAAATAAAATCTTAATCTTCCAGAAAACACCATAAGTCTATGTCTAAATTGAGTCCACACGGTTGTAACGTTTTTAATTTATTTATCCAAAAGGTTTCCCTTTGCAAAATATTTTTAATTAAATTACCTCCTCTCCAATGGGGTTTAACATGCTCAATGCCCATGAAGTAAAAATCTTGCCAGTTGAAATTATTACAGTGAATTGGTATTATTTTAGTTTAGTGGAAATGTTTCTAATATTGTTTTGATGTTCTAGAATTCTTTCTTTAAATTTCCATCAAGTTCTCCCCATGTATTGTTTCCCACATGGGCATTGTAGCATATAAACAACGTGTTTGATGTTGCAATTTATTTTTGATTTTACTTTAAAACTTTCTTTAGGAAATCTGCTTGTGAATGTTTAGCCTGTTCTTGATAATCCAAAATTTTAGTGCAATTCCGTCTTATTCTTGTTAGTGGGCCTTTTGGGATGGTTTCCAACCATTTTTCATGGTGGCAGCTTTTTCTGTGTATATAGCTATTGCCTTCATTTTTTTTTAATTTTTTTTATTGTATAGTTTGGTTTTCAACATAGAAGAAAACATCTAGAAAATCAATTGGTTTTGAATCTATCGCATAGGTAAATTTTAGAACATAATCATTCCTATTGATTTAGGAAGAGTTGTAATTCATCCTATGGTCCTCACCAAATCATTAAAACGTTGTCAATAAAACGTTTCCAGAGGACCAGGTTCGCTGCCCAGCCATGCCCCTTCAATAACTATTTTCTTTTTGATAGTTCTTTTTATCTTCAGACTACCGGTACAGCAATGGGGACCAGGTTCGCCCCCAGCTATGCCAACATCTATATGCGAGATTGGTAATCCAACTACATATGGAGGGGGCAAGGCTGCGCAGCGAACCTGGTCCTCTGGAAACGTTTTATCGACAATGTTTTTTATTGGTAATTGTTAGAATTTTCCACTGAAAAAGTTTGACACCCATCTTTGAACTTTTTCTGTGTGCTGCAAATCATCAGGATTTGTAACTGCTGCAATAAATCCTATCCCTAACAGAAAGAAGTTATAAGGTTTTTAGCCACCTTGGGATGCACGTTTTACACCAAGTGTTACAAGATTCTGGACAAAGAGGAAAACCTGGGGAAGAAAGCGGGTGGAAGAGTTTAAGTCCAATACATCGGCACTGCAGAGATTTTTAATATGGTTGTCATTTATAATTAGAACTCTATCACCCTCTCTACAATTAATGAACAAAATATCATTTTTCTATGTCACAATTTTGTTTCCTTAAAATGTAGACATGGACTTTAGTATTATTAGTAACTACCTCAAAAATATACTGCTCATTAACTTTGACATATGACTGCTGCCAATTTGTTCTTTTAATGGAAAGTAGCCCAGGCCTATATCTAAATTTCCTAGTACTAAATATATCTGTTTGAATGTCCATCGGAATGAATGGTATGAAGAAGGCGCACAGTGACAAAAATGTTGTCTTTACAACATTGAGATACATGATTGCAATATTCTATGTTCTAATTTGCCTCTTGTTTTCCAGCAATTTCCATCACAGATAGTGGGATTTGTACCACGGAAACATACCTCCTCATCCACTGGAATATATAGCTATGGGAGCTTTGAGTTGCAGGCATCACAACCTAGGAATGGTGACCTTTACTCCATGATACTCATCGGGGCTGCGTTTTTTCACAGTGACTACCTAAAGCTCTTCGAGGGCTTACCCATTTCAATCCATACCATGATAGATAAAACACAGAACTGTGATGATATTGCAATGAATTTTTTAGTGGCTAATCACACTGGGAGGGCCTCGGGTGTGTTTGTAAAACCCACAGATATGAGGAACCTGGAGAAGGATGCAGAAAGTGGATACACAGGGATGTGGCATCGTTCAGAGCATCTCCTGCAGAGATCTTACTGTCTCAACAAGCTGGCTGGGATTTACGGCAAGATGCCTCTTAAATATTCCGCAATAATGATTTCACAGTTTGGTTTTCCAAACTATGCCAATCATAAATCTTAAATCTAGACAAGATAGAATGCATACTAGTTGTTGAGCTTATTACATTACAAATCCAATTGATGCGAGTGCATGTCGAGTCAATAGACGCCATTATGAGAAAATTGTGCTATTTTGAAATGTTTTGTATTAAAACCTTTAATGAGTCTTCTTGTGATATATTTTCATTATCCATCAATTTAAAATGATGATGATTTAAGGTCTTAATAAAAGGCAAAGTCAACATTAAAGGGATAATATGCACAGACACAAGCTACAATGTGTAGTATGGGATTCACTTATGTGTTTTTATTTTAATTTTCTTTATTGTTATTTTGTTTACCTTCTTTTTACTTTACATTGTTAGAAATGCATTTTCTACCTAAGCCTTTGGTACATGAAAAGTTACAGTTGTATATCATATCATCACATATAGCTGTATTACCCTGGGAGGTTGTGGAGCAGGGTTGTTTGAAAGCTGTAGTTTTTACATCGAGGTTCATTATTAAATGTCCTGGTGGGATGTCTGCTATAGAACTCTGTTAGTTTGTGCAAATAGCTTGATCCAGGCTTGTGTTGCAGAAGTCCATAATATATACTCAGCCTTTCTTCCAATAGAAAGCTATGGAAGCACCAAGATAGATATTCAGTCATACCATGTTTTGATAAGATATAAAATTCATGGGGGCTTACAGCAAACACAAGAACTTTAAAATAGGTGTGTTTTATTTGTATGTTTTTTTTTTTTGCATTTCTATTGCATGTACTAAATAATTGATAATGGATGTCAACTCCAATCTGACTTTAAAGGGACACTCCAGGCACCCAGACCACTTCTGCTCATTGGAGTGGTCTGGGTGGCAACTCCCACTACCCTTAACCCTGCAACTGTAATTATTGCAGTTTTTCATAAACTGCAATATTTACATTGCAGGGTTAACTCCACCTCTAGTGGCTGTCTATTAGACAGCCACTAGAGGTCACTTCCTGGGTTCTATCACAGGTTTCCTGTGCTAGAGCGTCGCTGGACGTCCTCACGCTGTGTGAGGACCTCCAGCGTCGCTCAAAACCCCATAGGAAAGCATTGAAATGATTTTTCAATGCTTTCCTATGGGGAGACGTAATGCGCATGCGCGGCATTTCCGCGCATGCGCATTAGGTCTCCTCGGCCGGTGAGTGAGATTAGTCTCGCCCACCGGCCGACGTAATCATTAGGAGGAGCGTCGCGGAGACAGCGGCGAGGGACATCGCCGCTGTCCCAGGTAAGTGACTGAAGGGGTTTTCACCCCTTCAGTAACCGGGGATTGGTGGGTGGGAGGGAGAGGGACCCTCCAGTGCCAGGAAAACGGATCGTTTTTCTGGCACTGGAGTTTCCCTTTAATGGTACGCTAATTCATTTTGTGTTCTTGAATTGCAAAACTTGCCAGAATATTGATTTTCCAAATCTAATTAACCTGTGCTGGGGATTAATATAGCTAAGAAGCCAATTGGACCAAGTGCAGCCAGCGTGATATAATTCTTGGTAAAATACTTTGTTTAGGTATTTATAGAAATCCCTCACGCCCAACTTGGTTTTAAAATGTATTGCAATGCACATGCAACAATGCCTATTACTTCAGCTCTCTGCCTAATTCCCCAAACTTGGAGCAGCAAGTTTACCGCAATATGAACTGTTAGGCTCAGTCCCTTTTTGTAGTCAATGTGGATTTTATTTGGACATCTTAAGGAAGATTGGAACTATGTGAGCTGAGCACACTAGAGTCATGTTATTTCACAAATCTCATGTCCTACTGAATTAGGTACACATTGTATTGGTAATTATATGAACATGGAACACTTGTCCAAATTACAATTCTACTTGATAAGGTTTATTGTAATATCTTCTCCAACAGGTATGTGTTAATGGCTGGTGTAGTTCATGGGTACGGTTTGCCTTGTTCCTACTATCAATTTTTTGCAACATGTGTTTGCAAGTCAAGAACATATATTAGAGAGTTGTTAAAAAAAAACTGAATCTACTTTGCAGAGTGTTTGCGAAAGGCTGATTTCCACCAATAAACAAGTGCAGTTTAAAAAAAAAAAAACATACATCCCCTTTCTCATACTTTGCATAGAGTTATTGTTTATAGTGGCTTACATGAGATGTGCTACATTTTAAGTGTGCTTTTTTTTTTTTTTTTTTGATGGTTAAATAAAAACAATAGATTTAATTTCATTTTATATAACTATTTAATTCCTTATTGCCATTCTATTTTGCACTGACTGTACATCAATGTGGCCAAATCTGCCCAGTCTTAGCATCATATTTTGCATGTGGTCAAAGGATGACTTTTCAGGACTTCACAGAAGGCAAACTAGCATTACGTAAAGGAACACTGTAGGTACCATAGCCATTTCAACAAATAAAAGTTGTCATGGTGCCTGGAGTCCATGGGTGCTGCATCCCGCATCACTTGTAAATGTTTTTCTCACTGTTTAGTGAGGTGCATGGTTCCCAACAGTCTGCAGCCAGGCCTCCAATGCCAAAATGGCTAAAGTTGGACAATGTCTCAATGCACGCCACCCCAGGGGTAGCAGACAGTGATTTCCTGAGTGCGCCAAATGAACGCTTGCAGCCAGTTACTGTCCAAATCCTTGAAATGAATTGGTATGGCTCGAGAAGAAGCATAGCCAGGGGCGGACTGACTGGTCGGGCACTTCGGACATGGTCCGAGGGCCCGGCCGGGAGGGGGGCCCGCCATCAGGGGGCCCGCCCACCCCTTTAAATGCTGCAGCCGCCTGAGCGCTCTCTTAAGAGCGCTCAGGCGGCTGCAGCTTCTCACCTCCCCTCCTCTGTAGCGTGGCCGAGCTGCTGTGCGGTCCGGTGCCCGGCCGGAGTGATAGGAAGGTGCTCAGTGTGCACCTTCCTGTCAGTCCGGCCGGGTACAGGAAACAGAAACTCCTGTTCCGCGCGGAACAGGAGTTTCTGTTTCCTGTACCCGGCCGGACTGACAGGAAGGTGCACACTGAGCACCTTCCTATCACTCCGGCCGGGCACCGGACCGCACAGCAGCTCGGCCACGCTACAGAGGAGGGGTGGGTAAGAACAGAGAGGGAGGGGTGGGGGGGGGGAAATGAACAGAGAGGGAGGGGGAATGAAGAGAGAGGGGGGAATAAACAGGGAGGGGGGATGAACAGAGGGGGGGATGAACAGAGAGGGGGGGAATGAACAGGGAGGGGGGGGAATAACAGGGAGGGGGGGAATGAACAGGGAGGGGGGGGAATGAACAGAGAGGGAGGGGAGGGGGGTAAGAAGAAAGAGGGAGGGGGGTAAGAAGAGAGAGGGAGGGGGGTTAAGAAGAGGGGGGGTAAGAAGAGAGGGAGGGGGTAAGAAGAGAGAGGGTGAGGGGGAGAAGAGAAAAGGAGGGGGGTAAGAAGAGAAAGGGAGGGGGGTAAGAAGAGAAAGGGAGGGGGGTAAGAAGAGAAAGGGAGGGGGTAAGAAGAGAGAGGGAGGGGGGTAGGAAGAGAGAGGGAGGGGCGTAAGAAGAGAGAGGGAGGGGGTAGAAAGAGAGAGGGAGGGGCGTAAGAAGAGAGAGGGGGGTTAGGAGAAGAGAGGGAGGGGGTAAGAAGAGAGAGGGGGGTTAGGAGAAGAGAGGGAGGGGTTAAGAAGAGAGAGGAAGGGGGGTAAGAAGAGAGGGAGGGGGTAAGAAGAGGGGGGACGGGGGTAAGAAGAGGGAGGAGTAAGAAGAGGTGGGAGTAAGAAGAGGGGGAGGGGGGAGTAAGAAGGGGGGTAAGAAGAGAGTGAGGGGGGAGTAAGAAGATGGGGAGGGGGGGAGTAAGAGGAGGGCAATTGCCCCCTCCCCTGTCCGCAGGCACCGTGCGGGCAGCCGGCAGGGGAGGGAGGAAGAGAGGACCCGGGAGCTCAGCCTGCAGCTCCTCTGGGTCCTTCTTGCACGAGCACAGATCGTTGCCGCGGTTACCACGGCAACGTTACGGCTCTTGCGAGAGTAAACTCTAGCCCTGGAGCTACGGGCTAGAGTTCACTCTCAACACTGTGACCACCAGGGATTCCTGGTGGTCGCAGTGGTGAGAGTGAACTCTAGCCCCATAAACACACTTCCCCCACACACCATACACATTTACACACTGCCCACCATACACCCACACACACCATACACATTTACACACATTGCCACACACACACATACACTGCCCACCCATACACACACAGCCCCCCATACTAACATTGCCACACACATACACAGCCCCCTCATACACACATTGCCCCACACACCCTACACATTCACATACTACACCCCCTCACACACACTGAACCTTTCACACACACTGCACCCCTTACACATTGCACCACTGCTCCTATACCCTACTACAGCCTCATATCCCAGCAGACCCCAGGTAAGTTGTCAAACTGTTCTTAAACGGTTTGACTACTTACTCTGAAAGGAGGGCCCGGCCCTCCTGGCACCATAACGACTACACAGAGCAGTAGTGGTTATTGTGCATGGATTATTTCTTTAAATAATCTACAAGTGCCCCAGTAGCCAGCAAGCCCACAGGCCACCAGTTAGGCTTACAGCCAGCAAGCCCGCACCCTGCCAACCGCAGCCAGCAAGCCACAGCCAGCAAGCCAACAGCCTGCCAGCCGCAGCCAGCAAGCCAACAGCCTGCCAGCCACAGCCAGCAAGCCCACAGCCTGCCGGCAGTAGCCAGCAAGCCCACAGCCTGCCGGCAGTAGCCAGCAAGCCCACAGCCTGCCAGAAAGCCCACAGCCTGCCAGCAAGCCCACAGCCTGCCAGCCAGCAACAGTAATTAAGGTAAGAGGAGTTAACTTGGCCTAGGTATCAGCGAGCTATGTTGTGTTGCTATATTGTGAATAGGAACCAGAGTGTTGGAGAGACCCCCCTCCAGGCCCCATTAGACTCCATTGTAGTCTCTAATGGGACCTGGAGGAAATTCTTTCTAACACACTCTCTAAAGGACACTGAGATAGCCTCTGCTAGAATGCTCCTCCCCCCCCTCCATGGCCCATTAGCCCTCAAATGTAGTCTCTACTGGGGCCTGGAGGCGACTGTTTCCAGCAGGGACACTGAGATGGCCTCTGTTAGAAAGACCCCCTTCCAAGCCTATTAGACTCCATTGTAGTCTCTAATAGGGCCTGGAGGGGATTCTTTCTAACACACTATCTAAAGGACACTGAGATAGCCTCTGCTAGAAAGACCCCCCTCCATGGCCCATTAGCCCTCAATTTTAGTCTCTACTGGGGCCTCGAAGGGATTATTGCACTTTTGTTCCTTGTGTCTAAAGATTGCGTAGGGTGTGGCTGGAGGCGGTGCATGGTGGCGGTACATGGGTGGCGCTTGCTGCGGAGTATGGGTGGGGCCTGTAAGGGGGCCCTTGATTTATTTTGCCCGGGGGCCCTGAGGGTTCTCAGTCCGCCCCTGAGCATAGCGCCACTTTTGCCAAGCTATCATTGGATGCTGGCAGCAGGTTTTCGGTGAGTAAGCTGTTTACCATGAAATTCAGGCACCATGACCACTACAATCTGTTGAATTGGTGATGGTGCCTCATTTAATGTTAACTCTGTCTATATCCTTTACCACTCTGAAAAAGCCGAAAGACACACTCCTTCCCTTTAACTGTTCTGCAGGATATTTATACACAAACCATCAAAGTAGGTTAGTGTATGCTAAAAGAATATCTCTTCTAATAAGAAATGAAGTACGGCAATTTCTATTTTACTAATGCTAACATTTGTTATACATACTGCATCTACCCCATTATTTGTATACGGAAAAAAGTAAAGTGAGTTGACAATTGACTTGCAATATTACAAGAAAAATCACAAATTTAGTCAGCACGACAGCTCATGGTTTAATGAATAACTTCTTGAATATTTTTCATGGGTGGTTTTCCACAAACTAAGACTCTGCCCGTAAATTGTCCACAAAGAATTGCAACTTTGTAGGCCAAAAATGTTTTAAAAAAACTTTAACTTAAGGACACTATGGGCACCCAGATCACAGTGCCCCTGTCCCCTTAATACTGCAGTGTAAAACATTGCAGTTTTCGAGAAACTGCAACATTTACATTGAAAGCTTAAGACTGCATCTAGTGACTGTCTACAAGACTGCCACTAGAGGCGCTTCCTGTAGTTTCACAGAGTTTAGGTCCCTGAAATGTTGCTGGACGTCTTCACGTTTTGCACAAGGACATCTGTGTCTTGCAAAACCCTATCGGAAAGTGTGAATTCAGTACTTTCCTATAGGGTAGATCTAGTGAGCTTGCGGCATGCGCAACGCTCACTGCATTTGCATTAGGTTCCTCCTTGCTATCACGTCAGAATAGGCGAAGACGGAGCCAATGCTGAAGGACAACAGCGCTGGAACCGGGTAAGTGTTTTAAAGGGTCTTTACCTCTATGAATGCCAAGGTGGGAGGTGCAATGTCAGCGGGACACTATACTGTTAGGAATAGAGGTTTGCATTCCTAACACTAAAGTGTTTGTTTAATTGCAGCTCAAGTTTTTGAACAATTCTAGCCCCTCTTAAATCTCCATAGATCCATAGGTATGCCCCTTCTCGGTCTCTCCGCTCTGCCCGTGACCGTCTCCTGTCGATTGTTCACACCCGTACGGCCAACTCAAGCTTACAGGACTTCTCACGGGCGACTCCCTTCCTATGGAATAGCCTGCCTACCGCCATCAGACTCTCCCCTAGTATTCAATCATTTAAGAAGTGCCTTAAAACCCATCTCTTTAGGAAAGCTTATGGTCTCCCAGAGTAACCTCTACCTCACATACCTGTCTCTTGCTCTCTCCTAAAGGGCAGCAATCTCCTCTTTCCTCCAGCTCTGCCTCACTCCCACCTTATTTGATTGATATTTCCTGTCCTATTGTGTTTTACACCCCACCTCCTATAGAATATAAGCTCATTTGAGCAGGGTCCTCTTCAACCCATCGTTCCTTTTTTATTTTTTACTTGTAATTGTCCTATTTATAGTTAAATCATCCTCTTATAATATTGTAAAGCACTACAGAATCTGTTGGCGCTATATAAATGGCAATAATAATAACAATAAAATATTCCGGACAATTCTTAGATTCATAATAAACCAGCCTTATGGATTGACATATATGGCCAGTAGGAGGCACTGTTACCTAGCTTTCAGGGTAAAGTCTGCACCTCAATTGCTATCTTTATTCTGCAGCACTGTATGTTCTTTCAAGAAACTTGGGTTTGTGGTAAAATGTTGGCCTTATCCTAATCCCTGTATTTTTTTTTTCTCAGTTGTCTGAATTTTTCATTACAGTTATTAACCGTTACACCACATCGCTATCAACGAGAACATTACTCTACAGAGAACTTTATCTGCTCCTTACTGTCACCTGCGAGACTTCATGGCCCTAAAAGATTCTTCCTGCACAATGACTGGACAAACTATTATTCAGTTCCCACAATTGAATTAAAGGGAAAACTTCTCTTCTCGGAAATGTACACTGCTTAACAAAACTTCACCCTAAAAGTCACCTATGCCTTGTCTTAACCCATTCAGAACAGAGGCAATTGTACAAGTTGTAATCAAACAAAACTTGGCATTTGCACTATAATTTTGTCCAGCCACAATTTACCTCTTTCATATTAAATGCACCCACATTTATTATATATCATTTTGTTCAGGAGAAACAGGGCATTCATCTCACGTCAAATATTTATGTATGAAACATAATTTAATATGAGTAAAATCTAAACAAGTGTGAGAAATTAGGATTTTTTTGTTATTTTTCAAGTTCTGCTCGGCATTTTAACTGTGAATGCCATAATACTGTTAGCTTTTACTGCAATTAAATACACATTTGTTTTCAGAGATATCTCACGATTACAACACTAACTCCCATGTAAAGGTTTTAAGGGGTTTTGGAAAGTTACAGGGTCAAATGTAGAACTTTTCCCTTTTTTAATGTTTTACATATAAAAGTTTTCCAGATTTGTTTGCTTGGTCCATGTTGCATTTATGGCAACCCAGTAATGAGAATTACACCCATCATGGCATACTATTTGCAAAAGTAGACAACCTAGGGTATTTAAAATGAGTCCAGTCAAAATTAGCCCACTAATATTTATGTTCAGTGATGTCGTCCGAGTACACCAGTACCCCTCATTTTCAGGTGTTTTGGAAAGTTACATGGTTAAATGTAAAGCTTGCAAATTAAACTGTCTGGGCTTTCTGTATGAGTTGTCAGGAAGGTCCCTTCAATTGTAATTGTATAGACACATACATACACAGACGCACACATTGATATATATACACACAGACTCATACACAAACACATTCTCACATACACTCTTATATATATATATATATGCACACACACACACACACTCACTGTCTCATGCACATGCACAAATATTATTTTGATTTTCTTTACAGTGTTTTAACAGTTAGGTCCACCCAGTCTCCATTTGACAGGGAAAGCTAAAGTAGAACCTCCTCCCTGGGGGCCAGTGGTTTGCTGCTTTCCAGCTCCCTGCAGCTCTGTACTTATGCCAGACGTAGGGTGACATCACTTCACAGCATCAGTACAGGGAGTGCAAAGAAGCCCTCTTGCCGCGGGCTCTGCGCGGTACCGTCATCACCAATGTGCCCCTACGTAGTTTCCTGCTCTGGCGGGAGGGGGTGTTATGTTCACCCCACCTGTCACTTGGAGTAGTCTGCTTCCCGCCATCAGAACACACCACTTATAGTCCCTGTTCTATTTTATGTATGTCTAAAATCTACACTTTCAAAATACATGGGAAAATAGAAATAAAAAAAAAAATTTAATGCGAAACCTACAAAGTGACAGTGCAGCTTTAATTATTTATTTATTTATTTATTTTAATATTTTGAATGCAATTTTCAAATAATGCATAAAAACTCTACCCTGGACAGTCCCTATAATCTGTCAATTGTTTTAACAATTGTTTTGATATGGTAATAGTTGCACTCTGTAACTATATATTGGAAAGTACTGTGCTAACCAGTATTGTCCTGTAAAAATACTTTAGTGATATGAGACAGGAATACAATTGGAAAGGAAAACCCAAAGTTTCCATATATTTGTTATATAAATACACATGCTGAGTAAAAATGAAAGACACGCTAATTGGGACTTCCTTTGCAACTCCAAAAGGCAATATATTTAGAATCAGCAGGGGTATTTTATACAGGGTGGACAAAAAATCAGAGTAGGGTTTGAGGAGTTAATAACTTTTTTTTTTGATGCACCAATTTCAATGATATTACATACAATAAATACTTAGCGTATGGAGATTTGTTTGACTATGTAGAGAAGATGACATTTTTTAAATGAGCTCCATTTGCTGCCTTGCCAGAGACAATCCTAGAGTCACAGATGCCAGGGTGCAGGTTTTTTTTTGCGCCCCAAGTGGGCATGGTCATTTTACTAACCCCTCCCCTTTACAATGACTCCACCTATCCATCTAGACACACACTCACTGACAGTCACACACTCTCACTGAGAGACACACGCACACTGATTTGACACACACTGACAGAAATATACTCAGAATGACACGTTGACACACACTCTCAATGACAGATACACAATCTCACTGATTTGAAACACTGATAGACACAAATGCTGAAAGACACACTCATATACACTGACAGACACACACACACTGGCAGCCACTCTCAATGACAGACACACACTCACACACACACACACTCACTGACAGACACACTTACTGACAAACACACACACACACACACTTACTGACAGACACATAAACACTTACACAGTCTTGCACACATACTTACAAATGTATTTTATTGCTTGTTGCTCCTACCTTTAGGAGTCCACTGGGTTCTATCCCTGGGGTTTGAAGCTCTTCCTGGACTTGTGTTGTCTCGGACATGTGGTAGTGACACTAATGCCTCGTTTCCACTGAGCGGTATGGTTCGGGTTGGTACAGTTTGGAATATTAGAATGGTCCAGCCTATTCAGGTGAGCATTTCCACTGTAAGTCGGACCACCAGTGGGCATGCGGGGTTTAGACCAAATGCCTAGCGTGTCATTTGTCGGGAGAATTTATGTTTTCCTGTCTGCCAATCAATGGATTGTATAGTGTGACGCCAGTAGCTTTGCCCTAACCGGACCATTTCCTATGGACCTACATCTGAAGGGGGCCCAAGAATGGTGCGGATTGGTTTGGTTGTATGGGTCACTTTCATAATGGAAACACTCAAAATAGACCGTACTGACCCAAACCTTACCATTCAGTGGAAACGGGGCATTAGTTTGACTATAGTCAATATAAGAGTCAGTTTCCTGTAGACATGTGCAATTTGTTTCGGTCCGAATATGAATTAGAACGAATTCCACCTGAGCGGTGGGTGGGGGCCCTAAATACTAATAAGGGGGGGACCTAATGTCCCCCCTCTGGCTCCCACCCCTGAGCCTTGGGTGGGGGCCCTAAAAACTAATAAGGGGGGACCTAATGTCCTCCCCATTGGCCCCCACCCCTGAGCGGTGGTTGGGTCCCTAAATACTAATAAGGGGGGGGGCCTAATGTCCTCCTCCCTGGCCCCCACCCCTGAGCGGCGGGTGGGGGCCCTAAATAAAAATGTTACCCCCCCAGGTGACTAGGGGTCCCCGAACCCCTAGTCACCCCCCTCCCAGAAAAAACTAACCCCTACCTACCCCCCTCACCCTAAAAATAATCAGGGGGGGCCATTAACTAAGTACTTGTAAAAAAATAAAACTTACCATTTGATGTTTTCTTTCTTTTAAAATATTATTTTTTCTGCCCCAAAAAAGGCCAAATAAAAAATCCATAATAACCGACGCACTTAACCCCCCCCCCCCCCCCCAAAAAAAACGAGTGCAAAAAAAAATAATTCATCTTCACCCATGGAGGGCTCGGCGCAGACTGAGCTCTGCAGGTTGGGGGTAGGCTTATAAAGCCTTGCCCCACCCTGCAGTTAGGCTCAGAGCACTCTGATTGGTGGGTTTAAGCCATCCAATCAGAGTGCTCTGACAGATAAATGAAGAGACTGACAGGTAAGTCTCTACATTTACCTGTCACAGCACTCTGATTGGTTGGCTTGAAATCCACCAATCAGAGTGCTCTTTGTCATTTTACACAGCGTGAAAAAGTTCTTTGGAATTTTCCCATGCTGTGTAATTTGACTCATAACACTCTGATTGACGACGTGCGAGTGGGGGCTTGGGATGGGGGACCCTTTTTCTTTTTTTAACAGTGAGCAGCCACAGGCGGTATAGCGAGTAGGGGCAAAATTTACTAATAGTAAGTAATTTTTACTTAGTATTAGTAAATTTGGCTGAAAGACCAATTTAGGTCTTTCAGCCTTTTGGTAGATAACTCCCTAATAACTTGGGAATTAGGGAGTTATCTACTAACTGGCTGCAAGAAAGGTCCAGAAGTGCCGAAATTCTGGAATGCCGAAGTTCCGAAGTGTCCAAATGCCGAAGTGCCGAAGTTCCGAAGTGCTGAAGTGCCGAAGTTCCGAAGTGCTGAAGTGCCGAAGTTCCGAAGTTGCCGAAGTGTCTAAGTGCTGAATTGCCGAAGTCCCGAATTGCGAAAGTCCCGAATTTCGGAATGCCGAACCGAAAATTTTCCCCATGCACATGCCTAGTTTCCTGCTCTAGATACTGTTTCACTTCACAATGAATGCAGAGTAAGGAAACCTAACATTTTGTAAGATTATTATTTTACAATGAACCTTGAATATCTTGTGTTAAGGCAAACTAGACTTTTACATTTAGCAGCAGTAGTGATTAATTAATCAAATAAGTTTGAACTGCACAAATAAATGCACAACCTACTCTAGTGTTTAATGTGTTTGAAATGCAATTTATTTTTCATTAAATATATTTTTTGTCACCATTTATAACAATTCTACAATTTTTTTTCACTTATTCATTTATTTGTGGAGCTTAAAAACCAAATAAGAAAAATTAGCCTGAATGATAATTTTTGAAATGTTTACTATATTCAATTATATATACTTACCACGTTCAAATATTTAAAGGTATACATATACACAGAATATCCCAATAATAGATAGGAAGGCTCTTGCAATGTGTGCAATGTCAAGACTTTTAAAGGGACTCTCATGCACCACACTTTAAATGAACACTCCAAGCAACATATCCTCTACAACCCTTTGTAGTGGTTATGGTGCCAGGAGTGCTGTGGGACCCTTCCACAGTAAGTAGTCAAACTCTTTCAAAAATAAATTGACAACGTACTTGGGTCCCACAGGGTGCTCACCACCACATCATTTGCTGCTAATAAGCTCCTGTCATTGAGCTACACCAGGCTTGCTTGTCTGCGCTCATTGTCTCATAATTAATTTTAAAAAGAATGAAATAAAGTTATTCCACCTCCCTGTGGCACACATTGGGCATTGGAAGGGGAAATCATTATCTCTGGTTGTCCTGTGGTGGTGGAATATACACTTTGGAATTATTAATGCTTCCCTGTGTATGTACTCACACAAACTCCTGTGTTCAGAGCTTTGCCATGGTACAAGACCATGCTGGGTAATAGGGAGCAGGGACCATCCTATAGGGACAGGAGCTGTAGTAGTGGGCTATGTGCTATAATATGGAGATAGGGGCTGTAATGGGAAATTAGGGGCTATAATAGATTGGCATGAGCTGAAAAGGGGGGGCATGAGCTTTAATAGTGGGTTAGAGGATGAAATATGGGTTTATTGGCTCTTAAAGGGGGCAGTTGCTCTAAAAGAAGAGCAGAAGGTGTAGTGGGGGTTAGGGACTGTAATAGAGGGGCACTAACTGAAGTGGGGGTTGGTTAGGTGCTTTATTTGGGAATAGGGGCTGTCATGGGGGATTAGATGCTGTAATAGACGTGTAGGAGCTAAAGTGGGAGATTAGTCTTTGTTATGGGGTATAGGGACTGTAATGGGGGATAGGGGTTATACTGTTTTTTGGGGGGTTGTAATGGGGGGGTAGGAACTTTAATGGGGCAATAGTGGAAAGTACTTGGCAGTGGAATATACACTTTGTAATTAATGCTTCCCTGATGGCCACGCTCTAAACACAGGAGCTCACCGGGAGCCATGCTGGGCAGGGAACTTTCCGACTATAAAGATGGGCCCATACAGAGGGGCCCCTCGCTGGGATCTTCTTAAGTCTTGACAGAGACATTTAGGAAAATGTTTGGGAGTGAGCTAAGAATAGTTGTTCGACTACCAGCACTTGTCTTGTCCAGGGTGCAAGGGACAGCTGCTGTGGACACCTGTTAATTTTGGGGCAAAGGGCACTTGCCCCTTTTGCCCTGCAGTAATGATTGCTGTGAAGGTAAGTTGTGAAACTGTTCTTCAATAGTTTCACTACTTACTCTGGGAGGGTGCCAAGGCACTCTTGGGATCATACCCACTACAGATGGCAGTAGTAATCAGTGGAGGGCTGGTTGCATTTGGAGGCACTACAAAAAAGTAGTTTAACTAGAGACAGACTAGTTCATTGCCTCACCACACTCTATTTCTTAATTTTATATGACATGTTTTATACTAATACTGCAATAGATGGACTACTACTGAAATCAAAAAAGACTATAGTTAGATATTATATTTAGAGCAGCAAGGTAGCAGACCCCCCTTCTCCCTCCCCCCTTGTAGTTATTATGGTATCAATGGGTTCCTTTAAGTTTATTAGATGTTAGCCTCATATTATGCGGTTTTTCTCTACATTCACATTGTCACGTTCACAGTAAATAATGTGGAACACAACTGCAGATTTCTTAGGACTTTGATCTTTTATTAAGACACTTAGATGGAACTGAGACTTCAGTTCCAGAATTACAGTTACTGTTTCTTTAAATAATAAACGGTCTGTTTCATTTAGCATTGACAAGGTTCAGAATTCATTAGAGTCCGTTATTCTTGTTAACAGTTCAAATTATAAGAGATCATATACATTGGAATTATCAGTACCAAGAATGGTGCAGCAAAACTTAATTAGTACTTGTTTTGAGGGATGCTATAGCAGGCTTGCTGGACAACTTGATAGCAGACTTTAGTATGAAGAAATAAGATTATCTGTAGCAAGACAGGTACAGCTGAACTTGAATAATACTTGATTTGAGGAAAGCTGTAGCAGGCTTGCTGGAGAACTTGATAGCAGACTTTAGTATGAAGAAATAAGATTATCTGTAGCAAGACAGGTACAGCTGAACTTGAATAATACTTGATTTGAGGAAAGCTGTAGCAGGCTTGCTGGAGAACTTGATAGCAGACTTTAGTATGAAGAAATAAGATTATCTGTAGCAAGACAGGTACAGCTGAACTTGAATAATACCTGATTTGAGGATAGCTGTAGCAGGATTGCTGGAGAACTTGATAGCAGACTTTAGTATGAAGAAATAAGATTATCTGTAGCAAGACAGGTACAGCTGAACTTGAATAATACCTGATTTGAGGGTAGCTGTAGCAGGATTGCTGGAGAACTTGATAGCAGACTTTAGTATGAAGAAATAAGATTATCTGTAGCAAGACAGGTACAGCTGAACTTGAATAATACTTGATTTGAGGAAAGCTGTAGCAGGCTTGCTGGAGAACTTGATAGCAGACTTTAGTAAGTTGAAATAAAGCTTTAGCATTATTAGCTCTTAACTCAGAGACTGTAACTAACTTAACTTCTAGAAGTAGAGGGATTGTGTCCCCAGCTCTCCTCCGAGGCGGTTGCTTCAGTGAATGGTTGCTGAGAGTGCTGGTATCTGTCTGTGATGAGGAGAGATGTTGGGGACTTGAATATTCCTCCAGTCCGGTCTAGTAGCGAGTGGTCGTCTCAGCGAGGTATGTGAGCCGGTGAGTTTGGCGCGGTACGCGTTTCAATAATACAGCGTCTATCAGCTGGTGCGGTCGCATTAAATAGCAGACCGCGGCAATGGGGGTGTGGCTAAGCTCCGTCAAACCCAGAAGCATGAGGAGACATCGGGAGGCTTAAGGCCTGACACACATATCTTTTAGTTATGTTAATAAAAAGAAAAAAAAGTTTCACAAAATATCTCTCTGATTATAAGATATTTGAGGAATTAACAGTGTAGCTAAACTACAATGTGCCAGTTTCAGTTAGGAAGACATTTTGGGAACCCAATGTTGCAGAAAGAAGCAATATTCATTTTTCCTCTTGTTTTATTTTTTTAATTTTTTAATTTTTATTTTTTTTATTGGGGGAAGGGTTGTTAAACTAAGATTTGAACTGGTAAGGAAAATTCATCATGTGTCAAAGGCCAAAACCTACCAAATTCACTTCAATTGTAGTGGTCTTTGCAATTAAATGATCTGGGTGTCATGTCCCTGCAGCTAAAAACTATTCGGGAGAATGGCTAGAGACACTTCCAAAGAAATATCAGAGTAAAATTCTGCTATATCTATTGGATTGACTAAGAGAGACAATGCGATAGGCACAACGTGACATGTGCATGCGCCCTTTCCTTCCAATGCTTTTGCATAGAAAAGCATTGGATTGGCTGAGATCATTGATCTCAATGATCTCAATCAAAGAAGCAGCATGCTGGAGACCAGCGGGAGAAAAGCCCACCTTTTTAACCCATGTAGAAGGGGCCCTGTCACCTACAGATTGACTGTAGCATTAGGAATACACATAGAAGTCTATTAACAGAGCCACAGTGTGCAATGAGAGAAGCTAAAGGAAAAAAAATAGACTCTTTTTCAGGAAGTGAATCTCATCCAGGAAAGGTGTGCACATAAACAAAGTGTTTTAACTCCTAAATTACAATGAATATAACAGTGAGACTGCATGGGCATGAAATATTCACCAAAGCAACTTTTTTTCAGCTAATGTTGTTCTAGTGCTTCCACTGACCCTTTTAGTACTGTCTACTTTTTTGCATTTGATATTTTATAATTCTTACAAATGAGCGTTGTCCTGTTCAAAAATGCAAGGTCACTGGTTCAAATCCCAGCAGGGTCAACTCAGCACTTCCTCCTTCCGAGGTCGAAAAATATAAAAATGAGTACCATCAATTGTGTAATAATAACATTTATTATTATTAATCAGCTGCCGATTTGGTTAATTACAAGAGTGGGCTGAAAAATGGTTTGAGTCCCACTGGGAGAAAGACGCTATATAAATACTAGTAATTATTATCTTATTTTTGCTTCAGTGTTTCATCATTATGATATACACTAATGTCTCAGATGAAGCGGCTACTAATTCAGAGTCATCTTTTTAAAGGAACACCTTTTTTATGAATGGGGAACTACTGATTGGCTAGGAATGTCAGCTGACTAAATTTTAATGTGATGCTGAAGGCAGCTTTTGGAGTTAAACCGTTAATGGTTTAGCCCCTTAAGGAAAGAGAGCACCAGGGGAAGGAGGGCGGCTGCTTCCTTTGTTTAGATGAATTTGTCATGGCGACCAGAGTGTTCTTTTAATTAATGTCTCTGTTGGATCAATTCCAAACTTTTCTGTTTCTTTCTTTTTTTTTTTTTTTCTTCTTCTTAATTTCTCTTCTTTCACAGAAAACTTTTTTCCATATTCGGACTATAAAATGTAATTTTTTTTTTTTAAATTGAATGTGAAAGAATGAAAAGAAAAGCACGAAATATTATTTTACAGAAAGCATTTTCAATAATCTTCCAGTAAAAGTAGTAAAGAAAGCAAGAATGCTCGGAATGTGTGTAATGCTATACTGAAGAACAAAGAGTAAAATATAAGTGCATCATGGCACCAGGCACAGGAGTCTTAATTAAGCATATGAGCTAAGGATGCAGTAAATTAACAGATCTAACCCTTCTTCCCCTTCAGCTTATTCATTGCCACATTACGTAGTTCAATGGTTAGTCTAATTGAGGTGGCGCTTATAGTTGAGATCTATCAACGAGAAATTAGACTTAAGAACCAGAAACTCGATCTATAGAATAAACTGGACAAGCTGGTAAAAAGACTAACAACATGAAAATGTATTTGTGTACTACTGAGCATGGCAGAGTCTCGGGTCATTTGTGGAAATTGCCCAATCTGAGAGTAGACCTCATGAATCTTCAGTCTGCTCCAAGAACTGATGTGGGATGTCACTCATTCACTTCTGCTGAGGATTCATTGGAGCTCGGAGAGGAGAGGAGAGGAAGGAGCATTCTCAGTAACTGTTTTCTTCAATGTACTCCCAATACAATCCTTTTCAATACTCTAATATTCTCCCCTATCTAATCTCTTATGTAAATACTTACAGCATCCACCCACCCATCCCTTCCTGGTCAAACATGGTGAAACATTATCCAGCCTTCTTATAAAAAGGAATAGTAGAGAATAAAGTAAATAATAAAAGCTGTGGGATACCAAAGGGACTCTACACACTCTATGGCATGCTCATGCGGATGCGGAGACAACCACCCCCAAGCTTCATGGGGAAATGGTAAGTGGCATTAGGCACAACCTTCACACCTGACCAATGGGACAAGATATGTACTCTCACACTACACTGCACACCATCAAGCGGGACGCAGGAAACGGCCTACAAAATATTAGCACTCTGGTACCGCACCCCATATTAAACACATATATGACCCCACAACAGACGACGCATGCTGGAGATGCCCCCCCCCATGGGCCGGAGAGCGTTGACACGCATAAGATAAGAGTGGATGACGAGACACCACAGATAGGCAGGCTCGAGCACAGAACATAGGGAACATAAAACACAAGGATGCGGATGAGGGGAAAAGAGGGGAAATTAAACACACCAGCAACAGAGGGGAACAGGACACCTGGTAGGTAACCCTGAGGCCGCAAAGAAGGTTTCCACATAAAAGGGGCAGACAGACAACGATAAGGGACCACAAGACATAGAACATTAAATACAGTCATCACTGCTGGCAGACCTTAAGGAGGGAGATCACACCACCACTCCCCCCCTCACAGTAAACGACTCCTACCCTTGGCACACAAGACACCGAAAAAGACTCCCATTAAGACTACTAGAACCAGACATGGTAAACACACTGGGAACTGTAGAGTCATGCCTGTCTTATTGTATATACGTAAGGACCTGCGCGTCCACCGAAAAAGAACCACGAAAGTTTAAAAGTGACTTGTATGCCACTATAGTATACAAGATAACACCATATCCTAAAAAAAAAAAAAACGAACAACGGAAATTGTACATGATTGGACCTGCGTGTCCACACTGTTGGCTTACTTCATGAAAATTTTGAAAAACTCAAATAAAAATATATTTACAAAAAAAAAAAAAGCTGGGGGATACCATAGATAGATGAATAGAAGAGGAAACAGCTGAGGTTTGGCAAAATAATTGTGAGAGGGTGACAAGGAAAGAGTGAGAATAGAATTTGGGTGACGAAGATGACTAAGGGAAAATGGAGTGAAATCTGACAAGTAGGAGCGCCATGTCTACCATATTTCCCATCTATCATATCTTTGAAGTATAGGATTCATGTGTAGCATCATTTCATATATATTAAAAACACTATTTCCTACCTGCAACATTTGAATTTCACATAAACAAGGCAACATTTTTCATGTTTTGCCCATTGGCATTTATGTCTTATCTGTCTAGATGAATATGGTAAATATTGGTTCTGCTTAAAGAACTGACAGCCGAGCTTAACGCTAGGCTGCCTGTCGATCAAGCAGGACAGTCCACCAAGGTTGGGCCATGCAGGGAGCACTGTTTTAGCACTTTCTGCAGAGTCCTAGTTCCCTGAGCATAGCTATACATTCTAGGGATAATTCCCTGGTGTCCCCAAAAGTTGAACACTAGGAAGAAAAGTTGGGACGATGGATCAGGACCCTAAAATAGGGACAGTCCCACGTAAATTGAGATGCTTGGGAGGACTGCTAGCTGAGAGTCAATAAAATACCATACACACAGCACAACAGAATAAGAAGTTCTCGAGACAATTTAACTGATAGAAAAAAAAAGACAGTAAACTTTATAATTTTATTTTATAGTTAGGCAAACGTCATCAAAACCTTTTAAGAATGCAAAATGGTCTTATTTTCTCCCATTTGTGTTTCTGATGTATAACAAGTCATTGGGTTATAATTTGGGTGAATGTGGTTAAAGGGTTACTCCAATCAAAAAAATAGTGTTTTAATAGGTCACTGTTTTAAGTTAGAGCAACCCTTATGGACATGGCAACACCTAAAAAGGAAATAAAGAAAACTTACCTGTGATTCCACACTGACGTTTTCCATTGGCCTGATCCTGCTATAGGTATGTCTTCCTCCCCTACCCAGTTTCTCTAGAGAAACTTTGCTATATCATCTGACATGCAACTGTGCTCAAATGTTTGCATTCACTGGCAGAAATTGTGAAATTTTGGCATTGATTTTGAAAATATGACTGATCATGCATAGAATGTCTTTTATTGAAGGGTAGTGCTCATATGAAGCCATTTATTATCAAATAGTTGTTTGACTCCTTTTTAAATAATAATAATAAGAGAAATCACCAAAATGGCCCTGATCAAATTTTTACATACCCTTGAATGTTTGGCCTTGTTACAGTTAATTTCCCACACCTGTGGCTTTTTAAATTGCAATTAGTGTCTGTGTATAAATAGTCAAAGAGTTTGTTAGCTCTCAAGTGGATGCACTGAGCAGGCTAGAAACTGAGCCATGGAAAGCAAAAAATAACTGTCAAATGACCTGGGTAACAAGGTAATGAAACTTTATGAAGATGAAAAAGGATATAAAAAAAATATCCAATTCCTTGAAAATGCCAGCCAGTACTGTTCAATCACTTATTAAGTAGTGGAAAATTCGGGGATCTCTTGATACCAAGCCAAGGTCAGGTAGACCAAGAAAGATTTCAGCCTCAACTGCCAGAAGAATTATTCGGGATGAAAAGAAAAACCCAGAGGTAATCTCAGGAGAAATACAGACTGCTCTGGAAAAAGACGGTGTGGTTGTTTCAAGGAACACAATACGACGATCCTTGAACAAAAATGAGGTGCATGGTCAAGTTGCCAGAAAGAAGCCTTTACTACACCAATGGCACAAAAAAGCCCAGTTTCAATGCCCGACAACACCTAGACACTCCTCACAGCTTCTGGCACACTATAATTTGGAGCAGCAAGACCAAAATAGAGCTTTATGGTCACAACCATAAGCGCTATGTTTGGAGAGAGGTCAGCAAGGCCTATAGTGAAAATAATACCATCCCCACTGTGAAGCATGGTGGTGGCTCACTGATGTTTTGGGGATGTGTGAAGGAATCTTGTGAATGGCAAGATGAAAGCAGCATGTTATCAGAAAATACTGGCAGGCAATTTGCATTCTTCTGCACGAAGGCTACGCATGTGACGTTCTTGGACTTTCCAGCATGCCAATGACCTTAAGCACAAGGCCAAGTTGACCCTCCAGTGGTTACAGCAGCAAAGGTGAAGGTTCTGGAGTGGCCATCACTGTCTCCTGACCTTAATATCATTGAGCCACTCAGGGGAGATCTCAAACGTATGGTTCATGCAAGATGACCAAAGACTTTGGAAGACCTGGAGGCATTTTGCTACGATGAATGGGCAGCTATACCACCTGCAAGAATTAGAGGCATCATAGGCAACTATTACAAAAGACTGCAAGCAAGTCATTGATGCTAAAGGGGGCAATACACAGTATTAAGAACTAAGGGTATGCAGACTTTTGAACGGGGTAATTTCATTTTTTTCTTTGTTACCATGTTTTGTTTTATGATTGTGTAATTCTGATATAATGTACAGTTGAATATGAATCCCATAATAAATAAAAGAAATGTGTTTTGGGTGCTCACTCATGTTTTCTTTAAAAATGGTACATATATTACCAGTTCTCCAAGGGTATGTAAACTTTTGAGCACAACTGTATGTAATAATTTAATAGAAAAGGAAAAATCACCTAAATTCATTACCTCGCTTTCCATGCGTGATCTAGTGGGTGATGAAGACCATTAGCCATATTGCAGAACTGATCACATTGTGAGAAAAAAAAGAACCTTATATGTAAAGGGTATGTAAACTTTTGAGCACAACTGTATGTAATAATTTAATAGAAAAGGAAAAATCACCTAAATTCATTACCTCGCTTTCCATGCGTGATCTAGTGGGTGATGAAGACCATTAGCCATATTGCAGAACTGATCACATTGTGAGAAAAAAAAGAACCTTATAAATGTTGCAAAAGAAAATTCACACTAGGAACAAATTGCATAAGGATGAAAAAAAAGGAACTGTTACATATGCAATTGGGACTTTGCTAAGTTCAAGAAAACAGTAGCATTTCAACTCTGCTTTTTTGTATTAATTTTATTTTAGCATCCGATGTTTTATACAATATAGTGCATATTGTCTTAAATTAAGTATGAATAGTAAAAGTTAGGACAAAATTGGCCAATATTGGAGATAATTTTCAACTTTAATGTAGAATAGCTTCTAAGTCTTGTGATTCATGATTCAAATTATTCATACACACAATTGATGTATAAAAGTAAGAACAGGAATATTATCAGGAAGTATTACTTTACTGAGAGGGTAGTGGATGCATGGAATAGCCTTCCAGCTGAAGTGGTAGAGGTTAACACAGTGAACGAGTTTAAGAATGCGTGGGATAGGCATAAGGCTGTCCTAACTATAAGATAAGGCCAGGGACTAATGAAAGCATTTACAAAATTGGGCAGACTAGATGGGCCGAATGGTTCTTATCTGCTGTCACATTCTATGTTTCTATGTAACACCTGTTTATCGCAATTACCTTAATATGGAGTTGGTCATACTTTGTGCTATGACAGTCTACACTGTTCTGGGGAGGCTTTCCACTACATGAACAACCGATGCAAGAATATCCTTGTACCAATCATTAGAGAGTTAGCAGGGTTAGGGCACTGATAATAGAATTTTACACCTCTCTCCCAATTAGTGTGTTTCTGGTCAATCTAATGATGTTCTTAAGAGTTTTGGTGCCACCAGAACTTTTGTGAAAGTGAATATTGAAAGTTATATATAAACTGCTTGGTGATATTTGGGGAATGATACTTTTTATTCCCCATTTGTTCTGGGCAGTTTACTATATTAAACAAGCATTACTCCACTGTCTGTAACATAGGAGGGCATTACTAAAGCAGATAGTATAATTACTACAATGGTGTCACTCATACACAACAAGATTGGCAAAGTCCTATAATCCCTAAGGACTTATTCCATCCTGGAACCTCAGATAACATTTGTCCATGATTTCAATAGAATCTGAATCTGTCTTCACAGGGTTACATTTTAAGGAGAATACAAATGCTTAGTCAGGTGCTCCCACTAAAATTCATATTGGCTTCAATGGCGCAGAGAACCAAGGGTCAGTGGAAGTGTAATTGCAACAGGGATTAACCCTGATAGTGGCTATCCAGAGGAACAAAATGTCAATTGAACTAACTTACATGGACACTACCTCTCTGTCCCCTTTCACCAGCTACTGCTTGAAACCACTGCACCATGTTAGACCATTGTCATTATGTTACAACTCACTCGCTGAGAACAAGGATGGGGACAAACTACCTTTTATGCTGGGGTGGGAATGAGATCTAGGACAAAAATTCAATGTGGCATAAGGCCATGGGAAGTACCAAACGCGCGTCCAAGATCCTGTCTCACTGGGAAGCATACACCAAAGTCCTGATGAGGTGGTATCTAGTCCCACAGAGATTTTCCCACATGTACCCTACCGCAAGCCCTATCTGCTGGAGATGCACGCTAGAAGAGGGTACAATTAAACATATATTTTGGGACTGCAAGCCATTGCAGAATTATTGGAAAATGGTAGGCAGCCTTGTGCAGGAATTTTGTAACATAACTAACTTGCTAAAACCAGAAACTTATCTCCTACACATGTTCCATGTGTTGGGAGAGAATTCTAATATCAGGAGTTTGCCTCCTTCCCTGGGATCTGCTGGACACCTGTCACTGCCCCTGTAAGGGCTTGAAGCTGTCTTTTCTGAGCTAAGCCCAGCAGTGCAGGATTTAGTTCAATGCTTGAGAACCTTCAGCAGGTTCTTTCAACCAATGACTATTGGGCCACATTCAGGAGAGCTAATCAAGGCACCTTGCAGGGGCTTTCCAGATCTCCTTAAAGGAGACAAGTGACAAGCGCTCGGCAGACCCCAAATAAGAATTCAGATAATTAGCAAACTGATTGACTAAATAACCACTAAGGTCAGGGCACTATAGTGGTTATAGGGCTTGGTGTGTTTCTTTAATATTTTATATCTGTGTGACAGTAATCCAAATATTTTTCTGCAAATGTCATTGGATAAGTCTTTTTGTAATGTCTGCATTATGCTTTACACTTTTGACACATTAAAAAAGTCTACACGACCTCCTGTTTCAGTGCCCATCCATTGCTTTTATATATATTTTGTATATATGGTCTATTTAAAGAGATGGAACCACGTTAGGTGCACCACTGTATGTAAATGTGCGCTCCTCCTATTTGGTAATCGTTTGTATATTCTGTTCCCCTACAGTTTAGGGTTTTTCCTTCCTTCCCTTTACCCGCTGCCTTGTCCCCTGCCTTCAATGTCACTCTAATCTGCGCTGAAATTACCTGACTTTTTGACCTTGGCATTTTTCTGTGATTACCTTACCCTTCTCCTTTGGAATTAATCTTATTCTACTTATAAGTTATACTTATGAGTTGTTTTTTTTAATCTCACATGCAGGAATTCTATATAAGGTAAGGCTGGTGTCGAAATTACTCAAAGGGATTTTCCCTGTGCTAACCATCTGTCTTATATATATTTAGCATTCATCATACAGGTAATTTCACTTCAGACAGAGAAATCCCCTTCTTTGTTTAATTAAACTAAAATACTCAATTTAAGAATGGTAGCAATACCCAATTCAAACAGACATGGATGTTTCCATATGCGAATCAACAGCATCCTATGACATAAGAGAGAAACCTAAACTCATAGTGCCTTTGAATTACCATTGAAGTGTAACAATGATTTATTTAGCCCACAGTGGAATTTTGGTTTTTGACTTTGGTTTTATGGGTTTGCATGTCAAAATGTCACCCCATGTCTCCGCCATTTTTGATGGGTAAACATGTGTGATGCTTAGTGTTTGTGCATATTCTTATATTGCATTCTTTGCTTGTTGCCCTTCAATGTGTCCTTTCGCAAAATTAAAGGAGAACTGTCAACTTCTGCGAAATTAAAGGAGAACTGTCAACTCAACACTATTTTTAATACAATGATTCTTTCATCACGTTTTGACAGGAAACAATTTCTTTGTAAAATGAAGTATGAGTAAATCAATGAGAAAAATTAATTTCTACCTCTAGTATATGACAGGATCCATCAGCCATATACATGCACCTCGGGTCAGACGTGTTTGAATTTCACAGTTATACCGAATAATGAAATCATTGCACTGTGCAGGAAGTGAAGCACAGAAGACCATATCTTTTCAAACACTGTTTCACCCAAGGTGCATGTATATGGTGGAAGGATCCTGTCATATACTAAAGGCAAGGAAGAGTTTTTCTTATTATTTTAACTTGTACTTCATTTAATACACAATCAATTTCCTTTCAAAACCCTATGAAATGATCATTATATTAAAACATAGTGTTGATGTGACAATTGTCGTTTAAGGGCATTACATAAGCCAATAACATAAAATAATTAACTAATGTAGTGAGTAATAGTTAGAGACTTTACAGCACAAACAGGACTTTTATCCTTACATTTCTGGACACTACTTTGTATCTATCCCAGCAGGTCTGCTGCCTAGAAAAGAGGGGCAGCCATTTTGTTGCCAAATTATACTTTTGCTGTGAGACACAACAAACCGTACCACATATATTCTTTAGGTGCCCGGCATTTTCTGGCTGATAGAGATCCTTGTTAAGAATTAATGTGTAAATGAATTGAAAATGTGTCCTTCTGGAAATTCCGATCTCTGTGCAGCTTGTGGGGTGAGGGAAAATCCTAAAGAATGGATTAGTAGGGACATGTGGGACCTGATATGCATATAAATAAACAGGCATCTGGTGGGGACAATGGTAAATCTCTCTGTATGCATCACATGTCTCACTTAGAGCATCAGTGCTCTGTCAGAAGTCCACAGCACCTCTGCTAGTTAATTACAGTTTTCACCCAGTTCGGTGGGACAAAAAAGACTTTCCTTTTTCAATTGTGCGTTTTTTTCTGTCTTATTCACAAAATTACCACAAACAGAAGACTGTGGTCTGTAGAAGGAGGAAATCTGCTCCCTAATTCCTGTGAATATAAATAGCTTGAGGCTTTTTAAATGTAAAATATTTCCTAATTCTCAGGGTAGTTCCAATAAATTGATTATTTTTTATTTCTTATTATCATTTATATTTTTTGCAGCTTTTCTATGTAAAATATTTCAATGTTCTAATAATAGTTCCTATAAATGTATGTACGGATTTCCCATCAGCTGAATTTGATTAGCTCAGATTTTGTTTTTCATAGGGAAGTTGGAGTCCTCCACAATAAGCCTTAGGAGATAATTAGAGAAAATATGCAGACAAGGGAAACTAAATGAGGGGCAAATGAGGGAGTTAAAAAAAAACCTCTATATACATAGAGAGAGAGAGAGAGAAAGAGAGAGAGTGAGGGCGAGAAGGGGGAATAACACAGGGAACAGAAAAAAAGTATTTAGCAAAATTTGTTCAAATACACTTGAAAATAAAATTACCAATGTGTTAGGCTTTAACGTATATGCAGTAGCTTTAACATTTGTTGTAGGTTCATTACAACATTCAATGCATTCAGTAAGTGTTCAAACCTTTTAATTTTTTTCAATTTGTTTTTATTATTTTGCAACCTTATGCTAAGATTTGTTTCACATCAGTCTACACTCAATACCCCAGAATGACAAACTAAAATCCAGATTTTAGAGACCACTGCACAATTAATCATAAACAAATGGGATCAGGGCCGTCGTTCCACATGGGCACGCTCGGCACTTGCCAGGGGGCCCCACAAGCATGGGGGCCACACCATGATGCTCATGTGCCCAGGCCAACAGGGGATATCTTCTGATCTCACCTGCTGGCCCACGGAGAGCCAGCCCTGCTCACTTGCCTTAGGCCTTTTTTGGACACACACACACACAATGCACCCCTCAGATATACACACAGCACCCCTCACACACACAGCACTTCTCACACACAGCCCTCTCAGACACACAGCACCCCTCACACACAGCATTGCTAACACACACACAGCACCCTTCACCTCTCACACACACTCTATGCACCCCTCACACACAGCACCCTTCACACATGTTACCCATCACAAACACGCTGACCAACACACACACACATGCACACACACAGCACCCGTACACACAAACACATATCCTGCACCATTCACTGTCATCTGTGTGTATTCAGCAGTCTGTGTGTATTTAGCAGTATCTGTGTGTGCATTCAGCAGTGTGTATGTGTATTCAGCAGCCTGTGTGTGCGTATTCAGCAGCCTGTGTGTATTCAGCAATCTGTGTGTGTATTAAGCAGTCTGTATGTTTGTATTCAGCAGTCCATGTGTGTGTTTGAGTGTGTGTATTCAGCAGATTGTGTGTATGTATTCAGCAGTCTGTCTGTATATACTCAGCAGTCTGTTTGTGTGTACTAAGCAGTCTGTATTTGTGTGTAATCAGCAGTCTGACTGTGTGTGTGTGTGTTTTCAGCAGTCTGTGCGTGGCTGTGTGTGCATTCAGCAGTCTGTGTATATATTGTATTTATGTATTGCATTTGTTTGAGGTACCAATAAATATAAGCTTAATTTTATCAATAATTAAAATTGTTATTCCTGTGAGATGTTGTGTAGGCAGGGTTCCAGTGCACTGCTTTGCCCAGGGGCCCATAATGCTGTTAAGATGGCACTGAATGGGATATCACATTGACATGTATTGAGACCCTTAACTTAGTACTTAATTGAAGCACCTTGGGTGACAATTACCACCTGGACCACCAAGGATGGATGTGGGGAGTTTCTGCCATTCATCTCTGCAAATCCTGATCCAAGTTCTGTCAGGTGGCATGGGAACTGTCAGTGGGCAGCCATTTTAAGGTCTCTCTTGAAATGTTTGATTGGATTGTAGTCTGTGATCTGGCTGCGCCACTCAAGGACATTTACAGAGTTGTCCCTAAGTCATGCTTGTGTTTACTTGCATTGCGTATGTAGGGTTATTGTCTTGTTGGAAGGTGAACCTTCTGCCAGCCTGAGATCCTGAGCGCTTATGACTAGGTTTTATACTAGGAAATCTCTGTATTTTGCTGCATTCATCTTTCCCTCAACCATGACCAGACTCCCAGGCCCTGCTGCTTAAAAACACACCAAGACAATACCATTGGGATGGTATGATGAAGGCGGTGAGTGGTGCATGATTTCCTCCAGACATAACATTTTGAATTGAGGCCAAACAGCTCAATCTTTGTTTCATCAGACAAGACAATCTTATTTCACGGTATGAAAGTCCTTTGGGTGATTATTTGCAAATTCCAACTGGCCTTCATGTGTTTTGCAGTGCTTCCTTGTGGCCAGTTTACTTTTATGGCCAGATCAGTGCAGTGTTGTAATGATGGTTATCCTGGTTTTTGATTTGTCATTATGGGATACTGAGTGTAGATTGATGTGAAAAAATGTAAACATTTATAGCATAAGGCTACAACATAAAAACTGTGAAAAAAATTAATGGATCTGAATACCATCTGCATGCACTGTACTGTACATGCACACATTTCTGACTGCCTCCCATCCCCAATCCTGCCCTGGATCCTTTATTTAACAACTTCCACAGTGACTGTTATCTTAATTATAGACAGACTGGCTTTCTGAAGTATTTTTTTTTCTTTCTTTTATTATTATTTCATAGTTCCCAGGTACATATGTGCAAATAAGAAAAGTAGGCAAGAAAGCTACACATTTAAAAAAAATAATTGATCACAGCGGTCTAATCATTCTAGGATTCACTGGATACAAACATTTTGAGCTTGATACGAATATAATCCAAGATAAGCACCAATCTAAGCAGTTGACCTTCCACCAATGGAAATACTCCTATCATGGCTAGTAGAATAAGTCCTGAATGTGGCATAGTAATCTGTCCGCTGTGTGAGGACTCCATCCTACAGTCTACAAGTCTTTCTAGAACACTAACATAAATTCTTTCAACAGGGTTTTAATATCATCCTTAGCAGTCCTACGCCGTAGAAGATTCATTAGATGAGACGTGGTCCATCAGCATTGCAGATGCTATGTATGATGCATGAGACGTTTTGTGCATTTAATATCAGGCACTTTGAGATGCATTTAACTTGCAGAATGCTTGTTTTCCATCTCATATTATTAAGTGTAAAAAATATGCAGTACTTGGTGGATGAAATAGGCAATAAATGACATGTATAACTGGAGCTTGAGAAGTTCTGTCTACCAGCTTCTGCCTACATTTTGACATTATCTGTAACAATGCCCTTGATAACATAATCCATTCCTGGTGTGGTCTATCCTGTCCCTAAACCCCCGGAACCCCATGACCTCTCCTGAGAGTATAAGATTGCTCTATAGATCACTGACCATGCCAAACTGTCCCATTTTGACTTGGGTGCTATATGGTCAGGGACAGACCGCAATCATCTGTTACAAGAGTATATAATTGTATAGTAATTTTGGTCTTTCAGCTATTTAGTGGATAGCTCATATTTAAGGACAACAAATTAAAGAGCTATCCAGGAACAACAACAGATCCCTAATTTGGTACCATTATGTAGGATTGTTATATTTATACCGAATAAGGGAGCAGATCGCGCTCTTATTTGGTGTCCTTAAATATTGCTATTCGATGTTGTCATTGCAAATCAGGGAGTTATCCATTAAACAGCTAAAAGATCAAAAGTAAGAAAATGGCTTTCGGATGTCCAAATTTATATTTTTCAAATTTCGGATGAAACTAACTTCTGTCTTGTTCACATCTCTATTCTTAATATAATTTATCATATAAAAATGATTATATTATACCATATATTCTCAATATAATTTATCATTTTAAATATTTATTTTATAAATGTATGTTATGAACTATCCAAACTATTGCAGGGTTGCCAGCATGAAATGCAAATGAGCACAGAAAGGCATCTTGTTTATAAGTTCATACCGCATTTTAGCTATTACCCTTAGCAATATAATTAAACACAGCTTTTTTTATGCTCTTCAGAGAAAGACCAGACACTGTGCCATGGTGTTGACAAGACCCACAATGCAAGGTCGAAAGGGTAATGTCTAGTTTCTGGTCACTGGTCCTTTTAGATCACAGCCCATGCTATGGTTTTAAAAAGATGTGCTTAAAACAATTCCTTTTACTAAGGGCATGTGTATAAATGTAGAGTAATGTCTGAAACACGATGTCTGTCTGTGATCATTTGCACATCTTGCTGGGAACTCTGGGATAGTTGTGGAAACATAAATTCTCAATTTTCTATAATCATGGTGAACTTCCCAAAGTCTTACCTGAGATATACAGGTAATGCATGACAGCAATTTTCAAAGATTCCAAGGTAGTTTCTAGTGTGTTTTTTTAATTGGTAAGCTCATCCATGATGTCTTGTAGGTATGTATCTGCGTGAAATGAATTTTATATATTTGCTTTATCTTTCCTTACTGAACCTCCCAGCAGCAAAGAAACAGTTAACAATGATGTAAAAAAAATTCAACCAATCAGAATGTACAACAATGTCATATTGTGTTATCAAGCTCCTCCCAACTCCTCTTTCTTTCCTGCTTGCCTCCCAGGTGAGTATATTCCAATTACACTGCTTTTGAAGTGAACTTTATCGTTATGCATACCATTTGTTTCTTAACAATTTTCAATAATTTTAATGTTGTAATCATCTTCATTTGAATCAATATTTATTTTTGACTTGTATATAAATGTATAGTTTACAAGACTATTGTGTCCATTTTTTAATAGCTTAATTATCTTAACTAATTGCCTTCAAGCTCATTATAATATTGTCTCTCGGTTTTTAAAATCCGTCAGGCACTTTTTATAAAGGTGTTTCACCTTTATTTCGGCCGTGGTCTAATTCCTCAGAGACCGCGGCCCTTTCACACCCTCATTAACTAATACTTAAGCGGCCGCGGACTTCATTCAATCCGTCTGCTCGCGCCATTTCCCACCTTTCTCCACTCTTGGCGGAATTGATGCGCCCCTCTCCGCCTCCCTCACACTGACTGCGCTAATCTTTGTGGACAGTCCTAGAATGTCGATCAGCTCTGGGTAAGCATTAAGTTTACCCTATCCTACATATCATTTCTGTAACTAGAGTGTTGTATACTCTAGATCAAGCATGTCAAACTCAAAGGCTAGCACTGGCCAAATAAACAAGGTTTAAGTTTATGTGGGCCATAAAAAAAACAAAACCCGATTTTTTTTATAGAAACGTAGGTTTGTTTTAAAAAGTACAGTATAACATTTTTTTTAAAAAACACCCCCACCTCTACTAAACCCCAGACCCCCCGCCTATACTAAATCCCAGACCCCCCTCTATACTAAATCCCAGTCCCCCCTCTATTAAATCCCAGCGCCCCCCTTTACTAAACCCCGGCCCTTGTTTAAAAAATATAAAAAAATATTAGCCAACAAGCAGACTCCACTCACATTGTTGCTGCCAATATGCAACTCCGGAGTCCAGCCTCTGGTATACCCGCAATGGCATCGTCTGCACCCTGTGCCATAGCGGATCCACCCGCTACTCCTTGAAACCCTGTGTAGGTGGAGCACATTGACGTCATGTCGGATTGTGATGTGGCGTAGTGTGCCTCCGTGCACCTCCAGGCCCTCCACTGTCCAGCCGTGGCCATTGCAACACTGATCAACACACACTCACTGACAGACACACACTCACTAACAGACACACTCACAGACAGACACACACTCACTCTATGACAGACACACACACTCACTCTGTGACAGACGCACACACTCACTCTGGCAGACACACACTCACTCTGGCAGACACACACTCACTGACTGACAGACACACACACACTGACAGACACGCACACACACTGACAGACAGACACACAAACTCACTCACTGACAGACACACACACTCACTCACACACACACACACACTGACAGACAAACACACACTCTCTGACAGACATACACACACACTCACTCACTGACAGACACACACACACACACTGACAGACCCACTGACAGACCCACTGACAGACACACATACACTGACACACACAGACACACACACACACACATTTACACATTCTTGCACACACTCACATCATTTTATTTATTGTTCCCTACCTTTGGGAGCTGGTGTGGTGCCTCTCCTTGGGGTCCAGTGGGGATCTTCTCTCGGGAGGTCTCTATTCCTGCTCCTCACTGCTCCATCACGTGTGCAGTTTAGTAATGCCAGGTGCCGGAATGACATCATAATTTACCTGGCTAGCGACCTCTCCTCCCCGGCCGGGTAAATTTCAGCAGAGTAGGCACCTGCAATGTGGGGAGTAAGCATGTCAAACTCACGGCTCGCCGGGCTGCAAAGATATTCATTGTGCGCCGCATGCTGCCCGTGTGCCGTGAGTTTGACATTCTTGCTCTAGATACTTCTTGTACCTATTTTTTTCTTCCTACAGAGTACCTTATTGATTACAAGAACTGCTTTTTCAATTGATTTAATAAATTTGAGGGCTTTTGTGGGTGACCCCCACTTCTCTATTAATTCTTAAATCTGAATTTTATTGTGGGTGACCTCCACTTTGTTATTGTTTAATGTATGTTTCATAACAGTTATATTTGGGTGAACCCCACTTTATTATACAATACATACATTTTGTTGCCTATTTATATCCTAATAGTGGTAAGATTAATATGTCTGATCATTCAGAACCTGCCATTTCCCAAGAGCTACGAGCATGGCTCATCTCTACGATTGCAGAGTCAATTCCTAAGGCTTTAGCAGCCTTTCACAAACAAGCTTCTACCGAAGCTAACCTGCCTGCCAACCTTCTGACTTGGAAGATTCTCATTTTTCGGATCAGGAGGAAGCCCCGGGCAAACGCCTTTGGTGGGGGATAGTGCCTCTGCTGGCAAGGGCAAAGCTCCAGCCAAATCCATCAGACTGTCTTTGCCACGCCCTATGCATGATAATTTGTACCCTTTAGAGGGCTGTACTTCCAATGTTATGGATCACATGACCCTACCCCTAACCCTACCCCTGTCATCATTCACATATTTTTCCCTCCCTTTCTTGTTTTGCGACTTTTCAGAAATCTGAAGCACTTCGGCATTTCCGAAATTCGGCACTTCGGCTCGGTTTGGCAGTTCCGAAATTCGGCACTTCGGCACTTTGGACATTTGGAAGCATCCCAAAGTCCGAATTGCCCAAAACTCATCCAAATCACAAACAAAACGAATTGCACATGTTTTGGAACAAAACTAATTGCACATGTCTAGCAGAACCCCATATTGTGCTCAGCTACATCTGCTGAGTATAACAATACCCCCATTGTATGCCTTTGGCACTATTCTGTGAAGCTACAGTTCTAAAGAAGGATATTCTGTTCTAAAGAAGAATATTATGGCACTAGAAAAAGTGCAGAGGCGGGCTACAAAATTAATAAAAGGAATGGAACATATCAGCTATGAAGAAAGGTTAACAAATTTAAACCTCTTTAGTTTAGAAAAACGTCGCCTGAGAGGGGATATGATAACATTATACAAATATATTCGAGGCCAATACAAACCATTGTGTGGAAATCTATTCACAAACCGGACTTTACATAGGACACGAGGTCATGCGTTTAGACTAGAAGAAAGAAGATTTCGTCTAAGGCAAAGGAAAGGTTTTTTTACTGTAAGAACAATCAGGATGTGGAATTCTCTGCCTGAAGAAGTGGTTTTATCAGAGTCCATACAGATGTTCAAACAGCTACTAGATGCATACTTGCAAAAACAGAATATTCAAGGATATAATCTTTCAATGTAGGGTAATAACTGCTTGATCCAAGGATAAATCTGACTGCCATTCTGGGGTCAAGAAGGAATTTTTTTGCTAGCTTGTTGCAAAATTGGAAGTGCTTCAAACTGGTTTTTTTTTTATATGCCTTCTTTTGGATCAACAGCAAAAAACATATGTGAGGAAGGCTGAACTTGATGGACGCAAGTCTCTTTTCAGCTATGTAACTATGTAACTATGTAACTATGTACAATGCCATATAAGAGACAAGGCTATTTCAGTTTCTATAGTTAGAATTTTCATAGATGGATTTGACGGGCCTACGTATCATTTTGGGTTATTATAGCAGTTTGACTGTTCAAATAACCCCACAAAGGGCTTCCATTTGATAAAGCAAACACCCCAGGGTACCTTATATGGCATATATTGTGCCTTAACTTGTCACAATTATTTCACCAATTTATGCCAATGTTTGTGGTGAGAGGGAAAAAAATTGCATTTTTACATACATGTTGCATTTTTGCTGAGTATTTCTTACACTTGATATGTCATACAATCCCCCAAATGATGCTTATTTAGTTACATATTCTGAGTAAAACAATATGCCCAATGTATGACCTAGGCACTATTTTGTTAAATTACAGTCTGTAAAAGAGACTTGACAAGTTCAGGGTTTTAAGTGTGAATTTTCATGGAGGGTTTTGATGCGTCCGTGTCCCACTTTGGAGCACTTAAGCAGGCTACATATTCAAACTAAACCATAAAGGCATACCATTTCTTAAAGAAGACATCCCAGGGTATTTCAAAAGGCATATTTTGAACCTTAGTGTAGGATCATTTTTCCACTAGCTTGTACCAAGTGTAGTGGTAATAAGAATTTTTCTGCCTTTTTGACACACAAAGTGAGTTTGCACAGTATATTTTGCAAACCTTATGTGTGCTACGGCTGTAAAACACTTAATACACAGCAATACCCCTGTATGTACCTTTGCCAGGTATATGTGGACATTGAAGGGGCACATTTAAGACACAACCGTTCCAGTTTTTTTTTCAAACTTTGAATTTTTACGCTGTGTCCATGTCCCATTTTGGAGTATTTTATCAGGCTATATATTCAAACTACCCCATAATAGCATACCATTTCTTAACAAAGACATCCCAGGGTATTTCAAAAGGCATATTTTGAACCTTGACATGGGATCATTTTTCCGCTTCAATGCATCTCTATGAGGATGCCACGCATGCACAATAGCCTACCAGTGCTTTCCTATGGCAAACCGTTGGGTGGCTGAGATATACTCACACACTGCACATTCCTGTACACCCGGCACACCCCGTGCACATGCCTATGGCTGCAGTTCCCTCCTCCTGCACGCTAAACCTTCTGGCAATCGGCCAATCTACGTCTTGTTTCTAGGAGGATAGTGACGATTGCCAGCCATTTGCCAGCCAGCAGCAAAGCAACCCCTTCCAACATTCCCCCACCTGCGGTGCCCAGAAGACGTAGAAAAGAAGAAAAAGAGTAAAGGAGAGTAGCTGAAGGAAAGGAAAGCAGAGCAAAAGGAAAGGAGAAGAATAGGAGAGCAGAGCAAAAGGAGAGGAGAAGACAAAGAGAAGAGAGCAAAAGGAGAGGGGAAGGAAAGGAGAGCACAGCAGAAGGAGAGCAGAGCAGAAGGAAAGCAGAGCAGAGCAAAAGTAGAGGAGAAAGAAAGGAGATCAGAGCAGAAGGAGAGCAGAGATAAAGAAAGGAAAGGAGGGGAGAGCAAAAGGAAAGGAGGGGAAAGCGGAAATAGAGCAAAAGGAAAGGAGAGGAAAGCAGAAATAGAAGATAAGGAAAAGGGGAGGAAAGCGTCAGAAGAGCAAAAGGAAAGAAGGGGAAAGCAGAAGGAGAGCAAAAGGAAAGGAGGGGAAAGCAGAAGGAGAGCAAAAGGAAAAGAGGGGAAAGCAGAAGGAGAGCAAAAGGAAAGGAGGGGAAAGCAGAGCACAAGGAGAGCAAAAGGAAAGGAGGGGAGAGCAGAAGGAGTCAAGGAGGAGAAGACAGTGTCAGAAAAAGGCAAAGAAAAGGAGATTGGACCAGGAAGGACAACATGGAAGACACGTGATCCCTCCACTTCATCCTGGACACTGGGCTGAGGCTTTGGTAGCTGACAGGCAGACTTTGGACCCTCTCACCATCCCAGGTAAATTAAAATAAAAAACTCTCAATGTATTCACTTTTTTTGATTATGTGAGATGTAGACATATTGGTTATTTTTAAAAGAACACTGTTTACCATAACAATGTAAGCTAAATTAAGTTGTTATGGTGCCAGTAGGCCAATAGGCGTTCTATTAACTTAATGAGTTTAAACCTATCCTAGATCTCCAGGTCCCCCAGCAGGAACCAGCTTCTGAAACTGAGTTTCAGAAAGGTCAGAGTGCCGCTGCGTAATGGCGCCGCAGATGGGGTATGGCAAAGAGCTACTGATTAGCATAACATCAATATCCGTATAAAACCAGAAAAAGGTGGGCATGGATGATGAGCTGATTCGGTGGTGCAATGGGCCACTTGACTGGATTTGCCCCCCAGGCCTCGGCTGCCAGCCCTCCCCTGGCAGGGATCAATGGCTTTCAGCCACAAACGGACATAGCATCCCACCCACATAGGGGGTTATGGACAACCAGTCACCCAGAGAGACTTTCCTATTATATAGACCCTTAGACCCCTCCTTATGGGACGGCTCTCATTCCCTTCTCCCTACATAAGCACAGACCACCCTTGGTTTTGCGCTCAGTTGTTTTGTTGATCCCTTGGAGTACAGAGCCAGCTCCTGAAGTGAGGTAAAGGGACACTCCAGGCACCCAGACCACTTCTGCCAATTAGAGTGGTCTGGTTGCCAACTCCCATCACCCTTCACCCTGCAAGTGTAATTATTGCAGTTTTTATAAACTGCAATAATTACCGTGCAGGGTTAAGTCCTCCTCTAGTGGCTGTCTATCAGACAGCCACTAGAGGGATTTCCGGCTTCCTAAAACACGAAAAGTGTTTTAAACGACACTGGCCGTTCATCGTCGCCGGAATCCCCATAGGAAAGCATTGAATAATGCTTTTCTATGGGGAGGTCTAGCGCGTGCGTGCGGCCATTGCCGCGCATGCACATTAGGTCTCCCCCGCCAACGTCAGCCGACGTCAAGACCGTGGGCGGAGCCTGACCCAGTGCTGAGGGACATAGGTGCTGGATTCAGGTAAGTCACTGAAGGGATTTTAACCCCTTCAGCAACATGGGATGGGGGGTAAGAGGGAGGGGGGGCACTGCAGGACCGCACAAACCAGTCTCCTCTCCCTCAGATGGTTACTTACCCAAGCAGGAATTGATCCTTCCTTTGGGGCTCACTCAGTAAGAGGAGCAGCCACACCCTCTGCCTTTTGTGCAGGCAGTTCTCTATCAGACATTTCATCCTCCTCTGATTGGTCCATGGAATTCTATCATACAGGAGCGTTAAAATAGCAAACATGAAACCTCCTGTCTTGCCATCCTGCAGCTGGGACAATGCATGTTCTAGCCATTAACAGTGATTCCATTGCTACTGAAATGCCTTCTAAAGAATTCATATTAACATTTGGCCACACCTATCTCAATCAAAAACTCATCAAAATTAATAAATGGTGATGGTAACAACTGAAATGATGCACTATGACAATTATCTCTACTATCTAAGCAATTACTTAATTAGGCAGTTTAGACACACAGAGTAAACTACAGGAGCAAGATAGGGAAAATACACGAAAGGGAGGGAGAACTCCTGCCAAGACAGTACACACACAACAGGGAAACCAGGGAAATTCATCAAGCTAAGTCTGTGACCACAAATATGTTTTTAAACAAAGTTTGTGAACTTGAACATTTTCATGTGTGCAAACTCTTGGGGTTAAGTCCACAGTTTGTTTAAATTCTTGCCGCTGCAATACTTCCTGTTCCCTTATCTGATGTTTCTCCTCTATATATTTCTCTAAGGTGCTAACATAAGTTATCCTCTATTGCAAGAACTTCAATCTAGTTGTATACAGTAATGATTAGAGATCCAGAGATTGTTTGTTGGAAAATTTGCCTTGACAGGGCAAGTGAGCTTAATGTCTTTTTGGAGTGGTACTAAAAACAGGTGTGCATAATTATTAGGCAACTTCCTTTCCTTTGGCAAAATGGGTCAAAAGAAGGACTTGACAGGCTCAGAAAAGTCAAAAATAGTGAGATATCTTGCAGAGGGATGCAGCACTCTTAAAATTGCAAAGCTTCTGAAGCGTGATCATCGAACAATCAAGCGTTTCATTCAAAATAGTCAACAGGGGGGGCGTGGCTACCAGCGTTACAGAGCGGACGTCTCTGAACAGAGCTCCGCTCGGGCCTGAGACAAATTCTAAATTTACAGCCACAAATCGGCAGAGAACAAGCCCAAAACGAACATCCCCCCCAATAGTGACAATGGGGCGAAAAAATAAAAAGACTCACGGACCGGCAGGTCCCCACCAGCGGGATATTAGAGCCTCCTTTGAGCTGCCGACAGCCTCGCAGGTCATAAAGATGGCGCTTGAGTCTCACTGCACTCATGAGGAATCTGAGGCCTCGCTGGAAGAAGAGGAATCCATACCCTCCCCCAGGTCAGAAACACCATCCTGCCTATCTGAAATGGAGGAAGATGAGATACCCTCCACAAAGGGAGACATAAAAAGACTCCTCATAGAAATGAGGAAAATCTGGGGAGCGGACCTCAAGCAAGTCCAGGCAGGAGTAGGAGAGTTGCGCCAAAAAGTCCAGGCGCTGGAAAACCGCGAGGCAGCCAGGGAACTAAACCTAACGGCCAGGGACACCCACCTGGAAAAACTCACAGCTCAGGTGCAACAATTGAAACGCTTGGTGACCATGCTCGAGACGCGGCACCGCCGGAAAAAGTCTCCGAGGGGTCCCGGAATCAGTGACGGACGAACAGCTCCTGCCATATGCCCGCAGGCTGATAGCACATATGGGCGTAGGGGGAGCCGAAGACAAACAGCGGCTCTCTGCAGCTTTTCGGGTGCGGAAATCGGCGGCAGCCCCAAGCGGAGCACCCAGAGACATCATAATAGTGACTCTCGATATAGCTACAAGATCAGCCATAATGACCCGCTCCAGAGAAATGGGGGCAATCGTCAATGAAGGACACAATGTGGCAATATTCCCTGATATACCCTTCACAGTCCTCATGGAAAAACGTAAGTTGGCTCCTGTAGCCAAGAAACTGAGAGACTCAGGTATGAGATACCGCTGGGGAGTGGAGGGCTCCCTCCTAACGGAAATAGAGGGAGAAAGTGTGATCCTGACATCGGAAGATGATCTGGAGCCCTTCCTGCAAACGATGGGCCTACCCCTGACAGCCAAGAGACCCAAAAGCCCAAAGAGCTCCAGTGAGAACAACCACACACGACACAAGCTACCCAACCTCAAGTTGCAGAGACTGTCCCCAGTACGCAGAGCTGCAGAACCACGAACATCTGAGAAGAGGGACCGGAAGATAACAGATGCCACCAGGGAATCCCTTTGGTAAACTGACTTCACCTGATACCCAGCTCAAGCTTGACCGCAGGCCCCGAAATACATCACGGAGGCAGACACGGCGAACAACTGGTGGCCCATCACCTACCTAATAAGAGGACATTCCCCAGGGACAGTCCTGTAGGGACCCAAGAGCTACCACACCTGTGTAAAGTACAGTGGCCAATTACACAATTTGTATACGGTTCTATCTACACACACTGCATCACTATCATATTGCCTGACAATATATGCCGCAGTACCACATAATGTACTGCTCAATACCATGCATTACTGAGTATAGCGCACCACTGGGTTAAGGCAACACCAGGGTACAGCCTCACTAGATATAGCATTGCCGGTAACACTGCAGCGCTAGAGATGGCACATTATTAATGGCACATTATTAAAGTTATTATAGTGAGGGGTGAGGTTGCATTGTTGGACGCGTTGCACTGCTAGGGATGTTGCATTGTTGAGGATGCGGTATAAACGAGGAGGAGGCATTGCTAGGGAGGCTGCATTGGGGGAGTTGTGTCGCCACCCGGGAGATTGCATTGCAAGAGCTGTTGAGTTACTAGAGAAACTGCTTTATTGTCATTGTCATTGTTGCATACCTTGTTTATTACTTCACTAAATTTCCTGCAGACTTATATTATTACAACAATTTAACACTATAATAGCTGGAGATGAATGCATTTCTGACCATTATGCTAACTACCCGGCATAACCATACTTTTGCATCACCGGAGTTATTACATCACTGTTTACATAGAATAACTATATATAACGCATAATTGTATTTTCTCTTTTATCGCACAAATGTACATGTTGATTACAACTCAATAAAACTAAAATTCAAATTAAAAAAAAAAAAAAAAATAGTCAACAGGGTCGCAAGAAGCGTGTGGAAAAACCAAGGCGCAAAATAACTGCCCATGAACTGAGAAAAGTCAAGTGTGCAGCTGCCAAGATGCCACTTGCCACCAGTTTGGCCATATTTCAGAGCTGAAACATCACTGGAGTGCCCAAAAGCACAAGGTGTGCAATACTCAGAGACATGGCCAAGGTAAGAAAGGCTGAAAGACGACCACCACTGAACAAGACACACAAGCTGAAACTGGGCCAAGAAATATCTCAAGACTGATTTTTCTAAGGTTTTATGGACTGATGAAATGAGAGTGAGTCTTGATGGGCCAGATGGATGGGCCCGTGGCTGGATTGGTAAAGGGCAGAGAGCTCCAGTCCGACTCAGACGCCAGCAAGGTGGAGGTGGAGTACTGGTTTGGGCTGGTATCATCAAAGATGAGCTTGTGGGGCCTTTTCGGGTTGAGGATGGAGTCAAGCTCAACTCCCAGTCCTACTGCCAGTTTCTGGAAGACACCTTCTTCAAGCAGTGGTACAGGAAGAAGTCTGCATCCTTCAAGAAAAACATGATTTTCATGCAGGACAATGCTCCATCACACGCGTCCAAGTACTCCACAGCGTGGCTGGCAAGAAAGGGTATAAAAGAAGAAAATCTAATGACATGGCCTCCTTGTTCACCTGATCTGAACCCCATTGAGAACCTGTGGTCCATCATCAAATGTGAGATTTACAAGGAGGGAAAACAGTACACCTCTCTGAACAGTGTCTGGGAGGCTGTGGTTGCTTCTGCACGCAATGTTGATGGTGAACAGATCAAAACACTGACAGAATCCATGGATGGCAGGCTTTTGAGTGTCCTTGCAAAGAAAGGTGGCTATATTGGTCACTGATTTGTTTTTGTTTTGTTTTTGAATGTCAGAAATGTATATTTGTGAATGTTGAGATGTTATATTGGTTTCACTGGTAAAAATAAATAATTGAAATGGGTATATATTTGTTTTTTGTTAAGTTGCCTAATAATTATGCACAGTAATAGTCACCTGCACACACAGATATCCCCCTAAAATAGCTAAAACTAAAAACAAACAAAAAACTACTTCCAAAAATATTCAGCTTTGATATTAATGAGTTTTTTGGGTTCATTGAGAACATGGTTGTTGTTCAATAATAAAATTATTCCTCAAAAATACAACTTGCCTAATAATTCTGCACTCCCTGTATAAGCAACTGAAAACATTTGAGAAGATAACACATGAGGACTTATGAGGAAAGTTGGTCCCCTCATCAACGAATCAGATTGGCACAGAACCTTATCCACCTGGAGGACTCTTTAATCAACACCACTGGACCAGTGTATTTAAATGGGACTGAGGGAGGGTTGGGATTATGCATGGTTTTATTCATTGCTATATCTCTGAGGAAGTCCACTGTTAGTGGACGAAACACATTAGATATTTTACTTATACTTTTATATTTGTTTTTATTATTTACTTTTAATCAGGCGTTTTATGCCTAATAAATATCCAATTTGTACCTGATCCCTGATTCCGTCCTTTGAAGTTCCTGTGCCTGCTGATTATCCATTACTACCTAAGGTGGAGAGCGGACCATTGTAGCCCTGTTCTGGGCTTTGAGGCGCTTCTTGAATTTCCATCTTTTGAGTGCAATCTATAACTGCCGTGTCACTATGTATTGTTTTGTTTTTATGTTTTAGAATCTAGCTGTATCCCAATCTTTGTATTATTCCTCTAACTTGCATTTAACGCCTTTAGGAATCTTAAACTTGAGTGCTGGAACCTTCTCTTAAAGTTGCACTGTCACCGTCTGGAGACTTTGCAGAATTTGCATGGTGACATCGCCGCTGGTGGTCTGTTGGCTGGGTAGCAGGTAAAGGTGAGATTTACTTAATGGCTTTAGCGCCATTATCCGATGTCACTGCTGTACTCTTGCACATGTGCGAGAAAATAGAATTGAGGTATTTGGAAATTCCTTCCATAGACAGAACCAAATTAACTGGAGCTGTCACTGATTACACTTTAAGATGGAGGTAGCTCCGCCCAGTGTCATTGTAAAAGTGAGACACAGCAAATGTACAAAGACAACGTAGTCCCTACTTTGTTTCAGTATATCTCTTGACTGGGTTGGAATTCAGTGAAATTCCAACACAGTCAAAAACAGCATTTCATGAAGATTTTATCTTTATGAAATATTCATTTTTCGAGTGGAGGATAGGGGGTGACAGTGTCACTTTAAACTACTAAGCCACTTCAAAGGTTGTTACATTTGCGCTGGTTAGTGATGTACCGAACTGTCCGCCGGCGAACAGTTCCCGGCGAACTTAGCGTGTTCGCGTTCGCCACGGCGGGCGGACACATGCGCAGTTCGATCCGCCCCCTATTCGTCATCATTGGGCAAACTTTCACCCTGTGCCTCTCGGTCAGCAGACACATTCCAGCCAATCAGCAGCACTCCCTCCCTTCCACACCCTCCAACCTCCCTCCCAGCATCCATTTTCGATTCATTCTGAAGCTGCATGCTTAGTGAGAGGAGGGAAAGTTTAGCTGCTGCTGATTAGATAGGGAAATTGATAGCTAGGCTAGGGTATTCAGTGTCCACTACAATCCTGAAGGACTCATCTGATCTCTGCTGTAAGGACAGCACCCCAAAAAGCCCTTTTTAGGGCTATAACATCAGGCTGCTTTTTTTTTTTTTTTTTTTCCTGTGTAATGTAATTGCAGGTGCCTGCCTGCCAGCTTCTGTGTGAGGTTCACATTGGATACTGTGCCTACTTGCCCAGTGCCACCACTCATATCTGTTTTTACAATAGGTTAAGCTTTACATTTAAAATAAATCATTTTTTTTCACTGTAATAGAAGAGCAGTTGCCTGCCTGCCAGCTTCTGTGTCAGGTTGGATGCCTTGCCCATTTGCACAGTCAGTGCCACCACTCATATCTGTTTTAACAATAGGTTAAGCTTTACATTTAAAAGAAATAATTTTTTTTCACTGTAATAGAAGAGCAGTTGCCTGCCTGCCAGCTTCTGTGTCAGGTTGGATGCCTTGCCCATTTGCACAGTCAGTGCCACCGCTCATATCTGTTTTTACAATAGGTTAAGCTTTACATTTAAAAGAAATATTTTTTTTTCACTGTAATAGAAGAGCAGTTAGTTGTCTGCAAGCGTCTGGGTGTCAGGCCTACTTCAGCGTGTGCTCTGCAGACCTGTGCCAGCGTGCTTTGACAGTTGCCAATCATATCTGGTGTCTCTTTAGCGTGCTTTTACAAAGAAAACAGGTTTCCAGTGTAAACTAATAGCAGCCAGTCAGTGTCCTTCAAGCGGCTCTGTCAGGCCTTCCTTCAGCGTGTGCCCTGCACAACCCTGCCAGCGTACTTTGACAGTTGCCACTCATATCTGGTGTCTCTATAGCGTGCTTTTACAAAGAAAAAAAGTTTCCAGTGTAAGCTAATAGCAGCTAGTCAGTGTCCTTCAAGCGGCTCTGTCAGGCCTTCCTTCAGCGTGTGCTCTGCAGACCTGTGCCAGCGTGCTTTGACAGTTGCCAATCATATCTGGTGTCTCTATAGCGTGCTTTTACAAAGAAAAAAGGTTTCTAGTGTAAGCTAATAGCATCCAGTCAGTGTCCTTCAAGCGGCTCTGTCAGTCCTTCCTTCAGCGTGTGCTCTGCAGACCTGTGCCAGCGTGCTTTGACAGTTGCCAATCATATCTGGTGTCTCTATAGCGTGCTTTTACAAAGAAAAAAGGTTTCTAGTGTAAGCTAATAGCAGCCAGTCAGTGTCCTTCAAGCGGCTCTGTCAGTCCTTCCTTCAGCATGTGCTCTCCAGAACTGTTCCAGTGCACATTGCCAATCATATCTGGTGTCTCTATAGCGTGCTTTTAAAACCAAAATTTTTTTTTCACTGTTATAGATTGAATAGCAGTTACTTGTCTGCAAGCGGGTGTGTCAGGCCTACAGTGTGTGCTCTGCAGAAGTGTTCAAGTGCACATTGCTAATCATATCTGGTGTCTCTATAGCGTGCTTTTACAAAGAAAAAAGGTTTCTAGTGTAAGCTAATAGCAACCAGTCAGTGTCCTTCAAGCGGCTCTGTCAGTCCTTCCTTCAGCGTGTGCTCTCCAGAACTGTTCCAGTGCACATTGCCAATCATTTCTGGTGTCTCTATAGCGTGCTTTTAAAACCAAAATTTTTTTTTCACTGTTATAGATTGAATAGCAGTTACTTGTCTTCAAGCGGGTGTGTCAGGTCTACAGTGTGTGCTCTGCAGAACTGTTCAAGTGCACATTGCCAATCATATCTGGTGTCTCTATAGCATGCTTTTACAAAGAAAAAAGGTTTCTAGTGTAAGCTAATAGCAGCCAGTCAGTGTCCTTCAAGCGGCTCTGTCAGTCCTTCCTTCAGCGTGTGCTCTCCAGAACTGTTCCAGTGCACATTGCCAATCATATCTGGTGTCTCTATAGCGTGCTTTTAAAACCAAATTTTTTTTTTCACTGTTATAGATTGAATAGCAGTTACTTGTCTTCAAGCGGGTGTGTCAGGCCTACAGTGTGTGCTCTGCAGAACTGTTCAAGTGCACATTGCCAATCATATCTGGTGTCTCTATAGCGTGCTTTTACAAAGAAAAAAGGTTTCTAGTGTAAGCTAATAGCAGCCAGTCAGTGTCCTTCAAGCGGCTCTGTCAGTCCTTCCTTCAGCGTGTGCTCTGCAGACCTGTGCCAGCGTGCTTTGACAGTTGCCAATCATATCTGGTGTCTCTATAGCGTGCTTTTACAAAGAAAAAAGGTTTCTAGTGTAAGCTAATAGCAGCCAGTCAGTGTCCTTCAAGCGGCTCTGTCAGTCCTTCCTTCAGCGTGTGCTCTCCAGAACTGTTCCAGTGCACATTGCCAATCATATCTGGTGTCTCTATAGCATGCTTTTAAAACCAATTTTTTTTTTCACTGTTATAGATTGAATAGCAGTTACTTGTCTTCAAGCGGGTGTGTCAGGCCTACAGTGTGTGCTCTGCAGAACTGTTCAAGTGCACATTGCCAATCATATCTGGTGTCTCTATAGCGTGCTTTTACAAAGAAAAAAGGTTTCTAGTGTAAGCTAATAGCAGCCAGTCAGTGTCCTTCAAGCGGCTCTGTCAGTCCTTCCTTCAGCGTGTGCTCTCCAGAACTGTTCCAGTGCACATTGCCAATCATATCTGGTGTCTCTATAGCGTGCTTTTAAAACCAAAAATTTGTTTTCACTGTTATAGATTGAATAGAAGTTACTTGCCTTCAAGCGGGTGTGTCAGGCCTACAGTGTGTGCTCTGCAGTACTGTTCAAGTGCACATTGCCAATCATATCTGGTGTCTCTATAGCGTGCTTTTACAAAGAAAAAAGGTTTCTAGTGTAAGCTAATAGCAGCCAGTCAGTGTCCTTCAAGCGGCTCTGTCAGTCCTTCCTTCAGCGTGTGCTCTCCAGAACTGTTCCAGTGCACATTGCCAATCATATCTGGTGTCTCTATAGCGTGCTTTTAAAACCAAAATTTTTTTTCACTGTTATAGATTGAATAGCAGTTACTTGTCTTCAAGCGGGTGTGTCAGGCCTGCAGTGTGTGCTCTGCAGAACTGTTCAAGTGCACATTGCCAATCATATCTGGTGTCTCTATAGCGTGCTTTTACAAAGAAAAAAGGTTTCTAGTGTAAGCTAATAGCAGCCAGTCAGTGTCCTTCAAGCGGCTCTGTCAGTCCTTCCTTCAGCGTGTGCTCTCCAGAACTGTTCCAGTGCACATTGCCAATCATATCTGGTGTCTCTATAGCGTGCTTTTAAAACCAAATTTTTTTTTCACTGTTATAGATTGAATAGCAGTTACTTGTCTTCAAGCGGGTGTGTCAGGCCTACAGTGTGTGCACTGCAGAACTGTTCAAGTGCACATTGCCAATCATATCTGGTGTCTCTATAGCGTGCTTTTACAAAGAAAAAAGGTTTCTAGTGTAAGCTAATAGCAGCCAGTCAGTGTCCTTCAAGCGGCTCTGTCAGTCCTTCCTTCAGCGTGTGCTCTCCAGAACTGTTCCAGTGCACATTGCCAATCATATCTGGTGTCTCTATAGCGTGCTTTTACAAAGAAAAAAGGTTTCTAGTGTAAGCTAATAGCAGCCAGTCAGTGTCCTTCAAGCGGCTCTGTCAGGCCTTCCTTCAGCGTGTGCCCTGCACAACCCTGCCAGCGTACTTTGACAGTTGCCACTCATATCTGGTGTCTCTATAGCGTGCTTTTAAAACCAAAATTTTTTTTTCACTGTTATAGATTGAATAGCAGTTACTTGTCTTCAAGCAGGTGTGTCAGGCCTACAGTGTGTGCTCTGCAGAACTGTTCAAGTGCACATTGCCAATCATATCTGGTGTCTCTATAGCATGCTTTTACAAAGAAAATTTGTTTTTCACTGTTATAGATTGAATAGCAGTTACTTGTCTTCAAGCGGGTGTGTCAGGCCTACAGTGTGTGCTCTGCAGAACTGTTACAGTTCACATTGCCAATCATATCTGGTCTCACAGTAGCTTGCACGCATAGTACCACCAATCCCCAAAAAAATGACAGGCAGAGGCAGGCCACCCCGCAGGGGCCTTCGTGGTCGTGGTGCTGTGATTCCCTTTTGCCCTAGAATAATGCCCAGTTTTCAGAAGCCACGTACCCTGAACTTGAAAAGTTCTGAGGACATAGTTGACTGACTAACACAGGACACCCAATCATGTACAGCCTCCGCTCGGAACCTTGACGCACCATCCTCCTCCAGCTTAGCTTCAGGCACCTCTCAAGATACCACTCACCCGCCTGCCGCCACCACCAAAACTAGCACCACAGCCGCTTTACTTGGTATGTCAGAGGAGTTATTCACACACCCGTTTGAAGAAATGAGTGATGCGCAACCATTATTGCTAGAGGATGTAGATAACAGGGATATGTCTCAGGCAGGCAGCATTAAACACATGGAGGTACGGTGTGATGATGATGATGTTGTACCCGCTGCTGCTTCCTTTTCTGAGTTGTCAGATACAAGCGAAGCGGTTGATGATGACGATGCGTCCATGGATGTCACGTGGGTGCCCGCTCGGCAAGAAGAAGAACAGGGCGAAAGTTCAGATGGGGAGACAGAGAGGAGGAGGAGACGAGTTGGAAGCAGGGGGGGGGGTCGTCGCAAGGAGCTAGTGGCACAGTCAGACAGCATGCATTGGCACCCGGGGTCAGCCCGACAGCACGCCAATCAACGCATGCTGTGTCCACCACCAGAATGCCGTCATTGCAGAGCTCAGCAGTGTGGCATTTTTTTTGTGTGTCTGCCTCGGACAACAGCGATGCCATTTGCAACCTGTGCCAAAGGAAACTGAGTCGTGGGAGGCCCAACACCCACCTAGGTACAACTGCTTTGCGTAGGCACATGATCTCACATCACAAACGCCTATGGGATCAACACATGAGTACAAGCAGCACGCCTACTCTAAGTCGCCATCCTCCTCCTGGTCTAGCATCTTCAGCCACGTCAACCACTGCTGTCCTTCTTGCCCCCTCTCAACCATCCGCCACTCCGTCTCCCGCCTTGAGCATTTCCCGCTCATCTGCCCGCAGTCATGTGTCTGTCAAGGACATGTTTGAGCGTAAGAAGCCAATGTCACCAAGTCACCCCCTTGCCCAGCGTCTGACAGCTGGCTTGTCCGAACTATTAGCCCGCCAGCTTTTACCATACAATCTGGTTGAGTCTGAGGCGTTCAAAAAATTTGTAGCTATTGGGACACCGCAGTGGAAGGTACCCGGCCGGAATTTCTTTTCACAAAAGGCAATCCCCAACTTGTACTCGATTGTGCAAAAGGAAGTCATGGCATGTCTGGCACACAGTGTTGGGGCAAGGGTCCATCTGACCACTGATACCTGGTCTGCAAAGCATGGTCAGGGCAGGTATATCACCTACACTGCGCATTGGGTAAACCTGCTGATGGCTGACAAGCAAGGAATGCGTGGCATTGCAGAGGAGTTGGTGACACCGCCACGAATTGCAGGCAGTCCTGCTGCCACCTCCTCTACTCCTCCTACTCCATCCTCTTCCATAACCTCCTCGGCTGAGTCCTCTTGTGCTGCTGCGTCTTGCTCCACATCAACGGCACCCCCCCAGCTCCCCAGGTACTATTCCACATCCCGGATACAGCAGTGTCACGCTGTCTTGGGTTTGACTTGCTTGAAAGCAGAGAGTCACACCGGACAAGCACTCCTGTCCGCCCTGAACGCACAGGTGGAAAAGTGGCTGACTCCGCAGCAACTGGATATCAGCAAAGTGGTGTGTGACAACGGAAAAAATTTGATAGCGGCATTGAAGTTGGGCAAGTTGACACATGTGCCGTGCATGGCACATGTGTGTAATCTGATCGTACAACGCTTTGTGCATAAGTACACAGGCTTACAGGATGTCCTAAAGCAGGCCAGGAAGGTGTGTGGCCATTTCAGGCGTTCCTACACGGCCATGGCTCACTTTGCCTATATCCAGCGGCGAAACAACATGCCAGTGAGGCGCTTGATTTGCGACAGCCCTACACGTTGGAATTCAACACTCCTAATGTTCGACCGCCTGCTCCAACAAGAAAAAGCTGTTAATGAATATTTGTATGACCGGGGTGCTAGGACAGCCTCTGGGGAGCTGGGAATTTTTTTGCCACGTTACTGGACGCTCATGCGCAATGCCTGTAGGCTCATGCGTCCTTTTGAGGAGGTGACAAACCTAGTCAGTCGCAACGAAGGCACCATCAGCGACATCATACCATTTGTTTTCTTCCTGGAGCGTGCCCTGCGAAGAGTGCTGGATCAGGCTGTAGATGAGCGTGAAGAGGAAGAGTTGTGGTCACCATCACCACCAGAAACAGCCTTATCAGCATCGCTTGCTGGACCTGCGGCAACGCTGGAAGAGGATTGTGAGGAAGAGGAGTCAGAGGAGGATTGTAGCTTTGAGGAGGAGGAGGAGGAGCAAGACCAAACACAACAGGCATCCCAGGGTGCTCGTTGTCACCTATCTGGTATCCGTGGTGTTGTACGTGGCTGGGGGGAAGAACATACCTTCAATGACATCAGTGAGGAGGAGGAACGGGAAATGAGTAGCTCGGCATCCAACCTTGTGCAAATGGGGTCTTTCCTGCTGTCGTGCCTGTTGAGGGACCCTCGTATAAAAAGGCTGAAGGAGAACGACCTGTACTGGGTGTCCACGCTACTAGACCCCCGGTATAAGCAGAAAGTGGCGGAAATGTTACCGAATTACAACAAGTCGGAAAGGATGCAGCATTTGCAAAATAAATTAAAAAGTATGCTTTGCACAGCGTATAAGGGTGATGTCACAGCACAACGGGAATCTAACAGGGGGAGAGGTGGAAGTCATCCTCCTCCTCCCACGACCACGCCGGCAAGGACAGGACGCTTTAAAGACGTGTTGTTGATGGAGGACATGCGGACCTTTTTAAGTCCTATGCATCGCCACAGCCCTTCGGGATCCACCCTCAGAGAGCGACTCGACCGACAGGTAGCAGACTACCTCGCCTTAACTGCAGATATCGACACTCTGAGGAGCGATGAACCCCTTGACTACTGGGTGTGCAGGCTTGACCTGTGGCCTGAGCTATCCCAATTTGCGATAGAACTTCTGGCCTGCCCCGCTTCAAGTGTCCTGTCAGAAAGGACCTTCAGTGCAGCAGGAGGTATTGTCACTGAGAAGAGAAGTCGCCTAGGTCAAAAAAGTCTAGATTACCTCACCTTTATTAAGATGAATGAGGGATGGATCCCGAAGGGACTGACACTGGGCGATACATTCGATTAAAAAAGGCCTGATGAGATGAGCTGCCTTGGGCTAAAAATGGTCCACACGCTGCTGTATTTTAGCTCTGAATGACGTTTGACTTGCGTGACTTATCCGCCACCAACTAGGGTTCAAGCCGCCATGTTTTAGGGCACTTTCTGCCTGTGAAACAAACATCAATTTTTCTGGCCGCTGCTACAGCAGCGGCTGCAACAATACCAAATTTTTCAGGCATGTGTACATGCCTAATTTTTAGGCCCACTGGTGCAGCACTGTGGCTTCAAAAACCAAACCAAAAAAAAATCCTCCAAGATGGCACCAATATACCAGTGGTCTAAGCATCTTCCCACCTTGGCCTAAAAAGGGGAGGTGATTCAACAATTAAAAATCTCTGCCATTTACACGTCCACTGATAGGAGACGCGGAAGGTATTAAACTGATATGAACAATACAAAACTCACCACTCCTATCTGGTGGCACATTAGCTTGCCCGCGCAGTGCCCCAAATTTCAAGTAAGAGGACCGACCAAGCATCTTCTTCCATCTCCCTGTTACATAAATCAATGCCATATCCATAGAAATTGTAGAGAATATCCAGGATAGTTTTACAGGGCCAAATCATGTCGCCTGTTGAAAGAGGTGACCTTGCTCGGGTCCCAGGTGTGCGGTTCCTAAAATGGCTGCCATATACGTGTCCTCTGATAGGAGACGCGGAAGGTATTAAACTGATATGAACAATACTAAACTCACCACTCCTATCTGGTGGCACATTAGCTTGCCCGCGCAGTGCCCCAAATTTCAAGTAAGAGGACCGACCAAGCATCTTCTTCCATCTCCCTGTTACATAAATCAATGCCATATCCATAGAAATTGTAGAGAATATCCAGGATAGTTTTACAGGGCCAAATCATGTCGCCTGTTGAAAGAGGTGACCTTGCTCGGGTCCCAGGTGTGCGGTTCCTAAAATGGCTGCCATATACACGTCCACTGATAGGAGACGCGGAAGGTATTAAACTGATATGAACATTTACTAAACTCACCACTCCGAGTGCTGTTATTTATTTAATTTTTTTGTGGTGAGGCTTTACAGGACAGAGTGCTTCTCCACGGGACATGTTAACTCACGGGCAGCTGGCTCATCGAGGAACCAGAGCAGCTTGAACGAGGTGACCTTGCTCGGGTCCCAGGTGTGTGGTTCCTAAAATGGCTGCCATATACACGTCCACTGATAGGAGACGCGGAAGGTATTAAACTGATATGAACAATACTCCACTCCTATCAGTAGGTCCGTCCCATTGTGATTTATGCCCCCACCCACCGCGCAGGGATGGGGGCCGGGGGGGGGAGGAAAGTAGGCCCCCCTTTGTGATTTATGGCCCCCACCCACCGTGCAGGGGTGGGGGCCGAGGGGGGGAGGACAGTAGGTCCCCCCATTGTGATTTATGGCCCCCACCCACCGCGCAGGGGTTGGGGAGGACAGTAGCTCCTCCCAGTGTGTATCATGGGCTTTGAGGACAGGTGTCAATCCATACCTGCCAAGTGATCCTATGTAGGGGTAACAGTCCCTATTCTGCTCTGTGTCAGTGTGTATCATGGTCTCTGTGGACGGGGAACAGTCTCTATTCTGCTCTGTGTCAGTGTGTATCATGGTCTCTGTGGACGGGGAACAGTCTCTATTCTGCTCTGTGTCCGTGTGTATCATGGACTCTGTGGACAGGGAACAGTCTCTATTCTGCTCTGTGTCAGTGTGTATCATGGTCTCTGTGGACGGGGAACAGTCTCTATTCTGCTCTGTGTCAGTGTGTATCATGGTCTCTGTGGACGGGGAACAGTCTCTATTCTGCTCTGTGTCAGTGTGTATCATGGACTCTGTGGACAGGGAACAGTCTCTATTCTGCTCTGTGTCAGTGTGTATTATGGTCTCTGTGGACAGGGAACAGTCTCTATTCTGCTCTGTGTCAGTGTGTATCAGGGGTTTTGAGGACAGGTGTCAATCCATATCTGCCAAGTGACCCTATGTAGGAGGAACAGTCCCTATTCTGCTCTGTGTCAGTGTGTATCAGGGGTTTTGAGGACAGGTGTCAATCCATATCTGCCAAGTGACCCTATGTAGGGGGAACAGTCTCTATTCTGCTCTGTGTCAGTGTGTATCAGGGATCATTAGGATAGGTGTCAATCCATATCTGCCAAGTGACCCTATGCAGGGCCGGATTAACATAGGGGCTGATGGAGCTGCAGCTCCAGGCCCAGGCCCATGGAATAGGCCCATTAAAAAAAAAAAAAAAAAAAAATTTTTTTTTTTTTTTTTTTACACACACTTCTCTTAGGTTTGCCATCTGACTGGTATTTTACTGGTTTGCCACCTGACTGGTATTTGAGGCTGCCTGGCCGTGCCAGTATTGCAGTAATACTGGCAATACAAATTACAGGTATAAATACAGGTATTTTTCTCAGAATAAATGGAGATTACTCTGCAATACCAGCACCGGCCAGTAGGGGTCACTGGAAAACATGGGGCACTGAGACACTAGGGGACACATGGGGATGCTGTGAGCCATAGGGACATTGGGAGACACTGAGACATTGGGACACGGAGACACTATGTCCCCATTTCTCCCAGTGTCCCCATTTCCCCCATCCAGTGTCCCATGTCTCTCAGTGTTCCTAGTGTCCCCATGTGTCCCAGTGTCCCTATATGTCCCAGTGTCCCCATGTCTATGTCCAGAACTGTCCCCATGTCTCCCAGTGTCTCCAAGTGTCTGTCTCCCAGCCAGTGTCCCCCTAGTCTCCCAGTGTCCCTATGTCTCCCAGTGTCCCTATGTCTGTGTCCCTAGTGTCTTAGTGTCCCTAAATGTTTCGGTGTCCCCATGTCTCCCAGTGTCTGTGTCCCTCGTGTCTCAGTGTGCCTAGTGTCCCCATGTCTCCCAGTGTCCCTATATGTCCCAGTGTCCCCATGTCTATGTCCACAACTGTCCCCATGTCTCCCATTGTCCCCAAGTGTCTGTCTCCCAGCCAGTGTCCCAGTGTCCCCTAGTCTCCCAGTGTCCCCTAGTCTCCCAGTGTCTGTTCCCATGTCTCTGTGTCCCTAGTGTCTTAGTGTCCCCAAATGTTTCAGTGTCCCCATGTCTCCCAGTGTCTGTGTCCCTATTGTCTCAGTGTCCCCATTTCTCCCAGTTTCCCTAAATGATTCAGTGTCCCCATGTCTCCCAGTGTCCCCATGTCTCTCAGTGTCCCCATGTCTCTATGTCCCCGGGTCTCTCAGTGTCCCCATGTCTCTCAGTGTCCCCATGTCTCTCAGTGTCCCCAGTATCCTAGTGACATGGGGACACACTGAGACATTGGGACACTGGGAGAAATGGGGACACAGAGACTAGGGGACTGGGCGACATGGGGACACTGACACTGTTATACATAGGGACACTGAGACACTGGGTGACTTGCGAGACTGAGACACTGGGAGCAATCCATCTATACAGCAGAAGTGAGTTGTGAGTAGTTTGTTGGTGATTTTACAGAATTTTCTCTGATGTCACTCCTTGTGATTAAACAAATGATTAAGACTGGTATTTTTTTCCAAGAAAGGTGGCAACCCTAACTACTCTTCACATACTCTTGCTTAAAGGAGCACTATAGGGTCAGGAACACAATCATGTATTTCTGACCTTATTATGTTAAAACCACCACCTTGGCCCCTTCTTGCCTGCCTAAGTATAGTAAAATATAACTTGTATTCAAGTCTGCAGCTGCTGGCTCTGCCTCTGAACTGACTGTCTGCTGACATCATCAGAAGTGGTGGTCTGAGCAAATTACAATACTTCCCCATAGGATTGGCTGAGACTGTCAACTAGGAAGATCAGGGGCAGAGCCAGCACAATTCCAATCAGCATCTCCTCATAAAGATAAATTGAATCAATGCATCTGTATGAGGAAAGTTCAGTGTCTGCATGCAGAGGGTGGAGACACTGAATGGCAGTGCTGCACACTAGGCAGTACTGCCCCAGGAAGCACCTCTAGCAGCCATCTAAGGAGTGGCCAGTGGAGTTATTTTCTCTGAAAAGACAGTGTTTACTGCAAAAGGCCCGAATGGAATGATTCTACTTACCAGAACAAATACAATAAGCTGTAGTTGTTATGGTGACTATAGTGTTCCTTTAAGTTTGAAAGCTTAAGAGGGATGTATGGGAACAAAACTTGTGTGGACTGGCTGACAATAAAATTAGTTTAGGTAATGCAGACGCTGGTCTCTCTAACACTGTGGCATGTCCCCTTTCTTCTACACTCACTACATACACCTTTTCTCTGTTTCAGACTATATACCAGGAACTTCTGCCTGCTAGTAAGAAGGTAAGGAGACAAGTGGACATGTGAGTGCTAGGGGACAGTCCTTAGAAAGCATGGAGTGAGCGCAACATTAGACGCATTTATGTCAAGCTTAGGGTGCTGCCTGCATAGTATGCCCTTAGTTGGAAAGCCTGCAGGATTGGCGGGCAGCCTGACATGCATTCATGCCAGGCTGTCCTTCAAATTCTTTGGACAGACATGCCCCCTTTTTGGGCATGTTCTCCCCTTTTGGCAGGTCTGGTCACGTGATTCGCACCAGTGGCCCACCTTTTACCCCGCCCATTGACTTCCTGCTTCACTGGACACTGCTGTTAGGGGTTATGGATTTACTTGAAAGATGAAAGCAAAAATTAGAGAGAGATTAGAATAGAGTATGTGTTTTCTTATAGCCGCATCCTATGAGTTTCCCTCCAGCACCATCTCTATCAGATACATGACGCTTGGGAAGTATGACTGTTTTAGTGTTTTTGGTCAATAAGATTCCGTAATTAGGCCCATCATAATTGTCAGCACCAGGCCCAGTGTGCTCTTAATCCGGCCCTGACCCTATGTAGGGGGAACAGTCCCTATTCTGCTCTGTGTCAGTGTGTATCAGGGATTTGACTATCTTTATTCAGATTCAAAAATTACAATTCCAGGAAAAATGTAACAAACATTTACAAGAACATGTTATGCACATCATAGAAACAACGTAAACCTCTTTAAAGCCACAAACTTAAGACAAAAAATACGTACACACAATGTGTAAGGGTTTGAAAGAATATTCTGAATCCTTACATGTTTACTTTATCGTTTGTTTGATTTTTGTGAACCATATATAAACTACAAACAGCGTGAAAACTATAAAAACTCAAGTGGCCATGCTGATCAAATTAAATAGTATGCTTTACACAGCGTATAAGGGTGATGTCACAGCACAACGGCAATGTAACAGGGGAAGAGGTGAAAGTCATCCTCCCCCTCCCACGACCCCGCCATATATGCCAAGTGACCCTATGTAGGGGTAACAGTCTCTATTCTGCTCTTTGTCAGTGTGTATCATGGTCTCTGAGGACGGGGAACAGTCTCTATTCTGCTCTGTGTCAGTGTGTATCAGGGCAGGGCTTTGAGGACAGGTGTCAATGTTAGGTGATTTCTGCCCTTTATGGATTAAAAGCAGACTCTGCATCAACTGTGCAATTTTCCATGGGAGTTTTGCCATGGATCCCCCTCCGGCATGCCACAGTCCAGGTGTTAGTCCCCTTGAAACAACTTTTCCATCACTTTTGTGGCCAGAAAGAGTCCCTGTTGGTTTTAAAATTCGCCTGCCCATTGAAGTCAATGGCGGTTCGCGCGGTTCGCCGGTTCGCGAACATTTGCGGAAGTTCGCGTTCGCCGTTCGCGAATCGAAAATTTCGGGTTCGCGACAACACTAGGGCTGGTCATATGGCGAGTTAATGGGAATACAACTAAACATTCTTAATGTTCCCATTGTCTTGACAAGACTGTAATACCGGTGAATTGTAGAGAGATACCTGTCATATTTACAATTGCATTCTTTTGAGTACATGATAAATTAAGGATATACACAGAAGGGAAGCCTGTTAAATAAAATTTTCATGTTTTGAGGTATATGTAGTCTCTCTATAAATACCAATAATAATAAGATATCATATAAAGGCATTACTCTAAGGGCCATAGTTTGGAGAACCCTGCTCGAAGCATTTACAGTGAAGTGCATAGGGTAACTTTTTAAAATATTTTTTTTTTTTGCTTCATGTATATAAACTGATAAATGCTATAGCCATTGCTGCCCCCCATGAGTAGTGGGAGTTGGTGCACAGGACTTAATTATTTGTGTTTGAACCTTGAATTACTTGAAAATTGCAACCTTGCTTGTTACATTTTTTTTTTAAATATACAAATTTCCCCAACAAAATATGCAAAAAGAAATTAATAAACACTCCTTCTCATTAAACCATAGTATGATGGCCTCTACATCACCCTGTTCATTTAATGACATCCACTTACAGCTGAGGTTACCATGCATTATTCTTCAGTGTGACCTCCACTTGGTTGCATACCTCTTAAGTGAGCATCACTGTATAAATAGATTGCTACAACATTCCTGTCCACTCTTCCAGTAAATTATCAGCATTACTTTTCCAATCAGAGGCACTGAAATGTAAAACAATGTCTTCAGTCTTAAAGGAAGACTAAATACTTTATTCATGCCACATTATAAGTTTGACAATAAGGAAAAAGGGGCAATGCTGGAATTCAGATATCAGCTTAATTTACAAGTTAGGTTAGATGAGCTCTGAGAAATGTAGAGATCTGTCAGAAAATATTCAGATTAATATTGGACCAGATGTAGGTGTTTATGTTACAGACAAGTTGGGATATTGTGAGAAAGACTAGCATAGCTGGCAAAGTACAATTGAGGTTGCTCATGGCCCTAAACAGGTTGCCAAATCGGGGCACACTCCTAGTATCTAGGGCTCTCTTCTATGAGTGCTGTGTATATGTGTGTGTCTGGCTAAGTGTTGTGTGTGGAGGATGCTGAAAGCTGTATGTCTGAGGGTGGGTGCCTGTGCATGCTGTTTGAGTGGTGTGTGTGTGTGTCTGAATTTGTTTGTGGAGGAGTTTAAGTATTGTGTGTGTATGTAAGGGAGTCCGAGTGTGGCCGTGTTTTTTGCGTGTAGTGTCTGCAGGTGGGTGTAGGGGGAAGTTGGTGCAGACCACAGTGCTCCATCGAGTAGGTGAGAGGCTCGGGGCTAACAGAGAATTATTTTGATCTCCCTGCCCCATCACAGCAAGAGCTAGAGCCAGATAGCTGGTCACTGAAAGTGAGGGTTACTGAAGCTGAAATGCAAAATCTTCATATTTCTATATTCCTTTGCTACTTAAAACCCCCTTTTTTTTGTTTGACCTAATGCAGTGGTTCCAAACCCAGTCCTCAATTACCTCCTACCAGTCGAAGATTTAGGGATTTACCCAGTTGTGCCTAGGGTGTTTATAGAAGAAAGAAACAAACACTTTAGACGCAACAGGGTAATACCTAAATCCTGAACTGGTTGGGAGTATTTGAGGACTGGGTTGGGAAACCCTAGCCTAATGCAACTGGAATATTGGAGACTAGTGTTCAGCTTGGGAACCAGACTTGTCCTGCTACATTGTCCATCCCTTCTCTTCTGCCACCAGAGACCAACACACCACACACCTTCAGGGTAAGGTCTTGCCTCTAACCACTCTAACAAGCAGATAATACCTCCTATGCCCTCTCCTCCTTCCAGGCAGGAATGGCACCCATGGATTGCTCCGAATACTATCTTTACCAATACATTGATTAAATGAATGATGTAATGTTGCACTTTAGTGGTTATGGTGCCAGGAGTAACCTGGTGCGATCTTATATAAGTATTATATTACTTTTAGAAGGTTTTCTAAACTCTTACAATCTGTATGGTTTTAGCTCAGGAGAGCCAATAGAAGCACCTAAGAAGGCTCTCACAGGTTCAGAGAGGGAATGGGGAGGGGCTTCATCCCAGGTTAAAAATGAAAGCATTTACAACAAAAGGTTTACAGTGTACTCCAGGCACCATAAATACTACGAAATAACCAAGCACTTTACTTACTACAAGGAATAACTTTAACAAGACTGCAAGTCTTGAAGTTCACAGCCAAAATAATATACGAAACATAACAATACAGGGGAACAGTCATCCAAAATCAGAATATAATAAATATCACTCAGTAAGAGTGCGGGTAAATCAGGAACATACAGACACCAAAAAAAAAAAGCCTTGTGTATGCAACAATCATAATATTCAAATATATGCAAATATGTAAATAAGACAATTTAAGCATTCGGAATTTTGCATTCAACCTTCTCACCACAATTCTAAAAAAGATACACTACAATGCTGGTGACACAATTCTGGTGACATCCCATTGCACCTAACATCAGCAACCCCCTGTCACAAAAATGTCAAGGTGTAAGATAATATTCAAACATAATTATTAAATACAGATAACATGCAGGCTTGATTTCAATATAAAAAATAAAAATAAAAAAATCTACCTAGAGACCTTTAGGAGGTTAACAATTAATCAAAATATCCAGGGAAAACAAAAATGCAATATGCCATATTTTTATAATTTCCCTCTTTTGATTGCAATTAGGTTTCCCATAATATTTAACATAAGACTTTACAGGATCCTGAACAGGACCCATCATTTACTCCGGACTACAAGATAAACCAATCTACCCAATATCTCGAACAAGCGTAAGCAATCTTTTGGCTCTCCAGATGTTGTGGACTATATCGCCCCTGATGCTTTGACATCTTTATTTCTGTAAGAGCAGGATGGGAGATGTAGTCCACAACATCTGGAGTGCCAAAGGTTGTCTACCCATTACCTACAGTTGCAAGAAAAAGTATGTGAACCCTTTGGAATGATATGGATTTCTGCACAAATTGGTCATAAAATGTGATCTGATCATCATCTAAGTCACAACAATAGACAATCACAGTCTGCTTAAACTAATAACACCCAAAGAATGAAATGTTGCCATGTTTTTATTGAACACACCATGTAAACATTCACAGTACTGAAAATTTATTTACAGTATATAACATTTTACCGTTATCTCGTCTCAAGAACATGTTTGAAAATAGATGTTGCGAACTAGCTTTCCGCTTACCAACACCAAAAACTGAAATTCTGAAACAAGAGTGACTTTATGGGAAGAAAACATCAGAATCAATTATCATCTTATTTCGTAGTTCGTTCTTGACCGGATAATATATTATATATATTTGATTGTATATAATAATAAGATGTATATAAACTGATAAGTTATTACTCGTATCCCACTGGATGATTGTACTTATAGAGTTTATCCCCTGTTTTATTATTATTTTCTGAATTAATTAATATTATTATTATTATATCTTATTGTGTAAATGTTTACATTGTTATTTAAAAAATCTTCAATAAAAATATTTGAATAAGAACTGTCACGTAACCTTTCTGTAGATTACACATTGGAAATCACCTATAACTTTTTTTACGAGATTCTAGAAAATTACATAATAATTTAGCTCAGACCAGCCAATCACAGGGCAAACATTTTAATTGAAGAGGAGAGATAGTAACATTGTTTTGTTTCTCTTCTTCCTGTATACTTCTATGACAGAGCATATAACAATGACTGACAGGGAGCTTAGAAGTGCCTTTAAACCCATCTCTTTAGGAAAGCTTATGGCCTCCCAGCTTAACCTCTACCTCACATACCTGTCTCCTGCTCTCTCCTAAAGAGCAGCCCACCTTATTTGATTGCAAATTCCTGTCCTATTGTGTTTTACATCCCACCTCCTATAGACTGTAAGCTCGTTTGAGCAGGGTCCTCTCCAACCTATCTTTCCTGTAAGTTTTTTGTAATTTTCCTATTTATAGTTAAATCCCCCCTCTCATAATATTGTAAAGCGCTATGGAATCTGTTGGCGCTATATAAATGGCAATAATAATAATGATAATAATAATAATAGATGGAGGCACCCAGTTCCCCGAAAAAGTGGTGTAGATCTCTTCATATATATTTTCATACCTAACAAATGCAAATGTTTAAAATATAGGGGATAAGTAAACATAATATGAAAAATCTTCAAAAATGACAGTTCCCCTTTAAGAATAATTTTAGAAATAGTTATAAAACAATTTATGTGTTTCGACTGCACATGTTTCGTTTTTTTTATTTTTCTTTAATCACCTTAACCACTTATTACTATCTAGCAAAGTACTAGGAAACTGATAAGACCACTACAATGAAACCAAGGTGTTTTGACAAATTGTAGATACATTTGTGGCTGGTATAAGCTAAACACAATGTACAGACTTTGTTACAAACTGGGGTATAACGTCTCCTAGATACAAAAATATTATTTGTGTGAATTGTACAGCATGTTCTTTTCGCGATACAGACACATGTGACATGGGCCTTGTTTATAAACAATATAGTGTGTTCAACATGCTGTATACCACTATTTACGTCACCTTTTAACCACAAATTGCAGGTTGTACCCGGAGTTCCCTGTTTCTTCCTGTTTCTGAGTTGATCTTGATATGAAAAGAACAAAAACATATTTCCTGTGTGCTCTGAAGCATGGCATTTTAAGTAACATCATATGTGAAATATGATTTAAACATTCTCACGATATTATGCACCTGCCAATTATATCAGAGATAGTGATGTACCGAACTGTTCGCCGGCGAATAGTTCCTGGCGAACATAGCGTGTTCGCATTCGCCACGGCGGGCGAACACATGGGCGGTTCGATCCGCCCCCTATTTGTCATCATTGAGCAAACTTTGACCCTGTGCCTCACGGTCAGCAGACACATTCCAGCCAATCAGCAGCAGACCCTCCCTTCCAGACCCTCCCACCTCCTGTACAGCATACATTTTAGATTCATTGTGAAGCTGCATTCTTAGATAGAGGAGGGAAAGTGTAGCTGCTGCTGATTTGATAGGGAAATGGATAGCTAGGCTAGGGTATTCAGTGTCCACTACAGTCCTGAAGGACTCATCTGATCTCTGCTGTAAGGACAGCACCCCAAAAAGCCCTTTTTAGGGCTAGAATATCAGTCTGCTTTTTTTTCCTGTGTAATCTAATTGCAGTTGCCTGCCTGCCAGCTTCTGTGTCAGGCTCACAGTGGATACTGTGCCTACTTGCCCAGTGCCACCACTCATATCTGATGTCACAATAGCTTGCATTTAAAAACAATTTTTTTTTTCACTGTAATAGATTGAATAGCAGTTAGCTGTCTTCAAGTGTGTGTCAGGCCTACAGCGTCTACTCTGCCAACCTCTGCCAGTGCACATTGCCAATCATATCTGGTGTCACAATAGCTTGCATTTAAAAACACATTTTTTTTTCACTGTAATAGATTGAATAGCAGTTAGTTGTCTGCAAGCGTCTGTGTGTCAGGCCTACAGTGTGTACTCTGCCAACCTCTGCCAGTGCACATTGCCACTCATATCTGGTGTCACAATAGCAGCATTTAAAAACAATTTTTTTTCACTGTTATAGATTGAATAGCAGTTAGCTGTCTTCAAGCGGGTGTCAGGCCTACAGCGTGTACTCTGCCAACCTCTGCCAGTGCACATTGCCACTCATATCTGGTGTCACAATAGCAGCATTTAAAAACAATATTTTTTTCACTGTTATAGATTGAATAGCAGTTAGTTGTCTGCAAGCGTCTGTGTGTCAGGCCTACAGCGTGTACTCTGCCAACCTCTGCCAGTGCACAGTGCCACTCATATCTGGTGTCACAATAGCGTGCATTTAAAAACTATTTTTTTTTCACTGTTATAGATTGAATAGCAATTAGTTGTCTTCAAGCGTGTGTGTCAGACCAACAGCGTGTACTCTGCCAACCTCTGCCAGTGCACAGTGCCACTCATATCTGGTGTCACAATAGCGTGCATTTAAAAAAAAAAATTTCACTGTTATAGATTGAATAGCAGTTAGTTGTCTGCAAGCGTCTGTGTGTCACACCAACAGCGTGTACTCTGCCAACCTCTGCCAGTGCACAGTGCCACTCATATCTGGTGTCACAATAGCGTGCATTTAAAAACAAAAAAATGTTTTCACTGTTATAGATTGAATAGCAGTTAGCTGTCTTCAAGCGGGTGTCAGGCCTACAGCGTGTACTCTGCCAACCTCTGCCAGTGCACATTGCCACTCATATCTGGTGTCACAATAGCGTGCATTTAAAACCAAAAAACTTTTTTCACTGTTATAGATTGAATAGCAGTTAGCTGTCTTCAAGCGGGTGTCAGGCCTACAGCGTGTACTCTGCCAACCTCTGCCAGTGCACATTGCCACTCATATCTGGTGTCACAATAGCTTGCATTTAAAAACAAAAATTTTTTGTTCACTGTTATAGATTGAATAGCAGTTAGTTGTCTTCAAGCGTGTGTGTCAGGCCTACAGCGTGTACTCTGCCAACCTCTGCCAGTGCACAGTGCCACTCATATCTGGTGTCACAATAGCGTGCATTTAAAAAAAAATTTTTTTCACTGTTATAGATTGAATAGCAGTTAGTTGTCTTCAAGCGTGTGTGTCAGGCCTACAGCGTCTACTCTGCCAACCTCTGCCAGTGCACAGTGCCACTCATATCTGGTGTAACAATAGCGTGCATTTAAAAACCCCAAATTTTTTTCACTGTTATAGATTGAATAGCAGTTAGTTGTCTGCAAGCGTCTGTGTGTCAGACCAACAGCGTGTACTCTGCCAACCTCTGCCAGTGCACAGTGCCACTCATATCTGGTGTCACAATAGCGTGCATTTAAAAACACAAAATGTTTTTTCACTGTTATAGATTGAATAGCAGTTAGTTGTCTTCAAGTGTGTGTGTCAGGCCTACAGCGTCTACTCTGCCAACCTCTGCCAGTGCATATTGCCACTCATATCTGGTGTCACAATAGCTTGCATTTAAAAACAAAATTTTTTTTTTCACTGTAATAGATTGAATAGCAGTTAGTTGTCTGCAAGCGTCTGTGTGTCAGGCCTACAGCGTGTACTCTGCCAACCTCTGTCAGTGCACAGTGCCACTCATATCTGGTGTCACAATAGCGTGCATTTAAAAAAATTTTTTTTTCACTGTTATAGATTGAATAGCAGTTAGTTGTCTTCAAGCGTGTGTGTCAGGCCTACAGCGTCTACTCTGCCAACCTCTGCCAGTGCACAGTGCCACTCATATCTGGTGTCACAATAGCGTGCATTTAAAAACCCCAAATTTTTTTCACTGTTATAGATTGAATAGCAGTTAGTTGTCTGCAAGCGTCTGTGTGTCAGACCAACAGCGTGTACTCTGCCAACCTCTGCCAGTGCACAGTGCCACTCATATCTGGTGTCACAATAGCGTGCATTTAAAAACAAAAAATGTTTTTTCACTGTAATAGATTGAATAGCAGTTAGTTGTCTGCAAGCGTCTGTGTGTCAGGCCTACAGCGTGTACTCTGCCAACCTCTGCCAGTGCACAGTGCCACTCATATCTGGTGTCACAATAGCGTGCATTTAAAAAAAAATTGTCACTGTTATAGATTGAATAGCAGTTAGTTGTCTTCAAGCATGTGTGTCAGGCCTACAGCGTGTACTCTGCCAACCTCTGCCAGTGCACATTGTCACTCATATCTGGTGTCACAATAGCTTGCATTTAAAAACAAAATTTTTTTTTGCACTGTAATAGATTGAATAGCAGTTAGTTGTCTGCAAGCGTCTGTGTGTCAGGCCTACAGCGTGTACTCTGCCAACCTCTGCCAGTGCACAGTGCCAATCATATCTGGTGTCACAATAGCGTGCATTTAAAAACCAAATTTTTTTTTCACTGTTATAGATTGAATAGCAGTTAGTTGTCTTCAAGCGTGTGTGTCAGACCAACAGCGTGTACTCTGCCAACGTCTGCCAGTGCACAGTGCCACTCATATCTGGTGTCACAATAGCGTGCATTTAAAAACCAAATATTTTTTTCACTGTTATAGATTGAATAGCAGTTAGTTGTCTGCAAGCGTCTGTGTGTCACACCAACAGCGTGTACTCTGCCAACCTCTGCCAGTGCACATTGCCACTCATATCTGGTGTCACAATAGCGTGCATTTAAAACCCAAAAACTTTTTTCACTGTTATAGATTGAATAGCAGTTAGCTGTCTTCAAGCGGGTGTCAGGCCTACAGCGTGTACTCTGCCAACCTCTGCCAGTGCACATTGCCACTCATATCTGGTGTCATAATAGCGTGCATTTAAAACCAAAAAACTTTTTTCACTGTTATAGATTGAATAGCAGTTAGCTGTCTTCAAGCGGGTGTCAGGCCTACAGCGTGTACTCTGCCAACCTATGCCAGTGCACATTGCCACTCATATCTGGTGTCACAATAGCAGCATTTAAAAACAATTTTTTTTTCACTGTAATAGATTGAATATCAGTTAGTTGTCTGCAAGCGTCTGTGTGTCAGGCCTACAGCGTGTACTCTGCCAACCTCTGCCAGTGCACAGTGCCACTCATATCTGGTGTCACAATAGCGTGCATTTAAAACCAAAAAACTTTTTTCACTGTTATAGATTGAATAGCAGTTAGCTGTCTTCAAGCGGGTGTCAGGCCTACAGAGTGTACTCTGCCAACCTCTGCCAGTGCACATTGCCACTCATATCTGGTGTCACAATAGCGTGCATTTAAAAACCCCAATTTTTTTTTCACTGTTATAGATTGAATAGCAGTTAGTTGTCTGCAAGCGTCTGTGTGTCAGACCAACAGCGTGTACTCTGCCAACCTCTGCCAGTGCACAGTGCCACTCATATCTGGTGTCACAATAGCGTGCATTTAAAAACAAAAAATGTTTTTTCACTGTTATAGATTGAATAGCAGTTAGTTGTCTGCAAGCGTCTGTGTGTCAGACCAACAGCGTGTACTTTGCCAACCTCTGCCAGTGCACAGTGCCACTCATATCTGGTGTCACAATAGCGTGCATTTAAAAACAAAAAGCTTTTTTCACTGTTACAAATTGAATAGCAGTTAGTTTTCTTCAAGCGGGTGTCAGGCCTACAGCGTGTACTCTGCCAACCTCTGCCAGTGCACACTGCCACTCATATCTGGTGTCACAATAGCGTGCATTTAAAAACCCAAAAACTTTTTTCACTGTTATAGATTGAATAGCAGTTAGTTGTTTTCAAGCGGGTGTCAGGCCTACAGCGTGTACTCTGCCAACCTCTGCCAGTGCACATTGCCACTCATATCTGGTGTCACAATAGCGTGCATTTAAAAACCCAAAAACTTTTTTCACTGTTATACATTGAATAGCAGTTAGTTGTCTGCAAGCATCAGAAAGTCACCCCCTTGCCCGGCGTCTGACACCTGGCTTGTCTGTACTATTAGCCCGCCAGCTTTTACCATACAAGCTGGTGGAGTCTGAGGCGTTCAAAAAATTTGTAGCTATTGGGACACCGCAGTGGAAGGTACCCGGCCGGAATTTCTTTTCACAAAAGGCAATCCCCAACTTGTACTCGATTGTGCAAAAGGAAGTCATGGCATGTCTGGCGCACAGTGTTGGGCCAAGGGTCCATCTGACCACTGATACCTGGTCTGCAAAGCATGGTCAGGGCAGGTATATCACCTACACTGCGCATTGGGTAAACCTGCTGATGGCTGCCAAGCATGGAATGTGTGGCTCTGCAGACGAGTTGGTGACACCGCCACAACTTGCAGGCAGGCCTGCTGCCACCACCTCTACTCCTCCTACTCCATCCTCTTCCATAACCTCCTCGGCTGAGTCCTCTTCTGCTGCTGCGTCTTGCTCCACATCAACGGCAGCTCCCCCAGGTACTATTCCACATCCCGAATACGGCAGTGTCACGCCGTCTTGGGTTTGACTTGCTTGAAAGTAAAGAGTCACACCGGACAAGCACTCCTGTCCGCCCTGAATGCACAGGTGGAAAAGTGGCTGACTCCGCAGCAACTGGAGATCGGCAAAGTGGTTTGTGACAACGGAACAAATTTGTTGGCGGCATTGAAGTTGGGCAAGTTGATACATGTGCCGTGCATGGCACATGTGTGTAATCTGATCATACAACGCTTTGTGCATAAGTACACAGGCTTACAGGACGTCCTGAAGCAGGCCAGGAAGGTGTGTGGCCATTTCAGGCGTTCCTACGCGGCCATGACGCACTTTGCAGATATCCAGCGGCGAAACAACGTGCCAGTGAGGCGCTTGATTTGCGACAGCCTGACACGTTGGAATTCAACACTCCTAATGTTCGACCGCCTGCTCCAACAAGAAAAAGACGTTAATGAATATTTGTATAACTGGGGTGCTAGGACAGCCTCTGGGGAGCTGGGAATTTTTTTGCCACGTTACTGGACGCTCATGCACAATGCCTGTAGGCTCATGCGTCCTTTTGAGAAGGTGACAAACCTAGTCAGTCGCACTGAAGGCACCATCAGCAACATCATACCATTTGTTTTCCTGGAGCGTGCCCTGTGAAGAGTGCTGGATCAGGCCGTAGATGAGCGTGAAGAGGAAGAGTTGTGGTCACCATCATCACCAGAAACTGCCTTATCAGCATCGATTGCTGGACCTGCGGCAACGCTGGAAGAGGATTGTGAGGAAGAGGAGTCAGAGGAGGAATGTGGCTTTGAAGAGGAGGAGGAAGACCAACCACAACAGGCATCCCAGGGTGCTCGTTGTCACCTATCTGGTACCCGTGGTGTTGTACGTGGCTGGGGGGAAGAACATACCTTCATTGAGATCACTGAGGAGGAGGAACGGGAAATGAGTAGCTCGGCATCCAACCTTGCGCAAATGGGGTCTTTCATGCTGTCGTGCCTGTTGAGGGACCCTCGTATAAAAAGGCTGAAGGAGAACGACCTGTACTGGGTGTCCACGCTACTAGACCGCTGGTATAAGCAGAAAGTGGCTGAAATGTTACCGAATTACAACAAGTCGGAAAGGATGCAGCATTTGCAAAATAAATTAAAAAGTATGCTTTACACAGCGTATAAGGGTGATGTCACAGCACAACGGGAATCTAACAGGGGAAGAGGTGAAAGTAATCCTCCTCCTCCCACGACCACGCCGGCAAGGACAGGACGCTTTAAAGACGTGTTGTTGATGGAGGACATGTGGAGCTTTTTAAGTCCTACGCATCGCCACAGCCCTTCGGCATCCACCCTCAGGGAACGACTCGACCGACAGGTAGCAGACTACCTCGCCTTAACTGCAGATATCGACACTCTGAGGAGCGATGAACTGGGTGTGCAGGCTTGACCTGTGGCCTGAGCTATCCTAATTTGCGATAGAACTTCTGGCCTGCCCTGCTTCAAGTGTCCTGTCAGAAAGGACCTTCAGTGCAGCAGGAGGTATTGTCACTGAGAAGAAAAGTCGCCTAGGTCAAAAAAGTCTAGATTATCTCACCTTTATTAAGATGAATGAGGGATGGATCCCGAAGGGACTGACAGTGGGCGATACATTCGACTAAAAAAGGCCTGATGAGATGAGCTGCCTTGGGCTAAAAATGGTCCACACGCTGCTGTATTTTAGCTCTGAATGCCGGTTGACTTGCGTGACTTATCCACCACCAACTAGGGTTCAAGCCGCAATGTTTTAGGGCACTTTCTGCCTGGGAAACAATACCTAATTTTTCAGGCATGTGTACATGCCTAATTTTTCGGGCCTCTGGTGCTGCACTGTGGCTTCAAAAACCAAACCCCAAAAAAGGCACATAACAGGGATTAAACTGATAGAAATAGTACTACTTAACACACCACTCCTATCTGGTGGCACATTAGATTGCACGCGCAGTGCCCCAAATTTGAAGTAGGATGACCGACCAAGCATCTTTTTCCATCTCCCGGTTCATAATATCGATGCCATATACACGTCCCCTGATAGGGCGCCAGCTCGTTATTCTCTTGGGCGCAAGCTCGTTATTCTCTTTTTCACTTCACTAGGGACACTTTACTGCACTATGGGCACTTAGACCCACTCTTTGTCTTGCACAGTGTTATTCCTAGCCAGTATCTGCGATGGGAAATCAGGCAGTCATCTAAACGTTTAGATTGAGCTTTAGCTTAGAACACCCTTGAAGGTGTTTAAGGAGATTAGGGCTAGTTTAGAGGATTCTTCTTAGACCTCTCTGAGTCTTTATAGCCCTTCTACCTATCCAGCATTTCTGGAAACTAGCTAAGAGAAAGGGTGGCTGTGTGTCTGTGATACATTTAACTTTATATCACCTTATTGACACTTTTTATGACAGCATCACTCCGGTCTCCATACTCTCTGCCTATACCCATCTATTTAGAGGGAATTTCCTTGCCCCTGGCAATATTATATAATAGGTAATAGTATTACCATTATTACACAATCAGCCACTATAGGGGAATGAGTATAGTATCCCTTTGTTATTTATAAATGATACAATAAAGTCTTTTGTCCATTACTCAATTTACTTTAACAAAGGGTACTAACCACGGTATTAGGAAGCATTACTCTGCTTTCCCTTTCTCCCTCTATTATACACCTATGCTCACTAGGATTTGTAGGTATCACTTTATTATAGTTGTCTAACCTTTTCCTATGCCAGTTTTAGATCTCCTTCTTGGGAGATTTTTTCTTTTTTCAGTTTATTAGCATACCTGGGTACCAGCCCTCGGTGGGGCTGGCACCACCACCTGACCAAATTTCCTCGTTTCTTCCACTCATACCGCTTTTTCCATCTTTGAAGGGGTTTGGCGAAACAAGGAAATAGTCCTCTACTCGTAACAGGGGTTAAACGGATAAGAATAGTACTACTTAACACACCTTATAATAACGCAGAGAGAGGAAACGCAGAGAGAGGAGTCAGAGGAGGAAGGTGGCTTTGAGGAGGTGGAAGACCAAACACAGCAGGCGTCCCAGGGGGCTTGTTGTCACCTTTCGGGGACCCTTGGTGTTGTACATGGCTGGGTGGAGGAAGAGACCTTCAATGACATCAGTGAGGACAAGGAACGGACATGGCTAGCTTGGTATCCAACCTTGTGCAAATCGGGAGTTTGCGGTTGTGCATATGGACTGTTTGCGGTTGTTTGCGGTGCGTTAAACAGGGAGTTTGGTCTGTCACTGTGAAGCGGGCGTAACCCTTACACTACCTGATCGATACAACATCATCCAGTAGATCCCCCCCTCATTATTTTTATGGGCCGCTCACGGGTGGGGGCGGGAGAACAGTAGGTCCCCCCATTGTGATTTATGGCCCCCACCCACCGCGCAGGGGTGGGGGCCGGGGGGGAGGACAGTAGGTCTCCCCCCCTTATCCTTATTTACTGAATATTCCCCAGTATAACAATGTTTGGCATTTAGTGAATATTCCCTATTCTGCTCTGTGTCAGTGTGTATCAGGGTCTCTGAGGACAGGTGTCAATCCATATCTGCCAAGTGACCCTATGTAGGAGGAACAGTCCCTATTCTGCTCTGTGTCAGTGTGTATCAGGGTCCCTGAGGACAGGTGTCAATCCATATCTGCCAAGTGACCCTATGTAGGGGGAACAGTCCCTATTCTGCTCTGTCAGTGTGTATCAGGGTCTCTGAGGACAGGTGTCAATACATATCTGCCAAGTGACCCTATGTAGGGGGAACAGTCCCTATTCTGCTCTGTGTCAGTGTGTATCAGGGTCTCTGAGGACAGGTGTCAATACATATCTGCCAAGTGACCCTATGTAGGGGGAACAGTCAATATTCTGCTCTGTGTCAGTGTGTATCAGGGTCCCTGAGGACAGGTGTCAATCCATATCTGCCAAGTGACCCTATGTAGGGGGAACAGTCCCTATTCTGCTCGGTGTCAGTGTGTATCAGGGTCTCTGAGGACAGGTGTCAATCCATATCTGCCAAGTGACCCTATGTAGGGGGAACAGTCCCTATTCTGCTCTGTGTCAGTGTGTATCAGGGTCCCTGAGGACAGGTGTCAATCCATATCTGCCAAGTGACCCTATGTAGGGGGAACAGTCCCTATTCTGCTCTGTGTCAGTGTGCATCAGGGATCCTTAGGATAGGTGTCAATCCATATCTGCCAAGTGACCCTATGTAGGGGGAACAGTCCCTATTCTGCTCTGTGTCAGTGTGTATCAGGGTCCCTGAGGACAGGTGTCAATCCATATCTGCCAAGTGACCCTATGTAGGGGGAACAGTCCCTATTCTGCTCTGTGTCAGTGTGTATCCGGGTCCCTGAGGACAGGTGTCAATCCATATCTGCCAAGTGACCCTATGTAGGGGGAACAGTCCCTATTCTGCTCTATGTCAGTGTGTATCAGGGTCTCTGAGGACAGGTGTCAATCCATATGTCAAGGTGTCAATATGTCATATGTCAGGTGTCAATCCATATCAATTGTGATTTAGGAATGTTAGCTGATTTATGCCCTTTATGGATTAAAACCAGACTCTGCAGGGGGCGGAGCCTAACTGCCGAGGAGAGCGGCCGCAAAAAACGGAGCTCCAGACAAAACACGACGGAAAACGGCTTAAAATTTACCAAACTTAACCACTGACCCTCCAAAAGGCTGCAGTGATCCCCCCTAAAGCAAGATGGGAAAGAAAAACAAAAAACCGGGGCCGGCAAAACCTACCTCTGGGCTGACAATCGGAGATATGTGGAGGCAAGCACGAGGCCCGACAGAGCCCAATATGGCGGCCCTCCACGGCGGCTGCTCTGATTTTTCTGACGATCTATCGGGAGACGCAGAGGACGACTACCCACCAGCTCCAGCTATGCCACAGAGGGCCAGACCCCAAGGGACAAGCACCGACGCTGAATTAGTGACCACAGGGGTACTGAAATCCCTCCTGGCAGAACTTCAAAAAAACATACTAACTGATGTACATGCCCTCAGGGGAGAAATACAAGGCCTGACAAGCCGCATCACCACGCTGGAGACGTCCTCACAGAATCACCAGCAGAACCTGTCATCCTTACAAAAGGCAGTACAGGACCTACAGGGGCAGAACCGGCTCTTTGAACGCCGGCTTGCGGCACAAGAAGACATCGGAAGAAGGCAAAACCTGAAAGTCAGAGGGCTCCCAGACGAAATAACGGAGTCAGAGCTGCCGAAGGTTATTCGGCGCATGATAGCAGCCATATTGCCTCATGGACAGCCTGAAACCATCACCCCCGCGGACATATTTCGGATCCCTAAACCCTCCAGGGCACCACCTTCAGCCACAAAAGACACCATAGTCAAGTTCCGCACTTGGAGAGACAAATCAGTGATCCTCATGGCCCTACGGGGCAAAACCCCGCTACAGTTTGACAACAGGGGTCTGACCTTCTTTGCCGACCTGTCTAACGGCACCTTGGCCTGGCGTAGGTCGCTTCGACCACTCACCTCCCTGCTCCACCAAAACGGAATCAGCTACAAATGGCAGAACCCCAGGACTCTTAGTATACAACAGGGAAACGACTCCCACTTGATCCACGACATCCAGGACGCACCGGACCTTCTGCGGACTTTGGGCATCCCACAAGACTCCCTCACACAAGAAGAACCTCCTCACCCGAACACATCCGATCATAATTGGGACCTGACAAAAATCAACACGTTCATCCCGAGAGGCTCAACCCCTGTGTCCTACGCTGCGGTCACTACCTGAAATTCGTGACACACCGAGGACTGTATGCTCCTTAGAAACCGCTGGAATGACACCCCAGCAGACACCCCGGAGACACCTACTAGAAACCTCGATTTCTCCCTGGACTTGTAATGTATTTACCTGTTTTCCTGAATGGCGCCCCCCACCCCAGGGCACAGCGGGACCTTGACCCTCCCAGACCCCACGGGACCCACAGACAGATCCACTCCCACACAAAGGGCCATATAATAGCCTCACTACCCCCCTATCACCTACCGATGGGGACCTGCCATACCTCACTCACGCACACCCACGTCACCACCGACCAGACATGGACGAGCTCCCTTCAAAGTCCTGCCGGTAGCCACGAAACATACACACTGCCACACACCACGCCACACCTGACCACACACTCACACTAGATCACCCGACTTGCTCACCTCAACATACCTCCAGACACTGGCTTACCCCGCAGTAATAGGTCACTGACCAAGAGAGGACGGGACACACACCCAATGTCCAGGCTGATGTTAGCTAGGATAGATACGGTCCCCCCTCACGCACCCTCTAGATTTACACAATGTACGGCACAGCATTTACCCCAGAGCGAACCATGACAGACCCCCGCGATAGTGGGTGGAATTACACGATACTGTTCCCTAACCTCCCATGCTGACTAACACAATGCAACTAAATCGCTTATACACTGATTGAGATATGCGACTGACTTGCCTACTCTCATACACAGTCAGGAAGCCTCACCATGCAGTCTATTTTCTGTTAAGAGTTTTATATATGTGTACATGTGTTTGTAATGTGGTTACCTAAATATCGTTTTGAGCAATGCGCGGGACGAGTGGTACCCCATATCAGACCTGCCCTAGCCTCACCCAACGTAATACCCAGCCTAGCAGGTATGGTGGGTGCCCTTAAACCGCACAATCTCTCACAAACCTAGCATAACCGCAAGCGGTAACCACTGAGGTACTCTACTGTTTTAAATGAAAGGACCGAAATCAGCAACCTGTGGGTAGCTTAAACTGTACAAAGCACACAGGGTGCCACGCAACTTGGGAAGCGCTCACAATAATCCCTAGTGTGCCGCCACTCTGTTGCTACTACCTGGTCGCTACTAGTAGTCCAGATCCTATCTCAACTTTTTAGTTTCCGCAATTTCACTATGTTTAGAAAGTACCTCTGAGTTTTATGTGACCGGGATGAATCTACTGGCTGGTGGCCACTGATACGGTGACACGGGCCCTGTTTATACCCTTAATAACCCGCAAATGTAATGTATACCACCAGGTACCTCCCCGGGCTTCCCTTAATTGTCATGCCCAATTAGACGCACTTTCACTAGCCCTACGGCAGGTAACTGGTACAAACGTTGATAGAAATATGAACCAATTTAACTGTGCTGTTGGAACTTGATGGGCACATATTTTTAACCGCACCCGTTTACCATGTAATATGCTCCTGCACGGCTACCGCAGGTTTGGGATTATCCCACTATACTCCCGCCCTTACATATGGCGACTACGAGCTGCGCAGCTCCAAGTAAACCACCCTCCTGAAGCCTTGTTTTCTGGTTCGGAAATGGTAATGGGGCCAATGGAAAAACCCTGACCACATAATAATGCGGCATCAGTGATAGAGGTCGGCCCGCTCACATATACCAATGACCGTTTTAGCTGTTACGTTTCATGCTATATACCTGTCTCCCCTCAATGGTAAACCTTATGAAAGTTACTCACATCGACGAATCATCTGGAAGTGCCATAATTTGTTATAAGAGTTCAACAATTTAAACATTTAAAATTGTGCATGCATGTCTGATACACCCCAATGTTATACTTGTTGCAAAATGGCCTGAGGATTGCCGTCGGGGTACCTCAGGTCTATGTTATACTTTTCCTTCCTTGCAATGCACTACAAAATAAATAAAGAATTTAAAAAAAAAACCAGACTCTGCATCAACTGTGTAATTTTCCACGGGAGTTTTGCCATGGATCCCCCTCCGGCATGCCACAGTCCAGGTGTTAGTCCCCTTGAAACAACTTTTCCATCACTATTGTGGCCAGAAAGAGTCCCTGTGGGTTTTTAAAATTCGCCTGTCTGTTGAAGTCTATGGCGGTTCGCCCGGTTCGCCGGTTCGCGAACGTTTGCGTTCGCCGTTCGTGAACCGAAAATTTTATGTTCGCGACTAATCAGAGATTGTATTAATTAAAAAGATAACCATATTGGGAATCAGACATAGAAGCTGAGGAAGGTTTTCAATATGCTCATTTAATGAAGGGCACTTTAAAAAAAATGTTTAAATGTCTTGGTACAAATGTTAGCTGAACAATCAATTTATTTTTGCCTTTTTATCTTTTATCTTAAAGGGACACTATAGTCACCAGAACAGCTATAGCTTAATGTAGTTCTGGTGAGTATAGTCAGTCCCTGCAGGTTTTTTTTTTTTTGCTGTAAACACAGCCTTTTCAGACAAAAAGCAGTGTTTACATTAGAGCTTAGGCACTCCTCAGATGACTACTGGAGGGGCTTCTGGTGCAGTGCTGCACAGACGCTGAGCATTCCCCATAGGGATGCATTGATTCAATCTATCTCTATGAGAAGATGCTGATTGGCCAGGGCTGTGTTTGGCCCTGCCCTGCCTCCTTGACAATAGTCAAGACAAGACAAGAGTCAAAAAATATCAGCACTCCAACGTAACATGGCCTTTGGTTTTTGAAGACTCACACTTAACTGTCTTCCAAGACCTCACAAATGCCACTCTCTTCATGCAAAAGCTCAAGACATAATTAACCATACCCATTAAGTGCCTTTTGGCCCAGTCACAATCCAATTGAGAATCCCCGGGTATGGCCTACAGATGGGAGACAACCAGCTCCTTGGTGGTCATACACAGTGGGAATATACACACTCGTCTTAACCCGACACCTACACACCTGACAGATGTTTATCTGCATCTCTGCACTTCTCTTGACAGTTTCACTGTATTAATATCATATGTTTTCTCTTTTTTTTCTCTCAGTTTTACCCAAGTTGCTCAATACTGCTTTATGTAGCTCTTAGCTCAAAGCGTGCTTAGACCTCTCACTACTCATAACGAGTCTTGTTGACCCAGAGCACTGCTGTATTACTAGGAGACGATAATTACATTGCTCCTGACATATGGCAACATTTCCCCCTTCCCCCCACTACCTAATTGGTAAACATGCAATCATGATGCATAATAGGCATCCAATACACATAGCTGTAGGTAATAACCGTCATGCTTGCACCCTTGAGATAGCCAGCCCACCTGGTCTACTCACCATATGTGCCCTATATGCCTCTACATCCTCTCTTATAATATGCCTATATAAGCATGTATATGCTGTTGTTCTATGCTACCTATTATCGGGTCACCTCTATATGGCATATATACGGTAACTAACCCTTGGGATTTAACCCCTTAAGGACTGAGCCAAATGTACACGTTGTGAACAAAACAAAACGTAAACAAAACCTGGCATTTGCGCTATATGTCTGTCCAACCGTAATTCACCTCTTTCATATTAAATGCACCCCCCATATTATATATCATTTTATTCAGGGGAAACAGGGCTTTCAGTTAATATCAAATATTTAGCTATGAAACATAATTTAATATGAAAAAAATGGGAGAAAATAAGAAATGTTATTTTTTTAGTTCTACGTGACATTTTAACTGTCAATGTCATAATACTGTTTGCTTTTACTGCAATAAAATACACATATTTGTATTCAGCAAAGTCTCACGTGTAAAACAGTACCCCCTATGTACAGGTTTTATGGTGTTTTGGGAAGTTACAGGGTCAAATATAGCACGTTACATTTGAAATTGAAATTCGCCAGATTGGTTACGTTGCCTTTGAGACTGTATAGTAGCCCAGGAATTAAATTTACACCCATAATGGCATACCATTTGCAATAGTAGACAACCCAAGGTATTGCAAATGGGGTATGTCCAGTTTATTTTAGTAGCCATTTGGTCACAAACACTGGCCAAAGTTTGCGTGAAAAATGCAAAAAACTTCACTTTTACTGGCGATATCATCGTTGTAATACATTTTACTGTTTTGAAACACTAATATTTGTGTTCAGCGAAGTCTCCTGAGTAAAACAGTACCCCCCATGTACAGGTTTTATGGTGTCTTGGAAAGTTATAGGGTTAAATATAGTGCTAGCAAATTAAATTCCCTATACTTTCGGAATGGGTTGTCAGGCAGGTCCCGCTAATTGTAATTAATTAAGATACCTAATTATGTAAAAATATTACATAAATATATGTGTAGAATTAATATATGTATATATATACGTATGTGTATGTTATGGTACTTTTTAGCAGTAAACCAAAATGTTTAAATGTCTATCTGTTCCTGTCCAAATTAATAAAATTGAATTGCGTATATACGCTGAAGTAATTAAGTCTGACACACAAGGTTCAGGTTAAAATAACTTCGAGAAAATTTATTGGCAAGTGATTAAAAAGCGGGCGCGCAGGCCCTTTTAAGAGGCATTTTACGTCATCATTGATTATTAGAATATCAGCAAATAAACATCATTAATTGGATTAATTGTTAAGTGTCGGGATTAGTGTCCACCTATCAATATTATTAATTGGCTCAAAAACTAAGTGGTTAGTCCCGTGCCCACCCACCAAGAGGTGGGATTGTTCTGGACACGGGTGGGGACAAAGGGGTCTTGAGCGTCATTTTACACGGTCGGTGATCTCAGGCCTCGTGGCCAGGTGCAAGGTCTCTTATGAATAGAACATTTCATTACTACTGTGTTCTCATGGCCTTCAAATTATACTATGTTGCAAGTTAAGGAAAAGTCAGCAATTCCTGTGTTAATCATGTCTTTGTAGAAAATACAGTCTTTGTCTATTGTATTAGATGTGCTGGGAAATTCTGTCAAGTAAGGTAGTTTTAAAATGAACAAGTTAGATTATGAGGACAAAATGGAGGAATGAAGAAGTCAGGTTAGGAGGACAAAATGGAGGATTCACAATATGAGGTTAAAATGGAGTTAGTGCAATAATTCAATACAAGTACAATAAGGATTTTTAAATAATCCCACATCAGTCCCCCCTATGAAATGTTAGATTCTAAGAGATAAAACTTTATTAAGTTAGTACCAGGAAGACGTGTTAACCCAAAGGCACAGAAACCCCGTGGCCGCTAGCTAGGTGTTAAATGCAAAGTGCAAGACTGTCCCTAAATCTGACCCTGATAGGCTAACTCATCCGTCAGCATGGCTCTCGAACATTTCACACCCATGGGTGTCCCATGGCAGCTAACCCACCACTTCTCCACACGGGGCCTTTACCATTCACTGACAGATGCTGTCCCTAAGCTGGTCCCTTCCTAGAATTCCTGCACTTTATCAACAAAAGGGATTGTTTGCAGCAGTATACAGGGTGAGTTGATATCTTGGAAATCTTGGTCATCAACTTCGAGATGAGTGAAAGTGGGTGCCGCTTGGTCAACAGTCTTCATGAGGGATTTTCTCAGACATGGGAGGATACAACAAAAGAGAAGAGCAAAGATAAAAAGAAAAATTAGTATTGCCATACCAATATGCATTAAAGCCTTTTGCCATCCTGTCATCCAACCAAACCATCTTTCCCAGGGATCTTTTATCCCAGAATTCCTTTTTAACTCTTCAGACAGGTCATTTAATGTTTCTATGGCTAATGTAACTTTACCATTAGGGCCTGTGTTTTCTGGGATATAGGTACAACATGTCATGGTGTCAGGTAAAATTTTACAAACCCCTCCTTTTTCGGCTAAGATCATATCTAAGGCCATTCTATTCTGGAAAGCCATTTGGGATGTGGCCTGCAACTGTTCGGCCAATCCTTGGAGGGCATTTCTGGTATAATTAACAAAACGCTGTTGATTATAATAAATGTAATTTATCCAATTTAAATTCTTGTTTGTGGTAACTATGGCAAAAAGTGATTCAAATCCTGCAGCAACTTCATCTCTTGCTTTAAACTCATTGGGCACCCCCCTAGGTACTCCAATGGCATCGATATAAACATGAGGATCAAAACTTCCTTTCACTGGGGCGTCACGCTTAACCTTAGTGTGTCTGGACTCGTGGGTGACGAGGTGTGTGTCAGAGATAATATGTATAGGCATAATGGCTTTAGCCAAAGTACACTCCCCCCACCACTCTTTGTCCATTCTGGATCTTAGCTGTAAATCCCCACACAACCAGTAAATATCCCCTAATGACCTGGTGTGAAACTGCAACAAGTTCATAGAGACATTTCTGTAGGTAGCACAATACCCCTTAGAGAAGTTACCCAAGAATTTACCAATTCCATCATAATTAGCATAACAAGTGTAATTACCTTTATACACGGTAATACCATCTGGGGGTTTGACATCCTTGGTTAGGAGAGGATACTCCTTTGTCCATGCTATACATATGGACCTGTTAAAATCATAGTGATAGGCAAAAAGGCTTAAAACACATTCTTCTATATCTACTGGCAGGATTAAAGGCACAGTACCCAGGTGAGGCCGGGCACCGCCACATACATAGCATGCAGTCTTAGTATGCTTATTAGCATTATATTTCATCCATTCTAACCATAAATTTACATCATTAAAACCTGTTTCAGCGGCCATGGTATCTTCAAAGGTGGGGTTAGCAATGGCCATCATGTCTTGGAAAGTCTGGATATGAGGTTTTAATGGGTTAGGGACCATATGGGTGGCCCCTTGCCACTCAGAAGAGTTGCACATATCTTTGAGGTAGAAATGCCCTAATTTACGGTAGGAACCCTTTTTCCAATACATTCCCATCACATACTGGTCTGCATCCGCAGGGCTTGGATGCTCAATGTTAAGGATTAATTTCATTGGTGTACCCCCCCCAGGTTTTCTCAAAGTCATTCTCTGGAGAAGGGATCTACCATGATCATCTACTTTAGATAAGGCACTTTTTGGTTTGTAACATCAGGCAGGCCCGGCATTCCATCCCGCCGCCCCCCAATGGTCACAATTGTGCCCCCATTGCTTGTCAACTACACAAACATATGGGTCTTTTGAATGAGGGATATCTCTATAGATACTCTGGATCTGTGAGGTGGGAAATGGGCATTCTACAATATCACAATAGTCAAAGGTATAAGTAGCCACATGGGTGCATGATGAATTGTACCAGAAGGTATACCCACTAATATCTTTGGTGATGGCTACTTGCTGGGCCTTTATTAGGCTAATTAGGGAGAAGGTGTACCAGAGGTACATGTTTGTACGGTATTTGCTTCCTCCGGGGCAGGAGACTTATTGCAGTGGGAAGCGTGGATCCAATGTGGCCTGCCGGCCAGTTTGACGGAGGTTGCGGTAATCAGGAGAACTTGGAATGGACCGTCAAATCTTGGTTCCAGGATATTTTTCCGTACAAACTTCTTGACCAGAACCCAATCTCCGGGAAGCAGGTTATGGGTACCTGTATCCAAATCGGGATCTGGAATTGAAGAGAAAACTTGGGCATGTATTTTGTTTAAGGCACTTGCAAGTTCAGTTACATAGTCTACTAAAACATCTGATTGGAGCTGCAACTGCTGCGGATAATAACAACCTAGTCTGGGTGCTGTCCCAAATAGAATCTCATATGGGGACAGTGAATGCTTCCCTCTAGGTGTGTGCCTAACACTAAATAAAGCTATTGGCAGGCTTTCTGGCCAGGGCATCTTTGTTTCTTGTGACATTTTTAACATTCTGGTTTTTAAGGTGCCATTCATGCGCTCCACTTTACCACTACTTTGTGGGTGGTAAGGGGTGTGGAAGGCTAGAGTCACCCCTAGAGCAGTCCAAATTTCTTTAGTCACTGTGGCTGTAAAGGCTGGGCCTTGATCACTCTCAATGACTTCTGGGAGTCCGAATCTACATACAATATCTGTAAGTAGGCGCTTTGCGGTTGTTTTTGCAGTGATATTGGCCACTGGGTAGGCTTCTGGCCAGCCTGAGAACATGTCCACTATGACTAGTGCATATTCATGGGGCCCACTCTTGGGCATTTGGATGTGGTCAATTTGAATTCTTTGGAATGGGTACATGGGCTTCGCCAGGTGTTTTGAGGGCACCTTGATTGGTTTTCCTGGATTGCATTTTGCACAAATGACACAGGCCCTACAGAAGCTGTTGATCAATGTTGTGATTCCAGGTGCTTCATAATACTTTTGAATGAGGGCGGCCATTAATTCTTTTGACAAGTGTGCAGGCCCATGTGCCCACTGGACAACTGCTGGATATAATTTTTTAGGAAGACAAAATTTAAAGTTGTTGTAATATATTCCGTCCTTCAGGACAGCTCCTTTCTTCTTCCATTTCTGGATTTCTTCAGGAGTGACTGCAGCTTGCTGTTCTTGTAAAATTCGCAAATCAGTAGGAAGAGTTTGTAGAGCAAAAATAGGAACTTCTTCTTCTCCTTGTCCGGACACTTCTTCATCCACTTCCTGCAGATCTCTAGCCGCTAGCTTAGCAGCCTGATCAGCCAAATGGTTGCCCTTTGCTTCATCTGTATCCAATTTCCCATGGGCCTTGACTTTCAAAACGGCCACTTCTTCAGGGAGTAGGAGGGCATCCATTAGCTCCTTGATTGCAGTGCTGTGTTTGACTGGTGTACCGGCGGTGGTAAGAAATCCTCTTGTCTTCCAAATTAGGCCGAAGTCATGTGCCACACCCAGAGCATATCTTGAATCTGTATAGATGTTGGCACGTTTTCCTTCGGTAATTTTGCATGCTGAAGTCAGAGCCTGTAATTCAGCTTCTTGCGCAGACATTGCTGGCGGTAAAGATGATGATTTGATAACTTCATCTGTTGTGGTTACGGCATATCCTGTATGGTATCTTCCTTCTTCATCAGCATATCTTGAACCGTCCACAAACAGGGTAAAATCTGGATCTGGTAATGGATTCTCATGTACAGTTGGTAAGTGCACTGTTTCCATTTTCATCTGTTCGAAACAGTCATGAGGTGTTTCTGGGTCATAATCATTCTTTATGACCAGATCTTGAAATTCCTTTTCCAGGAAATGGCGTGGCCATGCTTCCAGGAGGTCAGTTGTTGGGTATTTGGCAATGCCATTTTCCTGTAGCTGTTCTTCATCCATGGTGGCCCATAGCTTTGCCATGGGCCCAAGATCATTCCATGACCTTGTCTTCAACTTGGTAACAGGAATATGTGGGATAGCAGTATCCCAATGGTGGTAGAGGTAGTTAAGTTGTTGAGGTAGTTGGACCAAGACCATGCTATTGCCTTCAGAGTCACAATAGAAATCTTGAGCAGTGAGCTTCACATCAGTCCAGTGGTAAAGCTCATCTTCATAGCAAGGTTCAGGAGTAATGTTTGGTTTGTACCACATGGTACAGAAGGCGTAATCCGGGCCTTCACAGAGAGGATTCTCATCTTCTTGAAATGTCAAATGTGGATGCATGGTCTTCTTGATACATCCACAGAGCAGGTAAATGTATGTCTCATCTGTGATGAATCCATAGTAGATACCCCCCTCAGGGAGTGGAAGAAGAGTGGATGGGTTAAGCACTTGACATCTCTGGATGGAAATGTTGTCAGGCAGAAGAAGATGACATTGTAGGCGCAGGTGTCTGGCTGGAGACACGTGCTTGAGCTGGATTTGGTTGATAAGGGCAGAAATGTCATGAGGGGCCAAAACAACCAGGGGGTGGCCAAGGACCAGGTCTGAAGTTCTTTCTATGAGCTCTCTTGCAGCAAAAACAGCCCTGAGACAGGAAGGAGTCCCTCTGGCCACAATGTCCAGTTGACATGAGAAATATCCAATAGGCCTCTGGCGGCCTCTTAAGTCATTAGTTTGGGTGAGAACTCCTGTTGCATGGCCTTGTCTTTCGGAGACAAATAATTTGAAAGGTTTGGTGTAGTCAGGTAGGCCCAAGGCAGGAGCAGAAGCAATGGCACGTTTGAGAGCATTGAAATTGTCCAGAGCTTCATTGGTCAAACAGAATGGGTCAGACTTAAGTGCATCATAGAGAGGTTGCATAAGCAGAGAGGCTTCTGGGATCCATGCTCTGCAGTAGGAAATGAGGCCTAGGAAGGCATGAAGGGACTTTGAAGTCCTTGGAGGTGGAATGTCCAGTACAGCCCTTACCCGGTCCCGAGTAAGATGTCTGGTACCTTGAGATAGGCAATGTCCAAGGAAAATCACTGAAGATTGTCAGAATTGCAGCTTGATGAGTGAAGCTTTGCATCCTTGTTCTGCCAAATAGGAAAGAAGACTAATTGAACACTTTTCAGTAGTGGGTATATCATCTCCACAGAGCAGTAAATCATCCACATACTGGAGCAAAACAACTTCTGGGTGCTCAGCTTGCCATGGGTCAAGGATGGTACCCATGGCCTTTGCAAATTGACTTGGAGAATTTTGTGCCCCTTGGGGCATGACAGTCCAGGTATACTGTTGCATCTCATGAGTGAAAGCAAACAGGTATTGACAGGATGGGTCCAGTGGGACACTGAAAAAGGCGTTGGCCAGGTCAATGACTGTGAAGAATTTTGCAGATGGTGGGACTCCAGAGAACAGAGTATGGGGATTTGGTACAAGAGGGGTGTCCAGGACGGTAGCTTCATTGACAGCACGGAGGTCCTGAACCATCCTGTACTTCTCTGGCTCACCTTTTGGAGTTTTCTTCTTCACAGGAAATAATGGGGTGTTGCATTCAGATTTACATTTTACCAGGGCACCCTTTTCTAAGAGTGCCTTGATGTGGATAGAAATGGCAGCAGCCTGTGCTGGTTTTAATGGATATTGTGGCTTTCTTGGTAACTTAGCTCCTGGAATAAGCTTTACCACCACAGGGGGAACATTTAGGTGACCTATGTCCTCTGGGCCTGAGGACCATAACTTGGCGGGCACCTGTGTTTTTAATACTTCTGGGAAATTGGACCTTAATTCTGCTGCTTCCTCACGGGGCTTTTCTAAATGCAGCATCAGAGGCAAGGAGCACAAGGCTGAGGTGTCTGATTCAGATAGAGGTGTAGACATTTCTACCTGCCCATCTGGGGTGAAGGTGATGGATGCTTGCAGGCGTGAGAGAACATCAGCGCCTAACAGGTTAATTGGGCATGTGGAGGATACCACAAAGCGAGCAAGCAGGCTAGAGCCAACTCGTAGTGGAGTTGTTAAAGGGCTATGTCTTGGCTGGCCATCCACTCCAACACAAGAGACGTCAATATTTGACAGGAAAGATGGGTCTGGCAGGTCTTGTACTCGCAGAACACTACGGGCTGCACCTGTGTCAACAAGAAATGTGGTGGGGTGGCCTTCAATGGGCAAAGTCACTGTGGCAAGTGGCCCCCCCTTATCCCCTGTAGACACTGCCATGACAGGGGTTACGGACACAGGCTTGCCAATTTCCTATTCATCGGGTTCCTCGACTATTGGAACCTGTTTGGTTGCTTTGGGAGCCGGGGCGGGCTTGGATGGCTTTCTGGGCTCCCTTTGCTCCTTTTTTGGTTCTGGACAGTCACTTCTAAAGTGCCCCTTTGCTCCGCAATTAAAGCAATGTCCCCCCTCCTCCGGTCTGGTGCCTCTTGGGACTGGAGTGGAGCGGGATACCATGAGAGGAGCTGAAGTGGGTCTTCTTGGGGTCTGGGCAGATTCCAAACCTCTAGCAACTAAGAGCAAGGTATCCAGGGGAACAACCTTATATTCAGGGCGTGCAGCAATGATTCCCTTGCGTATAGAGTCTCTAACACCTTGGACAAACGCACCTGACAGCATTTGTGAATGAATCTTGTCAGTAAGATCAAACCCCAAATCTGTAAACATTTGATACAGTCTTGCATGAAACCTTTCCACTGATTCTCCTTTATCCTGAATAACATCAGTAAGGCCAGCAGCCTGATCTGCAAGTTTGTCCTTAGCCCATTCTCTTAATTGGTTGCAAAAGGTTACCCCAGAGGGATAATCAACATCACTGGAAAGCAGATCTGTACTGAGGTGACGGGCCATACTTGGCCAATATGCATCCCCTGCCTTAATAGCACAAATGCTCAGTAGATCACGCCATGCGGCGGAATAAGTCTTTTGAATTTGAACTATCCCTCGGTAAAAAGGCATAGGCTGCTTTTCTGGGTCGGGGAGCGATTTCATTAATGCACTAGCTTGAGTGGGGTTAAAAGCAACATACTTAGGAGGGGCCCGTTCTCCCCGACCCTTGTGTCCAAATGGATCATCGATAGAACGATGAGCTGAGGCTGCGGCTCCCGCAGCCTCCAATGAGTCCTGGGATATCCTATCCTCCTCTTCCTCATCTATTTCTGCGATCTGGGCTCTCCTGCGTGCAGGGCCCGGGTGAGGTGACAGGACCGGGGGATGAGAGGGGGTCCCAGATGCAGGGGTGGCTAGCGGGTCATAACCAGATAGGTAGTCACCGGGAATTACTGGCATCAGGGCTGTACTGGGGGCCGCCATATTGGTGGCCGGAAAGGGAACTGCATTAGGATTAAGGGAAGAAGTGGCGGCCATGTTGGTTGTGGGCACATCCGGGGCAGACTGTGCCGGACTGGGCATGACCGGAACCTGGGGAGTGGCTTGGGGAAGGGGTTGTGGGTAGCCGGGATAGGGCAGGGCCATGGGATATGGGAAGGGGTAGGGCCAGGCCGGGGAGGGCAGGAGAGTAGGGTGGGTATTTACATTTAGGGAGGTGGGGTATTGGACTGGGGTGGAGACGGTCACGGGAGGGGACGGAGAGGGATTGGTAGAGGTGGGTGCAGAAGGAGGAGCCGGAGCAAGGGTGGAGGAGGTGGTTAGCTGGGCGGATGAAGAGGGGAGGGAATTATTAACGGAGAGAGAATGCAGGGAGGAAATGGCAGATGAAATGTTAGGATTAGGTACAGAAGGTAGCGTAGGGATGGATGGGGATGATGGGAAGGTTAGGGACGGGGAAGGGGAAAAGAAAGATCCATCAGAATTCAGGACCGGGCAGACAGGGGAGGTGATGGGATGGGCGTCGGGAGGATTGGGAGTGGGGAACATAGTCAGCTGGCTATCACCTATTGCTGACTGAACCTTGGGGATAGACATCCCCTGGGCGCCATTTTGGGGCGCTGGCTGAGGGTAAACCCCAGCAACACAATTATTATGATACACAAACAATTTCACACCTTTGTGATTTACTTCTTCCTCAACCCAACCTTCTAGCTGAATAGCCTTTGCTACTCTGTACCATGCTTCAGCAGTCTTTAATAAACCATTATCTGTAAGCTTGCCTTTCTTTTCTGTCAGTAACCTACGCCAACTTTCTGGTTGCAATCTTCCACATGTCGGTACAGCAATTTTACATACTTTTGCAATCTTTTCAACACCTTTAACCATCTCCTCACCCTCTCTGTCTTCGACTAAATCACATGCTAACCAGCCCTTACTGGGCTTGCTTAAATCCTGCCCCATAAACCCTTTTCCCCTATACCAGCGCCCTAGATATAGGGAGAGAGAAGGAAAACTGAACAGGAACGTCTACAATGCTCGACTGCCACCTGAGAACCGTGGGACTTTCTCAGGTGCGTCTTCCCAAAACGTAGACTAGTCACTGAATCCGCCTACCCGGGGTGGTAGACACGGATTGGAGCGAGGTGAGAAGTGTGTGACCAATCACTTCTCTTTTAAGAGAAATGGGAGTGGATAGTATAATAATATAGGAAGTGTAGAAAAGATGAAAGGCAAGGAAAATCCTTAGAGACAGACACAGGAGTTCATGAGACTCCTAATTAGACAAACAAGACAACAATACAATTGAAATACAGTGCATGCATCACAGTTCAAATGAAAATCAACAATAATCCCTTTCCTTTACTCGTGTGCTTACTCCAAAGTCACCTCCCTCAACCCCGTAGTGTCTCCGCTCGGAGAACGACTTTCATAAGTCTCACTACCAGCGGCCACGGAAAACAACTGACACCGGTCCGAATTCCGTCAGCCTCCCTCTGCACAGCAGTCCACAAGAATGTGGCCACCTCTATCCTCACTCCCGTAGTGCCCCTATAAAACCCACTTATAAGTCTCACTACCACGTGATGCGGAAAACAAGCAATGCCTACTTGAATCCCCCCAGGAAACAGAGTCCCCTGCCACAAGACTGAGTCCCCTACCACAAATAAACAGAAAACTGGAATTCCACCAGCCCCAGCGCTCGGGGTTGTGGTTACCAAAAGAAAACTGGAATTCCCCCAGCCTCAGCACCTGAAGCTGTGGGTTACCACGTGCACTAAGAAGCTAGCTAGGCTCTCAAAGTGTCACAAGAAGGATCACAGGAAATTATGAGTCTACACAAAATCCACAGTTCCAACAATCCTCTTTTTCCTTACAGCCACAGCCACGAGGCTCCTAAAAGAGGTAAACAGGCAAAGAAGACCCCCAGGAACGCATCCACAGGTCAACCCCCCTTTTTCCTTACAACCACAGCACCGTGGTTCCTAAAAGGGGTGAAACAGGCAACAGAAGACCCCCAGGAACGCATCCACAGGTCCACCCCCCTTTATCCCAAAAGGGGTAAAATACAAACAGATAGACAGACAAACTGAAGACCCAGGCAAGTCCCCTCAGGTCCACCCCCCTTTATCCCAAAAAGGGGAAAACAAGCAAAACAGAGAACCCCAGGCAAAACCCGCAGGTCCACCCCCCTTTATCTCAAAATGGGGAAAAACAAGCAAACAGACACTCAGCCCGGGCACCTAAGCTAAAATAGGCCAATACAAACACACCCAGGCAACAGATAGACTAAAATGCAGGTAAACAAGTGAGTAACGAGACACCGGGCAAGATATTACCTGTCTTTGATGTCCTCCCGGGAAGCAGTCACAGACACGTGGACGGGTCAATCAAAGGGGCCGGAACATACCGGTGGCTCTGCAGAAGTCTCTACCGTGTACCTGGAGGTGATCAATCTCCTTTCCTTCCCCCTGGATTCCTCCGTCCACCCTTGTCTTCCTTAGGACGGCTCACCGGCCGGACATAGCCCGATGCCCCACGTTGGGCGCCAAAGTTGTTATGGTACTTTTTAGCAGTAAACCAAAATGTTTAAATGTCTATCTGTTCCTGTCCAAATTAATAAAATTGAATTGCGTATATACGCTGAAGTAATTAAGTCTGACACACAAGGTTCAGGTTAAAATAACTTCGAGAAAATTTATTGGCAAGTGATTAAAAAGCGGGCGCGCAGGCCCTTTTAAGAGGCATTTTACGTCATCATTGATTATTAGAATATCAGCAAATAAACATCATTAATTGGATTAATTGTTAAGTGTCGGGATTAGTGTCCACCTATCAATATTATTAATTGGCTCAAAAACTAAGTGGTTAGTCCCGTGCCCACCCACCAAGAGGTGGGATTGTTCTGGACACGGGTGGGGACAAAGGGGTCTTGAGCGTCATTTTACACGGTCGGTGATCTCAGGCCTCGTGGCCAGGTGCAAGGTCTCTTATGAATAGAACATTTCATTACTACTGTGTTCTCATGGCCTTCAAATTATACTATGTTGCAAGTTAAGGAAAAGTCAGCAATTCCTGTGTTAATCATGTCTTTGTAGAAAATACAGTCTTTGTCTATTGTATTAGATGTGCTGGGAAATTCTGTCAAGTAAGGTAGTTTTAAAATGAACAAGTTAGGTTATGAGGACAAAATGGAGGAATGAAGAAGTCAGGTTAGGAGGACAAAATGGAGGATTCACAATATGAGGTTAAAATGGAGTTAGTGCAATAATTCAATACAAGTACAATAAGGATTTTTAAATAATCCCACATCATGTATATATATATATATTTTTTTTTAAATATTTTTATTTATATATAGGTATATATATAGTGATATATACGTATATATTTATGTATATAGATATATATTATTTCGTTCTACGTGTATTTTGATATAAATATATATATATTAATATCACAATACAGTTAGAACGAAATAACACGCATCTATATATTTTTAAATTATTTATTTTTAATTATTTTTGTAATTTTATTTTTTAACGTATTTAATTTTTTTTTATTATATATAAATATATATATATAACAATAATTATATATATATATTTAATCAGTATCAGTCTACGTGTAATTTGATATTAATATATATATAAATATATATATATATTAATAGTAAAATACACCTAGACAGTGTATGTGTGTGTATGTATATGTGTATATATATACTTAGATCATATATATATATAATATATATATATGATCTAAGTATATTATTTAATTTTTTTTACACTTTTAACATTATTTTATTTTATTTCCAGCCAGCAGGGGGACTAACTGTCATTACAGTTAGTCCCCCTGCTGGCAATGCCTCAGCCAGCTAACCCAGCTGCGATCGTCGGCGACCGGGTAAGTAACAAAAAAACGGAGGGCGTACTATTACGCCCGGTGGCGTTTAGAGCCGCTTAAAATAGGGGTAATAGTACGCCCTCCGGTCTTAAAGGGTTAAAGGAAGCGTTATTCTGGATATATGCTCCTGCGCCTTACACTTCCCAGTAATACCCAGTTTAGGGCTCTCATTCCTTTTTTATATAAAAAAAGTGCACTGTAGTTTTCAACATATATTCTCACACCTGTTTATGATGTGCTTGTCATTTATTAATTGTGATATTACAATGCACTTCAAAAATAAAGAATTTATAAAAAATGAGACAATCAAAATAACTTGGAATATATATTTTGCAATGAGACGTGTAAAATATGCATATTTATTTATAGAGAACATATCCAGATAACTTTCTTTGATCTATCTCGCGTCTCCTGGTTACAGCCCCAAACTGTAGCAAACACAGAGGGATAGCTGAATCTGTTGACAGAGTCCTGCGCTGATTGGGATGTGACAGGCTTCTTAAATATTCAGATCTCCCTACTGGGTAACAGGAAAGGCAAATTCCTCTGTTTTTATAGAAAGCACTCTAACCAGCGGAAACAGTACATGGCCTTACTGGCTTTGGTTACAATGATATAATTACGAGAGTGAATAAACTGTACTAATTGCGTGTTATGAAGTTCAGGTGAAAGGGTCACTGCAGTAGGACTGTTGAAGAACATTGAGGATAAGTAGGCCCTGTAGCCTGTCAGCATTGTACATTATTATCAGATATATAAGTGGAGCCAGGAATGTGCTCTGTGCAGGATACATATCCCATCCAGTCACTGACAGGAGGAGAGCTGTGATAAGATGAAACAAGGATCAAGAGTTTGAGGTCTCAACAGCAATACAAGGGTTGAAAGTTCAGGCAGTGTATTTAATAGAACCTTGACGCAATCGGTATGCGCAAAATCAATTACAAAGGCAAGCGCAGTGTTGAGGCAATTATGGACCAATCTCTAAAAAGATAACTTGTCCATTTTATCCACAGAGAAGATGTAGCAGACGCATTTAACTCTTCTGTACATAAGCTGATATATTTGGAAGCAATGTATGGTTTTACCATAAAATAAAAAAAAAAAACATTCTTGATTTCAAAATAGCAGTCATATTTTTTTTTGGATTAATATGCTTTTTCCAAATACGAATTATTATGTCCTTTAATATTCAGGCCTTATTTATAAACATTATACCTGTTGTGTTTTGGCTAATAATATGACAAGACAGGGGTATATTAAAATAGATGTCTTTTGTGGAGTCAGAATGTGTCTGTTCACATATTGCATCTGCATATGTAAGTTGACTCAGTGGCTGATACATCTTGAAACTGATTGCAAAAGCTCAAGACAGAATTAACCATACCCATTAAGTGCTTGACATCAGGTACAATTAGAGGTGGAAACATTTCCACTCTTGTGGGGTTTTTTTTCCCACTCTTAAGTCATCTGACCTTATTGCATGCCTAGTGCATAGTGCATCATTTATTTTGCCCAACATGAGCTCAGTAAAACACCTAAAGAGATATATTATTGCAATGGACATTTAAATCTCATAGCAAATGATTTTTAAAAATACAAAAATACTGGAGGCAATTTGAAAAAACTTTCCACAGTGAGTAAAGGGCACAGCATATAAATTTGAAAGTCCCTTAAAACCCCTTAAGGACACATGACATGTGTGACATGTTATGATTCCATTTTATTCCAGAAGTTTGGTCCTTAAGGGGTTAAATATATGAGAGACGGGGGCGGAGCCTGACTAGCTAGCAGAGCAGACACATGTTTGGCAAGCTCCTGAGCACAGTCTGCCTATTCTATCTTTTACACCTGCCACCCTGCTATCTTCAACGCAAAACGTGACTTACCGCGTAATAGGGATTCTGCTGATTCGTATGGTACCAAACTCGGAGCTGTACTGTTCCAAGAAAATAACATCTCGTTATTTGCGGCCTACAAGCTGGAAAGGCGTTGGAGGGACGGCCGCTCTCCAGATGCCACATCCTCGTTCACATCGCGGACTTCTGCTCACCCCCCTCCCCTTTGGACTGGTGGGGTCATCCCGGTCCCAGGATATCTCAATCACTGCTACTCTTAACAGGGGCGCCACGTGGATTCCAGAATGCTGGCAACCGCAATCAGAGGCGATGCAGAGACCCATGACCCATATGGCCACAACCTTGGCAAAACTGGACCACATCTTCATTAAATTCTGGGCTACTCTCGAGGCAAGCAAGCAGTCTGCCCTGACACCCCGACCACACATCTCCTACACCCCTACTGAACCCTCCTACCTGCTCCAATCTGCATCAACCTCACGATCACCTGATAATCCTGAACCTACACAGCGGATGCCAGGGCAACACAGCGTCACTCACCCCTCGGGACCTGGAGGACCTGGAACAGAGCCAGCGGCAGTACTGACTCTAGCTGGAATCCGGAGACCTGGGGCATTACACCTCATGACCCCTCAATATAGCGGCTGTTGCACCAGAATGGAGATATGGCACCCGACCTCAGACCTCTCCTCAGTGCTCCAGCGCCAGTTACTCTTACTGTCACGGCTGCTAGTGTGGTCCAACACGCAGAAACTATGTAAACATATACATATAAAAAGAAAGGAAAAATAAAGGAAAGAGCGTAATCCGGACCTTAGAATGGCCGGACTAATACGGTAGAGATAGAGAATGGTCAAAGGGAAAGCTGAGGTCAGGGAAGCCAGAAATACTCAAATACCATTTAAACAAGCCAAAGTCAGGGGAACCAGAAATCAGAATAACCAGGAAAAGCCAAGATCAGGATACCAGGAAATCAGAATCACAAAGATAAACGCACTCTCGGGAACCAGGAACAGGAAACCACGACAGGGCAAGGTACTGGGGTGTATTAGGGATTTAAATATCCCTCTCTAGGCTCTGATTGGTCAGAGGGTGACCTCTGACCCCAAAACGTGCGCGTGCGTTGACGTCGTGACGTCACGCGCATGTTCGTATAATTTTGGGGGGTGGAGCCATGGATGGACGCGACCACATGGTCGGCGCCATCTTTGATTTCCCAGAGCGGCGTGGAGGAGCGGTTCCCGGCTCGCCACTGAGCAGGTAAGCTCAGTGAGTTGGTGCGGTCATGTCGGTCGGGCACGGACGCACATGGCGGCGAGCCGGGGGCTGTGACACTTACCCATATGGAATCTTCCTCACAGAGCCAAACAGTCTTCCAGCCAGCTGGGCATCAGATGAAGCCTGAAGCACACCCTGGCAACCCTGCCGGCATAGGCTTTCTACTAGTTTAACTACCATGCGGTGGACTCCTGCTTTCTATTTCTATTTTATTTTCCTCCTCTGCGTTTTCCCCTGCTATAACAGCATACTTGTTCTTTTACCTCAAGCAATGCGCATAACTAGCATGTTTAATTTTTACCTTTTCAATTTTCTCAAAATGCATTACTCTAACATAAACTCTCACACTTGTTACTCTACTGAAGCAAAATGTCAATTTACATAACCTTTTGTTTCTACTCATATCTACTAATCTTCTGACATAATTAGCATCATCCTGTTTATTAATTTTAAAAAAGTGCAGCTCAATCTTTTGTCATGATAATGTAAGCATCAAATTGTCTGTTAATGCTATCGTGGCATCGGAGACTTGTTTGTACTTCATTTTGCAGAGCAAAAATAAAGAATAAAAAAAAATATATATGTGAGAGATGCGTACAGGCACTGTAACTGCCGAAGCTTAAATTAAATAAAAACACTGCATTCCTTTTTAGGAGAGGTCTCAGAGGTGGTCGTGAAATGCGTCAGATTGTTTTACTCTCACTCTCCCTTCCCCTCCTGTAATGGCTTAATCATAATGCGGCTTCAATAAGGTTCTTTTTTTTTTTTTTGCTTATCTCTTGTGGATTGAGACAATCTTTTCTTTGGATGAGGAATCCAGTATTTTTATTTTTTATTTTTTAGGAAATTAAGTCAAATATTTAAACCAATTTTATATAATTTATTTACATTGCAAATTGAAAGTATTATTGCTTTTGAAAAACAGAAAATGGCTCAGCACTCTTCTTAAGAGATTTTCAATCACTGCCGCGTCTTACAGGAACACTCTAACGTTAGAAATACAAATGCTACATGCTACAAATAAAGCATTTTTACTCACTTTTCTTCCCACTCCACACTGGTCTCACCACAGCTGTCTCTCCCCTGACTGAGGTCATCGGTGACGATGATCTAAACCAATCTATTTCTTCCCCATAAGCAGGGCCGGATTAAGAGCACATTGGGCCTGGTGCTGACAATTATGATTGGCCTAATTACAGAATCTTATCGACCAAAAAACACTAAAACAGTCATACCTCCCAAGCGTCATGTATCTAATGGAGATGGTGTTGGAGGGAAACTCATAGGATGCAGCTATAAGAAAACACATACTCTATGCTAATCTCTCTCTAATTTATGCTTTCATCTTTCAAGTAAATCCATAACCCCTAACAGCAGTGTCCAGTGAAGCAGGAAGTCAAAGGGTGGGGTAAAAGGGTTGGGCCCCTGGTGCGAATTACGTGACCAGACCTGCCAAAAGGGGAGAACATGCCCAAAAAGGGGGCATGTTTGTCCAAAGAATTGGAAGGCCAGCCTGGCATGAATGCATGTCAGGCTGCGCGCCAATCTTGCAGGCTGTCCAACTAAGGGCATACTAAGCAGGCAGAACCTGAGTTTGACATAACTGCGTCTAATGATGCTCTCACTGCATGCTTTCTAAGGACTGTCCCCTAGCCCTCGCTGGTCCACTTGTCTCCTTACCTTCTTATTAGCAGGCAGAAGTTCCTGGTATATAGTCTGAGACAGAGAAAAGGTGTATGTAGTGAGTGTAGAAGAAAGGGGATATGCCACAGTGTTAGAGAGACCAACGTCTGCATTACTGCATTGTCAGCCAGTCCACACAAGTTTTGTTCACATAAATCCCTCTTAAGATTCCAAACTTAAAGGGACACTATAGTCACCAGAACAACTACAGCTTATTGTATTTGTTCTGGTAAGTAGAATCATTCCATGCAGGCCTTTTGCAGTAAACACTGTCTTTTCAGAGAAAATAACTCAACTGGCCACTCCTTAGATGGCTGCTAGAGGTGCGTCCTGGGGCAGTACTGCCTAGTGTGCAGCACTACCATTCAGTGTCTCCACCCTCTGCATGCAGACAATGAACTTTCCTCATAGAGATGCATTGATTCAATTTATCTTTATGAGGAGATGCTGATTGGCCAGGGCTATGTTGGACTTGTGCTGGCTCTGCCCCTGATCTGCCTAGTTGACAGTCTCAGCCAATCCTATGGGGAAGTATTGTAATTTGCTCAGACCACCACTTCTGATGATGTCAGCAGGCAGTCAGTTCAGAGGCAGAGCCAGCAGCTGCAGACTTGAATACAAGTTATATTTTACTATACTTAGGGAGGCAAGAAGGGGCCAAGTGGTTTTAACATAATAGGGTCAGAAATACATGATTGTGTTCCTGACCCTATAGTGCGCCTTTAAGCAAGAGTATGTGAAGAGTAGTTAGGGTTGCCACCTTTCTTGGAATAAAATACCAGCCTTAATCATTTGTGTAATCACAAGGAGTGACATCAGAGAAAATTCTGTAAAATCACCAACAAACTACTCACAGTTTGATTCTGCTGTATAGATGGATTGCTCCCAGTGTCTCAGTCTCGCAAGTCATCCAGTGTCTCAGTGCCCCTATGTATCACAGTGTCAGTGTCCCCATGCCGCCCAGTCCCCTAGTCTCCCAGTGTCTCAGTGTCTCCATTACTCCCAGTGTCCCAATGCCTCAGTGTGTTCCCATGTCACTAGGATACTGGGGACACAGTGAGACATGGGGACACAGTGAGACATGGGGACACAGAGAGACCCGGGGACACTGAGAGACCCAGGGACACTGAGAGACCCAGGGACACTGAGAGACCCAGGGACACAGAGTCATGGGGACACTGGGAGACATGGGGACAATGAGACATTTAGGGAAACTGAGAGAAATGGGGACACTAGGGACACAGACACTGGGAGACATGGGGACACTGAAACATTTCGGAACACTAAGACACCAGGGACACAGAGACATGGGAACACAGACACTGGGAGACTAGGGGACACTGGGAGACACTGGGGACACTGGCTGGGAAACAGACACTTGGGGACACTGGGAGACATAGGGATAGTTGTGGACATAGATATGAGGACACTGAGACATATAGGGACACTGGGACACATGGGGACACTAGGCACACTGAGAGACATGGGGACACTGAAACATTTGGGGACAGTAAGACACTAGGGACACAGAGACATGGGGACACTGGGAGACTAGGGGACACTGGCTGGGAGACATGGGGACAGTTGTGGACTTAGACATGGGGACACTGGGACATATAGGGACACTGAGACACATGGGGACACTAGGCACACTGAGAGACATGGGACTCAGACACTGGGAGACTTGGGGACACTGAGACACTAGCGAGACTGGATGGGGGACACTGGGAGAAATGGGGACACAGTGTCTTCGTGTCCCAATGTCTGTGTCTCCCAATGTCTCACAGCATCCCCATATGTCTCAGCATCCCCATGTTTTCCAGTGTCCCCAAGTGTCTCAGTGTTTCCAGGTCTCCCAGTGTCTGTGTCCCCATGTGTCCTAGTGTTCCCATGTGTCCCTATGTGTCCCCTAGTGTCGTTGTCTCCTAGTGTCTCAGTGTCCCTTAGTGTCTCAGTGTCCCCATGTGTCCCCTAGTGTCTCAGTGTCCCCATGTGTCCCTGCTGCCTTTCCCCCCATCCCTCACTTACCTGAGCTGTAGAGCTGTAGAGCTGCTGTCTGGACTCTGTGCTGTGTTGCTGCTCCCCTATGGATCAGTAAGTAGTAGAGAGAGGCAGGAAAATGCTGTAACTTCCTATCCCTGCCTCTCTCCACACACAGTGACCCCTACTGGCTGGTGATGGTATTGCAGAGTAATCTAATTATTTTGAGAAAAATACCTGCATTTGTATTGCTGGTATTACTGCAATACCGGCACAGCAGCCTCAAATATTGGCTGTGCCAGTAAAATACCAGTCAGGTGGCAAACCTAAGAGTAGTGTGTAAAAAAATAAAAATAAAAAAAAAAAACATTTTTTTTTTTTAAATGGGCCTATTCCATGGGCCTGGGCCTGGAGCTGCAGCTCCAGCAGCCCCTATGTTAATCCGGCCCTGCCCATAAGGAAGCATTTGGGGACAACTGCACATGTGCAGCAACTGCTGCACTGTACCAATCAGCATTTCGTAGTAGAAATCCATTAGCTTAAAGCATTTAGTTATTAATATTATTTTTTATAAAGTGCCAACAAATTCCGCAATGGGTATTTAATGGGATGGGATTGTTGTCTTTATGGTAGGACGCTGTAAGTAATGTCAAATTCATTCTAAATAACGTGTTTAGAACAGTCTGGCAAAGTAAATAATTTATCATTTAAACTGAGGTTTGATTTCACGGATCACGTGTTTCCCTTCTATAAGGCAACTGTAGTAGATGATGAATTAACAATGTATTGTTGGGAGTTCTATAGCCAAATACGTCAAATTGCAGCCTCCACATTTTACTCCATATATTTGGAAATGTAATGGATGTTGTACTTCTGTATCAAACACAAGCACAAAGAACCCCACGACAATGAAGAATTACTATCCATCAGCATACAATATTATAGTGAACGCATGACTGATATCTGTTAATAAGGCATGCAGTTATGAGAGTGTAGAGTGCTTAATGAGAAAAACCTGTTCCCCTCCATTAATTTTTATGTGCAATAACTTTTGGTGTGGTTTGGGTTTGTTTTCTATGCCTATCCATCAGACCTTGGTCTTGCTTCAAGTTAACCATTGCATTTAAAATGTCATTAATTTATTAAAAATATATTAATTCATAACCCCTGAAAAACTGAAGATAATCTATATCATCATGACAATCCATTATAATAAACTGTTCTTTAAAGGGACACACCAGACTTGAGCTGACCAATTAGTATTTTTTCCCAACAGTACTGTTCTACCCAGAGAGCACTATTGGTCGCCTCTCTTTATTATTCTCTTTGAGTGTTGAACATACCTTTGAAGGAAGAAGTCTGCACTATATCCCATAAGCAGGGATCATACCGCTGTACGCTTTCCACACTAGAGCTAGCTATAGTTCTAATACATGTGAGTGCATTACTATCTTATTTTATCATTTGTTGTATCCTATTTGACATACCACACCATTTGGTTTTCTATTTGTTTTATCTTTTCATACTATTGGATCCACCTGGGGGAAGGACCTCGGGGACATTGTTCCTGACCAAGCACTTTACAGACGATTTGATCTAAGGAAGATCTATTCAGCTAAGACTTTTGTATTTGGATTACCCCCATATTTTATTATATATTTTATTGGTCTATTTTGGCGCAGCCTTTATCTTTGTTTTTGTTTCTTGTAGTTGGCCACCAGGTTTGCACACATCTCAGGAGGATTTTGTCCCACTCCACTTTGCAGATCCTCTCCAAGTCATTATGGTTTCGAGGTGGACATTTGTCAACTTGAACCTTCAGCTCTCTCCACAGATTTTCTATGGGATCATGGTCTGGAGCCTGGCTAGACCACTCCAGGACCTTAATGTGCTTCTTCTTGAGCCACTCATTTGTTGCCTTGACTGTGTGTTTTGGGTCATTGTCATGCTGGAATACCCATCAGCGAACCATTTTCAATGCCCTTGCTGAGGGAAGGAGGTTCTCACCCAAGATTTGACGGTACATGGCCCCGTCCATTGTCCCTTTAATGCGGTGCAGTTGTCCTGTCCCCTTAGCAGAAAAACACCCCAAAGCATAATGTTTCCACCTCCATGTTTGACGGTGGGGATGGAGTTCTTGGGGTCATAGGCAGCATTTCTCCTCCTCCAAACACGGTGAGTTGAGTTGATGCCAAAGAGCTCGATTTTGGTCTCATCTGACCACAACACTTTCACCTAATTCTCCTCTGAATCATTCAGATGTTCATTGGCAAACTTCAGACGGGCCTGTACATGGGATTTCTTGAGCAGAGTGCTGCAGGATTTCAGTCCTTCACGGCGTAGTGTGTTACCAATTGTTTTCTTGGTGACTATGGTCCCAGTTGCCTTGAGATCCTTAACAAGATCCTCCTGTGTAGTTCTCGGCTGATTCCTTACCATTCTCATGATCATCAAGGTGAGATCTTGCATGGAGCACCAGACCGAGGGAGACTGATAGTTATTTTGTGTTTCTTCCATTTGCAAACAATCGCACCAACTGTTGTCACCTTCTCACCGAGCTGCTTGGTGATGGTCTTGTAGCCCATTCTAGCCATGTGTAGGTCTATAATCTTGTCCCTGACATTCTTGGACAGCTCTTTGGTCTTGGCCAGGGTGGAGAGTTTGGAATCTGATTGATTTATTGCTTCTGTGAACAGGTGTCTTTTATACAGGTAACAAGCTGAGATTAGGAGCACTCCCTTTAAGAGAGTGCTCCTAATCTCAGCTCGTTACCTGTTTAAAAGACACCTCAGAGCCAGAAATCTTGCTGATTGATATGGGATCAAATACTTATTTCACTCATTGACATGCTCAATTTACAACTTTTTCGACATGCGTTTTTCTGGATTTTTCTTTTGTTATTCTGTCTCACATTCTTAAAATACACCTACCATTAAAATTATAGACTGATAATTTCCTTGGCAGTGGGCAAACGTTCAAAATCAGAAGGGGATCAAATACTTTTCCCCTCTCTGTATAAGCATTATTTAATTTACGTTTCTATGATGCAATAACCTCAGACACCGAGTCTAGAACAGTGAGACAGTGCATTCAACCACCCATCTGTTTCTGAACAGGTGCAGACTGGCAGAAGTGATACTGGAAACTCAGTCATGGAACACAAAACAGCTCAACATTTTAGAAAGATTGGCAGGCTAAATGTAAATTGTTTCGATAAATTTGTCAAGTATTTTAGGTCACACATCCAACACGCAGGTATATCAACAAAAGTATCTAGACTATCTAGCAAAAAACAGGTAATTAATCATACAGAGCCATATAGCTTAATAGACAAGAAATTATATGGGTGTTAGTATTAGGGTTTCTAGCTTCTAGGATCATTGGAAGAGATGTATAAATGTGTTCTGTTCAAAAAACAGGTGCAAAATGGGGAGGTCATTTGCCTGCTGAAACTAAGAACACTTTTTAAAATAGAGCAGTTTGATAAATATCCAATGTTTCAAAAATATACTAAAACAAAATCAACTTATTCTATATTTTGGAGATTTTAATTTGTGATTTCTGTATCTTACCCTACCTTGTGCCTTAAAGGAGCACTCTGGTCACCCTAGCAACTTCATCTAAATGCCTCCCCTCCTCCCCCCTTTCCCCCTAACCCCTCCCCCCCCTCCCCCCCCCCCCCCGGGTGCACTCTTACCTTGAGGGGTTAAACCATTCTTGAACAGTTTAAGCAAAGATTGCACCAGCACCGATCTTAAGGTTCATCCGGCTTCTCAATCTGAGTTACAGGAAAGCCAGAGTGCCACCCGGCATGGGCACCGCTGATTGACTAGAGCAATCAGCTGATACTCTAAGCCAGACAGTAGCTCCCCATTCATGCAAAAGGCAAGTATGACCAAGGGGCCTCCTGGCACCATAGCAATTCCATTTAGATGAATGTGTTATGGTGACTGGAGTGTCCTTTTAATGTACTTATTTCAGCACTGCCAGAGCAGCCTAAGTGCTAGCATAGTTATTCTAAGTTTAAAGAGTTTAAGGTGGTTTTAAAGTGAATTCCATACTTTTTTACAAATTGGCAGCAATGGAAAAACCCTCCATGTCAACTATATTTCTAGTTTGGCTAAATTAGCTTAAAGTTTAGAATTAGCTTTGGATTTTCAAAATGAACACTTTAGTGGATAACACGGTCCAAGAATTAGCAGGAATCTCCTCTCTATTCATTATATAACCTTCTAAACACCTGGTAGTTTTTTTTTTCTTGTAGTGCTGGTGTGGCAGTAAGCATCACGAGATAAGAAAACCCACCATAGATTCCAAGGATCCCAGCCCAGACTTACTTCTATACATATCCTCTTGTTACACAGTTACATAGTAACTGTCAACTTCCACCTCTAAACACCTCTTTGTTAATGCTGGTGATCCATCCATTGTTGCCACAAAAAAAAAAAAAGGAAATAAAATTCCTTCTTGATGTCATAATGGCAATAATATTTCTCTTTAGACCAACAACCTGCATATATACATACTCACATAGATTAGCAGTAAAACCTTTCATGAACACATTCATTATTCAATCATCAAAGAGTACACAGGACATTGTTCAATCATCAAGAGGTTTAAGGGCTTTTTGAATAAGTGTGCTCTTAGTTGTGATTAGGATTATGTTCCGGTTATGGGGGATGGAGGGAAGGGGCTAGTAAGGAGAATGGTGGGAATGAGACAGAAATTATTGTACGTAGTGAAGTCATTGCTACAGAGCAGGAACGTAGTTAGCACAAGGCCAGCAAGGCAGTGTATAGCCTTGTGGGGTTAGCAGATTGCTGATCCATTGTTAATGCATTTGTGTCTATGTTTATGCTATGTGTCTGTTATTTACATACATACATTTTATTGTGACCAGCCTAAGGCACACCTGTGCAATAATCATGCTGTCTAACCAGCATCTTGATATACCACACCTGTGAGTTGGCTGGATTATCTCGGCAAAGGAGAAGTGCTCACTAACACAGATTTAGACAGATTTGTGAACAATATTTGAGAGAAATACGCATTTTGTGTACATAGAAAAAGTCTTAGATCTTTGAGTTCAGCTCATGAAAAATGGGGGCAAAAACAAAAGTGTTGCGTTTATAATTTTGTTCAGTGTAGATAGCTGACCACTATGAACACACACTGCAGTAAGAAGTGGCATTGCTGTTTCCCTGGCATTGCCTCCTCATCTCCTGCTCTCATTTTCCAATTAGCCGCTGTGTCACAGGTTCTCCCCTCTCCTCCTTCCGAGGTCAGTACTTCTCTCTCAGGCCGGCCTCCTCCTCCATCTTCCCAAAGCTCTGGGGTTCAACATTGAGCAATGGGTTTTCAGCTTCTCACTGACCAAAGTGTGAAAAAGGTGGTCAACGAGAATTTGAGAACTGGCCGTGGTTGTTTCTGCACCCATTATCCTAGTACTCACTAAGATCTGACTGTGAGCGGGCTAAGTAACTGATCACTGCATGCTCACACAGCCCGTAGATAAATCACAACCTTATTCCTGCTCCTTTCCTTTCAATAATATCCCACTTCCATTTTGTTTTAAAATTACTTGCACAGCTAGCATATAATTGCTTAAAGAACTTCCTCAGAACAGCTTTGTATGGCTGATTTGACCCCTAGAAATATGTTTTTTTGCTCTTTAATATCCCCTGAGGACACCCACTTCTACCAGTTTTGAATAAATGTCAGAAAAGTTAAAGGTTGCATCTCCTTCCTTTCTTTCTTTCATCATTTCACTACCACAAGCATTTAAAACTAAGATGCTTTGCACCATGTTGATTTTAGAAGAAACTATTAATGATGTACGGACTGATAAATAAATAAAAGCGTCTACCAATATTTTTTCCACTCTGTGTTGGTTTGGTTCATTGAAGTTATTCTCCTAGCATAGGGTTCCTTTTTCGCATACAATTGATTTGTAATTGGGGAAGCCCATATTAGGTTTGACTTTTTTTTCCATACTTTAAGGGATATTCTAAGCACCATAACCACTGTATTACATTAGAGTAACCCTGTTATGATCTCAGTGTTAAGACTCAAATCTATAGATGCTTTGCAAATCTAGCACCATGCTATGAGTATAATGCCAACAGTGTACCTATACTCACTTATTCACTGACTACCCATTTCCTTGCCATGAAAGTGGCACTGACAGCTAAACCTGCAACAGTTACACACATGTACAGCTGTAACTCACATCAACAAGTAAAAGGTAAATATGCAGTGTTCATATATAAGACAATTGTCTCATGGTAGGACGTTTGAAAACTAACGTGTCACTTCCTCATTTTAGGGAGATCAACTTGTTTCTAAAGTGACCTGCACATGTGAATGCCTTGCAGCTCTGCAATTCAAAGGAGAAAAAATGGTTTATTATTGTAAATTTACTAAACAAGGTGTACAAATGTTACGCGGCTGAAAAAGAAAGACACCAAGATAATCTGGTTAATAGATCATTGTTTCCATAATACTTATAAAATTGCAAGCACATGTTAGTGACTGCAGTGTCATTCAAGAGTGTTGAATAACCATGTCCAGGAGAGGGTGTCTAATGTAGAAAAGTTGAAGAGTTACTATAATCCTTTTTTACTATGTGTAAAAAAAAAATAAAAAAAATGTATACTGCCATATTGAGAACTACTATCTATGTCCACTCCCTTTTTAACATCAAAACCTGTTAAAAGAATCCAGACCCGGGTGAAGCTCTCCTCGAGAATTTGACTCTCAGTGTCATACCGCATCCATTCTTTCCTCTCCATGCCCTGAGCCTGGAAGAACACTATACTACTGATTTTTATAATAGTTGACTTGAAAACTGTCTGATGTAAAATTAGAACCCCCCCCCCCCCCCCCCCACTAATATCCTTCTTCCCACTCTTCCCCATAGCAATATCTATGACAGAAGATAGTCACGGTCTATCTTTTGCAATGATGAGGCTAGTGGAGGAGAAGTCGAGAAGACAGAGGCTGCAGTATCAGTAACTCAGATATGGTATGGATGGGGAAAGGGGCATCTGGATATCAATATATGGACCAAATGGGAGATGGGGAAAGAGAGGGGAAAAGGGAAAGAGAGAGACATAAAAGGCAGAGTTGCAGAAACAATGGACGGGAATGGAGAACAACAATAATTCACAGAAACACACACACCCATAAAAATACCACACTATCTTGGACACACTTTGCAATTTCATAAAAATACACCCCAACAGTCACACACAGCCATGATACATAAATACACCATAACATTAACACACTGAACAAATACATTTTACTTTCTCACACACATATATTGCCAGGCTAAACAAACACAGCCCCCCCATTCACACACATACACACCACAAATACACCCTAACATTCACACACAATGCCACACCACAAAGGGTAAAAATTGTGTTTTGGAGAGTGATGGATGGTTTGGGATAAATTGGCTAATGTGTGGTGTTATTAGCTGGGCCTTAATTTAGTCCCAGACCAATCCTGATCTCAGCCACTACATAGTGTTTTTTTTTTTCGTTTTTTTATTTATTTTTTATATTCTTTATTTTTGAGTGCACATGTTTTACAGATAATCTTTCAATGCCCCAGCAGCACTGATTAGGCAGTTAGTTAGACATCGCGTATATTGGCTACAAGGCATTTGAGTATTCTGCATATTTTTCTTTTAAGCAGTGTAAATTACAAGCTAAGCAAAGCATGTCTAGGTTATATATTAGACAAGAGAAACTAGTCGATTCAAAATCCTAGGCATGTTGATAGAGGTGTGAAAACAAGAAAACATATTTAAGATAGTGTTTTTTTTAAAAGGGTTTAAGATCATTATTAATTTATAAAGTCTTATTGATCATCACATAGTGGCAGCCTAATGGTTCACAAAACAATGGCATCGTGAATGAGGATTTCCTTAAATTGTTTGTGGTAGGCTCTGGAGACTTCACTTGATCCAGGGTCTTGTTTAATTTAAGCAAAGAGATGACTGCCACAACATTATCAGTAGTAAGGGTCATGAGGGCTTTGTCACTCAGGGTCAGAAGGGAACTTGCCAAAAGGAATGTTATCCAAAGAGTGTTTGCCATATGCGTAATGAAATGAAACAGTGAAAGTAGAAAAGATTTTAAAAATTCTCTATGCTCCATATGATTCCTGTTATAAACAAAGACATTTAATATACCGGTAGCTTATTATATCTATTGAGTCGTAGTTGAAGAACAATACAAGAATAGGGTATTGAAGTAGACAGATAAAAAATATTTACATATTATCATTATTTTATATGTGTTATTGTGAATTTTAAAATAATATCCTTAACCTTTCTGTATTATTCATATACTTTTTCTGCCTATGTGACGTGAAATGAACACTCCAAGAACCTTATCCACTACAGCACTCTGTAGTGGTTATGGTGTCAGCAGTACCCTGGCACCTTTTCAGAGTAAGCAGTCAAACTTTTTGAAAACATACTGTACCTGACTTCTCCTGCAGGAAAAGCCAAGTTTCTCCCCTGAGCTAAGCACGGCTTGATACAGGGCTGTGCTCATTTGCTGAGAGTGCTCAACTGATGGTCTCAGCCAATGACATGGCCTTGCGTAGCCATTCTATACATTCTTGCATATTATTCTCCTTGCAAGAGAATCTGGACTCAGGCCTAGAGGCCGAGCACCCAGGGAATCCCAGGTATGTTCACTAATCGTTTTAAAAATGGGCTGTAGTGGTTATCTAGGGATAATTATGGGGTAAAATGTATCTCTGACAGTTATGATGCTTAGAATGTTCCTATAACATATGGTGCACTTACTTACACTGTGTGAGAATAAAAATAACATTTTATAATGAAAATTATCATAATAAAGATTTTTATAGATATAGCAAAAGAGGCATATATTGTGGCTGCTAACTGATTACAGTACCCTATCCCGCATATTGTCATATTGTCATATTGCCACGCATAAAAATCAGCTTGACATGCGCATTGTCGTCTCTTTGGCCTATTCCAGTTATAACCAATTAACCTCCAATAAACACAGACACAAGGATTATTTGGCAAAAATATTCCACGGCTTTATTAATTATATATTATATATATATATTATATTATATTATATATATAAAATAAGATATAAAATTTAAGAGGTCATTGTCACCAACATTTGAAAAGACATCCCCCCAATTAACATAACTAAATACCCAGACAATGATCTCAAAACATATTTATATAATACAACCATATAACAGTGTAACATATCATAAATAACATAAACATTAACACAGCCACCCAGAGCAACCATTTCCAATTGTAGGGGCATACCAAGACACCCCTACACCATTATCGTAGCCACCAAGGGCATCCCTTTTCACTGTAGGGGCATACCAAGACACCCCTACACCATTAACATAGCCACCAAGGGCATCCTTTTCCACTGTAGGGGCATACCAAGACACCCCTACACCATTATCCCAGCCACCAAGGGCATCCATTTCCAGTGTAGGGGCATACCGAGACACCCCTACACCCCCAGGTTCGTAGCTACCGCCGAGCTCGAACCTACCACCAAATCTAAAGGTAAGTATTCCTCCTGACCTATCCCACTTACCAAAAACCGACCTACCCCCAATTAAACTAAACCATCCCCCGCCACAGCACAGAGCTTGACCCCTCAAGCCTCCTGAGCGCCCCCACCCCGAATAAACAAAGCCTGCCTCAAACCATCCTGAAAGCCCAAATTAAGAAAATCCAAACCCACCTCAGACAAATGAACCCCATCACGCCTGAAGTATCCCGGCAACATATCCTCCAGCTCCCTGTGTCTCACTACTACCCCCCAGATCTTTTAATAAAGATCGCCAGCAACTTATTGAACTTCCGTCTGTATCTTGCCATAGCTGCGAAATCCCTCGCATGACACCAATGGAAACGCGGTACCGTTTCCGACCAAACAATAACCACCCCGGGGAGCAAAGACCTCAACTTATCCACGTCCCTTTTAATCCCACGGACTAATTCCCTTTGCGGAACCAACCCAAAATCATTCCCCCCTGTGTGGAACAATATGAACTCGGGGACTTCCCCTTGCCCTATCCTCCGAAATAAATCCAAACACGTGTCTCTCCAACCATAACCCCGAAAACCAAACCACAACACACTTAATACATCCAACGGAAAGCCGAGCTGCGTGCCTTGTCTCCGAACTGCAGCCCTCCGTTCAGCCCAGTAGACATATGAGTGGCCTACTATCCATGCGACTCCACCTGAAATGAAGAGAAATAACTTATAACCACGGGGCCAACTTGAATTGTACCGCCATAACATCAACTTGGTTTATAATAACAGGTCAGGTCGTACATATGAACGGAACCTAAGCGATTCCCATCTCCCAATTTTCTTAACCAACTCGTCCCCCAAGCCTAATCTCGCCGCCTCTGTGGCAGCCCCGATCCTGAACGAGTGGGTGCCAAATTGCGTGGGATCCATGCCCAAGCGCTCCAAACCCAACTTAAAGAACCTGGTGAATTGTAATTTCGACAACGCCGAGCCGTCCGCATGGCGAAAAATTGAACCCCGCCCCTTTGGGCGGATTTCCACATATCGCTGAGCACAGCCCACCTGGCAAGCCTCCACCTGAGGTATAGCAGACAGCTTAATCGTCCGACCTCTCCCAAAGACATCAGTCTTCGAGCGCCGTAGCCGAATAGCTACTTCTGCTACCCCCAATTCCACGTCCTCGAACTGAAGACCCCCTTACCTAAGCTTACTCCCGCTTACAATCTCACTCACCCGAAATGCCCCGAAAAAGGCCCATACAAAAGCCACCTTAAATAGCAGGACCTCGAACAGCGAGAAACACAAACTTGGCAGGACCCCCAGTAGCTGTAGAAGCACCGTGAAAGACACCGGCCTCCTACTGTCAGGGACTGACTTCCCCTTGCGATAACCCTTAACTGCCTGCCGCACAATAAACGACTTTGTCAAATCCTCCCACCCACGGAGCTTGAAGAGAAACGCCAGTGCTGCCAAGTTCCGGCCAACCACTGCCGGGGAAGCCCCCCCTGCGAACAGCTGGCAGAGCAACCATAATAGAGTCTCGAGACGTACCTTTGCTGATACCATGTCCCCTGTACAGCCTACTGCTTCGTCCCACCTTTCCCACACTTTACTATACGCCGCCAACGTGCCCGGAGCCAACGAATCTCTGATCAGTCTTCCAAGCAAGAGGTCCCGAGCCGCCACATCTGATCCGGACATGGCAGACCCTCCCTTTGCGCGTTCGGAGCTTCCGCCCGAAATTTTTCCCACTGAAAGCGAGAAAGAGCATCAGCAATAACGTTTAAGAAACCAGGGACATGACGTGCACGAAAAACAATATTCAACTGCATGCAATACAAAACAAACCGACGAAGCAAGCGGACCACTGGGACCGATGACGCTGACAGATTGTTCACAGCCTCCACAACAGCCATGTTGTCTGTAAAGAAAACCACTCTCCTATTGCGTAAGACCTGGCCCCACAAGGAGAGTGCTACCACCAATGGGAACAGCTCGAGAAAGGCCAAGTTCCGAATCAGCGGGCTGACTGCCCACCTTTCGGGCCATTTTTCCGCACACCACTGACCCGCAAAGTAGGCCCCAAAACCTACACTCCCTGATGCATCGGTAAAGAATTCCAACTCGGGTGACTCAATACACTTTTCCCTGAAAAAGACCTTCCCAAAATAGTTATCATCAATAAAACAACCTAGTAAGTGGTGACACATTGGGTGGATGGGCAAAAGGCGGAAAGCCGCTTCTATATCCGCCTTAGCCAACAACGCTCCGCGTCCTGCCTCCCTTACCAGCTCGACTGCCTGGTCGAATGATGCGTAGGAAACAGAACAGAGAGCCCCGTCAATATTATCATTGACTGATGACCCTTTCGGGTATGACAAGTGGGGGATGAGGCGAAATTTTCCAGCCTCCTTCTTTGGCACTAAGCCTAGAGGGGAAACCCTGAGATCAGGCAGCGGAGGCTCCTTATACGGTCCCGCCATCCGGCCCAGGCGAACCTCATGAAGCAATTTCTCACACACTACATCATGATGTTCGCCTACTGAGCGCAGATTACGGAAACGAGGTGCCACCACCCGTTCCCGGAAGGGAATGATAAAACCCCTCGTAAATCCCTCAAACAACAAATGAGCATCCTCTCGTTTACCTTAGCTGTTTAGCCACGGTAGCATCGCGTCTACCTTCACCGGTGACCGACCCAGCGGCAGCGGATGGTGCTGAAGCACCTCCGGCCGAGTTAGTTGTTGTGGACTTACCCCGCTTGAAACACCGGTTGTAACCGTGCCCCCCACCGCATCCGGAGCATTCATGCTTAAAGCGGCATGAGGCACCCCACTTACATTGGCCCTCATTATAGAGCCAGCAAAATCCCTTCCTTTGCGCAGCCGACGAGGTGGAAGAGGCACCGCCGCCAGCCCCCCCTTGAAAGGGAGCCGCCTTCTGGGACATCATCAGCTTCATCCATAACGGTAGGTCCATCTGATCCCACCTCATTCCCGGATTAGCCGATAGCCTCTGGCGAAACTGCTCGTCGTACCGCCACCAGGCTAGCCCCCCATAAGTGCGGTAAGACTCCCACACCCCATCTAAGTAACAAAATAATTGAGAACATTTTTCAGGGGCCTTTTCCCCCAGCACACTCGCCAGTATGCAAAAGGCTCGCAGCCAATTCCCGAAAGTTTTCGGGATTTTCCTATACCTACGCTGCTTCTCTTCCTCCTCTTTCTTAGCGTCCTTTTTGTCCTCTTCCTTCAAATCTAGGTACTCATCTAAAGGGAGAAGGGAGAAGATCTCCACAAATTCACCTTTCCACAACCTTTCCTTAACCTCCACCTTAAGGTGACACCCTAGCGGACCCGCAAACGACATGTGTACATTCTGCCGTGCTGCGTCCGGAATCTCCCCCACTAGCATGTCCCTCTCCGCCGCCACTTCTGTGGCTACTGACCCCGCTGACGCTGCTGCCAACTCACCTGCCCCGCTCCCCACCCGCTCGGAGACCAGATTCACCCCCGACCCCAAACCCGACGATCCTGGCAACCAAGCCCTGCTAAATGAAGCCCCCTTATCCAGCCCTGAACTCCAAGATGTAAGGAAAGATTTTAAACCCTCTAATAAATCTCCGGAGTGTGGTGTACTGTGCAACTCACCGACCAAACCCCGTGGTGTTGCCGATCCTGGGGCTGCATCCCGAACATGGCGGATGGTCCTGGCGATGCTGCTGTAAAATCTCTGCCGTCCCGAGGCCTCCTGCGGCCCGCTGACCCGACTTCCAATGACCTGTGAACGAAAGAAGCACAACTGGGGAGGCCGTCATCAGAACCAAAATCCTCCCTAACCTCAACCCTTGCGCTTCTATGCGTACTGCTACTCCTGGCCCGCCGGCCCTTTTGGCCACACCTGTCCCCGGAAGAACTCCTGTCCCGCCTGTCAGGAGAGCCCCTGCTCGTTGACCTAGATGCACTCCCCCACGAGACAGGTCCCCGAACGGGTGAGCCGCGGTAACACCCAACCGAAGACTCCCCGCTGCTACTGCGCTGCCTGCTCCGCCGGTAACTCCTGGAGCGGTGGCGAGATCCCCTATCACCCCCCCTGTCTCTGCGCCAACTAACGGGGCTGTCCGACCTCTCCTGAGCGCGGCCTTCCCTGCCCACCCGCTGATCTGTCGGCCTACAGCGCCCCATCTCTGTGCCAGTTCCGGAGGGGGCCATGCCACTGCCTGCTGTGACCCTGCCACCCGTCACCAGCGCCCTATGATCAGTCCTTTTGCCTGTCACCTGCGGCTGCTGCGCTGATGGAAGGGGTGCTTGCGGCCTAGCCCTCGCTTGCTGCAACCTGCTGCGTGCTCTGGGTGCCTCGCTACCTGCCCTGGAATGGGTGGCAGGTGCTGACTGTCCCCTGCAGTCCAAGCCCTTACTGGCTGCCCCATCATCTGCGGAACCTGACCGGGTTAAGAGGGCCTCATTCGCCAACCCCTGTTTTTTACCCCTTTTTCCCCTAACTGCCCCAGGGGGCGACTCACCGCGGTTACTCTGTCCTGTGGGCTGCTCCCTGCTCCCAACGGGGCCCGCTGCTGGTAACGAGCCCGCTGCCTCTGTGTTCCTTGGCGCCATCTTGTCCTGACCGCACACCTCAGATGCTGCTTGCCGACCGTGGTGCGTGGTCGCCCCCGGGCCGCTACCTCCGCGGATCCTAGCCCGGCCGCCACTTCTCCTGTTGCAGGTCCCTGTCATGCCTGCTGATGGGCTGCGACTCCTAACCGCGCCAGCACCGGCATCAGGGCTCAAGCGTTGTGGAGGCCTGGTCCGGCGCGAAGTCCTACGCGCCGGCGCCGCCGACGGACCCGCCATGCTCAGTGCTGCCCCCAGCTGCTGCTCCATCCAAGCTGTGCCATGCTGCCGGATTGCTGCCTTCACGCCCTCGAGGATCGCTGCCATATCACTCTCAGCCACGGAATCCATCTGTAAGACAAAGAAGAAAAAATCCCCACCAGAAGCCAGCAACAGCTAACAACAGGTAAAGATTTCAAATTAAAATGGAACCCAGTTTTAAAATGGCGAATATTTATATGACTAAGCCACTCCCCTTTTACCAATTGACCAATCAAGTAACACTCCTCCATAGGCCTGCCTCCTAGCTCTGTCAAGGCCCATTCCACCTAGCTTTGCTTATTCCATGGGCTTCAATAAAATGCTTATGATAAATCTTCACTGTAGCACCTTGCCTTTTGGCAAACAGTTGAAACTAATGATATTACATAATACTTCAAAGTAGAATATGAGGCGCCGTGTGAGAACCAAACTTTTTATAATAGCCTCCCCATATATTTTTTGTTATGCTTCTTAATAAATTAAGAACGTGAAGACAAGTGTGAGTTGTAAACCTTAATTTACTATATGATAACTCTTGTTTTATTGCATCGTGTACATGTTGTCTGTTCAAAATAAAGAATAATAAAACAAGATGACTATTCGGACTGGGCCATAGGTAAGAGTAAGGACTTGGATTAAATTAATTGATACTATGTTAGTAAACTCTCATATACAGCTTGGAGTCTAGATTAATGGCCTTTTGGAAAGATAATAATGACGGACCCACTTTACATTTTAAGCCTCCGAAAATATTTTGGAAGAATAAAAATACAAGTATTTTTTTTATTTTTTATTAAGGGTTAATAAGTATGTAGGGGTTTAGAAAAATGCCCCTCTCTGTCTCAGATTTCTTTTGCCTGAAGCTCAAGGTGCAAGGTGAGTTGTTAGTGTAGGACCCTCCTAACATGTTTGCCCTGACATGGCAGGTGGGCTTACATCTAATGGCCATTGGAGTTACTAAATAACCTTCATTTATTTAAAGATGCAGAGGGATTTGCGCTACTTGTCAGGTAACTCTTTTTTTCTTTGCTTGTTTTGTATGTATTAGGTATTATGTGTGCTATGGTCATTGCTGCCGCCCAGGAGTAGTAGGAGTTTGAGCGCATGACTTATTTTTGTGTATTTGTATTCACTTTTTGTATCACACAGCCATGTTACAATCCTGCCACCCATCCCATGTGTTCCCTATTAAGGGTTAATAAGTACCCAATGTACAGCGCTACGGAATGTGATGTCGCTATATAAATAATAAAATAATAATAATAATGTAGGGGTTTGGAAAAATACCCCTGTCTGTCCCCTTAGAGATTTCTTTGCCTGGAGCTGAAGGAAGCAAAGTGAATTGTTAGTGTAGGACCTACCTAAAAGGTTTGCCTTGACGTGGCAGGTGAGCTTAAATCTAATGGCCATTTGGAGTAACTAAATAACCTCCATTTATTTAAAGAGGCATAGGGGTTTGGGCGCCATTGCGCAGATAACTCTTTTTTTCATTAAAAAAAAAATGTTTGTACCTTTTAGAAGTTTACCATAGTCAGTACGGCTTTTGAAAACACGATCTGCCCACTAACAGGTAGATGTTTTTGACCAGAGTCCAGCTGCTTCTCATGTAGTATCTCATTGCTACAAATATTCCTATTTTTTTAACTTACAAGATTCTGAGTTAAATAATCCTTCCTTACAAGTGGAATGCCTTCCACCCGTCTCTAACAATAAATGTTAATATGTAATGCCTTGTTTTTAACGATCTTGCAATCTTACATGAACTTGAAATTCTTATCTAAGACATTCATCTTCCTCTTTCATAACCACCCCTCACTAACGCCTACAGGTATTCCACCTTGGAGTATCTTGTTTCTGGAATTTACAGGCTCCATCACTATTACATAACTTCTTTAACTGTGCAGTGTAGTTACAGATTGCATGTTCATTGAAAACTGCGCTACATCCAACTGTCAGGGTTATTCACAAAGTAAAACTTTTAAGTGAATTCAAAGTGAATTTAAAATATAGGTGAAAATAACCAAACTGGAGAAATGTGGCTATGTTTTCAGTTCAGCTACTCTGGCCTTAAATTTGAAATTTGTTTGCAATAAAAACAAAATATAAAAAATAAAATAAAATTTTAAATTTGCTTTGAATTCACTTTGAATTCTCATCTTAGTAAACAAGCCTGTAACTAAATTCTCGACCATAAATTATCAACCAACTGCACCCCATACAGACAGTACTAATTTAATAAATTATTTACCACCAACAAAAGTTACTGACTTTCCCACAGTCAGAGTATCCTCTTTTTGGACCAACCACTAACACACCTGCAACCCACCTGGGGCCAACTTTTACAGTTTACGTAATAAAACCCACTTCCCTTTTCAGAGAAGCCAGTTTGTCGGGTTTACATAAACCATGGTTTAAATTCATGTTCCTTGATTTAAAAAAAAAAAAAAGAGAGAGAGAATTTTATATTTCATTTTTTTTCCCTGCTATGCTGTAAGCTGTAAGCACTGTCATTTAGGAGTTAAATCACTTTGTTTCTGTTTATGCATCCCTAGTCACACCTCCCCTGGCTATGATTGACAGAGCCTGCATGAAAAAAAAAACTGGTTTCACTTTCAATCAGATGTCATTTACCTTAAATAATTGTATCTCAATCTCTAAATTGAACTTTAATCACATACAGGAGGCTCTTGCAGGGTCTAGCAAGCTATTAACATAGCAGGGGATAGGAAAATCTTAATTAAACAGAACTTGCAATAAAGAGAGCCTAAATAGGGCTCTCTTTACAGGAAGTGTTTATGGAAGGCTGTGCAAGTCACATGCAGGGAGGTGTGACTAGGGTGCATAAACAAAGGGATTTAACTCCTAAATGGCAGAGGATTGAGCAGTGAGGCTGCAGGGGCATGTTCTATACACCAAAACTGCTTCATTAAGCTAAAGTTGTTCAGGTGACTAAAGTGTCCCTTTAATCATGTTCATGCATTTATTTTTCCTGGAAGAAAAAGCAGAATACAAATAGTTGTGAATTATCTATTCTTTCTAATGCACTGTGTGTAATGCATTACACTAATATGCAAAAAACAACCAATCCAAACTATTTGTTTTGTTGTTTGTGTTTGTTACTGTGAAAACCATATGAGCCTAGCAGTTCTCTCTTATACACATTATTACGTGTACATGTTACCTTTATGTAAGAGGGTTTAAACTCACAGTTACTACAAAACTTTTTTACTACAGTCACATGCCTTTTTTTCATTTATGTCATTTGGAAATGGTGCCAAATGAAAACTCTTTGGGCTGTAGTAAACTGACCCACTAATGAAAACAGAAGTGGTACAATCTATAACTGGACCTTTTACTTCCAAAGATCCAGGCTAAGGTATATAAGGAGATTTGAGAGAATTTAGTTAAAAAAAAAATTCTACATTGCAGTTTATCTATACAAATATATTTATTGTTGAAAGGAGGCGAGGCATACATTGTTGGGTGTGAAATGACTATGTAAAAAATGTTTAAATGTTCTGTTGTGTCTACATTTAATCTTGACGAGAGACTATTATCTACATAACAATTTCCCAGCCTGTAGTGAATATATTACTGAGTGTGACCGTTTAAGTGTATATTTTTCCCACTGCACTAATTGTGTCCCAACTATCAGCTTTTCATTTTTCAACGTTTTTATAATTTATTCCTACTACACGTTTTGTAATCGAGGACTTCACATTTCATATATTACGCTATTAGACAGCTCTAAAAGTAAATCACCACTGCAAGTCCAAGGATAATTCATCAGGGGGGAATTTGTACTAAGGTGAGTATACCCCAACACACAAACCTTAGTCCAACAGTACAAGAAAAATGTAATACTAGACTTTAGCATTATAAAAGAGAGCAAGTAAACTTAGTGTGTTAAACGGTGCTATAACTAGCCACGTTGAAGATAATTGACCCAGCATCATGCGGGCCGCTGTGAGTATGGTTCTACCAGGAATCATCTCTCAGCTAGCGTCTGGGTCTCAGGTCAGGGTAGTGTGTGTTGGTGTGTTTGGTGTGTCGAATCCACTGTCCCAGGCCCACCGTCCAGCCCCTATGCGGCTTGTCTGTGATGTCAGTCAGCTACATGTCGGCCGAGGGGGGAGGCAGCAAGACTCCTGTTCCCCGCCTGTTGGTCCTCGTCAGTGCGCCAGATTATTTGGTCGCCGACCTCAAGATCGTTCGGCGTTTGATTCGGGGATCTATATGTGTTTCCAGGGACACTGTGTCTGTGCAGGCGCATAGGTCAGTTAAAAGGTTGGTAGCCGAGGGGAAGAGGGCTGGGGGAAGGGGAGCAAAGTACTGGCCGAGTACGAAAGTCAGGGCGGGCAGGGTGGTGGAGGAGGGTGGGAAAGGCAGAGGCTGGGTGGGGAAGAAGGGCGCGGGGAGGAAAGGAAGAGACTCCCCCAGAGATGCCTCCACGGATGGAGGAGCGCGCTCCACGGCACCTCTCCTGGCTGCCGGGGTCCATTTTCCCAGGTCGCCTCCGTCTCTCCTCCCGGCACCAAGACGGTGCCCGCCGTCTCCGCCCCTGCCGATTGGGTGTGTGGATTAGTGACTTCGGGATATAAAGTCGATCCATGGTGTCCACGTCTGTATGTATCGGTCTACGGTCCCCCTCAGGGATGCTGTGAGTGTCTCCATCCCATGGATCTCTTCCACCTTTTCCATCCAATGTTGTAGTGTGGGGACCTGTGTGGTTCGCCATCTAGCAGGAATGAGCAATTTGGCTGCATTTAGGAGGTGTTTCGTGAGCGATTTTTTTTATACCTCGAGAGGGGCATCTCCGTATGATGGAGGAGCATCTTAAGTGGTTGGAGCTGGAGGTCGGTGTCCAGTATTTAATTGATCTGTGCATGGACTTGGGTCCAGTATGGAGCTATTTTTCTACATGACCACCAGAAGTGTAGGTCCGATCCTACCTCTTCTTCACATCTCCAGCATGTTTCAGGGGCATCGGGGATCATCCGATGTATTCTCTCAGGAGTTTTGTACAATTCGGTCACTAGCTTGTAATTGAGTTCCTGATGTTTGGAACACATTGAACTTTGATGTGCCAGTATGTGGATTTTCATCCACTGGGGATCTGTGATTGTGACTCCCATGGCCCCCTCCCAGCGTGCCATATATCTTGCGGGCTCGGTCGATGGTTAGCCCTTTTACTTGAAGCAAGAAGTAGATCCTGCCAGCTCTCAGCCAATTAATGCAGTCCTGTACACAGGAAGAACTCTTATTCCAGGCGGGCTAATGACATCTCTTTAACTAGTGGAGTTAAACCTCAAAGTGAAAATACAGGCACCACAACCACCTTAATTCACCAAAGTGCTTATGGTGCTCAGAGTAACCCTTTAAGTGCATTGAATAAATGTTGGCATTAAACTCATACTGTATATTTATCCACATTCAATTCTCTAGTTTTTGTATAAATAAAAGAAAAAACTACACACCGCAGTTACTCAGCAACATCACAGATACTACCGGAACCCAAGTGAATGAATGTGTATTTTTGAAATGTATTTTTTCATAAACATTTTCTCCCTGCTCAGTCATGTCATTGACTGATAAGAAAGAAAAAAGATGAACATGAAGCTGTGAGAGTACTATAGTACACTAACATGATCATGCAATATAGTGAGTACTGGCAGCAATTCAAAGTCAGTTCAAAGTCAATTTAAAAATTTTAGACCAAAACAGTCAGACTGGAAGCAAAACTGACTTAGAGAATTTGTCTAGATCAGCTATTTTGGCCTTAAATTTATAATTAGCTTTGAATTCTGGTCAATTCTTACTTTAGTGAGTTGGAATTTATCCAATCCTAAATTGTTGTTTTACTGTGTGTAGGTCAATACAATGTTTTAAGACTTTCATTAGTAAGAAACATTATCTATAACAGGAGTTCCCAATGATTTTTTCCTGTGGAACCCTTTGACATAGTGTATTAACATTGTGGAACCCCCTACTTCTCCCTCCCCCTGTAAAACAATAATAATTTGCACCGTTGCATAAACCTAATACCACAGATACACACACATTGTGTATCTGTGTGTGTATGTATGTATCTGTGTGTCAAATTTGCTGTCCCCTCAAAATAACTCAACACACAGCCATTAATGTCTAAACCGTTGGCAACAAAATTTAGTCTTGAGACATTTTGAACAATGCTATGCTTTATGGGAACAGTTTGGTGAAGGCACTTTTCTATTCCAGCATGACTGTGCCCCACTGCACAACACATGGTCCATAAAGACATGGTCCACTCGAATCTATGTTTCATTATAAATTTGCAAAGTCTCAGCTACACCAAAGCTTGTTTCCTATTTAACTAACAATCAGCAAAGTCTTAGCCATGAAGAAAGATTTGCAGTTAGATATATGTACCTAGCTTGCTTACCATTGTAGAAATATCAAAATGCGCTGAGAATGCAATGCTTTCTATGTGAATTAACTTATAATAGAAAAATTGTGCAAGTACTAACCTAAACCCCAATATTATAACTGTTTCTCGGAAAGCATGAGGACTGCCGTTGGGGTACCACATGCCCGCTTGTTATATCTCAATGCACTCAAAAAGAAAGAATTTAAAAAAAAATTAAAAAAAGGAAGGAGCACCTCTGCGATGTTTGTCAGCCTGAACCTTCTGACGAGCAGCAGAATCCACCAAAGAACGCTGAACCGGCTCCCAGGTAGTACGCAAACCGGACAAATGCTCATCCAAAACTGGCATGCCCCGCAAGGTGAATGCAGATGGAAGAACCACAGGATGCCGGCCATAAACAACGTAGAAAGGGCTAATACCGGAAGATTCATGAGTAGCGTTATTACGAGCAAACTCAGCCCAAGGAAGCAGGTCAGCTCAATTGTTCTGATGGTGGGATACGAAACAGCGAAGATACTGCTCTAGTGATTGGTTGGCACGTTCAGCAGCTCCATTGGACTGGGGGTGGTAAGCTGAGGAAAACGAGAGAGAAATACCCATCTCTGAACAAAAGGCCTTCCAGAATCTAGAAATAAACTGGCTACCCCTATCGGATACAATAGACTCTGGTATACCATGTAACCTAAACACCTCCCTGGCAAAGATAGAGGTGAGTTCCTTAGATGAGGGTAATTTGAGAAGAGAGACAAAAAGAACCATTCGAAGGGGGCAACTCAACAATAAAATCCATGGACAGATTAGACCAAGGCTTCTCGGGTATGGGTAATGGATGCAACAACCCACAAGGAACTCTATGTGAAGACTTCATACTGGCACAAGTAACACATGCCTGTACGTAATCGGTGACGTCCCTACGCAAGGAGGCCCACCAGAAACATCTAGACACTGCTGTAAAGGTTTTAGCGATACCAGGGTGGCCAGCGGTTCTGGTGTCATGATAGAGTGACATGATTTCCTGTCTTTCAGGAACATCGACAAATAATTTATCAGCAGGATTCTCTCTAGGTGCAATATTTTTATTAGCTTGTATGACTTGCAAGATGGAAGAAGAAATAGAAAGAACAGTAGTAGCGATGATCCTGTCCGGGGGAATGACAGGGGTATCATCAAGCTCTTGTTTGTCGGTTGTTTCGAACTGTCTGGACAGAGCGTCAGCTTTAGTGTTACGATCACACGGTCTGTAGGTGATGATATAATTGAAACGAGATAAAAATAGAGACCACCTGGCCTGTCTAGAAGACAATCTCTTGGCTTCACTAAGGTAGGAAAGGTTTTTATGATCTGTAAGTATGAGGATAGAATCCTTAGTGCCTTCCAAAAGATGCCTCCATTCCTTAAGTGCTAAATTAATAGCAAGAAGTTCCCGATTGCCTATGTCATAATTATTTTCGGCTTTAGACATTTGCTTGGAAAAGAAACCACATGGATGTAAAGGCCTCTCTGAAGATTCTCTTTGAGACAATATAGCTGTAACGGACCGTTTTGCTCACAAGGGGATAAAAACCGTTTAGGCGATAATCCCCTTTCCCATAGACCAGCAGCTACTGCAATCACCAATCTCCCGAACTCCAAACTGTACGAATTCACCAACTCCCGAACTAGAAACACACGAACCCTGGAATCAGCCGAACAGGAAAAGCATACAATCCGCTTACACTCCTGGCAGTCAGCATACAATCCAATTCCCCCAAAGAACGAGACAACACATCGCTTTGAGGGTTAAGCAGGAACTCATTTACTGAGGGCTACCTGCCCAGTATTTATGCAGGTCTCCCACCTGGTGGACACTCCCCTAAGGGACCAAATGGGAGACTGAAACAGCAGACAGACATGCATCACTTTAGTACACACAGCCACAATACTTTCCCACAATGCATCCTGGCTTCCTCCTCTCTGTCCTGGAGATAATTAGAGAAGTAATTCAATTAAATCCCAGGACAAAGGCAAGACTCCATTATGCACATGGTGATACAAATACAGTATTTTACTTTAAAATATACAGTAGGATGAATGGCACAGAAAATACACACATTTAACATACCCCCAGATAGCTCAGGTCTGAGTGCACATTATTAGGTGAATGGCACTCAGACCACACGAATACAGTTTAATTGCCATGGAGCCAAAGTCTTCTAATTACACGAACAGGCTCCATGGCATTGCTATCTGGGTTAAAGCATTCACATAAAACAAACTACCGAATTTCCATGCATTCGCCCAATCCATACGAATAGAACCAGGGGTTGGAAGTTCAGCGGTGCCTGCACGCAAAAGTGTCCGGGTTTGGTGCATGAAAGCTGGGCAGGCAAGCGGGGGGAGCTCCAGAACACCGCCATCGTGTGGCGGCTGAATGTAACCGCGACCACCCAGCCACAATCAATTAGGCTGCGGTTAACCGCAGCTACTGGGTGGTCAATTTCCGGCACACGCTTGTTAAGCCGCGGTTAACCGCGGCTTCAGGGAGGTCAATAGGAGGCACACTCCAGCTTCTGGGTGGCCCATTAACAACGCCGGCCGGCTTCCCACGGCTCTGGGGAGGTTGGTAAACGGCTGTTTGTTCAGTAGATGGAATCTACCGAACTGCTGTGCAGAAAGGGAGAAATAAATCTTTCTGCACAGCAAAATTAACCCTTTAGCTGCCGGTCTATAATCTAAAGGAAGCAGGCGAGCAACCAGGCTTCTCCAGTTCACAGTGGCGAAGTTGGTTTCGCCACAATAGCACCCACCCCAATATCTGAAGCATCAACTTCCAGAATAAAAGGCAAAGAAGGGACAGGATGCTGTAAAATAGGGGCAGAAGCGAATGTAGCTTTAAGAAATTCAAAAGCCTCAAGCGCTTCCGATGTCCAGACATGAGTATTACCATCCTTTTTAGTCATTCAGGTTATAGGTGCTACAATGGCAGAAAACCCTTTAATAAAGCGCCTATAATAATTCGAAAAAACCAAGAGGCCATTCCATGATAGCAGAAAGTTTCTTGGGATCCATACGAAAACCCTTAGCAGAGATTATATAACCCAAGAATTGGACTTCGGATTGATCAAATGAACATTTTTTTTAAGTTTACAATATAGACCGTTAACAAGAAGAGTCTTCAAAACTAATTTAACATGCATGTGATGAGTTTGTAAATCAGGTGAATATATTAATATGTCGTCCAAGTACACGATTACAAATGTGTGTATGTACTCACGTAGGACATCATTAATAAATTCTTGAAATACTGCTGGGGCGTTACAAAGACCAAAGGGCATCACAGTATATTCGTAATGACCACTCCTGGTATTAAATGCGGTCTTCCATTCATGATCCTTCTTGATACGTATGAGATTGTAAGCACCCCTAAGGTCCAGTTTAGTAAACACAGTGGCTTGTTTAATCCTGACAAATAATTCCGTGATTAAGGGTATAGGGTACGCATTTTTGATGGTGATTTTATTTAGGCCTCTATAGTCGATACAAGGTCTTAAATCGCCATCCTTCTTTTATACAAAGAAGAAACCAGCCCCTGCTGGAGAAGAGGATCTCTTTATAAATCCCTTTTGTAACGATTCTTTAATATATTCCTCCATAACAAGATTTTCTTGAGGAGACAAAGGATACACTCTCCCTTTGGGAGGTATAGCACCAGGTAGCAGATTAATAGCACAGTCGTAGGGTCTGTGAGGTGGCCACTTTTCAGCCTCCCTTTTATCAAAAACAGACTTAAGAGACATGTACTGAGAAGGTATAACAGTAGACACAGGAGGAATAATAGGAACATTAGTAGAATTCAAAGGGGTGATTTTAACAATACAAGGATCTTGGCAAGCATCACTCCAAGACTCTATTTGTCCTGATTCCCAGTCAATAGTGGAACGCAACCAATAATGAACGCAACCAAGGATACCCTAACACGAGGTGAGAGGAAGGAGAAGTAATGATCTGAAACCGAATGGTTTCTGAGTGTAACAACCCTGTAGACATATGCAATGGTTCAGCTTCATGTGTGATAACTGGGGAGCATAATGGTCTACCATCTATGGCCTCAACGGCCAAGGGTGTCTTCTTCTCTCTAGTGGGTATATTATTTTCCCTAACAAAGCCGGAATCTATAAAGTTTTCGGCCGCACCAGAATCAACCAAGGCTAGTATATTCCCTGCTATGCAGTTTTTTTCAAGATGCAGGGAAACAGGGAGAAGCAATTTATTAAGAGGCAAATGTGAGGACTCTATTGTCACACCCAAGGCCTGACCCCTATACGGTCTTAGGTGCGATAGTTTTCCGAACGCACAGGACATTCTTGTCTCATATGGCCCTTCCTACCACAATAAAGGCAAAGTCCCTCCTTTCTCCTATATAGTTTTTCAGCATCAGTAAGTTTAGCAACCCCTAACTGCATGGGTTCTTCCTCTGATCCTTTAGATGCCTCAGGAGTTTCAGCTTTAGGTGTATTAAATGAAACAATCCTGTTATCTATATCGATGAGATAGTCGATAAGGTCTTCTAAGGGTACAGGAAGACCCCTAGCTGCTACCTCATCCAATATAGTTTCAGATAGACCTTCCATGAACGCAGTAGTAAGCCCATTGTTAGTCCAATCTACATGTGAAGCAAGGGTACGGAACTGAATAGCATAATCAGCGACAGACTTAGATCCGTGCTTAATTCTCATTAACGCCCTGGTGGCATTCTTTGACCTTTTAGTTGTGTCAAAGGTTCTATGAAAAGCCGTAAGGAAGCTATTGAAATCATGCATCATAGGTCCATTAGCCTCCCAAATAGGATTTGCCCGCTCAAGTGCTTTATCAGTAAGTTAGTGCATAAGAAAACCCACCTTAGATCTATCAGTGGGAAATTAACGTGGATACATCTCAAAGTGGAATTCCACTTGATTAAGGATGCATGTCTTAGCATCCCCTCCATACCTAGGTGGAGGTGTTAGATGTGCTGAAGCATTAGGCATATTAGATGTGTCTGGTAAAAGGGTTACAGGAGGAGCTGGTACAGGTACCGGAGCTGTTCTGGATAAAAGTGTCTGGATGGCTTGAGCCATCTGATCCATGCGGTGATCCTGTTCTGCAAATCTAGCCTCATGTGCTGCCATCTGTTGTCCTAAACCTGCGGGGTCCATGGCCCTATCGTAATGTCACGGTAATCTACCCCAACACGCAAGAATAGTCCAACTAGAGGCAAGAAAACAAGATACGTCTAACCGGGCCTTAGAATGGCCGGACTTGACGAGGACAGGAGAAGACAGAGTCAAGAACAAGCCAAGGTCAAGGGAACAGAGAGCGTCAACTAGAACAGCGTCAACTAGAACTAGCCAGGGACTGTTACACAGGAGAGAAAACCGGCGAACAAGACAAAGCAGGGATAAAGAGAAAACGGAGTCAGGAACAAAGCCAAGGTCAAGCATTGAAAAAACACAACTGAACGATACAAGCACTAAAGGGAACTGAATCAGAAACACGATAGGGCAGGGAACTAAGGGAAAGGTGAGTATAAAAACTATTAGTTAAATTTGATTGGCCCTTGTCATCTCCACGCCCCCAAAACATGAGAGTATGGGGAATGTGGAATGACATGGGCCAATGGGAGACCTTTTTTATTTTTTGCTCCCACTGTCCCTTTAAATGTGCGCCCGCTATGCGCGGCGCGCTCCCAGTATCAGGCGCGTCACGTGGCCGCTTCTCGCGGTCAGTGCACGCCTCCCCTTCAGTTGCAGGACGGCGTGCGGCTGAGAAGGAGGACCTCGCCTGGCCCCTGGAGAGGGTAAGTACCGCTACACTAAATAAGAGAAGAGACAGAAGGAACACTATACCATTAGGAATACAGATTGTTGTGCCCTCTTCCTGCATCAACTGTTATAATATTAATCCTGATCTATGTCTACAGTGCCCTAACACTGCACTAAACTTTGCTGTTGCCTCCAGAACAATTGCCCACCCACCACCAATCCATCTCATTCTTCTTAAGATTTCTTTCTTCTTCTCTCATATATTATATTCACCCTCCTCTCAAGGACATCTCCCTTGCTGTACACTTACTTTGCCCTGACAGACTCTCACTTTATATTTCCCAGTATGATTATTTTATCTCCTTTTAATCTGCCATACTGCTTCTAGAAAACATACCAAATTTATTGAACAACTACTCCTTGACCAATCCACATCTCCATGTGCCTCCCATCACAGGACTATCTATTTAGTGACTGGGTTACATAAAATTATGTACACACAAGAAATTATGAATCAACCATTTATTTTCTGAAATAATATTGAAGCACAATAAATACACTATTAATTCAGTCTCTATCGCATTACGTATGTTCATATTTAGCAGTTGTTGGTCAGCGTTTTTCATTAAAGAGCACTTTGTAAAAGCATGGAATGGAGTGGTAAACCTTGTGACCCAGAGGACATACTAGATATAGATTGTGGATTGCGACTCTTAACATTCCTTTATGAATTACAGTCTATACAGTGGCGTACACACACACTCCATGGGGCCCCAGTGCGAAACTGATCTGTGGGCCCCCCCCTACCGTGAACCTCTCCCCCCTGACTGTGGGCCCCTCCCCCCCGACACATACATACAGACACAAACACATACACACAACCCCGACAGACACATACATACATACACACATGCAGACACATACAGAGACACACACAGACACATACAGAGACACACATACACATACATACACACATACAGAGACACAGACACACATACATATACATACAGAGACACACATGCAGACACATATATACAGAGACACACAGAGACACATACAGAGACACAGACACACACATACATACAGAGACACAGACACAAACATACATACACAGACAGACATACATACAGATACACACACACACACATACAGAGACAAAGACACAGACATACATACACACAGAGACACAGACACACACATACACACACACACACACAGACACAGACATACATATGGATACACACACACACACACACACACAGACACAGACATACATACAGATACACACACACATACACAGACATACACACAGATACACACATACAGAGACACAGACATACATACACACATACAGAGACACAGACACAGACATACATACACACATACAGAGACACAGACGCAGACATACATACACACATACATACAGAGACACAGACATACACACATACAGAGACACAGACACAGACATACATACACACATACAGAGACACAGACATACATACACACATATACATACACAGACATACATACACACATACAGAGACACAGACATACACACATACAGAGACACAGACACAGACATACATATACACAGACACAGACATACATACACACATACAGAGACACAGACATACACACATACAGAGACACAGACATACATACACACATACACAGACATACATACACTGGGTCCAGTGGTGGCTCAGCCTGATGGGAGTCAGAGTTCCCACTCGGACTCCCTCCTCCTTTCTGTTTCCTCCCGCGCGGGCTCTCAGTATGCTGGGAGGAGTGACGTGCGGTCACTTCCTCCCAGCCGTGATGATGTCCTCACAGGGGGCCCTTAAAATCCATGTCCATCGGGTGGCCCTGACAGCACCCTGGTTCTGGAAAAGCAACTTAATGCCCAATGTAATGATTCCACTTGTAATTTAGTTTTTGCTTCCATTCTGATACCATTTCATGTTTTGTGATTTAGGTTTCTATACATTTCAATTTCTACATCAATTATCAACAAATGACTGGCAAAGGCTAACAACTACGAGGGGCAGAATAAGAATTACAATTTAACACACAAGTGATATAAACACACAAAACGTCCATTACATTCAAAAGACTAGATAAATTTACTCAAAAGAAACAACAAATGACAGTGAAGAAGTAAAAAAATAAATAACAGCAGCTTCTAAACACTAAAAACAAACATACAATCACAACATTATTTATAAAGTAGATTCCTATGAGTAAGTGCAAAAACTGTTCTTAAGAGGTCAATGACATGGTTTGTCCTTCTTTCTCTTGTTCTTCTTATGACTCAGGTGTTCACATAAGTAGATGCTTATGTGGCCTTATGAGTGTCCGAGATTCATGACATGACAACCAGAGACATTTGTAAAAGTTTACCCCTGGATCTTCCACGCCAGCCATTTCACATTGTACTGCAGTAGATATAGGAGTTTTCTAATATTTTGTTATTTGTGAAAACACGTGATAGTTTTATGTCTGTGCAAAATGTATTTCCAAAGAATTTCTAAAGTCAGTCACTCTGGTTACACTTTACTTCTGAGAGCTTCCACGAGGCTGTACGACCCTTGTAACTTCGCTTGTTTCATGTGATAAATGATTAAACATATGACACATGCTGACACTGCAGCCACGGATAACCCTATAATTGGGACCATGTAGCTAGGTTTCGGGCTTTCGTGACGCTCTGAAAGAAGGAATAAGAGTGTGGTTACAAAACAATTAGAGAAGATGATAAACGTAAAAAAATGTAATGACCGTGTCACTGATATATAGAGTAACATGTCATGATCATGGGTTAAAGACAACATTGGAAAATGCATGCTTCTGGTAAACACTTGGTATAAAATATCACGTCAAACATTATCAGTTATCAAAATAATTGCCACTTATCAAAAATGGCATGCTCTCCGATTTGCTAAAGTACAAGTCCCTTGAGGAGTTTATATAAAGTGGTCCTAAGAAATTTTGTTGAAGAGAACCAAGGGGGAAACCAAACCCCACATTGCAAACCAAACCCTACATTATGAAGACACATACACAAACTTAATTAATCATACTCATGTAAGCATATACCTAAAAAGCCACAAATGCATACATAATTAACCACTTACACAGTTCAAATTAGCCACAAACACTTCCATTTTTAGCATTACACTCAATAATGTATACATAGACACGAGCACACACATACTTAGATACAGACTCACACACCTACACAGCTGCACACTAACACACATAATTAGACACACACACTAACATTCATACTTGTATCTGTAAAAAAAAACTAGAAAATGCTCAAGCAATGTCATCTCCCCAAAGAAGGATTGGACCTCAGATAGACCTAGTCTTCAGACTAAAATTAAGAGGTTTAGGATAATAATATGGTAATGATTTCATATTGTCACCTTATAGGAAACCACAGAGTGTAAATATGAGGATTGCTCCGCGACAACAATAATCACACTTGAAACACAATTTGGATTTTAAATATTTTTGGCCTTGATTTAGCAAGCTTTCCAATTATTCTATACTATTGGAAAGATATTCCAGACAATGTATCTACAAAAAAATCCCATAATGGTGTTTAATGGTGCCCCCTGTAGATTAATCACATGGAAAGTTTTTATAACAGTATTGAATTATTTGGAAAGCTTAATATACTTAGGTCATTGTACTTAAGAGAATTAATCTACATGAATTACCATATGTTATTGCTCTTCTATCTTATGCATTAACTTCGCCTTAAGCAAAACACAATACATATGTGCCTCTAAGAATGGATTTGAAATGCAATCTTTCTGTAATTTTGTAGTTTCAGAAGATATTTTGGGCTCCTACGTTACATAATGTCCTGTCTATTGAATCTTCATCTCCAGATGTTACTCTCAAAAGAACATTCTCAAAATTCTAAAAAAAAACACCTGTGTTAGACTGCATGCAAAAGATACACAACACAATTTCTATTGCCAGAGTGCCCTTATGTGCAGCGAAGTTTACTTGTCTAGCCATATGTATAAACCAATCCAATAATTTAGACTGATACAGAATTGCAGAATATTAACAGAACAGGGAAACCATTTAAAGTGACCCCATTTTTGAGTGACATCCCATTAAATTGAAGTAATTGAATCTAAACATTCTGCTATCAAAATGTATGATTTTGTAGATTTGGTAAGAAATTAAATATTTGCCCTGCATTTGGATCCAACAGAGCAACAAGTAGTCATCGTATGAAGTAATTCTGATCATCCCAACATGTCCAGAAAGTAAAGAAATTCTGGATGACCAGATAGGATGAATGGTGAGGTGCAAGTTTACATTTGCAATAACCGGATGTTTTTATTTCTCTTTCTACAATATAAGTAGCACACTTAAATAGATACAGTAAATTATTTCCATATTACTACGGGGCTCTGTTATGTTAACATGATGGAGTTCTCTTAACGTTGATGTGTTCTAATGAAAGATTACTTCAACAATCTGAAAATATTGCCCCTGTTTTCTTTTGAGATTTATGTAGGCGTGTATAATGCAGAATTTTGTCACTCGTCTGTGATTTCCTATTTCTGGAAAAACTATTCTTGCTGCCAATGGATGGGCATGTTCCTGTTGAATGTTGACTTCATTTCTATCACAAGAGTCAGCTGACTGAGTTTGTCACTCTCCCTGAAAATGTTTTTATTCTGTTTACCAATGCAATATGTACCCTGGAAATATCAGTGTACGGTCTCAGTAAAGTATAAATATATATATATTTCTATATATACAAGTTTACTAGATGATATATATTTATTTTACTTTTACTATAGAGAGCTGGGTGCTTCAGATTTAATCTTAGAATTTATAGAATCTTTGTCCAATTTAATATAATTTAGATAGACCTGATTATTAATTATTATTCGTTTATTATTTTTACTTATTGTTAATATGTACATTCTACTGACCTAGAACATTGATCTCAATAACTTTGGTCCTTCTCCCTGCTTCATTAATTATGCTGACTGTGTACATCCCAGTATCTTTGAGGGTCACATTACGCAAGGTGAAGGTTCCATTCTGTGCCTGCATGATAGTACTATTTTCCACACACACTTTCTGCAGAAGGATGGTTGGGGAGGGTATGCTGTAGGTCTCGCAGGTAATTGTGACGGTGTCACCTTCTGTGACATTCTCCGATGGTGTTACAACCACTGTTGTGTTTTCAGAAGCAACTAAAAAGGCAGGACCACAAATTTAATTAAGTGAATAATAAAACTGTGAAAATAGTTTATATATTATATTAAAATATACATTAATCTACAACTGTTCATGTCATTGTAACACATTTGGTCTGTGTAGATCCCATTCTGTCAAAAAAATAATCAGAATATAAACTACCCAGGTGCAATATATATACAATCAATACAAAAAGGTAATTGCCCCTCTTAGATGTAAGGTATAACAAAAGGATTCCTCTCAATCCTCCAACACAAATAGCAAACAACAGGATATACATATAATGGAGAAAGAAACTCATACGGTAGTAACGTGGATTCTAGAAAACCCCAGAATTCAAGGTTGCACTCACAAAGTAGCAGAAAATTCATGATTTGCCATATGAGAGAGGGCTATTTAAAAGACGGCTCTGGTTTCCACAGACTACAGCACTTTAATTCATGCACTACTTGGCACTTTTAGTACTCCTGATAAAGTCTTAAGTAATTGCACGAAACGCGTAGAGTGAGTTTTTATTTTATTGCGATTATTGTTTTATATGCTGCTATTTCTGCCTATGGGACCTGAGAGAACTCCTATATCCTACATCATCAGGAACAGGACTGGGAACTACAGGATTGTACTGATTGGCTTTTTTTTACTGATCTATACTTTGTAAGTGTAATAACGCGTGTGTTTCAACGTCATATTAGTGTTGCTCTTTTCATGTTCTTTTATATTCTCTTTACATGAATTATTGAATATCTGAACATATCTGAATCTGGTGGAATCTACATACCATTCATGAGCCTGAATTTTCTGCTACTTTGTGATAGCAACCTTAAATTCTGGGGTTTTCTACAACCAACGTTACTACCCTATGAGTTTCTTTCTCCGTTTTATGTTCTTAGGTAGATCCTATTCTGACATGGAATTAATTTTTAACTCCGCTAAATGAAGGTTCTACAGACATGGAGATGTCCATAAAACCAATAGTCTGAATGAAATAATGGTGCAGAATGTTATTGTTTCTAATGGATTGAGTGTGATATGTTGTATAAAATGTGTAGTGTTCCTATCGCCAATATGTTTTGACAGTCATGATCAAAATTATTCAACCGCCATTGAAAATCAGGTTTATCAGGTTTATTGTCAAAATTTACAGACTTTCAGCTGTTTGCAATGAACAAATCAAACAAAAGCAATTGCAACACAACACAACAATGAATGCATCAAGTGGTTTCTCCCAATTCAACTAAAAATGCAACTTATAATGACTGAAAAAATATTCAAATCTCTGAATAGAATCCCTCACAACAGCACAAATATGCATAACAGGTGTTATCTCAAGCAGACCTGGTGCAAATGTGCTTCATTCATTGCACCAGGTGGGCTTGAGGTGGAACACTTGAAATACCTAAACTGGCGAGGGGGTTTGTTGAGTGTCACGTTTGACTGCATGTTAAAGGGACACTAATATAGTTGTTCTGGTGAGTAAAATCATTGCCTTCAGGCATTTTCATGCAAACACTGCCTTTTCAGAGAAAAGGCCATGTGTACATTGCCCCTAGGGACATCTCCAAGTGGCCACTCCTCATATGGCCACTGGAGGTGCTTCCTGACTCAGTGCTGCACAGTAGGCAGCTCTGCCATTCAGCGTCCCCACGCTCTGCATGGGGAAGTTGAATTTTCCTCACGAGGAGGTGCTGATTGGCCAAAACTGTGTTTGGCCCCGCCCCCTTGCCGATTTTAGCCAATCCAATGCTTTCCCATAGGTGTATCCCCAACACCTATACAATGGGAATACAAACAACCACAATGTGCACAAACACAATGTAAAATACACCCCCCCAGAAAACAGAAGATAAAATACTTATATAATAATGTGCCCATTATTCCAGAGTCTGGTACGGCTCTGGAATTCATGAGTGTAACCATTTATCATACATAATTTCCAGTTGTTTATCAGTACACACTGTGCTATATTCTTTTTTAGGCATTGCTGATACTTACCTGCCATACTTACCTGCCATCAACATTCCGTGTTTACGTATCTTATCTTCTGTTTTCTGGAGGGTGTATTTTACATTGTGTATGTGCACATTGTGGTTGTTTGTATAAGTCAAAACAATTGTCCACAAAGTTAAGAGAAGAGATCATCACCCTTCACAGGCAAGGAACAGGATACAGAAAGATAACAAAGGCACACATTGGAAGCATAGTTCACAATTTTGAAGTAGAAAGAACAGTGGTTACACTACCTGGACAGGACAGATAAAGGAAGCTATCAATGGCTGAAACAAGATTTCTGAGAAGGCAGGTTGTGAAAAAACCTCTAGTAACTGCCAAAGACCTGCAGCAAGACTTTGTGGCAATATGCACAGAAGGTTTCAGTAAACACAGTAAATGCAGAATGTTTCCATGCCAGAACTCCAAGATGTACATCACTATTGCATCAAAAGCACAAGAAAACTCAGCTCCAATATGCTCAAAATCATATAAATAAGCCACAGCAGTTTTAGCATTCTGTTCTGTGGAGTGATGTAACAAAACTGGAACTTTTCAGCCCAATGGATCAGTGGTATGTCTCGAGGAAGAATGAAGCATACATTGGAAAAAACACTATGCCTGCAATTAAGCATGGTGGTTGCTCTCTCTTAGGCTGCTTTGAATCCTCTGGCACTGGAAACCTACAACATGTGGAAGGCATGGATTCATTGAAGTATCAGGAAATCCTACCAGAAAACGTCATGCCGAAGGTGAGGCAGCTGAAGCGTGGGGGTAATTTAATCAACAAGAGAATAATCCCAATCATACATCAAATTTCACCAAGGTGTGGTTGCAGAAAAAGTCATAGAAGTGGCCATCACAGTCACCTGACTTGAACCCCATAGACAATCTCTGGTGGCATTAAAAGAAGGCGGTTGCCGTAAGCAAACCCAAGAATATTACTGAACTGGAGGCCATTTCTCAAGATCCCTTGCTAGAAGTTGTATCTGGCTATGCTTGTCATTTGCAGCAGGTCATAGCAGCAAAATGGTGCTCTACTAAGTACTAACAATGCTTGAGTTGAATCATTTTAAGACTGGAAAAGCCATTATAAGTTGCATTTTTAAATTGAATTTTAAGTTGAATTTGGGGAAATCACTTAAAATCACTTAAAACATTCTTTCTGCCGAGCTATTTAAATTGCTTTTGTTTGATTTGTTCATTGCAAACAGCCAAATATCTGTAAATTTTGACAATAAACCTTATTTTTAACGGGGGTTGAATAATCATGATTACATCTGTACATATGACTAATAATATATAAACATTTATTTAACTGACCCATAAATAATCTAACACATAACTAACATTAGTGTCTAAAACAGCTTATCCATTAGTGCATGGGCATGTTTTTGAATATTTGAATATTTCTTTATTTCATACCTTCTTTCATATGTTGTACATTCAGAGTTGTTTCTGTGATTTCAAATCCCACAACATTCATGGATTCACATATATAGGTCCCTGCATCCTCCAGTTTAACACTTTTAATATGGATAACTTCATTATGACTTTCTAACTCCAGACCCTTCTTCTTTAGGATAATTGCAGGTTGTGGAAATGCTGTTGATTTGCAGAAGATGCTGATTGGTTCTCCTTCCTTCACCGATGATGATGGCAGGATGATTAGTTTTGTGTTTTTGGGTGGAACTGTTGAGAGAGAGATCACAATTTAGAAACTCTTTGGAGGCATAGATCAATCCCACCAGTTTCCAAAAGCTAGATCCCCAGATACAGTAGAACTAAAACACTACCAAAGCATCAAGGGAGTTGTAGTTTTGCAACCCTGGGGAACTGTTGAGAGAGTGGACACAATAGAAAATCAGCATTGTGTGGTTTTAAAGAAGTAGAAAGCACTTAATATTGTAATTTACTTTTGTGAGCCAATTGTTAGTAAATATATTAAAGGAACACTCTAGGGTCAGCAACACAGATGTTCATTCCTGACCCTATAGTATTAGAACCCTCATACCCTCCTTAATATGTAAGAAAACTTACCTTATTTCCAGCGCCACACGGGTTTGCCGGCACTGGCCCCATTCCTTGATCCGCCTCCTTGGCTGACATCATCTGAATTGATGATCTCAGCCAATCCACTGCTTTCCTATAAGAAAATCATGGGATTGGCTGAAATCATCAGAGAGGCGGTTCGGGGCCAAACACCTACTTGGCCAATAAGCATTTCCTTGTTGAGATGCATTGAATCAATGCATCCCAATGAGGAAAGTTCAACGTCTCCATGCATTAATTCTAAGTTTCCAATGCACATTTTTAGCTTTCGTACCTTGAACAGTGAGGGTGGCTTCTGTACTTTCACTTCCAATATCATTCCTTGACTCGCAAATATAGGTTCCTGCATGCTCTGCTGTAGCGCTTTGAATCCAGTGTTCTCCTTCAGCAATTTGTAATTCATGTAGGTCAACATCAGTCTTCTTCTTTAGGATGATCTCAGGTTGTGGAAATGCTGTTGAATTGCAGAAGATACTGATTGATTCTCCTTCCTTCACTGATGCAGATGGCAGGATGATTAGTTGTGTGTTTTTGGGTGGAACTGTTGAGAGAGGGAACACAATTTAGAAACTCTTTGGAGGAATAGATCAATACCACCGGTGGCCAAAAGATAGAGCCACAGGTACAGTAGAACTACACCACTGCCAAAGTATCAATGGAGTTGTAGTTTTGCAGCCGTGGGAAACTGATGAGAGAAAGGACGCAATAGAAAATTAGCATTGTGTGGCTTTATAGAATTAGAAAGCACTCAATTTTGTAATTTACTTTTTGGATTTTTGGGAGCCAATTGTTTACAAATATAAACAACATAATGTTAAAATGTATAACATTATGCAACTCTTTATTATAAAGAAATTTATTCTCAGTTTCTAATGCACATTTTTAGCTTTCATACCTTGTACAATCAGTGTGTCTTCTGTACTTTCAATTCCAATATGATTCCTTGATTCACATATATAGGTTCCTGCATGCTCTGCTGTAGCACTTTGAATCCAGTGTTCTCCTTGAGCAATTTGTAACTCATGTAGGCCGACATCAGTCTTCTTCTTTAGGATGATCTCAGGTGGTGGAAATGCTGTTGAATTGCAGAAGATGCTGATTGATTCTCCTTCCTTCACCGATGATGATGGCAGGATGATTAGTTGTGTGTTTTGGGGTGAAACTGTTGAGAGAAGGAAGACAATTTAGAAACTCTTTGGAGGAACAGATCAATGCCACCAGTGGCCAAAAGGTAGAGTCCCAGATCCAGTAGAACTATAGCACTGCTAAAACATCAAGGTTTCTTGGTTTCTAATGCAAATTTTTTACTTTCGTACCTTGTACAGTGAGTGTGTCTTCTGTACTTTCAATTCCAATATCATTCCTTGATTCACAAATATAGGTTCCTGCATGCTCTGCTGTAGCACTTTCAATCCAGTATTCTCCATCAGCCATTTGTAACACCTGTAAGTCAACATCAGTCTTTTTCTTAAGGATCAACTCAGGGATGGGAAAACCAGTTGATTTGCATATAACGTGGACGAATTCGCCCTCGCTCACTTCTGCAGACGGTGTGAATATTACTTGTGTGTTAGTGGGTGGAACTGTTGGGTGAAACAAAATGTTACAAAACAATAAATGAAAGTATTGTTGCAAAGTTTCTACTTCCCCTTCAGTCACATTATTCAGAAAGAAAACAAAACAATACTATCACTACAATCACGTATGAATAGTGTGAAATAAGTATGCAATATACTTATCAGGTAAATAAAGTGGACAGCCTCCCAAGGATCACTTCCCAGGTAGTGATCTTTAGACCAGAATACAAGCAAAACACATATGGGATAAGGCTGCGGAATCTAAAAAGAACATAGTGTAAGACAATTTTAACAAATAGTGTGCACTGTACAAAAATGCACTCACAAGAAGTAGGCATATTATGCACTCAAAGGGTGCCTTCCCCGATGTAATTGGGGGGTTATAGATCCCACTCCGCTGTCTGCAGGATAGCAGGAAATCAGGACTTGGGATGGTAGTATAAAAAAAGCATTTTTTATTATAAATTAAATAAAATTGGTAAAACAGCAGTAGTTGTGGTCTACTAAATTACAGATGGTTATACAAAGATAACAGCCTGTGGATCTGCAATTTACTTTGATTTTATGGTCTCTGAGGAAGTTCCAAGTGTGGGACGAAATACGTAAGACCACAACTACTGCCGTTTTACCAATTTTATTTGATTTAGCCGCTATTTTGTACTACCATCGGAGTCTTGATTTCCTGCTATCCTGCAGACAGTGGAGAGGGATCCATAGCTCCCCAATTACATCGGGGGAGGCACCCTTTGAGTGCATAATACGTCTACATCTTGTGAGTGCATTTTTGTACAGCACACATTATTTGTTAAAAAATTGTATTACACTATGTTTTGTCTATGTTCTTTTTAGATTCCACAGCTGTATCCCATATGTGTTTTGCTTACATTATTCAGAAAGTAATACATTGTAGTGTTCCAGGAATCTGGGGAGTCTGGGGAAAAAATAATAATGTCACATTGTGTTGATTCACCATTTGTTCAAAATGGTTTATGCTTGCAGTATTATTTTTTTTTAGAATGCAGCACTTTAGAAGGATTTAGAAGAATTCTTGAGACTAGAACCCCAATTAAATCAAACTTCACTCACAGACAGCCAGTTGGCAAAACATTGAGGTGCTTACAAACTGTTATATGTTCTAACATACATGTGAATACATTAACTAATAAACTTAAAAAAATTTTTTTTTTAAAAAAAGGATCTGATCTTATCAGACACCAAATCTGAATGGTGCTCTTAGCTAAGATCCAACATGCAGATCACCTTGAACACTTACTCCACATACTTACATTTCACAGTAAGGGCTTTTGTTGCTTCTGCCTTTCCAAAAGGATTCTCTGCTTGGCAAAGGTATGTGGCACCATCTTGGATTTGTACTGACTGTATCTCAAACACATCCTTATTGTCCATTAAGAGTTTATTCTCATTTTCTGTCACCAACCATAGGGTAACATTTGCTGAAGTTCCGCTGTTCACAGAGCATGCAATTGTAACTGTCTGTCCCAGAGTCACTGATGTATCTGGTTTGATGGTGATTGTAGGTTTATCTGGGAGAGCTAAAAAAGCCAAAGAAGCAGAAATAGACATGCTTATACAAACAATGAATGTATTTGGTGATCAACGTGGGTAAACGTATGGTGTTATTAGTGTCTCTCATGGTGATTGTCAGCATTGAGTTATACATATGCTGTTATTTTTCATATTGTCATTTTATAGGCCTAAAGGAAGATGTTTTATTGAGGGCTTGATGTAGGCCAAAAGCAAGAGTAAAATGGAAATGTCTGTGGAAGAACAATAGGCAGAGGGTTACATGATGGCAACCAGATGCGTTTCTGTATGATGGTTTATGCAGATGGTATTGGGAAATCATAGGTAACATGTTCCTAAATAATGATGTTGTACAGGGTTATAGATATTAGAAAGAATTGTTTGGATATGTTATAGGGAGCAAAAGGAGGTACTATGCCATAGCCGTAGTGATAGGAAGAGGAGTTAGTTGGGTGACATAGTAGGAATGGTGCAAGAATAAGATTTTTCTTTTATTGCGATTGATTATATGGAGCAGTATATGGAATTTCTAAGCATCAACAAAGGTAAAAATATGGTACTGTTTAAAAGTCTCTTACTCTGTACTGTGATTTCAACAGAAGCAGATTTTTTCCCTGCAGAATTCTCTGCGTAACAGATGTATTCGCCAGAGTCTTCCATTTGTGCTTGATTGATTTCCAGACTGCTGTTCCCATCAGATGCAATCTTCAAAGTTTCACCTCCTCTCTGCTTCACCCACCATGTTTTGACTGGAGTTCTACTATCACACGTACAGCTCAGAGATATCGTCTCCATCCATTTCACCTTCGTTGATGGGTGAACTACCATATTGAGATTCCCAGGTGGATCTAAAAACACAGAAGGTGGAAGATGGTGGAATTTCTTAAAAATACATACAAATATGAGTTTGGTTTCTTTTTCCTCAGTCTCTTAGCTTAATCTCATAACATGTACCCCAATGTCAACGTACAGTATTAAGGTTAATGGGGAGATTCTGACTTCTAAAACTGACTTGATGCATGAATATCTGAATTTGTGGTTATCATGCTAGTATTTCACTAATAGAAAACTGATGATCACTTAACATCTAACAAGAACCAATATCTAAAAATGTTTTACCTGTTGATTTGCTATTTCGTTCACGGTGAGGTAGTGTGTCTTGTGTTCAGGTCATAAAGGAACTTTACACAGACAGACAGAGACAGACAGAGACAGACAGACAGACAGACAGACAGACAGACAGACAGACAGGTAGAGAGATAGATAGATAGGCTATATAAAGTATGGAATCATTTTATACAGATGGGTATCAGGAGACACAATGTGTTGTAAAAACTCTTGTTTCTTGGTTTGATACTTATTTAGACCTTTAAATCACATAAAAGAACATCACAGACAGATATGTGCTTGCTGATAAATGTATGAATTGATAAGTTATAGGAAAAATACTTTGTTATCTGCATTTATCATCCTTCTCTGTATATGTATTCTGCAACCACCTTTCTAACACATAAAATTAATTTGACCTTGGAAAAGAAAAAAGGGTCCAGCCTATGTAGCTCACATACTATGCAGAGGAATAGCAAGTGGTGACATCGTAAGAAAATGGAAGTTACCATTGTTAGGGGCACAATAATGCCACCTGCTGAAGAATACATTTAAATTCACACAGATTATTCTCATCTTCACAGTTCTGCAGATTGGTAATTAGCATTGTTGTAGATTGTTTGAGAAGTGTTACATAAAAGAATCCAAAAGATATCAACAATTCTAAACGTTTATTAACTAAACTCTGAGATAAAGAGAATTGATATCCAAATAGCCAACTTTACGACGAAACAACCATGATGTGATTGTTGCTGAATGGGATATTTTCTCTAAATTGGCCATATTAACCTCAGTTTTGCCATTCAGTTCTTAAAAGTATATTTGAAGATTCTGTGTACAAACGAATACCTTGATAGTCCTAAGTTTATTTTTTATGTGCATCGGAGCATTGCAAATGCATAGAGAAAAAAAGAATGGTGTCTGTGTAGATCATAAAGAAACAATGTTTGATGTCACACAAGAAATCACTTGTAAGAACACCTGAATTAAAGGTTAGTGATCTTAAGATCAAGCCTAGTCAGTTTCACTTAGAAATAATGGCTTGTTTGCCAAAAAACTTGCCACTTACAGATAAGATTAAGAATCATTCTGGTGTCTCTTGTCTTTGGATCAATCCCTCCACTGGGAAATTCCAGTTGTGCCACACATAGTATTTGACTGCCCTCGTTTTCTTCTTCGGGGATCCAGCTGTGTGATACACTGATGTTTTTGGTTTGGAGTCTGTCATCCACTATTGTATGTAAGTCCGATTCAGCAATCACCTTTTGATTCTTCAGAATTTGTACAGTCATCATTTCTGTGGGATACACATAGGGGACTGCACAGGTGATAGTGGACTCAACGCCAACCACCAAAGAGGACACCTCCAACACAGGGTCACTGGGAAATGCTGTGATGCGACAAAAATATAGTCAATTCCATTCTGAGACAGAAATTACCACAACAATTTGTATCAGGCATGCTTAGTCTTACTTTATTATAATCAGTGAATTAGAAATAGCAGCATATACATATATACAAAAAATACAAAAAAGTGAGGCATTATTATCTAAAAATATCACTCTCTTGAAATATAAGATTGTGTTGGAGAGTTCCGAGCAGTGTCTAACATTCTACAGATGAAATCTAAAAACTAAAATCATTATCATTGATCAACAGCAAAAAGCATATGTGAGGAAGGCTGAACTTGATGGACGCAAGTCTCTTTTCAGCTATCTAACTATGTTACTGTGATGGTATGTAATGCATTATTAAGTGCATATATAATATATTGAGTAATTTACAGTTCTGTAAATGGAAATAAATGCATGATTTAGCACTCCCATAGATGAATTTGTCTTAGCTCATCACAATCTCACGGATCATGTTATAAAAATGAAATACATGTAATGTCGCTGCTACTACTCTCCAGACCTCTGAAGAACTTTAGCTTGCTGAAGTGAAGAGTACATTCTCTGTTTTCATTTTACTAAAATACTAAAAGGGCAGATTTCATTAGAAATTGGCACTTTTATAAATTCATGTTGTTAAATCTGGCTGTCAATCACAACTCGAGTAGCCAGAGCACCTGTCTTGCAAAGACTTCTCATTGAGCTGCATTGGAAAGTCTGTGGTTGGACAGCAACATAAAATCTGGACTGGGGAAGAAGGGGAGGGCTTGCAAAGACTGCAGACAAAAGATCTACAGCTTGTGCAAGTTTTTAGATATTCCCCCAGTGAAAAAAATGCTTAATTAAATGCCTGCATGTTTTCATTTGCGACATATCTACTTAAAAGTGGTTGTTACTTTTTTTGTATTTGGGCAATAAAGTGACCCTTTAATATAATTTCAGGTATCCCTTGTGACCCCCTCCCTCACCCCCCACACTCTGTTCTCACTTTGCATTTCTATTTCCCATACCAGTTTTCTCAATCCCCATAATCAACTTACTGTCCTCCCATAAATACTCCTAATTCACTTGTCCCTTTTTGCATATAACTTTTACACACATATCTCATTTGCCTAATGCTAACCACTCCCTTTTCTATACCCACCCTGTTTGTACCCTTGTTATATTCAATCCACTTCTAGGAAACCACCCATATCCACCATTGCCACTCAATTTCTCTCTCTCTTCTACTATTCCACATTTCTGTTTCTCTCCATTCTTTTTGCATTCCTTGCCTCCGCAACAGAATTCCACTTCTCTACATCTACAAATTCTTATATCAATAAATTCTCTGTTTTCACTTTACATCATTATCTCGTCTAAATCCACATTAAGAGTATTATTTATAGTGAAAGGAGATTTGAAAATATTTGTTTGTGTTATGCCAGATATGTCTCCATCATAAAAGTAATTTTTATTACACCTGTAGCATATTATCAAATGAAGAAAAAAAAGCTGAGACACATGCAGTCCAATTTTACCGTGTGTACAATAACAGTGTGCAAATCAGTATTGTGAAAATACATTACAGTTCGAATGCTAACATAATAGCCCAACGATATCTGTCACTCATGAAAGGAGAAGCATTTGTAGGAATCAAAATATATGTTGTGTTTCCCAAGTTTTGACCATAATATTAACAATTTAGTCATTCCTATTGGATAGGCCATTAACCAGCCAGTAACCATCCAAATTCTAGCTAAGATGTTATAGTTTATCTACAGACAGCTGAAGGGCTACCGGCTGGACAACAACTGTGGAGTCTCTCCAGAACTCCCAAAGTCATCATACTTGATCATATCTAGTCCTCCGGTAACGATCAAACTGCGTAACAGTTTTTTTTCCCAATACTACATTGGATGTTTATAAAGATTAATGTGAGATTTACAATGAATGTGTTTAAATTGACTAAAAAAAGATAGAACATACTTACAGTATGGAATGATTCTGAAGGTTTTCTCTGACTTTCCATTCTTACAGAAGACTTTACACAAGTATTGACCTTCACTGTCTATGCTGACCATCATGTTAAGGATGGAGATGCTTCCATTAGTGCTGACAGTGCCACTTAATGTTTTGTCCATAAGACTAGACCAGGTAAATGAAGGGCCTTCGCAGTCCGTGGCCTCAGCAGTTATATGAAGTGGTTCCCCAGTCTGGGCAACGATCTTGCTTTCCGGGGGAGAAATTACGATAGAGATAGCAGAGGCTGTAGAGAAGACATAGCTGGAATCAGCTTGGATGTAACACATGCATCAACATAATAGCCATGGTTTTGGGATAGTTTACAAATGAATTTATGTCATATAAGTATCTCACTGGGGGAATGGGAGTGGGGGAGTGGGGGGAGGTATGTCTTTTGTGATTCCATAACAATATTTTTCCATTATCAATAAACAATACTGGTTTAATAACTCACAATGGGAATATCGGGCTAAAATGTTACGTTTTTTGTTCTTGTCATTTATAAAAAAAAATGTTAGTGCCAAATGCTACTTCTAATTATCAACAATTTATTTTATCTTGGCAACGCATATATTCTACAAATTAGATTTGTTTGCATGCCATGCCATACTGGTATGCAAAGAGTTAAACTGATAATATAACTTCTATTATTAGTATATGGACCATTGGAATTCTGAACATTCCATTGACAGACTGCTCCAATCTGCTAAAGCAATTTCCATTTTACATTTCACAAATTAAGTTACAAGTAAATTCCCAGAGAGGAACGATGCTCTTGAGCATTAGAGGTTCATAAGATATACATAACATTTTTAATTTGCAATGAGTCCTTACTGGTCATAAAAACGCTGAGAATTTGAATGAAGGCAAACACGGAAAATCCTTGAATCCCAGACATGGTGTGCATTCCTTGTATTCCGGTTTTGTTTAAAGTCTTTAGATTAAGGTTTGATGCAAAATCCCAGGATTTCAGTTCTTTATAAATCCAGATTTTTCCAGATATTTATATATTTTTAATCCAGGAGGTTTGATGTTTTTAGTTCAACAGGCTGTGGTTGGAGTACTAGGTGTATGATACTTTTGTGTCCAAAGGTCTGTCTGGCTCACTCAGTTGTGTCAGAAATAAAACTAAGTTTCCCTTTATAAAGACTGGGGAGGGAGAATCCAACTACAGAATAATGAGAAGGAAAAAAAAAAAAAAGATGCTCACAATGGTACTCATAGTTACACCACTGCCCTCTAGAGATTATAATGGAATATAGTCGTAAGAAAAATTAAAATGTATTGGAAAACACTTTAAAGTCAGAGATTTAATTATTAGTATTATTATTATTATTATTATTATTATTATTATTATTGCCATTTATATATCGCAAACAGATTCCATAGCGTTTTATAATATTATGAGAGGGGGGATTTAACTATAAATAGGACAATAGCAAGAAAACTTACAGAAACGATAGGTTGAAGAGGACCCTGCTCAAACGAACTTACAGTCTATGCAACTTTCAAATGGAACCTAACCAGTAGATTCTGTAGCAAAAATGGGATATTTTAAGCGATACACTCTTTTGATACACTCTTTTGGCACTGATAATAATATGCTGGAACTTTTCTAGTTTACCACTGGAATAATTTTATTAATTCTGTCGTTAGACATTTTCTTTCATGAGCAATGGGACATGGGAATTAAAAAGTTACTCCAAGCTCATTAAATACACATAGCTGGGGAGACTACATAGACACTCATGCAACAGGCAGAATTGAGTATAATACAGAGATGCTGCACACACTTAAATAAGGATAACATAGAATACCATGCAGAGGGGCCATCCCCTCCAGGCAAAGAGCCCACTCATCAGCTATCACCCATCCTTCTTAAGACGTATCTCTTCTTCTCTTATATCCACACTCCTGTCAAGTAAATCTTCCTTGCTGTACACTTACCTTGCCCTGACAGACTCTCACTTTATATTTCACAGTATGAGTATTTTATCTCCTTTTAATCTGCCATAATGATTCTAGAAAACCTACCAAATTTATTAAACAGATTCTCCTTGATCTATCCACATCTCCATGTGCCTCCCATCACAGGACTATCTATTTAGGGAAGGGGTTACATTAAAGAATGTACACACAAGAAATTTACACACAAGAAATTATGAATCAATCATTTATTTTCTGAAATATTATTGAAGCACAATAAATACACTATTGACTCAGTCTCTATCGCATTAAGTATGTTCATGTTTAGCAGTTGTTGGTCAGCGATTGTCATTAAAGAACACTTTGTAAAAGCATGGAGTGGAGTGGTGAACCTCCTAGCCCAGAGGACATACTAGATCTAGATTGTGGATTGCGACTCTCAACATTCTTAAATGAGTTACAATCTATAGGTCTTGAGTTCTAAACACTACGTGTAACCACACTTTACTGATCACAGTGTGCACCATTGAACGTAGAATGCAAGGCATGAGTGAATGAAGCTTGCATCTTCATTATCTAGGTTATTCTTCAAGACAGTGCTCAGACAGCAAGATTAGCAAATATAACTATTGTTATTCTTATAACCTTTACTTGAACTCCTAGTGGCAAAATTAATTACTGCATGTTGTCCTGCCCAATATTTTCTGCTATTTAGAAATATTTGTATTTTGTATTTTTACATTTCTTTCAGAGAGCAATGCCCACAGCAGTATATAGTCAAGACATTTCTACAGCAGCCTTGCTAATTCTTGTAAGTTCCAGCTCACCTAGAAGGTCTTGTTGTTATTGTAGAGACCATAACGTGCCATGTCATGACTGACTGCATTTGGCGAAGACATTTTGTAAAATACAGATGTACCAGTGACAGGGAATCTTGACATCTTGACTTGTTTGTAAACTATTTTTCCCAGAATGCTTAGCCACTCAACGCAAAATCTGGCATCATAGCAAATTAAGTTCACAAATATATGGGGTGCCAAATAGAATCGAGCTGTATCAACAGCAATTCTTTTCATGAACCGAGCTCCCGTAATAGCTAAACAAGCTAAACATAATGAGAATCAATGGCTGGATGTTTGGTTCTGAAAAAAACAACTTAATGCCTAAAGTAATGATTCCACACACAACTTGCTATTTTGTTTTTGTTTCGATTTTGACAACATTTCATTTATGGTGTTTTGGGGTTTTTACCCTCAATTTCCACTCCCCCCAACATCAATTTTTTACAAACTACAGTGGCAAATGCCAATGCAACTACGGAGGGCAGAATAAGAATTACAATTCAACACACAAACACACTTTCATTACATTCAGAATATTGGATATATTTACACAAAAAAAAATGACAATGAAGAAGTGAAAAATATAAATAGCTTTGTAAACACTAAAAACAAACATATAATTACAAATATATTTACAAAGTAGATTTCTATGGTAAAGTGCAAAAACAGTTCTTAAGAGGTCAATGAAATTGCTTGTCTTTCGTTGTCTCGTTCTTCCTATGTCTCAGGTGTTCACATAATTAAGTAGATGCTTATGTTGCCTCATGAGTGTCAAAGATTTATGACAGAACAACCAAGCACAGTTGTAAAAATTTACCCATGGTTCTTCCATGTCAGCCATTTCACATTGTACTGAAGTAGACATTGTAGTTTTCCAATATTTTTTTGTTTTTAAAAAAAATAAAAAACGGGACAATTGTATGTCTGTGCAAAATATTTTTCCAAAGAAGATCTAAAGTCAGTCATTCTGGTTACACTCTACTTCTAAGAGCTTCCACGAGGCTGTACGACCCTTGTGAATTCCCTTGTTTCATGCGATAAATGATTAAACATATGACACCTGCTGACACTGCAGCCATGGATAACGCTACAATTGGGATGGTGTAGTTAGGTTTCGGGCTCTCATGGCGCTCTGAAACAAAGAATAAGAGTGTGGTTACACAACAATTAGAGAACCTGACTGTGGATAAAAGTAAAGGAAAATAATGAGTGTGTCTTGATATAGAGTAAAATGTCATGATCATGGGTTGAAATGGGTAAATACATGCTTTTGATAAACCATTGGTACGGATACTAAAAAAATTGTATCAGTTATTAAAATAATTGTCATTTATCAAAAATATCATGGTCTCAGATTTGATAAAATACAAGTCCCTTGAGACAGCCACTAGAGGATTTGGAGGCTGGATTAACCCTATTATAAACATAGCAGTTTCTCTGAAACTGCTATGTTTATATAAAAAAAAGGGTTTACCTAGAGGGACCTGGCACCCAGACCACTTCATTAACCCCTTAAGGACCAAACTTCTGGAATAAAAGGGAATCATGACGTGTCACACATGTCATGTGTCCTTAAGGGGTTAAGCTGAAGTGGTATGGGTGCCTAGAGTGGTCCTTAAGTTGCACACTTAAATAGATACATGGAATTATTTCCAGATTAATACGGGACTCTTCTTGCTGCCAATGGATGGGCATGTTCCTGTTGAATGTTGACTTACCGTAATTTCTGTTACAATATTCAGCTGACTGATTTTGTTGCTCTCCCTTAAAATATTTTTATTCTGCTTACCCATGTAATATGTACCCAGGAAATATCAGGGTACTGTCTCACTAAAGTAGAAATATATATGTATATAAATTATTTTTAAAATTGTGAGCTGGGTGCTGCAGATTTCATGTTAGGATTTTTGGCATCTTTGTCCAGTTTAATATACTTTAGATAGACCTAGTATTAATGTTTTACTTTTTGTTAATATATACATTCTACTGACCTAGAACATTGATCTCAATAACTTTGGTCCTTTTCCCTGCTTCATTAGGTAAGATGACAGTGTAGTTCCCAGAGTCGTTGAGGGTGACATTACGCAAGGTGAAGGTTCCATTCTGTGCCTGCATGATAGTACTATTTTCCACACACACTTTCTGCAGAAGGATGGTTGAGGAGGATATGCTGTAGGTCTCGCAGGTAATTGTGACGGTGTCACCTTCTGAGACATTCTCCGATGGTGTTACAACCACTGTCATGTTTTCAGAAGCAACTAAAAAGGCAGGACCACAAATTTGATTAAGTAAATAAAAATGTGAAATTCATTTATATCTCAAAATATACATTAATCTACAATCGTTCATGTTGTCATAACAATTGTGGTCTGATATAGAATGAATTTCTCACTCAGTTATATGAGGGTTCTATAGATATGCAGATGTCCATAGAACCAATAGTCTGTATGAATTAGAATGAAATAACTGCACAGAATGTGCTATTGTTTGTTAATGGATTGAGTGTGATATGTTTTATACAGTGTGTAGTATTTCCTATCACCAATATCGGTTCATACATATGACTATTATCAGAATAATGATATATAACAACCATTCCATTGATGTAGCTAAGTGTCTAAAAACAGATTATCGTTTAGTGCATGGGCATGAATATTTCTTTATTTCATACCTTCTTTCATATGTTGTACATTCAGTGTTGTTTCTGTGATTTCAAATCCAACAACATTCGTGGATTCACATATATAGGTCCCTGCATCCTCCACTTGAACACTTTTAATATGGATAACTTCATTCCTACTTTCTAACTCCAGACCCTTCTTCTTTAGGATGATCTCAGGTTGTGGCAATGCTGTTGAATTACAGAAGATGCTGATTGATTCTCCTTCCTTCACGGATGAAGATGGTAGGATGATTAGTTGTGTGTTTTTGGGTGGAACTATGGGTGGAAGAGAGGGAACACAATTAAGAAACTTTTTGGAGGAATAGATTAATACCACCAGTGGTCAAAAGGTAGATAGCCAGATACAGCAAAACTAGAACACTACAAAAGTATTGAGGGAGTTGTAGTTTGCAACCCTGGGAAATTGATGAGAGAAAGAGGATACAATAGTTTTAGAAAGTGCTCAATATTGTAATTTACTTTTGGGAGCCAATTGTTAGGGAATATATAAAATATAAATTCCCAATGTACAACAAGATGCAATTGTATATTACAAGGAAATTAGTTCTCGGTTTCTAATGCACATTTTTAGCTTTCGTACCTTGTACAGTGAGGTTGGCTTCTGTACTTTCAATTCCAATATCATTCCTTGATTCACAAATATAGGTTCCTGCTTGCTCTGCTGTAGCACTTTCAATCCAGTATTCTCCATCAGTCATTTCTAACTCTTGTAGGCCGACATCAGTCTTCTTCTTTAGGATCAACTCAGGGATGGGAAAACCAGTTGATTTGCACATGACGTGCACAAATTCGCCCTCCCTCACTTCGGCAGACGGTGTGAATATTACTTGTGTGTTCGTGGGTGGGACTGTTGGGTGAAGAAATGTGTTACAAAACAATAAATTTATGTATTATTGCAAAGTTATTGAGTCGTCTTCAGTAACATTATTTGGAAAGTAAGAAATCACAGTGTTCTGAATAGAATCTGTGGTAAAATATTAATGTCGCGTTGTGTTGAATCACCATTTGCTCAAAGTGGTTTAAGCTCACAGTATTTTTTTTAGAATGCAGTCCTTTAGAAGGATTAAGAAGAATTCTTGAGAGTAGATCCACAATTGAATCAAACATCTCTCACAAACAGATTGGCAAAAATATTTGAGGTATTTACAAACGGTCACATCTTATTAGATTATGAACTTTACTAATGAACTTAAAGAAAAAAATCTGATCTTATCAGACACCAAATCTAAATGGTGCTCTTAGCTAAGATCCAACATGCAGATCACCCTGAACACTTACTCCACATACTTACATTTCACAGTAAGGGTTTTTGTTGCCTCTGCCTTTCCAAAAGGATTCTCTGCCTGGCAAAGGTATGTGGCACCATCTTGGATTTGTACTGACTGTATCTCAAAGACGTCCGCATTGTCCATTAAGAGTTTATTCTCATTTTCTGTCACCAACCATAGGGTAACGTTTGCTGAAGGTCCGCTGTTCACAGAGCATGCAATTGTAACTGTCTGTCCCAGAGTCACTGATGTATCTGGTATGACGGTGATGGTAGGTTTATCTGGTAGAGCTAAGAAAACCAAAGAAGCAGAAATAGACATGCTTATACAAACAATGAATGTATTTGGTGATCAATGTGGGTAAACGTATGGTGTTATTAGTGTCTCTCATGGTGATTGTCAGCATTGAGTTATACATATCCTGTTATTTTTCATAGTGTCATTTTATAGGCCTACAGGAAGATGTTTTATTGAGGGCTTGATGTAGGACAAAAGCAAGCGTAAAATGGAAATGTCTGTGGAATAACAATAGGCAGAGGGTTACATGATAGCAACCAGATGCGTTTCTGTATGATGGTTTATGCAGATGGTATTGGGAAATCATAGGTAACATGTTCCTAAATAATTAGGTTGTGTAGGGTTATAGATAGGGAGCAAAAGGATGTACTATACTGTAGAAACAAAGGTAAAAATATGGTACTGTTTAAAAGGCTCTTACTCTGTACTGTGATTTCAACAGAAGCAGATTTTTTCCCTGCAGCATTCTCTGCGTAACAGATGTATTCGCCAGAGTCTTCCATTTGTGCTTGATTGATTTCCAGACTGCTGTTCCCATCAGATGCAATCTTCAAAGTTTCACCTCCTCTCTGCTTCACCCACCATGTTTTGACTGGAGTTCTACTATCACACGTACAGCTCAGAGATATCGTCTCCATCCATTTCACCTTCGTTGATGGGTGAACTACCATATTGAGATTCCCAGGTGGATCTAAAAACACAGAAGGTGGAAGATGGTGGAATTTCCTAAAAATACATACAAATATGAGTTTTTGGTTTTTTTCCCCTCAGTCTGGATCTAAAAACACAGAAGGTGGAAAACTTTGACTTTTATATGATTTATGTTTTAATGGAGCAATTACTGTGATTGAAATAGGTTTGCATTTGATTAAGAAATAACCTAACTATGATATCACAAACTACTATGGGATATTTAAAATCAGATGTATCAGCTGTAATGTGCCTCATGAAAATAAAATTTAAAAAAATGTAAAAGAAAAACTTAGACTTACTTCAAAATAATGTAAATTCAAGATTTTCAGTCTTTTTTCCATAGTGTGAGTTTAGTCTCATAACATGTACCCCAATGTCAACGTATTAAGGTTAATTGGGAGATTCTAACTTATAAAACTGACTTGATGCATGAATATCTGAATTTGTTGTTACCGTGCTTGTATTTCACTAATAGAAAACTGATAATCAGTTAACATCTAACAAGAACCAAGATCTACTTTTTTAAAACCGTTGATTTGCTGTTTCGTTCACATTGAATTTATGCCTGGTCCTGTGTTCAGGTCATTGAGAAACTTTATGCAGACAAATAGATGGAGTATATAAAGTATGGAATAATTTTATACTGATGGGTATCAGAAGAGACAAAGTGTTGTTAAATCTCTTTTTTCTTGGTTCGATACTTATTTATACATTTAAATCACATAGAACATCACAGACAGATATGTGCTTGCTGATAAATGTATGAATTGATAAGTTATATGAAAAATACTTAGTTCTCTGTATTTATCATCCTTCTCTGAATATGTACTCTGCACTGAGCAACCACCATTCTAACATATAAAATTAATTTGACCATAGAAAAGAAGAAAGGGTCCAGCCTATGTAGCTCACATACTACACAGAGGACTAGCAAGTGGTGACATTGTAAGACAATGGAAGTTACCATTGTTAGGGGCACAATAATGTCATCTGCTGAAGAATAAAATTAAAATTTACACAGATTATTCTCATCTTTATAGTTCTGCAGATTGGTAATTAGCATTGTTGTTTATCCAAATTATATCAACAATTCTAAAAGTTTATTAACTAAACTCTGAGATAAAGAGAATTGATATCCAAATAGCCAACTTTAGGACAAAACAACCATGATGTGATTATTGCTGAATTGGATATTTTCTCTAAATTGGCCATTTTAACCTCAGTTTTGCCATTCAGTTCTTAAATTGCTATTTCTTTGTTAATCAAATAATACTACCATGAAAGTATATTCCAAGATGATGTGTAGCCCTATCTTTATTTATTAAGTACATCGGAGAATTGCAAATGCATAGAGAGAAAAAGAATGGTGTCTGGAAATATTATAGCTTTTCATTGGAACTATGTTTGGTGGATAAAAAGGTTTCTGTGTAGATCATAAAGAAACAATATTTGAGGTCATACAAGAAATCACTTGAAAGAACACCTGAATTAAAGGTTATTGACCTGAAGAACAAGCCTAGTCAGTTTCACTTAGAAATAATGGCTTGTTTGCCAAAAAACTTGCCACTTACAGATAAGATTAAGAATCATTCTGGTGTCTCTTGTCTTTGGATCAATCCCTCCACTGGTAAATTCCAGTTGTGCCACACAAAGTATTTCACTGCTCTCATTTTCTTCTTCGGGGGTCCAGCTGTATGATACACTGATGTTTTGGGGTTTATCTTCTATTATTGTATGAAAGTCCGAATCCACAATCATCTTTTCATTCTTCAGAATTTGTACAGTCATCATTTCTGCAGGATACACATAGGGGACTGCACAGGTGATAATAGACTCCACGCCAACCACCAAAGAGGACACCTCCAGCACAGGGTCACTGGGAAACGCTGTGATGTGACAAAAACTATAATGAATTCTATTCTGAGACAGAGATTACCACAACAATTTGTATCTGGCATGCTTAGTCTTACTTTATTATAATCAGTGAATTATAAAAAAGCAGCATATAGATCTACAAAAAAAGTGGGGCATTATGATTTAAAAATATCACTCTCTTGCGATATGAGATTGCTACGGACAGTTCCCAGCAAGGTCTAACATACTACAGATGACATTTTAAACGTAAAATCATATCATGGTAAAGGGTCTGTGGAACATTATTAAGTGTGTGTGCATATGATGTACTGAGTAATGTACAGATCTTAAAATGGGAAAAATGCATCATTTAACCCTTCCATATATAAATTTGTCCTAGCTCATCACAATCTCACGGATCAAGTAAAAAAAAAAAAAAAAAATACATGGACTGTTGTTGCTACTCTCTAAACCCATTAAGAACTTTAGCTTGCTAAAGTGAAGAGTGAATTCTATTTTTTCATTTTAGAAAAAGTGCACAACTCAATAGAAATTGGCACTTTTACTACATTTGATGTTTATAACAATGCTTGCAAGATTTACAACGAACATGCAAGATTTACAATGAACATACTTACAGTATGGAATGATTCTGAAGGTTTTCTCTGACCTTCCATTCTTACAGAAGACTTTACACACGTATTGACCTTCACTGTCTATGCTGACCATCATGTTAAGGATGGAGATGCTTCCATTAGTGCTGACAGCGCCACTTAATGTTTTGTCCATAAGACTAGACCAGGTAAATGAAGGGCCTTCGCAGTCCGTGGCCTCAGCAGTTATATGAAGTGGTTCCCCAATCTGGGCAACGATCTTGCTTTCCGGGGGAGAAATAATGAGAGAGACAGCAGAGGCTGTAGAGAAGACATAGCTGGAATCAGCTTGGATGTTCAACAACACATGCATTAACATACCGTAATAGCCTTATTGTGATAGTTTAACAATTAATTTATGTCAGGGGTGTGGGCGGTGTATTATATTTCTTGTGATTCCATTTAGATTATTTTTCCATTATGAAAAAAATTACTGATTTAACAACTCACAATGGGAATATTGGACTAAAATATGTTAAGTTTAATGTTCTAGTCATTTTATTTAAAAAAAAAAAAAAAAATGTCCGTGCAAGATGCTACTTCTAATTGTCAACAATCTATTTTATCTTGGCAGCGCATACCTTCTACAAATTAGATTTGTTTGTATTGTATGCCACACCATACTGGTATACAAAGAGTTAAACTGATAATATAACTTCTATTATTAGTATATGGACAATTGGAATTCTCAACATTCCATTGACAGATTGCTGCAATCTCCTAAGGCAGGGGTTCCCAACCCAGTCCCTAAGTACCCTCTACCAGTCCAGGATTTAGATATTACCCTGTTGTGTATAAAGTGTTTTTTGTGGGATTTTTTTTTTCTAAAAACACCTTAGACACAACTGGGTAATCCCTGAATCCTGGACTGTTAGGGGGTACTTGAGGACTTGGATGTGAACCACTGATCTAAGGGAATATCTAACTTCACTTTTAAATTTCACCAATTAAGTTACAAGTTAATTCCTAGGGAGGAACGATGCTCTGGAGCATTATAGGTTAATAGGATATACATCATATTTTAAATTTGAAATGAGTCCTTACTGGTCATAAAAACGCTGTTAATTTGAAGAAGAGCAAACACGAAAAATCCTTGAATCCCAGACATGCTGTGCTGTCCTTGTATTCCGGTCTTTGATGGAGTGTGCAGTTTTGTTTAATGTCTTTAGATTAAGGTTTGATGCAAAATCCCAGGATTACTGATTTTTCCAGATAATTAGGTCTTTTTAATCCAGAAGGTTTAATGTCTTTAGTTCCCCAGGCAGTGGTTGGAGTGATATGTATATAATCCTTTTGTGTCCAAAGGTCTGTCTGGTTCAGCAGTAAACTGAGTTATGTTAGAAAAAATATACACGTCTCCCTTTTTAAAGACCGGGGAGGGAGATTCCAGCTACAGAATAACAAAAAAAAAACCAAAAAAAAACAACCTAAAAGATGTGCATGGTACTCATAGTGACACCGGAGCCCTCTAGTGGTAATAATGGAGTGAAGTCGAAAGAGAAAATAAAATATATTGGAAAACACCTTAAAGTCAGAGGCTTAATTCATTTTGCAACTTCCAAAAGAACACGGAACATGACCAGCAGGCTCTTTGACTAAAAGGGGATATTTTAAGAAATAAACTCTTTTGACATTGATAAAATTCTGAATATGCTGGAACTTTTCTAGTTTACCACTGGAGTCACTTAATTAATGCTGTCCTTAGACATTTTCTTCTATTAAATAACAACCAAAAATAATAAGTGGATATTTAACAATATAAAAAAAATATTGAAATAAAAATTAGGTGTATATCCCTTTAAAGTGCAAAATATCTGGATGTCTCTTTAAAGCAAAACAGAACACTTTCTTGTGCAAATTATTAAATTGCAAGAATAACAGTGTAACTTTCTAACATGTTAAAATGCAAATCAATAGTAAATAGCAATCAATGTGTGCTTATTGTGACATATTTGCAGAAGCTATCAAAGAATACAAGCAAGTATCCCCCAAACATAAATCAACCGAAATTGAACCATTAAAGGGACACTATAGTCACCAGAACAACTACAGCTTATTGTATTTGTTCTGGTGAGTAGAATCATTACCTTCAGGCTTTTTGCAGTAAGCACTGTCTTTTCAGAGAAAATGCAGTGTTTACATTACAGCCTAGTAATAACTTCACTGGCCACTCCTTACATGGCTGTTAGAGATACTTCCTGGGTCACGGCTGCCTAAAATGCATCCATACATTCAGTATCTCCTCCCTCTGCATGCAGACTCTGAACTTTCCTCATAGAGATGCATTAATTCAATTAATCTCTATGAGGAGATGCCGATTGGCCAGGGCTGTGTTTGAATCATGCTGGCTCTGCCCCTGATCTGACTCTTTGTCAGTCTCAGCCAATCCTATGGGGAAGCATTGTGATTGGATCAGGCTACCACTACTGCTGATGTCAGCAGGCAGTGGGCAGGTCTAAAGGAAACAGGGACAAAGCCAGCAGCTTCATGGTTGAATACAAGTAAGATTTTACTATATTTAGGGAGGCATGAGGGGGACGGGGGGCTAGATGGTGATTTTAACCCTTTAGGGTCAGGAACATATGTTTGTGTTCCTGACCCTATAGTGCTCCTTTAAGACAACAATATAAGAACATCTAGTGCAGAGCATCTACACACTTTAAAAACATAGATAAAATGTTACGGTGTCAAACTCACTGCATTTAGGTGGATTGTGCCACTCTCACTTCAAAAAGCCCTGGAGGGATCAAGCTCCTTGAGTTCGGAGGATCCACCAGGCATATACCGGACCACAGACAGAGACTGTTGGAATTGCAGTTACGAAAAATGTTAGGTACCCATAACTCACTATTAGCTCTCAGCACTCAATGTGCACGTGGTTAAAGCAGAAGGATATTGATATACATCTTACTACCATCGCAGCTGACAATATAATTAATCTGCAGCGGTAATATGGAGCCAAGAAGTAGCTAACATGGTGAAACAAAAGCAACAATCATTAACAGATTGAAATCAAAATCAGATCAGTACTCAGTCACAGCCCAAGTCCTGCAATGTGGGTATTCACAACTTTTCAACTAGCCACCGCATGCGTGTTTCAGGTCTCTACAGAGTCACTAAAGCACTTTAAAGAAGATGGCGAGCACTAAGCAGCTGAGCCTATACTAAGGAATGTGCAGTAAGTTAATACATTAGGGACAGATAGGAAAGTAATGTTAGAAGTGTTTTCCCTCCATATATCAGTATATTATATTGCTTCATCATACCTCAGGCACACACTGAGGCTATTGAAGGGGGAAAAAAGAGATAATACACACTTACACTCACTCGGTAAAAGCCAGTAGCTGCTGCTGTGTTCCATCTGTAAATCCACTCCCTGGTGCTATGAGCCAATGATAGCCCTTGAACAGAGTGGCCAACAGGCAACTCAATGGGAGCCCCTTGAAATTCCTTCTTAAAGGACACTAGGCATGTGCAAAATCTGCTGATGCAGAACAGATTTCAATTCTGCCCCATTTTTGACATGCCTAGTTGCTCTCAAAATAGCTTCTTCAGAGAGCCTCTAATGAGAGGGAAAGGAGTGGACCCTGCAAAACTGAAACCTATTACAGAATTAAAGAGACATAGATTTGTTTTATGCTGACACACATAGGCAGTGGTTGGAGTGTGTTAATCAGCCTTTCCCATATTTTTTTTAAAAAAAAATATAATAAGAATAGAATAAGAATAAGAATGTTAGTTTTTCTAAGCAATTGCAAATATGTTTTTTTCCCTACATAAAAACTGGTGGGGGTTCTGACCAAAGTGCCCCTTTGGGTGAGCCTCTAGTGCCAGACATTTTTCATTGGCTGAGAGTGGTTATCTCTAGTGTAGTGGTTATGACGGTTAGAGTAATCCTTCATCCATTGGTATCACATTTACATACAGGTTTATTTACTAAAAAGAGAAGTGTCATGAATTCAGAGTGATTTTCAAAAATTAGACCAAAATAGCTAAAATAGAAGCACAGCGGACTTTTTAGAAATTCTGTCATTTTGGCCTTATATTTGAATATACTTTGAATTCCTCACAATTCCTACATTAGTAGATAACCATATCAGTGTCTGCAGACATTACATGCTCCCTGGAGTTGTTAAGATATTCATAGAATGCATTAAATTGTCCATTGCTAGTCATAATTTTTTATATTATATTTATATCATGTATATTGATTTATGTTATGAATGTCAAATGTTAGCCTAACATGACTGACTCTGATTGCCACCTTCAGAGGCGGCTCTCTAATTAGGCGGTTTAGGCGGCCGCCTAAGGCCTCGCGGCCGCCTAAACCGTATAATTAGAGAGCCGCTGCAGGGCTCTCTTTCCCAGTAAAAAAAAAAAAATTAATAAACACTTTAAAGCCGGCCGGCGGCCGCATTAAGTCTTGCCGCGGCGCCGGCGCTATTAAAAGATGAAACCCTCTCACATGGGTTTCATCCGTGCAGGAGTGAGTCCCCTCCCCTCCTCCTGCACACTTCCTGGTAGTCGGCCAATCCGCGATGCCGATGACGTCACGACGCGACGACGTCATGACGTAACCCCTCCCTGCATTCCCCCGCCTGCGGTACCAAGAAGAAGAGAGAAGAGTAGCTGCTGCTGAAGAAAACAGAGCAGAGGAGAAGAGAGAAAACGAAGAAAACGGACGGACTCAGGAGAGCAGAGGAGAAGAGAGAAAAAGGTAAGGAGAGCAAAGTAAAATAAATTAAAGGGGAAGGGAAGGAGTGCAAAGGAAAATTAAATTAAAGGGAAAGGAAAGGAGACCAAAGAAAATAAATTAAAGGGGAAGGGAAGGAAAGCAAATTAAAATAAATTAAAGGGAAAGGGTAGGAGAGCAAAGGAAAATAAATTAAAGGGAAAGGGTAGGAGAGCAAAGGAAAATTAAATTAAAGGGAAAGGGAAGGAGAGCAAAAGAAAATTAAATTAAAGGGAAAGGAAAGGAGAGCAAAAGAAAATTAAATTAAAGGGAAAGGAAAGGAGAGCAAAAGAAAATGAAATTAAAGGGAAGGAGAGCAAGAGAAAATTAAAGTAAAGGGAAAGGAAAGGAGAGCAAAAGAAAATGAAATTAAAGGGAAAGGAAAGGAGAGCAAAAGAAAATGAAATTAAAGGGAAAGGAAAGGAGAGCAAAAGAAAATGAAATTAAAGGGAAAGGAAAGGAGAGCAAAAGAAAATGAAATTAAAGGGAAAGGAAAGGAGAGCAAAAGAAAATGAAATTAAAGGGAAAGGAAAGGAGAGCAAAAGAAAATGAAATTAAAGGGAAAGGAAAGGAGAGCAAAAGAAAATGAAATTAAAGGGAAAGGGAAGGAGAGCAAAAGAAAATGAAATTAAAGGGAAGGAGAGCAAGAGAAAATTAAAGTAAAGGGAAAGGAAAGGAGAGCAAAAGAAAATGAAATTAAAGGGAAAGGAAAGGAGAGCAAAAGAAAATGAAATTAAAGGGAAAGGGAAGGAGAGCAAAAGAAAATTAAATTAAAGGGAAAGGAAAGGAGAGCAAAAGAAAATTAAATTAAAGGGGAACGGAAGGCGAGCAAAAGAAAATTAAATTAAAGGGAAAGGGAAGGAGAGCAAAAGAAAATTAAATTAAAGGGAAAGGAAAGGAGAGCAAAAGAAAATTAAATTAAAGGGAAAGGGAAGGAGAGCAAAAGAAAATTAAATTAAAGGGAAAGGGAAGGAGAGCAAAAGAAAATTAAATTAAAGGGAAATGAAAGGAGAGCAAAAGAAAATAAATTAAAGGCAAAGAGAGCACATTGAAAATAAATTAAAGGGGAAGGGAAAGAGAGCAAAGGAAAATAAAGAAAAGGGAAGGAGAGCAGAGCAGAAGAGAGAAAAAAAGCAGGAGAGCTGTACCCCTCCTCCCCCCCATCTTTACACAGAATAATGGTGGTATATCATGACAATATTACTAAACAATTTTAAATATTATTAATATAATAATTCATTATAATATATTATCATAATTATATAAATTATTATCATTAAAGGAAAACTCCAGTGCCAGGAAAACAATCAGTTTTCCTGGCACTGGAGGTACCCTCTCCCTCCCACCCCCCAATACCCGGTTACTGAAGGGGTGAAAACCCCTTCAGTCACTTACCTGAGGCAGCGACGATGTCCCTCGTCGCTGTCTCCTCCTCCGCGCCGCTCCGCCTACTGTCTTCGTCGGACGGTGGGCGAGACTGATCCCGCCCACCGGCCGAGGAGACCTAATGCGCATGCGCGGCAATGCCACGCATGCGCATTAGCGCTCCCCATAGGAAAGCATTGAAAAATATTTTCAATGCTTTCCTATGAGGAAATGAGTGACGCTGGAGGTCCTCACACAGCATGAGGACGTCCAGCGACGCTCTAGCACAGATAATCTGTGCTATGAAGGAGGAAGTGACCTCTAGTGGCTGTCTTGGAGACAGCCACTAGAGGTGGAGTTAACCCTGCAAGGTAATTATTGCAGTTTATAAAAAACTGCAATAATTACACTTGCAGGGTTAAGAGTAGTGGGAGTTGGCACCCAGACCACTCCAATGAGCAGTGGTCTGGGTGCCTGGAGTGTCCCTTTAATAATATATTAACTCCTTGGCTGACATCAAAATTGAAGATCTCAGCCAATCCGATGCTTTCCTATGGGAAAGCATTGTGATTGACTGAGATCATCAGTTTAGATTATGTTAGCCAATTGGGCGGATCCGGCGCTGACGGACTTGTGCAGCTATAGAAATTAGGTACGTTTTTACTTAATTGGGGGGGTGGGGGCTAAATAGTTAAACACAATAGGGTCAGGAATACACATTTGTGCTCCTGATACTGTAGTGTTCTTTTAATACACTGTTGACAACTTTATTTCAGTTTTAGGAGACATCAACAAGAATAACTAAGTAGTCAGCCACAAACCTTTTATCTATACCCAATGTTTGTATATAGGTATTTTGTAGAATAATTTATTAACAAAAATAAGTTTGTTAATAGTGAGATTATGAGGTTTATTAATGTTTGCCTTAAAATATGCAATTTATACAGTTAATTTTAATATCAGCTGCTTATTTTTTATTTTTAGCGCGTGTGGCGGGGGGAGGGGAGGGGGGCCTCATATTTGATTTTCGCCTAAGGCCTCAAAAAGTCTAGAGCCGCCTCTGGCCACCTTAACTTTGCTTTTCATTGATATCAGTTTAAAACAATGTTCCCACAAAAATAATATTCCATTTGTCTTACAACTTTGAATGTTTTCTAAATACAACCTCACAAGGTTATTCGCTAAAGTGAGAATTATTGGCAAAGTCAAGTGAATCCAAAGCAAATTACACATTTAAGGCCAATATAGCTGAAATGGAAAAAATATCTAAGTTCAACTATCTTAGCCTTAAATTTGAATTTCTGACAATTCTCACTTTATGTGTGTGGCCACGTGGGTGTGAATTCACAATGTTTAAATCCTCAGGAATAGAAGCTGCTATCAGAAGGCAGTTTAAAACGGAGATTCCTCTAAATTAACTGATTTAGATGATACAAATATAATTTTCATCTAGTCCTTTCTCATTTCAATACATATCCTTCACTGATCAGCCACAACCTTAAAAGCACCAGCCTAAAATTATGTAGGCCCCCTCGTGCTGCAAAATAGCTCTGATGGGTCGAGGCATGGATTCCACAAGACCTCTGAATGTGTTCTGTGATATCTGGCACCAAGGCATTAGCAGCAAATCCTTTAAGTCTTGCAAGTTCTGAGGTGGGGCCACCATGGATTGGATTTGATGTTCCAGCACATCCCTCAGATGCTCAATCAGATTGAGATGTGGTAGACGTGGTCTGCAACAATCTCTAAAGTAGGTGGTACAACCATATGAATGCCAATTCTGAGGTGGGAAAAAAGGAAGTGTTTACATTACAGCCTAGGGACACATTCAGTGGCCATTCCTCAAATGGAATGGCCGCTGTGACAGGGCCATCACTCCAGGGGGCCCGGCCACCTTCATATCTTCATGGTCGGTGCACAGCAGCCAGGCCTGGGGCCAGTGGTTGCTAGTGTACCAGCAGGATGGGAGTGCTGTGCTGTGCTGCTCCCCTCCTGCTCTGTGTGTACGGTGGTCAAGCAGTCTGACAGGAAGTGCTCACTGAGAGAGCATTTCCTGTCAGATGGGTACCACAGCAATGAGCAGGTACAGGAGGGAAGGGTTGAGAGACACATGCAGTCAACGGGGGAGGGAATGGGACACATGGATATGTTGAATATTTTTTGATATTTTAATATGCTGAAAATAAAATTTGAAAGTTTATCCAAAATTATAAAATAATTCGGAAAGCTTACTAAACGATATTAAATCGAGGCCAATATGTACATCTCACACATTTGTAGTGAGGCTTTAGGATAGATGACCTTCATGTACCTTAATGAATCAGAGGCTCTGTGCACCCTCTAACACAGTGACAACAGACAATGCAAGGACTTGTCACATTGCCAGTTGTTTGAGGAACTAGGACATTACTTCCATTGTACAAAGTGTTTCTGGTCAAGAACTTCCTATACAGAGCAAAGTGTGGTATTGTATAAAAATAGAAGGCAAAATGTACAAAATGTCTGGGAACTAATGAAAAACTACAGAAACTGCATATTGATGTTTGTGATGAGAAGCATAGGAGGAAAACAAGAATAGACAGCAGGGAAACATCTATTTTATAACAATGTGCTGTGACTAAAACTGATATGTGTGTCTCTGTTTCACGGAAGAACATGAATGTACGATATAGGTCTGTGTACATGTGTGCTACACTTAATAGTGTGCATGTGAAAATGAAATGACTCTTGGTGGCCAGCAGGCTGATCTTGCTAGCTATTGCTTAATTTCAAGTTCAGTCTGGCAGAGCATCTTGAGAGTTGTAGTTCTACACTATATTGAGGGCTACTTGTTGGTTACCACTGTATTAGCTTAAAATGACCAGTGACTGATTAACCCCAAGATTAGTTGAAATCCTTTGTAATCATGATATGTGTTTATATTAAAGGGACACTATAGTCACCTGAACAACTTTAGTTAATGAGGTTGTTCAGGTGAGAACTAAAGCTCCCTGCAGCCTTTCTCATGTAAACACTGTATTTTCTCAGAAAATACAGTGTTTACATTGAAAGCTAGGAACACCTCCAGTTGCAGTCACTCAGAGTGAACCAGAGGGACTTCGGAGTTGATGGAGGCATAATATGCCTCCATCCACTCAGATCTGCTGTCAGCAGAGCACAGGGCAGCACTGTGCACAGCATCCTGTGATTCAGTATCTCCTCCCTCTGCATGCAGACACTGAACTTTCCTCATATAGATTCATTGATTCAATTCATCTCTATGAGGAGATGCTGATTGGCCAGGGCTGTGTTTGAATCATGCTGGCTCTGCCCCTGATCTGCCTCTTTGTCAGTCTCAGCCAATCCTATGGGGAAGCACTGTGTTTGGATCAGGCTACCACATGTCAGCAGACTGTTTGTTTTTCTGAGTCTAACAGCATGCAGATTTACAGCTTCAGGCTTGAATACAGTAAGATTTTTACTATATTTATGGAGGCTTGAGGGGCCCAGGGGGGCTAGATGGTGGTGTTAACAGTATAGGGTCAGGAATACATGTTTGTGTTCCTGGCCCTATAGTGATCCTTTAAAGGGGCTTACCTACCATGTTATATCCGTGACTTCACTTTGTCATGTCAGCTAGGCTGTGCACATGAGACTGGCTGACTCACCCCATGGTCCACGTTCTAACCATCTTAGATGTTGGCAGTTTTGGCTGGGAACAAAAACAATATTCGGGGATGGACAACCAGCACATGTATTATTTAATAGCCGTGCTGTTAAAATTCTCAAATTGTAAACAAAGTGCACACACACAAATAACTTTTAAATTATTTAAACAGTTTAAATTTTTTTCAAGGCTATTTAAAGTCACCTGCCTTATACACAAAACATATAGATTTAGTCACATCGTATAGCCATACCGTGTCTAGTCTACCACTTTGTCAAAGTACTGCAAAATCGGAAGGCCCTATCCTGTATTTTAATTTTAACCTGGCATAAAAGCATGCCATTGACTTCATCCCTCCGGGAAGGATACAAGAACTATCAGAAGCTTACTTTATACAAACAATACATGTTTTCTACCAGGGCACTAGATTTTGCACTAACTGATGCACGTCATTATCTAGTTATCCCAAGATCTTGTCAATTATACAAAAAAAGGGAAGCAATAGAAACCTGCTTGAAGCTATAAAAGGAAAATCACATGATTAAAATAAAAGCAGAAGTCTCGATTGTTCCATTTTCGCATGTGATAAGTTGTAGCAACCTTTCCGTGACACTAAACGTTTGATGCAATTCGTCCTTTTATTAGCCTCTAATATACATGCTGCATCACGGTAAAATAAAAATGAGTTGACATTGTGGCATCTGAAATTAATTGTCATATGTGGCAAAACAAACTTTTATCAATATTTGCATGTATTAAGTTAATTATTAGTAGTCAAAAAGAAAACAGAGTGCAACACACAAAAGGCGCTAAACAGGAAGGTGCGTCCAACCTCACTGTGAAATCAATCACCTTATTCCACCATACAATCTTAGAACATAGAAAACATATAGTCGGTGGCGCACACTGAAAAAATACCAACTATACACAGTGAAATTGTGAGTATAACACGTATAGGATGGTATAAATACCCTTATGTATATTCTTTATCAGATAAAGCAATATAGTCACATTGCCATTTAAAGTCCTCTACAATCTGTAAAAGATTAATAGTATCTTTAAGATAAGGAGTACTGCTAGCCAATGGTTGTAACTGTAAGTCTACATACTCGGACAAGGAGGACAACAGAGAGTCTATTTCTGCCACAATAGGCCTAGCCGCAGGATTGGTAGGATTCTTGTCTTTGGTAGGATGTAGATTACCGGGATTTTAGGAGAGTAATTATTCAGACATTTATATTCCTGTTGGGTAAGCGTACTCTTATGTAGGCCTTCATCTAAAAAAAACTAACCAATATTTTCTTCCTTTCCATTTCTAGATTATTTCTCAACCAACAGTAGGTATTTGTATCTTTTACTTGGTTTAAAATTTTTAAAATATAAAAAAAACTTATCCATAATGACCACTCCACCTCCCTTGTCCGCGGGTTTTTAAAAGATCAGTTTGATGAGATAGGGTAAAAGAAGCAGGATGTAGAATCACAATTTAATCAGGTTTTAAAAAAAATAGGAAGGACCTTCTTGTATATAAAAAAGAAGAGAGAAGATTTCCAACGAGCAATTCACGTTTATCTCTAACTACAGCTCACAGAGTAATATTTTTAAAAAAGATTTTAACTAGGCATGGGCACATTTTAAGGCAAAACGATTAATTAAGTGATTTTTATAGGAGTAAAACCTAAGTTAGTTTTTAGAGGGGCAAGAAATTTGAAACAAATTTTAACTACGAGTTGTATTAGAAAGGATCCTATAAATAAAAATCTATTTTGGAAGGAGCTAAAAGGTTTTGTTTTTTTAATTGTGGCAATTGTATAGCGTGTGGGGAAACCACTATAAGGAACAAAAAAAGGTTAAATTTTTTTCTCATGTCACCAAAAAGGAGTATGATATCAAATCCTTCATATCATGTTTTTCTAAGAATATTATCTTTTAACCTGTGATTATGGGCTTCAGTGTGTGGGGAGGACTACTAGATGCCTGAAAACTAGAATAGGTGAACATATCAGGAACATTAGGAATAAAGTCAGCAATCATTCATGCACATTTTGCCCATGCCCACCATGGAGACCCTAAGCACTTTCACTTTATGGGGATCCAAGAGGTTAAAAAATCCTGGAGGGAGGGGACCATCTCAAGGATATTAATAAGACAGAAATGAAGTGGATATTTGAGTTGGAAACCTGATCACCTCTAGAATTGAATATAGATTTTGAGATGCTTAATTGTGTTTAATGGGGTATTACTTATACATATAGTGTATTTTTATTTAAACTTTGTACACCCATTTACATGTATTTATGTATCGGTGTAAGAAATATATATGGGTTTTATTATGTTAGGCTATACATGCATATATATATGTATTCATATAGAAACATTTACTTGTGTTTGTCCTTTTACCTTTCTCTTCCAAATGTTTTATGAACTTTGCCAATCTCCAAAATGGCCACCGGACTTCTTGTTTATTGTATGGACACTTTAATTGACTTTATGCATCCTGATTGAGGACAAGAATTGATATGATTTCAGAAGATGGTCCTGAAATAAGGCTGCAGTAGGATTTCCTGTGAGGGTGAGTCACCAGGAAGACTATTGAGGCTGATCTCGGTCATCAGAACGGACGTGATGTCATGTGCGTCACCGGAAGAAACTCATCATGTGACAGACGTCAGTGGGCTGAACTTTTATGCATGTTTTTTAAATAAATTGATTTGAATTTTCTCATATTCTCTCATATATGGTGGAGAACATATTCATTGGACTTTGTCTAATCTACGGTGATATACCTGAGCCAGTGTTTCACAAGCTCAGTAAAATGAGAGTGAGATATTTGCACATATCCTGCATCTGAATGTAGTTTTCCTGGTTAAATACTTTATTATTATTTGCACTTTATATATTGATCAAATTATATTACCCTATGTCAGCCAACATTTTTTACAGCTGTATCTGATAAAGAATATACATAAGGGTCTTTATACCATCCTAAACGTGTTATACTCACCATTTCACTGTGTTTAGTTGGTATTTTTTCACATTGTGCGACACCTACTATATGTTTTCTATGTTCTAATTATTAGTGGTGTTATTTTTTAAAGTCTATTTCCCGTTTCTCCCTGATATTATTTTATACCAATTTACCACAAAACCCAACATAATTAACTCATAAATTAATATTCCCATTAATTTGTAATGTCCTCATAGCTTATCAAAAACATAAATTGGACCTCTTGATATTCTGGTTGATATTTGGTTGATATTCTCAGTCAACCAAAAGGAATCCTATTCATTTGGCCTGTTAACTGGCAGTTTTCCAGATCTCAATAAAATATCTTATTGAACATTAGTAATAAGCAGGGCCGGACTGAGGAAAAAAATTCGGACATTTTTTAATCACAGCGGCCCACTGAGAGGGGGCGGGGCCAGAGAGGGTGTGTTTTGTCATCACCAATGACAAGCACGCCCCCTCTCAAAGTGAGCATGTTGGTTCAATGCTCTTCTAGGGCAGAGCTCTGCTGAAGAGCTCTAGCATGAGAAAAATGCCCTGTATTTGTTCTGCACAGGGCAAGCAATTTTAATAACATGTTTGCGCTGTGTTTGCTTGAAACATGTCTCTGGTGTTTCCATAAATGGGATACCAGGAGACATAAATGCCAGTAAAGAGTATTGTGCATGTGTTTGGAGTCTGCTTGTGGGATTGCGTGTCTATAGAGTGAGCTGATTGTGGTGTGGTATTGTGTAAATAGGTTGGTTTCTATCGTGTTGTACTTGTGGTGCAATGTAATGTATGTGTCTAGGTGCTGTAGAGAATGTGTGGATAGGGAGCATAGTATATATAGGGGATGTAGCAAGTGTGTGCATACGGGCTGTAATGTGTGTGTATATTGTACAGTGCTACAGTATTTTGCTGGTGCTATATAAATAATAAAATAATAATAATATATAGGTGATGTAGTGTGTGTAGGGGTTGTAGAAAGGTGCTGAGTGTGGTGATGGTGCTGTGTTTGTGTGTGTGTGAGGGTGTTGTGTGTGTGTGTGTGTGGTGATGGTGCGCGCGTGAGAGAGTGCTGTGTGTGTGGGGAGGGTGCTGTGTGTGTGTGTGTGGGTGCTGTGTGTGAGTGTGGTGTTTTTGAGTAAGTGTGCTGTGTGGGTGTGTGTGTGTGGTGAGGGTGCCGTGTGTGGGTATGTGTGTATAAGGGTGTTGTGTGTCTGTGTGAGAGAGAGAGAGTGTGTAGTGTGTGAATATGTTTGAAGGGATTGTGTGTTGGGGGAGACAGATGTCAATATATATGTATTTTTTTATTTTTTCTCGCGAGAGGGATCCGGCAGAGCTGCAAAATAGAGCTCCTGCGGGTCCTCTTCCGTTTTCCTTCCCCAGCCGGCAGCGCTTGTTAGTGATAGTGGGCTGTTGAGGGAGATCTTTCTGATATTCCTCTAAATAAACCTGAATGAGTACAGCGCTCATGCTGCACATGTATAAAAAATTTTTTTTTAAATATTCTAGAATGTATTTATTTTTATCAATCTAGTTTTTTATATGTATTAGTTTTGCCCCACAAACATGATACACCTAGACTTGCCATGATTTAACCAGCATGTTGATATTTTAACTACAACTCACAGAAATCCCTAAAAAGCACTGCTTGTGGGTAAGCTCAGCTGTGCTATAGAACGTTTACAGAATACTCCCACAAGAGTGCCCACACTGTCACGAACACACCCTACTTCAAGAGTGCGCGTGACGTAGTTGTGGTGGTGAAAGGGTTAAAGTTCACTATTTGTCTGCACTAGATGTGAAATAATGATGAAATCCCCCTTAACACAACCCACACTTAAGCATAATAATATAACTATTGCTATTTTAATGCTGCCACCACCAAGACAATTTATAAACGGGATGCCTTGGCCCCCCAGGTAACTTAATAATAAAAGCCCACCAAATATAACTTAGCACAGTATCTATGTAATTGCAAAATACTAATTAGTCTCTTCAGGTAACGTGATTCTTTACCAGACAAAGGCAGAACATAATAAAAATATTTATTAAGAGCAAAAAATAGTCACAGTGCATACAAAGAAATAGATGATAAACAAATTATTTACACCAACAACAGATAAAAACAAAAGGGATAAAATAACAGAAGTCCTAATCACTCAGCTTTTCAAAGTAAAACTTTTGCCCTAGGGTTCTCTGGTAAGAAAGATGGTGACTCACTTAGAATTAGATTCTGGCCCCTAAAGCAAGTACAAAAACACATTTCAGAATCATTAGACAAATACCCTGTGGATTACCAAGCCCCGCCCAGAGGTGTAGATAAGGTGTACCTATAGTAACTATAAGCGACCACCCCCTTATGTTTCAGACCAACATCAACCAAATGGAAACATTTAGTTGTATCTCCTCTTATGTAATTGACACACAAATAATAATTGCATCTATGAATTGGTTACCATTTCTCCATTCCATAGACATGTCACACTTCTTACTTGTGACCCAATATAGCGGACATCCCAATCCCTTCCTATATGGTTAAGTTATGCAAATCATGTTTGGGCTTGATTAGATGATTGTGCTGGTCACATTCCGAGTATACCAAAGATGAGGTTTAATTATTATTCTGTAGGTAAATATTTTTATATTATTAATATGCTTCTTTCTTTTGGATATGATACTGGAAAACAAGGCTTGTTTTTTTTAATCTTTTCTTGAAAACTAATGATCATTAACATATCAAAGAAATCCACTCATCAATGAAAAGATAGATGCCATATGGCTAAAGTCAGCTAGTTTACATTGGAGATAGACTTCCAGGCCACTTATGTGTGACTTCTCACACCTTACAGAGCTTTTGATTAATCAAAGGATCAATGCATATGATAAACCATTAGCTCCCTTTCACATTCCTATGCAATTCACACTACCCCTTCTGTCATCTGATCTTTACCAAGTGGTTAATTCATATATGCACTACACAAATTACATTAATATTCTATTGTGCAACAATTAATTATTCACCCCTGGCGTTACACACACAGGGGTTAAACTGTTTTGGTATGGTTTAACACAGAAGTCGTGGCTCCAGCGTCTGAAACCACTGTCACCCCCAGCTTCCTTCCATTGGGTTAGTGTGGGCCCCCAGCATCCAGGGTAAGGCAAGTATTGCACCCCCTAACCTTTGGTTGGTTAGCACTCCACAAGCCCCTTAGCGAGTACCGAGGTAGCCTTGCTCCTCATTCCCTACCCGCCTTTTCTCCATGATGTGTGACAATGATAGTTGCATTACGGATTTTTTTAAATCAAGTCTATACACATTACTGTAGGCATGGGGTGGATTTTAAAAATCACACAATGCAACGATCAGTGTCACACACATCATGGAGACATGGCGGGAAGGGAAGGAGGAGCGAGGCTATCTAAGCGCCCGTTACTGGCGTACCGTTATGATAACATTTAATAGGTATTTACATAATGCCTATTAATAGCGTGATTTCCATTTTGAAGATATCGACGGTATCTTCAAATGGGAAAGCACGCTAATAACAGGCATTATATAATGCACAGAAAATAATTACATAAGCACAGTATGGATGTAATTTGAAAGTAAAATACAGTCAAATTTTACGTGGCAATGTTTATTTGCCACGTCAAGTTGAAAAACTGTGTAGAATGTTCGAACATTGGGAGATTCTCTGTGTGAGGGGAAAGGCGCGCTATTTATTATTGATTATTACTACTTTTTTTTTTTTTTGCTCCCCTAAGTATTGTGCACCAGTAACAACCACCCCTGTGGGCCTCCTCATGCTACACCGCTGCTCAGTTCTACAGAGAGCTGATACTTTCAGCCTATCACAGGCCTCCTAATGAGAGAAAAAGCAAATAATTGTTATGGGGATCAGATTGTTTCTATAACTGGGATTCGTAACTGGAAAAGTATATATTACTTTTTAAGGAACACTCCAAACATTATAACCACTACAGCTTAACCCCTTAACACCGCAGCCAAATGTACAAGTTGTGAACGAAACAAAACGTAAACAAAACCTGGCATTTGCGCTATATGTCTGTCCAACCGTAATTCACCTCTTTCATATTAAATGCACCCCCCCTTATTATATATCATTTTATTCAGGGGAAACAGGGCTTTCATTTAATATCAAATATTTAGCTATGAAACATAATTTAATATGAAAAAAATGGGAGAAAATAAGATTGTTTTTGATTTTTTTCGTTCTTCATGACATTTTAACTGTCAATGTCATAATACTGTTTGCTTTTACTGCAATAAAATACACATATTTGTATTCAGCAAAGTCTCACGTGTAAAACAGTACCCCCTATGTACAGGTTTTATGGTGTTTTGGGAAGTTACAGGGTCAAATATAGCGTGTTACATTTGAAATTGAAATTCGCCAGATTGGTTACGTTGCCTTTGAGACTGTATAGTAGCCCAGGAAATAAATTTACACCCATAATGGCATACCATTTGCAATAGTAGACGACCCAAGGTATTGCAAATAAGCGATGTCCAGTCTTTTTTAGTAGCCATTTGGTCACAAACACTGGCCAAAGTTAGCGTTTGTATTTGTTTGTGTGTGAAAAATGCAAAAAACGCCAATTTTGGCCAGTGTTTGTGACTAAGTGGCTACTAAAAAAGACTGGACATACCCCATTTGCAATACCTTTGGTTGTCTACTATTGCAAATGGTATGCCATCATAGGGGTAATTTTCATTCTTGGGCTACCATAGAGTCATAAAGGCAACGTAAGCAATCTGGCGAATTTTAATGTGAAAAAAATTAAACACAAGCCTTATATTTGACGCTGTAATTTTTGAAAACACCATAAAACCTGTACATGAGGGGTACTGTTGTACTCAGGAGACTTCGCTGAACACAAATATTTGTGTTTCAAAACAGTAAAAAGTATTGCAGCAATAATATCGTCCCTATAAGTGCTGTTTGTGCGTGAAAAATGCAAAAAACTTCACTTTTACTGGCGATATCATGGTTGTAATACATTTTACTGTTTTGAAACACTAATATTTGTGTTCAGCGAAGTCTCCCGAGTAAAACAGTACCCCCCATGTACAGGTTTTATGGTGTCTTGGAAAGTTATAGGGTTAAATATAGTGCTAGCAAATTAAATTCCCTATACTTTCGGCATGGGTGGTCAGGCAGGTCCCGCTAATTGTAATTAATTAGGATACCTAATTATGTAAAATTATTACATAAATATATGTGTAGAATTAATATATGTATATATATACATATGTGTATATATATATATTTTTTTTAATATTTTCATTTATATATAGGTATATATATAGTGATATATACGTATATATTTATGTATATAGATATATATATTATTTCGTTATAAGTGTATTTTGATATAAATATATATATATTAATATCAGAATACAGTTAGAACGAAATAAAACACATCTATATATTTTTTAATATTTTATTTTTAATTCTTTTTTTATTTAATTTTTTTACGTATTTACATATTAATTTTTTTATATTATTTATAAATATATATATAACAATAATTATATATATATTTAATCAGTATCAGTCTACGTGTAATTTGATATTAATATATATATATAATTATATATATATTAATATTAAAATACACCTAGACGGTGTATGTGTATGTGTGTATATGTGTATATATATATACTTAGATCATATATATATAATATATATATATGATCTAAGTATATAATTTATTTATTTTTACACTGTTTTAAAACATTTTTATTTGATTTTCAGCCAGCAGGGGGACCAACTGTCATTACAGTTGGTCCCCCTGCTGGCAATGCAGCAGGCAGCTATACCGGCCATGTGATTGTGAGGTCCTCGCAAGGACCTCACTCTCACATGGCCGGGAGGGCTCCTGGAGGGCAGACGTGCCGCGGGGGGCTCCCTGGGAGTCCCCCGAACCGCAATCGCCGGCAGCGACCGGGTAAGTTACTAAAAACCGGCGGCGTTTAGAGCCGCTTTTAAAAGGACGTAATAGTACGCCCTCCGGTCTTAAGGGGTTAATGTAGTGGTTATGGTGACAACAGAGCCCTGAACCACCTCTCCCATTTAAGTAGTCAAACTGTTTTTTGATGGTTTGACTTCATACCTCAGGGCTCGGGTCCTGCAGGAACGCATGGGAACGGCGTTCCTGCACTTTTTCCAAAGCAGGAACGCCGTTCCCGTTCCCAGTCCTGCAGGACCTGCCCTGCTACCTGCACACAGGGCCCATCACACGCTGTGTTCCCTCTCCAGCTCTAACTCGCGGGGGGCGGGAATCTTGGGTGAGTTCCCACACTTTTTTCCCCAGGACTTGACCCCTGTCATACCTGGAGTCTGCTACGCAGTGCTCACTACCGCAAATAATAATTGTAGACAGCAGGAACCTACGTTAGCTCTACTGAGCTAAGCTCTGCTTAGGTTTTTGTCTTAAAGTGATCAGCTAATCTTCTCAGCTAATGCAAGTTCCTGCTTCTGAACATCCGGCTCTCTACCTTTAGTAGTGGAAATGTTGAGAGCTGCCTCATAAACCCCATTTATGAATTCAAACTGTTCTTCAAAGAGGTGCGCCACGTCATTCCTGGCAACATAACCACTGCAGTGGACTGTATTGGTCGTGGTGTTTTGAGTATGCCTTTAAGCAAAATTATAAATCATTTCCAACCTGGAGTGTCCCTTCATGTCAAGCAAATTATTAGACTTGCTTAGTTCCTTATTTTGTGTGTGTGGTCATTGCTACATTTGTGTTTTTTGTATTGCATGAAAAGTAAAACATAGAAAAGTAGAAGTTCAAAACCACAGAAAATTATATATCATGATGTAAAACCCTTTTACTACTTAGGCAAATGTGACACAAATTACAATAAACTGTTATATATATTTTTTATCTAAGTAATTACAAAATATAAATACCGTATATACTCAAGTAGAAGCCGACTTTTTCAGCACATTTTTTATGCTGAAAAAGCCCCCCTCGGCTTATACTCGAGTGAGGGTGGTGAGATCGGGTGAAGATGGCGCCGGGCGGATGGAAATCCTAATGACAGTCTCCAGACAGTCTTCTATCTGTACCATGGTAGGTGCCTAAACTGCCGGGCCGGGGCTGGCTGTGTACTCCATTTGCACCGTGCTGCACTCTGGGGACACGGACAGCTTCCGGGCAGGGCGCTCTGACTGCGGCTGCTCTGTGCAGGAAAGGCTGGGGATGCACTGCGGCCTGTTTACCGGGTGGGAGAACCTGCTGCACAGCCAGAGACCACGGCCAAGGGGTGTATCTGCTACCTATTATCAACGTGCTGTGTAAAATATATTTGGTTCCACCATACTTTAGCACAATGCCAACTATCCTACTGTCCCAGGTGTGTCCTCTGGTGGATATGTAAAACAAGATACACCTAGACAAAACAAAGGCAGAGAACACTCATAGGGCAACACCGTTTAGTGTATATGTCCCTACTATGAATATTATACACTCACAAAATAAAGGAGTATTTCAAGCCCATCAGATGGCTTTAAATCCTGGAGTATGATTCCTCAGGAGTACATGCAGAAAAGAAGAACTGAACATAGTGTGAAATCTTAATTATATAAAAAGTCACATTTAATGGAAAAACTTACAGAAATTCAGAAGTAAAAATGCTCATCAAAGATGGTAAATGGAAGAAGCAGGTTACAGAATGTATGAAGCAGCTCTACGCGTTTCGTCTAAATATTAGACTTCATCAGGAGAAATAGCAGTCAAGTATATAAAACAATAATAAAATACAAATGCATCAATAAAAGTCCAGTGTCTTTGATTCTTCTTATATAGGTCCTCTGTTCAATTCCGCGCCCGAAATTTGCCAATCTGTGAGTCCCATAGCAGCTGTTGTGCATCTTTTCAAAATTCAAGTCCGTCTTTGGACTTCCGCGTTGTCACTGTGGAACGCACGTGCGTTCCACCTACCCGGAAGAGATCCTCCCTTTTCGACGCGTTCCCAAATACGTCATCTTTCCGCGGCTGGAACGCACGTGCGTTCCACCTCGGCCGTAGCCGAGAGATGTAAATACCAATGGGGGAAAAGGAAAATGTGTATCAGTTCACATAAAGCCAAATAATTAACATAAATCAACACAAATCAGAAGCATGAATGGATGCCCCCTTCATTAGTTCAGACATTCAAAATCCAAAGATATGCTTAGTAGGATTGTTTGATGGAATTTACATCCAATCTAAATGATGAAATGAAGAATAAAGAATACATAAAGAGTTAATGGGGATATTCAAAGAGAGGGATACTGGAATGTACAAACCTTAATAATAAAAATTAATAATAAAAATTAAAAATAAAAAATAAAATAAAAATAAAAATACTAATAAAAGTACCAAAAAATGAAAAAGATATAAGAATAAAAATAAAAGTAAAAATAAAAATGAAAAATAAAAATAAAAATAAAAATTGATGAATAATATAGTGATTAAAGGAAACAAATTAAATCAAAATCCACATTCAACCCATGTGTCCTCTGGTGGCCCACTTCTGGGGAATGCAAGGACACATTTGCAGAGGTTGCGTGAATTGCTGTGGAAGGTTAATTTTCTCCTCTTGCATTAGGGTAGCTTCTTGCCATCAACAAGAAAGGAAAAATGATGATAAATATTGTGGGCTATTTAATTAGACTTAAATTCCAATAAAATGGAGCCCTAGATGTGTTCAATGGGTACTTGGCACCAACACCATGATTAAGGATTTCTTAGAAGAATGCCAGAAAAAAACTGGTGATTTAGCCCAGTTTGACCAGTTATCAGCAAGGGACTGGCAGCAATATGCATAATCGAAGAGAAGAGTCAGCATATTATGTGTGCAAGTGAATACATATGACATGGAAAGCACAAAGGAAACACTGTATCCATGTATGTATGTATGTATTTCTGTGTATCCATGTATTTACCAGTAGCTGCTGCATTTCCCACCCTAGGCTTATACTCGAGTCAAAACCCCATTTTTTTGTGGTAAAATTAGGTGCCTCGGCTTATATTCGGGTTGGCTTATACTCGAGTATATACAGTATATTTTATTTGTGTTAATGAACAAGAGAAATCTTAAAAATCATTTACACAAAAATGTATTTACAAAAAACATCATGATGATTGAAGTAATATGTAACATTGTGCCATGTTCCTGCCATTTTATTCACATTTCCCTACTTATGCCATAATACTCTCAATACTCATATATACTCTATATGACCTCGCAACCAATTGTGATGCGAGATTAAAAAAAAAAATCTGGAGGTGGAAAAAACATTTCAGATCTTTTGATTCCCATTTATTTTGTCAAAGTGACTGAAACCAGCCTGACAGACCTATGTCTTTACATACATAGATCAGTTCCCACAATCAGTGTTAATGATCGGTTGTTCTATGCGAGTTGGGAGATCTATCCATATCCCTAGGAGTTGTTTTTTGTCTTCTTAAATGGTATCCACAGGGCTCCGCTCTCCAAATCTTCTACTAATGCTGGAAAGCAAGAGGTTCCTAAGCAGGAATTGCAATGCTGGGCTTAACTCATTGGCTGAGAGCAAACAGTTGACACTCTCAGCCAGTGGGCTATGTGCACCATTGAAGAGCTTACCCCTAGAAACCTACTGGAAGGTCCTGCTTAGGAACTTATGGCTCTCCAGTGTTAGTGTTGTAGGCTATGTGGAGAGGTGCATGGTTTAAAAAAACAAAATCTAACAGCAAGTTATTCTCGAACACTGGCTTACCCTTGTGTTGGAGGGCGAGGGGCTAAGGCAGGCAAACTGGCAATTACTTTCCTGTGTTCTGTTTAATTTAGTTTGGTCTTTCAATTCATGCTTTGATAACGGAGCACTTATATCTCAGACCTCCTTTGGTGTACCTTCTCCTGGTTAAACTATTGTATGTGAGAAAACCACAAAATAGTGAATGTAACTGACTGAATAACAGCTTAAAAGCCGTCTTGATGGTTGGAAAATGATAATGTCACTCGTGCCATATTCTTGTATCATGCTTTCACAATAAAAATGGTTTTGGAAAAAACCTAGCAGTTCTAAAATGGTTTGATTCCTTACAATTGGGGAGGACCGCTAGAGCACTCCTGACACCATAACCACAACAGAGTACTGGAGTGCTTGGATTGTTCCTTTAAATGAAGGTTATTGTTTGCAATGTATCTTTCAATGTCTGAGAAATCATTGAGCTGTTATAAATTGTATTTAATGGCATTTAATTCAATGGCAATGGACCAGTAGAGAGTTAACAGTCCATAATAACGCTGCAACAGTCTTGGTTGAAACAGATGTTTTATTCTCACATGGGTATGTATTTCAAAAGACTCTTGTGGGGGTCATCCCATTGCCAGAGTTGATAAATGTGTAACCTGCATCCCCCCACGCCACGCTAGCCCACCTTCTATTTTGGCACTTCTAAAATAATTTTAAAAGTAAATACTGTAGACAAATTAAATGGATGTTATGAAGATACATTCTATAGTGAAAAGATAAGTCTGTGTGCATTTATGATTACTTATCTTTGTATTTATTGTGATAACCTTTAGAGTTCAGTTTCAGTTTGCTAACCTGTATATTATACCTTCAACACAGTCTCACTGGAGATCAATCACATCAAAGGAGTTTTATCTACAAACATAAATGTTCTGTTTGGCCTTTGTTCTAATTTAGAATACATTATCAATGCCCTGAGCTTCAAAGAGATGTCCTACACCTGGAGATTAAAAATTAGCGTTAAAGAACTCATTCCCCCCTGATTCTGAATATACGTAACATAGACATAAGCACAGAGTATTGTAATTAATATTATTATTGGTATTTGTATAGCGCCAGCTTATTCCGCAGCGCTTTACTATTACAGGGGAATTTACAAAATGAGACAATAACAAAATGTAACAGGAACAATAGGTAGTTGAGGACCCTGCTGAAACGAGCTTACAGTCTAGAGGAGTTGCTTTTCATAATCACTTCATGTCCTCAATTAATTAATTTGTGTAAGATTTGATTTGTTTAATTCTAGTGGAGTAATACAATATATCTTGTACCCTTTTCTGTATGATATTCACATAACTATGGATTGTCAGAAACTCACCAGAATCATCATCACTCCATCTCAATGGACTAGTTATAGCGAGTCTACTGGTGCCATCTTGCTTTCTAGTGTTAACGGGTTTTAGAATAGTTTAACACAGAAAGTGTGCCCATGTGGCTGTTTGCTGCCTCTCCTCCTGTGCTTGGGCTAAAAAGGAAGCTCGAGTAGCACCAGAGAGATTGTGGACACTCTCAGCGTATTACTGGCTAGCGTTTGCAAGTAAGTATATATACCTTTAGCCCTAATGGACAGGGCAGAGAGGCTTAGAGCGACTCTCCCAGCCTGTCACTGCCACCATTTTCCTGCTTGAACTAATGCTACCACAAGCAATGGAGGAGGGACAGTTAACCAGCATCGAGGGAAACTTCTTTTGTGCTAAACTATTCAAAAATGGTTAAAAAAAAAACTATTCAAAAAAGATAAGATGGCAACAGAGACTCCAGGCACCATCACCACTTTATTGACATGAAGTGTTTCTGGTGCTTAAAATGTTTCTTTAATTGTAGGCCAACCTGGAATAATTCTCCAAGTCCTCAACGTCTCTGGCTTAGCAATTTCACCAGCCAATGTGCAAACATCTAGTGAACTAGATTAGCTTATTGTATTCAGTTGTGTATATACACATATTGGTGTATTATATTAACTTTTTCCACCTTTAAATATGCAGGGGTTCGGCCACTACGCTTAGTTATTATATATGTGAACACGTTTTTCACATTTCCATACAATTGTTTCACATTTTGTTTAGGCACGGCTAATATGACATTCAGTGGGCCGTCCCCTCAGATCTTCATGATCTGCAGCTTTCTTAATATATTGTCCCTACTATTCCTGTACTTCCACGGCAATCGGGGCGATCACTACTTTGTGTACTTCGTCACTAGGCAACCACGGCAGACCTACATAGCTACACACACCACATGTCCCGTTTGTGCGCGTCCGGGTTTGGACAGGGATCAGGCTGCACACACACAGGATTGGTAAATTACATTTTCCACTTCATCTATTTAACAGCACTGATTACACTGCTAAAATTGATCTTGAAAAAGACCCTCAAGGGGTCAAAATATCAATTGGGACAGGCAGGATTTGTTGATAATAAAAGCACCTTAGAAAGACCTCATAGTGCACCTCTTTCTTCATTGGATCATATATATATATATATATATATATATATATATATATATCATATCATTTATCTATCATTTTGTCTGACCCTGAGAAAAGTCCCGAGCGGGGACTGAAACGTTGGTCACAGATTTTAATATGATTTAATAAAACTTTTGGATTTTAAAAAGACCGGTGAGCAGCTACTATTTGGCATTTCTTTATATATATATATATATATATATATATATATATATATATATATATATAATATATATAATATATAATATATATATATATTATATATAATATTTCCTGGCCATATCCATGGCAGCACAACAATGGGTAGCTCCTCCCCTATCCCTAATTAGACAGGAACTAATTAAAATTAAGGGTACAAATATCCCCTCCTACCTCCTCCTCCCTCAGTCTTTTTGTTCCTGTCCTATCCCTATAGGACCAACCTAGTCTATTCAGGACTATAATCAGTTTTCTTTTTGGCTTACCTGAGGGTCTTTACCTTCTATCCCCAAGGGAGTTCAGCCTCTCTTCCTTGGGAAGCTTCAGTATCCGGCCCTGTGCAAAGGTGTCCCCCTGAAGACACCCCCTTAGTGACCGGGGGTTGACTTGCTGTGACCCTAGGGGTAGCAAGAGAAAATAATGCCAATTAATCTTATTCCCTGCAGTGACCAAGAGGTAGCAGGAAGTGGCAAGAAGACTTCATCCTGAAGGATCCATATCTTTCTCCATATTGACAGCCCACATGTATGTATACAGACAAATACTTTTTCATTACAATGTATTTAGTATACTTGTATATGTGGGTTTCCCCTCCTGCCTTAGAATGATTGTTACATACTTTTTAGGAATCCGTCCGTTTCGGCGTCCTGTAGTTTCTTTTGCGCATGTGTGTTCGACTCGCGCGTGCTCGCTGATTTAGTTTACGTGCACGCCGAGTTCGCGCATGCGCCCGGTATTACCATCCATTACAGCGGGCCTGGCTTCCGGGTTTTTGCCGCGCATGCGCACGTGAAACCTTGCGGATCTCCCCGTTCGGAGCATGCGCGGATAGGCAGTGACGTCACGGGTGACGTCATAGGCCTATTTAAGCGCCAAATTCGATTGTTATCTTTGCCTGGTTAATTTATTGGGTCTCATAAGGTTTCTTCTTTTCGGAATTGCAAGTTTGACAAGTTCTAACGAATTCCGGTTCCTCTTAAGGTAGGCTTTACATCTTAAAGGTGTATGCTCATTTTATTTATTTTTATTCTTTTTCCGCATTAATGATCAATCCTTTTGCCTAGATATTTTCAAATAATACCAATATGGAGAAAGAGAAAAGGAAATCAATATCTTCGGATTCTGACTCTTCTGGATATAAAAATAGGTCACACTCTAAGAGTTTTAGGTAAGCCATGTCTATTTCATTCCTATATTATAGGTGTAACAATTAAAACTAAAAGAGAGCTAATATGTGATATTTTCCCTATCATGATAGTTCTACGGGAAAGAAAATGATGAGACCATCCAAGGGAAAGTCTCCAAAAAGGAATCAATGCGAAGCCTGTAATAACAAGCCGTTGGAAGGCAAACGATTATGCGGAGAATGTTTATCGGAAGCAGCCGGAACATCTAATCCTCCATCTGAAATTAAGCAATTCATTAAACAAGCGGTGGCTCAGGGCATTAAAGAAGCAGGTATGAGAACCAAGAGACCCCGGTTACATGACCCTTCTGACTACCAACAAAACATCTCATCAGACGAATCCATAGATATGGAGTCATATCAGGGAAGTTTCTTATCTTCAGAGGAAGAAGAAACTCAAGCTCCCACTGATTTTCTTGAGCCAGCGCAAGTAGATCATCTTATCTACAAAGTCCGCAAATCTTTGAGTTTGAAAGTGACAGCCTCGGAACAGTCGACTTCCAATCGTTATTTCTCAGACTTGAGAAAAAAGAGAGCAACCTTTCCTGTGCATGACACTATTAAAGAATTGATTAAGGACGAATGGTCCAATACTGATAAAAAGCTTTCAGCACAAGGCAGAATCTCTCGCCTCTATCCTTTCGACAAGTCTGATTCATGCAATTGGGATAACGCCCCTAAAGTGGATGCTGCGGTTGTTAGGCTGGCAAAACATACCACATTACCAGTCGATGATGCGGGCTCATTTAGGCACCCAATGGATAAGAAGATGGACTTGCACCTGTCAAAAGCGTATGTAGCAGCGGGTACTGGCTTTCATCCTGCAGTAGCCCTTACGTCAGTATCCAGGGCTTTGAAAATATGGATTGAAAATTTAGAAGAAGATATCAGAGATGGGAGAAGCAGATCTTCTCTTTTGGAAAAGCTGAATGATATTAAACTGGCTGTCGACTTTACCTCGGAGTCCTCGGTAGATATGGTGAAAGCATTAGCAAGAAACATGGCTCTCTCAGTCTCAGCCAGAAGAGCTTTGTGGCTTAGATCTTGGTCCGCAGACTCATCATCGAAGTCTAGCCTATGTGCCCTTCCTTTTTTTGGAGAAATGCTGTTTGGTAAAAATCTAGACGATTGTATCAAAAGAGCTGCAGAGGGGAAACGTGCTTTTCTCCCACAAGACCGGAAAACCCGTGGATCCTTTCGAGCCAGAAGGTACTCAGAATATCCCTCCTTTCGAGATACCAGATCATATAAACCTGGAAGGGAATATGGAAGATCTATTCCTTGGAGAGGAGGTCATTCTTCCAGCAGAGGAGGTAGATCCAGGGGTTCTTCTTTCCACAAGAAGCCTTTATGACAAAGACAAGGGCCAATCTGGGGGGTAGGTGCCCGTCTACTACTATTCCGAGAGAGATGGATACATTCAGTTCAAGACAGATGGGTATTGGATATAATACAAAGAGGCTATCTTCTAGAGTTTGCCAGATTACCACCACCTCACTCTTTCCAAAGGACAAATTGGCCAGGAAATATAGAAAAAAGAACCACTCTAAAAAAATTTATATCGTCCCTTCAAGAGGATGGAATTATTGTCCGAGTCCCACGGGATCAGCAGACACAGGGGTTTTACTCCCATATCTTTCTCACCAAAAAATCCACAGGAGGTTGGAGGCCAATTCTCGACCTAAGCAGGTTAAACAAGTTCTTGGACATAAGGAGGTTCAAAATGGAATCCCTTCAATCCATTGTAAAAGCTGTTTTCCCAGGTCAGTGGCTCATGTCGATAGACCTGGCAGATGCGTACTTCCATATTCCCATCGCATTCCAGCATCAAAAATTCCTCAGGTTCGCAGTGGAAGGAGGTCACTTTCAATTCCGTGCTCTCCCTTTTGGTCTAAGCACTGCTCCACGTACTTTCACAAAGGTTCTGGTGGTTCTAATTGCAGAACTCAGGAAAAGGGGTATAGCAATATATCATTACCTGGACGATATATTGATTCTGGCAGAAAACAGAGATGTTCTAAACGAACACGGCCTTTTTTGTTTGCAGTTTCTTCAGCAGCACGGTTGGAAGATCAACATCTCCAAAAGCAATCTGACCCCATCTCAGAGTATGATATACCTAGGAGCTTCATTCGACACGGCAATAGGTTTAATTCAACTGTCCCCAGAAAGAGGTATGAAAATTCTAAGAAAGAGCAAAGACATGTCGGCATACAGTGTTTCCTCAGCAGAGAAAGCTATGAGTCTCCTGGGATCAATGTCTTCCACCATAGGACTAACGAGGTGGGCCCAATGGAGGATGAGGCCTTTTCAAAGAAATTTCCTTTATCAATTCAAAGGGGGGAATCTGTCTCAGCCTATAAGTATCCCTCCTCACGTGCAGAGGTCCTTGAAATGGTGGACACAGAAGAAATCTATCTTCAAAGGTTTTCCCCTAGGAAACATCCCATGGACCATTATAACCACAGACGCCAGCCAATGGGGTTGGGGAGCCCACCTTCAGGACAATTATGTCCAAGGGAGGTGGTCCTTTTTGACTGTCAACACTCCTTCGAATGTCCTAGAGCTACTGGCAGTTTTCAAGGCCCTGAAACACTTCCAACATCTGCTACTTCACCATTGGGTCAAAATCAGAACAGACAATGCCACGGTAGTGGCATATATAAACCATCAAGGAGGGACAAGGAGTTGCAGAATGATGAGGATTATGAAACCACTGATGTCCTGGGCACAAGTGAATTTGGAGGGCATCTCTGCAGTACATCTCCCGGGCATACAGAATTCGGTGGCAGATTTCCTCAGCAGGGTGAGACTAGACCCGGGGGAGTGGAGCCTATCTACCGAAGTATTCCAACAGATTGTACGGAAATGGGGCCTTCCACTGATAGATCTGATGGCTACAAGCAGCAACAGAAAGGTCAAGAACTTCTTCTCGAGAGTTCCAGATCCCCAAGCAATCGGAAGAGATGCACTAACATGCATTTGGGAATTCGACCTAGCCTATGCCTTCCCCCCGAAGCCTCTAATTTTTCCGCTACTGAGGAGATTACGTCAAGAGAAGGGATCATTGATTCTGATAGCACCTTTTTGGCCACGCAGACCTTGGTTTCCTCTACTTCTAAGTCTGTGCAAAAAAGACCCATGGAGCCTTCCAGCTGTTCCGTTTCTGCTACAACAGGGCCCAATTCTTCATCCAAACCCAGCATCCCTTCTTCTGATGGCTTGGTACTTGAAAGGGAAGGGTTGAAGAATAAAGGGTTTTCAAGAGCAGTAATCGAGACCCTTTTACAAGCGAGGAAGAAATCCACTTCATCAACTTATTACAGAATCTGGGATGTATTCTCTTCATGGGCCAGCTCAAGGTCTTTGGATATTCTAAATCCTTCAACCAATGATATATTAGAATTCCTGCAATCTGGTTTAGAGAAGGGATTGAGTTATAATACCTTGAAGGTCCATGTTTCAGCCCTCTCGGCTTTGACTAATCATAGATGGGCATTGGACTCTGACATAGCGAGATTTATAACTGCAGTCATGAAGATTAAGCCTCCCATTAAGTCTATTACTCCCCCATGGGATCTGCCTCTGGTCCTTAAGGCTCTTAAATCTGTTCCTTTTGAACCCTTGGAATCTATTACCTGTCATCTTCTCACTATCAAAACAGTTCTCTTGGTGGCTCTAGCCTCTGGTAGAAGAGTGTCGGATCTTCAGGCTCTTTCGGCGGAAGAACCTTTTATAATATTTCATAAAGACAGGGTCATCCTAAGAACTGTCCCAGAATTCCGTCCTAAGGTTACTTCGGAGTTCCATATGAATGAAGAGATAGTGCTTCCAGCTTTGTGCTCTAATGAGACGAATGACGGAGAAGACGCCGATTTGTTGAATATCGACTTAGTGAGATGTCTCAGGATTTATGTTCAGAGATCCTCAGAATGGCGTATTTCCAAAAGACTTTTTGTTATTCCCAACGGCTCTAGAAAGGGTTTGCAAGCTTCGAAAGACTCTATCAGTAGATGGATTGTTTCTGCCATAATCCAGTCATATAACGCGTCTAATACGAGAATTCCTGAAGGTTTAAAAGCGCACTCTACGCGTTCTCTCTCCTCTTCCTGGGCAGCTGCTGCTAAAGTTTCTACTGAACTGATTTGTAAAGCTGCCACTTGGTCATCTTCTAACACTTTTATCAGACATTATTGTTTAGACGTCAGGGCTGGTAAATATGATGCATTTGGCAGATCTGTTCTCTCTGCAGCAAATAATTAATTAACCTCTTATATTGTTCATCACGTGTGAATTTTTGGTGATAATACACTTGCATTATATAATATTTTGTCTGAGTTTTTATTTCCCTCCCTTGGTTTTAAGCTTGGGTATTACCCATTGTTGTGCTGCCATGGATATGGCCAGGAAAGAGTAAAATTTACTCATACTTACCGTAATTTTCTTTTCCTGGTCATAGGCCATGGCAGCACATAGATCCCACCCGGGAATATTGCTGTTAACGAGACTGAGGGAGGAGGAGGTAGGAGGGGATATTTGTACCCTTAATTTTAATTAGTTCCTGTCTAATTAGGGATAGGGGAGGAGCTACCCATTGTTGTGCTGCCATGGCCTATGACCAGGAAAAGAAAATTACGGTAAGTATGAGTAAATTTTACTCTATATATATAATATATATAATATATATATATAATATATATATAATATATATATAATATATATAATATATATATATATATATAATATATATATATAATTAATATATATATAATATATATAATATATATATATATATATAATATAATATATAATATAATATATAATATATAATATATATATATATATATATATAAAGGATTTCCTGTTCTGATTGTGTTTAACTAGGAACTCTCCCTTCAGCAGTTATAGTTCCTCAAATGAACTGTTGCCCCCAAGACAGACTTGCTGTCTTACTGACTAAATACTGATCAGCTGAGACATGACTATGCTGTCAGCATGTGTTCCTACACTAAGAACAACATCTATTTCATAGGAAGTAATTGAAAACTAACATATAATTATACAGTTCCTGTTTAAATGCATTATGGTTATAATTGCACTTCAATTTAAAACACCATGTATCCATAAAACAAACTTTCTTTTTACGCTCAAGTGGCACTTACATTATACCATTAGACAGTTTGCAGGGTTTAAAGAGTCCAAGAACAGAACATTGAGTTAACAGATGATCTAACGCTGTCAACCAATCAAAATATGTGTGCGAATGTACAGCAACCAGCTTTTGACATCATTTGTCACAAAAATAGGATGCTTATTATTATTATTGGTATTTATATAGCGCTAACTAATTCCGCCGCGCTTTACAATATTATAAAAGGGGAGGAAATTTACATTAAATGAGATAATTACACAGTGACACAGGAACAATAGGTAGATGAGGACCCTGCTCAAACGAGCTTACAGTCTAGAGGAGGTGGGGTACAGATACACAACAGGGCAGCAAGCATGACAGCCACCAAACAAGGTGGAAAAGTAGCAGTACTGGAGGTCAGAGTGGAGTATGGCTCTTTAGGAAAGCGAGATACAGATTTGAATAAGTATAGATAAGTTACTCTGGGAATCCATAAGCATGTCTGAACAGATGTGTTTTGAGGGACTTCTTGAACAAATATTGACTAGGGGAGAGTCTGAATGGGGGTAGGCAGGATGTTCCAAAAGAAGGGAACACCCCACAAAAAGTCCTTCAAGTTAGCTGTAAGTGTGTGAGCAGCAGGCAGAAGAAGGGCAACGGCAGAACGGAGAGACCGAGAAGGGGCATACCTATGAATCAGTAAAGAAATGTAAGAGGGGTTAGAGTTGGTTAGAGCTTCATAGGTAAGGGTTAGTATTTTGAATTGACACCTATAGGATACAGGAAGCCAGTGTAAGGATCGACAGAGGGGGGAGGTATGGAAGGAGCGACGGATGAGAAAGATCAGCCTGGCGGCAGCATTCATTACCGATTGTAGCGGGGCAGTTTGACTTTTTGGGAGACCAACTAGGAGAGAATGACAGTAATTTTGGTACTTTTAACATTTCTGCTCAACACAGAAATCGGTCTATAGGCCTTCACTTGTTGCTTTGTGGTGTCCTTTTTATATGTGGCACAGCACATGATCATAAATAGAGTTTAAATGATCCATCATTCATGAGCAAACAAGGGTACTTCAATGCAGTTGGAGATTCATGCATTTTGCCTGCATCTATGTTGCTGAATCTGAGCAGTTGACACCAAGCACTGAATATTTTTTTTTATTTTTTTTCAAGGTGGTTATGTAGCAGCAACCAGCCATGAGACACAGTTTGGTGGATTTTACCTAGGGTAAGCACAACTTATATTCAGCTGGGATAAATGAATCAAATTCCTTTTCATCTACACCCAAACTTTTTCTGAGAATATTGTGAAATACCCAGTAAAAAGAACCCAGAAAATGGGATTTACCTATGGAGTCTTATTCAATTATTGCAATTTACTTGTTCTGATTTGATCCCCACCCAAATTCCATCATTTCAATACAGAGTTGCTAGTAAATTGATATAAGGTGCATGTCCAATCATCATTATAATCTCTGCTCTTTACAGTGGTTATGGTATATGGAGCTACATTTCTATGATTCCTTGATCAGCAGAACACTATACTTTATGATACAGTATAAATAAAGCTGCTATGATAGATCTCATCAGCTTTTTGATAGCTTAAAGGAACAATCCAAGCACCACAACCACTACAGTGCGCTGTAATGGTTATGTCCCCAGGAGTTACCTTGTACCCCCTATTGTAAGTATTTTAACCATATTACATGGAATATACTGAATTGCTTTCTTTTAAGAGCTTCCACTAACTCTCATGAGTGAGTGCAGGGCTTGCTCATTGGCTGCGAGTGTCAGCTGATCGTTTTCAGCCAATGAGATATCCTTTGCACCACTGTGCATAGCTGAAGCAGAGAGATTCCAACTCTCACTAAGCTGTAGTGAAGTGGGAGAGGTACCCAGCAAACCTCTCAAATGCTTAGACTACTTACAATGGGTGGGTGCCAGAAAGTTCCAGTTACCATAACCACTACATTGTGTGGTAGTGGTTATGGTGCATGGACAGTTCCTTTAATTCATGAAGTACAGATGGAGACTTGTATGCCATGTACTCATTTTGCATTCATTCTCTGTACATCTTTTGTAAGTAGAGAGAGATGTATAGACTTACAATGTGACATACTTGAGCTGAGCTTGTAGCTGTAGAGATAACTGGAAAATTTAATTTAACTGCAAAATACTTCAGTTAGAAGAAAATAAAATCAACAGGAAGATAAGGAGCCCCATACACAATATACTCTGCAAATAACAGCAGTTGTGATGGTGTTTGAGATATCCCTTTAAATTAACACATACACCCTAAACACATTGAATTGTCATTGAATTGAAATGATTATTTATACATCTGGTATTCTCTAAATATCAACTTCCCATAATTAGTTCCTCCACCAGTTGATAAAAAAAAACAAAAAAAAAAAACGCAGTTATAAATGTTGAGCAATGAACCATTGTTTACGTGCCCCCACAGCTCCCAGGTCTATTTTGCAAATTATTACACAAAGTCCTGTCAGACTCTCCCAAGTGGCTGTGCTAGAATATAATTGATTTCAGGATATCATTTTGCTGACCCATCTAGTTTTTTTTTTGGCTTTTTTTAATGTAATGAAGGGTTTTTCCAAATGTTAGTCAGGAAGTAATGGGATGTCCTCATCTGTTCCAATTAAATGGAACACTCCTGGCACCAAAACATCTGAATTAGAGTAAAGTTGTTCTAGTGAGATGAGATCCCGGTTGCCGACTCCCCTCAATGTGTTAATAAAAAGCGGTTTATTCCCAAAACTTCTCAAACCACAACGCAATCGCTCAATGAGGAGCTATTCATTGAGGGCTGATGCACCCAGCTCTTTTGGGAAAACGGTTTATTAACAGTTTAACACCTTCAGGTAAGCATGCACCCGGGACATCCTCATACCATAACAACTTAATGCTGATGGTGCCCAGAGTGGTGTCCCTTTAATGCAATGTGAATATTAGGATTGGCTTACAGTTTTATAGCTACTTCCCAGCCTGAGCGAATCTCCCTGTAATAAATAGAAATCTTTTTTTTTTTCACTTCACCACCAGTAGAAATGTTTCCATGTGCCTTAAAGCACACAATAACATCCCATGGTAATGATGCTTGAGCCTTCACAGGTGTGGGAAAGTGATAAATGCCTTCCGAAGACGTAATCTTAACTTACTTAGGTGTCAGCACTGATGAAAATAAGCTGATGGGAGTTCCCCCTAGTCAATGGAATTGGGTATGCCCTGTACTTTTAAATTGCACTGTCTTCCAGTTGTTCCACCGTAGATGTTAAAAAGACTCTTATTTAACTAGAAGATTTGGTAAGTAGAGGAATCCTGTTTGATGCAGAAACTGTGAATATCCTTCTCAGTAGCCTTAATCTGTCCAAAAAGTGTAGTATGGTCTTCTTTATTGACCTCCATTTCCGTTTAAAAGAAGAAATCCTTAATATTCACTGTGACGGAGCTCCTGTACTCCAACCAAGTACCTCTGCCCAATTCAATCCCTAACCACTACTCTGTACTCTGGACTCTGGATCACTTCAACCCTAGTCGCCGAGGATTGACTGAGGTCTCTCTGGAGCTCTTCCAGATCAGGCTGCAGCTCTCCTTCCAGGCACATATCATCCCCTCTAACTATTCCTCTGCAGCCCTTCTCCCAGGCAGTATCAACCCATGTGCCAATTCTTCTGCAGCTTTCCTTACAGGCAGGTATGCACCTCCACCTGCAATATGATGGCTTTTTTTTTTATAAAGATACTTGCGGCTCTCAGGACTAGCTCATTTCGAAATACCCCAAAGCTAGAGGGATAGTGAAACCAGCTAACAGGCATGAATACTCTGTTACTGGGTTCCATAAAATCCACACAGGGAACAAAATTCCAAAAGGAACTGACATACTCTGACTTATTTTTATTCGGGACTAGCCAATATGCTCATTACACTTAGATAGCTGTGACAACTTCAATAAACTAGAAATACCCAAATCATATCATAGAACATGTAGCAACTTATAATAACACAATAACATATTTATAAAAGGGTGGGGAAGACAATAATAAACACAACATATGTCTCCTGCCTGCAGAATTAGCATATGCAAATCTACCTGAATATGCAAATTAACAAGTCTTGCTATTCAGGAAGTGCATATAGCTGTTGCTACCAACAGAGGATGCTATGCAGGCATCATAGCCAAATCCACCTAGTTGGTAACAAGCATCAGCAGGACAGGAGAGCATTAAAAAAAAAAAAAAAATTAACAATAAGCATACACATTATAAACCCCTGCACCTATAATGGCACAGGGTGGTCTAGACATAGGAGTAGTCTACGTTCCTACATAAAGTGTGCGTATGAAACTCCAGGTGATGGTGACTACCAGCACATTCACTATTGAATTAGATATGGAATTCTTTGTAGTTAGGGTAGTGTCAGATCCTGGTGGGAATTCTTAGCCTCCTTATTGACAAGCAACTTACACTGTACTCCAATATCAGAAAGCCATGTTAGTGTTTTTTTTATAGAAACTGCTTTTTTTATTTAGCTGTGGACAAAGTCAGACACCTGCTGTATTGTAAGCAAAGTTCAAATCTCATCATTCTAAGCCAGCAGCCAGCTGAACATTATAGTGTTTCTATACTAACCAGAACTCTATGGCTGAAACGTTATTATTGACTTGTATCCAAATATGTGTGGTCAATTATTATTTATAGTGCAGTAACATACTCTGCATTGTTATGCACTACCAGGTTATTGGCTGAAGTGAGAATTGTTGGAAATTCTAATTGTTTTTATTTTTTTTTATCACCGGCATTTATAAAGCACCAACATGTTCTGCAGTACTCTACAACTGGGTGAAAAATACAGTACAATATATATACACATCAATACAAAAGGCAAAGAGGCCCCAGCCTGTGTTCTGAGAGCTGAGATCTGCTACTTAGCCTGTGAGCTTACAATCTAAAGCAAGCATGTCAAAGTCACGGCCCACAATGAATATCTTTGTGGCCCGGCGAGCCGCGAGTATGATATGCTCTCCCCACATTGCAGGTGTGCACTCTGCTAAAATGTACCCAGCCTGGAGGGAGAAAACGCTGGTGGCAGGGAGGGAGCTGTCTGTTCTTCCTGCTCCTCATTGCTCCCTCACACATGCCCTCTGTAGTGATGCCGGTTGCCGGAATGACGTCATTCCGGCCCGGCATCACTAAACTGCGCACATGGGGGAGCAGTGAGGAGCATCTCCAGAGAGAAGATCTCCACTGTGTGTCTGTCAGTGAGTCTGTCAGTAAGTGTGTGTGTCAGTTAGTGTGTATTGGTCAGTGTTGCGATGGTGGCGGCTGGACAGTGCAGGACCCGGAGGAGCATGGAGGCACGCAACGCCATGTCACATTCAGACATGATGTCAACATGCTCCACCTTCACAGGGTGTAAAGGAGTAGCGGGAGGATCCGCTTTGGCACAGGGTATACCAGAGGCTGGACTCCGGAGCCTCATACTGTTGCTTAATATTGTTTTTGGTTTTCTTTAAACAGGGATCGGGGTTTAGTAGAGGGATGCTAGAATTTAGTATAGAGGGGGGCTGAAATTTAGTAGAGGGGGGCTGGGGTTTAGAAGAGGGTATGCTGTTTTTTTTGTTTTTTTTATACTGTACTTTTCAAAATAAACCTACGTTTCTATGAAAATGTAAGGTTTGGTTTTTTTTTCTTCAGCCCACCGAAACTTAAACCTTGTTTATTTGGCCCGTGCTAGCCTTTGAGTTTGACATGCTTGATCTAAAGGATAAAGAATGCTTTAGCTTAAAGGTAATACACAGCACAGACAAAAGTTGAATTTTAAATTGTGATTCTTGTAAATCTATCGCTTAGTTCAAACACCACTTACAACATTCCAATTACAGGAAGGAACGGGCTGAAGACCACCAAATCAGTTTGTTTAGACTTACTTTGTTTCTGAATTATTAGTTTAGCTGTTAGCAACCCATTTCTTAGAAAAGCCTTAATTTCTGTTAATTCGTGGGCACTCAGCCTTTAGCTGAGTCTCTTCCCCCACCAGTCTTCTACACTGTTATTTGTTTTGGCAGAACATTAGTGTTGGGAAATCCCATAACATCCACACAGACGGCAGCGAAAGTTCATTGTTTCTGAAGAATGCGGGTCAGATTTGTGGAGATGCTGTTTGTAGGATATATACTATTAGTTAGAAAAATACATACATGTCCAGAGGATATAGAATCCAAGGGACACAAAAAGGTTTCTTGAGAAATTTCATACTGACATAATATTGGGAAAATATATACAATTAGATAAATTTTATTGAATATTTAGAGAAGATACATATAACAAAGACCTATTAAAAAGAGCCACAAATAAATAAAGCCTCTATATAATGACAAGTAGGGGGAGACTCTATGTTTGACTGGGTGGGATGTTGGCTGAGGATGATAGGGACGGGAGTTCGAAAGCCTAATAGGCATGTGCATGGGAAAAATTTTCGTTACGGTTCGGCATTCCGAAATTCGGCACTTCGGCATTCGACACTTCGGATCTTCGGCAACTTCGGAACTTCGGAATTTCGTAACTTCCTTGCAGTAACTTCCCACGGTATTAGGGAGTTATCTACCAAAAGGCTGAAAGACCTAAATTGGTCTTTCAGCCAAATTTACTAATACTAAGTAAAGATTACTTAGTATTAGTAAATTATGCCCCTACTCGCTATACCATGAGTAGGGGCATGTCTAGTAAACAGTTAGCAAGGTACCCTCTCCCGAGCCCCCACCCCTGAGTGGCGGGTTGGGGCCCTAAATTAGAATAAGGGGGGGACCTATTGACCCCCCTGGGATGTGTTTTTTGTTTTGCTTGTTTTTTACAAGGCTGCTCACTGTTTTAATAGACATGCCCCTACTCGCGTTATAGCGAGTAGGGGCATAATTTACTAATACTAAGTAATCTTTACTTAGTATTAGTAAATTTGGCTGAAAGACCAATTTAGGTCTTTCAGCCTTTTAGTAGATAGCTCCCTAATACCGTGGGAATTAGGGAGTTATCTATTTATTCATTCCGGTCATTACATTGACTGGCCAAGTAACTTACATTTTATATGAATGTATGTTACTTGATTGTTGTAAGTGTAGCAAATGCTTACAGCTGAATCCTGGCTACGTTTGTATACTTTTTATTTAAAATTGTATACAGTGTAATATTCTTCTTCTTCCACTGGGTAAGTATATTAGTACTTAGGCAATACTGTGCTATGGAACTTCGGCAACTTCGGAACATCGGAAATTCCGGAACTTCGGAACCTCGGTAATTCAGCAATTCGGCAATTCGGCAATTCGGCTATTACCGGAAGTACCCGAATGTCCGAATTGCCGGAAATTCGTCCGAATTCACATTCGTCCCGAAACGAATTGCACATGTCTAGAACCTAATAAGGTTTGTATGTCAACTGCAGTGAACCTCATGTGACTATAATAAAAGGCAATTGGATTCTATATCCTCTGGACATTTATGTATTTTTCTAATTGTTACAATTAAGGGTTATGCCCTTTTCAGGTTCGCTTGTACACATCAATAGTCACTTTTTGGGACACTCTGTTTCTATATACTATTAGTACCAAGGTTTCCAAAGAAAGAAAAAAATACTAACATATGCGGATGTATCGTTATATATATATATATATATATATATATATAATAAACAATACACAAGATCCAGCGCACTCTCCTATCTACTAAACAGCAACTTCAATGTTGACAGATTTTATTAGTTTTTAAAAGGTTTTGTTTAAAAACACCTTATCTAGGCAAAAAAATAATGGGGATTTAGTTACATTATATGATCATACATTGCATAAGCCTGCCACAACGTCAATGTACCCCATCTTTGGCAGGTCCTACTCTCACAGTCTAATGTCTGCTCTTATGAGATTAACCCACTTACTTGGGGAACAAATTCCATCTGAGGCTCTCTGCAGTACAAGACTAAATAGGGACCTGAGATGAGGCACCTGCCAAAGATGGGGTACATTGACGTTGTGGCAGGCTTATGCAATGTATGATCATATAATGTAACTAAATCCCCATTATTTTTTTGCCTAGATAAGGTGTTTTTAAACAAAACCTTTTAAAAACTAATAAAATCTGTCAACATTGAAGTTGCTGTTTAGTAGATAGGAGAGTGCGCTGGATCTTGTGTATTGTTTATTGTATAATATGGCCCCCAGCAGCACCCCATTTAAGCATGTTCAGGTGAGTGCAACCACCCCCCTCCATGTTCCATATATATATAGATGGGTGTATTTTCATTTTCTCTTTTCTCTTTTTTTTCTGTCTTTTTCCTTGGTTTTTTTTGTTTCTGTTTTTGTCTTCTTTTCTTTGTTTCGGTACATATTTTCTCACTCTCCATATAGTGCTTACTTACTCACTTTTTTACATACATCAGATTTCACTCTCACATTTACACACACATTTTATTCAGACTTTTCACACTTATCTTACACTCATATTCACACATATGTTCTATTCGATCTGACTGCTATTTTTTGCATTGTATGTTTTTACTTTGGTTTATTTCTCATGTTTTTAGGATTTATTCTGCAGATGTTGTGCTTATTTTTAACACATCATACACATTCACTTTATGTCCACACTAATTTCGGTTTGCATGCCTCAGGTACAACCTCTGACTTCACTTTACAATGTGGCTCTTGCATGCCTTTATATCTCTTTCCCTCATGTACTGGTTACAGTTTTACAATAGTATGTTCCTCCTTGAACGGTTTAGCTACACGGGGATTGTGTGGTTACCATGGTTTTGTTATACATTACCCGTGATGACGTCAGGATGCGGGGGGGCACGTTTTGCCGCACGCACGTCATCACGTACGCACGCATACACGTCATCACGCACGCACGAACGTCATGATGCGGACGTTCTCATTTCTACATGCACACTCCGTCCGGTTAGTTTCACTTCCGGAATCACTTCACACAGGTGGGGTAAGTTAACCAATTATGATTGTGTATATATTTGTATTTCATGTGCATTATCACTATCTTGATAAAGACCCTGAAGGGTCGAAACGTTGATGTTAAAGTTGTGATTAAACAGTTTATTCACGGTTGAAAAATCCAAGCGAGTGCTCCTGATTTTCACCTTTCTATATATATATATATATATATATATATATATATATATATATATATATATATATATATATATATATATATATATATATATATATATGAAGATTTACAGCAAAACGGGAAATATTGCACATATAAAAGTGTTCTACTGAAGGATTATATGGTGCAAGAGGCGATAAGTTATACATGTTTGATGAGAGCAATTGTGGAAACGATCCATATATGGGAATTTTTTAAGCTAATATATGATCTGACCTTCATCAATACCAGTGGTTCTCAACAGTTTTTCACACTGACCAAGATTATATTCATAATATATTAGCATGGCAACTCATGTTTCAATTAATTGTCAAATTATTCCAAATAAAGGTGCGCTGTGTCTTTAAGACCAAAATCTCAAAAGTGCCAAATGTGCAATATGTGATAAAGTGCAAAAATATATAAAGTGCACTTAAAGTGTTAGACGAATTTATACATACATATATGCGTCCTCTCCATTAGCAATGAACATATAAAAGGGAGAGATAAGAAACAATAATAGTGTAAATCTATTTAAAAAACGTATAAATATGGTGTTTATAGAAAATTTTCACTCACAAAGATAGAGCAGTAAAAGCCTGCTCTAACTGTAACAGCTTCTTCAAATTTTTCCTTTAAGGAAAAAGACAGCACGGACAAAAGATTATTTTCGTGTATTTTAATGCCCAACTCAGCACAAGTACTCCACCTTCCTCTGCAAACAGTGTATAGTCAAACGGAATGGGTTGTGTATACTTTGGGGTGTCGACAAGTCCCTTAGTATTCCGCCGCTGTTTTCGCCGCTATTGCTGATTCCGACTTCCGGGTGGAGGGACTTCCAATCGTGCGTAACACGTGGTGTGTAAAATTAGGTCAACTGCTCATTCTTCAATTGTATTAAAATAAATGTATTAAAATTGAATGTATATTATCTTACTCATCTCCTATTTAACAAAACAAAAAAATTATATATATATATATATATATATATATGTATGTATATAAATAAAATATATATATTATTTTTGCCTATGTTAGATTAAAAAAAACTTGCATTTTGTGAGCTTTGAAATTGCTATTTAGTGAATAAGTGCTGAATCTTGTATAAATTGGCCCCAGCAGCACCCTTATAATGTAACCACAACGAATTACGCCAAAAGGGCTTCTTCAAGTGGAGATTTTAAAGAAGCCATAGAGGCGAAATGTGTTGTGGTTACTATTTATGCTGTTTTAACCTTTAATTAATTACATACCCATGTGACTTAAGGGGGAAGCATTACAAGCCATTAAAAAAGGAAAAGATTCACAGGACCAGAACTACAGCTAATTGAGGAAGCTTTTTAAGAGTGAAATGCGTTTCGGCTTATCCAGGACTTTTATATTCTAAATTGTATACTATATGTTATATGTTTACATCGTATTAATAAATAAATCCAGTAAAACTTTAACCACTGCAGAGAGCTATAACTACTGCAAGGAGCTATAACCACTGCAGAGAACCATAACCATGGTGGTCCTATCCAGGGTAGGGGTATTCAGAGACCCTCAGTCCAGCTTCAGCAGCCCGGACTGGCCATCGGGCAAACCATGTGTTGTGATGGCAATGAGCCAAGGACAACAGGGAAGATCAGGGGATCTCCCCTGCCAGCCCCTTTACAGCTGGTGCTGCATGACCTCTGGCCCATAGAAGGAGCTTTGTGGCTGGTGGGTAGATCCCACTCGCCAGCCTGCACACTGATGCACAGCGCAGACCCAGTGAACATGGTCTACACCTGCCAGGGCGTGAAGCAGGGCCAGACTGGGAAAAAAATTAGGCCCGGGCATTTTTCAATCAGAGTGGCCCCCTAAGAAGGGGGCGGGGCCAGAGAGGGTGTGTTTTGTCATCACTAATGACAAGCACGCCCCCTCTCAAAGTGAGCATGTGAGTTCAATGCGCAGAGCCCTGATGAAAAGCTCTGGCATTAGAAAAAGGCCCTGAATTTCTGTTCAAATTTAATAACATGCTTGCGCTGTTTGCTTTTAAATTGTCTCTGGTGTCTCCACAAGTGGCATACCAGAGGACAAAAGGGCCAGGAAAGTGTATGGTGCATATGTTTGGAGCCTGCTTGTGGGATTGCGTGTATGCAGAGTGTGGTGTGGTATTGTGTAAATAGGTCAATTTCATTTGTGTTTGTGGTGTAATATGTGTGGCTAGGGGCTGTAGAGAGTGTGTGTATAGGGGGCATAGTGTTATAGGGGATGTAGCGAGTGTGTGTGTATAGGTGACGTAGTAGGGGTTGTAGAGAGGGTGTGTTTAGAGAATGTTTTTGCTGACAAGGAATGTAGTGTGTGTGTAGGAGATCTACTGTGTAAAGGACCCAGAGTGTGTATAGGAGATTTTGTGTGTGTGTATAGGATTAAGAGTGCATATAGGGTAAGGGATCTAGCGTGTATCTGGAGCGTAATGTGTGTAGTGGTGCTGTAGTGTGTGTGTGTGTATATATATATATATATATATATTTATTTGGACGTATTGTATGTGTGAGGGGCGCAGTGTGTGTGTATGTAAGAGGGGTGCTGTGTGTGAGGGTGTTTTTATCTGCCGTCACATTCTAGGTTTCTAATTTTCTTTGTCTGTTAACTCACTGAGGGTTATTTTATATATTATATATTATATATTATATATATATATATATATATATATATATATATATATATATATGTGTGTGTGGGAGTGTTCTGTGCATGTGTGGGAGTGTGCTGTGCATGTGTGTGGGGGTGGTGTGTGTGTGTGGGGGTGCTGTGTGTGTGAGTGTGAATGTATTTTTTATTTCAATATATTTTTTTATTGTTAATAAAAAAAAAAAGTTATACCCCCACCTTCTTACCTTAGCCTGGGAAGGGGTGCGGTGCTGCCATGGGTGGGTGCCATTCTGCCATCCTTCCCTGGTGGTCCAGTGGTGAGAGTGAACTCTATCCTGCAGGCTAGAGTTCGCTCTCACGAGATCTGAGCGTTGCCGTGGTAACCGCGTCAACGCTCAGAATCCCGCGAGAGGATCCAGCGGAGCTGCTGGTTAGAGCTCCGCCGGTCCTCTCTCCTGCCTCCCTCCCTCACACCCCAGCAAGTGGCCGCCTGTAACTGCCTGTGGGTCGGTGAGGGAGATCTTTGATCTCCCCACCGGCCCATGGAGGCACACAGCGGGGCCGGTGCTCGGATAGCGCTGGCCCTGCAGAGGCCGGCCGGGGAGATCCTGTGATCTCCCCTGCTGGCCTCGGCCCCACGGCCATCGCGGCCCACCGGGCATTTGGGGCCTGACGTGTAGACCAGACTTTCCATCCACTGGACCACCAGGGAAAATGGTTCCTCCCTGGCTCCCCCTACCTCCAATGCTCAAGGTAAGAAAAAGGGATGGGGGATGAAACTTTACAGTTATTAACTTTTTTTTATAAAAATGTAATTAAATATGTAAGGGTTCTTTACCCTTCTCCCACCCAGCAGCCCCTGCCACTCTCACCTAGCAGCCATTGATTCCCCTCTCCCACCCAGTAGCTCCTGCTCCCCCTTTTTCACCCAGGAGCCCCCCCCCCTCCCCATCCAGAAGCCACTGTCTTCTCCTCTCACACACCTACCCCTGTCTCCACCTTTCACACTGCAGCCTTTGGGTCCCCGTCTGACACCCTGCAATCCCATGTCCCCCTCTCACACCCTGCAACCCCATGTTACATCCTGCAGTCCCTGTCTCCCGCCCTCTCACCCAGCAGCCCCTGTCTCCACCTTTCGCACTGCAGTATTGTGTCCCCCTCTCACACCCTGCAGTCCAATCTCCCCCTCTCACACCATGCAGTTTCATGTCCCCCCTCCCACCCAGCAGCCCCACATTCCCCCTCTCACCAAGCAGCCTGTATCCCTCTATCCCACCCAGCAGCCCCTGTCTCTCCCTCTTACACCCAACAGACACTGTCTCCACCTTTTACACTGCAGCCTTTGTGTCCTCTCTCACACCCTGCAGTCCCATCTCCCCCTCTTTTACCCTGCATTCCCACCTCCCCCTCTTTTACCCTGCAGCCCCTGTCTTCCCCTCTCACACCCTGCAGCCCCTGTCTTCCCCTCTCACACCCTGCAGCCCCTGTCTCCCCTCTCACACCCTGCAGCCCCTGTCTCCTCCTCTCACACCCTGCAGCCCCTGTCTCCCCCTCTCACACCCTGCAGCCCCTGTCTCCCCCTCTCACACCCTGCAGGCCCTGTCTCTCCCTCTTACACTCAGCAGATCCTGTCTCCCCCTCTCACACCCAGCAGCCCCTGTCTCCCCCTCTCACACCCTGCCAGGGCCGGACTGGCCCACCGGGATACCGGGAAATTTCCGGGGGGGCCTCGGCATCTGGGGGCTGCGCTGCGCATATATATATATATATATATGCTGTGCTGGGAATTGTGGGAACCGCGAGGGAGCATGGTAGAGAGACATGCTCCTCCCTCCTCCTTCTGCTCTCAGCATTAGTGACAGGAGTGCCGCCGGACCGGTGAGGCTGCCAACCGGCCTGGCGGCTCTAGAGTGGAACGCGGCCGGCCACACTGACTCCTCTCAGGTAAATGGAAGGGGGAAGACAGGGAATAAAGAGACACAAGGGGATGGGGGGGGGAATAAAACAGAGGGGGAATAGACACAGGGAAAAGAGGGTGGAAGAGACAGAGGGGGAAGAGTGAGACACAGGGGGAGAAAGAGGGGGAATAGAGAGATGGTGGAGGGAGGAAAAAGAGACAGAGGGGAAGAGAGACAGAGGGAGAAAGGAGAGAGACATACAAGGGGAGGGGGAGAAAGAAGCAGGGCCGGCGCGTCCATAAGGCGGCACAGGCGGCCGCCTTAGGGCGCACGGGCTCTGGGGGCGCAAGATTTCAGTGACCGGCAGAAGGGAAGCTCTCCCTCCTGCCGGGCCACCATCTCGGCCCCCGGTGCGGCGTGCGGCTGTGCTGTAATCAGGCGCTGCGAGGGAGCTCTAACCTCTCTGCTCTGCTCCCTCGCGCGCTGTCTGCTGATACCGCGGGAGCCGGAATATGACGTCATTTTCCGGCTCCCGCTGTATCAGCAGACAGCGCGCGAGGGAGCAGAGCAGAGAGGTTAGAGCTCCCTCACCGCGTCTGATTACAGCACAGCCGCACGCCGCCCAGCAGCCCCACTGGACCCCAGGGAAGGATTCATCATCCACACCAGCTCTCCAGGTAGGGAGGCTGGGTGGGAAATATTTATTTGTAAAATAATTAGTGAGTGTATGTGTGTGAGTGTATGTGTCTGTATGTGTGTGAGTGTATGTGTCTGTATGTGTGTGAGTGTATGTGTCTGTGTGTGTGTGAGTGTATGTGTCTGTGTGTGTGTGTGTGTATGTGTCTGTGTGTGTGTATGTGTCTGTGTGTGTGAGTGTGTGTGTGTGTGTGTGAGTGTATGTGTCTGTGTGTGAGTGTGAGTGTATGTGTCTGTGTGTGTGTGTGAGTGTATGTGTCTGTGTGTGTGTGAGTGTGAGTGACGGCGTGTGCGTCTGTGAGTGACGGCGTGTGCGTCTGTGAGTGACGGCGTGTGCGTCTGTGAGTGACGGCGTGTGCGTCTGCGAGTGACGGCGTGTGCGTCTGCGAGTGACAGCGTGTGCGTCTGCGAGTGACAGCGTGTGCGTCTGCGAGTAACAGCGTGTGCGTCTGCGAGTGACAGAGTGTGCGTCTGCGAGTGACAGTGTAAGTCTGCGAGTGACAGTGTGCGTCTGCGAGTGACAGCGTGTGTGTGTGAGTGAGTGCGTCTGTGTGTGTGCATGTGAGTGTATGAGTGTGTCTGTCAGTGTATGATGAGTGTGTTTGTCAGTGTATGAGTGTGTGTCTGTCAAATCAGTGAGAGTATGTTTGTCATTGAGTCTGTGTGTGACTATCAGTGTGTCTGTCAATGAGTCTGTGTCTGTCAGTGACGTCTGTGTGTTTGTCATTGAGTGTGTGACTGTCAGTGTGTACAGAGTGTAGTGGAGCGGAGCGCGGTACAGGAGCTTCTGTTTCCTGTACCTGGCCAGACTGACAGGAGGTGCTCACAGAGAGAGCACTCCCTGTCAGTTCGGCCGGGTACAGAAAACTGAAGCTCCTGTACCGCGCTCCGCTCCGCTACACTCTGTACACACTGACACACCAGGAAGGGGAGTGTGACCACTAAAGGGATGTGGGGTGCACCAAGGGACAGGGAGGGAATGGGAGAGAAACACCAAGAGACAGGGAAAAGAGGGTGGGAGGGGAGAAGAACACTAAGGGACAGGGAAGGGACCAGGGAGGGGCTGGTTAAGAGGCACATAGGTGAAGATGTTTTTTTTTTGGGGGGGGGGGGGGGGCGGAAAAATGCATCTTCGCCTATGTACCTAAAAATCCAAGCACCGGCCCTGGAAAGAAGCACTGGGGGAAGAGAGAGACTGGGAAGGAGTGGGGAGACATGGACACAGAGGAGCAGTGAGGGGGAGAAAGAAACATACAGAGTGACGGGGGGGACAAAAAAGCACACAGAGGGGCTGGAGATAAAGAGACACACATATGGGCTGTATATATCACTGGTGGATCCGGGGTGGGGCACAAGGCTCTCCCATGCCAGCCGATCTCTCTCCCTGTTCCACAGGCACCGTGCAGGCAGCCGGCAGGGGAGGGAGGAAGAGAGGACCCGGGAGCTCAGCCTGGAGCTCCTCTGCGTCCTTCTCGCGCAAGCACAGAGCGTTGCCGTGGTTACCACAGCAATGCTCCGGCTCTCCCGAGAGTGATCTCTAGCCCTGGAGCTACTGGCTAGAGTTCACTCTCACCACTGCGACCACCAGGGATTCCTGGTGGTCGCAGTGGTGAGAGTAAACTCTAGCCCTATATATGCACCATACACATTCACACATTGCCCCCCATACACATTCACACACTGCCCCCCATACATACATTGCCCCATACACACACACTGCCCCCACACACACCATACACATGCACACATTGCCCCCCACACACATACACAGCCCCCCATACACACATTGCTGCACACACATACACATCCCCCCATACACACATTGCCCCACACACCCTACACTTTCACACACACACTGCACCCCTCACACATTGCACCACTGCTCCTATACCCTACTCAGGGCCGGTGCAAGGATTTTTGCCGCCCTAGGCAAAAATAAAAATTGCCGCCCCCCCCCCCATATGTCCTGCCCACCATGTGACATCACAATGCCCCGCTCATATGCTCTGCCATATGGGCCAACGTCAGTCTGCACAAAATTTCTTTTATCTGAAAAGACAGTGTGTTTACATTAAAAAGCCTACAGGCACAGGCTATAGACACCAGAACCACTACATTAAGCTGTAGTGCTTCTGGTAACTATAGTATCCATTTAATGTGAGGTAAATTAGAGATTAGTGCCACTAATAATATATTGGATTGCCTACTTACCACCAGATGAGGACACTAGGCTGATGATGGGCTAAGTCTGGCTCCACAGGTCTGGTGTAGAACAGGAAGCGGCGCCATTTTTTGGGGCCCCTTACACAGCTCAAGGTCTGGGCCCCCAGGGCTTGACCGTGAGTATGCCTACACAGGGCTGCCAGCAGAAATTTTGGGGCCCCTGACAAAGCACAAGGTGTGTGTTAATGTGTAGTGAATGCAGAGGGTGTTTTAGTGTGTAGCGGATGCAGAGTGTGTGTTAGTGTAGTGAATGCAGAGAGTGTTTGAGTAGTGGATGTAGTGTGTGTACAGTGATGTAGTGTGTGTTTGTGTAGTGGATGTAGTGTTTGTATGTACTAGATGAAATGTGCTTAGTGGATGCAGTGTCTGTAGTGGATGAAGTGTGTGTATTAGACACTGTCTGTGTATAGTGAATGCAGAATGTTTCAATTTGTGGTGGATGTAGTGTGTGTACTGTGAATACAGGATGTTTGTGTAGTGGATGCTGTGTGTACAGTTGATGCAGAGTGTATGTTAGTGTAGTGAATGCAGAGTGTGTGTCAGTATAGTGAATCCAGAGTGTGTGCATAGTTTAGTGAATGCAGAGTGTGTGTTAGTGTGTAATAAATGCAGAGAGTGTGTCAGGGTGTAGTGAATGCAGAGTGTGTCAGTGTAATGAATGTAGTGTGTGTGTAAATTTGTAGTGAATGCAGAGTGTGTGTTAATGTGTAGTGAATGCAGAGAGTGTGTTAATGTGTAGTGAATGCAGAGAGTGTGTTAGTGTAGTGAATGCAGAGAGTGTGTTAGTGTGTAGTGAATGCAGAGAGTGTTTTAGTGTGTAGCGGATGCAGAGTCTGTGTTAGTGTAGTGAATGCAGAGTGTTAATGTGTAGTGAATGCAGAGAGTGTATTAGTGTGTAGCGGATGCAGAGTGTGTGTTAGTGTAGTGAATGCAGAGTGTGTTAGTGTGTAGCGGATGCAGAGTGTGTGTTAGTGCGTAGTGTATGCAGAGTGCATATTGTATTTAGTGACTGCAGAGTGTGTGTTAGTGTGTAATAAATGCAGAGTGTGTGTTAGGGTGTAGTGAATGCAGAGTATGTCAGTGTAATGAATGTAGTGTGTGTGTAAATTTGTAGTGAATGCAGTGTGTGTTAATGTGTAGTGAATGCAGAGAGTGTGCTAATGTGTAGTGAATGCAGAGAGTGTGTTAGTGTAGTGAATGCAGAGAGTGTGTTAGTGTAGTGAATGCAGATAGTGTGTTAGTGTTAGTGAATGCAGAGAGTGTGTTAGTGTAGTGAATGCAGAGAGTGTGTTAATGTGTAGTGAATGCAGAGAGTGTGTTAATGTGTAGTGAATGCAGAGAGTGTGTTAGTGTGTAGCGGATGCAGAGTCTGTGTTAGTGTAGTGAATGCAGAGTGTTAATGTGTAGTGAATGCAGAGAGTGTGTTAGTGTGTAGCGGATGCAGTGAGTGTGTTAGTGTGTAGTGTATGCAGAGTGCATATTGTATTAGTGAATGCAGTGTGTGTATTGTATTAGTGTATGCACTGTGTGTGTTAGTGTATGCAGTGTGTGTTGTATTAGTGTATGCACTGTGTGTGTGTTTGTGTATGCGGTGTGTGTTGTATTAGTGTATGCAGTGTGTGTTGTGTCAGTGTATGCAGAGTGTGTTGTGTTAGTGTATGCAGTGTGTGTTGTGTTAGTGTATGCAGTGTGTGTTGTGTTAGTGTATGCAGTGTGTGCTGTGTTAGTCTATGCAGTGTGTGTGTTGTGTCAGTGTATGCAGAGTGTGTGTGTTGTGTCAGTGTATGCAGTGTGTGTGTGTGTTGTGTTAGTGTATGCAGTGTGTGTGTGTGTTGTGTTAGTGTATGCAGTGTGTGTGTGTGTGTGTGTGTTGTGCTAGTGTATGTGGTGTGTGTTGTGTCAGTGTATGCAGTGTGTGTGTGTTGTGTTAGTGTATGCAGTGTGTGTGTGTTGTGTTAGTGTATGTAGTGTGTGTGTGTTGTGTCAGTGTATGTAGTGTGTGTGTGTGTGTTGTGTTAGTGTATATAGGGTGTGTGTTGTGTCAGTGTATGTAGTTTGTGTGTGTGTGTGTTGTGTCAGTGTATGTAGTGTGTGTGTGTGTTGTGTCTGTATATAGTGTGTGTGTGTTGTGTCAGTGTATGTAGTGTGTGTGTGTGTTGTGTCAGTGTATGTAGTGTGTGTGTGTGTTGTGTCAGTGTATGTAGTGTGTGTGTGTGTGTTGTGTCAGTGTATGGTGTGTGTGTGTGTGTGTTGTGTCAGTGTATGTAGTGTGTGTGTGTGTTGTGTCAGTGTATGCAGTGTGTGTGTTTTGTCAGTGTATGTAGTGTGTGTGTGTGTGTGTGTTGTGTTAGTGTTAGTGTATATAGTGTGTGTCAGTGTATGTAGTGTGTGTGTGTGTGTTGTGTCAGTGTATGTAGTGTGTGTGTGTGTTGTGTCAGTGTATGTAGTGTGTGTGTGTGTTGTGTCAGTGTATGTAGTGTGTGTGTGTGTGTGTGTTGTGTCAGTGTATGTAGTGTGTGTGTGTTGTGTCAGTGTATGTAGTGTGTGTGTGTTGTGTCAGTGTATGTAGTGTGTGTGTGTTGTGTCAGTGTATGTAGTGTGTGTGTGTGTGTTATGTCAGTGTATGTAGTGTGTGTGTGTGTGTGTTGTGTCAGTGTATGTAGTGTGTGTGTGTGTTGTGTTAGTGTATATAGTGTGTGTCAGTGTATGTAGTGTGTGTGTGTGTTGTGTCAGTGTATGTATTGTGTGTGTGTGTGTGTGTTGTGTCAGTGTATGTAGTGTGTGTGTGTGTGTGTTGTGTCAGTGTATGTAGTGTGTGTGTGTGTGTGTGTTGTGTCAGTGTATGTAGTGTGTGTGTGTTGTGTCAGTGTATGTAGTGTGTGTGTGTTGTGTCAGTGTATGTAGTGTGTGTGTGTGTGTTGTGTCAGTGTATGTAGTGTGTGTGTGTGTGTTATGTCAGTGTATGTAGTGTGTGTGTGTGTGTGTGTGTGTGTGTGTGTGTTGTGTCAGTGTATGTAGTGTGTGTGTGTGTGTGTTGTGTCAGTGTATGTAGTGTGTGTGTGTGTTGTGTCAGTGTATGTAGTGTGTATGTGTAAATGTCCAATGAGGAGGGGGAGCATTTTAACATTATTTAAAAAATAATAATAATGTAATTAAATTGTTTCTCCCCCCTCTCTGCTTACCTGTGTCTAGGGAGGGGGGAGATTCCATCCCTGGTGGTCCGGTGGCATGGTGGGGCCCCCCGGGTTCCCTGTTACCGCAGAGGGGGCCCAGGCAGCACATTGCTTCTCCTCTTCTCTCCTCCAATAACTCTCGCGAGACCCGCGGAGCGTTGCCATGGCAACCGGGTCTCGCGAGCGTTATTAGCAGGGAGGAGATGAGAAGAAGCAGTGTGCTGCCTGGGCCCCCTCTGCGGTAACAGGGAGCCGGGGGCCCGGGGCTGCACACATAGATAGCGATATTCGCTATCTATGTGTGCAGGGAGGGAAAGTGGGGCCCGAGCAGTCCGGGCCCCCCAGGGCCGCCGGGCCCGTGACAACTGTCACGGTTGTCACCCCCTGATGGCGGCCCTGTGCCTACAATGCCCACACATAAATCCACCTACATGGCCCATCCATGAGTTCTCTCACAGGTAGTGGAGTGTATGTGTGTAGGGGATGTTTTATGTGTTATTGTAGAGGATGTAATGTGTGTGTTCTTATAGAATGTAGTGTATAGGGATACCAATTTGTGTAAGGGATGTAGTTTGTGTATAGTGGATGCAGTGTGTGTTTGCGTGTAAGGAATGCATTGTATGTTTCTGGGTGTGTGTGTGTGTGTAAGGGATGCAAGGTGTGTTTCTGTGTATATAATTGAATGCAGTGTGTGTCTGTAAGGGGTGCATTGAGTGTGTAAGAGATGCATTTTGTTTCTGTGTGTAAGAGAATGATTGTTTGTGTGAGCGTAAGGGATGCATTGTGTGTTTCGGGTGTGTCTGTGTGTAAGGATGCATTGTATGTTTCTGTGTGTGTGTGGGGATGAATTGTGTATGTGTGTAGTGTAAAAGAGAGGGTTTGTGGGATAGGGACTGAGAGGGGAGCAGCTCTTTATTTTGAAAAAAAATATGTCATAGTGCTCTCCCCTCCTGTCAATTAGTGATTTCCCCTTCCCTCCTGTCCCTCAGTGTTCTCCCTTGGCCCCCTGTCCTTCGGCAGTCCCCCCTTGGTGGTCTTCTCACTCCCCCTCTTAGTGGTTTTCCCTCCCTCCCTCAGTGGTCCTCCCTCCCCCCCCTTTGGTGGTCCTTCCCCTCTTCCCCCCTTAGTGGTCTCCTCCCTCTGGCAAACCCCTAGTGGACCTTCCCCCCTCCTCCCTCAGTGGTCCTTACTCCCCCCTCTTCCCCAGTGGTCCTTACTGCCCCCCTCCTCCCCAGTGTTCCTTAGTGTCCCCCCCTCCTCGCCCAGTGATCCTTAGTGTCCCCTCCCCCTCCTCCCCCAGTGGTCCTTAGTCCCCTCCCCCCTTAGTGGTCCTTAGTCCTTCCCCAGTGGTCCTTAGTCCCCCCTCCTTCTCCCCAGTGGTCCTTAGTCCCCCCCCTCATCCCCCAGTGATCCTTAGTGTCCCCTCCCCCTCCTCCCCCAGTGGTCCTTAGTCCCCCCTTTTCCCCCAGTGGTCCTTAGTCCCCCCTCCTCCTGCCCCAGTGGTCCTTAGTTCCCCCCCCTCCTGCCCCAGTGGTCCTTAGTCCCCCCCTTTTCCCCCAGTGGTCCTTAGTCCCCCCCCTCCCCCAGTGGCCCTTAGTTCCCCCCTCCTCCCCCAGTGGTCCTTAGTTCCCCCCCCTCCTCCCCCAGTGGTCCTTAGTTCCCCCCTCCTCCCCCAGTGGTCCTTCCCCCCCTCCTCCCCCAGTGGTCCTTAGTGTCCCTCCTCCCCCAGTGGTCCTTTGTCCCCCCCTCCTCCTCCCCCAGTGGTCCTTAGTGTCCCCCCACCCTCCTCCTCCCCGAGTGGTCCTTAGCCCCCCTCCTCCCCCAGTGATCCTTAGTCCCCCCCTCCTCCCCCAGTGATCCTTAGTGTCCCCTCCACCCCCCTTTTGGTCCTTAGTCCCTTCCACCCCCCTTGTGGTCCTTAGCTTAGGTCCCCCCTCCTCCTCCCCCCCAGTGGTCCTATGTGTCCCCCCTCCCTCCTCCCCCAGTGGTCCTTACCCTCCTGCCAATGTAGCGTGGCCGGGCGGCGCGGAACGCGGGACAGGAACCTCTGTTTCCTGTACCCGGCCGCCGGCGGACTGAAAGGAAGTGAGCACTTCCTGTCAGTCCGCCGGCGGCCGGGTACAGGAAACAGAGGTACCTGTCCCGCGTTCCGCGCTGCCCGGCCACGCTACATTGAGAAACCGGTCTGCGCTTCCCTCCTGCCGGTCACTCAAATCCGGCCACCCCCACACAGCAGTGCTGCGCCGCCTGGGGCTTGCTAAAGTGCTCAGGCGGCGCAGCATGAGGAGACGCACCGGTGATGACCGGGTGCAGGGATCCGGCGCCCCCTGCTAAGTTGCGCCCTAGGCGGCTGCCTAGGTCGCCTTACAGGTGGCACCGGCCCAGACCCTTCTATAGCCCCATATCCCAGCAGACCCCAGGTAAGTTGTCAAACTGTTCTTAAATGGTTTGACTACTTACTCTGCGAGGGGGTCAGAGCAGTAGTGGTTATTGTGCATGGATTTTTTCTTTAAATAATCTACAAGTGCCCCTTCCGGGATCAGGCTCTGGATCCACCACTGGTATATGACATGCATATTAATGTGTGTATTAGTTAATATACATATATATATATATATATATATATATATATATATATATATATATATATACACATATCTATACATATATATATTAATATACATATATATATATATATATATATATATAAAGTTCCAATTGCTTGCACTCCTGGATTAATAGTAAAAAGCCCGGTGCTTAACAGACAAATAATAGAAATAAAGTAATGATAGCACTCCAAGGACTTTGAAAATATTGTGAAAAAACTTAGCTTTTATTCAGGCATCTGCCACAGAAGATCAACGTTTCAGTTCTCTAAGGAACTTTCGTCAGGATCCTAACAAAAGTTCCTTAGAGAACTGAAACGTTGATCTTCTGTGGCAGATGCCTGATTAAAAGATACGTTTTTTCACAATATTTTCAAAGTCCTTGGAGTGCTATCATTACTTTATTTCTATATATATATATATACATATATATATAAGTATAATTATGCCTATTATATTTAAACATATATTAATGTATTTATATATGCATAATACACAGAGAAATGTCATTAGTATGTACCATATGTAATGAGCAGATATCGGCCCAGTCTTGTTGCTAGGTGCATACTCCAGCACAATAGCATATTTAAAGTGAAGAGCGCACACACAGGACTTCAAAATAAACAAGATAACGTACATTTTTTACAGTTGTGCGCTACATACATTCACCATTTCTGTCCCATTACCAAGCTTTCCTTAATATGTCAAGGTAGTTGGACTGAAACATTGATTACATGCAAAGGCACATCTGCTTAAAATAAATCTGCACTTTAGTTTATTTTGAAGCCTATGAGTGCTTATTTTACTTGGAGTAATAATTTTTCATTTTAAGTTCTCTTTTCTAACTCTGTATCTGCACACTATGCTGGCACGACGCATTATGGGGCTGGTAAATATTTTTTTTCCAGGGCTGCTTTTAATTCCCAGTCCGGCCCTGCACCCTGCAGTCCCTATCTCCTGCACTCACACCTAGCAGCCCGTCTCCCTCTCTCCCACCCAGCAGACCCGGTCTCTCCCTCTTACACCCAGCAGACCCTGCCTCCCCCTCTCACACCCAGCAAATCCTGTCTTCACCTCTCACCGTGTAGCCCCTGTCTCTCCCTCTCTCACTCAGCAGCCCCATGTTTCTCTCTCACGTATTGCAACCCCATGTCTCCCTGACTCCCTGAAGCCCCATGTAACATATATGCCCACTTTGGAGAGGCATGCATGTCATTGATGATGACACAACATGCAACTTTGCAGGTTGCGCCCCTCCTAGGGCTGCTCTGCCTTTAAATGCCTGTGCTGGATTTTTGTCCCAGTCCGGCCCTGGTCAGAAGCTACTCGTCCCCTGATAGCAGCGAGGAAGCTGACCTAACATAGGTACTCAACTGGAGTACAGTTGCTCCCATTTACAGTAAACAAAATAAAGAGTTTTGTTATCATTATAAAACCTAAACATGTTAAATTTACATTAATATAAACCTTCCTGAATCATATTTAAAAAGCATATTTATTTATCAGTTCTAGTGAGATTCCAATCCCACAGCACACTCCCTGGGGTATTTTTGAGTGGAAGTGCTCTAATATACAGCAAACTAGGTTGAAAAAATACTAAAGTCCATCAAGTTCAAATATGTAACCTATTCAATGTGCTGTTGAGTCAAAATAAGGCAAACAAAAAAAAAACAATTGTAGACATTTCTAATTATGCCACAAAAAGAGAAAAAAATGAGTGGATCAACAACGTTGCAAAAAAGTATCCAATACAATACTCAGAAGGCTAGATTGGAGAAAATTTACTACATTTTATGCAACAGTCCACAATGATTTTCTAATTTGATCTTCATTATTTGCAGCCATGCTCTTGCTATAAATCCTTGTACCTCCTAACAGTTCCATATTCAGAAGGGCAGTCCCAATTTGCGTCTCGAGTCCTTGTATTTGCTTTCTGACCTGATTCCTTCTCAATAAGAGCAACATGAGTTCATGATGATTAGACTCGCTTGGCTTTGCATATTGAGCTTGGGCTAGATAGTCCATACGAGAGTGCTTTAACCCAGCATAGCACATGGACTTCCAATAGCAGGACAGGTCTGTCCCTTGCAGCGTCACCATTGCCATGTACAGTGTCACTGGCATGTCCCCTAATGACCAGTCCCACCCTCATCTCGCGTTAACACCTCCAATATTAGGAGATATGTTAATATATCTTCTATATTAGAGCAGAGAACATTTTCTGAATTCTAGCTAGTTAAAGTCATATGTTTTCATGCCACTCTGCATGCTCTCTTTAAAACACATCTTAATTTCGCCAAAACTGTTCCCAAACTACACAACTGTAGCACAATAAAATGATAGTGCAATCTACGAATACATTACACATTCCTGTAGATAAATGTATAAAAATCCCCTTGTGTCATTATCTTTACTCTGTAAAATCATGTGATTTTTCTGTTATCTGTTATCTTTTATTACGAAAACCAAAAAAATACTGTTACTAAGCACTACGCCTGTTCAGAAACAAAATAATGGTATATTGTATATTATCCATACTCCCCTTCAGCCAAAGAAAACTTGCATGCTTCCATTATCCTTTTACCGCCAAGTACTTTTTGTTATAAAATAATACTAGCATAAGATTTACTTGAAACACAGGATGGATAGTTAGCACATCCATGTAAGATAAAACAGCATTTTAGAGATACATAAAACATTTTTTTTAAAATTGTATTTGTTAATCTGTTACAGAAGTATTGGGGTGAATATATTTTGGAGATGGTACACTTGCAGTAAAGAATTACATTTTTTTTTAGCAAATATCCTATTTATGAATATTACAAAGGAACACATTGCATCCGTACCAATGTAGCTTCATAAAAATGTTCAGCGAATGTAAAAACAATATTTGCTTGTGGATATAAAGCAGTGTTAAACTAAACAGTTGTACCATACAGGTGTATGCAAATGCAATATACCATTTATCCCATCTCTCCTGATTGTTAGAATGCAGTAATAAAGTTTGTTACTGAAAGTCAAAGAGGGACACTTGAATTTTAGGGGTGTGAGTGGGGGCTAGACCAGGGTGGGGGTTATTTTGGGAAATGTTAGGTGACTTACTAATAACCATTGATGCAACAAAAATTGTATTTAAAAAAAGAATAATGTATCTTATTTACACAGACTGATTTTTAAGCTCTAAATTTACTAAACCCTACATTTATTGTACTTTAAAGGCACATTACTGTGAGTATTATTGCTCTGGAGTTCTGGGTTAAATTCAGACACACACAAAATATTAAACTTCTTTAAAAATGGGGCAGTATGATAGAAAAGAAGCACATGGGGATTTGGAATAGGACCCTCCTTTCTAAATAGGGACAGTTGGGAGGTGTGCTTTGCAGTGAATTTTATTTTAGTATGAACTGGGAAAGTGGACAAAATTTTGTGTTTGCATTAAAATGAACAGCCAGTTAAACAATTTATGATTTTTAAATGTTCTTAATGGTGAAGGGCTACCGTTGGTTCTTTAGCTGTTGGGTCTTAAGTCCAGATGATCCCAAAGAATGCAAAATGTGCCCATCAATGGATGACTTTTGGCCTGAAGCGTCAAGTGGGCACTTTGTGTTCTCCATCTACCTCATCTGCCAAAGATGATTTGCTTATTTTTGGAATATTAACACATACAGCGATGTTGTCTCCCTCCAAAGACTTGTGTTGCCTCTTTTCAATTACTAATTTGAAATTACAAATTTTTTGCTGGTCATTATATGCATAACTAAATAATTTCAGTTCCAATCCTCAGTCAATATTCAACAGCATTTCTATGGCTGTAAAACTTTGAAAGACTAAGCCCCAATCATTATGCAGACACACACACACACACACAGACAATGGATGGATTTTGCACCAGTCTGAACAAACACATCCTTTTAAGACTTCTAAGACAAATGCTAAAAAACAATGTTGTCTAATGTCTACAAACAGTGAGAGAGAGAATGTGGCCAGATATACTAGGAGTAGACCTTTTGTTATGGCTATAGTAGAAACAAACAAAAAAAAGAGAGAAGATGTCCGTCTAATAATGTTTAAAGGGACTCTCCAGTGCCAGGAAAACAATCCGTTTTCCTGGCACTGCAGGTCCCCTCTCCCTCCCACCTCCCATCCCTGGTTGCTGAAGGGGTCAAAACCCCTTCAGTGACTTACCAGAGGCAGCGAGGATTTCCCTCGGCGCTGCTTCTTGGTCCGCCCACACTCCTCCCCGTCACCACATCAGCCGGCCGGGGAGACTGATCACTCAAGCCGACGGGGGAGACTTAATGCGCATGCGCGGCAATGCCGCGCACGCGCCTTAGACCTCCCCATAGGAAAGCATTGATAATGATTTCAATGCTTTCCTATGGGGATTTTAGCGATGCTGGAGGTCCTCAAATAGCGTGAGGACGTCCAGCGACGCTATAGCACAGAAAATCTGTGCTATAATCCCAGAAGTGCCCTCTAGTAGACAGCCACTAGAGGAGGAGTTAACCCTGCAAGGTAATTATTGCAGTTTATAAAACTGCAATAATTACACTTGCAGGGCTAAGGATAGTGGGAGTTGGCACCTAGACCACTCCAATGGGCAGAAGTGGTCTGGGTGCCTGGAGTGTCCCTTTAACCAGTCAAGGTGGATATCAGAAAGAAACCCCCTGGACCAATTAGTGAAAGGACTTATGACTGCAGGGCTATGACTGTCAGTATGTTAAATTTAATTTGTTTGGTAATAGTTGAATATTGACAAATAAAGGATTATTAAAAGAATGAATATAAGGGGCTTACCCTATTTCCTGGCAGGTAGTAAGCAGTCATTGAAAGACATCACACTTTACCACCTACCTGCCTTTTATGTTTTGGGTCCTGGCCATAGCAACTGAGATGTTATATGGAAGCCATCTTCTAGGTGGCCAATGTGAAGACAAGCCCTGTGAGGAAAGAAACAGGACTAGGTCACATGGCAATTCACGGTGGAAAATACCTAGTGACCTGCTGGTAAAATTTGGTTCATGATTCTTAAAACATATTAATGATTCAATGGTTTAATTGTCAATAAAGTTGTGGCCAATGCATTTAACCCACAATTTACGTGTGAGAGTGTTAATGAATCAGGCCATAGACCCATGCTGTTATGTTGATAGTTAGGACATGTCAAATTATAAGAGCAAAACACCAATTACAAATGGATTATACAATGTAAGAGCATTATAGTAACAAGGACTTATAAAGGCTAATAGAGACTGTAAAACGTGTGTACATTATAGTGTATTGTTTTATATAGCCAGTCATACAAGCATAGCTGGTAAGGCCATAAAAAGAACACGCAGGATAGTTGTCACGTTACCTTTTGTTGCCGTGGCTGTGAAAAAGCCTGGGGACTTCCATCAAAGGGCATGCCCTTTTGTGATTCTATTTTCTGGTTCCAAAAATTACTTGTATTTTCTGTGTAATTTTGGTATATTGATCTTGGCTATTTTGACTATTCTCCATTCTGTAATCCCTGACTCGGCTATTGTACCACGCTGTCCTGATTCCTGGTTTTCCTGACTCGGCTTGTCTCTGACCATTCTCTATTCAACAAACGTAAAGCCCGGGCACTCTAAGAACTGGTATACGTTTACACAAGTCTATCATCTTTTACACTGTGTGTGTTGGGTCACCAAGAAATCGTGACAATAGTGCTCAGAATCATGAATGTAAAAAGGAACCAGATTAGCAATGAACACGCTGCCTGAAGATATTTTATACCTAAAATGGAATGAAAGTAATGCAAAGCTAGGGGGTTGTTGTTTCATTTGATTTTGTGTTATTTGAGGTAGTGCAGAGCTGGACCAGACAGAGCGTGAGTGGTGGAGTTGCCTGACCTCCATTGTTTTGCAGGTTGATTATTAATTTTTCATTCCCTTGGCAGGACATGGAGATCCTTCACAGCAGCACATGGTATACATGATGTGTTTTAGTGTGAAAGCATTGATATCACGGCAGTTCATTCTGGTTGTGATTAATTACTTGATTCCACCCTTGACGTGTATGAAGTTCACATTCTATCAGGCACTTGTCTCAAACTCAGCATCATAGACTTTAGAAATTGGAAGCAGCCTAAAAAATGGCAATATGACAACCTTAAGCTTAGAGTTTACATGCCAGAATACACTGGAGCAATGCAGAGAAAGTGCTTACTAGACTATTTCCATGGATTTTGCAGTTGCATGTGAGGGGAAGGTCTTTGGTTAAAGCATTTGTATTGTTTGTCCCTACTCTAAAGAGGCCTTTCGTCATTAATTTCCTATTTGAACCTAAGGGGGAAATATTAATCCAATGAAGTCCAGAGTTTGTGTCGCGGTTGCCGGCCCGCTGCGTGGCACGGCTGTGCCCGACCGGCACAGCCTCGCCGACAGCACGAGCTTACCTGCTTGTCGGCGAGCCGACAACCGCTTCCCTGCATTCCTCCGGCCGTCGCGCCCAGATCCAAAATGGCGCTGACCGCGTAGTCGCGCCTAAACATAGCTCCGCCCCCGAAGTTTATACTGACGTGCACGTGACGTCACGACGTCGATGCGCGCGCACGTTTTGGGGTCAGAGGTATCCCTCTGACCAATCAGACCTTAGAGAGGGATATTTAAATCCCTAGCTCACCCCAGTACCTTGCCCTGTCATGGTTTCCTGTTCCTGGTTTCCTGAGAGTGCTTTATCATTGTGAATCTGATTTCCTGGTATCCTGATCTTGGCTTTTCCCTGGTTATTCTGAATTCTGGTTTCCCTGACTTGGCTTGTGTAAACAGTATTGTGTATTTTCTGGCTTCCTTGACCTCAGCTTTCCCTTTGACCATTCTCTGTCTCTAGCTTATTAGTCCGGCCATTCTAAGGTCCGGTTTACGCTTTTATTTTCCTTTTCTTGCCTATGTATATGTTGACATAGTTTCTGCGTGCTGGACAACACTAGTAGTCGTGACAGTTTCTGGCAACCATGTGGCAAATGTTTTAACCTTAGGTAAATACATTTTAATTGTGTACATTCAGTGATGACACAACAAAATGTGCAGGTAACCAACCCATTCAAAATGTCTAGACAAATCTCTGAAAGTTAGAAGTGGCATTTCAATATGTAATTATATCACTGAATACTCAGTGACAATACCAAGATCTAAAAACCATCTTCCCTTCATCATCCTTTCTTAGTCTGATTAAGTTGTATTATTGTACAGAAACATAAATATAACCCCTGCTAAAGTAATAGATCAAAAAAAAAAATATTAATGACCTTACTAGCGCACTTAGTGTAAAATAAAACTCAATTTATTGTAGAAATTCAATGTAAAAAGAAATCACTGATGCATAAAAAATCCTGTCCTAAACACAGAGAGCAACCACTTATAAAAAAAATAAAATAAATAAAAATAAAATAAAGCAATCGTTTATGTAGAAAAATGTCCTGCACGGACTATTAAAATAAAAGCCATAAAAAGAGTCCAGACCTTATTCAGATGCTCGGCGTCCCGAGTCAAAATATCTGATGTTAAAAAGTTTTGAATAAAAGTCCTTGTGCAATCCGAGTTAAGGCTTGTAGTGATGGGAGTCAGACCTCTCCAGACGCGTTTCTCCGCTCCTGGAGACTTCTGGAGGAGGAAATAAAGGTAAAGAAAAGAAAATAAACTCTGAAAGAAGACACTTCGTAACAGGGGAGACTCCTGTAGGAGACAAGACTGCACCAGTACCAACAGAGGTACATAATAATACAAGAGAAGTGCAAGTAGAGGTTCATAACAACACAAGAGAGGCGGTTTTTTTAGGGAGGAACACCAGAGAAATAACTACTTGGTTTCATCCAATGACACCAAGAAGTACAAAAAGAAAAGAGCCCACTTTAGAAGAAATAGGGGAGGAAGAAGAACAATGGGCAAGCAAGAAAAAGAACAAGAAACACAGCCAGTAGGGATATTTAACCTTGCAGGAATAACATTATCACATCATCATATTACAGCACTCAATAAAGGATTAAAATTCGCACCTACAGCGCATGTAAATAAATTTGAGGCAACCATTGACGTTAAGAGGTTCATTAGAAAATTAAGCATCAAAAAACATTTTGATCAGATGCCAGATCTCCCAGTAAGAGAAGAGCCTAACAATATGTTCGTACATAGCCAACTGAGACCAACCTCGACATTTTTTCCGATCAATCAGGTCTCTGCCGGAATGGAAATGTATGAAGAACTAGTAACTGACGATATAAGGAAAATGAAAAAGAACCAGTACTCAAAGAATAATTTAACAAGAAAAGAGAGAGAAGCATTAAAAGATTTAACGGAGAATATTAAGATCTGCATAAAACCAGCAGACAAAGGTGGGGGGGTAGTCATCATGTCAAGTGAGTACTACCTAAAAGAAGCAACTCGACTATTAGAAGAACCCGAAACATACGGGAAATTATCAAATGATCCACTAAATGAAATTAAGAACAAACTGAAGATTATGCTGGACAATGCTAGAGACACTGGAATTCTGAAAGAGTCCGAATACAGATTTCTCTCTCTCTCTTTTCCAAGAACCCCTACCTTTTATTTTTTACCTAAGATCCACAAGGACCTGACTTCACCACCGGGCAGGCCTATTATATCGGGGATCAATTCTATTACGTCAAATCTGTCGCAATACATAGACACATTTCTGCAACCCTACGTGTCTAAGGTAAAGTCACATCTCAAAGATACTACTCAGATGATCAAGGAAATCGATTCCATTATTTGGCAAGAAGACTACATCCTAGTATCTACAGATGTGACTTCGTTATACACGATAATTGATCACCAACAAGGATGCGACTCTGTGAGTAATGCACTAAGGAGATATGGAGAGCTAGAAGACCTACAAATCTCATTCATAATAGAAGGGATTGCCTTCATTTTGAAAAATAATTACTTTCTGTTTGAAGATCAGTTCTATCTCCAGAAGAAGGGAACGGCAATGGGGACTAAATTTGCCCCGAGTTTCGCTAACTTGTTTATGGGAGATTGGGAGGATAACTACATCTGGAATGAACATCCCTGGAATAAGAACATACTGAGCTATAAAAGATACATCGATGATGTTTTCTTCATATGGGAAGGAGAAATGGAAGATCTACATAAGTTTTTAGGTTATGTGAATATGAATACCTGGGGAGTCAAACTGAATACCATCTGCAGCAAAACACAAGTAGAATTCCTTGACCTTATCATCTATGTAGATTCTGGGAGAGTGAAGACAAAAACGCACTTTAAAGAAGTAGATGTGAATAGTTTTATTCTCAAAGAGAGCTGTCACCTACCACTGTGGCTTAAAAACGTGCCTTACAATGAATTTAGACGCTTGAGGCGTAACTGCACGGACTCTGAAGTTTATAGAGATCAAGCGGAGATGGTGAAGGACAAATTTTTGTCGAAAAACTATAAATACAATGAAATAGAAGAAGCATTATGCAGAGTCGACAACTTAGATCGAACTAAACTCTTAGAAAATAAGAATAAACTACAAACACCAATAGTAGGCGGAGAATTCCCAGCAATCATACTGAATTATAATAAAGAAAATCTAAAATTGAAAAAGATATTGACGAGACATTGGCACTTACTGAGAAAAGACAAAATTCTGGCAAGCAGTTTACCGGAAAAACCTAAAATTATCTTCAGGGGTGCACCGAACTTGAGAAGGAAATTAACAAACAAACATCTAAAAGGTAAACACGCCCCGGTGACATCTAAAAAGAATGGTTTCTTCCACTGCTTGGACTGCATTGCATGCAAAGGAACTAGGTACAAACAAACAAAAGGAATATGTGAAGTGTTCAAAAATAACTGTAAAACTAAGACGGAATCTTTCAAAATAAAAGATTATATCACCTGCCAAAGCACCAATGTTATATATGTATTGGAGTGCCCATGTGGACTCCAATATGTGGGAAGAACAAAGAGGCAACTGTATGTCAGAATCAGAGAACACATGCTAAATATAAAAAAAGGATATATGCAACACTCAGTTTCTGCCCACTTTGCACAAAAACATAATTCAGATATGAGCCTTCTAAATTTTAAAGGAATATGTAAAGTAAATAAAAACTGGAGAGGAGGAGACCATACCAAACAACTCGGCATAGCCGAGATGAAATGGATATACCAATTAGACACACTGCAGCCAAAGGGCCTGAATGCTGAGTTTGAGTTATGCCACTTTTTGGGATAAAATTCCCCTTTTAAAATCTTATGGGTGTTTTAATATGTGGTATATTTTTATGAACCACAGAAAGAAAGGGCTCTAAGTATATATTAATATGGGAATGAATAGGTATTAATTACCAGAATATTTGTATACTACTTATATATAGTTGAATTCAGTATTGCACTAATGCTGTATTCACAATTATACAGTAACAGTGTTTATGATATATTTCCCTGTTCATGAAAGTAAAATGAATGAAAGTAATTCACAATTTTTCTAACAATATGCTATAACAACGGAAGGAAAGATAAGGGAATAAAAATTCTTTAAAAATTCCTCTATTGCATCTGTCTCGAATCTGGGTATATGAACATTTACATTTCAGATTCGAGTTTAATTCTACTCAGAGATGAATCACTTTCACTTATTTCCAGTTTTTGATACAAGAGCTTAAAAATTGAAGTTTCAGTCAAGCCTATTCAGGACAACATCGGTAACTAGTAAAATATCATTAATGCAAAACTTCCATTACAAATCAACAGTAAGATTTTGCATTAATGTAAAACTTCTATTACAAATCAACAGGAAGATTTTTATTTTATTTTATTTTATTTTATTTTTATTCTATGTATGCAATTCTGATGTTATTGAACCATTTAGGTATATAGCATCCATATCTAAAACATTTTTAAATTTCTAAATATGAGCGTGTGTGAATATTCTGCTATCTTCAGCCCGAGTATACAAAAACGGCAGTTACATTTAAATCTGCCTGGGCGGGCGTTACTATAGCAACGCTAATCAACAGAGTGTAAAAACGCTACTGGCCGGTTATAACAAGTTATAAAATTTAACAGTTATTGTATTATGAGACATTGTGACCACTAAAGTTATATGCAAGAAAAATTTTGTATCTATGAGGAATTTATTCCGACGAAATTGATATCGGCAAGCAGCTATATAAGTGAATACATTCAGACAGACCTCATCCATTGATAAAGCCGCAGGAGCGGAGAAACGCGTCTGGAGAGGTCTGACTCCCATCACTACAAGCCTTAACTCGGATTGCACAAGGACTTTTATTCAAAACTTTTTAACATCAGATATTTTGACTCGGGACGCCGAGCATCTGAATAAGGTCTGGACTCTTTTTATGGCTTTTATTTTAATAGTCCGTGCAGGACATTTTTCTACATAAACGATTGCTTTATTTTATTTATTTTTTTTTTTTTTTTTTATAAGTGGTTGCTCTCTGTGTTTAGGACAGGATATTTTTTATGCATCAGTGATTTCTTTTTACATTGAATTTCTACAATAAATTGAGTTTTATTTTACACTAAGTGCGCTAGTAAGGTCATTAATATTTTTTTTTTTGATCTATTACTTTAGCAGGGGTTATATTTATGTTTCTGTACTGTATTTTATAGATAGGTCGTTAGGTACCCTATTCAGCTAACCCCTTGCACATTTATTTAATCAGCGCTCCACTTATTATATTTTTCTGTAAGTTGTATTATTATCATTAATTATAAAGCACAAACAAATTCCACACTGTTGTACAATGAGTAAACTACCAGGCACCTAAGTGTAACCAGACGAGTTGGGCGCACATATACAGAGGGGTTGAGGGCCCTGTTCAATGAACTTATGACCCATCAAAATCTATCATGCTGAAAAAAAAAAAAAACAATGCTGTTAGTGTTGTCAATGGGCATATAGTCTGGATTTCTATAAATTGATTTAGCAAATCTGCTTTGTTTTGGCAATATCTGGTTTGTATTCTGCATTTGGTCAATGCTCGCTCACCGATTGAACACTTTGAGACAAAGACAAATGTTATTAAGCACCTTAAGCATAGCACAACAGTGCCAAAATAGACATGCAGACAACAAAAAGGTCCCTGGAGACACTCTATGTGCCAGGTGACCAGGTCTGGCTGTCCACATATAACTTGCGTTTGTCCTGTCCTTCCACGAAGCTGGACAACGCTTCATTGGTCCATTCAAGATAATCAAAGTGATCAACCCAGTGGCAGTATGCTTGACACTCCCCCCCCCAAGGTACAAATTACACCAGAAGTGCCTGAACCCTGTTTTCTATGTCTTCCTCTTAAAACCATAGAACTCTAACAGGTTTCCTCAGGACAACGACACCCCACCTGTTCATTGTCAATGGTTCTAAAGAATAAGAAGTCAAAGAGATTTTGGATTCCAGAAGACGCCGTGGCCACTTAGAATAATTCATACACTGGAAAGGTTATGGCCCGGAGGAATGTTCTTGGGAGCTGGCCAGTAACGTTCATGCCCCTGCCAAGGTGAGGGCTTTCTACCGGAAGCGTCCTGTCTTGCCTGACCTGGTTCATGCCCTGAGATCGCATCTGTGGAAAGGACTCTGTCACATTTGCCAACAGTACTTACCTGTCCCAGGGTGCCTGCGACACCCTGGAGGTCAGTCTGCAGCTGTCATAGTGCCTGTGGCTGCTGCACCCCAGTCAGCATCCTCTGAACCTTGATTCATGGCCAGAGAACTCACAGTAATTGTTCCAGCATTCTAAAATGGTAGCCACAGCATGCAGAGACTGGTCTGCAGATCAGAGGTTGAAGGAGGTGTGGCTGAGAGGCGGATTTGGATTTTTGTTATTTTTATTAAAGCCCCTGTGCCATCATTGACCCCACAGGATCCAGTTCTCAAGCTCAGGGTCTCTGTGGATCATGCTTGTAAGGGAGAGTTGGTACTGCACCTGGCAATAGATCAAGTCAGGCAGCACAGATTCAAAAACGGGCACCAAGCCAAAGGTCAGGTATCGGTTATTCAGAATAGAAACAAGGAAGCAACCAATATAAACAAGGAGCACAGAATACCTCCTTGGCATGCCCACTCTTGGTAACGCCTCTTTCCCCTTTAAGAAGAGACTTGCGCTCGCCTAAGGGATTCGACATTCATTCACAATTCCCAGAAAGTAATTCCTGCTGGGCAGAAATGCAAGATGCAGTCTTTGCGATGCATGAACAACACCAATCCATGAGTGAAGTCTCGAAAGTCAGTGGAAGAATTGAGCTGAATGTGACATCCAGCATTTAGCGGGGAGGAATGTTGGAGGTAAGCGATGGGCTGACAATCATTCCATTATTCTTCTCACTCACGTACTGTTCTTCCTCAGCTTTACCCATCCACTGGATGTTCCCAAATTATCAGCACCTCCATCAGTTTCATTATCTCCCTTTTCTTTATTCAAATATAAATTTAGAAAATCCTGTTCAACCTAGTGTGCAAATGTCGGTAATTTTGTTCCTATTGGGAAATAAACAGGGGGGGGGGGGGGCAGTGGGGGGACGGAAAGGTCTTTATGAAATTCCCTGCGAGGAAAGATCTTGGGAGACAATCCAACCAGCAAGCAAAGCTGATTCCCTTGTGATCTACAGGCAATGACTTCATCTCTAAAAATGACCATGTTGATCTTGGCAGGTTCTCTATGCCTTGGAAATTCCATTGAAAACAATCGACAAGCAAAATATAGCCTTTCATGCATCCTGAGTCCAAGGCAAGACAATTATATCCATTATATTTATTATAAATATTAATTTCAGGTTCTGGTTCATAATATTTTTGGTATAGTAAATTCCATACAAAACGACCAGAGCGTATTGACTCAATACAATATAAATAAATATTAAAAGATTACAAAAGGTCTCCTTAGGGAACTTCAAGAATATGTAGAAACAGCATTGCACACCTTAAAATGTATTACTCAAAATAATATTTTAATAATATTTTTTTGTGACTGCATCTTTCTGTCTAGCCATCTATATATATAGCTTTCTGTCTGTCTATAAACTACCCACAAAATTTCCCCTCTTCAGAGGGCCGGCACTACCATAAGGTGACCCAGGCGGCCACCTTAGGGCACACTGGCCCGGGTGAGTGGCAGAAAAGAGTGTACTGCACAGCACTCCCCTCATGCCAGTCTCTATATATAGAGTGTTCCGAGCGCAGACCACGAGAGAGGAGTTTGTTGAGATACATGGGAAACTGTGGGATTGAGACACAAAGGGAAATATTGGGGTATAAGATATACTAAAGAGGAGTGTAAGATAAAAAGGAGAGGATAAAAAACACAAAAAGAGTAAGAAATTTGATAGGGGGGATTAAGGGATACACAGGTGAAGATGCATTTTTATTCATAGATTGTAAGCTTGTTTGAGCAGGATCTTCATCTCTAAATATTTCCTTTCTATAATTGTAAAGTGCTGTGGAATATGTTGCTTTAAATATTAGATTTATTTCAGACAAAACTGCAATTTGGCCTAATTTGGGCAGATTGGGTGATCAGATAGAATTCCGATTAAGCTGTCAGAATCACCGTAAAACTGACTTGTTCAGTTCTTGATTTTGAGTGCTTTTACTGGCACCAGAAAATAAGGGGAATATAAGGGGATGCTTTATTTTTGAAGTGGGAGAAAATAAGCAACTTAATTTGCCATGATAGAGGCCTGCCCAACCACGTGGGCTTTATCTTCTGTCCATTCAAGAGGTAAAAAAAAAGAAACCAAAAAAAACAAAGGCTGATTGATGGTTGGTGGACAGCCACTAAATGATGATTGTATTGACAGATACAGGTGAAGTGGACAACTATACTTTTAAGCAGGATTCTTCTTTATGTGTCTGTGTGGTAGTCGGAAATACACTGGGTCATTGATTCTAGTGTGAGACTAGGTTTTGCTTTCTGTTGCATCTAGCCAGCAGCTACTGCCAGGTGCACTTGAAACGACTTTGAGTGGGAGGTAGGAGCTTGTGATGCATTTTGTCATTGTTCCTATTGTGAGACTAGTTTACCAATATATAGCTGTTAATTCTTTTTATTTTTGGGGTTGTGGTGTTCAGTAACAAAGAAAAAAAAATGTTCCTCTTTCCTAGCCTGGGTCATTAATTCTAGTGCGAGACTTAGTTTGCAGCTGTATCTAGCTAGCAACTACTGCCACATGCACTTAAAACAACTTTGGGTGTGAGATATGATATTGGCAGGCATTTTGTCATTGATCAGAGTGTGAGACTAGGTTACCAATGGTTATTGGTTGTTTGTTTTTTTTAATTCTTTATTTTTGTTGTGCGGGTAGGTACAGCATAAAATCAGGCGCCATAACAGCGTATTACAATTAAAACATAACATTAAGTATTGGCATGAAAATTCGCACATTTTTATAGGATATATAAGCATAGTTTAACAATAATACTGTCGGCTTAATATTGAGTAAGACAAGAGAGTAAATTGCGCAACAGGTTTAGATTGGCTATGTTTTCGTCGAGGAGATCCTTCTATTTTGCTTATCATGAGAGGAATGATACAAGATTAGGTGTAACTAAATAATATAAGATTAGACAGTGCACATTTGTATAGAGACAGGTTTAAGTTACTGCGGTTATTATGTGCTCGTCAGTTTGCAGGCTATGCAGTTTCAACATCTAGTACTGGTTTCTAACTTCTCAATTAGAATTAAGCATTGTTAATAAGAATAAAATTTTCTCCTCATATTTAACGTATGTAGGCAACAGCATGAGAAACACTGCTAGGAGCGGAACGGTGTCCGTTAGGAACATTAGATTTTAGTTTAGCATGTCTCGGTGTAGATTGTACGTAACAGAAGTGAAATCATAGTTAACGTTTGTAAGGCATAGGAAAATAGTTTAGCTGCAATCTAATAACTAATAACAGATAACCTGCAGGCTAGTCAGTGCAATATGAGTTTAGGTGTCCCCAGTTCAAGATAGGCAAATGCCATGATGCGAGTGTTTGGGCTGTGTGGTATTTCCAGCGGTGGCCTTGTCCCGTGGGGTGTATAAGGCAGGAGCCAGAGTCCCGCGCCAGTTGCCTGTGAGCCTACCCCGTTCAGCCTATACCCACCGGGTGTTTCGTTGTGTCCATCATTGGGTGGTCCCGCCCGGGGGTAGCCCGCTTGCATGGCGGAGTGATGGATGTGCTGTTGCGTCGGGGCGCTCGTCCCTTCGGTGTTCTCCCGTCTGTTGGCCGTGGGTAGGTTCCCTGCTGGTCGGACCCCCGCCCTGTTGTGGCACAGGTGGTGTCGCTGATAGCTCCGCCGGTCCCCTCGCGCTGGGTTGTGGCATGCAAGGTGATTGTTGCTGGGACCGCTGGGTGATGGGCGGGTCGGGTACACCGGCGGGTTCCATGCTTGGGCTTGAGGACGTTGCCTTGTGTCGCTTTCCGCCACTCTGCTCCTCTTCTCTTTTTCTGTCGGGTGGTCCCGCTAGGGCCACGTGGTATGTTCCACCGCAGGCGACGGCGAGTCGCCGGACGGATCCAGGCTGCAGCCTCTTTCGCCGCCAGTGTGAAGGGTTGCGTTAAGTTTTACCCACAGGTAGGTATAGAGCTTGCGGAAGAACTCTATTGTGTCCGTGGGTGGTGTGGAAGGCGAGTGCTTCTTCGTGTGTAGCGTCGCCATCTTTGTTGGGCCCCGACTTCTCTGTGGTTGTTTTTTTAATTGTTTGGCAGAAATAAAATAGTTGTTTTAGGGACTGTGGTGTTCAATAACAAAACAAAGAAAGGTTTGTCTTTCCCAGCCTATGTCATTGATTCGAGAGTGAGACTAGATTTAGCTTTCTGCTGTATCTAGCCAGCAGCTACTGCCAGCGGCACTTCAAACTACTAGAAGATTGACATTTTGTCATTGATCATTTATCCTAGTGCAATACTAGCTTATCAATATACAGTTGTTACATGTTTTTTATTGTGTTCAGTCCAGTGTGTGCTGTGCAACTGTGCAAGCACTGTGCTTTATTGTATTTCTTAATGTCAAACACAAGAATGTTACAGCGGGAAGTCCACCAACTACTTACCCCTTTTATAACGCAAACACTATTTTTGCTGAATAAGGTGGTGTTACTGTACACAATACACAGCCATTCATATGCCATACCTAATTTATGGTAATAAGGAAAACAAGCCAACCATCGAATTCCAAACTTAAATTGAAGGTGGGTAAAGGAAGAGACCCTGTCCCCAAATCCACCATCACCATCACGTGTAAGGCACTGGTTTGGACAAAGACCCAGAATAAGACTGCAAGATGTAACGCCACAGACGGCAACAAGTGGAATGTATGGCATACTCCCTGTTAGGACACAAAACCCTGAAGATTATGATCCATCATGGATTCCCCCTGAATACATACCGGCCAGAATAGAGAACTTGTCCAGCTGAGTAAAAACCGCATCTATGGGCATAGTTGGCAGAATTTTTTTTTTGCGTCTAACAGAGAGAACTATGTTTTCTCTCTAGACATACTACAGATTGGTATTATACTCCCTAAGTGTGTGTGTGTATATATATATATATATAAAAATACAAAAGTTCTTTGCACTCACGCTCAATGTATAAAGATATGCCTTAAAAGGCCTGCCGGGTGCAAAACTTCCAGGGAGGTAAATTGTAGTTAAATGAAGCAAAGCAAGCTGCACTCACGGACTTATGAATTCAAATGGTGTTTATTCCATCGAAGGTAGAAAAAGAGAAGATCGACGTTTCGGTCCACACAGGGACCTTCCTCAGGATCAAGTGATACCACTCAAGTATCACTTGATCCTGAGGAAGGTCCCTGTGTGGACCGAAACGTCGATCTTCTCTTTTTCTACCTTCGATGGAATAAACACCATTTGAATTCATAAGTCCGTGAGTGCAGCTTGCTTTGCTTCATTTAACTATATATATATATATATATATATATATATATATATTCATGCTGGGTAGTGATCAGCACTCACGGTCTTTTAGTGGTTAAAAATCTTCAAGCTTTATTATAAATCCATAAAAAAATTAGATCAACGTTTCAGTCCCTATATGGGACTTTCATCAGGATCAGGAATAAACATTAAGTAAAATAAAAAAATGTATATAGGGAGAGAAATTAATGTGGGTGATGCTACTGGCGTTCCCCAGTACAGAGTGCGCATTCGTGAGTATAGACCAGCCCCTTTGTGTTATGTGATGACGTTCCGCCCATTTCTATGATGACGGGGAACGTTGTTAGTAACCAAGGAAACATCTATAAACATCCTCCGTGTGTAGAGGATCGTGCTTAAAGCCAGTGATCGTGTCTCAGTGGATGATATTGCTAATCTACAAGAGGAAGTGTATTAATGTATACACTGAATCCACCTTGTGTGAAATGATATTCAGAAGAAAGATTTAATGTTAAAAACATAAGAGTTGTGTATTGAAATATGTTAGGACATTGATATATATTTGGATTTACATATTCTGGAGACTCTTCGTGTTTGCATGTACCACCATAAGTTTGTTTTCACTATTGGAAGTATTACCGTATATGATATCTCTGTGAGCATTTTTTGGTAGATGTATTTTCATACTCATCAGCCTATCTCACAAATTGCAACACTCTGATTTATAAACCGTTAAATGTGAACACTTTCAGATAAATTGCTTCTTGCACTCATCAGTTACTATTCAAACTCTTATTAGACTGTGAAATTAATCAAACCCCCTTAGTTTAATTCAGTATTATGTATTTATTTCTTATTACAGGCAGCTGCATTTTAAACGTTATATATTTATTGCAAAGTACCGTTATTTACCTGGGCCTGGATTTCTGTATAATTAATAATAATGAAATGTGAGTTAAATCAGATTTTCATTCTCAGAATACTTTTGTTTCATTACAAAACATGAGCAAATAGCCCTGATTCACATGAAGCTAATTCTTCTGAGAAATCTCTTAGGTCGCATTCTTGAGTAGCTTTTCAGTTAAGAAGATTTGGATTTTAAAAATAGTGCTATTAAATAAATATTAACGGGATTTTTTGTGACTTTTTATCAAGATGATTAAAAAGATAAGAAAGTAAACCGAGGGAAAGAGACATGAAACATTGTGTAAATGACTATTTATAATAAAAAAAAACACTGCTATCTAAAGAAACAAAATAGTGTTAAGAAAACAAGTATGTATTTAGATGTGCACGCCTCTGCCCCTCCTTCCCGCCCCCCCCCCCCGTGATAGTTAAATAAAGCATATCATTTACCATACACCCATGGAACGCTGGTCTCGACACTATTGCCCCGCCTCCTCAGTGTCACGTATTCATCCGCTTATAAAAATGGGGTTAATGGCATTTACTGTCCACACAGGAAAAGTTGTGCCGAGCAGCAATCAAATCCACAGAAGGGTTAATGCTGAGCAGCAATTATGCAAATGGGATCTGGTAACTGCCTTTGGGGTCAAAGGCCGGTTACAGCCTATCAGATCTAGATGAGGGGTATTTAGGCCCAGTTCTCATCCTGCTCAGTGCCCTGTTGTGGTTTCCCTTGTGGTTGTCTGAGAGCGCGTTATTGATTCTGGTAATTCTGGTTATTTGACTTTGGCATTGTTTTTGACTTTCCTGTTTTCTGGCATCCCTGACTCCTGGTTTTTCCTTATCGCTGTGTCTCTTTCTGTTTCCCTTGACCTCAGCTATTCCTGACTATTCTTTGGTACGTTAGTACGGTATACGTTACCTATCAGTCCTCTGTGTTACACAATTCTACGTGCTGGATCGTTCTGTAATCCTGACATTACGACATGGCCATAGATCCTGACCTCTCTATACAGTCCGAACCCGAATTTATGCAGTTGGGGGTCACTAGACTGTCTGAGGCAGAAAAACAACATAGGAGAAAAGAGGGTCAATGCATATACTGTGGTAAAAAAGGACATATGAGGAGTACTTGTCCCATACGTCCGGAAAACTACTGCACCTAAGCACCTTAAGGGGACAGGTCTTAGGTGTAATGGAAACGTCCTCTGGAATGGATAAAAATAGGTCTCTCCTTGATATTTCTATTGCCTTTGAAAAGAAGAACTGTTCATGCAAAGCCCTGATGGATTCAGGTGCCGCTGGAAACTTAATCGATGTTCAATTTGTTAAAGGTAATACTATACCTATCAAGGAGAGATTATCACCCCTAGCTGTTGAAGATATTGATGGGAGACCACTAGCTTACCCATTAATTTGTCCATTGGTGCCTTACATAAGGAAGAGATTACATTTCAGGTTATTGCATCCCCTTCCTGTCCAATCATATTAGGCTTTCCATGGCTTAACAAGCATAACCCTCATATTGACTGGGCTAATGGGGAAATATTAGAATGGGGTAAGGATTGTTATGAAAGGTGTATATTGAATGTTGCCAAAAGAGTGGGCACTACCCACTAGGATTGGATTACCCACTAGTACACCTCAAAACCCGGAAATCCCTATACAGTATCAAGACAATTGGTCCAAATTATTACCATGGGCCGAGTTTGCTAGGAACAATGCTGACCATGACTCCTCTGTGCAAAGTCCATTTTTTGTGAATAATGGCCGGCATCCGAGTGTCCTACCGGCTGTTTTTTCTGATACGGCTATTCCTGCTTTGGATGACCGTCTGGCTTCCATCCGTGATACCTGGGTTAAAGTTTAATCTGCTCTGGGTACTGTTGCTGACCATTTCAAGCATTATGCTGATACACGTCGAGGTACCAACCCTGTTTACCAAGTGGGTGAGAGGATTTGGTTATCTTCTCGTAACATCAGGCTCAACGTCCCTAGCATGAAATTTGCTCCTAGGTTCCTTGGACCTTTTTGTGTCCTTCGTAGGATCAATCCTGTTGCATACTCTATGGCCCTTCCGGCCATTAACCACATTTTTATAAGCGGATGAATACGTGACATATACATACTGACATACACACACACACACACACATACAGACATACATACTGGCATACACACACAGACATACATGCATACTGACATACATACACACATACATACTGATAGGTAGATAGATACATACTGACATAAACACACAGACATACATACATACTGACATACACACACACATACAGATAAGACGCATACATACAGACATACACACACAGAGACATACTGATAAATATATACATACATACACACATACATACTGAAATACACACAGAGACATATATACATACTGACATGCACACACAGACATACATACATACTGACATATATACATACTGACATACACACACACATACAGATAGACACATACATACACACCTACAGACATACACACACACACAGACATACATACATACTGACAAACAGACAGGGCCGGACTGGGAAAAAAATTAGGCCCGGGCATTTTTCAATCAGAGCGGCCCCCTAAGAAGGGGGCGGGGCCAGAGAGGGTGTGTTTTGTCATCACTAATGACAAGCACGCCCCCTCTCAAAGTGAGCAAGTTGGTTCAATGCGCAGAGCCCCGCTGAAGAGCTCTAGCATTAGAAAAAGGCCCTGAATTTGTTCTGCGCAGCGCAAGCAAATTTAATAACATGCTTGCACTGTGTTTGCTTTTAAATTGTCTCTGGTGCCTCCACAAGTGGGATACCAGAGGACAAAAGGGCCAGGAAAGTGTATGGTGCATGTGTTTGGAGCCTGCTTGTGGGATTACGTGTGTGTAGAGTGTGGTGTGGTATTGTGTAAATAGGTCAATTTCATTTGTGTTTGTGGTGTAATATGTGTGGCTAGGGGCTGTAGAGAGTGTGTGTATAGGGGGCATAGTGTTATAGGGGATGTAGCGAGTGTGTGCATACAGGCTGTAGTGTGTGTGTATAGGTGACGTAGTGTGTGTAGGGGTTGTAGAGAGGTTGTGTAGGAGATCTAGTGTGTAAAGGACCCAGAGTGTGTATAGGAGATTGTGTGTGTGTGTGTGTGTATAGAGGATTAAGAGTGCATATAGGGTAAGGGATCTAGCGTGTATCTGGAGCGTAATGTGTGTAGTGGTGCAGTGTGAGGGGTGCTGTAGTGTGTGTGTGTGTATATATATATATATATATATATATATAGATTTGGACGTATTGTATGTGTGAGGGGCGCAGTGTGTGTGTATGTAAGAGGGGTGCTGTGTGTGAGGGTGTTTTTACCTGCCGTCACATTCTAGGTTTCTAATTTTCTTTGTCTGTTAACTCACTGAGGGTTATTATATATATATATATGTGTGTGTGTGAGCGAGGGTGGGGTCTATCTGAGGGTGCTGTGTGTGTCTGAGGGTGCTGTGTGTGTCTGAGGGCGCTGTGTGTCTGAGGGCGCTGTGTGTGTCTGAGGGCGCTGTGTGTGTCTGAGGGTGCGCTGTGTGTCTGAGGGTGCGCTGTGTGTCTGAGGGTGCGCTGTGTGTCTGAGGGTACGCTTTGTGTCCGAGGGTACGCTGTGTGTCCGAGGGTACGCTATGTGTCCGAGGGTACGCTGTGTGTCCGAGGGTACGCTGTGTGTCCGAGGGTACGCTGTGTGTCCGACGGTACGCTGTGTGTCTGAGGGTGCGCTGTGTGTCTGAGGGTGCGCTGTGTGTCTGAGGGTGCGCTGTGTGTCTGAGGGTGCGCTGTGTGTGTCTGAGGGTGCGCTGTGTGTGCCTGGGGGTGCTGTGTGTGCCTGGGGGTGCTGTGTGTGCCTGGGGGTGCTGTGTGTGCCTGGGGGTGCTGTGTGTGCCTGGGGGTGCTGTGTGCCTGGGGGTGCTGTGTGCCTGGGGGTGCTGTGTGTGTTTGGGTGCTGTGTGTGTCTGGGGGTGCTGTGTGTGTCTGGGGGTGCTGTGTGTGTCTGGGGGTGCTGTGTGTGTCTGGGGGTGCTGTGTGTGTCTGGGGGTGCTGTGTGTGTCTGGGGGTGATGTGTGTGTGAGGGGTGATGTGTGTGTGATGTGTGTGTGATGTGTGTGTGATGTGTGTGTGAGGGGGCTGTTAGTGTGATTTTTTTAATTTAAATATTTTTTTTATTAATAATTATTAATAATTAAAAAAGTAAGTTATATCCCCCCCTCCCTTCTTACCTTTAGCCTGGGAGGGGGGAGCTGTTTTGCCTGGGAGGGGGATCATGCTTCCTTCCCTGGTGGTCCAGTGGTGAGAGTGAACTCTAACCTGCCGGCTAGAGTTCACTCTCGCGAGATCTGAGCCGCGGCAACACTCAGACCTCGCGAGAGGACCCGGCGGAGCTGCTGACTAGAGCTCCGCCGGTCCTCTCTGCTGCCTCCCTCACAATCCACAGCCGGCGGACGCAAGTAACAGTGTCTCTGGGCCGGTGAGGGAGATCTTTGATCTCCCACCGGCCCATGGAGACACACAGCGGGGCCGGCGCTCGGATAGCGCTGGCCCTGCAGGGGCTGGCAGGGGAGATCCTGTGATCTCCCCTGCCGGCCTCGGCCCAACGGACATCGCGGCCCACCGGGCATTTGCCCGGTATGCCCGATGGCCAGTCCGGGCCTGCAAACAGACATGCATACATACATGCAGACACATACGTATACACACACCTCATTTATCTGCCACCCTCCTCTTCCTGAACTTTTCGTTGCAGGAGGGTGGCTGGGGATGATGGTAGCGGATTCCTCTCCTCTCTTCGGCTGTCTTTCCCCCGGAGTAAGATGAGAGGAAGTGACCAGCCGTCACTTCCTCCCAGCAGCACTTGCAGTGCAGCTGCAATTTTTTTTTTTTAAGGGCTCTGGTCGCGCTATTACATGGCCGCAGCGCTGATCGGGCCCCTGAAGATATAGGGCTCATCGGGTGGCCCACTGCTCCACGTGGGGCCCGGGCGGCCGTGCCCGTGACAACCGTCATGGTTGTCACCCCCTGATGGCGGCCCTGCAAACACACAAACTATCTGGAACACAAACACACACATAACGACACACACACTCACTTATACAAACTCTGGCAAATAATCACGCTCACGGGCACACTCACACACAGGCACTGACACACTATTACTAACACACACTGGCATAAACGCACTCACTGTCCCACTCACTCACTCTGGCATATATGTTTCCAAGGATAAGGATAATATGCCATTACTATACACAACAAAGTCTGAGGTCTATTACAAGCAGCATAACATAATGCTTTCACCATATCCTGGCATGTGATTATATGAAACATGGAAACATAGATTTATAACAGCAGATAAGAACCATTTGGCCCATCTAGTCTGAACAATTTTCTAAATACTTTAATTAGTCCCTGGAGAAGCACCCTCTAGTGGCTGTTAGGAATACATACACTCCAGGTGAGTTTAGCCCCGCAATGAAAACATTGCCACACCAATGTTTTACATTGCAGGACAAAAACTACATGGACACTGCACCAGACTGCTTCATTGAGAGGAAGTTGTCAGGTCCCTGCCTCCGCGCCGCTCGCGGTGGCCTTGCTTACCCTGTCACTGTGAGGGGCGCCATCTGGTCCCTGTCCGCACCGTGTGGCTGTCCCCGTTGCTGTGCTCCAGACTGACAGTGTTTCTGACACTGCATGCTCCAGAGCAGCATCTTTATATGTGTGCCAGACCCGGTCATGTGACCTGACACACAGTGATGACCTCAGAGACCACAAGAGAGAGTAGAAATACATCCCACGTGTTGTGGTTAACACTAATTGGAGGTTAGCCAATCAGACACACCATGTGTGTATATGAGCTAATGTCCCCCTTGCCTCAGTGCCCTGTTGTGGTCTTTGTTTAGCCCAACAGCGCGATATACTCTGTCTGATTAATTGGTTACCGAACTTTGGCTTGTCTTATGTTTACTCTTTTTTTCTCTGCTCCTTGACCTCGGCATGTCTCTTCGTATTCCATCTCTCTATTTCCCTTTGACCATGGCTTGCTTTGATTATTCTTTTGCATAGCCCGGAAATTCTAAAGACCGGTATTGCAATTCTGTCTGTTGTGTCCTGTCTGTGTGTTAGGTTCCCTACCAATCGTGACAGAATTGGTGTGGGTGTCTACAGTGATCCTTTAATTTCTTCACTTCCAATTTTTGTGTATGTGTCATTGGCTTATTTTTGAATTTCATTATTTTATTTTTTTCCACAAACGTAGAGAAGGGTTTGGAAGGCAAATCCTTTTTTTCTGGGGATAGTTTTTGTGGCATAAAAGACAAAATAGTGGATGTTAATTGAACCTTCTTTACGGAAGGGCAATTGTTTAGAGTATATACATTCAGCTGTGGCCTAAAACATTGCTGCCTCTTCTTCCTCTTCTACTGCATTTATTTTCCACTTTTCTTCAGTCTTCCCGCTGAGTCCATAGTTGACACATACTGCCATATGAGGCTACTGCAAGGACACCGCAGATATCCAGCAGCTTGTAGAAGGATCCACATGGCTTGGTTTTGTGTGCACGTTTTTTTTCTGAATCGGCATAAAATGCGTGGTGTCAGCAGACAGTTATGGAAATACTTAACTCAAATAAAATGGCTGATAGAGATCCAGGGCACTCTTGGTAAAGAGATGGGGTACTGAGAAGGAAAGAGGCGCCTATTCGGAGGGCATCGTTTGCTAAGGATGGTAGGGAGAAACTATGACGAAGAGCTGAGGTAAAAGGAGGGAGTGGGTTACCTGTTCATGAAAAGATGGGGTGCATTGGTAGTTGGGAGGAGAGCATATGAGAGGGGCTTTGGTGGAAGATGGGGACTATGGTAAAGGGATGGGGTGCTGGTAGACAAATGAGGCCTATAAAGAAGAAATGGTGTGCGGCGAGGGAAGGATTTATGAAGAAGGCTTCATAGATAGAGTAACCGATGATAAAGAAGGTAGTGAGTGCTAAGAGTTGGGTTCTAATGCAGGAATGTGGGACTAGAATGAGAAAGCCTTATAATGTAAAGGAAAAGTTCTAAAATGTAGAATTCCCAACACATACAAACAATACACACTGGGAGGGAAGGGAGTCATTAAAATAAGCTAAGAGAAAAGGGTCATAAGAAGTATGGGACATGGATGGAAGAGCTTGCAAGGGGCAGTGAGTGATGGGACAGAAGTGGCTTTAAATTGAAGGGAGTAGATATTGGGTGAAATAGAATTGTAAGATACAAGGACCGGTAAGTATGAATGAGTATGTACAGGTACTAATTTGATGAGTGTATATGTTTTGGAGCAAAGTCCTTAGATGAAAGTTGTAGGTACTGCTTGGAAGGCTGGTTGGTCCTAAGAAAAAAGGTTACGAGGTATAGAAATCAGAGGAGGGAGACTTGTTTGAGGGTGGCAAGTAGGTAAAGGGATGCTGAGATGAACACAGAGGATAAAACAGATACTAAAATAAAGGGTAGGAGTGCAGAAATAGAGTGAGGTTAGTGTTGAGATCAAATTGTGCTTAGAGTGAGACCATGCAAGAGCTACTTAGATTAAATATGCAGAGTAAGTGCTGGGGTAATCTGAATAAAGTTGGGATTGCAAGTAAAGATGGCAAAGATTGTGATGGCATACGAAACTGATCGAAAAGGGTACGTTGAATTAAGAGATGGCCATTGGCATAAAGAAATTTGTATTCACCTTAATTTAAAAATGCACACACATTTAGCAACATGCAGCCAGATATTGGATTTATATCCCTGGAACCTCTACATTTTACAAGCTGGGTAATATTTTGCCTGGAATGTCCCTAATTTGTCCCATGAGCGTCACTAAGACAATTGGTTTGGTCTGCTCCATGTGGGCCATGATTTTACCATGGAGGGAAATGGTCTTAGAAGGCCAAGAGTGGCTTTTGAAAAACATAACAGTGGATAATAAAAGGCTAATTTTCACACAGGAAACCATTCTCCTCGTCAAGTCGGATGAGTAGGTGTTCAAAGAAAAAAACTGATAATATAGAAAGCTGAAACAGATTCTTCTCCTGCGTGTTACACAGTATAGAAACAATAATTACTCAGCTGTAACGGAATGTCTGCTAACATACTGAAATGCCCACACTTAGGGTTCATTCTGTAAGTAATGTAAGGGCTGTTTTTAATGCATTCTCACCAATGTAGCCTATTTTACAGACCATTGGAATCCTACTAAAATAGGGCTATCAAAATATAAAATTCTAAATATTATACAACATTATATCAACAGTGCAGCATTCATCAAAGTGCAACATCATTAAATTGTCATTCACAAGAGTGCAGCATTATTACACAACCATTAATAAGAGTGCAGCATTATTACACAATCATTAATAAGAGTGCAGCATTATTACACTTCCATTAATAAGAGTGCAGCATTATTACACTCACATTAAGAAGAGGGTAGCATTATTACACTCCCATTAAGATTGCAGCATTATTACACTCCCGTTAGTAAGAATGCAGCATTATTACACTCCCGTTAGTAAGAATACAGCATTATTACACTCCCATTAACAAGAGTGCAGCATTATTACACTTCCATTAATAAGAATACATCATTATTAGACTCCCATTAAGAAGATGGCAGCATTATTACACTTCCAATAATAAGAGTGCAGCATTATTACACTCACATTAAGAAGAGGGCAGCATTATTAAACTCCCTTTAAGATTACAGCATTATTACACTCCCGTTAATAAGAATACAGCATTATTACACTCCCATTAACAAGAGTACAGCATTATCACACTTCCATTAATAAGAATACAGCATTATTACACTCTCATTAATAAGAGTGCAGCATTATTACACTCCCATTAATAAGAGTACAGCATCATTACACTCACATTAAGAAGAGGGTAGCATTATTACACTTCTATTAATAAGAATGCAGCATTATTACACTTCCGTTAAGATTGCAGCATTATTACACTCCCGTTAGTAAGAATACAGCATTATTACACTCCCATTAACAAGAGTGCAGCATTATTACACTTCCATTAATAAGAATACATCATTATTAGACTCCCATTAAGAAGATGGCAGCATTATTACACTTCCAATAATAAGAGTGCAGCATTATTACACTCACATTAAGAAGAGGGCAGCATTATTAAACTCCCTTTAAGATTACAGCATTATTACACTCCCGTTAATAAGAATACAGCATTATTACACTCCCATTAACAAGAGTACAGCATTATCACACTTCCATTAATAAGAATACAGCATTATTACACTCTCATTAATAAGAGTGCAGCATTATTACACTCCCATTAATAAGAGTACAGCATCATTACACTCACATTAAGAAGAGGGTAGCATTATTACACTTCTATTAATAAGAATGCAGCATTATTACACTTCCGTTAAGATTGCAGCATTATTACACTCCCGTTAGTAAGAATACAGCATTATTACACTCCCATTAACAAGAGTGCAGCATTATTACACTTCCATTAATAAGAATACATCATTTTTAGACTCCCATTAAGAAGAGGGCAGCATTATTAAACTCCCTTTAAGAGTGCAGCATTATTACACTCCCATTAATAAGAGTACAGCATCATTACACTCACATTAAGAAGAGGGTAGCATTATTACACTTCTATTAATAAGAATGCAGCATTATTACACTTCCGTTAAGATTGCAGCATTATTACACTCCCGTTAGTAAGAATACAGCATTATTACACTCCCATTAACAAGAGTGCAGCATTATTACACTTCCATTAATAAGAATACATCATTATTAGACTCCCATTAAGAAGATGGCAGCATTATTACACTTCCAATAATAAGAGTGCAGCATTATTACACTCACATTAAGAAGAGGGCAGCATTATTAAACTCCCTTTAAGATTACAGCATTATTACACTCCCGTTAATAAGAATACAGCATTATTACACTCCCATTAACAAGAGTACAGCATTATCACACTTCCATTAATAAGAATACAGCATTATTACACTCTCATTAATAAGAGTGCAGCATTATTACACTCCCATTAATAAGAGTACAGCATCATTACACTCACATTAAGAAGAGGGTAGCATTATTACACTTCTATTAATAAGAATGCAGCATTATTACACTTCCGTTAAGATTGCAGCATTATTACACTCCCGTTAGTAAGAATACAGCATTATTACACTCCCATTAACAAGAGTGCAGCATTATTACACTTCCATTAATAAGAATACATCATTTTTAGACTCCCATTAAGAAGAGGGCAGCATTATTAAACTCCCTTTAAGATTACAGCATTATTACACTCCCATTAACAAGAGTGCAGCATTATCACACTTCCATTAATAAGAATACAGCATTATTACACTCCCATTAATAAGAGTACAGCATTATTACACTCACATTAAGAAGAGGGCAGCATCATTACACTCCCATTAACAAGAGTACAGCATTATTACACTCTCTTTAAGATTACAACATTATTACACTCCCATTAATAAGAATACAGCATTATTACACTCCCATTAACAAGAGTGCAGCATTATTACACTTCCATTAATAAGAATACATCATTATTAGACTCCCATTAAGAAGAGGGCAGCATTATTAAACTCCCTTTAAGATTACAGCATTATTACACTCCCGTTAATAAGAATACAGCATTATTACACTCCCATTAACAAGAGTACAGCATTATCACACTTCCATTAATAAGAATACAGCATTATTACACACTCATTAATAAGAGTGCAGCATTATTACACTCCCATTAATAAGAGTACAGCATCATTACACTCACATTAAGAAGAGGGTAGCATTATTACACTTCTATTAATAAGAATGCAGCATTATTACACTTCCGTTAAGATTGCAGCATTATTACACTCCCGTTAGTAAGAATACAGCATTATTACACTCCCATTAACAAGAGTGCAGCATTATTACACTTCCATTAATAAGAATACATCATTATTAGACTCCCATTAAGAAGAGTGCAGCATTATTACACTCCCATTAATAAGAGTACAGCATTATTACACTCCCATTAACAAGAGTGCAGCATTATTACACTTCTATTAATAAGAATACAGGATTATTACACTTCCATTAATAAGAGTATAGCATTATTACACTTCCATTAAGAAGAGTACAGCATTATTACACTCCCATTAATACGAATACAGCATTATTACACTTCCATTAATAAGAGTACAGCATTATTACACTCACATTAAGAAGAGGGCAGCATCATTACACTCCCATTAACAAGAGTACAGCATTATTACACTCTCTTTAAGATTACAACATTATTACACTCCCGTTAATAAGAATACAGCATTATTACACTCCCATTAACATGAGTGCAGCATTATCACACTTCCATTAATAAGAATACAGCATTATCACACTTCCATTAATAAGAGTGCAGCATTATTTCACTCTCATTAATAAGAGTACAGCATTATTACACTCACATTAAGAAGAGGGTAGCATTTTTACACTTCTATTAATAAGAATGCAGCATTATTACACTCCCGTTAATAAGAATACAGCATTATTACACTCCCGTTAATAAGAGTGCAACATTATTACACTTCCATTAATAAGAATACAGCATTATTACATTCCCATTAATAAGAGTGCAGCATTATTACACTTCCATTAATAAGAATACAGCATTATTACACTTCCATTAATAAGAATACAGGATTATTACACTCACATTAAGAAGAGGGCAGCATTATTACACTCCAATTAACAAGAGTACAGCATTATTACACTCCCATTAACAAGAGTACAGCATTATTACACTCACATTAATAAGAATACAGCGTTATTACACTCCCATTAACAAGAGTACAGCATTATTACACTTCCATTAATAAGAGTACAGCATTATTACACTCCCATTAATAAGAGTGCAGCATTATTACACTCCCATTAACAAGAGTACAGCATTATTACACTCCCGTTAATAAGAATACAGCATTATTACACTCCCATTAACATGGGTGCAGCATTATCACACTCCCATTAATAAGAGTACAGCATTATTACACTCCCGTTAATAAGAGTGCAGCATTATTACACTTCCATTAATAAGAATACAGCATTATTACATTCCCATTAATAAGAGTGCAGCATTATTACACTTCTATTAATAAGAATACAGGATTATTACACTTCCATTAATAAGAGTATAGCATTATTACACTTCCATTAAGAAGAGTACAGCATTATTACACTCCCATTAATAAGAATACAGCATTATTACACTTCCATTAATAAGAGTACAGCATTATTACACTCACATTAAGAAGAGGGCAGCATCATTACACTCCCATTAACAAGAGTACAGCATTATTACACTCTCTTTAAGATTACAACATTATTACACTCCCGTTAATAAGAATACAGCATTATTACACTCCCATTAACATGAGTGCAGCATTATCACACTTCCATTAATAAGAATACAGCATTGTCACACTTCCATTAATAAGAGTGCAGCATTATTTCACTCTCATTAATAAGAGTACAGCATTATTACACTCACATTAAGAAGAGGGTAGCATTATTACACTTCTATTAATGAGAATGCAGCATTATTACACTCCCGTTAATAAGAATACAGCATTATTACACTCCCATTAATAAGAGTGCAGCATTATTACACTTCCATTAATAAGAATACAGCATTATTACATTCCCATTAATAAGAGTGCAGCATTATTACACTTCCATTAATAAGAATACAGGATTATACACTTCCATTAATAAGAATACAGCATTATTACGTTCCCATTAATAAGAGTACAGCATTATTACACTCCCGTTAATAAGAATACAGCATTATTACACTCCCATTAATGAGTGCAGCATTATTACACTTCCATTAATAAGAGTATAGCATTATTACACTTCCATTAAGAAGAGTGCAGCATTATTACACTCCCATTAATAAGAATACATCATTATTACACTTCCATTAATAAGAATACAGGATTATTACACTCACATTAAGAAGAGGGCAGCATTATTACACTCCAATTAAAAAGAGTACAGCATTATTACACTCCCATTAATAATAATACAGCATTACTACACTCCCATTAACAAGAGTACAGCATTATGACACTTCCATTAATAAGAGTACAGCATTATTACACTCCCATTAATAAGAGTGCAGCATTATTACGCTCCCATTAACAAGAGTACAGCATTATTACACTCCCGTTAATAAGAATACAGCATTATTACACTCCCATTAACATGAGTGCAGCATTATCACACTCCCATTAATAAGAGTACAGCATTATTTCACTTCCATTAATAAGAATACAGCATTATCACACTTCCATTAATAAGAGTATAGCATTATTACATTCCCATTAATAATATTGCAGCATTATTACACTTCTATTAATAAGAGTGCATCATTATTACACTCACATTAATAAGAGTACAGCATTATTACATTTCCATTAATAAGAATACAGCATTATTACACTTCCATTAATAATAGTATAGCATTATTACACTCCCATTAATAAGAGTGCAGCATTATTACACTTCTATTAATAAGAGTACAGCATTATTACACTCCCATTAATAAGAGTGCAGCATTATTTCACTCCCATTAATAAGAGTGCAGCATTATTACACTTCCATTAATAAGAATACAGGATTATTACACTTACATTAATAATAGTATAGCATTATTACATTCCCATTAATAATATTGCAGCATTATTACACTTCTATTAATAAGAGTACAGCATTATTACACTACCATTAATAAGAATACAGGATTATTACACTTCCATTAATAATAGTATAGCATTATTACACTCCCATTAATAATATTGCAGCATTATTTCACTCCCATTAATAAGAATACAGCATTATTACACTCCCATTAATAAGAGTACAGCATTATTACATTTCCATTAATGAGAATACAGCATTATCACACTTCCATTAATAAGAGTATAGCATTATTACACTTCCATTAATAATATTGCAGCATTATTAACCCCTTAACCACTTAAGGACCAAACCTCTGGAATAAAAGGGAATCATGACATGTCACACATGTCATGTGTCCATAAGGGGTTAAGGACAGAGCTTCAGAAGCTTGTCTTTCACTTAATGACAACGGCATTTTTTGCATTTTTTGCTGTTTGCGTTCAACTGCAATTTACATTTTACTAATTTATTGCACCAACGCATATTATATACCGTTTTTTTAAAGGACAGAAAGGGCTTTAATTTGATGGAACATATATCTACATAAATGCTTATTTATTATAAAAAAATACAGAAAAATGCAAAACAAATGAAAAATGTTGATGTTTTTTTACAGTTTTTGCAATAATAATGTGTGCACAATTAGTGCAGGTTAAGGAAAGTAATTAAAAATAAATTAATTTAGTTGTTCTGATTTACAGAATATATCATGTGTCTGGGATTTTAAGTTTTTTTTTTTTTGGTAGTTACAGGTCACAAAGCACAAGGAGTAAAATAAACTTTAAATGTGGAGCGATTTTAGAATTTGGTATGTTTGTCTTGTAAGCTTAATAGCCATAAAAGAAAACAAAATTGCCACACAAAAGTATATATTTATATATAGTAGACACCACAGGCTATTTACCTAAGGTTGTTTTGACACTTTCTACGTAGCCATTTCACCGCCAACCTCTGCTAAATATTGGAGTAAAATTGTGTTTTTTGGGGGTTTTGGCACACAAACTTATAACAAAGAACTTCTGATGTGTATTTTGTAACGTTGGTGTGTGCTATTCCTGTACAAAGTTTTATTTTCTGTTCAGTTACATCTGCTGAGTAAAATGACACCCCCATTGTATGTCTTTGGCACTATTTTGTGAAGCTACAGTGCCATATAGGAGACCAGTCCTTTTCAGTATTCACAGTCGAATTTTGAGAGACGGATTTAATGAGCCTATGCTTCCATTTGGGGTATTATAGTAGTTTGACTGCTCAAAAAAAAAAAAAAAACACAATGGCCTACCATTTGTAAAAGTAGACACTCCAGGGTATCTCATAAGGTGCATATTGTGCCTTAACATGCCCCCATTTTTTCACCAATATATGCCAAAGTATGTGGTAAAAAATATTTTGTGCATTTTTTACATACGGATTGCATTTTTGCTGGGCATTTTGTATATTTCATATGTGCCACTAAATTCAAACCCCCCAAATTATGCTCAGCTAAGTCTTCTGAGTAAAAGGACACCCCCATTGTATGTCTATGGCACTATTTCGTTAAGCTACAGTGCCATACAGAAGACCTGTCCTTTTCAGTATTCGCAGTAGAATTTTGAGAGACGGATTTAATGAGCCTATGCTTCCATTTGGGGTATTATAACAGTTTGACTGTTCAAAAAAACCCCACAAAGGCCTACCATTTGTAAAAGTAGACACTCCAGGGTATATCATAAGGTGCATATTGTGCCTTAGCATGCCCCCATTTTTTCACCAATATATGCCAAAGTATGTGGTAAAAAATAATTTGGGGCATTTTTTTTTTACATACGGATTGCATTTTTGCTGGGCATTTTGTATATTTCATATGTGCCACTAAGTTTAAAACTTCCAAATTATGCTCAGCTAAGTCTTCTGAGTAAAATGACATCCCCAATGAATGTCTTTGGCACTATTTTGTGAAGCTACAGTGCCATATAGGAGACCAAGCCATATCAGTTTTTACCGAACTTTGAATTTTGACGCTGGGCCTATGTGCAATTTCCAAGCATCTTCGCAGGTTTTAAATTCAAACTACCCCACAAAGGCCTACCATTTCTTAAAGTAGATACCCCAGGGTATTTCAAAAGGCATATTTTGAACCTTAGCGTGGGATCATTTTTCCGCTAGCTTGTACCAAGTGTAGTGGTAATAAGCGTTTTTTCTGCCTTTTTGACACACAAAGTGAGTTTGCACAGTATATTTTGCAAACCTTATGTGTACTACCACTGTATAATACTTCATATGTTGCTCAGCTATGTCTGCTGAGTACAAAAATACCCCCGTATGTACCTTTGCCAGGTATATGTGGACATCGGAGGGGCACATTTGGGACACAGCCATTCCATTTGTTTTCAAACTAAATTTTTACGCTGTGCCCATGTCCCATTTTAGAGTATTTTACCAGGCTATATAATCCAAATACCCCATAAAGCCATACCATTTCTTAAAGAAGACATCCTAGGGTTTTTCAAAAGGCATATTTTGAACCTTAGCATGGGATTACTTTTCCGCTAGCTTGTACCAGGTGTAGTGGTAATAAGCATTTTTTCTGCATTTTTGACACACAAAGTGAGTTTGCACAGTATATTTTGCAAACCTTATGTGTACTACCACTGTATAATACTTCATATGTTGCTCAGCTATGTCTGCTGAGTACAAAAATACCCCCATATGTACCTTTGCCAGGTATATGTGGACATCGGAGGGGCACATTTGGGACACAGCCATTCCATTTTTTTTCAAACTTTAAATTTTTACACTGTGCCCATATCCCATTTTAGAGTATTTTACCAGGCTATATAATCCAAATACCCCATAAAGCCATACCATTTCTTAAAGAAGACATGCCAGGGTATTTCAAAAGGCATATTTTGAACCTTAGTGTGGGATCATTTTTCCGCTAGCTTGTACCAGGTGTAGTGGTAATAAGCGTTTTTTCTGCCTTTTTGACACACAAAGTGAGTTTGCACAGTATATTTTGCAAACCTTATGTGTGCTACCACTGTATAATAAGCTATGTGGTCTGAGTACAGAATACCCCCGTATGTACCTTTGCCAGGTATATGTGGATGTTGAAGGGGCACATTTGAGATGCAGCCATTCAGTTTTTTTCTAACTTTGAAGTTTTACGCTGTGCCCATGTCCCATTTTAGAGTATTTTACCAGGCTATATAATCCAAATACCCCATAAAGCCATACCATTTCTTAAAGAAGACATCCCAGGGTTTTTCAAAAGGTATATTTTGAACCTTAGCATGGGATCATTTTTCCGCTAGCTTGTACCAGGTGTAGTGGTAATAAGCATTTTTTCTGCCTTTTTGACACACAAAGTGAGTTTGCACAGTATATTTTGCAAACCTTATGTGTGCTACCACTGTATAATACTTCATATGTTGCTCAGCTATGTGGTCTGAGTACAGAATACCCCCGTATGTACCTTTACCAGGTATATGTGGATGTTGAAGGGGCACATTTGAGACGCAGCCATTCTGTTTTTTTCTAACTTTGAAGTTTTACGCTGGAGTAGTTTAGATGGTTGGTTATTGAAACTTCCCCACAAACACATACTATTTATTGAAGAATACACCCTCGGGTAATTCAAAAGGCATATTTTGAACCTTGGCGTGGGATAATTTTTTCTCTAGTTTGTTCCAGGTGTAGTGGTAATGAGCGTTTTTAAATGTATTTTTTAACTTTTTCAAACTTTTTTTACTTTTTAAAACTATTTTTTAAACTTTTGTTTTTCTTATTAATTTTTTTAAAGTTTCCTAAACTTTCTTAAAACTTTTCTTTTTACAGATTTAACATTTTTCTAAGCTTTTATTTTTACCGTTAACCCTTAACTAGCAGTAAGCAGCACTAACAGTAAATTCCCCATTTTCCCATAACTCCCACCCCAGCTAGCAAAATATTTAATTATACAATATTTAAATTAGTTAATTAAATAAATTGAACCCCTAGGGTTAAAAAATAAATCAAAGTTAATCGTCAGGGGTTAAAAAAAATTAGATCGCAGTATAATACTGTGATCTGTATTTTGATCACTGTAGGCAGTGATCGACTGGCAGGGAAGGGATTAATTTTTATTTAGACTGGGTAAAGGTTTTTTTTTCATTTTTAACTTAAACGTTATTAAAACTTTTTTTAACTTAATTTTTTAACTTTTTAAAACTTATTTTAAAACTTTTTTATCGTGAACCCCTAGTTAGCCTAACACTAAATCCCCCAATTCCCCACTAACTTCCACCCTCCCCAGCTAGCTAAATTTATCATTTTAAAATATTTAAATTAATTAATAAAATAAATTTAACCCCTGAGGGTAAAAAAAAAAGAATTAACCCTCAGGGGTTAAAAAAAAAAAGAATTAACCCTCAGGGGTTAAAAAAAAAATCAGATCATAGTAAAATGTAATCCCTGCCAATTGATCACTGTAGTCAGTGACTACAGTTGTAGTCAGTTATCAGTTGTGAGGACATTTGTGAGAGTTGGTGGATTCACTTTAACTCAAAACACTTTCAAACTTTGTCCAGTGGCCGGTGGACATGGCAATAGCTGCTGGACAACCTAACAGAAAGCTGGCATCACACTCTTCTTCTAATCACAGAGAAGCCCCAGAGGGCCAGTAAAAGCAAAGCATTCTCAGAATTGAAAACTATGACCATATCTGAAGCACTAGTCTCCTTTCGTCTGCTGGCTGCTTCACTTGCTCTCAAGAAAAAACTGCCCAGAGCATCTGCCCAAAATACATATGCTTCACTGTACTGTGTGGTGACTGTACTGCTGCTTGGAGTAGCACGCTTGTCAGGTTCAATCTGCAAATCTCCCTCAAACAGCTTGCCTCTCTTTCTCTGCAAATTACAGATCCTGTCAATAAGTCTTTCTCTTCAGTATTTTAGCATGTTGGATCAGAATAGTGCCAGTGTCCTCTTAATCACAGGAAAACACAGATAAGCTGGTTTCAGTTCAGGGAAGTGATCAAATCATTCATGAACACAAACTTTGAGTACATCCTTCAGCCTCTTGACCATTGCTGGTACATTGGTCTGGAGTGTGCATGATTTCTAGGAAGGCTTTCATCTTTTTTATGAGATGGGTGAACAAGTGGATGACCTGTACCAATCTAGTATTACTGTGGCTCAAAGTTCCTTAAATGTTCAAGGACTTCCACTAGCTGCCCTAGTTTTGTCCAGCCTCATGTGGGGGCTCAATGATAAAATCAATTGAAAAACAATTCACTGATATATATATGTTAATATACTGGTTAGAAACCGACTATGGATTGCCCTCCCCTCCCCTGTTCCAAAATTCTTCCAGCATGTCTAAAGTGAAGGTCCTCTACATGATGACGTCCTGTCATAGCTGGTCTGTAAGAAGCCCTATTTTCTTTTTCTCCCACCACAAGCGTTGGCTAGCTTCACACTATGGATGAAATATCCAGCAATCCTCCTACACCACAAAAGTATTGTTGCCACCTTTGTGTTGCCCTACAGCATTGCAGCCCTCACTACAAGATGTAGGATTTGTGCAAGACAGCACAAGCCTATAAAGGAGCCCTCCTGCAGAGCTCAACCCTCTTGATGAAGTGGTGAAGCTATTGTTCTCACTTGTTGTTAATTGTGGTGGACAAGATAGATCTCTTTTACCTATTGGACAAGTCCCTAGGATGATGAGGAGTGTGACTGTCCCTGTCCAACCTGACTCTGTTGACTATTGGCCCTATCCTTCACATCCCCCCTGCTCAGCCTAAGGATGTTAGTAGTGGAGGAGATACAGCTGGTGGTAGGTGGTTGCACAGAATCAGATATAGTACCATTGAGCTTGTGCCTATCCTAGTAATTCATTATTCTGCTCCTTCCTTCAGTAATACACTGAGAATACACAAGACTTGTAGCGTTTTTACAGATGTAAGTTCAGCATAACGGCATTAGTTAGATGACCCATCACTATCCCACTAGTACTCATTTCCTTGCCATCAATTTGCACTTTACAAGTTGCCCTTTTTGGAGGCAGTCAAAGTGATCCCATACTTTGCTTTAGCACAATACACTAATCTCAGCTCTTCGCCTTGCAGCTGTTGAAGGTGTGGGTGGGCTTGCATTGGTGGCAGAGAAAGCTGTATTAAAACTAGGATCTAAACTAGCACTTGGTTGATAAATTCTAATGGAAATGGTGCTGGGAATGGTAGAAGTAGTGTTGATGGTAACAATAATGATAGTGGGTGAGCTATTTGTAGCCCTGGTAGCAACTGTCTTCATTGGATAAGGCCATTCAAAACCATGTAGAGATGGACTTAGCCAAGGTGGAGAAGATACAGTAAAACAGTGCATAACAGCCAAAGAAAAGAATGGGCTGCTGCTTGTCCTCTCCAGACTCTCCTCTTGTAAATCCTCAGTCTCATTGTCAAGCTTATTTTTGGTCAGAGGTAAATAAACTATATCTGCAATGGTTGGAGGATTAGTGATCTTCTCACCAGTTTCATCACCCCCACCACCAAGAATAGACATTGTGGTCTTTACTTTGGTACTCTGCTCTACCTCTTCTGCAAAGGTTGTCTCTGATGGCACCAAAGAGCTAGACTCTGCTGTGTCCTCTATTAGTTGTTATTTGGCAGGGTGGAGGGGGGGTGGGGGGGAGGTTACAAGAGCTAGGATGTAACATTGTAAACCACATGACATTTGCACAGACGTTATTCGGCATGTGCTAAAACTTTATATAAACCTTTGCACAGACGTTATTCGTCATGCACTATAACCTTATACTAAATAAGACACGGACACAGTTAATTCTGTTGGAGTACAAAGTCCACAGCTTTTATTAATTAAATTATCATAAATTAGCATAATTAACATAATTTAGGGTCATTGTCCAACTATACATTAAATTACTATACCCCCCACATAGTACCCCAGACAATGACCCTACCAATTGAACAATATATAACCAAATAACAATTAACTTGAAACACGGCCTACCAAAGAGGCCCCACATCATATTGATAACTGTAGGGGTGTACCTCAGACACCCCTACACCCCCAGGTTCGTCGCCACCGAAGAGCTAGAACCAACCAGTCCTTAATTCCATCAGGCCTACACCTCGGCCTGTCCAGTTCAAACTCCACGCCAAATTCCAATTTTTACTATGCCCTGTTCCGCCACAGCACATGGCTTGACCTCCTTAAGCGCATGTGCGACCCCCACCACACCTAAACAGGGCCTGCTCAATACCTTGGTGGAAGCCAAGGTTCAACAAATCATTCCCCACGTCTGACAGGTGTACCCCGTCCCTCCTAAAATACCCAGGCAACATGCCCTCCAACTCCCTGTGCCGCACCACTATGCCCCCAGAACGTCTGATAAAAACTGCCATCATCTTATTAATTTTACCCCTTGATCGAGCTATTGCAGCCGGATCCCTGGCGTGTCTCCACGCAAAGCGCGGAACCATCTCGGACCACACCACCACCACGCCAGGAACCAGCTCCCTCAGCCGATCCACATCCCTTTTCATCCTCCTCACCAACTCCCTTTGAGGAATCCCACCTAAGTCGTTCCCCCCTCCGTGAACCAACACTACATCCGGGACCGACCCACCAACCACTTTCCGAAACAAGAAACTACATAAACTCTGCCAACTAGCGCCCCTAAAACCAAACCAATATAGAGTCACTCGTTCCAATGGAAAGCCCAGCTGTGATCCGCTTCTGCGAACTGCGGCTCTCTTCTCCGCCCAGTACACATACGAGTGGCCCAGCAACCAAACTTCCAAACCTGAAAAGAGACAAAATTAGTGGCAGAAAAAAGGCAACGTCCCCATCCCAAATTCTTGCACCCAAGCAATTACACCAACTTATCCGGCCTTACATACGAGCGGAATCGCACGGATTCCCACCTCCCTATTTGTTTGATCCTCTCGTCCCCCAAACCTAAACGCGCAGCCTCCGTCGCTGCCCCAATGCGAAAAGAGTGCGTCCCAAATTGACTCGGTTCCAGGCCCATCTTCTGCAATCCCATCCTAAAGACCCGCAGAAACTGAAATCGTGACAACGCCGAGCCATCGGCGTGTAAAAAGAAACAACCCTTCCCTTCCGGCCGAACCTCACAGTACCTTGTGCCGCAAGCCACCGGGCAAGCCCCTGATCCTGGCAACTCATACAGCACCACCGCACATCCCTTGCCGTAAACGTCCGTTTTAGACCGGCGCAGCCATATCTGCACCCGATCACTACCTATGACCACGTCCTCGAACATCAAACCGCCGTTCCCCAACTTGTTGGCACTCACCAGCTCACTAATGCGAAAAGCACCAAAAAACGCCCAGACAAACGCCCCAGAAAATAGTGCTACTTCGGAAGGGGAATTACACAGATCGATCAACACCCCTAACAGGTTTTGCAAGACCGAAAACGACACTGGCCGCCTCGGGTCCGCGAGCTTCTTACCCCTCTTAAAGCCCTTCAAAGCCTGGCGTATTAGAAAATTCTTCGTAATGTCCTCCCACCCGTTGAACTTGAACAAAAACGCCATGGCAGACATGCACCTATCTATCACGGCCGGTGACGCCTGTTTAGCAAACAAGCGACACAGTACCCACAACAGCACGTCCACCCTCTGCCCCTGCGAACTGTCACCCCCTACCTGCTGTACCGCCTCGTCCCATTCTTTCCAAACCTTGACGTAGCCCGACCAAGTGCTCGGCGCCAGAGAATTCTTTATACACTCCCCAAGCATGCGGTCCCGAGCTGCCACATCTCGCCAGGGCAAGCCTGCCCCTGCGCCATAGCTTCCGGCGCCGCTTCCCGAAATCGTTCCCACTGAAAACGAGAAAGCGCATCAGCTACCATATTCAACGTACCAGGGATGTGCCTAGCCCTAAACACCAAATTGAAAGACATACAGAGAAGGACAAAACGCCGCAGCAAACACAAAACAGGGGGAGACGACGCCGACAAACTATTGATCGCCTGTACTACCGCCATGTTATCTGAGTGAAATACAATATGCTTGTTGGACAACACCTGTCCCCACAAACTCACCGCTACCACCACCGGGAATAGCTCCAGAAACGCCAGGTTTTTAATCAGCGAGCTCTGCCTCCAGGCCTCAGGCCATGGCTCGGCGCACCAGTGACCCCCCAGGTAAGCCCCAAAGCCTATGCTACCAGAAGCGTCGGTGTATAGACCAACAACCTCCCCTGATGCCGCCGGCTCTCGAAAAATCACCGTCCCATTAAAAGCCTGCAAGAACCGGTCCCACACCATTAAATCCGCCTTCACATCCGCCGAAACCCTGATGTAATGCGACGGCAGTCGCACCTTGCTCGTAGCTTGCGCAAGGCGCCTACAGAAAACCCTCCCCATGGGTATGACCCGGCACGCGAAATTAAGGCTCCCCACCAGCGATTGGAGCCCACGCAGTGTCACCTTCTTGGCCCTCCCTACCGTTGCCACCAGCTCGCGTAGCCGTGATAATTTGTCCCCCGGTAGCCTGCATTCCCATTTACCGGAGTCAATTTCTAAACCCAAAAAACTAAGGCACGTCGTAGGCCCTACCGTCTTGTCCTCCGCCAGGGGAACCCCTACTTTGTGCGCCACCCATTGAAACACGTCCAATATCTGTTTACAACGGTCCGAGTCCCGCGGGCCCACGCAAAGAAAGTCGTCGAGGTAATGCACCACCGCGCCCCCTGCCGACTCCGTCTGCACAACCCACTCCAAGAAGGTACTAAACCTCTCGAAATAGGCGCATGAGATCGAACACCCCATAGGCAGGCACAGGTCAACGAAAAATTCCCCCTCAAAACAGCAACCGAGCAGATGATGGCAGTCCGGGTGTATCGGGAGCAGTCGAAATGCTGCTTCCACATCTACCTTTGCCATCAGCGCACCATGCCCCAGCCTCCGAACCAACTCGACTGCCTTGTCAAATGACGTATAAGAGACGGAGCTAAGGGCCGCGTCGATATCATCATTCACCGAAGCTCCTTTCGGGTACGATAAATGATGAATCAACCTGAATTTGCCTGCCTCTTTCTTGGGGACCACGCCCAGAGGGGATATTCGCAAATCGGGCAATGGCGGTGACGAGAACGGTCCCGCCATCCTCCACAGTTGTACTTCCTTACCTAGCTTTTCCCGCACTACCTCCGGGTGCTCCCGAACTGACTTGAGATTCCCACATAACGTACCAGGTCCCCTAACTACGTAGGGAATAAAGAACCCCTCCCGAAAACCCCGCCACAAGAAAACAGCATCTTCCCTGTTAACGTATCGCCTTAGCCAAGGCAACATCACGTCTATTTTCACCGGAGACACTCCCAACGGAAGCTGCGGTAGCCGCCGCCCCTGCGGGCCCACCTCCCCCGCCAGACTTACCCTTTTTAAAACAACGGTTGACACCATGGGTTCCCCCGCAGCCTGAACATTCGTGCCGGAACCTGCAAGTATTACCCCATTTGCAATGTCCCTCGTTGAACATCCAACAGAAACCTTTCTTTTGCCCAGCCGACCCGGCCCCTGAGGCCGCGCCGGCTGCCCCGGGAAAGGGCGCCGTCTTCTGGGCCATCATAAGGCGCATCCATAACGGTAGGTCCATTTGGTCCCACCGCATGCTCGCATTCGCTGCCAGCCGTTGACGAAATTGTTCGTCGTACCTCCACCAAGCCAAACCTCCGTAGGTTCGGTACGCATCTCCTATCCCATCCAAATAACAAAATAGTTCTGAGCAACGCCCTGGAGCCTTCTCCCCGATTACACTAGCTAGAATGCAGAAGGCCCTCAACCAATTCCCAAAGGTCTTATCTTGCGATACCTCCGCCTTTTTTCTTCCTCCTCCTTTTTGGCATCCTTCTTATCCTCCTCCTTCAAGTCCAAGAACTCCTCTAGGGGAAGGAGGGAAAATATCTCCACAAACTCACCTTTCCATATCTTCTCTTTCACTTCCACTTTTAAATGACATCCGAGGGGGCCCGCGAAGGACACGTGCACATTCTGCCGCGCCGCATCCGGGACATCACCCACCTCACGCTCCTCGCCCCCTCCTTCCAACCCAGACAACTCAGCCCCCGCTCCTGACTCACCTCCGCCGGGCGCGGACAACCGTGTCCCCCCGAGCCCCGCCGCCGTGTCCCGACTACTCTCTCGCGCCCACACCTTCCCGAATTGCGCAGGCGACCCCTCCGTCCCAGACCAAGAATCTAAAAATGTTCTTAAATCATTTAACAACTGTCCCGGGTGTCGTGTGTGTGGGAACTCACCACTCGAACCTCTGGCCGCAGCTGGCTGCAGAGGCGCCGTCCTTCCGTCCACCTTTTCAGGCACCGGAGAATCCCGTTGTCGCCGACTCCCATCCGCCTGGACTCGCCTCGAGACCGTAGGGGTATTGCTCCGAGACCTGTAGGGAGAAGGAAATCTGGGTAGTCTGTCCTGAACCGTCCTCACCCGCCTTTCCTCCCTACGTTCCTCCCAATCCTCCTTAGCACCGCTTCGTCTCGCAGGGCGACTGCCCTCACGAGGTGGTCCCCTCCACCGATCACTGAGCCTCCCTCCAGGTGAACCTGATCTTCTCCGCTGACTCCTCCTCCCGCTATCCCTGGAATCATGCCTCCTGTAACAGGAGCCTGCTACGCTGCACCTGCTCCGCGCAGGTGATCTTTCCCTGCTCCCTGAACTCCTTGTTCTGCTCCTCGAGACGCTGCGCCTGACGCCAGAGAAGCGTCGTTCTGCTCTCCACCCGCTCCCTGCGGCTTCCATGTCATGAAGCTGACCCTGAGAGCGGCCAGATGGGCCCTCTCGCCTACCGCTGACATCCTGAACTAACATAACAGGAGGAGCACCCTGCCATGACTCCGCTGTCCTGGCTTCCCCCCAAGGCCTGAGGGGCCGTCATATATCCGCCATCACCATCACTCCCCTGCCCTCTAGCACTCGCACTAGTGGCTGACTCACCGGGACGTGTCTGCTTCGTGCCGCCGCTCACATGACCCCCAGCCAGCCTGGCCTCCGTCCCGGCCGTCTTCAGAGATCCGCACAATTTACAGGTAAGAGAGGCTCTGGTTAAAATGGCCCCTATTCTAAAATGGCTGCTCTTTATACTCCCTGTCTCCGCCCCCAAGCACCATTAAACTAATCCAACCCCCAAACACTAGCACCTGCCCACTCCCTGGCTCTGTCAAGGCCCACTCCTCCTACTGCGTTGTTCCATGGGCTTCAAGTCCAATGGTTTCACAAATCTCTTGCTTCGACCTGAAAACTCAGAAGGTATAATGCTTGAACTAGCTGTGTTAGAAAAAGGTAAAGTTCCAGTAAAAGTGGCAGCAGAAGTTATTGGGGAACCAGTGATTTTCTTTGAGAGCGCAGCTGGTTCTGATACAACTACAAATTCTGCTGCGACTTTACAGTTTGAATCACTGACTGCATTAAAAGCAGAGAAAAAATTATTAGCCTCCTGGTTGGTGAATCAGATGTAACAGGTATGCTAGTCCCATTATCCTGAGGCTGAAAAACTATTAATAGTGGTGATACTTCTGGTGGTGGCGCTGGCATTGGTGGCTGAGAGGTCATGGCACTACTGTGGATGCTGCTGGCATTGGTGACTGAGAGGCCATGGCTTATAGTGGATTGGGAACACAACCCCCGAACTTCCTCATTTTTTTCTTGGGATTAGAATGAACCAACTAATGAGATAGGTTTGTTTTAATAATTTTAATATGAATTTGTTATCAGATATGAATGAGTATTATGTCAAGTAACATTAAAAAAAGAGTTGCTGATGGTGGATTACTTCAACTGGAACATAATTGTCTTTGCGTTTAAACACTACACTGTACACAGCTCACTATGTCCTGCAAACACTGGATGGAACACATCCATGCAAAACAAGGATTTGTTTCTGCAAAGAGCTATAAAAAAATCCCGACATACTCGATGCAGCGTTCACTTTTGTAGGAAACAGCCACAAACTACCAAAATAAACAACTAAAAGAATCCTCTACGCAAGGAGAGCACCAAAGGATTTGCCTAAGTAATTACAAAAAAATAGTAACCTTTAGTAAATGTTAAAGAGCTTGGCTATCGACACAGTGGGTTGAGGGATGAAGGAGTACGCATTGCTTGAAGCTGGAAAGTAATAGATCAAATTTGGTATGGTCATCTAAAGGGTTAAACGCCTATATTCCAGAAGACTCCTAGCCCTATGGGATGTGTAGGTCTCTGCTGAGCTTGCTCTCGGGGATTGAACTAACTTTATTAGAGCTTGCCACAGCGAGTTCTTTGTCTGATATTGCAGTGATGTAAGCCTCCTTTAAGGCTCATTTAATATTTTACAGTACACTGCCTCTATTATCTGTATAGCTTTGTGTTGACTATCTTAGCCAATATATTTTGAACATGTGATTTCCCCCAAAAAGGGGGCCTATCAGTTCATGTTTCCTGGGTAACAGAGCCCTATCCATTTGAGAGTCTGCTCGGTCTTGCAGTTAATATATTTGGATGACCTGCTGATTAGTCTAAATTTGCACAAAATTTAATTTGGCCAAAACCAAAAACACTGGGTCAATTCTTGTAAATCTGGTTCCCTAGGCAAACTATGACTTTACACGCTCTGTTTCTCTTCGATCTCTATATTTTGCCAGCATGTGCAAGTAATGTTCATAAAGGAACATACAATTGTAGCCTAAGAACAAAAAAAAACTCACCTTTGTGTGAATATAAGTATTACATGCAACACTTCATTGATAGCAATATTATAGAAAAAGTACATATGTCACTAGTAAAAAAAATTTAAAATATATGAATATTTCCCTAGGAAACCCCCATTATTGATCCTCTTCTACAGGATAGATAGTGTACATATTGAAGATGGTAACAGAACTCCAGTACGCCGACCGAGTATCTCCGACATGTCTGCTTCCTCGTAGCTATCAAGGACCCTGAAACACTTCAGACCCAGTCACCGATGCTTGACTGGGATCACTGAGGGCCTTTTCCACCCTGCACCAAACACCAGATGACACTTGGTGAAAGTTAAAACAACAACTAACTTTAATAGACATAGCACACATATTTTTTTATTTATTTTTTTAAATTCTTTATCTTAGTGATTTTTTGCTGTACAGAAAACAAGTAGGCCACGCATTTGTAGGATATTGGATTGTACAGAATGAAGAAGGCCATGCGTTAGTAACATTTGTTTGTACATAGGTTGCAAGCCATACATGTGACAACTTTGTTTAGAATTGTAGCGCCTGGTCAAACCTCTGGTCGCCCATTATGGGTTGTGTCTCGTTGACCTGGGGACGGCAACCATTTGTCCCCAGTGGGGGTCTGGGTGTGCGTGTTTTACGGAGCTAGTGTTTCTGGTCCCCGTGTCTCCCCTCTTGTGTGGCGTGCCATTCCCCGGAGGGTCCTGTTCCCTCATGTGTGGCGGTGTTAGTTGTCATTCTTGTTCGCTGTGTTTGGTGTCAGACAATAGCAAGGGCTGGTGGAAGATTGAGTAGGGGCAGTACAGCTAGTTTAAACTGGTCTGGTAGTGTCCGTGGGACAACACCCTGCTGGGGAAACAATAGGACAGTAAAAATGGGGAGGGGCAGAGGCACAGACAAGCAATACATTCAACACACCCTGCACCAATAATGGGCACAGGGTGACCAAAACACAAAAGGAATCTGGGGACCCACACATAGTGTTTGTCTTCCATACCCAGTGACGGGGACTACCATCACAAAGAGGTTCAATGATTATCTATGTAGATTAAGGTTGTTTATTAATGCGGTATATAGAGTGGGGTTATTAGTGGCAATGTGTAGATTAGGTGGTTTATTAGTTAGGTATGGAGATTGGAGTTGTTTGATAGTCAGGGTATATAAATTGGGGTTCTTAGTGACAATATGTAGATTGATTGGGTAACTAAAATTATAGATCAGGGTGGTGCAGTAGACATTGCTTACCTAGATTTCAGTAAGGCTTTTGACACTGTTGCACATAGAAGGCTTGTCAATAAACTGCAATATTTAAGTTTGGATTCCAATATTGTTGAATGGGTAAGGTAGTGGTTGAGTGACAGGCAACAGAGGGTTGTAGTCAATGGAGTATATTCGAAGCTTGGGCTAGTCACCAGTGGGGTACCTCAGGGATCTGTACTTGGACCCATTCTCTTTAATATTTTTATTAGTGATATTGCAGAAGGTCTTAATGGTAAGGTATGTCTTTTTGCTGATGATACTAGGATATGTAACAGGGTTGATGTTCCAGGAGGGATAAGCCAAATGGCTAATGATTTAGGTCAACTAGAAAAATGGTCAGAGTTGTGGCAATCCATTTAATGTGGATAAGTGCAAGATAATGCATCTTGGATGTAAAACCCAAGGGAAGAGAACAGAATATTTGATAGAGTCCTAACCTCAACATCTGAGGAAAGGGATTTAGGGGTGATTATTTCTGATGACTTAAAGGTAGGCCGACAATGTAATAGAGCAGCAGAAAATGCTAGCAGAATGCTTGGTTGTATAGGGAGAGGTATTGGCAGTAGAAAGAGGGAAGTGCTCATGCCATTGTACAGAACACTGGTGAGACCTCACTTGGAGTACTGTACACAGTACTGGAGACCATATCTTCAGAAGGATATTGATACCTTAGAGTGAGTTCAGAGAAGGGCTACTAAACTGGTTCATGGATTGCAGGATAAAACTTACCAGGAAAGGTTAAAGGATCATAACATGTATAACTTGGAGGAAAGACAGGGGGGATATGATAGAAACATTTAAATACATAGAGGGAATCAACACAGTAAAGGAGGAGACTATATTTAAAAGAAGAAAAACTACCACAACAAGACATAGTCTTAAATTAGTCTTAAATTAGAGGCTAAGGTTTAAAAATAATATCAGGAAGTATTACTTTACTGAGAGGGTAGTGGATGCATGGAATAGCCTTCCAGCTGAAGTGGTAGAGACTAACACAGTAAAGGAGTTTAAGCATGCGTGCGATAGGCATAAGGCCATCCTAACTATAAGATAAGGCCAGGGACTAATGAAAGTATTTAGAAAACTGGGCAGACTAGATGGGCCGAATGGTTCTTATCTGCCGTCACATTCTATGTTTCTATGTTACGTTGGTTTATTAATGAGATATATAGATTGTGATATTGTTATTGAGACTTTTATAGGAAAAGATGAGGATTGAGACCAAGGCACAATCAGGGAACAATAAAAACATAATTAAGCTTTTTAAGGATCTTTTTAAAATAAATTACTGCTATTTATTTAAACACATTAAGGTCAAAAGCTCCTGCACTGAGTAGACGCCTGGGATCCTGAAATGTGTGTAGGTGTGAGAACAATATCCTCAAATTTAAGAACACAAGGAAGAAACAAAAATATAAATCACAAACATTCAGGCTAACTGACGTGTCTGGAATCCACCGGCTCTATTTTCCAAAAAAAACACCACCAGTAATTTCACCACCATCTGTCATTCTTTGAGAAGAAACAGAGGCAGAAAGTATATTTCAACATAAGGGAGAAGGAAATAAAGTAAGAGTGCTTAGTCAGCAACGGCGATGAATCCAGTAACATTTCAAATACAATATACCATATCTAACAGTAAAATAAATGACTGAGCCAGAAATCTGCAAATAAATGTATGTTTGGAGCGGCTTCTACTGATACTTGTCATTTGTCCTCTGCCTGTCGTACTTTTTGATACATTTGTCGCAATTGCAAGCAGCTATCACTTACCTAATGTATGTTATTATGTTCTATGTTTTAATCTTCTAAATTAAATAGTTCTAAAGGTCATTGAGATTTACTAGATACTTTCTAGTGAAACTGTGACTCTTAGGCAGTAGGTTATTTTCATCATCTATCAGTGGACGCTGCTCCAAACATTATTTGCAGTTTTCTAACTTGTCACCGGGATCACATGTAAAGAGCTACTGGGGATGCACTAATTCAGAACCATTCTTCGTCTGATTAAATGCAGTGGGTGGTGAGTCTGGTTATCTCGGGTCACATGATGGCATCATTGGAGAGGCTGCAGGTAGGAATTTGATAACTCTGTTTATGTGCAACCTGTTTGTGCTTGGGTTAGTGGCATTACATTGTTATTGGTAATTATGTAGCTCCAACACTTTCCACAGTGCTTTGCAATTATAGACTAGAGTTATTTAACAAAGTAATATTGACAGACAAGAAGTAAACACTCTGATCAAATTAGCTTTCAATCTAGTGATGTCAGGGTTAGTTATAGCTTGGCCCACACGTACATTTTTCAGGGGACCACAGTATCTAGAATTGACCAGGGAATTGCAAACTACAATTCCCTTGTCATTTCTACACAAATCCCAGTTTAGTTTTTCTTAAAGGGAAACTATAGTGCTAGGAAAACAAAGTTGCCTGCCTAGCACTATTGTGACATACAATGCCCACCTGCCTTGCGCTCCCTCTCCCCTCTGTGGCGCTGGAAGGGTTAAAAACACTTCTGTTACTTACCTGATTCCAGTGCTGATAGTCCTTGGCGCTGGGTCAGGCTCCGCCCCTGCTCCTCATCCGCTATCAGCCAGCGTTGGGGGACCTAATGCGCATGCATGGCAGGTGCAACCCTTTCATTAGGACTACCCCATAGGAAAGCATTGCTCAGGAAAACCAGTAAACAGGCGTCGGGATCATGGGTGTCCATGGCTCATTGATGCATGTATGGTCCGATCACACAGAAGAGCTACTGTAGCTCAAATTGCTGAAATATGTAATGCTGGCCATGATCGAAAGGTGTCAGAACACACAGTGCATTGCAGTTTACTGCATATCAGGCTGCATAGTCACAGACAGGTCAGAATGCCCATGATGACCGCAGAAAACACCTTCAATGGGGACGTGAGTATCAGAACTGGGCCATGGTACAATGGAAGACGGTTGTCTGGTCTGATAAATAATGATTACTTTTAGATTAGGTGGATGGGTGGGTACGTGGGCTTTGTTTACCTGGGGAAGAGATGACAATGGGATGCACTATAGGAAGAAGGCAGGCTAACAGAGACAGTGTTATGCTCTGGGCAATATTCTGCTGGGAAACCCTGGCATTCATTTGGATGTTATTTTGACACTTACCACCTACCTAGAGATTGTTGCAGACCACATAACCCCTTCATGGCAATGGTTTTCAACAGTCTCATGCACCCTACCAAATTGCCCAGGAGTGAATTGAGAAACATAACCAATAATTCAAGGTGTTGTCTTAACCACCAAATTCCCCAGATCTTAATCCGATTGACCATCTGTGGGATGTGCTGGAACAACAAATAAGATCTATGGAGGACCCACTTTGCATCTTGCTGGAGTTAAAGGACCTGCTGCTAATGTCTTGTTAACAGATACCACAGGATAGGTCTTGTGGAGTCCATGCCTCAATGCATCAGAGCTGTTTTGGCAGAACAGGCCAGACCTACATGATATTAGACAGATGGTTTTAATGTTGTGGTTGATCAGTATATGTGTGTACGAAGTTTTGGTGCTTAGAGTGTCCTTTTAATAAACAATTGGTATTCTGAAATCAAAGTAATGAATGGACTCAATAACCTGCATAGTTCATGCTTACAGTCATGCTGAAGGTTGTGGCATTGCCAATGACATGCTCACCTTTGAAAGTGGGCATGTCAGTTTGGAGTTCCTCCAGGGAGCACACCATACACAGAGCCCTGCTGAAGAGCTCTAACAAAGGGAAAATGTCAAGTGTTTGTTCAGAACAGTACAAGCGAATTGAAGATTATGCTAGCTTTAGTGTACAGATAATCTTAATTTTAATAATGACAGGAGGCGAGTATTTTGCATAATCTTTCTTTACTAACTCCATAGCAGCAAAGAAAAGAGTGACATAACTTTTAACCAATCATAATATAGAATAGGGTATAAGAGGTGTGACCTATGACATCATTTCCTCTTTAAACTTGTGACATCACAAGGTAATAATGTAGAAATAACAGAACATTAGAAAAGTCCATAAAATAAGAAACTGGAAACTCAATCAGAATAAATTGAACCGGAACAGGTAGAATGCAGATGAAGGCATCCCATTTTCAAACGATGGTCTCCCTAGACCTGATGATAAATCTCCTGATGCGATGATGAAGACATCTTGTATGGAGACTTTGATGATTCTGTGTAACCTCTGTTTAAGCTGAAACGAGAGTATAAGGTGCGTTAGAGTCCAGAAATGATTGTCTAAAAACAATGAGTGTCTGTCCCTTAATTCAACTCAATATTGACTAATAAAATGTGAATAAACTAAACTAAACGTCCTCCCCTAATGGTGTTAAATAAGTATCCCACCCCAAACAGTATATATATATAACCATAAGTGAATGAAAATAAGACATTGAAACAAGTGTTACCGAGTCAGGCATTATACCCCCATATGAGAGAGTCAAGTGTCATAAGTAGAGGTGAAGATGAAAGGGAGGGAAGAACGAAAGAGAACAGGGAGGGAAAATACTCGCCTCCTGTCATTATTAAAATTAAGATTATCTGTACACTAAAGCTGGCATAATCTTCAATTTTATCACATGACAGGAGGCTTCGTATTTTGCAATTTCAACGCTGTGAAAGAAAAGAAAAGGCTGGGTTATCCAGAGGACAAAAGTAGAATGTCCTAAAGGTAGATTCTCTGGTCCAGTCCGCTGCTCGCAAGATGTCCGAAAGGGACGCGCCTGCCACATAAGCGGAAGAGGCCGCCGCCCCACGCACGGAGTGTGCTCCGAAAGCTTGGTCAATACAGGCAAGGGATAATAGCCATCTAACCCATCTGGCCAGTGTAGTGACCGAAACCGGACCATAAGGGCGGACGTAAGAGATGAGAAGCTGATGAGTGGAAGGCTGCCGCAACGTCGCGGTGGCTTCCATGTATTGACGGAGGGTTGAGACCACGCAGAGTTGAGGGTCAGAAGGGAAGAAAGGGTAGAAAACCGAGTGAGAGTTGGACTTAGTGCGACGTGAGATCCGAAAGGTGACACCCGCCGGACAGAAGGTAAACGCGTTGGCGTCAAATGCGCGTACGTCCGATACCCGTCGGAAAGAAACCAGACAGAGCAGGAGGGTGAATTTTGCGGTAAGCTGGCGGAGTGACAGTTCTTCGTTGGGAGGCCAATTTCGTAAGAATTGGAGGACCACACCAACGTCCCAAAGTCTAGAGTATTTGGGTTCCGGGGGGCGCCGTAGGCGTATGCCACGGAGCAGTCTGCAGATGAGCGGGTCCTTACCAACAGGAGTCCCCTGAGTCGGAGTATGAGCCACTGAGATAGCCGACCGTACCACATTGATGGAACGGTATGATTTTCCGGCAGTGAAGAGTGAGGTCAGGAAATTCATGATGGAGTGAGTAGGTGCAGTAAAGGGATTGAGGTCCCGTCCCACACACCAACTTGTCCAGGAATGCCATGCTGATAAGTAGCACCTCCTTGTTCCTGGTGCCCATGAATCCCATAGCAGGTCCTTAGTTTCCTGCGATAATTCCTCAGTTCTCCAGGAGCCCCGGAAAGAGTCCAGGCCACAAGGGGCAAGCGTTCCTGCAGGACTAGTGGGTGAGGTAGGCCCAATGGGCTCCTGAGGATGGTTGGGGCATCTGGAAGGAGGAGGGGATCTTCGATTGAAAGTTCCAGAAGGTCCGGGTACCATGGCTGGCTCTGCCAGAGCGGCGTGATGAGAATTATTCTCACTCCCTGTAGACGGATCCAGTGAAGGACCCTCGTTATCATTGCGAAAGGAGGGAATGCGTAGGCACCGTCCCTTGGCCACTGTTGGAGAAACGCGTCCGTTGCGAGGCTCTCTGGGTCTGGGAGCCAGCTGAAGAAAACCTCTGTTTGTCGATTGTTGCGGGACGCAAATAGGTCTATGGAGAGAGGGCCCCTCTGTGCATCCAGTAGCGTGAAAATATGAGGGTCTAGCTGCCAATCGCTGGCGTCCCGCCAGTGGCGTGAGTACCAATCCGCCGTCGTATTGGAGTCTCCTGGTAAGTGCTCTGCCAGCAAGGTGATGTTGCGTGGAAGGCAGTAATCGAAGATCTCTTTCGTGAGATCCGCCAGTGCTCGAGAACGAGTGCCTCCAAGGCGGTTGATGTATCTGACCGCTGAGACGTTGTCCATGCGGAGTAGGATGCAGCAGTTGGATCGATTCTTTGCCAGGCTGCGAATGGCGAAGGACCCGGCCAAGAGTTCCAGGCAATTTATGTGCATCGAGAGCTCTTCTGGAGTCCAGACTCCTCCTGTGGAGGTGGTTCCGTCTGTTGCTCCCCAGCCTGAACGACTGGCATCCGATTCCAGCACGAAGTCTGGCTGGTTCCCGAATATGGCCCTGCCATTCCAAGCCTGCATGCAGTTCAGCCACCAGTGTAGTTCTTCCTGAACCTCGTCCGACATTGGAACCGGTTGGTCGTATGTTGGTTGCCTGCGAAGGAAACTTGCCTTGAGGCGCTGCATGGCCCTGTAGTGCAGGGGTCCGGGAAAAATGGCCTGGATGGATGCGGAGAGAAGGCCCACAATCCGTAGAGGTATGGTAGTCCGACAAAGAACTTTTCGGATCTCCCTGCGGATTGCTGTAATTTTGGTAGTCGGGAGATGGAGAGTGCATGATGTGGAGTCTATTACGAATCCGAGGAATTGGACTGATTGAGCCGGGGTCAATGCGGACTTGGGACGGTTGACGACAAAGCCCAGAGAGTCCAAAAGGTGTAGTGTGTTTTCCGTGTGTCTCCGAAGAGTCTCTGCATCCTCGTCGAAGATCAGGATGTCGTCGAGATAGATGATGCATCTTATGCCTTGGGATCTGAGCTTCGCCACTACTGGCTTCATAATCTTGGTAAAGCACCACGGGGCTGAACTGAGGCCAAACGGGAGACAGGTGAACTGCCAGGGAATCCCGTGCCAGAAAAAACGGAGGTAGGGACGGCTGCTTCGGTGTACCGGAATGGTAAGGTACGCGTCTTTGAGGTCCAGACGAGTGAACCAGTCGTCGCGTCGAAGCAAGTCCCGGAGAAGATGTATACCTTCCATTTTGAAATGACGGTATACCACGTGAGAATTGAGCTCCCTGAGATTGATAACAGGGCGAAATTCGCCGGTTTTCTTCCTGACCAGGAAGATATTGCTGTAGAAACCGGTGGCATCCGGAGCCGGTTGGATGGCACCCTTGGAGCGGAGTTCTCGGAGTTCCACGTCTATGAGGCGGGCATCTGCCCGTGTAGTCTGAATCGGACGTGGAGGGGCCCGCTGGAGCGGGGTCGAGTCGAACTCTATTCGATAGCCCTGCACCGTCTGGAGTATCGACGCGTCTGAAGATAGTTCTTTCCAGTTCTGGAAAAAAAGAGAAACACGACCTGCGATATGACAGGAGGTTAGAGACAGAGTAAGATTCCGACTTACCGTTGGAAAATCTTGCCCGTGAGCGTCCTCGGCTGCCTCGGCCACGATCAAATCCCCTGAATTGGTGGAATCTATGTCGGGTAGATGAATCCGGGTAGTACATTTGCTGAGTCCTTGTTGTACGGGGGCCAGATGGCCAAAAACGGCTGGCGGCACGGCCCCTCTGCCGTCCAGCCCTTCCAAAAACCCCACGGGTATGAGAGCCGCGGAAGACTTTCCGCATCGAAGATTGTGCCTTGTTAAGGGACGTGAATATGTTGACCCTTTTATTTAATTCCTTAAGGAAGGCCTCTCCAAATAATTTACCCTGTGCTAAGGGTCCTAATTCCTTGTCCCCCAGTTCGACCAGTTTTTTGTCGATACGGTAAAGTGCTGCTCGGCGCCTCTCCGAAGAGAGCGCTACGTTGGTGTTCCCTAGGAAACAGAAACACCTTTGTGCCCATTCCCGGGTATCTCGTGCCCATTCACGCACCGTATCTGGGGTAAAAGTATCAGCCCTCTCGTAGGCTTCATCCGCCATATCCATTATTCTGGCTAGTGGCCCAATGGCATCTAGCAGTTTGTCTTGCGCTCCTTTGAAACCGCGCTCTATGCCCTTGCGCAGATCCCGACCCCATCGGGCATGAACGTAGTCATGAGCGGGTCAAATTCGGGGGTGTGCGTTATTTTGTTTGGGAGACTAGGCCGAGGGCATTCAGATCTCATCCGGTTTCTAACTTCCTTGTCCAATGATTTTCTGAGCCAGAAGTGCATAAACCTTGCCAGATGCTCAGGTGGTGACCATTCTTCCGAACGGGGGTGACGGATGTTTCGTGGGTCAAACATTTGGAGTCCCGAATTATCGAGGAAAATCTCCATGCCCTCCTGTGGGTTATCCATGGGTGTTGCCATGGAGTCCTGGGGCTCACCCAGACCTTGTTCCCTTATACAGTAAGGGTCAGAGTTGGCCGTGGAGTCCCTGTCTGAGTCCCCTTGGTCGGAGGCTGCCGCCTGCCATTCATCCAGCACAGCTAGTGCCTGAGTGGGTTCTACATCTTCCTCACCTGAGGAAAGTTGTGTGAGCTCGTGGGTTGCACGAACCGTGGCTTTCCTGCGATCAGCAGGGGCTTTCCCTTTAGCCTTGCGTGGGGTTACATTGCCCTTCCAATGGCGCTTTCGCATCATAGCTTCATTAAATGCCAATCACAGTTTGTTGAACAGGTTGTTGTTGAACAGGTTGTTCTTGTTTCAAACTAAACCCCTCCTGTACCCCCCGGCCTGCAGGTCTACAGTTTGAGGAGTAAATAACATTTTTCGGATGCATGTGTTTTATGATTAAAGTTGTATTTTTTCCATTTTCTAGTTACTTATTTTTGTCTTTCACCCACACATAGCCATGACTAGAAAAACAAAGACCACATGTTGAGGTTATAGAATCAAGCAGAACTTCATGTTCAAAATTGTACATAAAGTTCTCAATTGATATGGGTAACCACATATTGCAGTTTACTCTAATTTACTTAATATACATTGTTTCAAATCCAGAAAGCAAAATAATACATTTCCCGAGAAAACCGAAGCAATCTTATTTGTTTTAGAGGGGTATTTTTGGGGTGGGCTGTAAGTTGGGGTATTACTAAAAAAAAAAATACTTGGTCCTGTAGAGTGCTTATGGGAGTAAGTAGATATTTTAATTATTTAATTTATTTTTTTATATTTTTCTTTTAAAATTCTTGAGTTTCAATACAATTTAGTTAAAGCAACACTATAGTCACCTAAATTACTTTAGCTAAATAAAGCAGTTTTAGTGTATAGATCATTCCCCTGCAATTTCACTGCTCAATTCACTGTCTTTTAGGAGTTAAATCACTTTGTTTCTGTTTATGCAGCCCTAGCCACACCTCCCTTGGCCATGATTGACAGAGCCTGCATGAAAAAAAAACTGGTTTCACTTTCAAACAGATGTAATTTACCTTAAATAATTGTATCTCAATCTCTAAATTGAACTTTAATCACATGCAGGAGGCTCTTGCAGGGTCTAGCAAGCTATTAACATAGCAGGGGATAAGGAAACCTTAATTAAACAGAACTTGCAATAAAGAAAGCCTAAATAGGGCTCTCTTTACAGGAAGTGTTTATGGAAGGCTCTGCAAGTCACATGCAGGGAGGTGTGACTAGGGTTCATAAACAAAGGGATTTAACTCCTAAATGGCAGAGGATTGAGCAGTGAGGCTGCAGGGGCATGTTCTATACACCAAAACTGCTTCATTAAGCTAAAGTTATTCAGGTGACTATAGTGTCCCTTTAATAATATTGTTCTATATTGGCTTGCTTTGTATGTATTACTCAGATTTTAATTGCTGTGGAGTTATGTGTTACAATTGAGAATGTGTAGCCCATTATTGCTGTGCAAGACTAGATGGATAAAGTGGAAGCCCGTTTCCTCTTTATCTGAGCCGTAAGCAATTGACCAAGCTTTTGAGGTTAATACAACTAAGTTTTTTTTTACATCAAGCAAGTTTAACAAAAACCTCGCGGCTTACACCCAAAGATGTTTTGTACCATTATATTGTAACCACTAAAATGAGCTGTGTCATATATTTTATATAGCATATTGCAGAGGACTGGATAGTTGTACTGGTGGAAATATGATATATACAATACTTAATTTTTTTCACTGCATCTTTTTGCTTATTAATACGAGGTGAAGGAAATAGGGGCCCTGGCATCCGACAATCTGTGTTTATTACTAAAGGACCTAGCAATGTATTATGCTTTAGTTAATTTTCCTTTTCTATCCTAAAGCTTAGGGGATGTTAGAAAGATACAGTGTATCAATGCATAAGCTTTGCACCATTATCACATAGTAATGCAAAAAGAGGGAAATGTGGATAAAATTATATGACAACTGTCACCTCAAAGCTATTTTGAATATAATAACCCTTTCATTAAATTTTCTAAAGAAAATAGATTTTTTTTAAATGACATATTTGTAAAATAATGAAAAAAAAAAACGACAGTTAGTCTCTATGGTCTTCTCTGCTTCTATGCACTGAGTGAGGCAGGCAAGTCCACAGACTAACAGCCGGTGTTCAACACTTTCCGACCTAAGGTGCATGTACACTGATAAGTCACAACATTACAACCACCTGCCTAACAGCTCTGATGCGCAGAGGTATGGACGCCACAAGACCTCTGAAGGTGTCCAGTGGTATCTGGCAACAAGATATTAACAGCAGATCCTTTATGTCCTGCAAGTTGCGACGTGGGGCTTCCATGGATCAGATTTGTTGTATGGAATGTTCAATCGGATTGAGATTTGGGGAATTTAGAGACCAAGGCAACACCTTAACCCTTTAAGGACCGGACTGTTTTTGCGATGTTGTACATTTGCGACCAGGCCTCTTTTTACACTTTTGTGGTGTTTGTGTTTAGCTGTAATTTTCCGCTCTCTCATTTACTGTTCCTATACAAATTATATATTGTTTTTTTCAGGGCTTTCTTTACATACCATTATTTATATAATCTCATGTAATTTAATAATAAACAAAAAAAAAAATATGATGAAAATTTAAAAAATACATGTTTTTTGACTTTTACTTGAAAAATCTTTTACTCATCTACAAAAGCGAATAAAAAAAAAACTGCTAAATAGATTCAAAATTTTGTCCTGAGTTTTAAAATACCCAGTGTTTACATGCTTTTTTTTTTTTTTTTTTTTTTAATTCTTTATTTTTGTTGTGCGGGTAGGTACAGAATATAATCAGGCGCCACAACAGTGTATTGCAAGAGTAACATACATTAGGTAGTGGCATGAGAATAAGCAAATTTTTTATAGTTTTAACAAGCTTAATTAAACAATTATACTTTCAGCGTAATAGCGAGTAAAACAAGTGAGCAAAACCGATGCTTAACAGGTTTAGATTAGCTATGTTAGTGTCGGTGTGATGTGAGTAACATTGAGGTTTGCCTCGCCATAATGGCTGTATGCAACCACACATGCTAGTGAGAATTATCTATTCTACATGTTATATGTTGGGCAGCGTTTAACACAGGCTGTTCCGAATATATAAGTAGGCAACTGTGAACACATGCAAATTTGCCATGGGGCTGCGTAAGTGGCTGGGACGTTTAAGCCCGTGGGTAATCAGTAGAGCTAGGGCACATTTCTTAATATTTGCATATTAGGCAAGTTTGGGGCTTGCATTGCGCTGTAATCTGGGGCACAGTACAGAGGCATATAACATTTGCATCTAATATGTGCATACAACATTTGCCTGAAATTATGGGCTCGCTCAACATTACTAGTACGTTTCTAATAGTTGTTAGTTGCTAGCAAGAGATATAGGTTACACATGTTAAACAGGTAAGCACAAGGCTGCCATCAGAAATTTTAGGGCCCCTGACACAGCTCAATACCTGGGCCCCCGGGGCCAGCCCCGAGTCCGCCCACAAGGATGAAGTGTGTATGTATAGTCAGGGCCGGTGCAAGGATTTTTGGGTACATAGGCGAAGATGTATTTTTCCGCCCCCCCCAGCCCCCCCATTCAAAAATAACATCTTCACCTATGTGCCTCTTAACCAGCCCCTCTCCCCGTCCATTATTGGTCCCCTCCCTTCCCTGTCCCTTAGTGTTCTTCTGACAGTCACACACACTCAATGACAAACACAGAGACTCACTGATCTGACACACACACACACTGATTGACACTCATTGATAGACACACTGATAGTCACACACAGACTCAATGACAAAGATACTCTCACTGATTTGACAGACACTCACAAACACTCACTCACGCACACACTCACAGACTCACAAACACACTCACAGACACACTCACACTCACTCACGCACACACTCACAGACACACTCACACTCACAGACACACATACACTCACAGACACACACACTCACTCACGCACACACTCACAGACACACTCACAGACACACTCACACTCACAGACACACTCACAGACACACTCACACTCACAGACACACATACACTCACTCACGCACACACTCACAGACACACATACACTCACTCACGCACACACTCACAGACACACACACTCACTCACAGACACACATACACTCACTCACGCACACACTCACTCATGCACACACTCACAGACACACATACACTCACGCACACACTCACAGACACACATACACTCACAGACACCCATACACTCACAGACACCCATACACTCACTCACGCACACACTCAGTCACTCACATACTCACAGCACATACACACTCACAGAGACACATACTCACAGACACACATACTCACAGACACACATACTCACTCACAGACACACATACTCACACACAGACACACATACTCACACACAGACACACATACTCACACACAGACACACATACTCACACACAGACACTCTCACACACAGACACTCTCACACACAGACAGACACTCTCACACACAGACAGACACTCTCACACACAGACAGACACTCTCACACACAGACACTCTCACACACAGACACTCTCACAGACAGACACTCTCACAGACAGACACTCTCACAGACAGACACTCTCACAGACAGACAGACACTCTCACACACAGACAGACACTCTCACACACAGACAGACACTCTCACACACACACTCTCACACACACACACACACACATATACTCACACACAGATACACATACTCACACACAGACACTCTCACACACAGACACTCTCACACACAGACACTCACACACAGACAGACACTCTCACACACAGACAGACACATCACATACATTCACAAATAATTTTAATAAATAAATAATATCCACCCAGCCTCCCTACCTGGAGAGCTGGTGTGGATCATTCCCTGGGGTCCAGTGGGGCTGCTGGGCGGCGTGCGGCAGTGCTGCGATCAGGCGCGGTGAGGGAGCTCTAACCTCTCTGCTCTGCTCCCTCGTGGGCTGTCTGCTGATGCCGCGGGAGCCGGAATATGACGTCATATTCCGGCTCCCGCGGCATCACTAGACAGCGTGCGAGGGAGCAGAGCAGAGAGGTTAGAGCTCCCTCGCCGCGCCTGATCGCAGCACTGCCGCGCCGGGGGCGGAGATGGTGGCCGTCAGGAGGGAGAGCTTCCCTCCTGCCGGTCACTGAAATCTTGCGCCCCCGGAGCCGGTGCGCTCTAAGGCGGCCGCCTGTGCCGCCTTATGGACGCGCCGGCCCTGTGTATAGTGGATGTAGAATGTGTGTCATGGATGCAGAATGTGTGTAGTGGATGTGGTATGTGTGTCATTTACATTTTGTGTAATGCATGTAATGTTGCAGAGTGTGTGTGTAGTGAATGTAGGTGTGTATAGTGAATGCAGAGTGTGTGTTTTTGTAGTGGATCTAGTGTGTATAGTGCATGTAGTGTGATTGTGATGAATGCAAAATGTGTATAGTGAATGTAGTGTGTTTGCAGTGAGTGCAAAGTATGTATAGTGATTGTAGTGAGTGCAAAGTGTGTATAATGCAGTGGTGTGATTGTATTGAATGCAGATTGTGTATAGTGAGTGTAATGTGATTGTTGTGAATGCAGTGTTTGTAGTGAGTGCAATGTGTGTGTATAGTAAATGTAGTGTGTGTGTTTAGTGAATGTAGTGTGTGTAGTGCAGAGTGTGTTTAGTAAATGTGTGTTTGTAGTGAGTGCAGAGTGTATTTAGTAAATGTAGTGCAGAGTGTATTTAGTGAATGTAGTGTGTGTAGTGCAGATTGTGTTTAGTGAATGTAGTGCGTGTGTAGTGCAGAGCGTGTTTAGTGAATGTAATGTGTGTAGTGCAGATTGTGTGTGTGCTTGTAAGGATGCAGTGTTTGTGTAAAATAGGGGGGGAGGGGAGTATTTAAAAAAAAAAAATATTTGTGTATATTTACATTTTATTCCCCCCTCCCTGCTTCTTATCGTGCCAGGGAGGGGGGAGATTGCATGGTGGAGGGAGCCAGCCGCGGTGGTCCTTCCCTTTTCCCCTTCTTCCCCCCCTTAGTGGTCCTCGGGGCTGCCATCAGGGCATGACAACCATAACGGTTGTCATGGGCCCGGCGGTCCTGGGGGGCCCGGACTATTCTGGCAGTCCGAGCCCCACATTCTTATGTGCACATTTATATAGCAATTTTTCGCTATATATAAGTGCACAGAGGGCCCCCTGCTACCTGTACATTGCAGAGGGGGCCCAGCAGCACACACTGTCTTCCTTTCCAGCTCCTCTCTGACTAACTCTCACGAGACCGGCCTGCGTGCTGTGCGGAGCGTTGCCATGGTAACCCGTGGCAACGCTCTGACGGCCGCAGGGCGCAGGAAAGTTAGACAGAGCAGCTCGAAAGGAAGACAGTGTGTGCTGCTGGGCCCCCCTCTGCAATGTACAGGTAGCAGGGCACCCTCTGTGCACTTATATATAGCGAAAAATCGCTATATAAATGTGCACATAAGAATGTGGGGCTCGGACTGCCAGAATAGTCCGGGCCCCCCAGGACCGCCGGGCCCATGACAACCGTTATGGTTGTCATGCCCTGATGGCAGCCCTGGGTAAGCAGGTTAAACAGGCTAAACGGGTTAAACATAGCGCAAGATATTCAGTGTAAGAAGGCGATTATATGGCATACTGGACCCGTGCACTTTCCATAATAGCATTCATGAGGCACAGACTATCTAGTGAGGTAGTTTTCTGAGGTGAAAAGCATAAGCCTCTAAGTCCCGGCTATCATGAATCAGAGAGTTCTCATAGCCTGAATGCCAGCATGGTAGATGGGCGTACTCATATACTGCAGTGGTATAGCCACCAACAAGAGGCACACAATAGATGGAGGCATGGTATAAGGGTTTGTGCATATCTTGCCATTAGGGTTTCAAGAGTCTGGGTCTGTGATTGCACGGGCTTTCTCCGTGCTCTGCCTCCGTGGCATGTGGGTGCGTCCAGTGTCGCTCAGCCCAACCCACTTGTGGGCCAGGATGCTGGTATCTCCGTTCGGGTTCCGTCTTCCGGGTCGCAGTTCTGTGGCTGATTTTGTCCCGGTGGGTACATTGAGAGGTTGCTTTGGCTGTGGCGGGTCTGCTCAGAGCCTCCAGCCTGGGCTACTGCGGGGGTCACTTCCCTGTGTCCTCGGGTCCCTTTACCATACACGGTGGGACCGTGTGCCCTCTGGGGCTCCGCTCTCCCGAAGCCCCTCCGGGTGTGTGGATGTTGGGTCGGATATCTATCCTGTATGGCTCCCAGCCCAGAAGGAGGTTTTTTTTACTCCGGGCAGTCATTTGGGTCCGCGGTACTTTGTGCGTGGTGGCGTGGTATCGTCTGCCTCGCATGCACTGAGAGTGTCGTGCAGCGGCTATTTTATGTCCCCCTCGGGGTGGTGTAGCTGGTCGGTCGCCATATTGAGCTTCGGTGCGTGGTTGCAAGTGCCTTTCCAGTTTAAGCCAAAATGCTTCAAAGAGTGCATCCAGCCTTGCCGCGTAGTCGGCTTGTGCTGTGCTGTGGACTGTTGATGCCGTTGTGCTCTCCCTGGGGCAGGTAAGTACCATTGTAGCGGTAGTCCCAGGGGCACTACGAGTCTGTAGAATTTCAGGCTGTTTCACGGGGTTCTTTGTCCCCCGTGAGGACTGGGATATCCCCCACCGGCCCGGGGGGGGGGGGGGGGGGGAGAGCAGCAGGGCTGTTGTTGTTTTATGCTTGTGAGCTTGTTCCTTGCAGGGAGAGCGGCCGTCTCCCCCATACAGCAGGCTTCGCTCCAGGTTAGGCCGCATGGCCGGCTCTTGCCGTTGTGTTGCGTATCGGGTCCGGGCAGGTATCACCCTGTTCCTTAGATCCTCCTGAGTCCCATTCCGAGCACCTTGAGCCATTTGCGTCACTTGGTATCGGTAAAATTAGTGTGTTTTGCTCTCCGTTGCTGGAGCCCTCAGAAAACACAGCCGGCCATCTTGGCTGTCAGGCCCCATCCCCCCCGGGTTTACATGCTTTTTTTTTAAAGTTATAGGGCTATAGGTACAAGTAGGATATTGCAGTTTCAAAACATAATTTTTTTTCAAATTTATCAATAGTGAAATTGTAACACTATTATCTGTCACAAAATCTCTGAATAACACCCCATATGTACATATTTTTTTCAAAGTAGACAACACAGGGTATTCAATATAGGGTATGTCCAGTCTTTTTTAGTAGCCACCTAGTCGCAAACACTGGCCAAAGTTAGCGTTCATATTTGTTTGTGTGTGAAAAAAGTAAAAAACTAAATTGAACGCTAATTTTGGCCAGTGTTTGTGACTAAGTGGCTACTAAAAAAGACTGGACATACCCCATTTGCAATACCTTGGGTTGTTTTCTTTTGCAAATGGTATGCCATCATGGTGGTAATTCTCATTCCTGGGCTACCATACGCTCTCAAAGGCAATGTGATCAACCTGGCCATTTTCAATGTAAAAATATTTGACCCATATATTTGACCCTGTAACTTTCAAAAACGCTATAAAATCTCTACATGGGGGGTACTGTTATACTCGGGAGACTTTGCTGAACACAAATATTAGTGTTTCAAAACAGGAAAACGTATCACAACAATTATATCATCAGTAAAAGTGCTGTTTGTCTGTGAAAAATGTGAAAAAAGTCACTTTCACTGACAATATCATCGCTGTGATAGGTTTTACTGTTTTGAATCACTAATATTTGTGTTCAGTGAAGTCTACCGAGTAAAACGGTACCCCCCATGTACAGGTTTTAGGGTGTCATACAAAGTTACAGGGTAAAATACAGTGCTAGAAAATTATATTCTCTGGAATTTCAGCCTGTGTTGGCAGGCAGGTCCCTCAAATTGCAATTAATAAAATTACTTAATTATGTAAAAATATTACATAAATACGCACGTAGAATTTAAATATATATGCATATTTATATATTTGAAGTCTACGTGTATATTTATATAATTATTTATGTAATTTTGTAAATGGACATGTATATTTCGTATTATTTTTATTTATTTATATATACATAGATATATATATACAATTTCATTCTAAGTGTATTTTGATATAAATATATATATTTTAATATCAAAATACAGTTAGAATAAAATTTCATATAGATATTAAAAAGATATTATAGAAATTAATTTTTATTATTATTTTTATTATTTTTAATTTAATTTAGTTTACTTATTTGTATTTTATAATAATATATATATACAATATATATAGTTATTATATATATTATATATATACATGTGTAATTTAATTATAAGTGTATTTTTATATTAATATATGTACATATTAATATAAAAATACACTTAGCATCACATTATATATATGATATATAGACATATATTATATATATATATATATCATATATGTCTATATATTATATATATATATATATATATATACATACACATATAATTATTTATTTATTTTATTAACTTTAACTTAATTTTTTTTAATGATTTTATACATGCAGGGAGACTGCCTGTCAGCACAGACAGTCCCCCTGCAGGCAGACACATGGACACCTATTGTGACCATGTGATCGCTCTGTTGATCAATCACATGGCCCCAGGGGTCCTAATGCGCCATGGGGAGACTGTCTGGGCTGCAGGCAGTCTCCCCACACCGGGAGCACCGCCGATCGCCGCCGGGGGAACGACGGCGTTCGGGTAACTACATAAGACCGTTAGGACGGTTCAGGACCGTCACCGGTCGGCAACGCTAAAATGCTGATGACGGTCCTGAACCGTCCTCGGTCGCTAAGGTGTTAAAGGACCACTGTAGGCACCCAGACCACTTCAGCTTAATGAAGTGGTCTGGGTGCCAGGTCCAGCTAGGTGTAACCCTTTTTTCTATAAACATAGCAGTTGCAGAGAAACTGCTATGTTTATAATAGGGTTAATCCAGCCTCCAGTGGCTGTCTCATTGACAGCCGCTAGAGGCGCTTCCGCGCTTCTCACTGTGATTTTCACAGTGAGAAGACACCAGCGTCTATAGGAAAGCATTGTGAATTCAGCCGAGGAGGAGGAGAGGAGGAGAAGAATACCCTGCCAGGCACTGGAGAAAGAGGTAAATGTAACCCCTTCCACCCACTAGAGCCCGGCGGGAGGGGGGCCCTGAGGGTGGGGACACGCTCAGGGCACTATAAGGCCAGGAAAACGAGTATGTTTTCCTGGCACTATAGTGGTCCTTTAAACTCTTTGCCATGTTCCTCAAACCATTCTTGAACAATGTTTGTAGAGTGGCATGGTGCATTATCTAGCTGAAAGAGACCACTGCCATCAAGGAACACCATTGCCATGAAGGGGTGTACATGGTCAGCAACAAACTCTAAGAAGGTGTCAAAGTAACATCCACATGAATGTCAGGACCCAAGGTTTTCCAGCAGAACATTGCCAAGAGCATAACACTGCTCCTGCCGGTCTGCCTTCTTCCCATAGTGCATCCTGCAGCCATTTCTTTCCCACAACTGGCCATCCACCTGATCTATAAGAAAATGTGATTCATCAGACCAGGGAAACGTCTTCCATTGCTCTAAAAGAATTTGCAGATAACTCATTTATAGTGGGCTTCTGGTTCTGTTTTTTTTATTTTTCCTTTTTTGTTATTGTATTTTTTGTAAATCAGAATTTATTTTATTTTGCTGTCAACACAGTGCAGTAAGCAGTAGCAGAAGTAATGTTTTTTTTACCCCCCCTAAAAAGTAAGAATGACCAAAAGATATATCCCCATCAGTCATACAATTCCCTGACTAAGGCTCATTGGTATGTGGGGCCAGAGGCAGCTCTACTTGATTCCCCACCACTCCCCCTCTACCCCTGCCCCCCATTGCTGCCTGTGCCTCCTCTCCCTCCTTCTCTCTCTTGCGTGGTGGTCTCTCTATGCAGCTGGGTCGGACTTCCTCCCAGCACTGACTGAAAACCTGAAAGGGGATGGTCGTGCCGTTAAAGGGCCAGGGCACTTGACTGGGCCCTTTTTTCAGCAATACCCATTAGGTAGCCCTAAGTACACGGGAAACTCGATGGACCTCCCCTAGTGTGATGACCCAGTCAGCACCGGCTTGTAGCAATAATACATGTATCAGTTCCGATACAGGGAGTATGCATCAGACTAAATACAAACTGTAACAGTAAAAAAAAATAAGTTACACACATATGCTCGCACAATAAATAAACAAAGGATAAAAACTTTGTAGGCAGAAATCAAATCCATTCATAGAGAAAAAAACTTATATAATCAACTGTATGTACTGGATAAGTATCAGTTTGTAAAATCTTGGAGTACACATAAACAAATCTCAGAGAAGACTAAATCATTAAAGGCAATGAGTAGTACAGGGACCAGTCTGCAGACGTTGTGGATAATAGACATTGAATCCAAATATCAAGGTAGGTTTGGTTACGTGCAGTAGCACTAGATATGAGTTACCCCGTAGAATGGAGCTTCTCCATGTGCTTGAATCACAAGCTAATGGGCGGTGGGGTGTTTTGCTTTTTTCCAAAAAGCTTTTAGGATTCGAATTGCAATAGATTTCTTGTCATAGATTTCCTATAGCCAAGGACCAGGTTGTCATGTGGTGAAATAAGATAGAGGCAGGCATGAACCGGGGGCATTTTTAGAAAATGTCACGATAATTAGGTGGATTTTCCCCCAGTATGAGTGGATCAAATGGCAGTCCCATCAGATATGGAGGAGTGTACCCTCCACCCAATATACCTCCAGCATTGATTAACAAACAAGGTATCTATGGCATGCAATTTCTTGTACCAAATAGTGAGAAGGTTATATTCAGATGCCTAGAACTTAGTATAGATAGTGTTATGTTGGGTGTAATCACAAAGTTTTTCACTATTATGGTATAAATGTAATTCCTCTTCACATTTCCCACTTTATCTAGGTTGGGGGATTTTTGCTTGATGCTGAAAAAGCAACAAAAATGCCCCAATAGAACAGGATCAATACAAAGGTTCAAATGGTTTAGGGTCCCAGATGCGATGGGAACGTTGTTGGATATAGGTGAAGATTTCCAAGAGCTACCCAAAGCAAAATTGTTTCATAACATTTAGTTTGGTTTGTCCCAACAGTAAGGATACGGGTTGAAGTTTACCATCTAAAAGCATGTGTCTTATTTGGGTTGTCTGGCTCATCACAAGATTCCTGCAGCTAGAAGCCTCTAAACCCAGATGGAAAGCCAGGTTATATACCACTGGCAGGAAAGAGTGCAAAAAAGTGGAAAGCTCTAGTTTGGGAGCAATAGCACACCACATGTGGAGCTTAGCACATATCAGGTGGTGAAGTGTCCCCGTCCTGGCAGCCAGGTCAACACAACCATCGGCCCACTCCATTGCTCTCTGAGAGTGTGTGGCTTGATTGATAATATAGAGCTGAAGTCCAGGAGAGTCAGTCCTTATCCCCGAATTTCAGCAACCTGAGGCTATAACAAAGTTTATGTGGCTTGTTCTCCTGCCATATATACCTAAGAATGAGGGAATGAAGATATTTAAATAATGTATTGGATATAGTAATTAGCAATGTCTGAAAAACGTAAATCACTCACAGCAAGAGATTCATCTTAATTACCACCACCCTGCCAAGCCAGGAGTGGTGCCAAAACACCTAGTCCTGGGATTGAGTGAAAGTTCACCTGATAGATTTGGCAAAGGTCTCTGGTCAGCCACCACCTCCAAATATTTAAGAGAGGTATCAAACAAATGAAATGGGAAAACCCAGTGGATCAGACTGGCTCTGGCATAAGAAGATCCATTTTAAGAATGATGTTTTTGGAATAATTGGTACATAAGTTAGCTAGTAAGCTGTAAGTGTCAAATTAAATTAATATAGGGGTAATAAAGCCTCATGTCTCAGGTAGAACAGGAGGACATCAACATATGCTGCAATCTTGTGTTCAACCTTACCTACCATGAGTCCCTTTATATACAGGTTCTGTGTAACCGTGTTCAGAAAGGGTTTGGGAGTAAAGACAAAAGTGGGCATCACTGACGGGTACCATTGTGAATTGGAAATGAGTCGGTTAATGCAAAATTTATGTCGATTCTGACTTGATTGCATTTTATCATGAGACTGCTACGTAAGAACCTTTAAGAAACATGATTATAATGGCTAATGCGAGACTGTGAATTAGAACAGCATGTTCAAGATGAACCTGACATTTACCTCACTCAGTGGATACCGTGCCTGAATTATAACGGCCTGCTCTGGAAGAATCTGGCCTTTACCTCATTTTACTGGTTATCATGTGATTGTGAATTATCGCAGTTGTATAATCTCAGTGGTTACCTTGTACCTGTGAATTATCATGACATGCTCTGAGAGAACTTGGCAGTAACCTAATCTCAGTATGTGACTGTGAATTATCAAGGAATGTTCTGGGAGAACCTGACAGCTGTCTAATTTGTATAGTCATTTTCAAGGGTGCAGATATACATGACTGGTTTTCTCAGAGCCTTTGTCTTTGTTAAGGTCTAAATCAGGCATAGGCAACCTTCGGCACCGCAGATGTTTTGGACTACACCTCCCATGATGCTTTGCCAGCATTATGTGTGTTAGAGCATTATGGGGGATGTAGTCCACAATATCAGGAGTGCCAAAGGTTGCCTATCCCTGGTCTAGATAGCTCCTTGGTGCAGAATTGCATGACAATTATATAGCAAGAGATTGACTGTGGAATATACAGCACTTCTAGTCGGAAAAGAGTTAAGTCTTAACTGAAAACATGTTGAATGTTTTATTTCATTGATCTGCCCCCGCATTAGAATTCTTTTTAAACCTCCAGTGTTGCACAGAACGCTTTGCACAAGCTTCAAATTGACAGGATACCACTGCCTGCTCATTGATTGGCAAATACAATACACAAACCTCCCTGTTTACATGTTCCAAACAATAGCATGGAGCTAGACACATCCAGTACAGAAAATCAACGTACATTGCTTTCATTTCTTATGTTGTACCTCATTCTGACGTTATATCTATTGAACATTAACAAAAAATACAAACACACATTGTAACAGAATTTGTTTAGAATTGTCCTTATTTCATAAAATCCTAGCTTCTGATCTACTGTTGTGCCTTATTATGTTCAGAATGTTGTCTCTCTGATGTTCTAAGTGTGTACCCTACTAATACCGACTTGGCTGGAATGCAGTGCAGCCAATCCACATATTCATTATGGTCTTCGTTACTTGTTGCTTAGGCAACGAGTTTGTCCTCCTATCACAGTCAAATGACTTGTTTTGGTTTTTATTTTAAATACATTCCCTTCTTTCTTCTTGTTAAAGGGACACTCCAGTGCCAGGAAAACAAATCGTTTTCCTGGCACTGCAGGTCCCCTCTCCCTCCAACCCCCCATTCCATGTTGATGAAGGGGTGAAAACCCGTTCAGTGACTTACCTTAGACCACCGCCGATGTCCCTCGGCGGTGGTTTAGGGTCGGTCCTCAATCCGCCCACACCGACGTCAGCCGGCAGAGACCGATTGCGCATGCGCGGCCGCCAGTGGGATGAGACCTAATGCACATGCGCGGCAATGCCGCGCACGCGCATTAGACCTCCCCATGGCAAAGCATAGCGTGAGGACATCCAGCAACACTATAGCACAGAAAACCCGTGCTAGAAACCAGGACAGCCACTAGAGGAGGAGTTAACCCTGCAAGGTAATTATTGCAGTTTATGAAAACTGCAATATTTACAGTTGCAGGGTTAAGGGTAGCGGGAGTTGGCACCCAGACCACTCCAATGTCCCTTTAAATCTCAGTAACGCCATAACCATTCTCCAAATGATTTTAGTATTGATCTCCAAAATAGATTTCATCCCTATGTCCTTAACCCCTTAAGGACACATGACATGTGTGACATGTCATGATTCCCTTTTATTCCAGAAGTTTGGTCCTTAAAGGGTTAAAAAAAAAGAGAGTACTTCTTGAATATCTAATGTTAAATATAATTACCACAATTGTTTATGTAGATTTGACTTAAAGGACCACTCTAGTGCCAGGAAAACATACTCGTTTTCCTGATACTAGAGTGCCCTGAGGGTGCCCCCACCCTCAGGGACCCACTCCCGCCGGGCTCTGGGGGGAGGAAGGGGTTAAACTTACCTCTTTCTCCAGCGCCGGGCGGGGAGCTCTACTCCTCCTCTCCTTCTTCCTTGCGACGTCATCGGCTGAATGCGCATGCGCGGCAGGAGCCGCGCTCGCATTCAGCCGGTCGCATAGGAAAGCATTTACAATACTTTCCTATGGAAGCTGATGGAAGCTGATTTTCACAGTGAGAATCACGCAAGCGCCTCTAGCGGCTGTCAATGAGACAGCCTTTAGAGGATTTGGAGGCTGGATTAACCCTCAGTATAAACATAGCAGTTTCTCTGAAACTGCTATGTTTATAAAAAAAAAAAGGGTTAATCCTAGTGGGACCTGGCACCCAGACCACCTCATTAAGCTGAAGTGGTCTGGGTGCCTAGAGTGGTCCTTTAATGCTATGTTTACATCTATGTAAATGTCCTCTGCTTCAAAAAGGTATGTTTCTCTTAGAACTAGGATTGCGTGCCTATGACTGTGGGGGCACCAGTGGTAGTCAGAGACCTCTCATGTGGTGTTAAGTGGCTGCCTTCAGTGTAAACATCAGTACTTGATCATTTTAGTAAATAGAGGCAGTGCACATTACCATTGACTATATTAGAGCAAGGGTTGATACAAGTTCCTATAAGGCAGATGACGTGGGTGACAATTACACTTGGGAAAGGAGAGTTGATCAGCACTTATCAACTGGTTACTTGTATTTCTGCTAAATATTGGGCATTTGGGTCCAAAAACATTCACCATCTAACTAACACATGGGGTAAGTCAGGTCCCATTTCCTTCCGTGTCAATAAGTTAAGAGTACACTGTACATGCAAAACCACACACAATCCAACACATCACCCTCTGCAAATGTGACAATAAGGGCACTTAGATTATGTGACCAGTGAGGCAATATCATGGTCCCTCAGGAAAATTTTACAATTTGAAAAACATATTAAATCAGTATAAGGCACCACAGAGCAGAATACAAATGTACAAGAATCTAAAGAAAACTGCCGATACACTAAGCTTGTTATAGATAATTCTTGTTTTTCTCCCGATACAACCGCCTGAGTAGTGTAAGTACAGAGAATTTAGCTGCAAAAAAGACAGGTTTATTCTATAAACCAACATATGTTGAGAATTAAAAAATAGGTTACAAATTTTAAACCAAATTAGTAACATTTAAAAAATTCATCAGCTAAATTTTTTAGGTTTACCTTTTTTTTTGGCCTAAAATTTTCAGTTCCGTCATTAGTTCACTACAATTCCCATTTTCTATACTAGTATTTACAGAATTATTTACTAAAGAGTATACTTTGCTTAATTTTCAGTTTAGTGGATGACCTTGCACATTTGGAGTTGGAGACATAAGCGAGTTGGATTTTTTTCTCAAATTTGGCTTTTATGTTCCTGATAAATCACAGTTTACTGAATAACCACAAAAGTTTTTTAGAAAGAGATTGCACCTTGTGACTTGCTCAATGTATAATGATAAATTCCTTAATGGATTAACAAAAATGGCAGATGGGTAGCGCTTTTCAAGAAGAATCATTTGGGAAAAAAAAACGTAACACATTGAAGAGGTTGAGCTCATTAATTGGGTGAATACAACAAAATAATTGGCTCAGGCATGGCATTATGTCAGTGGACTTGGAATGCCTTTTGTTTGTCTCAACCAATTAATCCAAAAATTTCATATGGAAACACCAATAAAAATTTGAAACCTTTTTTTTTATTATTTTTTTTTTCTTCAACCATCACAAAAGGGCAAGACACGTCAGATGGAATTTAAAAAACAATCAATTTGTGACAGGTCAATCTGTTACACTTGAAAATGAAAAAAAAAAATCACTGGGAAATATTTCTTGGTGCTGCTAATTTAATTTGTTGGTTTACTCGACTTAGTCAGAGATGCGTTTGCCCCCTGGCTTGGCACCTACCTTGGCTCTCTGGAGAGGATGCATAAATGTATTGCGTTTAAATGAAACCATGGTTGTATTTCATTGATATATAAAAGATACACAAACAATTTTCGCATCTACTCCACATTCTAAAAAATTCTGTATTATTCACTTGTAGAAATTTTCATCTTTTCAGTAATAGCCATAAATGGTCAAGGTTATTCATTAAACTGGGAATTATTGAGAACTGCCCAATGATTTTTCATTTCATGTCCAAAACAGCCTACCCAGAGAAAGCTGGATAGTTTTTCCAATTGGGCTCTTTCGGAATAAAATTGAAAAGTCTATTGTCAATTCCTGACTATTCAGCTTAGTGAATAACCGCAGATGAAAAATATGTTTTAGCAACATCAATATTAAGTCGCATCAATAAGTATTGTGCCCCAAATTGAGACAGACCATGTTATTCAACATACTGAACAAGCTCTGTATCTACAGGGTCTATTAGTTTGCTATTTCTGTACTTCGGTATTAATACTATTATAGGCTGTTAAACGAGATGGCAACTATTAATTTATTCACTTCAATGATTCAAAATATTTTGTTCCTATGAAGTGAGAACAAGCTATAATTAGCCTACATATTTTATTTCCATATTTTGCTTTTCTCTCACATACATTATTGGTGGGGCTATTTTTATTCTAAATGAAACATAAATTATTTTTTTTTTCTGGATGCATTAGTAGACATATCAACAATGACACACTACCTCTTTCCCAGACTGCAATACCCATGCTATGTGTTCTCAGCTGCCAGCTTATGTAATTTATTGTATATCTTGGTGTAAATATTCACTCATGTTGTCCCGTTGCTGATAGAAGTGAAGCATTGGCTCATTTATCTTGGACCACAGTGCTTAGAGGAGATGCAAGCAGAAGGTTTCTATGGAAACCATCAATACAAAAGTGAGGAGAGCGAGGGCAACACAGAGTCGAAAATCTGCTTTGATTTCTGAGTCAAACATTCTCATGAGATTCCGCACTGTTTCTATCGCAGAGACTGGTAGAGACCGGAGGAATCATGTTATTAATTTTACTCAGGGGTCATTTTGAGAAATGGTTTGTACGACTGGATCAACACTAACAGCTGCACTTTTCCAAAGTTCTCCACCCACCACTGCTCGAAAAGACCTCCTGAACTCCTCATTTTTCCAGGTGTAAATAAATGGATTTAGCACAAAAAGAAGGCATAACAGAAGCCAACTGCTTGTCTCCAGCCCATGTGGCAGAGGTTGGAATAGACCATAGAGGACGGACCATGCAAAAGGTTCTGTGGTTAGTGAAAAGACACAGCACACAATGAGTACATAGAGGCCTAAACGTTTGTCCTTGCGAGGACATGAGCATGGTAGATTGTGCACCACCTGGAAATTGAGAACGCTAACCCTCTTCAAGCTGACTTGCACTTTCCTGAAAATTCGAAAGTAGCAATGGAAGAGGATAGCAGTTTGACTAAGAATAGTCACTGCAGAAAGAATTGCCGTGTAAGAGCTGGCCATTGGGATTTCTTGTCCCAGAAACACAAAAAGTCGCAGTTGTTGACAATGCAGAGAAATTTCATGCGGTCGTTGACCAAACAGCCAAGGAAGAAGGAAAGCAAGAGGAAGAACCCAAGCCATAGCGATCATCCACTCAGTGTTACGCTTTTGATACACAGTATGGTAGACAGTGGGCAGTTTGGTGATCAGCACAAAACGGTTTAGAGCAATAAGCGAATGGGACAGGAGGGAGACCGTCATCCACAGAAAAAAAACTCCCTCCATGAAGACCCTGTAGGTGGGATGTTCCACTCGACCAGTAGAAACTAATATGGCTTCTTGTGGCATCCAGAAGGCACAGACGAGGAGATCTGAAACACATCCATTAACAATAAAAGCATTACTAGTTGTTTTGAGTTTCTTGAAAGAACAAACCAAATAAATCACCAGGACATTGGCCAACGTTCCAGATATGGAGAACATGGAGTATGCAGTGGCCACAAGAACTCTTATTTCCATGTGTTCTCCACAGTGAAGAGAGGGGCTTGTAGTATTAGTCATCCTGCCCAGAGCATAATGGTCATCATCAGAACTGAGATTCGAAGGAAGAAAGGTAAAAAGATCAAAGAGAGAAAGTGAATGAGTGAGAGGGAGTGAGAGAGTGAAACAAGCAGAGAGAAAGAAACACTGTTAGATTGAGGAGGAGGAAGGGGGTGATATGACTCGTTATTATAATTCCATCTCACTTTACGTCCTAGTGACATTATACTCTTACAAGGAAAAAAGCCCTCCCTCCAGTGGATTATTCAACAGGTTCTAATGTGGATAGAGGGGGATGATGATGCTGCAAAGCTCTGCCAATGCAGTTTATACCATCCCTATCTTACGAAACAATTTGTGGAAAAGGAAATTGTCAACAGTATAAAAAAGTCATTGCTCTAAAGCAAATAGGTTTACACTTGGTTAACAGGCTGTGTTTTGAAGTGCAGTCGTGCTTGTGTAAACCTGTTGATTCTCAATTCTGCAGTTTATTCTGATGGATTTAACATATGTAACTGCCATGTGAACGACCATTAGATCCCTGAGAACCCCCCTTGCAGAGGAGGTGACTGTTAAGCACAGATTTTCAGGGGCTGAATGGAATTTAATATATTTGGGGATTTATTAATTTTTATTATTATTAACACAAACCATGATGAACAGAATATGGCATTGTTTGGCTTGGTTATATGACCAATAGTGTATATTTTACAGTATTTTAAAGGAATGAATGGGTTATTTGGTTGATGTTTTTTTTTCCTTACTTTTTTTTTGTGTGCAGAGAGTTGATGTTGCCGCATTTCGATACGATGCAATAAGATCATATTGAATTTAACCCTTTGGATGCTATACATAAAATGACTTTTTTTTGGATGCCAGGAACCATTTCTACAATAACACCGTGTATAGCTGTCTGACAATTATACAGCATCTCACATCCAGTGCTCACAAAGCACTCATGCCTGCATCCCCAGCACATGCTGGGCTGAAAATTAACCTCTTCCGATTGAAAAGAAATGGAACTGCAACCTAGACAGTGTTCCCGGATTCCAAAGATGTCCACACACTTAAATACACAGCAAACTCCAAAAGCATCAATATCAGTGTTTGCTTCAATTGTTAGTCTGCAGCAAACACAGACTGGGGCAGAACAGATGTCTGGCTGCTAGGAAAACTGGTCTCTGTTATTCTTTTTTATTTCACTAAAATAAAAGCTTTATTGTATTGTTTAAGTCAAATCAGCTTCTTTTAGCTCTAGAGCAATAGAAAATAGTATTTAGAATGAGACCATGATAAAAGATAATTAATGAATTCAGGCAGAAATGATAACGTGTCTAAGGGGTCTCTTCACTAAACAGTGAAATGTTCTGAAATAAAAATAGAATTTTATAATTAAATGTATGCCAAAGTAGCTGATATGTAACTATTCTCCGGTTAAGCAATATTATCAGAATGGTGATTATAGTTTACATTTATTACATTATTTATCAATTTGGCACAAAATATGGCTTTGGGCGGGAGTAGGCAACCTTTGACACTTCAAATGCTCACCCCTGATATAGAGAATCAAGTGATTGGGTCTATCAACAAAGGTTCAGCATATATTCTAGCTTGATTAAATATCCATCTTGGAGTCCACTATTTACTAATGGGGAGTCATTTTCTTTTCTATTTATTGTTCAGACTGGGATTTTAAAGCAGTTGCTCATGATATTCCTACTTGAAGAAATATGGAGTGTAATCAAATAAACTGGTGGAAAAAACTAATCCCCCCTTCTTCTCCCATTAATCTGGAACATGGACATGTCCCTCCTCCTATTCCCGAAACCATATAGGAAAAAGGTACTTTGGACAACATTCTACAAGAATAAAAATGAAGTTTATAACATAGAACCCTAACATTCACAATATTCTCAAGCCTAGAGTCTATTGAAAACCAAAAGATAAATTGTATGATTAATAGTGCCGATGTACATCCATCCCCTAACGCTAGACATCAAAGTATCTCTGATTGTCATTACTTTATAGTATATTGCCTTGTAGACTACTTCAGTCTCTCTGTGTGTTTTCCAGACAGATTTGATAATCAATCAGTGCGGACAATCATCTTCAGCATTACCTACTACTTCTACTGTACAGCATGCCCAGGGCATCAGAAACAGATCAGGGGTGCCCAAAAGGTTGATCCCAAGATGTTTTTAAACGACAGTTTCCATGATGTATTGTCATTCTAAAAGCATGCTAACAATAGACAAGGAAAGCATCATGGGATTTGTAGTTCTACAACAACTCTGGGGATTTACCTTTTTGCCACCCTTGCTCTAGATGGTATACAGCTTTCCTTCTGCTAGAAATTATGATGAGCAGGCTCTGGAGCTTCTGTCCCTCCCTTATCATTGAAGACAGTTTAGAAGAGAACGGGAAGAGAGCAACCTTCATTCTTATGTATGATTAAGTGAGGAGCGAGTAATGGAGATTGAGAATAACTAATAATATATATATATAAGTGTGTCTAATAAGGTATCTTTTAGTGGCTAGTCATAAGTGACAGCATATTTGTGTGTGAAACACACACACAGGTTTAGAGGGATTTGCGTATAAAAAGACATACTTGAGAAGTGCTTAGTAACGCGTGTTTAAGTGTGTGTTCATCCTGTGTAAATCATAATATGGCTATTCTGGTATGTGTCGTTGTGCAAGTGAGAATGTCTATTAGATATGTTTATGGGTGTGTTTAATCGGGTATGTGTGAGCATAAAAGTGTCTAGTAAGGTGTGTGTGTGAGAGAGTTTGGTAATTAAGGGTATATATCTTATACATACACATGAACCATGCACATTGTTAAAGGTAATGAGGGTTTGTGTATTGTGTGCACAAGTTCAACCACAGCTAGTGAACCAACTCGTGGCTAGTGTTGCACATGCTTGTGAACGTGTATTTTCATTATACAAGATTTTGGTGGAGTTTCCCATTCCTCAATCTTACAATTTAAATTTTCAAAAATAATACAGTTATCATCAAAATTAGTCAACCCTCACTGAAATTTAGGTTTATTGTCAAAATTTACAGACCTTCAGCTGTTTGCAATGAAGAAAATCAAACAAAAGCAATTGAAATAGCTCAACACAACGAATGCTTCTAGTGGTTTCCCCAAATTCAACTGAAAATACAACTTATAATGACTTCTCCAGTCTCAAAATTATTCAACTCTTTCATGGCAAGCATCTTTAGTACTTAGTAGAGCACCATTGTGCTGTTATGGCCTGCAGCGAACATGATGCATAACCAGACACCAGCTACTGGCAGTGTTCCCGAGGAACCTTAGCCCATTTCTCATGAACAATAACCTCCAGTTCAGTAATATTCTTGGGTTTGCGGCTGCAACTGCCTTCATTCAGGTGACTGTTATAGCCACTGTAGAATTTTTCCGGACTTTTTCTGCAACCGATCCTTGGTCGAATTTGAGATAAGCTTGGGATCATTAACGTGTTGAGAGGTTTAATGATGCCCAAGCTTCATCTTCCTCACAGATGGCATGACGTTTTCTCCTAAGATTTCCCCATACTTTAATGAATCACCTTTTGTACCACATGCTGCAGCGTTCCACATGCTGCAGAAAGGCAAAGAAGCCCCAGAGTATTACTGAGTCACCCCTATGCTTAACTGCGGGCAGAGTGTTAATTTCAGAGTATGCTGCATTCTTCTTCCTCCAGACATACCGCTGATCCATTGGGTCAAGAAGCTCAAATTGTGTTTAAGTGCTCCATAGAACAGAACCCCAAAGACTTTTGTGGCTTATTTATATGATTTTGAGCATACTGGAGCGAAGGTTTCTTGTGCTTTTGGGTCAGTAGTTTAGTGCCTTCGCAAGATTTTTGTATCCTGTTCCTTGTTTTTGAAGGGATGATGATCTCTTCTCGTAACTTTGTGGACCATTTTTTTGACTTATATTGCCATATTTCTAACATGAGGTCAAACGTGACACTCAAACCCTAGCCAGTTCAGATTGCATGTGTTCCAGCTCAAGCAAACCTGGTGCGGTGCAACTAATGAAGCCCTTGATTAGTTGCATCAGGTGTTCTTCAGACAGCACCTGTTTTGCATATTTCTGCTGTTTTGATGGATTCTATTCAGGGAGGTTGAATAATTTTAATTCTAAGTCATTATAATAGGTAGAAAAAAGAGAAAATGGGGAGCGCTAGATAACATGGCAGCACACCTAAAAAGGGAAATTCTCTCCAGAAACCCTTAAAAAATGGTAAAAAGACAAGGTAATAGGGTGGGCCAAAGGGTAAGGGACAGAGGTCAAATTAGACAATAGATCAGGGGTTCTCAACCCAGTCCTCAGGACCCCCTACCAGTCCAGGATTTGGGGATTACCTGGGTGTGTCTAAGGTGTTTAGAAAAAAGGGGAAAAAACACCTTAGACTCTAAGGTGTTTTTTCTAAACACTTTAGACACACCCAGGTAATCCCTAAACCCTGGACTGGTAGGGGGTCCTTGAGGACAAGGTTGAGAACCCCCTGCAATAGATATATAAGACAATCACGAGAAAAGAGAAACAGTAATTAAAACAAGGTAAATAGAGCCTATAAAAAAACAATAAAACAGGTACTGAAAGGTAATAGTAGCAGTCTCAAAATAAAGTAGTAGATATGCGTGAGGGTTCCTAAGTGCCTAATTAGGCTTTCTCCTTCCTTAAGCTTGCAAGTCACCAGGATGCTCAGGGTCTGTAGATATATAAATAAAGGACTCCAATAGTGTAATAAGTCTAAAATAAAGTGCAAGGGTATAAAAGAATTCCACATTTTCTACTCACATGTAGTAGAGCTAAAACCAGCTCTAGTGTGATGCGCATGTAGTGGTTTTGATCCCTCACTTATAGAATATCAATGGAAAATGCAGTCAGCAAGTATCAGCAAGTATCGTAGCAGCAGGGTATATATATATAAAAAAAAAAAGAAAAGCGACAATAGTGCTCACTGTCTAAAAATAATAGACCACGAGTAGTAATAAGTAAAACGTACTCACAATTTTCTGAGCAGATAGCCCACTCAGTATATTCAGTGTAGGTGGTATAATCCCCACCTGGAATTCTTGGAATTCTTGATGAGATTCTCACTGGAGACGTAATAACAGGATGCCGGGTAATAAAACTAATAAAAGCAGAGAAAAAGGTGTATGGCACAATACCAGAAGTAGCCTATAAACCTGTAATTATACAAATAAAAACAATCCACAACACGTTTCTCCCAAGTAGGTATTTTTCAAGTGGGTATTAAACATATACCTGGCATTCATAGTCTTTTATATGGTGTAAAATATGCTCATTTTGAATTTGGCGGGTAAATGACGTCATAGTAACATGGTCACGATCGTGACCATGTAGTGAATGGGGGAAAGGATGGGGCATGCTCGCATCAGTCAATAGGCTACGGAAGAGGGCAAAGCCAGGGGTGGAGTAAAAACAGGGAAAGGGGAAATAGTAAACTCTTAATAAAAAAACACAAATAAGGGCAACCTTAAGTGATGATGAATTTAGTGAAATGGGAAGCAGAGCCAATAATGGCCAGTAGCCGATTGAAGGGGGGGGGGGGGGGGGGACAGGGACTGACCAAAAAGCATGCTGTCAGAAAGACTAAGGTCAAAGATAATAGGACGCCGTGGGTCACGTCACTGCTCATGGTGGCCGTATTGGGAGGGGAAAAAAATATATGAGAAGTAGGGGAAAGTGGCCATAATAGGAGGGGGAAAGACAAATATAGATCTAAAGTGCCAAAATATATATAAAACTCAGATTAGAGTAGAAAGGGAAAGAAAGGGGCGCCAGATAGAGAGAAATAAAAAAAATTCAAAAGTAAATGAAGAGATGTGCAAATATAAATTAAAAAAATACAAATACAATCACAATAAAAACAATAAATGTTATAAAAAGCTAAAAACTTAAAAATCAGTGTTAAGCAATCTGGAACTAATGTTTTTAAGTTGGATAGTTTTTAAGTTGGAAGTTTAAATGGATATTGCACTTTTGTATACCCATACATTTTAAATGTTTGAGAATATTTTGGTGTATACAAAAATGTTTGGAAACAGTATGGTTTTTATATTCCTTGGAGATGTTACGGCAGTGTTCTGATAGTCTAATTTTGAGGCATCTAGATGTCATACCAACATATTGGAGTGCGCACGGGCACACCAACATGTAGATAACGTTTTTACTAAACTTTTTAGTATTGCATGTTATTATTATTATTGGTATTTGTATAGTGCCAGCTTATTCCGCAGCGCTTTACAATAAGAGTGGAATTTACCAAATGAGACAATAACAAAATGGAACAGGAACAATAGGTAGTTGAGGACCCTGCTCAAACGAGCTTACAGTCTAGAAGAGGTGGGGTATAAAAACACAATAGGAAGGGTGTTGAGGGAGACAGCAAATAGACATGGTGGGAAAGTAGCAGAACTGGAGGTGAGAGTGGAGTGTGGCCCTTTAGGAGAGAGCAAGAGGAAGGTTTGAGCAATAGATGGGTTTTGAGGGAATTCTTAAAGCATTTAAGACTAGGGGAGAGTCTGACAGGGGTATGCAGGCTGTTCCAAAGGAAAGGAGCCACCCGTGAGAAGTCTTGCAGGAGTGAATTTGCAGTAAGGGTGAGAGCAGCAGACAGGAGAAGGTCACCAGCAGAGTGGAGAGACCGAGAGGGGGCATACCTATGAATCAGTGAAGAAATGTAAGAGGGGCTAGAGTTGGTTAGAGCTTTATAGGTAAGGGTTATTATTTTAAATTGACGCCTGTAGGGTAAGGATCAACAGAGGGGTGAGGTGTGAGAGGAGTGACAGGAAAGAGAAAGATCAGCCTAGCAGCAGCATTCATCACAGATTGGAGGGGGGCAGTATGGCTTCTGGGGAGACCAATTAGGAGAGGATTACAGTAATCCATGCGAGAGATTATTAGAGCATGAACAAGCATCTTTGGCAGCATCTTGCGCAATAAAGGGCCGTATGCGGGCAATGTTTTTAAGCTGAATCGACAGGTTTTAGCAACAGAATGGACATGAGTGCAACGGTGAGGCCAGGATCAAAAATGACACTAAGACAGTGTCAGGATTACTGTAGATGCCCAACACGCAGAACTTAAGTAGAAAACAAGACAATACCTAAGACGTATTACCGGGCCTTAGAATGGCCGGATTTAACGTATAAAGGTAAATATCCACAAGACAGGGAAAAGACAAGAAGTAGTAATAGCGCAAACGATGAACAAGCCACGGGTCAAGGAACGGAGATATCGGAATAGTCAGGAGCCAAGCCAAAGGTCAAGGAATACATAGATCAGATAGTCAAAAGGGAAGCCAAGGTCAAATACACAATAATCAAATACAAGGAATGCGCTCTCGGATAACCAAATAAAACCACGACAGGGCACAGAGAAATGGACAAACCAGGCTTAAAAGTCTTAAGATGATCCCTGATAGGCTATAGGGAAAGATGTGATCATGGGTGTGTGTGTAACACACCTATATGGTAATTAATGGTCTGGCCCTTTAAGGGTTAAACACGAAACTCTTAAGTTCATTACAGTTGCAGCGGCCAAGGGAAGAGGTCAGGGGAGGAGAGGTATATCTGAGTGTTGTCGGCATACAGATGGTAGTGGAATAGTTTATTCTGGTATTGTTCCATACACCTTTTTCTTTGCTTTTATTATTTTTATTACCTGGCATCCTGTTTTTACTGCTACAGTGTGTTTGCCAAGAAAGGCAGTATAGAGAGAGAACAAAAGGGGACCAAGAACTGAACCTTGAGGGACTCCAACTGAGACAGGGCGAGGAGAGGAGGTGTTGTTGGAAAAAGAGACACTGAAGGAGCATTGGGAGAGATAGGAGGAGAACCATGAAAGAGCTGTGTCACAGAGACCAAGAGATTGAAGACTCAGGAGAAGGAGGCCATGATCAACAGTGTCAAAGGCAGCAGAGAGATCAAGAAGAATTAGTATGGAGTAGTGGCCTTTGGATTTAGCTGCAATTAGATCATTTGTAACTCTAGTCAGAGCAGTCTCTGTGGACGGGTCAGACGGGTAAAGACAAGACTTTCCAAAAGCTTTGAGGAGAAAGGGAGCAGGGATATGGGACGATAGTTGGAAGGGGAGGTATGGTCATGAGATAGCTTTTTGAGGACAGGTACAACAGTAGCATGTTTAAGGGGAGCTGGGACAACACCAGAAGAAAGAGAGCAGTTGAAGATGTGCGTCAACGACTGCACCAGACAAGGGGAGAGAGATCTGATGAGGTGGGATGGGATCAAGTGGACACGTGGTGGGATGAGAGGAAAGGAGAATCTGTAGTTAGTTCAGTAGCTCTAGAGAAGTCTTGGAGGGTAGGGATGGTATGTTCCAAGTGAGGTTGAGATAGAGAGGGGAGAAGGGAAGATAATTAATTCCTTAACTGTTTAATCTGGTCAGTAAAGTAACATGCAAAGCCATCAGCTGAAAGATCAGTTTGTGGGGTGGCCAAAGCAGGACGAAGAAGAGAGTTAAAAGTATTGAAGAGATGACTAGGTTTGCGGGAGCATGAACTAATGAAAGAAGAAAAGTAGGACTGTTTTGCAAGGGTGAGGGCTGTGCTGTATGAACGAAAGACACATTTATAGTGTAGAATAGTGTATTTATAGTGTAGAAGAGAGTTCAGAATGGATATCAGTCGAGAGCTACTGTAGATCAAGAAAATTCTAATTCCTCCTGAGGATGTGTTTTCCCAGTCTATTTCAGCTAAATATATCTCTAAATAACATTGCAAGAATGTACATATGCATATTTTTACATATCTTTTCACGGTTTCAAACGTGGCATATCTGCTTGAAGGAAACAGCACTAAATGGTGTTCTCATAAAAAAGCAACAGATTTTCCAAATATTAATATAGCTTGAGAGACAGATTGATGTGCAAAGTAACAGATACAGATACTGTGGTTAAGTAGGTTATGATGCATGCTATTTTTCCTAATTTTGTAAATGTGTCAGTAAAACAATTGCAATTTATTAAGTGAACAATTTCATACAGATCTCCTGTTGAGAATTGCACAACAGGAGCAAAATGAAAGTTTTCTGTGCATTGTTTGTTTACGTTCCAGGTTCTTCCAGGCATTCTTTGAGGATACTAAAAGTTCTGTGTGATCCGAAAACGGTTATTTAATCTTATTATATGGTAATCGTGATCCATTAGACAAGATATGTACTAATGGAATGTGGGTTCTTATTAAACACCCACACTCACACAGGCAATGGGATCTTACTCTGTAATACATATCTGATTAGCATTACAATCCAGAAATTAATAATCACATTTCCATTAAACAAAAAGGCAGCGATTTCCCCGAAATACATCCTCACTTTGAACATGTGATGATTGAAGAGGTGTTTGAGAAAATAGCACAATTTGTAAGTACAAAGAGTATTGTGGCGAAACCGACCTCGCCACGTGTCCTTGGAGGGGGCTGCTTGCCCGCCTCTTGCCTTTGGACTATGGACCAGACCTTATGTGAATGTGTTAACCCAGATAGCTAGGCCATGGAGCCCATTCGTGAAGTTAAAGACTTCGGCTCCGTGGCGAGTGAACTGTGTGAGTAGGATCTGCGCGCTATTCGGTAGTTTTGTGCGCGCAGATCCCAGCTATCTGGGGATAGGTGAAATGTCTGTGTGTTATGTTTAAAAGGTGAATTTATGTATTTTAAAGTGTTTTACTGTCTTTGTGCCCCCATGTGCTCAATGGAGTCTGTCTCTGTGCTGGGAGGTAATTGGATTACTTCTCCAGCACAGAGAAGGCTCTGTAAAAAACGGTCTGAGCTGGAAAGCTAGGGGTTTTAAAAGATACTTTACTCACTTTTGAACCCCTGGTCTGATCCATGCCATTTTTTAATATGTTGTTCCCCTGAATGGATTGATTGTGGATATGTAATTTGGTGTGAATGTTGTGGCGAAACCAACCTCGCCACTGGGCCCTGGAGAAGCCTGTTTGCTAGCCTCCTACCTACTGACTATGGCCCCTGGGTCATTTGGGGCATATTGTACTGTATATTGCTGCTACTGGCCCTTTTAACAGCATCTATGGACATATTGGGACTTTTGGGACTACTGTCCCTTTAAGACTGTGAAGCATATTCGAGTGTACTGCCTGTAATATTATATATGTATTTATAGATGTGTTAAGTTTATCCTGGGTGATTTGTATGCAACATTCATCTGATTGTTCGGTAGAATCACTCCATTCAGTATATTCAGTGAAACTACCGAACAACCAGACCACCCAGGAATGAGTGTGCCTCCAATTACCGTTTGCAACAATGTTGCAAACAGGTAATTGGCAATCAGTGCAGTGTGGTCTTTGTCCTCTGGGTGGCCGCCATTCGGGAAACAAACACGTGGCGGCGGCCATCTTAAACTACCGAACAGCGGTGTTTTGCCGTCGAGTGTCTGGAACTAAAATCGGACACTTGACTAGGCAAACACCGCTGAGACCTCCATACTTCCAGAAATTCGTATGGAAACTACCGAATGACCCGCCGTTCGGTAGAAAGAGCCCCATAAACAAGGGAATTCATTCAAACCCTCTCCAGGCTCTATAACACAGGCAATTCGCCTGTTTTCATTCCCTTGTTTGTGACCGACCGCAGGGCCAAAATGCATGGAACTGTTTTCGGATACTTTACCCATGCGGTCGGTCAAATCTTTGGAACCCCATATCTCACGAACCGTTCATCCGAATGACTTGAATTTTGAATATGTTGTCCCCCTGAATAAGGGCTATCCAGCGATGCTGGATTTAAAGGTGTACCCCCGGGTTTTGGGGTACATCCAGAACTTGGCTGAAAAAGTGTACCAGATAATTGAGTTTAATGTTATCTGAGGGGAGGGGATGTGTGGGCTGAACCATGTATGTGATTGGTTATTTTATGCCTCCCCCTGGGTGTGGCCTGTATGTGTATTATTGTAATAAAAGCCAGGCTGGATGAGCCAGTCCAGAGTTCCTGTTTTAACCTCAAAGTGATGTGTCGTCTCATTATTGGGGGAAGGATTGATTGTATGCTGTTCCAGTTGACTGCTAGGAGTACAGGCCTATTCGTATGGTTCCTATTCAATGGTCTACAGCATTCATACGCTTGGGAGAATTTAAAGGTTTCTCGGATTTGGTGATTATGGTGTCTGCCAGAGTGCTTGGAGTCCTCAGGAAGCACTAGGAGCATCCATTAACGGAGGTACCAAGTCGGGGTGCCAGGTGATCCGTTACATTGGTGGCAAGCGGTGGGATGGCGTCCTAGTGTGAGGTAAAGCAGCTCGGAGACACAGTTCGTTTGGATTTACAAATTGAGGGCAACGCTAGCAGTCGTGCAGCGCCCCTGGGAGCAGACAAGTATGGAAGGTTCTGGCTCTGGAGATGATTGGCTGGCCGAGGTGAGGCAGCGAGTGGCTGAGTATGGGGATGATATACCCATGGAGACACGCCGGGTGATCTGGAACCAGGTCATGGCCGAGCGAAACACAAGGCTGGACCGAGAATTCCGGTTGGCAAAAGAGAGGAAGTATGCTCAGCAGCAGGAGCGTTACAGCAGCCGGGTAGAGGCTGCATCCGAGGAGGTTAGCCGTCTTTCCCTGAGGCGGCGGGAAGAACCCGAAGTGGGGGTCCTCATAGACTGGTCCTGTGAGGAACCACAACAGGCAGGTAGAGATGGGACCAAGGTCACTCCACCGGGATGCTGGGCAGCCGGCCCAGATCCCCAGCAGCAGCCAGAGTTGCCAGGTGGGGAAGCAGGTGGCCCTTACTCACAAATGTTGAGGGGCCTCACGGATTGGTCCTGGGAAGACCCACCGATGGCAGGTGGAGATGGGACTGCGGTCTCTCTACCGGCCCTACAGGGATGCTGGGCAGTCGGCCCAGATCCCCAGCGGCAGTGTGCGTTACAGGGAGCTGAAGGTGCCGTTCTTGCTCCCCAGCGGCAGTCTACGGTGCAGGGAGAGGAGCCTGTTATCCCCTCTCCCCAGCGGTTGAAGGTGTGTAAGGGAGAGGAGTTTATTATTCCCTCTCCCCAGCGGCAGCACAGCTCACCAAGGGGAGACAGTAAGCCCCTCACCAGCGCAGATGGGACCGTGGTCTCTGCGCCCTGCCTACAGGGGGTACAGAGGGTCAGCCCTGCTCCCCAGCGGCTGAAAGTGTGTAAGGGAGAGGAGTTTGTTACCCCCTCTCCCCAGCGGCAGCTTAGCACACCAAGGGGAGACAGTAAGCCCCACACCAGCGCAGATGGGACCGTGGTCTCTGCGCCCAAGCTACAGGGAGCTGAAGGGGCCGTCCTCCCTCCCCAGCGGCAGTGTGATTTGTTGGGAATTGGGAGCCCAGTCTCCATTCCCCAGCGGCAGGCTGAGTTACAGGGGGCAGAGGTAGTTGGTCCTACCCCCCAGCAGCAGAGTGATATGCCGGGAAGGCAGTGTGAAGTGCAGGGAGAGGAGAGCAGCGTCCTCCCTCCCCAGCGGAAGGCTGAGTTACAGGGGGCAGAGGTAGTTGGTCCTACCCCCCAGCAGCAGCGTGATTTTTTGGGAATAGAGAGCCCAGTCTCTATTCCCCAGCAGCAGGACACTGAATTGGGAGGAGAGACAGTCGGTCTCCCTCCACAAAGACTGAAAGTAGGCATGGGAGAGGAGATTGTTACCTCCTCTCCCCAGCGGCAGATCATCAATGGGCAGAGTGTTCTAATGGGAGAGGAGCTGGTTACCACCTCTCCCCAGCGGCAGCTTAATGTACCAGGGGGAGACTGTAAGCCCCACACCTGTGCAGATGGGACCGTGGTCTCTGCACTTCCAGCACAGGGGGTAGGGACGGTCGGTCCTGCCCCCCCACAACAGGGCTGTTTAGCCAAAGGGGAGACAGTCGGTCTCCAGCAGCAGAGCTGTGTAACTCAAGGGGAGACAGTCGGTCTCCAGCCGCAGAGCGGTGTAACTCAAGGGGAGACAGTCGGTCTCCAGCAGCAGAGCTGCGCAGCTAAAGGGGAGACAGTCGGTCTCCAGCAACCAGGCTCCAACCAGACTACTCCTGTAGTAGTGCTGGCACCAGGGCAGAGTACCGCTGGTCTCTGCCCACTCAGCAACCCACCAAAACAGCCTACCAGTCCCCCACACAGCCGGGGTGAGGCACCTGGACCTGGACAAGTTTTTCCATTACTCAGGTGTAGTAACCATTTATTGTGGGTGGGCTGTACTGCTGTTTCTGTTTTGTGGGTGGGCTGCTGGACTAACAAGGGCACTGACCGGCAAGAGGTCAGGTACCCTGTTAGTCTGTTTGGAAAAGGGGAGAAATGTGGCGAAACCAACCTCGCCACTGGGCCCTGGAGAAGCCTGTTTGCTAGCCTCCTACCTACTGACTATGGCCCCTGGGTCATTTGGGGCATATTGTACTGTATATTGCTGCTACTGGCCCTTTTAACAGCATCTATGGACATATTGGGACTTTTGGGACTACTGTCCCTTTAAGACTGTGAAGCATATTCGAGTGTACTGCCTGTAATATTATATATGTATTTATAGATGTGTTAAGTTTATCCTGGGTGATTTGTATGCAACATTCATCTGATTGTTCGGTAGAATCACTCCATTCAGTATATTCAGTGAAACTACCGAACAACCAGACCACCCAGGAATGAGTGTGCCTCCAATTACCGTTTGCAACAATGTTGCAAACAGGTAATTGGCAATCAGTGCAGTGTGGTCTTTGTCCTCTGGGTGGCCGCCATTCGGGAAACAAACACGTGGCGGCGGCCATCTTAAACTACCGAACAGCGGTGTTTTGCCGTCGAGTGTCTGGAACTAAAATCGGACACTTGACTAGGCAAACACCGCTGAGACCTCCATACTTCCAGAAATTCGTATGGAAACTACCGAATGACCCGCCGTTCGGTAGAAAGAGCCCCATAAACAAGGCAATTCATTCAAACCCTCTCCAGGCTCTATAACACAGGCAATTCGCCTGTTTTCATTCCCTTGTTTGTGACCGACCGCAGGGCCAAAATGCATGGAACTGTTTTCGGATACTTTACCCATGCGGTCGGTCAAATCTTTGGAACCCCATATCTCACGAACCGTTCATCCGAATGACTTGAATTTTGGATATGTTGTCCCCCTGAATAAGGGCTATCCAGCGATGCTGGATTTAAAGGTGTACCCCCGGGTTTTGGGGTACATCCAGAACTTGGCTGAAAAAGTGTACCAGATAATTGAGTTTAATGTTATCTGAGGGGAGGGGATGTGTGGGCTGAACCATGTATGTGATTGGTTATTTTATGCCTCCCCCTGGGTGTGGCCTGTATGTGTATTATTGTAATAAAAGCCAGGCTGGATGAGCCAGTCCAGAGTTCCTGTTTTAACCTCAAAGTGATGTGTCGTCTCATTATTGGGGGAAGGATTGATTGTATGCTGTTCCAGTTGACTGCTAGGAGTACAGGCCTATTCGTATGGTTCCTATTCAATGGTCTACAGCATTCATACGCTTGGGAGAATTTAAAGGTTTCTCGGATTTGGTGATTATGGTGTCTGCCAGAGTGCTTGGAGTCCTCAGGAAGCACTAGGAGCATCCATTAACGGAGGTACCAAGTCGGGGTGCCAGGTGATCCGTTACAAATGTGATGTATGGTTTTGAAGTTATAAATATTGTGTAAAAAGTATATTTTAAACTGTATGAATAATGGGATTATGTGTCACACTAAGGGGAGGGGATGTGTGGGAGGTAACATCTATGTCATTGGTTATTTTATGCCTCCCCCTGGGTGTGGCCTGTATGTGTACTCTTGTAATAAAAGCCAGGCTGGATGTGCCAGTCCAGAGTTCCTGCTTAACCCTCAAAGCGATGTGTCGTCTCGTTCTTTGGGGGAATTGGATTGTATGCTGACTGCCAGGAGTGTAAGCGGATGGTATGCTTTTCCTGTTCAGCTGATTCCAGAGTTCGTGTGTTTCCAGTTCGGGAGTTGGAAGATTCGTACAGTTTGGAGTTCGGGAGAATTGGTGATTGCAGTAGCTGCTGGTCTAGGAAAAAGGGGATTATCGCCTAAACGATTTTTATCCCCTTTTGAGTAAAACGGTCCATTACAATTGGTGGCAAGCGTCGGGATCGTTCCTACAACCAGAGGGACAGCTACAGGCAACATCAATTCCTGGAGTACAAATTTAGGGCAACGCTAGTACCCGTACAGCGACCCTATCTACAAAGGAATTCGGGAAAATGGAGGAGAAGCTTCAAGATACAGTGTACAGTTACTTACGCCTGGGGTCTGGAGTAGTCCCAGAGGAGGACATGTTGAGGTACAGAGATATGGCCAGAGCCAGATTGTGGGACGAAGCCCTAGAAGAAGTACAGTATTCACGAGGGGATCGGCGCCGCAGCAGAAGGCAGCGAATCCTGGCTAGAATGGCAGAGCGGATGCCCCTCCTGAGAAAACAGACCACAGAAAAGTGGGTGACTAGACTCGAGATTCTAGTATACGCAGAACTGACGCTCGACGACTCATACCAGGCGCTACAGTGGTACGCAGCTCAGTGTGTCCCCAAGATGGCAGAGTATGAGTTCCCAGAAGGCGGAGATTACACTAGCCGAGGCCTATTTTGGGATAATATTGATGATGAGGACTTTGGGGAAGCTACCGACTCTCGTTTTTGGGACCTGTGTTACGACCGAGAAGACATGTTGGGTCTCCCTAGTGCTATTGACCTCGAGGCAGACCTACAGTATTTGGTCGCCAAGGAATGCAACCTGGAGTGGGATTACCTGCGACTCATCAATCAGGCCCGGGAAGAGTCAACCGGTCCGCCTTCCCAACAGCAACCAGCGGTACCCGAGGTAGCAGATCTCCTAGACTGGTCCTGTGACGATCCCCAGTGGCAGTGTGTATCCCAGGGAGCTGAAGGTACAGTCCTTCCTCCTCAGCAGCAGAGTAAGTCCCAGGGAGCTGAAGATGCAATCCTTCCTCCCCAGCGGCAGTGTGTATCCCAGGGAGCAGAAGGTGCCGTCCTTCCTCCCCAGCGGCAGTGTGTATCCCAGGGAGATGAAGGTATCGTCCTTCCTCCCCAGCGGCAGTGTGTACCCCAGGGAGCTGAAGGTGCCGTCCTTCCTCCCCAGCGGCAGTGTGTATCCCAGGGAGATGAAGGTGCAATCCTTCCTCCCCAGTGGCAGTGTGTGGCCCAGGTAGCAGAAGGTATCGTCCTTCCTCCCCAGCGGCAGTGTGTATCCCAGGGAGATGAAGGTGCCGTCCTTCCTCCCCAGCGGCAGTGTGTAACCCAGGAAGCCAAAGGTGCAATCCTTCCTCCCCAGCGGCAGTGTGTGTCCCAGGGAGCAGAAGGTGCCGTCCTTCCTCCCCAGCGGCAGTGTGTGACCCAGGGAGCCGAATGTGTCGTCCTTCCTCCCCAGCGGCAGTGTGTCCTGCAGGGAGCAGAGACTGTCAGTCTCACACCCCAGCAGCAGGACAAAATAATGAAAGGGGAGACAGCTGGTCCCCCTCTCCACCAGCAGAGAGAGTGTCAGGGAGAGGAGCCTGTTAACCCCTCTCCCCAGCGGCAGTTGATAGTCCAGAGAGAGGAGCTTGTTACACCCTCTCTCCAGCGGCAGCCTAACCCACCAAGGGGAGATGTTAAGCCCCGCAACTATGCAGATGGGACCGTAGTCTCTGCACTTACAGCCCAAGGGTTAGGGACGGTCGGTCCTGTCCCCCAGCCACAGAGCGGTGTAACCAGAGGGGAGACAGTCGGTCTCTCCCTCCCACAACCAGACTCCAACCCGGCTACTTCTGCGGTAGTACTGGCACCAGGGCAGAGTACCGCTGGTCTCTGCCCCCTCAGCAACCCACCAAGGCAGACTACCAGTCCCCCACACAGCCGTGGTGAGGCACCTGGACCTGGACAAAGTTCTCCTCTACCCAGGTGTAGTAACCAGTTATTGTGGGTGGGAGGTACTGCTGTTTGTGCTTCGTGGGTGGGTTGCTGGACTAACCAGGGCACTGACCAGCAGGAGGTCAGATACCCTGTTAGTCTGGGGGGTAAAGGGGAGAAGTGTGGCGAAACCGACCTCGCCACGTGTCCTTGGAGGGGGCTGCTTGCCCGCCTCTTGCCTTTGGACTATGGACCAGACCTTATGTGAATGTGTTAACCCAGATAGCTATGCCATGGAGCCCATTCGTGAAGTTAAAGACTTCGGCTCCGTGGCGAGTGAACTGTGTGAGTAGGATCTGCGCGCTATTCGGTAGTTTTGTGCGCGCAGATCCCAGCTATCTGGGGATAGGTGAAATGTCTGTGTGTTATGTGTAAAAGGTGAATTTATGTATTTTAAAGTGTTTTACTGTCTTTGTGCTCCCATGTGCTCAATGGAGTCTGTCTCTGTGCTGGGAGGTAATTGGATTACTTCTCCAGCACAGAGAAGGCTCTGTAAAAAACGGTCTGAGCTGGAAAGCTAGGGGTTTTAAAAGATACTTTACTAACTTTTGAACCCCTGGTCTGATCCATGCCATTTTTTAATATGTTGTTCCCCTGAATGGATTGATTGTGGATATATAATTTGGTGTGAATGTGATGTATGGTTTTGAAGTTATAAAGATTGTGTAAAAAGTATATTTTAAACTGTATGAATAATGGGATTATGTGTCACACTAAGGGGAGGGGATGTGTGGGAGGTAACATCTATGTCATTGGTTATTTTATGCCTCCCCCTGGGTGTGGCCTGTATGTGTACTCTTGTAATAAAAGCCAGGCTGGATGTGCCAGTCCAGAGTTCCTGCTTAACCCTCAAAGCGATGTGTCGTCTCGTTCTTTGGGGGAATTGGATTGTATGCTGACTGCCAGGAGTGTAAGCTGATGTTATGCTTTTCCTGTTCAGCTGATTCCAGAGTTCGTGTGTTTCCAGTTCGGGAGTTGGAAGATTCGTACAGTTTGGAGTTCGGGAGAATTGGTGATTGCAGTAGCTGCTGGTCTAGGAAAAAGGGGATTATCGCCTATACGATTTTTATCCCCTTTTGAGTAAAACGGTCCGTTACAAGTATTGCTTTACATCCCGAAAAGTCTTGTGGATAGGATGACGAGGTGCTGTATGCAAAAACAAAGAAGCAAACAAACCTGGAGATTTGTTTCAAATTTGTATTATTTTGGCCAAAACTTTGCCATTTTCAATCATTCCTTTTAGGTTTGTGAATTACTCTTAGAGCAAATTAAAGGACATCCAATGGGGTTTCATGGTGATTGTTCCATTTTTGGTTTTACATCAAAGCATGAAGGTCTTATGCTCTATGGGAGAAAAAAATGTGAAAACTGAATCTGGAGAACACTCATATATAATGAGTGTAGACCAAATTTGCCTTCAGATGTATATACCTCAAAATTGTGAAAGTCACATATAAAGGGGAGGGAGAGGGGAAAACTAGGGTAAACCTTTATTGAAAAAACAACCAAATACGATTTGAGTTAAAAATGGCCACAAAAGATGGCCACAGGAGTGCCAATACACACTAGGATCTAAAAGGTGGGCAAAATAAGGTATCGTAGAGTAGATTTTAATAAGGAGCCAAAAGCTCCAAGGTATAAGTATCTGAATAGAAATCTAAGTAAAAGGGATACCAAGGAGGGGCAGGAGAGAAAAGGCAAACAATATTCATATAAGCGCTATGGACCCCTAAATCCGAGGTATTAACACAAAAGCTGTGTATATAGCACTATATACATGAGAGTACGTAAACTAGTCCTAGGGAGTAGAAGGGCTGTGGTCGCTGCCAAAGGCAGGTGTTATAGAAAGTGGGGTACACAGGAGCGAGGGGAATGCTCCAACAAAAGGAGACACAGACTTGCTGCTACACAGCGCAGCTAGTATCCACACCTTAACCGCATACCACACAAACGTCTCAAAACTTGCCCTGGGCTAGCTGTCTAGCTCACATCTGTGAGTGTCAGAACTAACTGCTACTTCGAGGCAGCCTCAAGATGTCCCTAGCTCCCCAGACAATACAACATGCAAAAATATATCAAAATCTCTCCCACCCCTTAGTAGGTAAACCACATAACGAAAATTTCAAATATTCAGAGTGTTAGCCCGTCCAAATAGGAAACATAGAGGTGTAAATAAAAATATTCGACTCAATCTTAGGAATTAGCGTCGGCTCAAATCATTCCAAGTTGAGAGTACAAAGTCTAGAAATGAGCATCGGCTCAAAATGAACGCTCAACGCGCGTTTCGGCGTATCTACACGCCTTTGTCAAGAGCTGAGTCTTATGCTCTATGCTGACTTGCTGTCACGGCTCCCCGTTCTTCTGTCGACGTGGCCGCACATAAATTAAGTGGCTCCTTCTTTCTTTTTCTTTTTTTTTTTAAAATTCTTTATTTTTCATATGCAAGGTGTAACAAGTCGGCTGGACAAGCCATGATCATTATAACAAGCGTGTTAAAACAAACAGTTTATATCAATTACATGGCCTATGTTTGAACTGCATTTTTATATTTATTTATCGAGTATCCTGCTTACCTAGCCGTAAAGATGATAAGTAGTGTAGTTCGTGTTGTGTGGGCTGGGTACCTATTACTGTAGGTGTGCTTGGTGTGCCGCTAATGCCTATCTGCACTGCCTTGTTGTGGTAGTTCAGCTTGCCGCGTATCTAGTGCGGATGGTGGCATTAAAAATAATGTTATGCGTTTCGCATGTAGCTAAAGACTCGTGTCTCGTGACACTTTAGAGGAATTAAACTGCCCCGTAACCCAGGGGAGGGGGGGGGGGTGGTGGTTGGTGCTTTAGTGGCCTAGCTTCTGTGAGTTGGGCGTGAGCGGCGCCGTGTGGCCTCGGGTGCCGTGGGAGCCTTGGGGCTGGTTGCGTTTTATAGCTCCCATGTTGAGGGGAAAAGGGTGCCAGTTAAGTCAGGCCCACCATTATCTTTGGCCTTACTGCCATGTGGTAAGGGGTGTGCCCTTAAGGAGTACCCTCATGGGAGTATGGTGGTGGAACAGCCCTGTCTGACAGGAAATAAATTGTAACAGCTAAAACAAAAGAAAACAAGAAAATAATACATAAAATAAAAAGATTATAGATATATAGAACATTTCAAGGGAAGTCCGACTGTTTTAAACTGTTTTGGGCTTAACAGTCCGTAGGGATGCAGGGTTCGTCCCTTCTACCCCTATGTTCCGCACGTCTCGTCAGGTCGTGGCAGCTGCATAGTGTGCGGCTTTGCGTTGTCGGGGGACGAATGGGATGGACGTTGCCGGATCTCCCATCTCGGGCGATGCGGTGGTTGTTTGTGGTCCTCTCAAAGGTAGGAGTTCCTGGCTGATGCCTAGAGTAGGGAGGAGGTCTCGTGCGCCTTGCATATCGTGGACCGTGTGCTGGGAGTTGCCGTGGAGAATTTGTAGCGCTTGTGGGCCTTTCCATTTATAGGTGATGCTTTGTGCTCGTAGTAAAGACGTAAAAGGTTGGAAAGAGCGGCGCCAGGCCATCGTAGGTCGTGACAAATCTGTGTAGAATGACAATGACATGTTTTCAAACACATAGGGGGTCTGGTTTCTCGTAGCATTCATCACCGCTATTTTATCCCTATGAGTAGGGAAGCGAACCAATAGGTCCCTGGGTAAGGTACTTGATGCTTTAGCAGGGCGTGGGAGACGAAACATCCCTTCAGGGATCATCTGTTTGGCATGTTTAGGTGTCAGGAGGGCTGAGAGGAGCCTCCGTACAAGGTGGGGCAGCTCAGTCTCCGGCGTTCCCTCTGCTATGCCCCTTATCTTAATATTCTTGCCTCGCCGTTGGTCCTCCAGTGCCGCCAGCTGATGTTCGAATTTTAAATTTTGCCGCTGCAGCTCAGTTACTTGTTGCTGCAGCTGCTGCGTTTGTTTGGCATTCTGGTTCGTGCCATGTTCCAGGGCGCCCATGCGGCCTGTCAGGCCCTGCAGGTCCGTTCGTATCTGGGCTATGTCGGTCTGAAGTGCGAGCTGGACCCCAGCGAGTAAGTCCTTCAGTACCGTCGCCGTGACAGGTGCTGAGTCAGCTTGTGGGGGCGACTTGTGGGTTTTTTTGGGTGCTGGTGTAGGCTCTACCTCCAGACTTGGTGTAAAGTCGTCTGAGAAGTCGGAGTATTCATCCCGAACGGCGGCCATGTTTGTGCCCATAGCGTCCTGTGCCTGTTTCCAGAGGTCGCCAATACTTGCTTGTTGCCGCGGCTTGTCGGGTTTGGATTTTTTTGTTTTCCGCCCCATCTCTGCTCCAGCTGCCCTGGTACTCGTTGTAAGTCCGGTAGGTCGGGGGTAGCCGGTGTAATCGGGGTAGAGGTGGCCGTTTGGATCAGAGCTTAGACGGCGTGCGGCCATTCAGTTCAGTGGCTTGGCTCCGCCCCCCCTTCTTTCTTTTTCTAACAACTTTTACCCTGCTCCGCTAAATTCATCCATGACTAGGGAAAATTAGCCCCATACTAGGTGAAAAGAGGCGGTATATACATACACGGGAGGACACGCAACGAGCATGGAACGTTAACCACGTACACATACCCGGTTATGGACTGAAAATTACTATTGTGAAAATGCTCTTATGTCGTACCTGTATACACTGCAACTACACCAGTCATGCATAATACCACTGTAACTAAGCACTGTTTCAAAGTCAGATAAGCTGTATACTGAAATAGACTGACAAATACCTTGTGTTATAACCTGTCACAATGTTTCACATAGAGGCCGACGAGCCTCATTTTCTTGTTTCTTATTTCCTTTTCTTCAATAAAACAAGATCTGCAAAAAAAAAAAATTAAGTGGCCACGCCGACAGAAATATTGTATACTTACATTGGTTGCGGCAAACCGCTGCCTGACCTCCTTCTGTTCCGGTCCCCAGCAAGTACGACATTCCTAGAGACGCCAGCTGCTGCAGTTCCAGTTTTAATAGGAAACTCACATTCGCCCACATCAAATATTCTTTGCGCGGATACTTTCAGGTTACTACTGTCTCTCCATCTAGGATACAGTTTTCCTACCCACCTTTCTAGGCATTTAGAACTTTGTATAGCCTAGTTTTTTTACTCCCTTCTCCCTCCCCCTCATTTTTCTTTCCCTTCCATTGACTACGGTCTCATATACTGCATTAGACTGTTAGCTATGGTTAGGGTTATTTGATTATTACTATTTTTAACTGCCTTACCTACTCTACTACGCCTAGTTATATCTACTATCTTGAGTGACAGACTCTCCTCTCTCTTTTTTTCTACAATAAATCTATGCTCATTTATCGAGTCTCAATGATACCTCTGGCGCTTGTGTATACTTGATCTAATTGAGCCTCAACTCCTGGTCCTGCCAAGTAATTTCACTACTCATTCCATCCTGAAGGTCTTTGTCACGATTCGGGGAACCCAACACGCTAACACACACACACAGAAAGTGTGCCGTACCGGACCTTAGAGTGGCCGGGCTAAGCACACACACAATAGTCAGGAGATAAGCCAAGTAAGGTGAACCAGAAAACAGAATAACGATAAACAAGCCGAGGTCAAAGGGTAGGAGAAAGTCACAAAGTCAGTATAACAAGCCAGGGAATACTTAACCAGAAAGCACACGTTCAGTATCAATACTCTAAAGCAAAGACCACAACAGGGCACTGAAAGACAGGAAAGGTAAGTATAAATATCCTTGCCTTAATTCTGATTGGATAACTTCCAATCAGAATTAACAAACACACGTGGGGGGTATTTATACCCCCCACTGTGAATGTTGTACTGTCGCTTTAACGCCGGCTCACGTGAGTGACCCCGGCGTACTGATATGGGTGCCGGCTCCCAGCGTGCAGCGTTAGACATGCTGCCGCTGGGGGGAGGAGGAGAGGACGCGAGCGGCATGTCAAGAGGAGAGGACGCCGCTCGCCGTCCGGTAAGAGGGGGGGGGACCTGACAGTCTTACTCGTTGAACCCCGCTCATGGTAAACCGACAACACTCATGCTTATACTGTTTGCTGATATTACTGGACTGATAAACTCCATTTGAAACCCTGGTCACATCTTACAGTTACTTGCTTTTGGTGTAATGAACATCTCATTTGTCAAGTGCTCTGCTCAGATTTTTTGGACTCCAGCTGCTGTAAGTCTTGCTGAGAAACCATGCTCTGACTCTCCTCTATGTTATACTTTATTCCATTGTTCTTGGATTGAAACATTGCTCTCGAACAACTCTGAAATATCTAATTTAACTCCTAAAGATCTCTCTTCTATTAGTGTATATTTGGATTAAGCTAAGAGTTTGTTTAAAGAGGAACTGTTCTCCTCCATTAAAATGCTCTCTGAGAAGCATCCAGATAAGGAATCATGAGAGAATCGAGTCTGACTCCATTCTCACATTGGAAGTGCCTCTAGTGACTGTCAGGAGGAGATCCACTAGAAGGGTGTTTAGCCCTGCGTTGGAAACATTACCATATCTATTAAACAACAAGCATTAAACCTCCCCATAGGAAAGCATTTAATCAGTGCTTTCATATGGATAAATAACAGTCGCTGGATGTTCTCATGCAGAGTGTGAGGATGTCTAACATCGGTTACCGGATCAAAAGTCTGTTAATATCCAGGAAGAGTCTCTAGTGGCTGCCTGGTAGAAAGGCATTGGAGGCAGACTTCGTGCTGCATTGTAAACATTGCATTTTCTTTGAAACTGTAATGTTTTTCATTGCAGCACTAGGTGCAATAGGGACACAGCACCCAGACCACTTCAATGAGCTAGAGAATAGATTTCACCTATTGGTGGATTAGAAGAAAACTCCCACGAACACACACTGGAAGAAATCAGAAATATTCCTATTTAAGAAGAGGGTGTAAAGGGATGGGTTGGACACATTATTATTATATGTTTTATGATTGTAATTGTACAATAGGTGGTCCCTGAGGAAGTTTCTATAGAAACGAAACACGTAGGACCGGTGAGATACCACTGTTTTTACCAAAGCTCTTGATGATTGGATTTTGTATCAAATAAACCGTTTTATACGTATCTAGCTGACTGCTGACTTTGATCCAGAGGGCCATAAGCTGATCGAGGATTCAGACCTCTCCTGGTGGGTTAGGCAACTTTAAGGCGTTTTTTCTTCATCTGGAGTTTATATCCAGCTGTTCCCCCAATTTTCTTTATACATCTTGTCTATGTGAGGTCACCATCAGGGAAGGGACCTTGGGAAGATGTTCCATTAAGCTAAGCAGCTTTTTTCCCATATACTGTAATTTTGGTGTATATTGGATACCATTTGTATTTTTACATTGTCAACTATTGTTAGATGAGTTTGCATGGATAATGAGGAAGTGAAACGTTCATAAACGTTAAATATACTCACTGATCAGGGAATTGTTGACATCTGATGAGGCAACAGCAAATAGCAGGATAAACTTAATTAGAAAAAAAACCTTCACTTGTGTCTAAACTCTCCATTACTAAATTAGTTAATAACCCTTCAGTTAATATGACTGGGGATATTTTGTCAGTATATTAAACTATGTAATAATCTTCTATGTGTTTTCACTTACATTATTTCCATTAACAAAGACAAGGACATACTTTTACTGCGATTCTTTAATTTATTAAAAATGTGGTGTTGGATATACATTTTTTTGCAATACAGAAGAAACAAAAACAGGCAAATTCTTAATTTTAGAGGGAGGTAGAAACATATGCTATAGCTGCATATACGATACACATAAACATAATGGCTCTGGATGTTAACTTAAAATGTCCACATAAGACGCATCTGCTATACTCCTTGCACTGTATCCAGACCACACAACATGCCATGCTCATAACACAATGGTAACATGATACTTTGCACCCAGTCCCGCTGGTTCCCATTAAAAAAATAAAAATAAACAACACATGATGGATCTTGACAAAGTGATATCTGGGGTGTTGTATAAAACACAATTTATAGGCAAAGTTCTAAATGTGGGCAGTCACAATGGAAACTATTTGAATGCTCCTGGCAACTGCCATACTTTCAGAATGCTCACCCAGAATCGTTTTTTTTTTAATGTTTAAGGAAAATAACAAATGAGGGCAATACACATGGAACTAGTTTCAAATTCCAAAAGCCTTTCCAAGAATGTAGGAACATAACATATATGTTATCCTGGAAAGGGTAATAATATTCATTAAAAAACAATATACATTGTGATAATTTATTTAAAAAAAAACGTTTAATTATTATTAATGGACCCAGAATACTTTTATTAAGACTCCCAGTGGAGACAAAAAGGAAACCGATCAATCAACTTTCTTGGGAAATGTGAAAAACCTATTGTTTTCATTCACAAGCTGTCCTTAATAAGCAAAATAGTAGGTTTTCAAAATGTGGAAGGGCTTTTTTTTTTGCAAATCTTTATTTATTGATTTTACATTACAAAACAAAGGAAGGCAAAATTGGACAGGACATAATATCACAAAGTTACGGAAACTTGGATAGGTGTGCCATGAGTGGCAGCAAGGAGTTCATAAAAACCATATGAAATTTCATCTGCTAAAGGATGATACTTTTCTTGTGTCAAAGGACAAGATAGAGAAGAGATAATGAAAAAAAAAAGAAAGATAAAAGGGGGGGGGGGGAATAGAGGGAGTATATTACGAGGCGAGGAATGTGTCAACTAGGATAGTTGACCAGAAATGTATTGAATCCATGGAGACCAAATGGCCCCATATTGGTCATAGATGGAAGAAAGATAAGCAAGTACGGCTTGAAAGGTGTAAGTTTTTTCAACCCCTTTCAACCTTTAATGCTAGGAGCAAGCTTTTGACACAAAAAGAGCAAGATTAGGCTTTTTGTTGTCAAGAGATGTTGAGTGAGGGAGTTCATGTATGTGTGTAAGGGAAGGGTAGAGTGTTGTAGTAGCACTGTTTTTGGGGTGAAAGGAACTTTGGAGTCAATAATGTTCTCTATGTGCCTGCAGACCACCATATATGGAGCATGGTGCTGGGGATAAAAAGCATCTCCTTCATAAGTTAGAGTATGTAGCATTACTGGAGCTCTGTACCCGCTACTGTTCCTCTCTGAAGGAGATGTCCAACTCTCTATCCCACTCCCTCACAAACCATGGTTGAGGTAGAGGCTTATTTAACAGTAGTTTCATGTAAAGCAGGTAGATAACACTGCACAAGTGCTCCCCTTGTTGACTGAGGGTCTCAAAAGCAGCGGGCTATCTATTCAATAAGTAAAGCATGGGGAGGGAGCTAATAAAATGAGAACTCTACCTATAAGAGAAGAGGGTGGTGGCCTAAGCCAACGTGTAGGTCATCCAACGAATTAGGCTTTCCATCCGAAACCAAATGAGACAGATGGATAGTCCCATCTAGTTACAGAAATGCAAAGACTGCATCACATTCTCCAGCCAAAAAACACTCTGGATTGTTTAGTAATGGCGTCATTGGATTTGGGAGAGACAAAAGGACACACTGGAAATGAACACTGTGCCAAACACACAATATAGCCCCTATACATAGATGTGACATATAGGAGGAGGGCAGAGTAAGATGATTAAACCATGCCATAGAGAGGAGTACCTTAGGTTTACAAGGAGCACCAAGGTTTCCTACAGTTTTAATGTCATTCTATCTACCAGGGTTATTCACCAAAGTGAGAATTCAAAGTGAACTTCGAATTTAAGGCCAAAATAGCCAAACTGGAAAAATTCTGGGAGGAAAAGTCATGTATTCTTCCCATTCGGCAACGCTGGCCTTAAATAAAAAAAAAAAAAAAAAAAAGTGTTTGAATGAGTTTGAACTCAAACACGGTCACTCACAACAACAGGTAGCTGTTCTTATGCAGTTTGTTGTAGATATGATGCCCAGTACTTTCTATAGTTAACATGGTGGTCTTTCATGGTGTGCCAGATATTAGCCCTGTGCATGGACATGGCTAGTAAAAATGATATGTCGAGACTGTATTCCAAGATGACAAGTGTCGTGATAAACCGCAACGTTTAACACTCTGTACATGCTAGAAATTTTGACTGCTCTTTCATACTTAACCCACTTGGAAGGTATAATTCAAAATTAACTTTAATTTAGTTCTCCTGCATGAGAACACTGTTATTGTTTTAAAAAGGAAAAGGCTTCTATAACATAGATTTCATTATTTGAATGAAGCTTTAAATATAAGAAGACCAAGCAAGTACAGAAACCTCCACTGAAATTGCATTGTTTGAAAATAAATGTTGAAGGGACACTCCAAACCCCTAAAGCATTTCAGTAAGGGGAACTTGACAATGGATTAAAAAAAAATAGATTAGCGATCGGGACATCTGGCATTGAAAAGGTTAAAAAAAAACTTGAATATATGTTTTAACTTTAGCGTATTCCTTGAAAATTAGGGGACATTTCGTGACATCTGCATTGGACAATCATGTTGAATTGGAACATACATCAAACATTTGCAAACCAGTGTGTTTGGTAAGAATATTTCTTGCCAACAAAGTAAACACAGGCTTGGAAACCTGAAAGGAAATCAAACAAATCAAATTGCAAAGCTTCAATATAGTTTTTCATATAAAGCTGAATTAAATCATTTATATATAGCAAACAGATTATCTGATGCCCCTTTTCTTAACAAAATTAAACTAATTCTGGAAATTGGTTTAAAATCAACTATTCCTTGATAAGGGATATTTTCAGGCTGAACTTTCATTTCTGCTGTCATCTGTAATATTGGTAATTACATTTATGCCTATAATTAATGTTGTTGCACGTATTTAATTGCGTTCCTGTAACTCCACGGTGGGTAGACAGGTCATTTCTAATTATCCACTGCTTGTTAAATACATTTACAAAAGCATTATCGACCTGTATAATTATTTTTTGCCAGGAAAAAAAAGGCTTATTTGAATTATTTCTAGTAAAGTAACCACATTTCCCCTTTTTAGGTGGTGCTTTAAAACGTGTACTCTAGCAGTAAACAATGCAGATATGCTTAACTAAAAATATGCTTCATATTACATACAAAGTGTTCATATAGTCTTACATACAGCAGTGTCCGAACTGCCGCTTAAAAGGGAAGTGTGCTTTTTAGATATATTTTATTATTGTATACTGTAGAGTGCTCATATACGCCACGCACACTCTAGGTACAAATACATCTTAAGTGCACGCAGTGTTTTCCCCACATTCAAATCTCTTAAGCTTTACTAAAAAAAGAAAAATATTTCTAATACCTGCCCCCTTAGCTACACCTGACCTTTTCACAAAACATCTTCCTGATTAGTACACAGAAAATGTTCTGAAGGCAGCCAATGAGAGATCAGTGTTAGCTGAGCTGGTCACATGCTCCGCCCACAGACAAATACTGTACTCTTCTTATCTGCTCCCTTGTATTTTGCATGACCATGAAATACTATACAGATAATATAAGGACACTGGTTGGCTAAGTGGTAGACTCAAGTCAGCAGCTCAGCTCATATTAACCTCTCAGTTGCTGAACTACACCTTCAAATCAGGAAAATTTGTTTTTTTTGTTTTTTTTAAATCAAACAAATTTGAATGCATGGATATGAGGCTGAAACCTATGGAATGCACGTACGTCGTGTTGGTGCCTGGAGTGTTCCATTAAGGGACGGGTGCTGAGATTTTAACCGTTTAAACAATACATATAACAAATACATCCAACACAATAGCAAATAACTGATTGTAGTCTTGATGTATGCATTTTCCATAAGAATATCTGGTTGACAATGTTATAACCATACCACAGAGTATTATTGTATTCATTCCACCCATTAAGAAAACATTTCCCGTATTGTCACCACCCAGTAAACTTTGTATAAGATGAAAAACAGGGGGGAAATACAACAAATGAAAATTTCTGGTAATCTGTATTGATTGATTATCAAATGCCTGTCAGGTAAAAGCAATAACTTTCCAACATATTCTATGATAAAAATAAATAGTTTAAATAAAAATTCCAGTTTTCTTTTTCCAACATTGTCCTAAAAAGCATTCGCAAAATGGGGAATTTTTCACCCAGATGGCAGCCTCAAAAGGATTCATTGGAACTTCACAATTATTTAATTTTATTTTTTTTAAACTTTGCGCAAGTAAAACCTGCCATAAGAAATTCTCAGCCACTGCAAACATTATAAAAATATGCTAAACGGAAAAATATATATTCTGAATTTTTTTTTTTGTTTGTTACAAAGTATTCCTAAACATGAAAATATATTCTGCAAGTTTTGAAACACGCATCATACACTTAGAATAATATACATATATTCTAGAAAATGCCAAAATACTTTTATATTTTTTTCTCCTATTAGTACATTCGTATATTAAGACTGGAGTATGTACAAATCAAGACTGAATTCGATAAAAAATATTTCAATATAAAACTCCATATTCTTTAAAAAATAAAAATTCAAAATAAGCATAAATATTAGAAATGGAAAAAAAAAAGTCAGTAGAATGGATCAGTAGTGTTTGGAATCCAGCTCCAGATTGCTGGTTTGTAGGGGTGAACGTTTATCTGGGCAAGTATCACCTTCTTGATGTCTTCATCGTTTTTCTATTGCATGGGACTCGTCAGTAGTGTGTCCACCTTTAGAACTGAACGGATTCAGATTGAAGGGACTAATGAAGAAAAAAAAGAAGAAAATAAAAGAGGAAAAAAAAAAACTTAGAATCTGAATAATTTATTACTAGAATCTTTCACCGAGTTTTCTTTCTGAAATGTCAAAAAAAAAAAAGAACAGGAACATAATAAAGACAGAATGTACAGGTGGATCAGATATAGATAGAATAAGCTACAGAGAGTTGTTAAATGGAGCTGGAAAAAGAATTATAGAAATTTATAGTGTGTAAGGGCAGAAGACAATTTGTAGGGATGGACGGAATGAGGTAGCGTTCTTCATCACCTCAATATCTCACTTATGTGTTATCACACTTCCAAATACGACATTTTGTCTCATTGACTGCATTTAACATCCTCATCACTTATGTACGCTATAACGTGAAACACCATCCACTACAGACATAGTTATTGTTTTGTTTTTTTCAAATATTATTTAAAGGGAAAATATTTGATAGTGATTTAATTTGACTTATTTTGTGCATAGTACACATTTCAAATACAGTAGTTTTGCAATATGCTATATTTCATCTTATAACTATCACATTTAAATTTTGAGAGGAAAAAAAAAAGTTTAGTTTTTTTTTGCATTTTGTTCTAAGTCACATACTGTGCACTGTTGGAGATCTCATTTCTATGTTGTTATTTTGAGGTAATTCATTAAATAGAACAGAGATCACACGACATAACATTCTATATGACTGGTGGCACACTTTTTGTGCATTAATTAATTTTATTTAAAAGAAGACAATAAATTAGCTTTACTCCCACCCCCCTCCTTGTAATTCCTACAAGGTGACCAACAATGCACATATAAAGGGCTTTTACTGGACCAGTAACTCTTTCCCTTTTTAAAAATAAAGGATTTCTAAAATACATAAACGCGTATTGCCTGGAGAAACGTGTTGGTGTATTTTACTTTATATGTTTTTATTTCTAATAAAAGTAGTGTACTTTTTACCTTGGACCTCCCTGGCTCTCTCTTTGATATCCTAGGTGGGGATCATACCACCTACGCCTATAGGATTGAGCAAAACCTAATTTTTGCTATCCTCCTGTGAGGACCTCTTCTCTTATTATTTTTATCATCTTTTATCAGTGAGCACTGTTTCATTTTTTTTTTTTTACATAATACCTACATCGGTGACATACGAGGTCACATAAATGTGATTGATGATCTTGCCCATATATTGTGATTGTGCATTTGCTTATACCCTGTGTTTCTCCCAGGATATTTTCTGGCCGGACTTGCATTATCTGTACTTGCCTCACTTATGCTTGTGTGTTTACACACCAAATCAAAAATAAAGAATGATTAATAAAAAAAAAAAAAAAAAAAAAAAAAAAAAGATTCTTTGTCAAATAGAAAAAAAAAAATTCAAAATCCATTAGATTCTAAATGTTGATAAATGGTTTTCTCTCTATTTTAAATCCTAAACATTTTTTTTCTTTTTTGGCACAACACCTCCTCTAGTTAAGGAAGACTCCTTTGTTTTATCCATTGACTGTGAGGTATATATTGAGGAATACAATGTAAACACACAGATGGATATTGCTTAGAGCAAAAAGAAGCACTGTTGTTTGAGACTACAGTTTGCCTGCCGCAAAAACAACATTAGGATTATAATGGCTTAAATGATGTATACATTTAGGGATTGTTTTTATAGGTATCTCTTCCTGGTTGTAATAATCAGAATGGTAAGTGTAATGTGAGAGACAGCAGAGGTATAGGCTTTTTATGGTCTATACATCTCTTCAGTAAAGTCCCATAGAATAGTAAATATATACAGCATACACGAAAAGAGAAATTGTAGGAGAAATTTGGAACATATACATGTAGAGCTTGGTGGGATGTATTTAGGAAAACCAAAAAGCAGAGCAGCCAACTGAGAAAACAAAAATGAAAGCATGAGTAGAGGTTGGTGCAGTTGAAAAGAAGTATTGCCCCTTTGCCTTGTGGTAGTTGTTGGGCACTTACGGGAATAGAACGGCTCATGTAACGTGCATTAGTAGAAAGGCCTGAGTAGGAAGGTCTGAACGATCCATAGGTGTTGGTACGAGTGCCCAAGGTATGGTGGTTGTTGTTTAGCTCTCCTTGGATCCGACCACGTGTATGGGAGGAATACAGGCTGTTGGGGAGTGCCGGGGGATAACTAGGGCGGGAGGGAGAAGTGCTGCGGGTGCTGTCTATCTCTTCTAGAGCAGAATTCAGATTCCCAAGTGACCCGGCAAAACTGAGAGGTAAAAAAACATGAGGCAGGGGTAACACAGACTATGAACTGACACAACTCACGTATGTACATATAAAGGAATAACAGACACTATAAAGCAGGTGTGCCAAAACTGAAGATGCACAGATGTTTTAGAACTACTGCTTGCATGATTTTTTTTGCCATTCTAAAGGTTAACAAAGCATTGTAGGAGTTGTAGTTGTACAACATCTGACGTTCTTCTTGAACATAAGTCTATAAGTGAAGCAATAACTATTGCTCTATTTTTTTTTTTATTTTTTTTTTTAAACATGTTTCACAAGTACTACTCTATATGCATAGCTCTTGCCGATTCTGGGTTTACACACATCATGCGTACAGAAGATAAGCACATTCAATGGGAGTGAGTGTACGTGTAATAAGCAATGGCAGAACAGTAAATGTAACCAGCATTATCACAGTGATGTGCTCTACTGAACGATGTCAGATTTTAAAATAATTATTAATGAGAAAGTATAATGAAAATGAATTGTTTATTATAAATCAATGCTTTGTAAGAGTTAAATGCAAAATATAACCTTGGCACCCGAAGGACCCTAGTTCTTTGAACTTTATTACACAGAAACTCTTTAATTCTAATTTTAACTCCTTTAAGACAAAGTGACTTTTCGCACTTATCCACACATTTCCCAAATCATCTTGTTTTTCTGCCACTTACCTGGATTCTACCTGCTAGAATTAAGTTATCTATGGTAATTGTTACAACGTGATTGGTTGGGTCTAAACACAGCCAATAAAAGAGCTAGGGAGGAGTTATCATACATGTTGATGTGTGCTTTATGATCCTTTCTGCCTTAAATCATCCATCTTCAGGATTGGTTTATTCTTATAATCCCTTATTTATTATTCTTAAAGATAAGTGGGGAAATAAAAGTAGTACTTGGCTGCTGTAGCAAAACATGTATTGCTAAGTTGAGCTGACCTTACATAAAACAATGCCCACAATAATAAAATCGCACAAAAAAATTAAATACAGTTTCAGATCTTTACTACGAAGAAAAAAAAAAAAAAAACAGTTTAACACCATAGTATCATCTTATGCTAGGAGTAGATGTGTCATACGCAATGACAGAACAGAAGATGTAGCCAGCATTATCACAGTTGTGGGTTGTACTGATCAATGTCAGAATTTAAAATGGATATTATAGTGGAAACTGTAATTAAACGTATTGTTTATTATAATCCAATGCAGAGATCACGCAATTGAGCTGCAACTACATCTTTAGTAAACCCTGAAATGTGAATTAAGGATAATTAGATATGATATAACAGACAAAATAGTTTAGCATTAAGACTGATGCAGCAGTGGCAAATACTTTGTATTGTGGGAATGAGTAGTATTTGTATGGATTTTAATGTCAACAGGAGGTGGTGAGTTTCATATAAAAAAAAAAATATATATATATATATATATATTAAAAAAGGGAAGGGGGGAGGAAGGGGAATTCAACACCACCTGAACATGATAGACGCCATGCTGTCTGGGGATTAGGTAAAAACTAATATAAAGACTGTACTTTTTATAGAGGAACCGGATATACTACACAAGTCTAATCTGCATTCTAAATCTACGTTCCAGACACAAGCGCAGCACAAGATTGGAGAATTTTTCCTAGCCCGTGAGTCAGCTAAGGAAACTGGACTTTTCTGTCCGTCCTGGGATTTTCCAATTACAGGAAGAAGTGAAGTGATGTTTTTTTTTTTTCTTTGTTTCTGGCAGCAGGTCAAGAATTTAGTGGAAAAAAAGTTGACAGCTGTTTCGATTATGTTTGTTACCATGGCATTAACCCCTTAAGGACCAAGCTTCTGGAATAAAAGGGAATCATGACATGTCACACATGTCGTGGGTCCTTAAGGGCTTAAAAACAGTGGCACAGTTTTAGGTTAACTGTAATTGACAATTTTCTAAAACTGAAAAAAAAAGACAGTGGTACAGAAAGCTATAGACCTTGAAAATACTGGCTATAAGCAAAAAATAAAACAAACGATTTTATGAATATCTTGGGATATGCAGAGTAGCATCGATATGGAGGTGGCGGATTATACTGCAGATCGAGCCATTAGCTAGATGACATAATAACAATGACAAGCACTGCTACATATTAGCCCACTCAGAAATTCAGAACATGAAATCCAAAGAGAGCAACAAGTGTCAACACTTTCAGTGCCGTAAGAATGTGAAGCTGCCTTCTCCTCACATAGTTTATATTAAAGGAGTAGGACACCTATGTCTGTGTGAAACTAATTTCACTAGTTTCATTTCTCCATCCTCAGTCTCTCCAGCATCTTTATCTCTTGTTCTCCTCATTTCATTTGTTTTGTTTCTCATTTTGTTTGTGTCTTTCTTCACCTGATTTTGTTTCCCTGCTCTAAACTATTGTTACTTCAAATGATAGTGAATAATTACGAGTTTTGGCTATTTTTTATGACTCTAAACTCATGATCCAGGATTAACTGCTAAAACAATTCAGGCTCACAGTCCATGCTCTAACCTCTCCCACCTCACAATCCAGGCTTCCACCTCACAACCCAGGCTCTAACCTATCTCATTTTACAATCCAAGCACTAACCCCTCCTACCTCACAATCCAGGCGCCTACCACTCCCATCTCGCAATCCAGGCTCCTACCTCTCCCATCACATAATCCAGGCTCCTACCTCTCCCATGTCACAATCCAGGCTCCTACCTCTCCCATGTCACAATCCAGGCTCCTTCCTCTCCCATGTCACAATCCAGGCTCCTTCCTCTCCCATGTCACAATCCAGGCTCCTACCTCTCCCATGTCACAATCCAGGCTCCTACCTCTCCCATGTCACAATCCAGGCTCCTACCTCTCCCATCACACAATCCAGGCTCCTACCTCTCCCATCACACAATCCAGGCTCCTACCTCTCCCATCACACAATCCAGGCTCCTACCTCTCCCATGTCACAATCCAGACTCCTACCTCTCCCATGTCACAATCCAGACTCCTACCTCTCCCATGTCACAATCCAGACTCCTACCTCTCCCATGTCACAATCCAGGCTCCTACCTCTCCCATGTCACAATCCAGGCTCCTACCTCTCCCATCACACAATCCAGGCTCCTACCTCTCCCATGTCACAATCCAGACTCCTACCTCTCCCATGTCACAATCCAGACTCCTACCTCTCCCATGTCACAATCCAGACTCCTACCTCTCCCATGTCACAATCCAGACTCCTACCTCTCCCATGTCACAATCCAGGCTCCTACCTCTCCCATATCACAATCCAGGCTCCTACCTCTCCCATGTCACAATCCAGGCTCCTACCTCTCCCATGTCACAATCCAGGCTCCTACCTCTCCCATGTCACAATCCAGGCTCCTACCTCTCCCATATCACAATCCAGGCTCCTACCTCTCCCATGTCACAATCCAGGTTCCTACCTCTCCCATCACACAATCCAGGCTCCTACCTATCCCATCTCACAATCCAGGCTCCTGTAAACACCAGAACTCACCTTTTCCCTTTGCTACTGGAAGAGAATAGGCTCTGCCCAGCCCTTCTGGCAGCGCCTGACGTGGAGGCACACACTCTGGATGATTTCAATGGGGACATTGAGCCCTGGGCACTGTTAGTAGCGATCACCCTATAAGTAAAATGTATCAATAATAATGAGCATGCTTAATCAAAAATGCAAACGCTGATTTTTGAAGTTGAAAGAGTCAATTTTGTGCATCAAGGACTCCATGTGTTGACTGTACTTAAGTGAAGACAAAACAAATCCAAGGCCACATTGACTTGGACCAAGAGCTCAGAACTGAGTTTCCCCTCTTTCCTCAATCAAAACAGGTATTTGACAAAGAAATAATGATGTTGTCTCTCTGTGACAAAGGCGACTACTGGAGGAGTGTAGAAACCGGCCTCCTGCCCACCGACTATGGTCCAGGTTTGAGAGACCGTTTTGGAGTTATTATATATGTAACAGGATAGAGGACCTAACTACCCTGCATGGATCTAAGCGCTATTTGGAAAACTTGGGCGTTCAGATCAGAGCTATTTAACACTGTATTGTTTGTGGTTAAGGGGGAGCTCTGTGGCAGAACTACTACTTATTTGTATGTTTTTTTTCCCCTTGTTCGCAAATAATGTTAGTGCTTGATTAGAAGATTGTGCTTGTCCCATTCTGAATGTATCAGAAATGAGGCTTAGTTATTAATCTGTGGGTATGTGTTAGTGTCTTTTTAATATGATGATGGAGCACAGGGTTTTTTCTTAAGGGCTGATGACTATTTATAACAAAGGACACCTTATCTAGGAGAAAGGATATGGCAAGTGAGAGAGTTCGTTTATACTGAAGCCTGACTTCCAGGCCACGTGTGTGTGACCTCTCACACCCTGTAGAGTGGCTCAGTTGGGGTCCTAGCTTCAAAGAGGAATTTGGATTATTAGCTCTGACCTCCCATGCAATCAAATTAGCCCCTTTTGAAAATGTATTTTTGGAGTGTTTTAGAATATTGTATATTTTTCTGTAGAGGATCCTGGGAGCAAAAGCCTTGTATTATTGTATGGGAGACCCCATGTAGAGGTCTGTGCATAAAAGCCGTGTGTGTTCCAATAAACCTCAGTTGACTCATAGAACTGTTTTGTCTGGTTACTGGGGGAATGGGTATTAACTTGTGCTGATGGTTACAGAGTGGCTGAAGGAAGGTAATAGCAGAGGTAACAAGTCGGGTTACCTGTGGTCCGCTACACTCTCTAATAGTGTGGCTAAGCTAAAAGCCAGCTCATGGTGAAGGTAGGTTAAAGCATGGCTTTAAACGTTGATTTGTGCCGTTGGGAGAGGTTTGAATATCTCCCTACTGTCCTGACATAAAATGGCTACTTATGTGTGTTTGAATGTAGGAGAGAGAGTGACTAGTTATGTGTCCAAGCGAGATGTCCGACTCTGGAACTGAAATAGTTAATGAATATTTTGCCTATTTCCTAACATTTGGTTCTATCCCCTAAATTCTATTCATCCCTGCACCTTAGGTAAGTGGAGTGTCCCTTTAAAAAGAATACAAAGTTACTGTTCACAAAGCACATCTAGGATTAAATATAGACGCAATATATATGTATGTATACAGCAAATATCACACAAATCACCTGAAAGGCTGTGATGTTGTGGATCTTGTGTGTGATTTCAAGTCGTCCAAACTGAAACATAAAATGCTCAATATTAGCAGGTAACATGGCACAATGGTGGGGTTTATTACCAGTACTATCGAATGACACAGTAAAAGATGGTTGAATAGAAATATAGATTAAAATGTGACCTGTGCAATTTTTAAATATTGTTTTTAATTATATTAATTAATTAGCACCTTCATTAAAGGAAAGTGCTGCACGTGTCACATAGTGTGCTCTAAGCCAAGCTGGGAAGAATGCTGTACGTGTGAGCACACACCCCATCTATTGCAGTTTCAGGAGGCTGACTTGCACAGATGATTGAATAGGAAGAGATGCTTTCATGAAATTACACAATTTATCAAAGTAGAGTCAGTTCAGGAAACAGAGAAAGGGGGAAGGATTGATGGAATTATATATATATGTATAGGCAAAATTATAATCAAGGGTGCACTCACAGAACTTCAAGTGAAAAAAAATTAGATTTAATTAAATATAAATACATGTGAGAAAAAAAAAATCAATGTTTCGACCCTTTCGGGTCTTTTTCAAGGGTCGAACCGTTGACTTTTTTCTCAGATGTAATTATAATTCATTAAATCACATTTTTCCACTTGAAGTCCCGTGAGTGCACCCTTGATTATACTTTTGCCTATACAATGACATGGGTGGCATCCGGGCGATCTTCTGATTAATTTTTGGAAGGAGAATGCCAAGCATCTACAATTTTGTTACATATATACACACACAAACACACACACGAGATAGAATGGATTAAAGAATACAAGGAAGAAGGGGGAAATTAAGAGCAACTTGCTGAAAAAGATGAAGTCTGGCATGAGACAGTACTGCATAAATTGTGCATTAGGAAATGCTGTATAGAAACAGTAAATAGAAAGTGTGGGACATTCTGTAGGACAAACTGCAGTTTGTGGTATCACTCACCGTAGTGCTCCAGTAGTTGCTGAACGTGGTTGTCTTTTGCTCTTTAAGGCACGAAGTTTGTCTCCTTGGGTGAGACCATTTTTCTGGTCTAACTCTTCTTCAGAAATATTCTATAAGAGGCAAACACTGCATCATACATTCAATACATGTATATTGTACATACAGATTGTTTAATTGGCACACATTGTGTTTTTATGTTTTTTTCTTTATGTATCTGAAATATTTGTCAATTTGAGGCCTGCTTCATTGAGGGTATGTGGATGTAGATTTTCAGCACCACAGCACTGTGAAGCAGTACTTGCAGTGCATTGCCATTTATTAGTTTTAGTTATTGCTACAAGTACTGATAATGATACATGTGTTTATTATGTTTATATCTATATTTGGTTTTTTGCACTAAATTGTTTTGGATTTGTGACTAGGTTGTTGCCACCACAGCTAGAACTACAATCCCCATGATGCCTTGCCAGCTTTAACCCCTTAAGGACACATGACATGTGTGACATGTCATGATTCCCTTTTATTCCAGAAGTTTGGTCCTTAAGGGGTTAAAGAGATTTTTTTGTTTGTTTGTTTTTCAATAACTTTTGGGCTGCCTTCCTCCACCGCTGTTTAAGATTAGCACATTATTCAATAAAGTGAGAATTGTCACAAATTTCAGGCCTTAATAAAGAAATGGAAGCATAGCTGACGGAGGATTATTCCCAGGTCGGCCATTTTGGTTTTATATTTGCAATTCATTATAAAAAATCACAAAAATTCTCAATTTAATAAATACTTGAGTACTTTAAGCATATAAAAAGTGCAGCAATTGTAGTGGACAGAATAGTGAAGACATGAAAGAGTGATTTTGCATGTGAAAAGCGAAATTCCCCAAGAAAGAAAATAAAAGATAGAGCCAGCGAAATGAGTGTGAAGAAAAAAAAAAAAAAAGATCACTGAGAGGGTTACAGATGCAAGGAGACCTGAGAGGGACAGAAAATGCTGTGAATGGGAGGAGGAATAAAGCTAAGGGAACATTCAGAACAGCTCTGGGAATGTCTGTCATTAGGGATAATAGTTCCATTATGCTGCATGAGAAGGAAAGTGCTGCTGATCAGGACAAAGTGTACGTAATTACACACAAACACACACACACACACAGAGACATACACACACAATTTACACAGAGTGAACACGCTCAAACGACACAATATATATATATAATATATATATTTTTTGTATTTTGTTGAGGGGGTGAGAGGGAGATTTGCAAAGATGTATAATAGATAAAACATCTTAAAAATATACGAATGTCTTAAATGATACCGATATGGTGGGTAGTTGTAACTGAATTATGATTCTAATATTATTAAGATATCATAATCTGTAAGTTTTATACTGAGAAAAATGATGGAGAAAACAAAAAACAAGACAAAATCTTTAAAGCAACTTAAAAATAAAAAATTGCCATAAAGGAAGTTCTAATGATCCTTTCTGGTTTTAAAATTAAATAGTGCTTGGACATTTTCAAGGTAGGCATGGGGCTGTGAAAGATGTAGAAACTATTTGAATAATCAAATGATTGTCTACACTCTTCACTTTAAAAAGGTTCTTAAAACTGCTCATATGAACAAGACCATTTATTGTATTGCACTGTGCTTGCCAATGCCACAAAAGAATAAATCAGCATATGATAATGTCCTAAAGCTGCATGGGGTTTTCAATCAGTGGTTCAGTCATTTTGACTTAAGAGTTTCTAAGACTAAAAATATAATGTGCTCGCATCTGACAAAAAATGATGCAAATATTACTTATTAACCAAAAAAAAATTATACAAAAATTAATATTAGGATCACGCACTTGCTTGTCACACAGCAGTTAGAAGATCTGTGTATATATGGGAAATATTGTAAACTTTTCTCTACGTTGTCCAATGGCAGTGCTGTCAAATTATATCATCAATAAATGCCAGGATATAAACTGAAACTAGTTTTAAATGTATATATATATTAAAAAAATCACGTAGTCTAATGTCATACAACATATGAGACGCAGAGTTATGCTCTTTCATTATTTCAGTCAAATTATTTACTTCATTATACTCTATTTTCAACCAACTACTATATTTATGGGGGAAAAAAACAAAAAAACATGCATTGCACCAAAGTGGGGACACATTATTGTCTCCAAGTTCCAGCTCAATGATGGCAATTAATTATTGAATAAAAAGGTGAATTGGGTCCTCAGGATCCCCTAGTGAGATGCAGGATGGATTTCCTACTGACCTTATGTGCAGTGAGCAAATGCTAAATAATATGAGTTGGGGATTCCTGAAGCCCAAGTTAAAGTAGAAGACAGACAATAATGGTTCTTGTAATGCAGACCTAAAAATAATTAGCAAAGATTCACGACCTTCCTGACCAGTGGAACCCTGTGCACCCATATTACTATTTTTCCCCTCACCTCATAAACGAAGTGAGGGTTAATACAGGGCTCGACAAATCCCAGGCGTCAGGTCGCCATGGCGACTATGAATTTTGCTCTGTCACCTGCGATTGATCAGTCCGTTCCTTTTGTCTTAATCCCCATTGCAACTATCTGTGAAGCGGTGTACTGGGAGGAAGTGATGGAAACTGTAATTACTTCCTCCTGTCACTGAGGCCACACAGGGAATGGCAAGCTGGCAGGACACCAGGTAAAGAGCTCTCTGCTCGCCGCCCGCCAACATTCCGCAGAGCCAGCAGACAACCCCTTCCCCTGCGCGGCCTCAGCATCTGGAGGAAGTGATTACAGTTCTCTTCACTTCCTCCCAGTGCACATGGGCATAGAGAGACAGGAGGAGGGGGAGTCTGGAACAGCAGTAGCGTACTCCCATCAGCCACAGCCATCTGCACTAACCTGATGTCAACTTGCTGCTGCCCAGTCCTACTGGATCCCAGGGAAGCCACCTCCTAGGCCCAAAAGGTAGGAAACAGGAGGGTGGGTAGAAATATGTTTTCTAAAAGTTAATTTATTTCAGTAATGCAACGTAATAGGGGAAACCAATATATGAGATAGACGCATTACATGCAAAGCAAGATAGTTCAAGCCGTGATTTGTCATAAGTGCGATGATTATGACTTACAGCTCATGAAAACCCCAAATCCACAATCTCAGTAAATTAGAATATTACATGCAATCAATAAAGCAAGTAGTGTACATAGAACAATATCGGACCTCTGAAAAGTATAAGCATGCATATGGACTCAGTACTTGGTTTGGGCCCCTTTTGCAACAATTACTGCCTCAATGCGGCGTGGCATTGAAGCCATAAGCCTGTGGCACTGCTGTGGTGTTATGGAAGACCAGGATGCTTCAATAGAGGCCTTCAGCTCTTCTGCTTGGTTCGGTCTCATGTCTCTCATCCGATTCTTGGCAATGCCCCATAGATTCTCTATGGGGTTCAGGTCAGGTGAGTTTGCTGGCCAAGCAAGCACAGTAACGGTCATTGAACCAGGCTTTGGCACTTTTGGCAGTGTGGGCAGGTGCCAAATCCTGCTGGAAAATGAAGTCAGCATCCCCATAAAGCATGTTCCAAAATCTCCTGGTAGACGGCTTCGTTGACCCTGGACTTAATGAAGCACAGTGGACCAACACCAGCAGATGACATGGCTCCCCAAATCAACACAGAGTGTGGAAACTTCACACTGGACTTCAAGCATCTTGCAGTGTGTGCCTCTCCATTATTCCTCCAGACTCTGGGTCCTTGGTTCCCAAATGAGATGCAAAAGTTGCTCTCATCAGTAAAGAGAACTTTGGACCACTGAGCAACAGACCAGGTCTGTTTTTCTTTAGCCCAGGTAAGACGCTTCTGACGTTGTTTGTTGTTCAGGAGCGGCTTGACAAGAGGAATAAGACTTCTGAAGCCCATGTCCAGGATCCGTCTGTGTGTGGTGGCTCTTGATGCACTAACTCCAGCCTCAGTCTACTCCTTATGAAAGTCCCCGCCACTTTTGAATGGCCTTTTACTGACAATCCTCTTCAGGCTGCGGTCATCCCTGCTGCTTGTGCACCTTTTTCTTCCATACTTTTCCCTTCCACATAACTTTCTATTAATGTGATTTGATACAGCACTTTGGGAACATACAACCTCCTTCGCAATTACCTTTTGAGGCTTTCCCTCCTTATGGAGGGTGTCAATGATGGTTTTCTGCACAACTGTCAGGTCAGCAGTCTTCCCCATGATTGTGATTCCTACTGAACCAGACTGAGAGACCATTTAAAGGCTCAGAAACCCTTTGCAGGTGTTATGGCTTACTTAGCTGATTAGAGTGGGACACTGTGATCCTAGAATATTGCACCTTTTCACAATATTCTAATTTACTGAGATTGTGGATTTGGAGTTTTCATGAGCTGTAAGCCATAATTATCGCACTTATGACAAATCACGGCTTGCTTTGTATGTAATGCGTCTATCTCATATATTTGTTTCCCCTTTTACGTTGCATTACTGAAATAAATGAACTTTTGCACGATATTCTAATTTTTCGAGTATCACCTGTAGATACAAATATAATATTATATGAGATTTGCCACCTCTGAAATATAAGGCTACACTCCACAACTCATAAGAGCAGTAAAGGCAAGATAAAATAAATTTCTAATGCCATGACAGAATGCTGTCACATACAATTGTATAGTATACTTTTTTTTTATAAAAAAGCAAAAACAAAACAAGTCACAATTCAACGCATCATTATTAACGAGATATATAATGCTTCTTGATTTCTTAGTGTGCGAAAAATCTATAGTTTATGAATTTACCTTTGTGAGCAATTTGTTTAGTAGTATGCATAATAACAATATACAAATATGCATTCAATTAATTTGAATGTACACAATTCATTCTGCGACTTTTGCACAAAAAGAAGACTTTGTTCAGATATGTACTTTGCTATTTGGAATGACAAGTTACCTCTCCTGTTTTGTCCAGATTTAAATGACGATACAGCCTCTCGCTTACGGACATATCCTCAAAATCCGATAAGATCCGGGTCAAAGCTCCATCCTCCAGCGGATTCTGCTTCTGTTTACTCCTATGGAGGTCACCTTCAAGCCACAGCCATGTCTGCTTCCTGGTGACAAAGACACATAATGCTGTATATGTAACATAACAAAAATGGTTTCACTTGTATCTACATTCATAAATGTAAAGGGAAATTAGTGAACAGTGCATAACCTAATTGCACGTTGGCAGGCTCACTGTGTATTCTAGTAAAATACCTAAAAACGTGCTGAGTCTCTGATATCAGTTCTGCCTTCAAATGTCAAACCTTAGTCCACCTTCTGGACTAAATCACCCCTTCAAGCCCAACATAACCTACTTTGTGGCTGCATAGTAAAACAAGAAGAACATCTACAGGCCACTGAAACAACACAGCTCTATAAAGCATGGCCATAAATGGGCCTAATAGTTCCTCAAGTGATAATGGCTTTGAATTAAAGAGCCTCAGACCACGCAGATAATAAAGTCAATACACTTTGATTGTTACTAGGATTTGTTTTCTCTATTTCGTCAAGTTATTATATGTGGGAGGCAATATATGTGGAATCTGGTGTGATGCATTTGTGAAAACATATCTGAGACCATAGGAGGATATTTTAGTACTGAAAGCTGAAATGTGGAGGCATTGCTACCACCACATACAGTAGAATATATCCTTCTATTCACAGTCACCATCAGAGGTCTGTGCCTGGTTTCTCTTAAACATCTTATACTATTATTCCTGTAATCCCATTGAGACAGACACCCTAGACAAGACATCCAATATCTCATTCCAGTCAATCCTTGTATATTCTGTCTTCATCTCAACTGGGACATTATTCAGTGCACTAGTATTTCAGAGAGAGATAGAGAGAGAGGTAAGCCAGGAATCTCATATAAACATGCATGAATCCGGGGTAGTGCCAACAATACATGTTTTATAATTACAAGTATGTTGGGGACGAGGGCTGCAGATGTGACTGCTAGGGAGAAAGCAAGGCTCTGACCTTTTTCAGAAAAAAAGATTGACAAATAGTCATAGTCAAATGAACTCCGGTAGTCAAAGACTCAAATAAGATAAAATGTCCCTCCTGATAGAGAGGATTAAATCACTGGATTCCAGCCCCCTCTATACTTGTAAATGCCTGAAGGAGAAACAAGGGGTATTGCATGGGACTGTGTAGAGGAAAGACTTTATTTATAGCCAAGTTCATCCCATATTTCGAGGGAATGTATATTTTAACGAGTTGCTGATTTGATGATTGTGCCTTTGGTTTTTCAGGTGTAGAGATGCTGCTTGATATGCAGTAAAAGTAGAATATGTATGTTCAATATAGTCCCCTTATATCCTTGGTCTGAGATTTTACGGATGTTATAAAATGACTCAATGGAAATTTTACAATTCATTGCAGAAACTTGTGGTATAATCTAAATTGAACAAAGGACTTTGCGCTTAAAGACAAATTGTAACATTTAAGAAGGTATTATGGGTATGATAATTTTATGACAAGAAGCACCTGAAATGTATATCTAACCCTGGAGAGGGTGGCAAAGACAGGAGAGTCACCATGATACAAAGGGAATAGATAAATCAGAGAGGGGGGAAATGGTAGAAAGTGAAAGAGTGTTACAGAGAAAAACGGTCAGTAAAGGGACACTATAGGCACCTAGACCACTTCAGATCATTACAGAGGTCTGAGTGCACTGTCCCTGTCAAGTTGAACCCTGCAATGGTAATAATTACTGCAGTTATTGAGAAACTGCAATAGTTACCTTTGAGGGTTAACTCCACCTCTAGTGCCGGTCTACCAGACAGCTACTAGAGGCGCTTACGGGTCATTAGGCGAATTTTGGTCGCCTAACTGATGCTCGACGTCTTCACGCTATGCATGAGGACATCCAGAGTCAGCTAAAATCCAATAGGAAAGCATTATTTCAAGAGACATTGGCGCTGGATTCAGATCAGTGAGAAAGGTTTTTTTTAAGAGGGTGGGGATTACGAGTAATGGGGGCTTTATAGGCTAGGAAAGAAATTTTGGATTTCTAGCCTTTAGTTTCCTTTTAAAGAAACACTATGGTGTTAAAAAAACCACTATAGTGGTGGAGTAAATATTTATATGATCGGCCCCATATTAACTCTGGAGTTAAAAGGTGTTTAAACTTATCTTTTCTTCATCTCTGCACAAGTCTCGCCACAGCTGACTCCGCCTCCAAGACTGAGATTATCAATCTTGATGATCTCAACCAATGGATTGCTTTCCCATAGGAAAAAATGCAGAGCTGTTCCAATCAGCAAATCCTCATAGAGATGCCCTGAATCAATGCGTCTCTATGGGGAGCATTCAGTGTCTCCTTGCAGAGTGTGGAGAGACTGAACACACAAGTGCTGCACGCCGTCAGCACTGTCCAAGGAAGCACCTCTACTGGCCGTCTGAGTGACTGCCACTAGTTGGGTAACTAGGCAGCATTTACATTGAAATCTCTGGAATGGCAGTGTTTACATTGAAAAGCCTGCAAGGACATACTATAGATACCAGAACCACTAGATTAAGCTGTAGTGGTTCTGGTGATTATAGTGTCCCTTTAAGAGAGCAGGTGACACAGATGTAAAGAGATGGCATGAAAGATTGTGTGACCTGAACAGCAAGTACGAGAGACGTATTACAGGACTATTCTATTCCTTAGAGTCCTTCGACCTAAGATGAGTGTAACGGATCCACTGGCACCCCGACTGGGTACCTCCGTTGAAAGATGCTCCTAGCGCTTCCAGAGGACTCCAAGCACTCCACCAGACACCATAAGCACCGCAGGCTGCAGCTATCTCCCTTCAGAACGAAGCAGGAACAAGCTCTTACAAGAGCTCAGTGATTATAGCAAGGGAATATGCCTAGCATAGCAATCCCTTGTAGCAGATTCCCCCAATAAGAGACAGGACTCAAGTTGAGGGTAAAAATAGAACTCTGGACTGGCTCATCCAGCCTGGCTTTTATTTCCAACTCACACATACAGGCCACACCCAGGGGGAGGCATAAAAGAACCAATGACATAGATGTTACCTCCCACACATCCCCTCCCCTTAGTGTGACACATAATCCCATTATGCATACAGTGTAAAATATACTTTTACACAACTTTCATAACTTTAAAACCATACATCACATTCACATAAAAATACATATCCACAATCAATCCATTCAGGGGAACAACATATTAAAAAATGGCATGAATCCGACCAGGGGTTCAAAAGTTACTAAAAGTATCTTTTGTTCCTTTCTGGCTGGCAGAAAAACATCCCCACAATGCACCCTGGTTTCCTCCCTTCTGCCCTGGAGTTAATTGGAGAAGTAATCCAATTACCCAGGACTAAAGGCAGACTCCATTAACCACATGGTTGCAAAACAACATAAAACACTTTAAATTACATAAAGTCACATTTACACATAACACACAGACATTTCACCTATCCCCAGATAGCTGGGATCTGCACGCACAAAACTACCGAATAGCGCGCAGATCCTACTCACACAGTACAATTGCCATGGAGCTAAAGTCTTTCCCATAGTCTTTCATTATATGAATAGGCTCCATGGTATGGCTATCTGGGGTATCACATTCCCATAAAGTCTGGTCCATAGTCCAAAGGCAAGAGGCGGGCAATCAGCCCCCTCCAAGGACACGTGGCGAGGTCGGTTTCGCCACACTTCTCCCCTTTACCCCCCAGACTAACAGGGTACTTGACCTCCTGCCGGTCAGTGCCCTTGTTAGTCCAGCAGCCCACCCACAAGACAGAAACAGCAGAGCAGCCCACCCACAATAAACAGTTACTACACCTGGGTGAGGGAGAATCTTGTCCAGGTTCAGGTGCGGGGGACTGGTAGGCTGTGTGGGGGACTGGTAGGCTGCCTTGGTAGGTTGCTGAGGGGGCAGAGACCAGCGGTACTCTGTCCTGTTGCCAGCACTACCACGGGAGTAGTCTGGTTGGAGCCTGGTTGCTGGAGACCGACTGTCTCCCCTTTAAATACACCGCTCTGCTGCTGGAGACCGACTGTCTCCCCTTGAGTTACACAGCTCTGCTGCTGGAGACAGACTGTCTCCCCTTTGGCTAAACAGCCCTGTTCTGGGGGGGCAGGATCGACCGTCCCTACCCCCTGTGCTGGAAGTGCAGAGACCACGGTCCCATCTGCACAGGTGTGGGGCTTACAGTCTCCCCCTGGTACATTAAGCTGCCGCTGGGGAGAGGTGGTAACCAGCTCCTCTCCCATTAGAACACTCTGCCGCTGGGGAATGGAGACTGGGCTCTCTATTCCCTGTACATTAATGATCCGCCGCTGGGGAGAGGTGGTAACAATCTCCTCTCCCATGCATACTTCCCGTCTCTGCAGAGGGAGACCGACTGTCTCTCCTCCCAGCACAGAGTCCTGCTGTTGGGAAAAGGGGGCTGGGCTCTCCATTCCCTGCTGGATACTCTGCCGCTGGGGAATGGAGACTGGGCTCCCAATCCCCAACAAATCACACTGCCGCTGAGGAGGGAGGACGGCCCCTTCAGCTCCCTGTAACTTGGGCGCAGAGACCACGGTCCCATCTGCACTGGTGTGGGGCTTACTGTCTCCCCTTGGTGTGCTAAGCTGCCGCTGGGGAGAGGGGGTAACAAACTCCTCTCCCTTACACACTTTCAGCCGCTGGGGAGCAGGGCTGACTCTCTGTACTCCCTGTAGGCAGGGCGCAGAGACCACGGTCCCATCTGCGCTGGTGAGGGGCTTACTGTCTCCCCTTGGTGAGCTGCGCTGCCGCTGGGGAGAGGGAATAACAAACTCCTCTCCCTTACACACCTTCAGCCGCTGGGGAGAGGGGATAACCGGCTCCTCTCCCTACACCGTAGACTGCCGCTGGGGAGCAAGAACGGCACTTTCAGCTCCCTGTAACGCACACTGCCGCTGGGGATCTGGGCCGACTGCCCAGCATCCCTGTAGGGCCGGTAGAGAGACCGCAGTCCCATCTCCACTTGCCATCTGTGGGTCTTCCCAGGACCAATCCGTGAGGCCCCGCAACATTTGTGAGTAAGGGCCCGGTGGAGAGACCTTGGTCCCATCTCTACCTGCCTGTTGTGGTTCCTCACAGGACCAGTCTATGAGGACCCCCACTTCGGGTTCCTCCCACCGCCTCAGGGAAAGACGGCTAACCTCCTCAGATGCAGCCTCTACTCGGCTGCTGTACCGCTCCTGCTGCTGAGCATACTTCCTCTCTTTTGCCAACCGGAATTCTCGGTCCAGCCTTGTGTTTCGCTCAGCCATGACCTGGTTCCATATCACCCGGCGTGTCTCCATGGGTATATCATCCCCATACTCGGCCACTCGCTGCCTCACCTCGGCCAGCCAATCATCTCCAGAGCCAGAACCTTCCATACTTGTCTGCTCCCAGGGGCGCTGCACGACTGCTAGCGTTGCCCTCAATTTGTAAATCCAAACAGTGTCTCTGAGCTGCTTTACCTCACACTAGGACGCCATCCCACCGCTTGCCACCAATGTAACGGATCCACTGGCACCCCGACTGGGTACCTCCGTTGAAAGATGCTCCTAGCGCTTCCAGAGGACTCCAAGCACTCCACCAGACACCATAAGCACCGCAGGCTGCAGCTATCTCCCTTCAGAACGAAGCAGGAACAAGCTCTTACAAGAGCTCAGTGATTATAGCAAGGGAATATGCCTAGCATAGCAATCCCTTGTAGCAGATTCCCCCAATAAGAGACAGGACTCAAGTTGAGGGTAAAAATAGAACTCTGGACTGGCTCATCCAGCCTGGCTTTTATTTCCAACTCACACATACAGGCCACACCCAGGGGGAGGCATAAAAGAACCAATGACATAGATGTTACCTCCCACACATCCCCTCCCCTTAGTGTGACACATAATCCCATTATGCATACAGTGTAAAATATACTTTTACACAACTTTCATAACTTTAAAACCATACATCACATTCACATAAAAATACATTCAGGGGAACAACATATTAAAAAATGGCATGAATCCGACCAGGGGTTCAAAAGTTACTCCAAGGACACGTGGCGAGGTCGGTTTCGCCACAATGAGCTTACCCCAGATAAACTTTACACAAGTACTTCACTCCTCACTCTACCACCTAAGATGAGCTTACATGCCCATGAAAACCATACTACCCAGCTACAGTCTGCAATGAACGCTGCTGCCAGGCTGATTTTCCTCTCCAGTTGCTCCTCTTACACCTCGCCCCTCTGTCAGTCCTTACATTGGCTTCCAGTATCCTGTAGGAGTTCATTCTTAATACTAACCCTTACCTGTAAAACTCTTAACAACTCTAGCCCGTTACATTTCTTCACTGACCTTCTCCTGACCGCTGCTCACACCCTTACTCCCTTACTGCTAGCTTGTTCTTGCAGGACTTCCACGGTCATCTTCTTTCCTAGGACTCTCCCCTAGTCTTCAATCATTTAAGAAGTCCCTAAAAACCCATCTTTTCAGGAAAGCTTATGGCCTCCCAGAGTAACCACTATCTCACATACCTGTCTCTCTCTCTCTCTCTCTCTCTCTTAAAGGGCAGCATTCCACTCTCTCCTCTAGTTCTGCTTCACTTCCACCTTGCTTGGTTACTATCCCCCTTAATGCCTGTTAGATGGTGTTTTATACCCCACCTTCTCTAGACTGTAAGCTCATTTGACCAGGGTCCTCATCCACATATTGTGTATTTGTCTCATTTATTGTTAAATTTCTCCATTATATAATATTGTAAAGTGCGGTGGAACATGTTGGCGCTATATAAATGCCAAAACTAATAATAATAATAATGAGCTCACATCATTTAGTCCTCTTAGTATCAATTCTACTCCCCTCCCACTAGAGCACTTTCCTGTCAAAGCCTAACAGCACCTATCACATCTTCAGCAAGATCTACTTGCACTATATTTTAGATCCCTAAACTCATATTCATATTGCTGGGAAGAAATGTATTGCAGAGCTGATGGTGAGAAGCAATTCATCCAATGCCCAGCTTCTTCCCATTACACACTCAGAGGGTGACATGTGACAGTAATTATAAGGGGACCAGTCTGTTCTTGAATGGCTGCACACAGACCTAAAAATCTCTTATCAAATGGAAAGTGCGTAAAACAAAAACAAAAAATACAAAAAGTAGCTCAGTAGCAAGTAGATAGCATCAACTTTCCCAAACAAGGGATTTCATATCAAGTAGACATTTTTTTTAAATGTTACTTTTGTTGTGGGTGAAGAACATATTAATTGTTTGAAAGGAAAGGCTGAAATTGAAATGGTTATAGTGCCTGGGGTCCCATGGAACTGTCTCTCCATTCTGTGTTAAACCATTTTTAACCAATGTAACACTGAATGAGGGTCCCTGTCTTCCAATAGCCCCACCCCCACTGGAGGTAATGCTAGTTCAGAGATAACACAATTCTTTGTGGCCATAGTGATTCATACCTCCAACGAGCGTCAGCTGACACTCTCCATTCACAGCTACCCAAGTAATTGCTTCCTCATTAGCCCAATCAGCACAGAGAGGATAGGCTGTTGGGGAGTCGCGTTTAGCATTAAAACATTAAAACTGTTTAACACTGAATAGAAGGAGGTACCTCTCACACCTTCCTAATAGCAAATCTTAATCTAATAGAGGAGAGGGAAAAACATATCAAACATGATCAACTTCTCATTATGCTGAAAAACCCCAACATAAAGCAAATGACAGGTGCGCCTCAAAGCAGGGAAAAAACTATTTGATTCCAAAGCCGTAATCAGAATACTAATCATAGCTGTCTATAGTCCAATTTTGCTAAGATATAGCCATTTTTAAAGAAATCTACAGAAATTGACAAAGCAATCACTCTAAGCAGAGAGTCGCATATTCAAGATGTAAACAAAAAACAAAAACAAAAAACTTCTCTGCTGTAGGTGAAAGCTCCTTTCTTCAAGTCCCAGTGAATGAGCTCATGTCATTGTGTAGTTCTGCTTACTTACATCTCACCAGATTAAGGTTTGCATTGGCTGTATATGTCAGTTTAATTATTTACACTATTTTTCTAATACAGTGGTTCTACTAAATTACATGCAAAAGATTTATTGTGTTACCCCTTCTTCCTTTGTAATGAAATATATAGTTTTTTACTTGTGCACAGATTTCTATTAATAAGACTCCACAGGTAAATACCATGTAAACTAATTTGTTCGGGTGTGGAATAAAAGGAATTTAGCACAAGTCTAGTATATAGAAAAGCATTTTGAAAAATACTTACTCTCTCACAAGTTGAAGTGGGTCTGCAGTAAATGTTTACTTAGGGCTGTTGCCTGGACCATGATACATATGACATATCAGTTACAAATACGGAGGACCCACTTAAATAGTATTGGCATCCAATTTTGTGTTGTGGCCCATGTATTAAGAACCACTGTACTAATGTCAACAAATGCATTTGTTAGCGTTTAACTACCGGTAAGCCAATCAGAAATTTGTATTCATTGTATTTGCATGACAACTATTTTGCCCACCTATTGTATGAAGGAATATGGGTACGTTGCTCACTTTCACATGTGAGGTACATGCTGGCTCAACTATCCCAACTAATTTGGAACTCTACGTAGGTTAAGTCTACATACAAATGTCTGAAAGGCTCTCAAGCCATGTGATGATCTTCACGTCTGAACCCAGAACACGACAACTAGGAAGAAATTGTCAATGTAGAAACCATACAATTAACTGTCATGTTCTTTCACTTGAGCAATGCCATTAGGCCTACTGGTCTAATAAACATAATGGGAAATGTAATTAAAAAATATTACTAGGGCCACAGGGACGTGGGACTAACATACAATCAAAACAGAGGGATTATTCAATAAAAAGTGGTTTGTAAACTACCACACTTTACAGGGATATTTACTAACGTGAGAATTGTCGGGAAGGTAAAGTGAACTCAAAGTGAATTTAAATTTGAGCTCAAAGTGGAAGCATAGGTGACTGGGAGAATGTTTCCTGTTTGACTGCTTTGGCCTTAAAATGTGAAATTCCCTTTAGTAAGTAGCTCTGTTATGGTTTAGTGAATACATTACCACTTTGAGACCTGACATGTAGAGCTCTACGATGAGACACTACTTACTCTTCCAGGAAGTGCTGCTGGGGCCCAATGATGGAGCCGGGCCGACATATCCTGATCCAAGCAATGGCCTCGGAGTGCGTGAATCTGTAATGCTTCATCATGTAACAAGCTATGAGGGTGCCAGTTCTGCCCAGGCCAGCTGTGAAGAATCCAAAAATAAATAAATACTTATCCCCAGGTTTTGTTTGTATAGCAAGAAACATTGGCACTACAGTAGCCCAGCCTGGCTTAGCATCATGGGACATTTATTCCATATACTGCAGCAGTGCCATCACTTATATAGTTTATATATTGCAAAACTGTGACATTATATAATAGAATGATAATTAACAAAAGATACTATGGTGCCCCAGAGGTGACATGCAAAATACATTGTTTCTCTATGTTGTATGTAGGATGTAATTATCTTTTGTAATTTAGAGCCATAGCTTGTTATCACAGAACCCTATAATCACAGAAGAGTATCAAAGGCTTGTTATTAAGCTACACCATAATCACGGGGACAAGGGAGCAATTATGGAGCTGTCTGGTTTTCACTGTTTTGTATCATTATATTATTATATTGAATTATATTGAATTCATTATACACTGTAATAGACATGTGAGTTACACTAAATATCTCCATGATATTGCATTACCTGATGTCTGTTTCCGTGTGATTGCCAGATTTAGATTTAGGCACACCCAACACCCATCAGTGTAATGAAATGTTTAGTTTATTATGTAGTTAGTTTTTTTGGATTAACGGCTTTATTTACCTGCACTATTTTTTTTATTTTTATTTTATTAACCATCATTTGTGCCCTTCCCTTTCAACCCGCAGGGTCTACTGTTCTTCTCCAATATAATATTGGCAATTAATAATTGACTATTTAATGTCTTATGGTTTATGGGAGTCATAGTTTAGCTGTTCTCTTAATACACAAAGCTATCTATATAAAGTAAAATGTCCAGACATGCTTGCTGGGCCCATAAAACACTGCAGATTTAATAAGGTGATCAATTATAAAAAAAAAGTAATGATCATAATCCTCTGTTAATTATTTTTTTTATTTTTGTGTACATTTCTAGGCATTATATATTATTACATGCACACAAACACATAAATCTATACACTCGCAAAGGTAATACTTTAAATACTGACGTAACAGTGACTCCTGATTTGTTTTTCCCTTACCAGTTCTTTAATCACTTTAATTAGATAAATATTCATGCTGTGCTCTGTGCTAAATAGCATGTGGAGGTATTGAAACCCAGGAGCTGTCTGGCAAACAGAACACACAGTGAACTAAAAACCAGTTCCAGTGGGTACTACCAAGGACAATGCAAGATATAGTAGCACTTTATAAAAATTACAAATAATTAATTAATATTAGTTTGTTACAGTGTCACAAAAACCTAGAGTTTTTTTTCATTCTGGCTGTTTTTTGTTTTTTTTTAATATAGAATGATCTATTAAAAACGTATTTAAATCAGTCCAGTTTATTATTGTTAGGAGGACCTGGGGAGTTCATAACCTTCATAACCACATGGGGTAGATCAAAAACACAATGCATAGTATAGAACATCTACATTGTAGCTAAATAATTTAATGGAGATAAAAAGTCTCCAAACTTGTATGTGCTATCTGCAGTATTTACATATTGTGATTCAAAACCAAGGACAATATTAGTTGCAACATTATTACTGCTGCAGAAAAAGCAATATTTACACAGTGTCTTGAGTCAAAATACATAATAGGAAGCGTTTAATATAAACAAATATGTCCACAAGGAAGTATTGCTCACTCCAATTATACTGAGGTATTGCTTAAAAAGAAGAAGCAATCCCATATCTTTGGGAACGAGAATGACGACTGACCGCAACAATTAGCACTTAAAGTTATGCTATTCCAGCCTATGTGACCTCATTTCTGAAGAAATAATGATTAACTCACTGTATTGAATGGCTCGCATTTGTACCCCACCCCTCTTTTACATTCTGTATCCCTCACATACGGTCGAAAGACTCAAAACACTGAAAATAAAGAATTTATAAAGAAGCAATCACTCTTGGTATGCCCCCTGCTGGTGAGAAGTGTACATTTTGGTGGTATGTACATTTTATATTTCCTTGGGACAAATAGATGAAATCATCATAATGGCTATATACAGTTACATAATGGCTACACAATGGCCACAAGTACAGAACTTAAAGGACCACTATAGTGCCAGGAAAACATACTCGTTTTCCTGGCACTATAGGGTCTCTAGGTCCCCCCTCACCCTCAGGGCCGCCGGGCTCTAGGGGGTAGAAGGGGTTAAATCTTACCTTTTTCCCCCCCGCCGGGCTCCCTCGGCGGTGGGGACTCTCCACCTCCTTTCCCCGTCATCGAGCCACGCGCGCATTCAGCCAGTCCATAGGAAAGCTCAATGCTTTCCTATGGACGCTGGCGTCTTCTCACTGTGAAAATCACAGTGAGAAGCGCGGAAGCGCCTCTAGCGGCTGTCAATGAGACAGCTACTTGAGGCTGGATGTTGAAACTGCTATGTTTACAGCAGAAAGGGTTAATTCTAGATGGACCTGGCACCCAGACCACTTCATTAAGCTGAAGTGATCTGGGTGCCTATAGTGGTCCTTTAATGCAGAATAAGGAAAATAAGGATACTGCTAATACAATAACATCCACCCCAGCAGAGTACTTGACAGTTACATTAATTGTATAGATTTTTCTTTCCACAAGCTCACCCTACGGAATAATACCTTTGCAGTGTACGGCAATGGCCCCATCTATGCTTTCACAGAGGTTTAAGAATCTCCGCACTATGCCATCGCTGGGAGTACTTCCATCAACAAAGAACAAGTCGTAGTGCTGGAACCCCGCGTCCGTGAAGCGACTAGCATCATAGATTTTCTTATTGAGACGGATGATAGCAACAACGTTGTGTTTTCGAAAATACGGAAAATAAGACTCCGGAGAATGGATGGGGTAACCTTTACATGGAATAAGGAACAGTAAGTTGAAATATTGAACACTGAATGGTGAAATACTGGTCAGCTTGATAACATTTAATATGGTCTGATCAATAAAACAGCAGAAACAACAGAAAGTCACTATAGCGAACCTCAGGAGAGCGATAGGAATCTGGGACACATAAACACTGAAGTCTGAATTTTTATCTTCTACAGAAATATGTCAGGTTATTTTACTTTTGAATTTATATACAGCTACGAATGCATGCTTAAAATCCATGTTTGATGAAGGTCAGATCCCTCATATGTTGCTCTAATTTTTCTGTAACTTGGCACAGTCTACTGTATACATTCAATCAATCTTTACGAATATCAACCGATCACAGAATTCTAGATACCTTTACAAGGAATATAGTTCCATTAGCACCCATTTCAAATTTTGGCATTCACTTTGTATTGGGTCAGGTCTGACGAGTATAAGAAGTTCTGTATGTGGTGGAATGTTATCTTAGAATTTCAGATCAAGCAGATTGTAATGTATTTAATTCTAATTCTATTAATGGGGGGGATTTGCTTCAAGAATTTCAGTAAATGATGAGAAAAATGCACGAAATACTACGAATACACTAAAAAAAACTAATTTAGAAATCAGATTTAGCCATGGAGGGTCAGCATTTTTACAGCCTACAAAGCATGCAGGATTAAAACCGTAGTTGGCAGTGTTTCAGATAAACATTGGACAAAGACAATTGGAGCTACTTCACAAAGACATAAGAAATTGGAAACAGTACGAAAAACGTCAAGAACATTAATCAAAGGCACAGAGGGAATTGGATTATAAAGAATGACTAGCCAGAAGCTTGGATTTATTCATGTTGGAAATAAGTCGGCTTAACGCAAGTTTTCATTAGTTTGTGCAAGTATATTCAACAACAGTATAAGGTCCTTACTAAGGATGGCAAATAACTGGATCTGGGTAAATAACAAAGGACAATGTTTAAGAGGCTTCAGCATGGAACTGGAATGTTTGCACTGAAATGATGGCCTTCCAAAGTATGTTGTGACGGCAGATAGTGGATAATTTAACATTTTGGATTTGCATCAAATGCAAAGCTGTGCTGGCACAGTTTGGCATCCAATGAAACTTCCAAATGTCCTATTATTCTTGGCATGTTTTCCATCTGCTGCCCCAATGTTACTCTTTAGAACCACAAACTACCAGCAAGACAATGAATGGTAAATTGGCATCTAGGGTTATTTTCATAGATATGAAAGAAGCACTAAGACTGGCTACTTACCATTTTCAATTTTACTTTTCTGGTGAGGCCCACTGAAGGCAAGAAACTTCCCTGGAACAATCCAATTAAAATCCCCGTTTTCCACCCGCTGTGTGAACAAGAACATTATTTCTCATAACGGACATGGCAAACATCACGATGAGCAATATATTGCATATCAACAATGTGATAGATGCCTTTACTGTACCCCTCACGACAACAATTCCCTTTAAAAGCTTAGGAATGTTAGCAAGAGGTTTCAAATGTTTCTGGACTACAAGATATTTATATTCAAACATGGCATTTCAAACATTTACAGCACAAGCTAAACATAACATGCATTTCCCAACATTTAAAAAAAATGGTCCTTGTCATATGTCGGACATAATACTTTAAAACAAGTTCGACACCAAGCGTTTTCATGAATAACTTGTGATGTGTGATAACTAGTAGAATGCAAGCTGTCAGCTACAGGTTATTTGGTTATGAGCATTTAAAGAACAACAATCAAACCTAAAATGATTAGGAGGTCCCCACATTTATTAATTATTTGAAACCTTTTCCCTTTATGTGGATAAAACAAACAAAGATGAACCTACCTCATAATGTTCATATTCAGCCACGTTAAAGTGCTCAAAGTTAAAGAATCCGAAATGCATAGCCTGGGACGAAGAGAGAGGAATTAGATCAAATTTAAACACAATATGACATAGGTACAAAGCCTGATCCTGGTTTTCTCATAACAAAATGTAAAAATCCAAAATGGTTTTGTAAACAAAACTAAACTTTATAATAACTGGTAGAAAAGAAGTGATATACGAGATTACAATATGACCTTCTTAAAATGTGTGCTTTCCTGGACACATTACTGTAGCCTTATCTTGGTTAAGATTATTATTTTATTTTGATTACCGGTATTACTTCTATATATTTATTTCAATAGATTTACCAAAGGTTATGTTTTATATATGGGTTGCATTTTCCTATGAGGGGCTAGTTTTGAGCAAATATTATTCCTCCTCTTTAACTTTCCCTTTATTTCCTTGTTCAGTCTCTAGATATTAAAATTAGGGGTGTCCCCCGCCCCCCACCTTGTACTTAGCAACCTGACACACTCTCCCTTATAAAATCAGTTTGTACTTCCAGGAAATATAGTATATACAGCAAACAAAATAGATGTTGCTCAATAAAATGAGCAGTATGAAATAATAATCAGTACTCACAGCTAACCTGTGCTGGAATAAGGGCTTCGTAAGCCTAGAGCAGGACATTAGTGGGCCTAATTACCAAATATCAATTTCCTTTTTTGGCCTCTTATGCTTAGAAGAGCATATTTCAAACCTCTATCTGTAGCTAGACCTGGCAGCCACATAAAAAAAAAAAACCATCTTCTTATACATTTTTAAACTGGAAGTTTTCAAAAATAATAAATCTTCACAAACAGGCTAATGCACAGAGAAATCTACTGGGAGAGCACAGGTACGTTCGGGTTACAGCCCAAAATATAGGGCATGGGAAACAAGAAATCCATCCTATATGCAATAAACTGTGGCATAGATATACCATTTCTGTGTGCAGTGGGTCTAGGGCACATTTGGGCCCCAGTTGTTAAGCAGATGATATAGAGTTTAGCATATACTGTGTAGTTTGGCAATGCATGTGTTTTGGGCAATGTTTTGTTATATTTAGCTAGATCAGGTAGGATATCTGTGCCTGTCTGGCCACACTCTGTGACAATGGCACCAAGCAATTTAGGACAGCAGTTACAAAAACAACACAAAATAAACACACTCACACACATCAGACCACTTGGACTTATTGATGTGTGAGCCTGGAGCTTCAGCTCCAGTAGCCCCCATGTTCTGGCCCTGCATCTCACCAGTCAACTCTTGTGCTATTCATGAAACTAGTGTCAAGTCTTTGTTCCAGCATGGACAAGGCATTTCAATTTGTGCACTACTCTGTTTAACTGAGTTATGGATCAACTGTAATAAAAAGTTTCCTATTCTTCATAATTGAAATAACTGCCTAAAGATGCTTGAGGTGCACACAAAAAAAAACGTTCAAGTGAAGACCGTTCAAAGCTAATTTCTGAAGGTCCCCAACTACAGTATATTGTAGTGTTCTACAAAAAGCAGACATAACATTTTGTAAATCTCAAGGGAGGAGTGACCGCAATAAACAGTGAGTCAAACAGGAACTATAAAATTTTATATTTCTCAGAGAAATATAAAAAACACTGAGTCAGTGTAAACAGAAACGGTACTTCATATTTCTCACCGAGTAGCGTAGAATAGAACAGATTACCGTAATAAAACACCAGAATAAAGGTCAATTAATTTTCAAAATCAATTTTCACAAGACCGTGTATTAAGTCAACTATATTGCTGTAGTTGGTCACTAGAGGGGGCTGTCTCACCAAAATCTAACAAAAAAATGATAAATAAAGGTTTCACGAATGAGCTCATGCATTGTTTTCTATATAAATATAGTTTTTATCTTTACAAGATTTATAAAATGTTATGGACTTGTAAAATTATCTGTTTTGTTTTAAAGGAACAAAAAATATCGTTATATCCAACTCATTAAAGGGGAGTCTGTTTGCATTGTAAAGATAGAGATACTTTCAGTGGAACAAAATTAAAATCTTTACTACATTGAGATCTAAAAAAAAAAAAAAAAAAAAAAAAAAATTTTTAATATAATACAATGTGCAATAAAAAGAATCTAAATCCCCATTGCAGAATAAGAAAGATTACATTTCTAATTAAGATTCAAAAAACAACTACCAACACACATGCAATTTTGGCTCGAAATAGTATTCTCTTCTAAAATATACTAAAGCTTTTTTTTTTTTAATTTAAAGCATGACCCAAAACAAAAGATTAGAGATTGTGTTTTATTTTCATATGTTTGAGGGTTCATATTTCCCCCTGGCTAACTGACATGCTGGGCTGGGCTGCTGGGCGGACGGCACGGGTGGGCGGCTGGCGAGGGAGCACTTCCTCTGAGCGGTCTGCTCAGCTCCCTCGCGCGCCGCAGAGTGAGGCTGGGAGCCGGAATATGACGTCAATTCCGGCTCAGCCTCCCAGCCTCACTCTGCGGCGCGCGAGGGAGCTGAGCAGACCGCTCAGAGGAAGTGCTCCCTCGCCAGCCGCCTGCCAATGCCGCCCGCCCAGCAGCAACTGGACCACCAGGGAGAAAGAGAACCCCCCAGCATTCCCAAAGGTAAGGATGCTGGGGGGGTTAAATTAAAAAAAAAAAAAAAAAATGTGTTAATGTGAGTGAGTGTGTGTGTATGTCTGTTAGTGTGTGTGTGTGTGTGTTAGTGTGTGTGTGTGCGTCTGTTAGTGTGTGTCTGTGTTTCTGTTAGTGCGTGTCTGTTAGTGTGTGTCTGTGTCAGAGAGTAAGTGTGTGTGTCTGTTAGTGAGTGTGTCTGTTAGTGTGAGTGTGTTTTCCTGTGAGTGTGTTTGTGTATCTGTTAGTGTGTGTGTTTCTCTTAGCTAGTGTATGCGTATCTGTCAGTGAATGTGTGTGTGTATTTAGAAGGCGGGGTGGGGAGAAGGGTTGGGTGGGGGTGGCGCGGGGGGGGGGGGTTGCCTAGGGCAGCACAAAACCAGGATACACCACTGGTAGTTAGCATCAGGTATTAAACAATTCTGCAACATAAAAACTAATATGTTCTTGGGAAGGAGGTTGTGGCGTTATTTTAATAATCAAAATAACCAGGTTTGAGATTACATTTAACTGGGAAAAGGTTTAAAAGTGGAGCAATCAACACGAACATTTAAATGGTTTATATGAGGACTGTGCCACACACTTAGGAGATCAAAGGAAGCATTGGTTATGAAATGTGTCTTCTAATGACTTGTAAGTGGAAAGAAAACTGTTTGATGGGAATGATATTATGCTGTTCTAGAATTGGTATACATATATGTTTTGTTTGTGCAATTACACATATTTAAAAAAAAAAAAAAACTAAATGAATTTTTTATTTATTTTATAAATATCAAGCTTGTCTGCTATATGTTATATGTAGATCTTTTTCATGCTGATTTGAAGTCTCCAGTTTACAATAAGTCTGAAATGCTATTGTGTATCGTTACACAAATATAACAACTATCACACTCATTTATGTATTCCTAACGCTATAGAGCCCTAGTCACCGTTATGCATAACTTTTTGTTAATTTAAAAAAAAAAAAAAATTAACAAAAATATATATTTTTTAAAAATCCAAATAAAACTAAACGATTTTAAATAATAAGCAAAAAGTAGACAATCTAGTAATAAAAAAAATTAGTGGAAAAATTGTAATAAAAATATTTTTTTCAATAATGTATAAAATGTGTTTTTTTCAGGTTTATGTATTCCTTTGGGTTCATAGTTTGCACTTTTTTACTGCATGATATAGTCTTTATAACTAATCCCCAGGATACCCACATGGTTATTACATTTAATGAAACAAATGATTGTTTTTTTTGAGAATTTTTTTTATTTATTTTTTATCTGGCTCAGCAGCCATGTTGGGTCAGACTCTAGTATTAGCTATCTGACCGAACTTTACTGATCATTCACGGATCATTGAGAAAGTCTCTGGAATGGGACAAAATGTGTCTGATTTCTGATTTCTGAAAGACACTCCTACTGTGAGCGAGAGTGCCAGTGTGCACCTGGCATTTCTTATCGAGAGGAAATTAAGGAACCGCTCATAATATCGAGAGTTCTTGTCTCCTGTAAGCATATTTTTATTATTTACAAAAGTAGTGTTTGTTTTACTTGATGGTCGCCAACTTTTTTATGCCTACTATCGTTACAAGATAGAGGAGCAAGCGGCAGATTGAACAATCAGGAACTACGAGGTTTACCAAGCACACCTAAGTGGAACTGCAGGAGGAATCCCCACAGCAGAACTCATTAAGAACTTCTATGCGGATGACACACAAATTTATCTGTCCTCCCCTGATTTCTCACCACCCCTCTTGACTCGTGTCTGATTGCCTCTCTGCTATTTCCAGCTGTATTTCCTTTCCTTAAACTTAACCTGTCCAAAACAGAACTTCTGGTCTTCCCTCCGTTAAGAGTCGCTACTCCCTTGTCTGTTTCCCTCCAAGTCAATGGCACTACCATCCGCTCTACCTCGCAGGCTCGCTGCCTAGGTGTTCTCTTTGACTCCGACCTCTCCTTCACCCCTCATATCCAATCAATTGCCTAATCCTGTCGCTTCCATCTCAAAAATATAGCACGTATCCAACCCTATTTAATGCCGGACATGGCTAAGGTGCTTGTCCATGCCGCTGTCCTCTCTCGCCTTGACTACTGTAATCCGCTTCTCAATGGTCTTATGTGTTCCCAACCTGCCCCGTTACAGTCTATAATGAATGAAGCAGTGCGGTCCAACCTCTGTTGCTCGCCTTAAAGACTTCTATAGGGCTGCCCTATCCCTATTGAATGCCCTTCCCCTCTCTGTAAGACTTTCATCCAGTCTCCACTACTTTAAAAAAATCTTTGAAACTGTCGATACATAAATAAAGAATTGAAAATAAAATAAAATCTTTGAAAACGTACTTCTTTAGGAAAGAATATAAATTAAACTGTGAACAGCTTTCTCTCCCCATACTTTAATTCTTCTCCTGAAACTGTCATCAAAACAAAACACTAAGCCCTCAGTGAATGCTATCCTAGCAGTGTATTTTTCTAGCCTACCCTTACCTTTTGTGTCACTATACTCCAGTCCATCTAGCATGCAAGCTTACTGAGCAGGGCCCTCAATTCCTCCGTTCCTGTGTGTCCAACTCGTTTTGTTACAAATACGTGTCTGTTAGTCCACCCATTTTACAGCGCTGTAAAATTTGCTGGTGCTTTACAAATAATAATAATAATAATACTGAGGTTTGCTTTACACTGGTAACATTGTCACATTTATAATTAGTCCCAGCAGCACCCTATAATGTATGCATGTTCAGGTGCGCAGGGATAAAGTTTTTCAATAACAGGAGGATTTTTTGAAAAGGGGTATATTTCTTATTGAGCAGTAAACGGTCTTTTGTGATGTGCATGCCTTAGGTTGGTTGTGTAAGTTACATTAGCGCAACTTGCTATCTTTTCATTTCTGAGCTATGTTTTAAGATAGTCAGTGGGTCACCTATCTAGCAAGTGTTTGCAGCGTAACTAAACAGCTCCATCTAACTTACCCACATAATAAATTATTCCTAGTTCCCTTCAAAGTTGCAAGCCTCCTTGAAGGGAACTAGGTTGCACCTGTAAACCAGGCAGTTCCACCTTACTATTCAGATCAATTGTTCCTCCCACTCATAGTTACCTTACGGATTCCTTGCAAACAGTCCAGTACGGATAGATTATACGTGCAGTTCCCGAACGAGGCATCTCTGCAGGAAATAAAAGAGAATCCAGATTATTATGTTATTTGCTTATGAAATGGGTAGTTCGTGGAGGAATATCACTCTGTGATATTAGTGGTGGAATTAGCACACATATATTTTTCCTGGGTCGCAAAAAAAGCTGTTTTAAGTAGAATTGGGACAGTCAGTTTCTCAACCAGTCTTACCAGTCATGGTATTCGTCTTGACAGAAGTGTCCTTTCCACATTAAATGTTCTTCTAACAAGCAAATATCGCCAACTACATTTTTAAAATAATCCAAACTGTTTGGTTATGTATAAAGGGCAACATTGTGCCAATTGTTCCATTCAGGGCTAAAAAATTTAAGTCATTTGCTGCTGGCCAAACTTGAAAGTTACTGACCACTGCAAACCTTAAAGGGACACTGTAGACACCCAGACCACTTCAGCTCATTGAAGTGGTCTGGGTTCAGTGTCTCTATTGCCCTTAGTGCTGCAATGTTAACCCCCTAAGGAAACATGAAGGAAATATTCCGTCATGATTCCCTTTTATTCCAGAAGTTGTGTCCTTAAGGGGTTAAACATTGCAGTTCCAGAGAAACTGCAATGTCTACTAGACAGCCACTATAGTACTTCCTGGTTAGAAACAGACCTTTGATCTGGTATCTGACATGGGACATTCTCACACTCTGCATAGGATTGATATTGATTCAATGCTTTCCTATGGGGATGTCTAATGCGTGCATGGCATTTGCCGCGCATGCGCATTAGAGCCCGCTCGTGGCAGGATGGAGGAGGAGGGGGAGCTTCGACCTAGCGCTGAGGGACATGTAAGTAAATAAAGGGTTTTTAACCCATAATGCACGGGGGAGGCAGGGAGAGTGATAGCGCCAGGAATACAGCTTTGTATTCCTGGCACTTTAGTATCCTTTTAAGGGTCTATGCCTGAAATTTCACTCGCCAATGGCATGTGGATGAGTGGAAATGTTGTGCCCTGACTCCATCTGTAGGAGAATCCATAAAGCACTTGCCTTTATAAATTAGAACCCTGTTCTTTTGATTTACAAAGAGCATACATCCTAACTATGACTTCAAGACAAAAAAAACAAAGAAAATGCTCAATTAACCAACTAAATAACTAATAGCAACCTGGAGAATGGAACACGTTAACATCCCCTGAAATAGCTCACTCAAAGCTCAGAGTATCATTAACATTCTATGCAGATAGGAGAAGTAACAGTTAAGAACGATAACAATATTTTTAAACGGAGGTATTTGCTAGAGAAGACAAAGAAAATTATCACCAATTGCTTCATGTTAGAACTTTATCCATAGTGGTTGTTTGTAAATATAGCCTTATAATGTACTATTCAAAGAAAAGGCTAAAAGGAAAAATCATCCGTATACATGACTTTAGGCAATTTCCCCAAATAAGCATAGAACTTCATTACACATAGTAGGTTTACTGAGAAAATCAAAATTACAAATTTTACACCTAAATAATTAAGTTGAAAAACATAGCTGAAATGGTAAATTATGGCAATATGGTTATTTTGAGCCTTAAATTTGCAATGTTATTGTCTATTCTCTACTACTCCAAGTTTAGTCAATAATCTCAAATTCCTTAACAAAAGAAGGTACTTTGTTTTGGTAAAGGAATGTCTATAATTTCCAAATAATGGAGAAACGTGATTAGGTTTTACACCTTTTCTGTTTTCTGAACAAGATGAAAGCTCATGATATGTTCTAGAGCAGTGGTTCGCAAACCAGTGCTCGCGACCCAGCAACAGTCCAGGTTTTGTCAGTATCTCCATTGCAATAAAAAAAGTTGTTGTTGATTGTTGGTGAGCCATGAGGACTGGTTTAGGAAACACAGATTTTTTGGTAAACAGAAATTCCTACAGCTCTCAATGGTACAAGCAAATATCGCCAACTACATTTTTTAAATAATCCAATCTGTGCTAATTGCTCCATTCAGGGCTCAAAATGTAACATTTTATTCAGATAGGAGAAGTAACAGTTAAGAACTGTGTGCTCTCTGCAGCAGACTTCTGAAAACTGATAGTAGGCTGCACTAAGTGGGTATTCCCAAACAAGGGTTTGTAACAGTCACACCCCAATCAATTTTCAGACATCTCACGTTCCAGCTCTGTGAGTTGAAGAGTTCATGCTTTGAAACAAACCCAAAGAGAAATCCGAGCAGTGAGTTACAAGATGAGCATCACCATTTCACATTCAGGAAAATGTTGACTAATATATGTGATTTGTTCAGCTGACATGGCCATCTAATATTATGTACCCCGCTATTCTGGATGGCAGGCACCCTGCTCATTGCAGGCCCATTGTGTAAGGATCGAAATTCAAATTCATCAGACTTTCTTTTCTAAGAAATCTATATGATTCTATATGAAAATATGTGTCCTACAGTGCTCTGTATATATCATGTAAATGGAGGCCACTGTTCAAACTGGAGCATATGTTACAAACATTCTAAATAAATGCAACATAGGCAGCTGTATGTGCTTAAGGTGCCTTACTTTCTGTGGACATGTTAGTAAACGAGCACTATAGGATCAGGAACACAAACATGCATTTCTATACCATATAGTGTTAAAAACACCATTTAGGTGTCCTCCTACCCTCGATCCGCCTCCTTGCTGACATCATAATTCATGATTTCAGCCAATATAATGCCGTAGGGAAAGCATTGGATTGGCTGAAATCAGCAAGATGGGGGTAGGCCCAAACACTAGCTCGGCCAATCAGTACATCCTCATAGAGATACATTGAATCAATGCATCTCTATGAGGAATGTTCAGCTTCTCCACACTCTGCACACTGTGCAGCACTGCCCCAGGAAGCATCTCCAGTAGCCATCTGAGTAGTGGCTGCAGGAAGTATCCCTAGGTGGCAATGTAAACACTGCTTTTTTCACAGAAAATGCAGTGTTTACATGAAAATAACTGTGGGGAATGATTATACTCATCATACAACCACATTAATCTGTAGTTGTTCTGGTGATTATGGTGTCCCTTTAAATATATTCTCCTTTGTGTGTTACAACCCCTCTGCCTGTTATCCAGTAAAACTATTACAGGAGTTCAGTATACACATCAATTGCAAGACAAAGAAAAAATAAATGGAGCTATGGCAATAAAAAAAAAAGTGGAATTTTCCTGCAGATTAATTTTATTATATTACTTTGGTCCTGGAATTGTTCTGCCCACATAATTCTCTGTGTGTTCTTGCCTACAATGATGTAACAGCACTGAGATTTCTATAACTGGAAGTAATACTTTGTAATGCGAGGCCAGGTGCTGTGTGAGTGAAGGGATTAAATCGGGAGAAGCGGAAAGCACCCTAAGGGGGTGTGTGAGCCACGTGGGGAAGATTTTATCCTTGCAGTGCTGATAGAGAATGCCACATGAGGCATCGGTCTACTCTACAAAGTGAACATCCTGCTTAGGAACATTGCATTTCTACATTAGATATCTGACACTCGCTTTTCTGAGAAAAATCAGCCTATTATGAAAAATCTTAAGAAATACTTGGTATAACTTAACTTTCCTAACAGACAATAGATCTCTAAGCAAGAATCCCTTAACATTGCCAAACAAAAGAGAAGTTGGAGATTATGGTAATTACAGACAAGGCAGTCATTTTTAGAATACTGTTTTTTTATTTCCCACCAAAAATAACTGCATTTATTCAGAAAACATTTACTAAAATTGAATTGTAAAGAATTAACAAAGTCAATGGTAATTTTATGCAAAAATAGACGAACTGGAAAAAAAATTCTTTAGAAATGGTTCAAAGGGTTATTCAATTAAGGGGGAAATGATGGGAGTTCAAAGCAAGTTCTAATTGAAATTATAATTTTACAGCAATAGAGCTGAATTGGATTTTTTTCCCCTGTCATGTTTTCAGATTGGCTATTTTGTCAAACAATTTTAACTAACCTTTAAGTTCAAACAATTCACACTTGAGTGAATAAACCTGACCTACTGCTATGCTATAGATTGTATGAATACATTTGGACCTCACAGGCATTCTGGGCATTTGAAGCTCTGTCTTGTTGTCACTTTTAAATAAAATTCACAGATGGAACAGTGCTCATGTGTTAATAATCTGTGAGATACATCACAATTATAGGCTTTTAATTAAAGGTTTATTAACCAAACAATAACTTGTGGTGAGCTGAAAAACAGATTGCAAAAATAAGACTGCTACGTTTATAAAATAGCCTCGCTTTCAATTTTTACTAATCATTCATACTGCCCAAACATTTGTCAATAGGGCAGTTTGTTTTTAAGTTCAAAACAATTAACTGTTTAGTGAATAAACCTCTAAGAGAACACTAGCACTGCCTGCTATATACTACCAATGTAATGCTTGCTTAAAGGACCACTCTAGGCACCCAGACCACTTCAGCTTAATGAAGTGGTCTGGGTGCCAGGTCCAGCTAGGGTTAACCCATTTTTTCATAAACATAGCAGTTTCAGAGAAACTGCTATGTTTATGAATGGGTTAAGCCTTCCCCCTATGTCCTCTAGTGGCTGTCTCATTGACAGCCGCTAGAGGCGCTTGCGTGATTCTCACTGTGAAAATCACAGTGAGAGCACGCAAGCGTCCATAGGAAAGCATTATGAATGCTTTCCTATGTGACCGGCTGAATGCGCGCGCAGCTCTTGCCGCGCGTGCACATTCAGCCGACGGGGAGGAGAAGAGGCGGATCGGAGGAGGAGAGCAGGAGGAGATCTCTCCGCCCAGCGCTGGAAAAAGGTAAGATTTAACCCCTTTCCACTTTCCAGAGCCGGGCGGGAGGGGGGCCCTGAGGGTGGGGGCACCCTCAGGGCACTCTAGTGCCAGGAAAACGAATATGTTTTCCTGGCACTAGAGTGGTCCTTTAAGACATGCTCTCTCTTTAGCATTCTTCCTCCCACCTCTATATTATTTATTTTAACTGCCCTTGGTTACATTTTTGCATTTTTTGTGTGCCAGTGGGCTGCGCAGTACAATGTGACTGGTACTCCACATTTGACTATCAAATATTTAAAAATATGCCCTTTCTATGCACCACCTTTTACCTAGAAGTTAACCATTACAAACTCATTTGTGTGATTTAAACCTCAACATATTTAACAAAACACCAGATCTATTTAATCAATATACATAGTATAGTCAATTTTATTAGATTTTCAAACTCCATCAGTGTCAAAAGCAGTACGACAATGATCAGGACTTATGGTTAGTACAGGATCCTAAGAAGAACATATTTAAGAAACAGAGCAGTAGTTGACTTACCTAAAAGGTAGATACTGTGGGCTAGCCCCACTCAGCAGAGCTCTATATGCCTCTTCTGGAGTCTTCTTTAAATAAATAACCTATAATGAAGATTACAAGAAGATGATCAATGATTTACTTCACTAGAAAAAAAAAACAGCGAAAGGAATGTTGTTGAGAAGGAAACATGAATGCATCACAGAGCAACAAGCTTGCAAAGTGTGGTGATACAGATACATATACCATAAAGGTAATACACCAATCACAGTTAAAGGGACACTACAGACAACAGAACAACTACAGCTTAAAGGGACACTATAGTCACCTGAACAACTTTAGCTTAATGAAGAAGTTTTGGTGTATAGAACATGCCCTTGCAGCCTTACTGCACAATCCTCTGCCATTTAGGAGTTAAATCCCTTTGTTTATGAACCCTAGTCACACCTCCCTGCATGTGACTTGCACAGCCTTCCATAAACACTTCCTGTAAAGAGAGCCCTATTTAGGCTTTCTTTATTTGAAGTTCTGTTTAATTAAGATTTTCTAATTCCCTGCTATGTTAATAGCTTGCTAGACCCTGCAAGAGCCTCCTGTATGTGATTAAAGTTCAATTTAGAGATTGAGATACAATTATTTAAGGTAAATTACATTTGTTTGAAAGTGAAACCAGTTTTTTTTCATGCAGGCTCTGTCAATCATAGCCAGGAGAGGTGTGGCTAGGGCTGCATACACAGAAACAAAGTGATTTAACTCCTAAATGACAGTGAATTGAGCAGTGAAATTGCAGGGGTATAATCTATACACTAAAACTGCTTTATTTAGCTAAAGTAATTTAGGTGACTATAGTGTTCCTTTAATGTAGTTGTTCTGGTGAGTATAAAAGTTCCCTTCAGGCATTTTCATGTAAACACTGCCTTTTCAGAAAAAAGGCAGTGTTTACATTGCCCCTAGGGACATCTCCAAGTGGCCACTCCTCAGATGGCCACTGGAGGGGCTTCCTGGCTAAGGACTGCACAGTAAGCAGCCCTGCTGTTCAGCGTCCCCACTCTCTGCATGGAGACACTAAATTTTCCTCAGAGATGCATTGATTCAATGCATCTCTATGAGGAGGTCCTGATTGGCCAAAACTGCATTTTTCCCTATGGGAAAGCATTATATTGGCAAAAAATCGGCCATTTTGATGATGCCACAAAGGGGCGGACCCAGTGCCGGCACACCCGCGCGGTACTTTAAAGAAGGTGATTTTTAAACTTTTATAGGGGGGGCAATTTACTGTGTGTGTGCTGGCTGTATGTTGTGTGTGTCTGGTGTATGTGTCTGTTGGCTGTATGCTGCATGTTGTGTGTACTGGCTGTATGTTGTGTGTGTGTGGGGGGGCTGGCTGTCTGTTGTGTATGCTGTGTGTGTGCTGGATCTCCAACTCTCACCAACCCTTAAGCCAAATTGTGCTCCAATACATGAAGCACATGCCTCAGACCATGACCATGACCTGCTCCTCGCAGTTCCGGCACTCACTGAGTCAGAGTGCATGCTGGGAGTCTGCAATGCGCTCTGACTCCATAGAGCACGTCATAGCCGTAGATTCGTCATCTATTGAGGTCTGCAAGCACTAAGTGTATACCATTCACATGCCGTGCCCCAAACACGGTTCTCTTTCTAGTAGCCCTGACACTTTTCCGCAGCAGGACTAAATTCCAAAACAAACTGCCTGCCCGGAAATTGAATCAGGCCATACATATTTCACATCACTGCCCTAGTTAATCTGTACTGGCCATAGCTCTTTAATTTAAAAGAAAAATACAATTCTCCCTCCCTCCTCCAGACTCTCTTAATCACATCAATGGAACAAATCAATTGAGTGAGTATGGGTCACTGACTTGCCTCTATACAGATAGGCTGTTCCCAAGTCTTCCAAATAATTGGCCAACTGCTGTCTTCAAAATACTTTGGAAACACAGTGGCTCCTACTAGAGAGAGGATTTTTAAAGGAAAACTTCAATCGCCAGCACAACTTAAAACGACACTTCAGGCGTAAACCTTTGGGCATTGACCCAAAATACGTGCATTTACCAAGTTTTGGCCTCATGTACATGTTGTATTTATATATATATATATATATATATATATATATATATATATATATATTTATTTTATTAAATAAGCGGAGCACTCCACAGGATTTTTTTAAAGTGTGTAATGAAAATTAAATCAACGATGTGTAATGAAAATTAAATCAACAAATATAAATAGATATATACACACACTGAACAAAATTATAAATGCAACACTTTTGTTTTTGCCCCCATTTTTTACGAGATGAACTCAAAGATCTAAGACTTTTTCTATGTACACAAAAGGCCTATTTCTCTCAAATATTGTTCACAAATCTGTCTAAATCTGTGTTAGTGAGCACTTCTCCTTTTGCCAAGATAATCCATCCACCCTGACAGGTGTGGCATATCAAGATGCTGATTAGACAGCATGATTATTGCAAAGGTGTGCCTTAGACTGACCACAATAAAAGGCCACTATAAAATGTGCAGGAAATGAAGCGTTCTTTAACTACTGTCAACTTATCAGTTATTACAGGGGTGCCCAAAAGCTAGATCCCTAGATGTTTTAAAACTACAGCTTCCATGAAGCTTTGTCATTCAAAAGGCATGCAAAGCATCATGGGAGTTGTAGTTCTACAACATCCAGGAATCTACTTGTTGGGCATCCCCGATTCATAACTTTGCAAAACAGCACATGTTGATATATACCGGTACTACAAAATATATATTTTTTTTTTTCCATGATCGTTCCTTTTTACATTATTTTGGGATCTGACAACTAAATGTAGTCATACAATATTAGTAGACTAAAAACAAACTGCACCAGATAACATACAAGACATTGGAATGGATTCCGTTTCCTTTATATCCTATGTTAACGTTTACAAAGCAGACAGCCTAGTGTTTCTGAAAAGAGGACACAATTGGCTTGCCTTTATGGGAGCTCTGAGCTTCACGCAAGCTACATGAAAACACAGGCTGATTTTGTAGCCAACACTGACATACGAAACCTGCTCTATTTATTTCTGTTCTTCCGGAAAATATTAACAAGGTAGAATGAGAAGCTCCCAAACAAAAGGGAATACTGGGTAGTCACAGTGGAATGGAGAAGAGAATAAAAAGCTACCAGGTACAGTTCAGGAGATCATCTTTCTTCACAGTCTGTATGGTTTACTAATCATCCTGCTTCTAACACAGTCTATATATGGTGTACATGTTTACTGAGAATGTCTAGACACTGTCTACATAATTTACCAATAATCCTTCATATACCGTGTAAATGGTTTAGCAATATTCTTTATATAATGTTTATATAGCTTACTAATAATGGCTATATATGGTCTACATGGTACATCCTTCTTCAAACTGTCTATATACAGTCTATTAGGCTTATTAAGAATGTCTATAGGATTTACTAAAGATCCTTCCTGGAACTGCAAACTGTGTATACAGTTTACTAATAATATCTATATACTGTCTATAGTTATTACCAATAATCCTTCTTCAAATATACTGGTTGGCCACCATGGCGTTGTGCTCGGCTCCGCCCCGCCTCCTTGGCTGAGATCATTGTTGAAAAGCATTGGATCGGTTGAGATTGTCAATTCTGATGATCTCAACCAAGGAGATGGATTGGGGGTGGGTAAAGTGCTGACTGACCTACGCAGTGCAGGAATAAAGGTCCTTTTTTTTTTTTTTTTTTTTTTTAAACTTACTTAAGGAGGGCAAGAGTTGGCCGCCCACCTACATAGTGTTCCATTAAGTGGTTTGACAAATTACGGTGTAAGATACTCTTTGAACATAACATCTACAGTGGGCTAGTGTGTTTATGGTACTTGGAGTGTTCCTTTAAAATATAATTATTAGCAGGGAGCATACGCAGAACATGAATTTCATAATAGTAGTACTGTTAAAATGACCAATTTTTTTTTTTTTTTTTTAAACACACAGACTGGTATCAGATTATACACAAGAATACAAACCACTACGATTTGTATTAGGCTACATATTATCACCTATCAGAACCAAAAATACACAGATTTGGTAAAATCAGATGGCTATACTGTACTAAACCAAACAATACATAAAAAAATGTTTTAAATAAATGTTGTCGCACCTACAACTTCAGAAAAAAATCACGACTGTCCACGCTAAATGCAATTGACAAAGATAATGCATAAGTGTAACTTCCACATTATCAATGAGGTTAAGGGGGGCAGTTTCATGATACAAGATAGAGACCCTGTTTTTTGTCAAACTGCTCCTAAACAGTTTAAGAAAGAACCAGGGCACAGCATGAAGACACTGTTAGAAACATAATCACTACACTAAGTTCTAGTGCTAACACTGTTAATAATGTCCTTAATTATTATTTATAAACCTCCAACAAATTCTGCAGCGCTGTACAATAGATGGGCTAAAAACAAAAAAGTTTCAAAAAGTGAAACATACAGTTCCCTGCTCAAACAAGCTTTGGTGAGCTGGAATTATAGTCTAATATTGTTCGAGTGCAACTCTAGCCTAAAACACATTGAGCCTCTCAAAATGCTAAAAATACATGTATCTGAAAGAACTTATATAAGTTTAGTGTCACTTTAAGAGGTTTTTATTTATTATTGACAATATCATTACAACTGTAGTAGCCTTGAAAATGATGAAATACTCACCGCATAGGCACCAATAAGAAAACCTGCGTTTGCTCTTTTCCTCTGGTCAAACCCGGTATAATAAACAATTTTCTTTCCCGACAAACTGAACGACTAAAAAAAGAAAAATAGGCATTACAAAAACAAGGCTGCATGGGGCATGTGATATTAGCAGTCAAATAATGTAATGTAATTTGCAATGTAGACCCCAGCTTTCCACTTTGCAGAAAACTGATTTTTTTTTTCTTTTACTAAATAAACAAATAAAAAATAAAAATGTATTATACATAAACACACTATTTAAAGCTACGTTAATACTTCTCCTTCACATAAACACACATGAGCTACTATGAACCCATCTGTCTATCTGTGCAGATTGTACTTTATGATGTTAGTTTTCAAAAAGACTCTTTATATGGAGAATGTCTGTTCCGATGGAGAGACTAACATTTCATTTGATTATGTCTACTAGACTAGACGGGATATTATAGAAGACGTATTTTAGAAGCTATTTTTAGAATTGTTTTATTTAAATCACAGATACAATTTAATATGGCTTTAAAATTGTATAACTATAAATTTCTACTCTCATGTAAGTGAGAGTCTACATATGTCTCTGGTTCCCCACCATCACCACTTAAAGAATAAGTCGCAGAAAGCAATCTGTATGATTGAGTTTTACAACGGTCTTATCCTCCTCACCTACCCTGCACAAAGCTGTTTGTTATGTATAAACAAACACCAATAAATAAATACACATACACAGGAAACCACTGTATCATATAGTTGTTGAGATATGAAAATGTTCTCATAACAGGAAGAACATATTAAAAGTATCCCAAGATGACTCAAAATTCACCACTTGTCCAACTATAGGCAGAGAGACCCTGTGCTTAATTACAGTGCTAGCATCATATATAATCAAACACTAACAGACAATACCGCTTTTATACAGTTTTCCTAGCTATTGTTTTCCGGGTCAGAGAATGCTGTGGTCTCCATTGCATTCCTACAACCCAATATAATGATGCTGGAGTACTGAGTGCATGTTCAAGAAAACTTGAGGATTCAAAAAGCATGTTTAGGTTACGACCACCTTTAAGAGAACCTTAAGCTACATGCACATGCATAGGCGCTATACCGATATACAATACCAAACAGAAGGTGGAAAGCGCACTTATGTGAAACAGTGTAAAACCATTTACAGTGAGCGCACTCAAAAAAAAAAGTATAGAAATGCCCTGTAATGATTCTCCCAGATGTCTGAAAAATAGAATACTCAACATAGGGCAATATTGTAGTATACAAAATTGGCAAAGAATATCATGTATACACAAAATAGTTCACATCCCACTAATATTACCATCTTAGTCTATCCCCTTTGATCCTATCTCACTTATATTTCTCTCATTTTTAGAATCTCTCCCTTTATATTTTATTATTCTTAACCATTTTATCTATGTTAAGTTCTTTTTTATATTTTTATGCTTTTTATGTATATTTATAAAAAAAATCTTTTTTCTTCTTGCCTCCTTGCAGTTTATTTATATGGACATATTCCTTTAACTTGGTACTTGTCTCTCCCTGGGAGGATATTCGACTGGGATCCTGACCATAGGAACTACCACACTCCTACTATGCTGTATAACTTGAGCCGGTGTTACACAGGCTCATAAAAATGTGAGTGGGATGTGACCTATTTCGTGTATATGTGATATTGTTTGCCATTTTTGTATATGACAATATTGCCCTATGTTGAGCATTCTCTTTTCCAGACATCTGGGAGAACCATTCCAGGGTATTTCTATTTTTTTTTTTTTTATTAGAGTGTGCTCACTGGAATTGTTTTTTACACTGTTACACATAAGTGCCCTTTCCACCTTCTGTTTGGTTTTGTGTATTACTGTGGAAATTAGTGATTGTTTTCACGGTGGAGTATAGCAGCATTGTTTTACACGCTTATAGTGCATTTTTTACCATTTTTGCTATACCAATTTAACACACACAAATACTGTGATCCATGCTCAACTTGAACAACTGTTGAGCATATCTATCCAAATGAGCTGGATCCAATAAGATGTCCACAATTTGAATGTGTCACTGGCACATTGAGGTAGTCCCCCATGACCAGCCTTTATAACACATTTGAGATTTAATGTTTTAAACTGGGAAGGTAGACATCTTACAAGAAAACAAAAGGGTTACTTTGTTGTTTTTTTTAAATCAGATACATACGTGAGGGACAGAAATGTAAAGTACATATATTAAACCAAAATCCAAATTTTTGGACAGACACACAAAGATGATGGATGTTGCATATGTAAAGTCGGTCATGCAAACTGGTCCTATAGACAGACAATGTGCATGTTAAAATGATATGATGCTTGCACAGACAGCAGCAGAATATAAAGAGACAATCACACACATACTTAGTTTCTTTTTAACAGTGATCCAAGGGTTAAAGGAAGATTTAACTTTTATATAGTGTCATATGTACAGTATTGCATTAGAACATTATGTACTTGTTAAGTTATTAATAGATGTAACCAGAGATCCCTAGGTTTTTCCAAAGCTCATTTATATGATATTTTACTAGGGATCCAATTTCTTTTGGGGTTTCAGTGACATATTTCTTGTTCCCACGCACAGGAAGGTTTATTGTAAAATTATGTTAAAAATTCAGGGACTGTTTTTGAAATCATGCGGTTGTCTATGTTGTGCTGCAAAGTACCTAATCAAAGAGCATCATTAAAATTCTCTAAAATCATATGTTCATATGTGTAAATCTACATTAATGTAACAGTTATGGTGATTATATTCCACCTTTCTTATGAAATAACATAAATTGGCAATCTAAGCACCATAACCACTTCAGACCACTATAGTTCTTGCAGGGTACTGGCAAAGTCTTCTGGTTCGGTTTCAAACAGTTGTTGAGTGGTATAACACAATCACGGGGTCTCCCAACAACCCAGAGCTCAACATCATACTTATTGTATGGCTAATGCAGATGTTACACTTCTAAATTGTTAATATCAATTGTATTAATATTTTGAGGTCATCCAATCTCATTCACTCAGTGGCATCCAAATATAAAAGTTATATTCTAGCTATGAACCCCATGTTTTCAATAAACATTATGCACGGAGGACCGAAGGGGACAAAAAAAACAAAAAAAACGTCCATGACCATTTCTGCCTATTTAAAGTGATCATGGAGGAAGGAATCTGTCGGTGCAGTTTTTCCTCAGGGGCTAGTTACAACCCCAGCATACGTTACTTATTCTGTGCATATCTTACATCTGTTTTCAGTGCGTGCTGGTAACCAACGTTCTAGAATTTTCCCATTGCAGGCTGTATGCTTGAAGTTTGTGTCTCCCATCCCTTCCTACCTCCTTCATTGCAGCCGCCCTATCCTATCCATTAATTTTCTTTAGGGTCCCTCTTTCCTTCCTGTCCACATGTGCGCTCTGAGCCAGCTAAATGGTCCAATTAAAGGTTTCTCTATGAGAAGAATTTGATTGGACATGCTGTGACGTCAGGAGGGAGCATGCTGAACAGGGCTGGGAGCTTCACCCAGTACTTGATTTCTGGTTAGTTAAATGGCCTATATTTGTAAGAAGGGTTAGAGTAGAGTAGGGGGGTGTTGTGTTGTACAGTGGTAGTGTGTGGCATGAAGAATACATTTCCAAAATAATGAATACATACAATTTGTCCCAGTTTTACTGCTTTGGAAAAGGCCTTATCATACAGTCACACAGTTTCATCAATCAGTAGTGAAGCAACACTGACTTAACTTCTGGATTTTACATCGTATGTAAATATACAAAATAGTCAAACAAATATTTAGTTGCCTTGACCCTTTTGTGGTACTTAGCTGGACCAGGAGGTTATTGTGGGTTCTGTGTCCACAATGTAATGAGGTAAAATTAAGGTAAAGAAATGTGATATTGCAGGACAGTCAGCCTATATAGAAAATTCATCAGCAAGCAATATACAAAATAAATCCATATATACCTTTATTTTGTCATATAAATATAAAAATCCAGACTGAAACAACAAAACAAAAATGTTACTTTTACAGAACATGCCAAGTTCTCTCATTATTATCATTTAGAAGGTGCTGTCATGTTCCCCAGTGCTTTTACAAAACATGCAAATACGTTAAACCCACAAGGAGGTAGTGAGGGCCCTGCTTATAAGCTTACAATCTAAATGAAAAAAGGCACAATTACACAATAGATTAAAGGTAAAGTACATTTTGTTCACAGTAGAAATAGGGCTGGGGGTGTAACCAGCATAGCGTGTAAAGAATATGTGACTACAATAAGGGTGAATGAAGACAGAATGTTCAAATGAAGAAATTGGTTAGTCAATATGCCTTATTTCTATGGTGGATTTCTGAAATATCGGTTTTCAAACACTGTCTGATCTAATTTGCTTGTGTATAGCTGTAGTATACTAAAAAAGTAAAGATGAGCTTTTGTTATTTTGAGATATATATATATATATATATATATATATACATACACACATTTTTTAAACTTTATATAGTTTTGAGGTGACAGTTGTACAGTTGTCTGTTAATCAAGGTGCAGGGACATAAACCCGATAGGAGATGTGAGGGACATAACGTACATGTTTAGAGGTTAGAGGCATTCAAACTGTTGGGTTTACAGAAAAGACAGGTGTTCTAGCGAGTTGGATTTATTAACTTAACAGCAAATCGTGAATAAGTTGAAACATTAGGTGAGAACAGATGAGATGGCCAATTTACGTCTATATTTCCCTAAACTGGTAGTAAACACATTACAATGCACTGTTCTGGGAATGCCTTTAGAATGATCACAGTATGTGTCCCTTACACTGTTAATCTGAAAAGGATCAATATAACTGATCACTCCTTACATGTGCAGTGATCTTGTGGGATAGAATGCATAAACTTGTATGTGGCCTGGGGTTATGCTCAAAAAGCAGTGAAATCAAACAGAACAAATGGACATGATAGTTTTTTTTTTTCATTACAATTCCAATTCTACCATTACTAGTGCCCCAAGCTAGGGTTAGAGAGAGATGCATTGTGTGCTATACTGAAATCCCACAACCTGCAGGAAGCAATTAACAGTCCTGCCCCTGGTTGTGACCACACACACACACACACAGTCGTATTGCCTTGGTGATCTCTGGGCAACATATACATACACAAGCAAAGTAGCATTCAGCTGCCAAACTTTACCTTCAACATCCTCCACAAAGAACAGCTTCTCCAAACATTCTGAACAATGAAACACAGAATTACACACTGCAATCACTGCTATTTACAATGCTGCTTTCAACTGCTTATCATTAATCAGCGTCTGCATTGAAAACTGATAATGTCCTGCTCTTTCTTCACATAATGCCCGATTTCACTCCAAATCATTACTGTACACATTTTCAATTTGCATATAAATCAGAGTCTACTAAGTATCTGAATATTCATAATAACTGCTCTTTATTATATATTTAGAATTATTTTAGAATTGGTTTACAAAGTAGCAAGAATTTGGGACACATATCCAGGAACAAGCTTTCTTAATAGCTGTGCTGCTGTAAAATACCTGAAAAACTTATTTTTGGACTTTAGATTCCTTACAATTTAACTTAAAACATCTTAAAATCTATTTTAAGTTAATTTGTAAGGTTTGAAGCTTTTTATTTTTGTGAATACCCTTTTTTTTTTTGGTCCATTTGTCACTCATACAAATGCACTATTGAATTATTTTTATAAGCCACAGATGTATATCTATAGGTGGTCTATATAAATACATTAAGTTGCCACGATTATTGTCTTCGTAAACATTATGAAACTTTGATTTTAAGAAAAGAAACACCTACTGCAAGAGATGTTAACCTTTCATAATGTATTAAAGAAATTAGCCTTTGCACCCTCCCAAGAATAAGGATGGGGGAGGTAGGTTATTAGATCCCTTAATTACTGAATACAACTTGCTATAGTAACCAAACACAGCAGAAAACAATCTGTTCGTGATCCAAACATTTCTGATGAACCTGTGCATGGTGACTTGCAATGAAACAGAACTCAAAGGAAATGTCAAATTTAAGGACAGACTAGCTGAACAAAAAGCATGGATAACTTAAATAATTTTTCCTGTTCGGCTATTTTGACCTTATCTTTGGAATTAACCGATTTACCACTCTGGTGAATAGCCCTGACAATGAATTCAAAGTGAATATCACATTTTAAACCCCAATAGCCAAATAGGAAGACTTATGATGACAGCCAAGTTTTAAATTCAGCTTTTGTGGTCTCAAAAATTAATTCCTGGCAATCCACACTTTAGAGAATCCTCACAAATTAATAATGCGTGCTTGTAACACCACATTTATTAACAGGCAACAACATAACCTGGGAGATGACAGAAAGCGTTGTTAGAATTTATACTAGTTAATGATCTAGGACAGTGCTCTTACATGTCTCTACAGCACCCACCAACATGCCAGAATTGTTATTACATCCATACTCCGAGACAGGTGACTGACACTTAGCCCTTGAACCAGTAGAAATACCCTCTAATCCTTACCAGTTGGTGGGTATACGGACAAACTTGAAGAACACAGAGCTAGAGAAATATAAGTACATATTGTTTTTTTATAATTAAGTCTGAGATTAAGAGAGATCGCCTACAAACCCTGTGAATGGTACCTTGTAACTCACAATAACGAGGCTCTCTCTCTATTATTCCTGCAAGTGGGCACCTGGATAACTAATCTAGTATATAAGGAGAAAGATCTGAGTTTGGGATGGCAGAGATGGATGTCAGGGCCCCCTTGCCATTTAGCACCCTACGCAAGTGAGACAGATTGCAATTACCAATTACACAGTACCTACTGAGTTTGTCCTCCCAGTGGCTCCTGCTCTTTCCCACACAACCATGAGCATGGCTATCTGCTGTGCTTCAATCTCATGTGGATAATCAAAAGATCCAATTTATTTGGGTCACACACACAATAGTTTCTGGGAAAACTGGGACATTTCTGCTAATGCTGGGCTTGTCTTGGTAAAACTGGACACGTGACAGCTCTGTTAAAGAGGACATTTATCAGACTCCCTGATCTTTGACAAAAGCATAATAGGAGGCAGGTTTACCCCAGGAGAGACTGGCATGGAACAAGCTACAGTGCATTCTGAGAAGGTATTTAGATCCTAGCATGTACTTGGCACTCAGGTGGCTAGCTGGATTTGCTTAGATTTTTTTAAAGTTGGTACAAAGTGACTGGTTCTTTGTGTAGAGCTCACGAAGCTCAGATTCCTTGCACAATCAGAGCGAATCGGGGAGGGGACAGATAACAAAACAGGGGGAAGGGATCCTAACACTGGTTCATTTCATTCCAAGGGACTTGTCTATATTGTTGCCGGTTCATCTCCTGGAAACAGACTGGCATAGATATAAAACAATAGGAAATATCATATTTGTTAATAGGGCAAGCATTGCCTAATTCGATATGATTAAAGGGGAAATATCAAACCAATGAAGCCTGTAAACCTTGGTTAGAAAGCCAAGTCTTGGTAACATGCAGTTAAAATTTGAAACAAACGGGGATAAATTATATCCAACTTTTTAAATAGACCTGGAGGGTTCATCGGGTGTGGAAGTACAGAATAGGATAGACATGAGAAAATGAAAACACGATATGACTGAAAATACGATGTGTGACCATTAAGATAGCAATAGAGTTAAATGCTGTGCAATAATACATTCAGTTCCGGTGAGACATATCATAAAATTCACTGATTTCAATAATCATCCTGCAACTGGCAGACACAGTCATAGAAAGGCCAGAAAATTCAGGTGCAGGCAAGAACAAGAGGGAGTTAAATGAGATCACAATCTAGGAAGCCATAAACCCAATGCTGGAGAGTATGGAGTGATGTATCACAGTGTACAAGGTGGCCCATAAGTCCCTACCCATCCAGCACACAGATACACAAGATATATGGGTGGGTAGGGACTAACGGGCCACCCTGTATATGCAGTTAAAAAACATCTGCATGCAGTGACAGGATCATAAGCGATTACTGGGTGCATAGAGTGACAGGTCACGCCAGGACACAGTGATATGTCACAATAAGTGACAAGTGATTGCAGGGAGAAGTCATGGTCACAATACTAGATGTAAGATGTGAGAGTTTGCAGTGCTGATTGGATTCAGTGAACACTCACAATCAGGTCAGAGTCAGAATACTAGTTTCAAACAATTAGAGGTCACATTAAAGGGACACTGTAGTTACGGTAACTACTTTATTTCATTAAAGTAGTTATAGTGTATGGAGTCCCCTGGAGCGGTCCTTCCATTCGGTGCAAAAATTTTTAATGTTTTAATGCTCAACGAGAGTTCCCATCAGCCCATCCCCTCTGTGCTGCTTGGGCTAATGAGGAAGCATTATCCTCAGCATTAATGGACAGCAATGATTGGCTGAGAGTGTCAGCTGACCGTATTCAGCCTATCACAGTATCCATTGCTGTTATAACTTGGTATGGTTAGAAGCAAGTGTGTAATCTCTGTCTTAGTTATACCTTCACCAGGGGTCAGACTATGGTAGGCTGAGGGCCCTCATTCAGTGTTAAACTGCTTAAAAATAGTTTGATATTGAATGGAGGGACAGTGCCAAAGGACTCCAGGCACTATAACTAATTCAATGAGATGAAATGGTTGTAGTGTCTACAGTGTTCCTTTAAGAGCTCTGAGTGCATGCACTCAGGACACTGAGCTCATGCAGTGAAAGATGACAGTCAGGACACTGGGCACAGGCAGTGAGAGGTCGCAGTCATGGCAGTAAGAGATTGAGGTCATGGCAGTGAGAGATCGCAGTCATGGCACTGGGTGCATGCAGTGAGAGATCGCAGTCAGAATACTGAGTGCATGCAGTAAGAGACCGCAGTCAGGACACTGGGTGTATGCAGTGTGAAATCGCAGTCATGATACCTAGTGCGTGCCGTAAGAGATCGCAGTCAGGACACTGGGTGCATGCAGTGTGATATTGCAGTATTCAGAGAGATAGAGAGCTAAACCAACATACCTTAAGCTTTTTGTTGAGTTTGCAGCAGAACCTGTAGAGCAGGGCAAGGTTCAGAGGTCCGAAATCTGCATAAAAGCTGAGAGTAAAGAATAAAAATGTGTTAAAGCCTTATCTGAAGTAGTATAGGACATAACAGATCAAATGGATTCATGTTAGTATTTGGAACCATTCTGCATTTTTAAGGCATAAAATCCCAAAGGTAATACTGGACCATAGGTGGGTATAGGACAAAGCGGGTTAACCAAGTCAATGATCCTATATATTAAAAGCAGAATGAACACATGTGAGGAAACACAGATGGACTGATTTAGCAGAAATTAGGGATTGCTGAAGGGGTAAATAATTCCTGAGAGAGCAATATGGTTACAATAGGTTTCCTGGCAGCAATGCTAAAACAAAAGATAGACATACCAGTTATTTAAATAATGACATACATAATAAGAGTAAAGGTTTTTGGGGGCTTTTATTTTTATTTTTTGCTATATTTTAATTCACCTACAAGTGTTTAATAAATATTTGACTTCCTATACTTTGCATGCAGACATGTCAAATCACACAATTTTATCATGTGACATACAATGCACCAACAGTCCTCTCCATCACCTGAATGAGTGGCTCTGTCACCAGATGTCAAGAGAAAAGGGGCAAAGTGCAAAGGAAGCGCAAGTCGGAGGGTATTTCAGGGCAAATTCTGCAATGCAGTTTACAGGTTTCAGAGTTTTCCAAGCTTGTTTCTTTTTAGCAGACACTGCTTTGTCTGACTGGGAGCAGCACATTTAGGACTAGTCTCCAAATCGCCCAGTTTACCTCCAGATTGCTTTAAATGAAAAGCTAAACTGTAAATTCAGTAAATTTGGAGCTTAGTAAGATAACCCCAAAACGAATCAATAGCATTCAATTTTATATACTAAGAAAAAAAATTACAAATACATTCAAACAATTGATGCATTAACGAATACAATCACATATTTATATACCTCCTTCCCTTTCTGTTTTTGGCTATGTTTGTCGTTAAATAGTACTGCATAATCCTGAACCTCATGCCTGCTATATGTTAAGCCTAACCTGCCTATGCCGCATGTCCCCAACATTAGATAGGGCTACCCAGCATGTTAATATACAGTTCTCAGATTTTGTCTATTTTGTTGTTTTTTTTCTTCGTTCTGCTTTTGTGTTCCAACATGTGCCTAACATTAATAGCCTCACAAGCCCAGCCGGCTCCTCAGACATATGCACTGCCCCACGTCCCTGCTCAGGCGCAAACGTCACTACCATATGTAGCCAGAATATGCAAGCTGTGATATATAATTACTCTGTTCATATATGTTACACTACTTAAAAAAAAACCAAAAAAAAACAGTGCAGTATGCTTTGAATTCTATACAATGTATATTATCAATGTACCTATGCTTATTCATACCATTGCCAAATTATGTACCCACTACTGCACTATCAAAAATAAAGAATTAAAATGAAAAATAGTACTGCATAATATTATTATTACATGTGTTTTTGACGTTTTAACCGCTATTCCATCCACCAAATACAGCCAGATTAATTTTTTTACTGCAATGTTTCCACTAGAATAGGTTTCTTATGTGAAAAACATGCAACTTACTACACTGGATGAATAATGCTCATAACTCTTGTATTCTATGCAAATTGCATTAATAAAAAAGGTAAGAAAACATTGGCACTGAACATCTATTTAGTTGAAAATGAGAGTCAGAAACCTCACTACATTTGCACTGCGGAGGTGACCCAGCTGAAGGATGGGAGATGGGAACACACATAATGGCTGTCGTCCCACGCCTTCCACAGGGCAGTTCACTACTAAATACATTAAGTAGTAAACTATGTAGCCATCATCAAGTAATAAAAAAAAAAACTAATCATGGAAGCCCATAAATACTTGTGAGTTTCTACTGATAATAGCCGAATGTCTCCGTGTGGTCTATACACCTGAATTTATTATGACCAATGCATTTTATGGTCAGAGCATGGAGATTATGAACATAGAACAATTTAAGGTCAAAGTTCTAAATAAACGTTACTACAGAAACCATCAGAATATTCAGCTTATTTTTGTCACGTTTAGAACACTTCTTCAAAACTGTAAATAATAACCTCAGAGATAAAGGAAACACGTCTAGGTTCACACATCAAAAAAGAATGAGAAAACAAATCAGAACTGAGAGTCTTAATAAAGTTTGTTAAGTACAAACTAGTCTATGTCCCTCTAAGAGGTAATTAAATCTAAATGAATGCACAAATTTACAGTTGTTTTCATAAGGATATGACTGAGACTTTACGGATCTTCAGTGTCTAATTAGATGAAGAGAGAATTAAACAGATTTGAAAATGTAGCAGTAACACAGGGAGACGGGGGAATAAAGTTTAAGAAATGGAAAAGAGAGACAAACACTAAAGAGAAGACCATAAACAACTATAGAGGAGGAGATGATTATGACACATGGTCTCCCAGGGAAGGAGTACTAGACAGATAAAGCACAAAATGCAAAGGATATATATTGAGAAAGGTGATAAAATAGACAATGATTTCAAGAAGGAACAAAGCTGATTGGGAAAAAAAAGCAAACAGATGAGGATGGAAAAAAAAGAAATAAAAAGAAACGGAGGAAGAGATTCAGTCTCGTGTAACTGTGCAGGTTTCAGAGATGGCTCAGAGCCAAGTAAAAAGCTTTACAGAGTGTCCAGGAAGGAACACACCCACACAGTATTAAGAACAATGGATCACAAACAGGACATAAAGGGTTTAACCCCTTAAGGACCAAACTTCTGGAATAAAATGGAATCATGACGTGTCAGACATGTCGTGTGTCCTTAAGGGGTTAATAGAAATCATGTAGTATGGGGGAGAAGTGCAGTTACCGATATTTATTGGGGACCAGAGGTCAGCACAATTACTCGGCAAAACATGGAATTTTTTCATTACAGGAGAAGGGGAGACAGTAACAGCATCACATCAGCCATTTGTCTCAGATCATTATTTCTCCAGAGTCACACATTTTTGAAAGACTCAATGCGCAATGCAAACGACTATAATTCCAGCGTGTGTCATAGAAAATCTATGTACAGTTTTCTGCACATGCACACAGACGGTTTGCTCACCGGACAACGTAAAGCTCACCCTCTCATTCCAGATTCCCACCTCTCAATGTTTGGAGCTGTGGCAGGGTAATGGTATTATGTAGTGGGCATCCTATCAATTGACAATTTAAAATGATTCTCTCACCCCAACCACTGTTTGCAATGTAAATGTAGAATAAAGAATAATGATTACGGCAGTCTGTAAATAAATGTATGAATTAAAGTGAAAAAATGAAGTGTTTCATTGTAGCAGTAGAATACAATCATATTAATTTGTCAAATTGCAAATTAAATTTGTCATTTTGCTACGTAGAATATTCATTTTATATAGTACGCTTGTAAACAAACTCTCAAAAACCTGTGGGTTAGGCTATTCCTGTTAGGAGCCCAGATCCCAGAAGTCCTTTTTAATCTGGGAGTGTTGGGACTTGGGAGGTATGTATTTATAATGCATACCTGTATTCCTTCCTATATCATGTGAGAATTTGGAAAGCAGGTACATAAAGGAGAATTTGTTTTGATAAAGACTGCAGCTCCTTTTTATATTATCACCAATGGGTTATTCACTAAATCAGCAAATATAATTTACAAAGAAATTTCTAATTTTATAACAGAATACATTATTTTTCCAACTTTTACATTTGTTTGTAAAATGTCCAACTCCCTTGTCAGTTCTTTATAGTTTCCTGTATAGTGGATAACCCAGTCAATTTCTGTATTTAATTCTAAAGGTACAGCACACAGCTGACCATCAACCAAAAATCTGAACAAAATTAATTTGCTATTGGGCTTTGGACCATGCAATACATGGTTAGGTATGACTGGTTAATAGAAATAGGTTATAAAGCATTAGCATACCATGTTTTGTAATTATACTAAGTACATTACAGGATGGAAGCAATCATTTAAAGAATACTACACATCTAAAATACTGGATGCGGTCACCCTTTCTCCGCACCCCTTTGATCATTTCCTTATTTTATTACATTATTATCTGTGAGGGAGGATCATTCAAATTTGTTGACAAGTAGTGATTTAGTATTCTTTTAAGCTATAATTTTTCTTGTATATTTTTAAAGTCCATTTTATATGGATAGTTTATGTAAAAGACTTGTTTTTGTCATTTACTGCCAAAAAGTGTATCCCCTACCCTAACTGTTATTAAATTCAGGTGTATGCGTCAGTACATCAATGAATGGTTTTGCTTTACACACCCTGCTTAAAGGAAACAGTCACCTCAAAGGATTTAGAACATAAAAAAAAAGTTTTTACATAATGTTGAAGCAGAATTAAAGGAAAGCTTCAGATTGCTGTAGTGGTTATATTATCAGGGGGGCTCTGTCACCCCTCCATTGTAAAGACAGTTTGACTTTTTAGCTGGGGTCTACTGGGCACCGTTCCTCGCCTTCATTATTTATGTCAGAGAGCTGGAAACTATGGTAAGTTTACCTTTTAAAGGGGGACAGGCTACCTAGACACTATAGGGTCAGGAATGCATGTTTGTGTTACTGACCCTATAGTGTTCCTTTAAGGGATTAACTATGCCGATACATTTGTTTACATTGAAGGAAAATAAATGTATGGCTTAATATGCTAATCTCCTTTTTCTCAATTTCAACAGGAATTATTTAGGCAATTTAACTAGCAAGATGTATACTAAACTGTGCTTTATGAAAAACACACACAGCTAGTTTCCTATACAAATGAATGGGACTCGATGAGCATCTCTTAATTCACTTGATAGAAATTAATGGAGCAACCTGGGCAAGTGAATGCAAATTGCTCGCTGTTGCATTAGCTATATGAAAGCAGGCCATCATTTCTTTTATGAAGCACAGAGCACATTCAACAATATTCCCAATAAAGCAGTGGGCAGAACAAGATTAATACCATATACTTCTATGCAGTGTTGGAACTTCTGCATAAATAAAAAAACTAACCGATGCCAATATCCATATGCAAATTCACAGTCTACATAACAACTGTGACTCCCTGGTGACAGTGTGACATTTATTGTAGGCTGTGTTTTATTGCACTATTTAAGTTCTAACACGTGTATAATAAGTGTTACTAACCTACATTTACACAAATTCATCAAAGAGATTATTAACTCCTGAGACATTTTATACAAGAATTTAAGTGCCATTCGTTAAGCATTTTTTGTTTTGTTATTTTAAAGCAGGCTTCACCAAACTCCAGCCCTCCAGATGTTGCTGAACTACAACTCCCATGATTCTCAGCCCATCTATTTCATTCATAGAATCATGGGAGTTGTAGTTCAGAAACATCTGGAGGGCCGGAGTTTGGGGAAGCCGGTTTTAAAGTGTCTCATGCAAAACCTTCATGCTGTTACGTTATAGATAATATGTATAAATTACAACAGTCAAACGGCTAATAAATTTTAAAAATGAATAATTACTACTGAAATAAAGGGCTTATTCATGAGTCAAAGAAAATCTAAATGGCAAAATTAAGACAGCCAAGCTGTGACTAGAGCTGAATTAGAAAGTTCGTCCAGATCAACTACTTTAGCCTAAATTTCGCCATTCAGATCGGAACTTAAAGCAATCGGAAGTTTGTTGAATAAAACGTTACATTTTTATATATTATTGCTAAACTGTTATAACTTTTCTGTCTCCTCCCACAATCCTAAAAATTGACACAATGTTAGAAGTGGAAACAAGCTGTGCATTATGGGATCGCCTGCAGTGCAGAGGGGTCTGTGTCTGTGTCTGCCCCTAAATGCTGATCACTCCTGCCCATATTACAACTGAAATGGGCTTACATTGTTATGGAGGTGAACGTGAACTGGCCCAACCTGATGAAAATCCAATAAATTATCAATTCAAAGTTTACTCTCTGCAGACTGATTTACAGTAAAATGCATGCATCACACATAGGCAGAGCAAGTGCAAAAAACATGTATTTACATATTTTATTTTAGCACTAAGAATGTGTTCCTGTGTGTCCAGCTCATCTTCTTGCTAATACATGTCTGCTAGTCCACCTATTGTACAGCGCTACGGAATTTTTTGGTGCTTTATAAATAATAATAATTTAGATAAAGTTGTTATTGTGACCGGAGTATCCCTTTAAATAAAGGAGTATCACTTTAATGCTTGCTGCATTCTGGAACAGGCAATATGTGATTTTGGCCATTTCATTGTTTATCTGTGTTGAAGCTAACTGTCACAAGAACTGACAAATAAACCCACTCCAAACGGAGATTATTTCTCAATGACAGTTTAATTAAAGAAGGTTTGGCTTGACATTCCTTGTGATGCATTCCAGTACATCAGCAGGGTTACACATGATAAACACACAGAATAACAGTATAATATATATATATATATATATATATATATGTGTGGTACGCTTGGAGAAAATCTGCTCTTCATCCAACATAATAAAAATCTGTGCTGTCCTTTGTGAATTACATAAATCAAGGAGTTTATTCAGGAAATACAAGAATGCAGTTTACTGAAAACTGAAGTGCAAAGCTTACAAAAGTGCTTATGGTAGAAATCTAATACTCGTCAACCTATTGTTCCTGTAACATTCTGTGACTGTCTCTTTATTCTTCAATTTCCCCCTTTTATAATATTGTACAGTAAATTGGTGTTATTTGCCCCACCTCCTTGGTTGAGCTCATCAGAATTGATCTAAGTCAATCCAACGCTTTCCTATGGGAAAGCATTGGATTGGCTGAGATTGTCAATTGTGATGATGTCAGCCAAGGAGGTGGATCGGGGGCAGGGCAAGCGTCGGCAGACCCGCGTGGTGCTGGTATAAAAGGTGAGTTTTTACTGTATTTGAGGAAGGCACGGGGGGGAGGCAGGAGGCTAAACAGTGTTTTTAACACTAAGATCATGAATACACGTTTGTGTTCCTGACCCTATAATGTTACTTTAACCATAGCTGTATTTATTAAAGGACCACTCTAGAGCCAGGAAAACATACTCGTTTTCCTGGCACTAGAGTGCCCTGAGGGTGCCCCCACCCTCAGGGACCCCCTCCCGCCCGGCTCTGGAAAGGGGAAAGTGTTTAAAACTTACCTTTTTCCAGCGGTGGGCGGGGAGCTCTCCTCCTCCGATCCTCCTCTTCTCCTCCCCGTCGGCTGAATGCGCACGCGCGGCAAGAGCTGCGCGCGCATTCACCCGGTCACATAGGAAAGCATTCATAATGCTTTCCTATGGACGCTTGCGTGCTCTCACTGTGATTTTCACAGTGAGAATCACGCAAGCTCCTCTAGCGGCTGTCAATGAGACAGCCACTAGAGGAATTAGGGGAAGGCTTAACCCATTCACAAACATAGCAGTTTCTCTGAAACTGCTATGTTTATGAAAAAATGGGTTAACCCTAGAAGGACCTGGCACCCAGACCACTTCATTAAGCTGAAGTGGTCTGGGTGCCTAGAGTGGTCCTTTAAGAAAAAAAACATCTGCCTTAAAACAAGCCAAACTGGAACGATATCTGATCTAAAGAGTTTTTCCAGTTTGGCTACTTTGGCCTCAAATATGGATTTCACATTGAATTGCTAACAATACTCATTTTGATAAATAACGCTCTAAATATCTTAGGAAAGCAATAGACGTCTTGGCATTTAATCTATATATGTTACTAAAAGAGCATAAATATAACACATGAGCTAGAAGTACTTACTTCTCATATACAAATTCCTCGTCTGTGCAGAAGTAGTGCGTATTTATAGTGCTCTTTGGTTTATTCCTCAAGGTAGCAAAATATAAGCGATCTGCAAAAAAAAAAAAACGACATGATATTTAATGTTGGTGAAGACACACAGATCCGCATTTATCAGATATTAAAGCACATAGAATATTATAAAGTTTGCAAAATGGATGGGCATGGCAATATAAAAAACAGCATATTACAATTAGCATATTGGTGGCATATATAACTAAATCTGTTGTTAATCACACTACGTATCTGGTAGGGTAGGCAGGCCATGGTTTTTTTGGGATTGCTAACCCCCCTAGCACATGTGACAGCAGTGATGTGCAGTTCCTTGTCTGACCTTCTAACTTGTGATCACCTATGTGCGCCTATGACAGTCTACCATTATTTTTGTTGCCATATGATTGGGTTGATGATGACAGATAATAAGATTGAAACATGTGAGTGCTCTTAGTAACATAGCTGTATAGGATTGAAGGCAGCAGATAGAGAGGTCATAGCCCACTCATCATCCTACACTGCTCACCTGATCAGAACCGTGCCTATAAGAAATGCAATATAAAGAGATATATCTAATAAATATGGGTATTAATATTTAAAAAAAAAGTTAACTGCTCCAATCAGCTAAAAGCAGTCAGATTTCAGTTCTGAAGATGGTCAGCTGGTTCAGATCTAACAAGGACATGGTTTTACAAGACATAAACAAAACATTTGCAACATACACAAAACAAATGGCTACCCATTAGCAGTTTTTACAGGTATGGTGTGATTGAAGATATGCAGAGCCGGTTCTTCTCAGAGATTGCAGGCTATTGGAATTTCAGATCACACTTCCAGAGCTGTGTATGAGAAAGCTGCTTGACCTGCTTTTTTGGTGTTAATGAAACATAATTTTTTATTTCTTTTTTTATAAAATGCACAATGTCAGCATACTTTCATACATCCCCAGTGTCTCTATTTAAAAGGGATAGCCCCTATTTTAGGCACAAATCGCTCTATTCTTCTTTTCTATCTGAATGTCTCTCCTTTGTAGGAGCTTAATATTCTTGGTGTGTCTGAGTGTATGGCAGAGTTTCCACAACAATAACATTTACAGTTAAAGGACCACTATAGTGCCAGGAAAACAAACTCGTTTTCCTGGCACAATAGTGCCCTGAGGGTGTCCCACTCCCGCCGGGCTGACGGGGGAGGAAGGGAGTTAAACACTCACCTTTCTCCAGCGCCGGGCTCCCTCGGTCGTCATTGGCTGGCCGCGCACGCAATTCAGCCAGTCCATAGGAAAGCATTCTCAATGCTTTCCTATGGACGCTGGCGTCTTCTCACTGTGAAAATCACAGTGAGAAGCGCGGAGGCGCCTCTAGCGGCTGTCAATGAGACAGCCACTAGAGGCTGGATTAACCCATATGTAAACATAACAGTTTCTCTGAAACTGCTATGTTTACAGCAGGCAGGGTTAATCCTAGATGGACCTGGAACCCAGACCACTTCATTGAGCTGAATTGGTCTGGGTGCCTATAGTGGTCCTTTAACCCCTTAAGGACACATGGCATGTGTGACATGTCATGATTGCCTTTTATTCCAGAAGTTTGGTCCTTAAGGGGTTAAGGGTCTTTAAATTACAATAACTGTGATTAGAAATCAGCCTGTGTAAATAGGATAAATTATTCTTGTTCTAAATTACATTATAGATGTATAGATTGTTATAGGAAACCACCTAAAATTTGACAGTACAGCCCTCCCACCCTGGCAACACCCCACTGCACCCCCTAAATTGGAAGCGTCTGTCTTTGTCAATTTAAAATGCTGGGAGGTATATAATTTGCATGGTGATGGAGGACATCAAAAAGATTCAATGAATCTATTTCTGTTTGAAAGTCGGTAATCGCTGTCTGACTGACACTAGTAGGCATGTAAACTGCACAATGCAAACAGTTTGGATTTTCAAAGCTGCATGGGCAGCATCTGTGCCCCAAAATCACTTAAGGGAAATAGTATGCCAGAAGTGGGCTGTGGGGAGAAGAGATTAGCATGCTAGTCAGGTAGTGAAGAGCACAGAGGAGAAGCGTGAACGGATACAGAAATACAAACATTGTAAAATGAGCGGTCATAATAGAAATAGCTGTAACTATAATAACAAACATTGATCAGCCACAACATTAAAACCACGGACAGGTGAAGTGAATAACATTGATTATATTGTTACAAATTCACCTGTCAAGGGGGCAATATATTAGGCAGCAAGTGAACAGTCAGTTCTTCAATTTAGTGTGGTGGAAAATGGGCATGCAAAAAGATTTGAGTGACTTTGGCAAAGGCCAAATAGTGATGGTTAGACAGCTGGGACAGATCATCTACAAAACGGCAAGTCTTGTGGGGTGTTCCCAGTATGCAGTGGTTAGTACCTACTAAAAGTGGTGCAAGAAAGGACAACCAGTGAACTGGTGTCAGTGTCATGAGCACCCTAAACTCATTGATGCAAGTGGGAAGCCAAGGCTAACCCATCTGGTCCAATCACACGAGAGCTACCGGTGCTCAAATTGCTGAAAAATGTGATGCCAGCCATGATAGTGAGGTGTCAGAACAAACAGTGCATCGCAATTCGCAGTGTATGAGTCTGCATAGCTGAAGACTGTTTACAGTGCTCATAATGACCTTTGTCCACCGCGCCTTCAAAGGGGACGTGAGCGTCAGAACTGGACAATGGAGCAATGGAAGGTTTCTTGGTGTGATGACTTTCATTTTCTAATAGATTAACTGAATGGATGGGTGCATGTGCGTCGTTTACCTGTGTAAGAGATAGCAGGATGCACTATGGGAAGAAGGCAGGCCTGCAGAGGCAGTGATATGCTCAGGGAATTTTTTTCTGAGAAAACCTTGAGTCCTGGAATTCATGTGAATGTTACTTTGACATCTAACACCTACCTAGAGATTGTTGCAGACCATTTACACCCCTTAATGGCAATGCTGTTAGATGAATGCAGTGGCCTCTTTCAGCGGGATAATGCACCCACTCACACTGCAAAAATTGTTCAGGAATGGTTTGAGGAACACGACAAAGAGCTCAAGGTGTTGCCTTGACCTACAGATTCCCCAGATCTCAATCTGATTGAGCATCTGTGGAACAACAAATGTGATCCAGGAAGGCCCCACCTTGCAACTTGCAGGACTTCAAGGGCCTGCTGCTAATGATTTGGTGATAGTTACAAGACACGTTCAGAGGTCTTGTGGAATCCATGCCTCAACGTATCAGAGCTGTGGTTTTAATATTGCGGCTAATTAGTGTATGTCCCAAGATAAGGATACACTTGGGCTTAAATGCTAGTTTATTTTGATTTTAAAAGGATAAAATAGTCACCAAAACAAATTTAGATTAATGAAGCAGTTGTGTTTTTGTTTATCGATCATGCCCCTGCAGTCTCACTGCTGAATTCACTGCAATTTATGAGTTCAATCATTTTTGTTCCTGTTTATGCAGCTCTAACCACTCTTCCCCTGGCTGTGACTGACACAGCCTGCATGAAAACATGGTTTTATTTATTTTCAATCAGATATAACTTACTTTAAATGTTTGTATCTCCTGCTCTGTAAATTGAACTTTAATTACACACAGGAGACTCCGGCAGGGTCTGGCAATCTTTTAACAGTTCAGGAGAATATACATTCTAAATTAAACAGGAAGTATAAACATTAGATTACTCTTTACAGGAGGTGCTTAGGAAGGCTGAGTAAGTACAAGAACTGTAGTAAGACCGCAGGGACATGATCTATACACCAAGACTAGTACCCGGCGACACATCATAAGTGCCAAACTATTCTTAAACGGTTTAATGCTTAAAGCAGCACTGTCACCGTCTGGGGACTTTGCAGAATCAGCAGAGACCTCTGATGGTGACATCACCTCTGAGGGTCAGGCGGGGGCAGGTAAAGGTGAGTTCTACTTACCTGAACCTGTCCCTCGTGGGTGTAGCCATCTTCCTCTGGCGGGTGCTCTCCAATTTCTGGAGCTTCAGCTGCCAGGAGCAAACGTCACTGCTGTACTCTTGCACATGCACAAAAGTACAGCATTAAGGTGTATGGAGAACCCCACAAGATACTCCATAGATAAAACCAATTCCCTGCAGCCGTCACTGGTGACAGCTGGGAGGATTGACACTAGCTCTGCTCAGTGTTTAGATGTGTCATGTATAGGAAATATACAAATACAAAGTAGTCCCTACTTTGTCTAAGTATATCTTTAACTGGAACACATACTATAGCATCTATAACACTGGTTATAGTACAGAACACTGGTTAATATCAGCATAGCACTGTCCACTTATATAATAAAGATCATGTCACCTATATGACTTTAGGCACATCTATTTGGTTCTATTTACCCCCAACTTTATTTTAATATGTAAATTGCACATGTACATCTATTTATAACAGCCATATATGCTCGGGTCAGCACTCAATCACTTATTTGTATCCGTTTCCATAGCAATGCCGCGGCTTTCTGCGACGCTATTTTAACGGATCACCTGGCACCCCGACTGGGTACCTCCGTTGATGGATGCTCCTATCGCATCAAGCACTCCACTTGACACCATAACCACCGCAGACCCCACGAACGGCCACAGCTTGGTTGGGGTCTCAGCGTCTCCTACCCATGCTGGATCTACGACAAGGCTCCAGGTTTCAGTAGGTGAACCTTTCTTTCCCCAGAGAGTGAAGTAGGAACAAGCTCTTAAAAGAACTTAGCGATTATCCAAGGGAGTATGAAGAGCATAGCAATCCCTTGTAGCCGTTTCCCCCAATAAGAGACAGGACTCTAAATTGAGGGTGAAGTAGAACTGATTTAATGAGCACAAAGGCATTTCTTATATACAGTTTTCCCCACAAGGTTACCACCCACGTGGACCTTGTGGAGCACAGGACAAAGTCACAACAGCCAATCAACACAGTATTGTACAGTTAGACACTCCCAGCTAATGTACACAAACTCTCCCCTCTGCCTGTGAAACAATTACCAAACACAATGGACTTAAGCAATTACCAGAGGCAGAAAATATCCAGTTTTACCCAAAATCCAGAAACACCCCAAAAAAACAACATATCCCCACATATCCTACATCCCTGGATAGCCCTGATCTGGGTTAACAACATATGCAAAAATCCCCCAGATCAGAGCAGGTGTTCAAAAGTTTTATGGAAGTCACATTTGACCAACCACAAGCATGTCTTTCATTCCCAAAGTAGTTCCACAGATTTAGGCTGTGCAGCCGGTCTATCTTCTCCTCTATCCTGGAGATAATTGGCTTAAGTGGCTCCAGGTACAGGAAATATCTCTAAGTCCAAAAACTGTTACAAAAATCACATAAAAATACATAACTCATATAATACAATGTTTAACCTTTATGTCCAACATATCCCCAGATGGCTTGGATCTGAGCGCTCAATATGTCCAAACAGCACTAAGATCTCACAAATACAATTGGATCGCCATGTGGTTAAAGTTGTCTCTTTTGACCGACCGCAAGCATGGCTTTCATGCTCAAAATAGTTCCACAGATTTTGGCTGTGCGGCCGGTCGATTTTCAATGTTAAAAGTGCACTACAGTAGGGTGTGGTCAGAAAATAGCAAGGGGGAGATTGAAGAGGGACAAAGCAGCCAGTTTAAACTGGTCTGGCAGTGTCCCTGGGACAATGCCCTGCTGGAGAAACAATAGGACAGGAAAAAGGGGGAGGGGAAGAGACACATTTTCCATGGATTTAAAGGGGCAGAGAAAGTGTTTTAAAATCCAATAAGCCCAAATAGACTTTAAATGGCAATACACCCCAGGGGCCATAGTCACAGGGCAGGAGGCTGGCAAGCAGGCCCCTCCAAAAACTGATGGCAAACTCCCTTAAAAAGGGGAGTTTGTCAGAGCTTTAGTAACACGCATTACTTAATCACGTAATTACGGCCCTATGGGAGTGGAGCACGTACGCGCAGGTGCACGATTTACAGTGGGACACCGATCTGACATCCACTTCACCTAGGGGTTAGTCGTTTTATTAATAAAATCTGAGACATATACATATATATATATGTTTGATTCTATTACCATAAGTATTCTTCAATCCTGATAAAAGTCCCAAACGATAGACTGAAATATTGATTAAGATTTTTATTTATGTTCTACAATAAAAACTGGATTATTTTATCTAAAGACTGAGTGCAGCTACCTCTGTAGATTTTTGGATACTCTAAGCCCTGGCATTAGCACCCGGCATTTCCGGTACACCAATTCTAACACATTTTAATTACCATACAAAAAAAAAAAAAAATATATATATATATATATATATATATATATATATATATAAAATCTTAAATTATGCACCAGTGTTTATGCACTTTTATTGGGGGATGTATTTGTGAGTGGCAACACTTTGGCAAACAATACACAAGATAGCTGGTTTAATGAGATTCACAGAGCTACGTTGATAATACAGTTGTGCTCAAAATTGTGCATACCTTTGGAGAATTGGTAATATATGTACCATTTCTAAATAAAACATTAGTGAGCAGGCAAAACACGTTTATTTCTTATGGGATTCATACTCAACTGTAGGTTACAACGGTACGGCACAATCATAAAACAAAACACGGCAACAAATAAAAAAAAATGAGACCCCTGTTCAAAAGTCTGCATACCCTTAGTTCCTATTACCATGTATTGCCCCTTTTAGCATCAATGACAGCGTGCAGTTTTTTGTAATAGTTGTCTATGAGGCCCCCAATTCTTGCAGGTAGTATAGCTGCCCATTCGTCTTGACAAAATGCCTCCAGGTCATGCAAAGTCTTTAGTCATCTTGCATGAACCGAATGTTTGAGATCTCCCCTGAGTGGCTCGATGATATTAAAGGACCACTCTAGTGCCCCCACCTCCAGGGACCCACTCCCGCCGGGCTCTGGGGGGAGGAAGGGGTTAAACTTACCTCTTTCTCCAGCGCCGGGCGGGGAGCTTTCCTCTCCATCTTCCTTGCGACGTCATCGGCTGAATGCGCATGCTTTCCTATGGACGCTTGCGTGCTCTCACTGTGATTTTCACAGTGAGAAGCACGCAAGCGCCTCTAGCGGCTGTCAATGACTAAGTGCATCCACGTGAGAGCTAACAAATACATTGACTATTTATACACCGACAGTAATTGCAATTTTAAAAGTCACATGCGTGGGAAATTAACCTTTAATTGCCATTTTAACTTGTGTGTGTCACCTTGTGTATCAAGGCCAAAACATTCAAAGGTAATCAGGGCCATTTGGGTGATTTTTGTTATCATTATGATTTTAAAAAGGAGCCAAACAACTATGTGTTAATAAATGGCTTCAAATGATCACTATCCTTCAATAAAATAAGGTTTTGTTGCATGATCATATTTTCAAAATCAATGCCAAAATTTCAAAATTTCTGCCGGGGTATGCAAACCTTTAAACACAACTGTATGTTCACACATAGCTAAGATTAATATTGCTATCACTTGCCATTGGTGAGATCACAGGTGATTTTTTTTTGCTCCATGACAAAGTACGACAGTTGATATGACTTTAACATTTTAGCAGTCGATTCACAGTGATATTTCAACCCCTGGCATCTCAACCCCCCGTGGCCAGCTTTAATACCATTAATATTTCTCTGCTCTTCAAGTTAAGAGACAACAAATGCAAATGTCACATTTAGATTTAACACTTGACCTTTTGTTACCTCTCTTGCTGTGCATGAGCTAACATATTGACACATAGACCCGTGAAGAAACAGCTGAGCAACCAATTGACCAATTGTTTTTGAGCCCCTAAAATAAAGGAACTATGAGCAAATTGTCTCTAATTATAATACGGTTATTTGAAATCCCTCGATTTACAGCGGTCAGTGCAAACTCAATAATCTCAGTCATTATTTTATTTTGGTAAATTTTATGTCTATAATGTAGTGTCATAAATCAAAACATACATTGATATCCACATATCATATTATAGGCTGAAGTCTCAATAATGAGACATAAAAACTGTATCAGTCTGACAAATGACTATCAGGACACCTACGTACAAGGTGAACTCTTTTTATCTAATGATCTAGGTCGGATGTAGGCTTGCTATACCCAGGACATTCAAGCTCCCTTTCTTTCCGTTGTCACACAGAGCTGATATGGGAGTGAGACATTACATCACAATACTAATGCAGTGCTCGCCTAGAGGGACCTAGGAAGAGTTATTCCCCAGCTAGACCACAAGAATCCCTGAACCTCCTCAGTCCAACAGGTAATAAGGAAGGAAGACTGTAATTTAGCAGTGTTTGATGTCACCCATTGCCTGGTTACAAGACTAAGATTATGAGTGTGATACTGGTCAGTAATTCATTGGGTTATGTTTCTGCGAAGCATTATATAAAACTCATATATATCTAGCATGTCAGCTCCTTGAGCAGGGCCCTCAACCCCTCTGTTCCTGTGCGTCCAACTGGTTACAAATACGTGTTTGTAAGTCCACCCATTGTGCAGCGCTACGGAATTGCTAGGGCATAATAAATTATAATAATAGTATGAATCATCATCCTGTCTGTAGGTTGTATTAAAAAAAATATATATATAATAAATCTGACAATGCGACAATATTTTTTTAGTAAGTCATAAATTGACCTAAAATGTATCCATAAACGCCCATTCTTAAAATATGTTTAAAAAAGTCAAAAGCACAACTTGAACAAGTCACTAGAAACTGGAAATCAAGTGCTTACTGGGAGATAGAACAGTATGGTCTAAGCACATAACTAAGTGTCACAGATATCTTAAAAGTGTCTGCACCTTCTTTATGACGTTTTATTCGTGCATTATTTGCTTACTTTCTTCCGAGTGACGTCTTTTAGGAAGAAAGGACAAGAGATTACACGAAGAGACAGAAATCTGAGACTAGTGGGTTATATTAACACATAAAGAAACATTGCTGAAAGTAATATTGCTCTGAAAAGGTGAATATGGAATTACAACTTGAGGGGAAATAGCTTTGTGTGAGTGGAATGACAGAATGAAGCTAAAAGCTTGAATGTGTTACAAGTAGGAACATAGCTCAATTTGATACTAGTTTGGGAGGAATGATAAGATTACGTATTGAGACACCAGTCCAGATTAGGAAAATGCGTGTCTTTCACCCCATTCTGCATTAGGAATGACTGGTAGGGCTGCGACGGTGCGTGCACACACACATGATAGTTGTGTCACCACTCAGATCGGTTCATGGTGTGATATCCTCACATGAACATAGATAGGGTGACAAATATTTGGAAGCCCCAGGATAGCAGGCTTGTGATTCCTCTGTGTGGTGCGGTTATAGTCGGGATGTACGAAACTCACTTTTTTTATGGCGTGCTAAGACTGTCATTCGCAAAGCATGCAAAGAATAAAAGTCTCCAGGAATAGTTCCCTACATTGTGAAATGTCAGGAATTCAAGGTAAACATTTTAATATAAATTCAGGTGAAATAGTTTAGCTAAAAACATAACAAATTTACAAATTGTTTCCAGTTCAGTTATATTAGCCCAAATTTGGAAATTCACTGTAAATTCTTGACAGTTCACACTTTAGTAAGTAATCCTGCCAAACAAAGTCACTTGTGAAAAAAATAAGTGCCAATATTAACATCAACAAGATTCTTTCCAAATCATGGATACATACCATAATGTAAACACAAATGCAAACAAAGCCAAGGGACTCATTTATAAAATGAGCATCTTCTTTAACGTGCCATGCCAGAATAACTTTGCTAAAGTACAACCAAAATCTCAGTCAATATAATACAATTATTAGTAGGATATATTTACTGGCAAGGCTATTCACTAGACGGTGAACTATCAGAAAATGACCAAGGAATTTCAAATGTTAGGCCGAAATATCAACGATGGAAAAATAACTGAATTGGAGAGTTCTTCAAATTCTCTAGTCAGTTCTCAACAACTCAGAAGTTTGCGGATACCCCTAAGAAGGTGACACATTTTGAAGTATTGGATATACGATACATCATCAAAAGAATGTAGATCAAATTAGTAGATATTTGCTATTCCAGTCAAACCCATGGAGGAAAGGTATCTAAAATACCCATGAATCTAGGGCGTGATTTTCGCAAACACGTATCCAAATACTCTGGCCATGTAGTCTACTAAGTTAAAAAAGGAAAACAAAAGATAATTGGCTGGTAGAGATAGACTAATCGGATAGGCTGCAAGAAACTTGCCTGCAAGCTTGCGTTCTAAAGCCATTTCTAAAGTTGTGGGTTACCACGACAACATGTTGACCATTTCATCACCGGGATAACCGATCTAAACAAGCTACAACAGCAAGGAAGATATTATTCAGGCAATTTCGCAAAATAAAAACACCCAAAACATTTTCTGTTTTAATCTTGCCCAGAAACCCTTGTATTCCCTTTATGTGCATGACTAATGATTACTAGCAAACAGGAAAAGTTGATCTATCTACACAATCAAGTGTCTAAAGAATTAATCACAAGCAAGGAGCAGATAAGCATCAGGAAGACTCTCAGAGGTTCATTCATATCCATGGAGACAATGAAAGCAAACCACAAAAGAGAAAAAAGGCATGTACCAAACAGGGTCACTCCATTCAAATGCACATATCCTACTTTTTCCAGTATCAGGGACTTAACTATTGTATTCAATCATTATTTGCCAACTGATTGTGAATTGAAATCCAAACAACAACAAAATTGCTCATTTGGACAAACTTGACAACTTGGCTATAGTCATAGCTTCTCTATTTTAGCCTCAATGTTACAGTTTATAAAAAGACACACAAGTACAAAGATCTGAAGGACTTTATGGCACTTGGAACATTGGACTGTGTGAGGTTTGCTACTAGGTCTGAAAAAATCTCTGCAATAAGGGTTTGGAATTACAGAAATTAAATGTATGAAGAGTTATGTAACCGAGAATAAACATGTAAATCGGTTATTACATAAACGAATATATATCACATAGGATTTCGTAAGTATTTTAGATTACGAACATTCATCAAATATCCAGCAAATATCATCTGTCGTGCCTAGGAGATGAGACTGGTGGCTGAGGCACCCCAACACTAATAATCATCAACACTAATAATCAGCAAAGTACTAATAGGATTTGATCTTGAAGTTGTTGTGATGAACCATAGAAGGTCATCATAACTAGTTTTTATTTCTTTTCAAAACAGATGCATTCGTGTCAAAATAAGACATCCATTCTGTGCATTATTTGTAATCAGAAAGTTTTCAGAAAATTCTTAACCTATGGAGACACACAAGGCTCAAGTATATATATATACACACACACACACACACACACACACACACACACACACACACACACACATATACATATACACACGTGATATTGTGAAACTCTCTTATATGCACTAACATTACTGTGAATTTACAAAGAGGTGAAAATAATTAATATTTGGGGGGAGGCTTGATGCAGACATATACACAACAAAATGCCAGACTCAGCCAGTCCATTATTATAAGCTGTTCTATAACTAAAACTCCCACTATGCTCAGCCAGCCTAGGACTAAAAGTAAACAAAATAATAAAATAAACTCTGTACCATTGTGATTACAGTAAGAGTAGTTTTATATAGCAATATAGTACAATACTGGGTGCCAATGCAGAGGATGACCTATGAGGATATAGCACGCAGTGGGTATATATTATATGTATTATTCAGTAATAGCTGTGTAGGAGCTCTCACCCTTGATGATCTCCGATGCACTGATCAGCTCCTGATGCTCCATGCCCAGATCACTGGGAGCCCGCTCCTGCCCTTGGCATTGCATTAAGTGCCCCCACACCCGGCTCCTGGACACATATTGCCCCCCCTCCTGCGTGCCAGCTGCTGTCCTGCTCCTCTGCTACCGCCCGACCCCCAGCTCTCAGACCCCCCCCTGTGTCCTGCACTCACTCTGCTCTCCCTTAAAGTGGCAGCTCCTAGTAACTGCCAGCCAATCCCAGCCTCGGATCCGTTACTAAGGCTTTGTTTCGTCTGACCGTGGGGGGGCGGGGCGAGGCTGCTAAGGGCTTAACCCGTGCCGTGCCGCAGAGCTCCCAGGGCTCCACACAAAGAACTAGTGCTCCCTCTCACACTAAAGTCAACACTATTAGCATTGAATAACATTAGTTAACCTGTTTACTGACATTATTTCTATAGGAAAAAAATAAACATTGTGCTTATTAGTATGATTAGACATATAATGAAAGGATTAATCAATGAGACGTTAAATAAAACAGACAGCAGTTGTGAATTTGCTGTATATCCAGTGATTTAACCTTCGCATACATAACAATCTGATGTTTGTGTACCACAACATCTAAAATGGCTGGCTTAGCATCATGGAGGTTGCAATCCACAAACCATAGATTGACACTCATTGGATTGTTATTTAATATATTGTTATTATTATGATGATTTATAAAGCGCTAACAAATTCTGTAGCGCTGTACAATAGGTGGTCTAACAAACGTGTATTTGCAACAAGGCGAGTTGAACGCGCAGGAACAGAGGGTGTTGAGGGCCCTGCTTAAAGGAGCTTACATTTTAAAGGGAGCGGGGTATAGTGACACAAGAGGTAAGGGTACAATGGATTTCACATACGGGTTATTTGAACCAGCATAAGGTTAGTAATAATTTTAGTTCAGGTACATCGACTATTGTAGCTTCTGTACAGTATAGTATTTATAAAAAGTGTTATATATATAAAGATAAGACTCAAGAGGTTTTGAGTTTACAGTAAACAAGGGCAGCATTCTACAGTAATTAATGTCAGTTTCAGGACCAAATATAAATATATTCCTAGATTCCATCGTGCATGAGTTCATGAGTGATTGCTATAAATCCAAAATGTAAATAATAAATATATTACTCACAAGCAACTCATACACAAAACTTGGTGACGTAAAAAGCCATTACTTAAAATTAAATGACTGCAATGGGAGAAACAGGATAAATACATAAAAATGTCAAACAATCACATATATTTAAGCCATTTAATAAAACCTCTTGCCATAACAATCTACCCCCAGAACCATTAATTAAAATCATAACCATGGAAGTTTTCTACTAGACTGTTAACATGTATCCAACTATCTTCACATCCATTGAGAGGCGACCTTGCCCATTTAACTTTTATATTTTATTTCACTTCTTGTGAAGCACTTCTTATCCATTAGTGCTTTACAAATAAAGTTAAAAAAAAAACACAAGTAGGTTTACAGACAGAGGAATGTATAATTAGCTATACTGAAACAAAAGTTGTGAAAAATTCAGACCTTGGGCTTCAATCCACAGCGCTATGAAAGGCCACCAGAGCTATGATTATTAGACCAATGGGACTTTGGTTCTCGTAACACTGCTTCTGCCTCTGACTAAACTACGTAAAATCTCTAACTATATAACTCTTTACATGCACACAATTGCCTGGTTTTAGCTCTATTCAATAAAATAACTCTATATTGACACTGCTGGAACCAGACAAAATTGCCTTCACTGACTCCACAACACTAAACTTGACCTATGCCTGTCCTATGCCTGAACTCCTTACCATAATTACTCGCCAAGCAACAGAGCTGGATTACAGATTTCATGGTCCTGCAGGAGAAGATTATGATGGGCCTAATAAGGGAATTACGGTATATGTAACTCACTTAATGGTTTAATATAGAAAATGGGAAGTGTTTTAGAGAAAACTGAAAAATGGACTCGGGCAAAACATCATCGGAAATCAAGTCCATTAGAGATGGCTAACTTTTTTGTTACAGCAAATGTTGTTAGACATTTCCTATGATGCTCAATCAGCCAGAGATGTTTCCATGAAAATAATAAGCAACAAAAATAATATTGCTACCCTTCCTAAGATTTTTTATTTTAATAATAAAAATAAAGTTTAAAAAAAAAAAAACAATTATGAAAAAATACTGGCACATATTGAAACAAGGTGATATATTCAAAAACATCCTCCTGGATAAGCCCAAACCTTGCACCAAAAATAGTACCCTGTCTAATTATTACTGTTTTTTTTAAAAAAAATATTTAAAAAAATGATTGTATGTAAAACTACCGACCCCACTACAAATAAAACTTCACATATTTCCATATATTTAGATTTCTTTCTTAGCTTCCACATAGATACTTTCATATTTATACGTATATAATATATACTAGACTTATTGCCCACTATCTTTCTTAATATAGTTCATATATTTTATTTCATTTTTATCTTTATATAGATATATATATTCCAAGAAGAGTGCACAAGAAGGACTTGCAGAAAATCAAAAGTGTGTTATCCAGCTTTCAGTGATTATATAATATGTAACCACTGAAAGCCGAATAAAGCACACTTGATTTTCTACCAGGTCCTTCGAGTGCACTCTTCTTGGAATATATGAATTGACTGGAGGCAGCACCAGGGCAAACACAAGACTGGGAGCAGCTAGTGCAGGGCACGAGGTCATTTTAAAATAATAATAACAAAGTATTTAACCAGGAAAGGTACCTTCAGATTACTCTGGTTTTCACAAACGTCCTGTGGATGTTACCTTACTTAGCCCAACATCCAGGGGTTGTTACTATTACCCAATTTAACAGTAACTCATCCCATTGTACAGCGCTACGAAATGTGATGGCGCTATATAAATAATTAAAAAAAAAACTTTTTGAACCTGTTATATGGTTCAGAAAAAATCATTGTAAAATCTCCAAAGGAAAAAGAAAAAATTAGGCAAATCAAATAAATACAAATCAAATGTTCTACAGGTTTCCTTCACCACAGTGGACTTCCTTAGGGACAGTTAAATATCATAAAACTATACAGCAAACACCCTCACATAAAAATGGAGATTAGATTAGCAGAAAACAAAGATAGAAAGATCTCCTTAGAGATAAAAGGAAGAAAACTACAAGCAACACTTTTACATTTGCTTTCATTACAATAAACAGTTTAAAAAGGTTTAAATAAGTGTTGGCCAATTTGGCATCAAGACCCATGTTTGGGAAGTTTATTACCGGGGGAAACATCCAATTGTTCATAGATGCATACAAAATGTAAAAAGTATGTTGGCATATAGTTATTTTGAAATGGGCCAAAAAAATTAACAATGAAAATAAAAAAGGTAACGGATATGGCTTTAGGTATGCTTCAATTGGAAAGCCTGCTTTTTTTTAATTAATATTTATATATTTTTTAAATTTATTATTTGTATTATTTTTTTTTATCATTTTTCATAAATATTATTTTCATGTTTTTGTATTTAGTAGTATTTTCTATTATTCATCATTTATTTCATTTATTTCATTTTTTTTCATTCTTGCTTTTTCTCATAGACAACTGAGATTTTCGGGTTCCAATATGACATGCATTTCAGCTTACAGAGAGAGTTGTGTTACCCCATTGTAATATATCGTATAGCCGTTAGGGGCGTACAGACAGTATACAGACAAGTACAGTTATATCCTTTACGTAAAACAACAATTCAGGGCGATGACGCCCAAGTGATAGTCGTACATGTGAGAGAGCGCAGTGTTAGTCAAATTCGCCTCTTGCCCCTTTATGATAGTTTGGTCCATATAGAGACTCCATTGCCAGGTGCGAGTTAGGTATGATGCCCTGTCTCAGGTCCTGAGGATTTTACTTTTTTAAGAAACCCAAGAGTGGGTTTCGGGTAAGGAGAGAAAAGAAGTTACAGAACGTGGAAGAAAGGAGAAGTGCAGTAAGAGGTAAAGCGGTCTCCGGTCGGCTATGACGAAAGGGGTATCATCTAAAGTTAGGTGAGTAAAGGGGGGAGGAAGGGAAAGTGGTCTTAATTGCAGTGTCAGGGGCTGTGGTTATTAGTTATTCGTATAGTCTTCCCATGGCTCTCAAACCCTAGAGAAAGCCTTCATGGACCCCCGAACTTGCGCCGTCAGTTTGTCCATGTGATAGATTTCCCTAAGCTTCTGAAGGACCGTGTTTATGGGGGGTGTGGTGGGTTTCAGCCAAGTTTGGGCTAGCGCCAGTCGAGCAGCCAATGTAATTTTGTTAAACAATTGCTGTTCAGACCAAGTCCAATCGTCGATTAGTTTGGCCAGTAAGAAGGTCCAGGGGTTCAGGTCTACCTGTTTAGTGAGTATTTGGGCTATTAGTGTCCGGATCTCAGTCCAGAATAATGTTAACTTTGGACAGCTCCGCAGTCTCTCCAGCAGAGATCGGGTGAAGGTGTTTTCTTTATGTGATACATCTTAACTAGTGTGGTATTCCACCGGAACATTGTTTTGTAAGATTATTCTTGCATTGTGACACAAATGGACGTTTTGGAGTTGGCCCCCCAAATGTCCTGCCAGCCGATACCCTCAAGGGTCTCCCCAAGAGCAGATTCCCATTTATCTATTTAATGTAACTCTGCCCAATCCTTTGTGGTGGAGCAGAGGTGGGAGTAGAGCTGAGTGATCATGCCTTTTTGATAAATTTCTGCATTGCATATTCGTTCAAAAACGGTTGGCTGTTTTTTGGCTGCCGTCTTGGTAGCGGTTTGGCTAGCAAAGTCTCTGATTTGGAGATATCTAAAAAAAAGTCTGATAGGGTCAGTGTTGCTCTGGTTTGAAGTTCTGGAAAGGAAACTATTGCATCTCCACTATAGAGTTGATAAAGCCTCTGAAGCCCAGCATGCTCTATGCCCCTGAAGTTCCTGGCTTTCATGTCCAGGGCAAAAGCTCTGTTGCAGTATATCAGGGTGAGCAAGGAAGTGGAAGAAATTAACTCGTACTTGTGTGCCATCTTGCCCCATATCTGGATCAAGTTGGTCACAGATGGGCAAGAACAGTTGTACAGAGCATGCTCCTTTGGGGTCCAGATGTGCTCCCATTAGTAGGGATTCTAGATCCACCCAACGTCTACTATCGGGGGGGAGGGGCATAATTTATTTTTTATTCCCCCTACCTTTTGATTCTATGTTAACTAGTATTGAGGAACCAACAAATGAGGGTTATTGAAATCATCTGTACAAGAAGGTGTGACCCAAAGAAGCACAAATGGCTAAAAAAGGACCTATCAGGAAGAAAAAAAGACAACACACCCACAGAACCACCAATGACTGGAGGGATTAGGCCTATTTAAAGGACATTGGGGAGAGAGGAAAGTAGACTGCATTTTCGTGTGAGGGTGTTTGTTGTATGGTTCTATTATATTTTACTGTCCCTGAGGAAGTCCAGTCAGATGGAGGAAACGTGTAGGGAATTTTATTTTTAAATTCTTTATTTTTGGTATGCAGGTAGGTACAACAGTGCCTGTATCGCCACAACAGCATCAGCAGGCTCGATTTCCATTAGCATTTTATAACAGTATTGTGGCATGTAGGGTATGCATACATTTTTAAATGGGAAAGGTAACGATAATTAAGAGGTCTAACATTCAGATGCAACGACTTGTCAGCGTTTAAACAGGCTTAGATAAATCAAGAATATGCTTCAATTGAAATATGTTTAAGCTGTTTACAAGTTATCTACAGACGCCACAACAGCGTGTTTAACGTTGTACTAAGGTTAGACAGTGGCGTAAGAGATTGCACATTTTATGTAATGATAACAAGCTTGGCTAGACAGTGAAATCATTAGATTAAAGTAAAACAAAATAAAATACAACATAGTCAACGTTTAACAGTACTAGATTAGCTATACCTACATAGGTGTAGAGTGGCAGTACAATTTGCAGTGTATCAGTAGTTGGCTTGTGTGTGATGTGCATTCAGGTTGTGCTGCTCTTGTGTAGACTATTATGCAATAACAAGCTATCAACATAGGGTTAAGTCTGCTTTAACGTTAATGTTATAATAATGTGCCCGTCGTGGGCTAGGAGTTGTTAAACTAAGACAAAAGCAAAGCATTCTAATATAGGGACTTTCTAGTTATTTTACTATACATGCAGGAGCATCAGCCAGCACCTCAGAGCAACCAGGCTGGTATATAAACGTTACGGTTGCGGCGAGCAATGTGGTAAGCAAGCCGTGGGTGCTGGCAATGGACCCTCAGCTTATGTCCCTGGCAGTTAGCCCTGGAATCGAGCGGTAAGTCCAGCATCAGGATCAGCCGATCCCTGTTAACGGCGGTGGTGATAGTTGTTTTGGTAAGTTCATTATAGAGCGGGAGGTAATATATGGCAACAGCGTGAAGTGAAGGGACTCTTTGCAGGTACAGCCAATTGCTCAGCTACCCCTTTAAGCTACTGTACGTCCCAGTTGCGGGGATGGATACTTGGTCAGCCGATTCCTCTCAGCGGTAGAACAAGCGTGGGGATGTCCCTGTGAGCAGCAGCCAAGGTGATGCCGTGTTGGTTTCACCTCCAACCTCTGGCCCATGTGTGGGTAAGTGTTGTTAGTCCACAGGCTTGGGTGCTCTGTAGTGCCATGCCCTTCCCTTGACTGGAGTATGTGTGTGCTTGCGGTGGCCCGCTTTGAGGGCATTTTATTTATTTGTTTATATATTTGATTTGCTTTATTTGGTTTTTTTTTGTTTTTTTCTATACAATAAATCCTTTTGAAGAACAATATTTTACACTTTTTTTCTGAACCATATAATTTGAGGAAGGAGATCAAGAAGGTGATAGCACCCCAGCTTTAATCAGGGAAGGCACCCCAAGTCGCCAAACTCTTATACTTCCTGTGAGTGCATTTCTGGAGCGCAGAGTTTACTTTGTTTTTATTGTAATTCACTATATGGTTTATTTTTATCTCTTTACAGATGTATGGCTGAGTCCCAAATATTGTGTGTGTCTCGTTGTTCAATAAAGGGTGGTAAATTGGGAAAACTTACATGGGAAGCTGCATCATTTAAATAATTTAAGTACCACTGTGTGTGGGTGTGTTTATGGTAAAGTGGAATAATACACAACTAATTTGTTTTGTTTTGCAAATGGGATTTTTTATTTTTTTTATTTTTTTTAATATAATTCTTTATTTTTGTAGTGCAACGATAGGTAAACAAGTAGATAAAGACATAACATTAATAGTTATTGAGGTACGATAAGTTGAAGGTACATCATAAGTCATGGTAATAATTGACTTGCACTTTTTTTTTTTATGTTATTCAAGAGTAGAGAAATTCTAAAAATAGCCAGCAATTGAACATAAACTATAGCAAACGTGTCATTGCTGATTTGTTGTAGGTTAACAAGCTGGAACTTTAGATAAGCTATACCATTAGATAAAGGCAGTGGTTATATAGACTTCAATTGAGGGCATTGAGTAGTTGCATGCAATTCCTAACAGGAGAGTAGGAGGCTAAAATGCACATAACAGGTACGTTATACCATAGAATGAGAAATCATAAACATAAAAAGGAACTTACATACGGTTCTGTGGTAGGTATGATGAAACCTCCACTCAGTGTCTGCACCCGATGCTGTATGTGGGTCTCTAAAAAGCATCCATGACAGGAGTATGTGCTTAGGCTCAGGTAACCTATTCAGCCAATGCCTCTCAGGGGTACCCCGCATTTCTGCAACGCGGCAAGGCAGTGCGGGTCTCTGTGCCCATATGTTGATAGCAGAGGCTGGCCTCCATGCAGTGTCCGAAGCTGGAGTGGAGTGAGGTGTTGCAGTCCTCCAAACTGCTAGGTGAGCTTGTCTGATCGTGCTCTTCCGTTGTGCTTGATGTCCCAGTTGGTGCCTCGTATAGATTTTTGGATTTTCATGCTGGGGTAGAGTACGCCGCTTGGCCTGCCGCCATGTTGAGGCCCGTTTTGCAATCAGGACGTTCGGGGCCTTTCTCCCTTGTCGAGGCAGCCTCTTGGGTATATGGCTGCTTGGCGGTTGTGAGGCAGGTGGGTGTGTTCTGCTCTCCAGCTTGCGCCAAAAAGGTGCAGATAGCTCGTCTAGTTTGAGCTGGAGGTTGGGCAGCTGTCTTCCGTTGGCATGCTCTGGACTGCCATTATACAGGAGAAGTTCAAGGAGCCCAAAGCCAGAGGGATCGGCTGCCTTCCGCCGGTAAAACTCTGGTGGATTGATATGCATTTGAACTCACACAAGTGTTGTGAGTGTTGCAAGCATTTGATTTTCGATTATAATCGTAGTTAGTCAATGGTTTAGGCAGTTTTCCCCAGGAGCTCGACCAAAATGCGTCGCCCCCCCAGGATTTTGCAACTTTTTAATCACTTTTTACTTCTCTAGAAAACACTGTATTACAATGAATTCCTGTCTATCTCCGCTTTACAACTCTGTGTGAGGTGGAGGGAAGCAGATCAGATGTCCTCACAGCACTGTGACTGCTGTCGCTTAATAATTTTAGTGCATGGCTGAATTATTCCATCATGGGTCCTTAAAGGGTTAAATCACTTTTGTTTCTGTTTATTCAGCCCAAGCCAAACCTTCCCGACTTCTCATTCAGATGTTACAGCACAATGCATTTACTTAGAAGTTCTTGTCTCCTGCTCCGTGAATTTAATTTTAACCATACAATGCAGGTTTTCACAGGATTCAGCATGCTATTAACAGAGAAGGAGATAGGAAATTACATATTAAACACACTGCAATAAGGGAAGCTACAAAATTAGATTATTTTTCAGGAAGTAAACAGGGAGGCTGTGTGAGTCTCAGCCAGACGAGGTATGGCTAGGCTGCATAAGCAAATTGATTAAACTCCCAAACAGAAAAAAAAATTAACAGTGAGACTGCAGGGGCACAATCAATACCTATAAACCACTTCATTAAACATGCTGGCCATGGGAGCACAGAGTCCTCTCCTTATGTGTGACATGGAGACTTGTCTGGGCTGCTTTTACTCCCAGCTCTGCACTCACTGTGCATAGCCATGCTGATGCCTCTCCCTCCCTGCAGTCTCTGCACAGTTCTGGGGAGGAAGATGGACTTGAGGGGATAATATGAGTCTGCACATAAACTCTTAAAGGAAAGAGACTGGGGCCCCGTTTCATGGGTAATTAACCATTTATTTGCTTACCTTAATCTAGCGCTGGGCTCCCTTGGCACTGCTGACCTCTCCTCCTCCATCGACATCAGATTCCAAGTGGAGCCAAATGCACATGCGCGGCCAGAGGTGGCATGCACATTCAAACCCGCCCACAGGAAAGCATTACTCCTATGGGGATCTTTTTTGACACTGGACTCCGTGAGGACGTCCAGCGTCAAATAAGTGTGATTTACTCTGTGTAAATCGCGGAAGCGGCCTCTAGTAACTGTCAGGGAGAAAGCCACTAGAGGCTGGAATAACCCTGCAGTATATACATAGCAGTGTCTCTGAAACTGCTATGTTTTCAGCTGCGGGCTTAAAACTAGTGGGACCTGGCACCCAGACCACTTCATTGAACTGAAGTGGTCTGTGTGCCTATAGTGGTCCTTTAACAGTTTACTGACAGAGGACTGATTACACTGCTGCACAGTGTGAGGTCAGAAAGCAGCACAGTGCAGGTCTGACAATCTCCAGAATTAGTAATAAATATAGATGGCTGGTCTGCCATCAGATAACAGATAACCAATAGATAGCATGAGCCAGGAGCTGAGCCCCAATGTTAATCCGGCCCTGGCAAAAGCCAGCACTTCACTATTACATACACAATTTATATCTGCACAATGTAATATGTTACAGGCAATTAGATTAAACTAGAATACTACTAATAATATTTATTTATGATGCCTGCCATTATGCTTCATATATTTATGTAGATCAGGTGTATGCATACCCAACTTAGGTATCCTGTGAATCGGGACGCTGGTCGGAAGAGGGCTAGGGGCCAGGTACAAAGGGGACAAACCGGTCCAGATATGTCTCTACAGATTAGGGTTTTTGCAACTATTACCCCAACAAAGAAAGAGCAGGATCGGATGTATGTCTTATAACATTTATTGATCTATTCTAAACATTCATATTAAATGAGGAATACATACATTTTACAAGTCATCAAAAAGTCGCCCCAAAAATAAGTAAATTATTAAACATTGTTCTAAAGTTCAAGTACTACATGTATCCCAAACTTTATCTACCATAACTACTTTTTGTAGTAGCTGTCTGTTTGGTGTCATAACACTGCATGTCCCTGAAATGACCTTTCTTAGAGTCTGACACTATTTTTGGAACTTCGCCCTACAGCTCTAGAGTCAATTTTCAAAATTCTCATGGGAGAGGAGGTGAGGGTAACACAATGCTAAGAAATCGACAAAGAGCCTGATGTTATATTCTGCAATGCAGGCACTTCTACATGGAGGCAAACAGCATGGAAAATTGAAATCACACTGATTACCTCGTTCTTTTGTTTAGATAAATTTACAGTACAATGCTGGTCGGTTATAATTTTTTCAATATATTCCTTTATACACTGGCAATAAATTCTGTTAGTTATGCCAATGCATCAGTGTAAATAGTTTTATATAAAATAGAATAAAACAATTCTACACTTGATGTTTCTTCTGTTTCTTTACACTTTTCGGAGTACACATTTGAAGATGGGAACCTAGAATATTTTAGCATGCACCATAACGCTATAAAATCATACTGTTAAACAATGCAATAGGAGTGGGAATATGCTGAGTAGTCACCTTAGCTGTAGGGAGAGGCAGAGGTATCAGAAGAGGCCATTAGCATTATAAACATTACAGCCCATTGTAATGGTTATGGTGATAGAATGCTATAGTGCTATAGTGCTCACCCCTTGTTCTGTGTCAAACCATTTTCAAGTCGTTTGAAAAAAACTGGGGTTACCACCGACACCTGCTGCCCAGTATCTTTTAAATATTATTGATTATATGGATGTTACACATTAGCAATATCAATTTTTTTCCAGTTTAGATGGCATTAATTGGTTGAGAGCATTAACATTCAGTCAGTCTATGCCGCCATACATGGATGGAACTGACATTACTAATGCCGAAGTGTAACGCTTCATTAGCAATAGAGTGAGTAATGGTCACCTGGGTGCCCCTTAGTTTGTGTCAAACGAGTTGAACACCAATTGAGCACGCCTATAAGTGCACCTCTGTCACTTTGGTAACTTTGACAAACTGCCATTTGCCACTGGGCATTGGAGAGGACTGATCGCTAGCCTCCTGCCCTGCGACTATGGCCCTGGGATGTATTGCCCTTTAAGAACTGCATTTGGGCATAATGGATTTTTATAATGCTGTTCCTGGCCCTTTAAATACTTTGGAGCAGTGTTACAACTTTTAAACTGGCATTCGGATGCAGTTGAAGTGCCGAAGTCGTCGAAGTGCCAAAGTCGTCGAAGTGGCCACCATTCAACAAACGAACACGTGGCGGCGGCCATTTTAACTTATTCGAACGCGGTCAGCGGTGTGTGCAGCCAAATCTATGGAACTGTTTGCGGCTACCCAAATGCACGAACACCGCTGACCCGTACCTTCTTCGACACCGCGGCTGGAGACTAAGTCCCGTTCGAAGATTCGAACGCTCGTCATTTTCTCTGTGTAAAATAAACCGACCGCACAGCCCAAATCCATGGAACTGTTTTGGGCAGGAAAATGTGATTGCAGGCGGTCATAAAGGACTTCCAGCTAACTCTTTAACCCCTGGATGGAATTGGCTGAATTTTGGACATGTTTGTAAGTAAAGTGTGCTGATAATATGTGATTTTTATTAATATTGGATGTATAGTTTTGGAGTTATAAAAATGCATAAAAATGTATAAGTTTTAGCTTGGAGATAATTCAGTAGATACAGTAAGAAACTCAATTATCTCCCAAGCAGAGTGTAGGGAATCTGTGGCATGTAACCGTTATCTGGTTGGTTAATGCCTAATTGCCTGTGGGCGACTCCCTTGCAGGGGAGCACTGTATAAAAGCAGAGTACCTGCCATTAAGCAAGAGTTCTACTTCACCCTCAATCTAGAGTCCGCTCACGTGATTAATGACGTTGGCGTGCACGTGATGTCGCCCGCGCACGCGTTTTGGGGTCAAAGAGCGATCTTAGCCAATTGGAAAGGTGAAGCAGGTATTTAAACCTAAAATTACCTTTCCTAATTGCCCTGTCGTGGTTTCCCTAGTGGTTGTCCGAGAGCACATTCCTGATTCAAGTTTCTTCTGGTTTTTGACTTTGGCTTTGATTTTGACTTCCCTGTATTTCTGGTATCCCTGACCTCTGGCTTTCCTTTATCGTTGTGTCCCTATCTCTGTCCCCGACCTCGGCTAGCACCCTAACTATTCTTTGGTACGTTAGTCCTCACACTCCTGAGGGGCCCAAGGCAGCTGCCCTGTGGGCCCCGCTGTCCGCAAAAACGTTTTTATCTGCCCCATTGGCCAGCCAGTGCTGCGGCTGCACCGAGTGCCCGCACACTAAGAGGCCCCGGTCAGGCGCTGTGGCCCTTTACAGCGCAACCGGGCCCCCTTGCAGGCTGGGAGGATGTGACTGCTGTGAGTCACTTCCTCCCAGATAGAGTGAAGCCGTGCAGGAGGGAGAAGAAGGTCGTAAGGAGGAGGCTGAGCCTCTCACTCCCAACTACCTCAGCCTGCCACTGGACCCCAGGGAGCCACCCTCCTGATTAAGTTAGATAACTGGAGGGAGGCTTTAAAATTTTTAAGTTTGCATGTGTGTCAGTATGTCTGTGTGTGTGTATCAGTATGTCTGTGTGTGTCAGTATGTGTGTGTGTCAGTATATCTGTGTGTGTGTGTGTGTGTGTGTGTGTGCGTCAGTATGTCTGTGTGTGTGTGTGTCTGTGTGTCTGTATGTGTGTGTGTCAGTATGTGTGTGTGTCTGTCTGTCTGTCAGTATATCTGTCTGTGTGTCAGAATGTCTGTCTGTGTCAGTGTTTGCCAGTATGTCTGTGTGTCAGTTTTGTCTATGTGTGTTCATATGCCTGTCAGTCACTATGTCAGTGTTTGTCTCAATATATCTGTCAGTGTGTATCTCTATGTTGTCCGTATGTGTGTCAGTATATAAAACTGTGTATCTGTATTTAGTCAGTATATCTATTATATCTATGTTTCTATTTGTAGTCTGTGTGTATCTGTATCTGCATGTGTGTCATTGTGTGTATGTTCATGTGTGTCATTGTGTGTATGTTCATGTGTGTTAATGTGTGTAACTGTGTGTATGTGTATTTGCATGTGTGTCAGTGATTGTATATGTGTGTATGTGTATCTGCATGTGTCAGGTTGTGCATCTGCGTGTCTGTATGTGTATCAGTGTGTATCTGTATGTATTTGTGTATCTGTATATTGTCAGTGTGTGTACTTGTGTGTGTATATCTGTATACAGTCAGTGTGTTTGTCTCTGTATCTGCATGTTTGTCAGTGTGCCTGAGTATCCACATGTGTCAGTGTTTGTATATATGTCTGCATGAGTGTCAGTGTGATTGTCAGTGTTTATATCTGTGTGTCTGCATGTGTTTCATTGTGTGTGTGTGTGTGTGTATCTGTGTGTGTATATGTATTACAATCTGTATGTGTGGCAGTGTATGTGTACATGTGCATACAACTCAGCATTCAAAATGCCAGCACTACACACATGTACACTCCTGCATTCAAACATCAACACTACATGCAAACACAGTCATGCATTGAAACGTCAATACTACATACAAACACACCTTTGTGTTAAACACCAAAAATATAAACACAACCATTCATTCAAAAACAAACACTACACATAAATGCATGCTTGCATTCAAACACTAACACCACATACAAACACACCCCTACATTTACACAAACATACTCCATACAAAAACATGCTTACATTCAAACACACAACCACTGCTTAGTACTAAATACAACCCTGCAAGCATTGGAAAATGGTAGAGCACCAGCTGTCAAAGCATTGGTGGATTTGCAAGACAGATGGGGATCTATCGTTTGGCCACCCTTGCGCGGTCCAAAAAATTATTTCACCTGTGCCCTCTCTACTTTAGTTCTGCTGCTGCGTCCAATGCAGTCAATGCGAGTATTATTATATCCAGAAGGATGTTGATACTTTAGAGAGAGTACAGAGAAGGGCAACTAAACTGGTTCATGGATTGCAGGATAAAATTTACCAGGAAAGGTTAAAGGATCTTAACATGTATAGCTTGGAGGAAAGACGAGACAGGGGGGATATGATAGAAACATTTAAATACATAAAGGGAATCAAAACAGTAAAGGAGGAGACTATATTTAAAAGAAGAAAAACTACCACAACAAGAGGACAAGGTTTAAAAGTATTACTTTACTGAGAGGGTAGTGGATGCATGGAATATCCTTCCAGCTGAAGTGGTAGAGGTTAACACAGTGAAGGAGTTTAAGCATGCGTGGGATAGGCATAAGGCTATCCCAGCTATAAGATAAGGCCAGGGACTAATGAAAGTATTTAGAAAATTACTAGGTGGGCCAAATGGTTCTTATCTGCTGTCACATTCTATGTTTCTATATTCAAAAGTGACAAAGTCACTTTAACCCCTTCAGGACCGCTGATGGTTCAGGACCGTCAGCGGTAAAACGTGCGTTTGGACCGCTGACGGTCCTGAACCGTCATAACGGTCTGGGGCTACTTACCTGATCGCCGTCGGTCCCCCGGCGGCGATCAGCGCTCCTCCCGGTCCAGGGGGACTGCCTGTCTGCCCGGGCAGTCTCCCCTCGGCAGATCAAGACCCCACGGCCACGTGATCACTCGATCACATGACCGCAATAGGTGTCCATGTGTCTGCCTGCAGGGGGACTGTCTGTGCTGACAGGCAGTCTCCCTGCAAGTGGAAAATAAAAAATAAAGTCGCAAAATAAAGCAATCAGTGTAAAAAAATAATAATATGTATATATATATATGATATATATACATGTATTATATCTATATATAATATATGTATATGTATCATATATATAATGTCATACTAAGTGTATTTTTATATTTATATATACGTATATTAATATAAAAATACACTTATATTTAAATTACACACAAATATATACAATATATATAATTACTATATATATGGTATATATATATTATTATAAAATACAAATAATATGTTAATAAAAATAAATAACAAAAAATACAAATAATTTTTAATAATTAAAAAAAATTATATATATCTATGCAATTTTATTCTAACAGTATTTTGATATTGATATATATATATTTATATCAAAATACACTTAGAATGTAATGATATATATATCTATGTATAAATAAATAAAAATAATACGAAATATACATATGTCCATATACATAATTACATAAATCCTTTCATAAATATACACGTAGACGTCAAATATATAAATATGTATATATATTAAAATTCTACGTGCGTATTTATGTAATATTTTTACCTAATTAAGTAATTTTAATGATTGCAATTTTAGGGACCTGCCTGCCAACCCAGGCCGAAAGTCCAGATAATTTAATTTGCTAGCACTGTGTTTAACCCTGTAACTTTCTATGACACCCTAAAACCTGTACATGGGGGTATTGTTTTACTCGGGAAACTTCGCTGAACACAAATATTAGTGTTTCAAAACAGTAAAACATATCACAGCGATGATATTGTCAGTGAAAGTGAAGTTTTTTGCATTTTTCACACACAAACAGCACTTTCACTGAGGATATTATTGCTGTGATACATTTTACTGTTACTGTTTACTAATATTTGTGTTCAGTGAAGTCTCCTGTGTATAACAGTACCCCACATGTAGAGTTTTTATAGTGTTTGTGAAAGTTACAGGGTCAAATATAAGGCTTGCTTTTACTTTTTTTTTTTTTATTGAAATTTGTCAGATTGGTTAGGTTGCCTTTGAGAGCATATGGTAGCCCAGGAATGAGAATTAGCCCATGATGGCATACCATTTGCAAAAGAAGACAACCCAAGGTATTGCAAATGGGGTATGTTCAGCCTTTTTTAGTAGCCACTTAGTCACAAACACCGGCCAAAGTTAGCATTTTTTGCATTTTTAACACACAAACAAATATAAATGCTAACTTTGGCCAGTGTTTGTGACTAGGTGGCTACTAAAAAAGACTGGACATACCCCATTTTGAATACCCTGGGTTGTCTACTTTAAAAAAATATGTACATGTTAGGTGTGTTTCGGGGATTTATGACAGATAACGGTGTTACAATGTCACTATTGATACATTTAAAATATATATATATTGAAACAGCAATTTCCTACTTGTATTTATAGGCCTATAACTTGCAAAAAAAAAAGCAATAAAGCATGTAAACACTGGGTGTTTTTAAACTCGGGACAAAATTTTGAATCTATTTAGCAGTTTTTTTCATTAGCTTTTGTAGATAAGTAAAAGATTTTTCAAGTAAAAGTCCAAAAACATGTATTTTTTTAACATTTTCACCATATTTTTTTTTTTTAAATACAATATATGACATAATACAAATAATGGTATGTAAAGAAAGGCCTTCTTGTCTTGAAAAAAACAATATATAACTTGTATGGGAACCGTAAATGAGAGAGCGGAAAATTACAGCTAAACACAAACACCACAAAAGTGTTAAAACTGCTCTGGACCTTAACGTACAAACATTGCAAAAACAGGCCAGTCCTTAAGGGGTTAAAGGGATCCTATAGTGCCAGGAAAACAAACCCGTTTTCCTGGCACTGTAGACTCCTGGATTGCCCCCCTTCCTCAGGGCCCCCCTTCAGCCACTTATCTGAATCCAGCGCCAATGTCCCTCAGCACTGGCTCAGCCCCCGCTCCTCCCCCTGCCGATGTCAGCCGTCTGTTAGACAGCCACAGAGGGCAGACTTAGAGCTGCAATGTAAACATTGCAGTTCTCTGGAACCATATATTGCAGCACTAAGTGCTATAGGGAGACAGCACCCAGACCACTTCAATTAGCTGAAGTTGTCTGGGTGCCAACAGTGTCCCTTTAAGCAATACAATACTATAGGAGAATGATTTATAAAATAATAACCTGAATCCTAATTCACCTCTAAATCCACAGTGTGAACAGTCATGACTAATTGATCTGTTATTTGTTAGCAAATTCTACAGCACCGTACTGTTCTTGTTTTGTGAACTATATATATATATATATATATATATATATATATATATATAAACAAAAAAGAGCCTCTTGCACTCCTACTTAAAAAATGTAACCAGGTGCCAGGTCCCAATAATATATAGATCAAAAAAGTATTTACCGGCACTCTTGGGATAAATTCATCCAGTTTATTAGTAGGTAGAACCAGTCAACGTTTCAGCTCCCGGTCGGAGCTTTCATCAGGACACACAAGGCCTTGTGTGTCCTGATGAAAGCTCCGCCCGGAGCTGAAACGTTGACTGGTTCTACCTACTAATAAACTGGATGAATTTATCCCAAGAGTGGCAGTAAATACTTTTTTGATCTATATATATATATATAAAATTAGATAAAATTCGTATCTTGTAATACCTTTTTTATTGGACTAACAGAATTTTTTAGTGACAAGCTTTCGGGATAACCTCCCTTTCTCAAGTCTACATCTACATCACTGGACTAATACGGCTACAATTTCTATATAAAATTATATATATATAAAATCAGTTGTGGAGATCTGACAAAGGGGTGTGCAAATGTAGGCCAGAACAGGCAAACTGGGGGGACAAATAGCTAAATTTGTGATTTTTTTCCCCCCAGCTCATCTATTTAGGTTTAAAATGTGTAATTGCTTTTTCAAATCTCCACAATTCGCGTTTTAGCGAATAACACCATGGTGATGTATAGGCTTACTAAATCCAGTGACACACACATGCTAGAGTTATAGATACGGAATGCTGTGGATTGCAAGCAGGCAGTTTTCGACCATAAAATTGAATCCTCGGATATTTAACAAGCTTACACTTCAGTCCTGCTGCACAATCTAACCCTTTGCTATCGCCATTGTCATTAAATCTTTTAAATGTATTTGTTGCCCACAGCAACTTAATGTTTAAACCATTTTAGTCCTAAAGCTACCATGCAGCTCTTTACAAATCGAAGATTTTATTGCATCCTCCTACTGCCTTCCTTCACCCACAGAGCACTCAAAAAGTTAAACCACCAAGAACGTTCTGTCTCTATTTAAATAATCTTTACTTTTCCAAAGACAGTTAAATAAAACTCTGGATAGCAATCATACTAATACATTTACATATTGACAGATATCAATGCATCTGCTACAAAATAACATATATATGATTTTTAAACCATCATCTGAATCAGAGGTGTTGTTTTTTTTCTTTTTTAATTGTAAGACTACTTTGTAATGTTGTACAATACTCTTATCATTGTTCTCCACAGGCAACATGTACAGAAAGCTTTTATATATAACAATTATTTTGTCGGATGCTCTACTGCCCTGATTGCCAAGCTAATAAATGACACGCATCCTGAAACTACAAATGTGGATCAGGTCCCACTAAATTTGCAAAAGTCCCAATATAGACAAGTTTATTTTTAGACCTGTACCTGTTAGTGTCATTGAAAAACATCTTAAAGGAACACTATAGTCACCTAAATTACTTTAGCTAAATAAAGCAGTTTTAGTGTATAGATCATTCCCCTGCAATTTCACTGCTCAATTCACTGTCATTTAGGAGTTAAATAACTTTGTTTATGTTTATGCAGCCCTAGCCACATCTCCCCTGGCTATGATTGACAGAGCCTGCATGAAAAAAAAAACTGGTTTCACTTTCAAACAGATGTAATTTACCTTAAATAATTGTAGCTCAATCTCTAAATTGAACTTTAATCCCATACAGGAGGCTATTGCAGGGTCTAGCAAGCTATTAACGTAGCAGGGGATAAGAAAATCTTAATTAAACAGAACTTGCAATAAAGAAAGCCTAAATAGGGCTCTCTTTACAGGAAGTGTTTATGGAAGGCTGTGCAAGTCACATGCAGGGAGGTGTGACTAGGGTTCATAAACAAAGGGATTTAACTCCTAAATGGCAGAGGATTGAGCAGTGAGGCTGCAGGGGCATGTTCTATACACCAAAACTGCTTCATTAAGCTAAAGTTGTTCAGGTGACTATAGTGTCCCTTTAATAATCTAAAAATGAAAAACCAGTCCGGACCTGATCAAATCCCAGCAATGCTGTTGAAGCTCAGTGCGCCGGCAATTGCTAAACCCGTCGCAACTCTAATTAACGAATCATTGGTGTCTGGCAGGCCCGGACTGGCCATCGGGCAAACCGGGCAAATGCCCGGTGGGCCGCGATGGCCACGGGCCGAGGCCAGGGAGTTCTACCTGGTCTATGCAGGGCCGGCGCTATCCGAGCGCCGGCCCCGCTGTGTTCCATGAAGGGCCGGTGGGGAGATCAAGGATCTCCCTCACCGGCCCACATGCTGTCAAATGCGGCCGCCGGCGGGGAGAGAGGGAGGGAGCCAGCCAGTCTGGAGAAAGGACCCGGCGGAGCTCTAACTTGCAGCTCCGCCGGGTTTCTCTCGCGAGATCCGGGCCGTTGCCATGGCAACCGGCCGGGTCTCGCGAGAGTGTTACCACGAGGACCACCAGGGATGGATGTCAGCAGCCCCCCCCCCCCCCCCTTCCAGGCTACGGGTAAGAAGGGAAGGGGGGGAGAGAGGGGGGTATAATCAATTTATTTTTATAATAAAACTTTGAAAAAAAAAGACATCAATATTGGCATTTACCTGCCTCCCCCCAGCACCCTAATACACATCACCCTCATACAGCACCCTAACACACATCACCCTCATACAGCACCCTAACACACATCACCCTCATACAGCACCTTAACACACATCACCCTCATACAGCACCCTAACACACATCACCCTCATACAGCACCCTAACACACATCACCCTCATACAGCACCCTAACACACATCACCCTCATACAGCACCCTAACACACATCATCCTCATGCAGCACCCTAACACACATCACCCTCATACAGCACCCTAACACACATCACCCTAACACACACAGTGCCCTAACACATCACCCTAACACACACAGCGCCCTAACACACAGCACCCTAACACAGCACACTAATGCACACACCACCCTAACACACACAGCGCCCTAACACAGCGCCCCAACACACAGCACCCTGACTCACACACACAGAACCTTCACACAGCACCCTAAAACACACACACACACACATCACCCTCACACAGCATCCTAACACACATCACCCTCATACAGCACCCTAACACACATCACCCTCATACAGCACCCTAACACACATCACCCTCATACAGCACCTTAACACACATCACCCTCATACAGCACCCTAACACACATCACCCTTATATAGCACCCTAACACACATCACCCTCATACAGCACCTTAACACACATCACCCTCATACAGCACCCTAACACACATCACCCTCATACAGCACCCTAACACACATCACCCTCATACAGCACCCTAACACACATCATCCTCATGCAGCACCCTAACACACATCACCCTCATACAGCACCCTAACACACATCACCCTAACACACACAGTGCCCTAACACATCACCCTAACACACACAGCGCCCTAACACACAGCACCCTAACACAGCACACTAATGCACACACCACCCTAACACACACAGCGCCCTAACACAGCGCCCCAACACACAGCACCCTCACTCACACACACAGAACCTTCACACAGCACCCTAAAACACACACACACACACATCACCCTCACACAGCATCCTAACACACACAGCACACACCTCACACACCAAAAGCAGCCCCAAACATGCTGCACCAAGCACACACACAAAGCAGCCCCCAAACACGCTGCACCACGCACACACACACACAATACTACACACCAAACATATATGTATATATACTACAGAACCCCTCACACACATACTGCACCCCTAAACACATTAAATTCCAGACAAACACTAGATTCCTACCCAACTCTACAGATATACACACACTAGATCTCTATATACACTCTGAATCCTCTACACACGCACACACACACACACTCACTAGATCTCCTATACACGCTCCTGAGTCCTTCAAACACACACTAGATCTCCTACACACAGACGCTGCACCACCTACACACACTACATTTCTGACATACACACTCTGGATCCCCATGCACAAACTAGATTCTATTTAAGCAAACACATAGTGTCTCCATAAATGGAATACAGTGAGTATCCCAATTATGGAAACCACTGAGACAAGTTTCAAGCAAACACAACGCAAGCATGTTATTAAATTTGCTTGCACTGTGCAGAAAAAATACAGGGCCCTTTTCTCATGCCCTGGAAGAGCATTGGACCAACATGCTCACTGAGATGGGGCGTGCTTGTCATTGGGGATGACAAAACACACCCTATCTGGCCCCGCCCCCTTTTCAGTGGGCCGCTGTGAAACAAAAATGCCCGGGCTGAATTTTTTCCCCAGTCCGGGCCTGGTGTCTGGATACATACCTAAACTTTGGAAGACTGCAAGAGTAGTGCCTATCCATAAAATTGGTGACACTACTTTGGTTTCTAACTATCGCCCTATATCATTGCTCCCGGTATTGTCAAAAATCTTAGAAAAATGTGTCCATACGCAACTATGTGAGTACTACCAACAATCAAACTAACTGACCCCTGATCAATCGGGCTTTCGCCAGAATCACTCAACTACAACTGCACTCTTAAAAGTTTGCAATGATATCCAAACTGGCATGGAACAAGGAGACCTAACTGGAGCTATTTTCCTTTATTTTGCAAAGGCCTTTGACACAGTAGACCACGACATTCTACTGCACAAACTCAAAAACCTAGGTATTGGTGATCATTCGCTAAACTGGTTTCGATCGTATGTATCAGATCGCTCGCAATATGTGTCCATTTCTGACAGCGACTCCCTCCCTCTCCCAGTCACATGTGGTGTTCCCCAAGGTTCCATTCTCGGCCCCCTACTATTTACATTATTTATAAATGATCTGACTAATGTCTGCAAATCCTCAAATGTACACATGTACGCAGACGACACAGTGATCTATGCAAGCAATTCCGATCTACCGCAGCTTGAGGCTGTGCTCCAAGACCAGTTTACAGAGGTAGAAAAGTGGATCGCAAATAACAAACTCTTCCTGAACACTGACAAAACTGTCACAATGATCTTTGGAACAGTACCTAAATTACACAAATTACACAATTCCCACCTATCCATCAAAACAAATTCTAATGGCACACTGACCACAGTCCACTCTTTCAAATACTTGGGTATGATGTTAGACCCCAATCTATGTTTTGGCCTGCACATAGAAAATCTTGCATCTAAACTTTATCCAAAACTAGGTGCCCTGTACAGAAACAAATCCTGCCTAAGCCCTACAGTAAAGGAAAAGATTGTACAGCAAATGCTGATGCCAATCATTGATTATGGGGATGTAGTATATGCATCTGCATCGCAATCCCACATTAATAAACTCAACATATTGTATAACTCGTTCTGCTGATTTGTGCTACAATGTAATTATAGGACCCACCATTGTGACATGCTAAAATAACTAAACTGGCTGTCGCTGGAATCCAGACGCACCCTTCATCTTTCCAGCCTTCTGTTTAAGAGCTTTTCAGGGAAACTCCCACCCTACCTGAACACAATGCTTTCCCCGGCTGTTCCCACTTCCTATAACCTCCGATCCAATACCAACACTTCACTTAGTCTACCTCAATACAAAAAGAAAGCAGCCCGATCCTCCTTCTCCTACAGAGCACCGCAATTGTGGAACGACCTCCCGCACAATTAAAAATCTTCCCAAAGCCTAAAGTCCTTTAAGAGATCCCTCTCTACATACCTCAAAACAGAATACACTTGTCATGGTTGATTATATATTACCTACCTGTCTTATGTAAAATTTTGTATATATTGTGTATTAATATTGTTTTTGTATTTTATTGTACACTAACTGTAACAATGTAATGATTTGTTGACCCAGGACATACTTGAAAACGAGATAAATCTCAATGTATCTTTTCTGGTAAAATATTTTATAAATAAAATATTTTATAAATAAATAAATATGGCCTCCATCATCCATGAAAAACATGTAGATGGTTGATTTACAATTATCATTATTCTAGGAATTTCTGCCCACCTATATTAAGGATTTAATATAAAAATTTTTTAAAATTATAGTGATTTGAAAATATTCAGCAATAGTAGCAAATTGGCTATTTTAGGCTTAATTTTGCAATTTGGTTTCTAATTTGCTACAATTCACTGAATAAACCCCTTATGCTTGAATGCAATACATTCATGGCACTCAAGCAAGATATATGACTTTTAGAGGTATACTCTGATTACCATAACCACTATATTATGTTGAAATGCAGGGCCGACGCGAGCGCTAGTCAGATTAAGCAGCCAATTAGGGCGCAATGCCCAGGTAGCCAGCAAGAGTGGAGCGCACAGCCAGTGCTCCCCTCCTACAAGTCACTTTGTGTAGTGTGGCCGAGCCACGAACCGCAGTTGAGGCACTTCTCTATCCCCTCCCCTGTCTGACAGGAAGTGCCAACAGAGAGCACAGAACTGCTTCCTGTCAGACTGGGTAGAGATTATAGGAGCTCCTCTACCACGGTCCGCGCTTCAGCCACGCTACAAGTAGAAGTGAAGTAAGCTGGCATTACGGAAATACCACAAGTGGGCTGGGGCAAGGGATTTGTGGAGAGGCACACAGAGTGCCGGGGATTGAGAAGAAGCTGAAGTGGGGGTGGGGGGGAGGGGAAGGAATAGGTACACAGCGTGCTGAGGGGGCAAAGGGGTGCACAGAAGGGCTTGGGGAGAAGACAGACTCACAAAGGGGCTGGGGTGAGAAAGACACAAAAAGAGTCTAAGGGGAAAAAAACACAGAGGGGCTGAGGAAGAGGAAAAAGAGACACACAAAAGGGTTGGGGGGGCATAGAGGGGCTGTGAGGGACAAAGAAACACCTACAGGGCTGTGGGAGACATAGAGACACACAGAGGGACTTGGGTGGAATGATCCTCACCTACGGAGTATGAGATCTTATAGTTCTTATGATGGGGGTGACTCTCGTAGATATGTAGAAGAGATGAGAAATATATGGTGCAGTATAAACATAAAAAATAAATTAAAAAATAAATAAATTAAAAAAGATGATACATACCACTCACATGTTCCGGAGCCTGGAAAACCGCTCTGCAGGTGTAGCATGAAGTGATATAATCCCCACTCTTGGATGTCGTTGGTGATGGTCTCTCCCTGATGATATAGATAAGAGGAAAAGACAAACCAAAATAGTGTACACTGTATAGAGTGCAAAATAAAATGAGGTAGATAAAGAATTACTCATGTTTAGTAGAGCAAATAAGGATTGCTCTATCCAACAGGCATTTGTGGTGTCATCTCCACCAACGATATAGGTGTTCAGAAGTCCAGCAGCAAACAGGTCCAATAAAAAACTTTTATTGATAAAAGATAAAATATAAAAAATAGAATAAAATAGCTATATAAAACAATATTAATATACACTTAACGCGTTTCACCATTCAATGGCTTTATATTAAAGTGTTTACAGAAGAAAGGACCTATGTTGCTTTGAATAGGGGTAATAAAATTCAAATGTAACGGGTTTTATGACATCATAGTTCACATGACCTAAACCAATTAACATATTTTTTTATTGAAACATTTTATTGAAATATTTAGGAATGGTTTGACACTTACCTTGCTGTGTCTGGGGGGCTTGTGATCCTTACCTTGGTTGACCATCTCAGCCAATGAATATTGTCCTGTAGTGGCTATGGTGCTTAGAATATCCCTTCAAAGCTACAATAATACCCGTCTCAAATTAGACAATATGGGATCCAAGCACATCCTATGGCCAAATCATGCTTATCTTAGATAGCCTTTCATACTACCTCATAATATGCTAGAGTAGGGGTTGCCAAGAGGCAGATAACTAGCACATTCAGAACTAAATTTCCCATGATGCTTTTACAGCCTTGAGGGTGACTAAGTATAATTGGAGATGTAGTCATAAAACAGCTGGTGATCTAAAGTATCCAGGCACATAGGTGCGAGAATCCCATACATGTGATAGCCAGATGTTACCTCTCACACTTATTGCTTTATAAAGCTGCAGTATCTCAATATCTCATTATGTTTAGAGGTAATAAATGCATACGTTACCCAAACAATGAATTTAGGATGCTAATACGGACACAGCTAGTGATATTTAAATTGATTCTAGAGAACTAACTTCTCATATGTGGAATTAGAGTGTATGTTGATTTCCTGTATTTCTAACGGGTACGTTTACAGAAATTGGGAGGCACAATAATTGCAGTAGTCACGCTGTATATAATAGTTACACAGCACAGTGTATATTGGCAGTTGACACATTGTGGGCTACTATTTACTACAGGGCCAGGTATTTAGTGCTGTAGGTATGCAGACATTATAAGGGCATTCCAACACACATATATACATTGAGATTCAAAGTCCCTGTCCCAGAGAGCTTACAATTATATCATGTCAACCACACAGCCTTCAATGATGTGTACTAAGTTGAGATATATAAAATGTTTCGTAAATACCGTCATAGTACAGTTACTGAAGTTGGAATGTTAGTTTCTAAATACTGATGCTTGACAACAGGTGTAATTAAGGGATAACTGTCAGACCTAAGTGTCTAGAGTGTGGCTCACAGCATTTAAGTCTTCACAAGACAGGAATGTGGTTGTTTTACAAGTGCATTACAATCAAAGGTAGCGCTACAGACAGCTAGCACGACAAGTGTTAATTACAGGTCAAAAGCCTAAATGCAATCTGTAATAGTGATAATGACAGCACAAAAACTCATGGCGACACAGGGAGTGTCAAAAGGCTTCCCTGGATACTGTTGGTAAGGAATGGCTTGGGACAAATTATGTGAATGTGTGGGAGGTATCTAGGACCAACAATGAAGAATTGGGTGTGGAGAGAGACAGAGAAGCTAATAGGAAATAGAAAAGTTGTATCTTACCGATACCTTAGTATTACCCTGTCACCCTGCATTGGTCACAGCAGGTTCTACACACTGTGGCAAATACATGTGTGTCACCCTGCAGGGAGAGGTCTCCTAAACCACTGCTAATGTCAAAATTGTCATCCAGCCAGGTCGATGGATAAAAGCAATATTGATAGTGAATCCTCTAAACCAGGTGTGAGGAATCGACAAAATGGAATTGTAAAATCTATGTCAAAATAGATGGATTAGAAAAGTTCTCTAGTTCAGCTGCTATATTGGCTTAAACTAAACTGCACAATTCCCAGTTTAGTGATTTACATGCGGGTCACCATCACTATCACAAGCGTATAGATGGACAGACAAGGAGAAACAGGGTGTTTCCAAAATGAATTGTAAATACATTTACTGAAACGGAGGGATGGTGACTGTCAGGGTGTGGATGGCTTTAATTCTGGGTGCGTCGTTACCATCACTGATGTAGTAGGCAGGTGCTAATATCCAGGGAATGTATCAGGGATGGATATTACTCAGACATCATTCATGCAACGTGTCACTTACCCAACTATCTCTGAGCAATTCCCTCATACATCATGTTACCAGCCTAAAAGGTTGGCAAACCATGTACACATGCATGACACTCACACATACAGTATGTACTCACTTAAATGAATACAAACATACAAATTATATATATTGTAGTTCACTGATATGTATATCTTATGCAATGTACATAATACAGAGAAATAACCCACAGAGCTGGGCACAATAAGAAGATACTCATAATTATCCCACACAGCCAGGATCACTGATACCACCACAGGTACCCTGGCTGTGTGGGATAGGTACGAGTATATCCTTATTGTACTGCAGCTCTGTAGAGGCTCTATACAATGTCCGTGTAAAATGCTTTAGCTTATATTAAATAATATTAAATATTGCTGCTGTTATGAAACATGTGAGTTTCTCGCTGTTCAGAGATAGAATTTTATGGCAAGACAGGAGGCGTCATATTTGCTTATCTTTCTTTACTGAAACTCCCAGCAGCAAGAAGTAATTAACAATCAGTGTAAAAAAGTTTAACCAATCAGCATGCATTACAGTAATATAAACTGCAATCAAGCTCCTCCCAACTCTTCTTTCTTTGCTGCTTAGCCGCCCAGGTGAGTCTACTCCAATTATACTCTTTATTGTTGTTCATTAGTCATAATCATAACCTAATAAATATAGGTTTTCCTTGATAATTTTTCATGATTTGGTCCACTTTTTAACAACGTTTAATGCTATTTGGTTTTATTTATTATTATCTCTGTTTAATCCTTGTTGAGGGCCCGACCTATTTTGTATACTCTGTATTTCCGCTTCTGTTTATTCTGTAACTATACTAGACATTACTTGGTTTTATCGCGGCTCCTGGTATCTTGCCGGATAGATTAGCCACTCCGTTTTTCTTGCGCATGGTTTGTATGGCCGTATCACGTCTCCACAGAGACTCGTCCCGCCTTTTTCTGTTTTGCGGCCTTTTCGTTCAAACCTTTCCCGCACTTTAACGCCCGCGCCATCTTGTCTTATATCCCGGCCTTTAGTGTGCAGCAGACCATTTCGGCTCTTCACCGCGTTCGCAACCCAGCTAATAGGTATGTAAATGCTAGCGTTAAACTTGTACTATAGGTCTATCTATAAAGGTATAGGAGTTTCCTCCAGTCTGATACACATCCATTTGTCTCTTTCTTGCAGATTTCCCCCCAAAAAACACTGAAATAACTAAATCCTTGCATTATTAAGAGGGTGACCCACTCTAGACTCTATACTGAGGGTGACCCCCTCTAGCCTCTATACTGGAAGGTGACCCCCTCTAGCCTCTATACTAAAGGGATTCCTCATTGTTCATACTGGGTAATCCCCTACATTGATTATACAGGTTGTACCTGCCACTGATTTCGTAACATTTCGCTTTCCTGTTACATTCGGTGAACCCCATTGTTAAAAAATTGTGGAGGAACCCCACTTCCGATAAGACCACTGCCTATTTTTGTACATAGTTTGTCTGCATAAAATAAATAAATAAATAAATAAATAATATTTCTATTTTTTTTTTACATTTTATTATACTGGTGACTCCACTATTATTGTTATCTGTTACTACCAATATGTCGGATTTACCTGAACCTGCAGTCTCTGCTGAACTCAAGGCATGGCTGTACAATTCCAAAGGTTCAGCCCCTCGCAAAGCCCCTCACAAACGCTCTTGGAAGGAGGATAACACTACCGCAGAACCCATTTTCCAACATGAGTTTGACCCACTAGAGGGTTCGACCTCTATCATCTTCAGGTGGTAGATGAATACTGTGCGGGGTACTCAGATGAGGATATGCCACCGCATAAGGCATCTTGAGATCTCTCTCCGTCTAAGTTTGTTAAGGAGTCCTTCCTCATGCCATAAGAGGATTTCCATTTAGAGTGTGACCCAATCCCTACTCCTACCTTAGATGATATTCTATTAGATACCACCAGCCGCCCCTTATTTGACCCTAGATGTTTCAGGCCCCCTTGATCTGCCGAATAGACACCTCCAGACCACAATACTAGGTACTGCAGAATGTGTCTCCATCGACCTCTAGAGAAGGAGTTGAGGGCCAAATTAAGGGCAGAAGGCTCACTCTATTAGAGGCGCTGCCGCTATCTCTGCTTTTACGTCTGGAGGTTCCCTGGCGGAAATTTTATCCTCCGCTGATTGGTCCAGAGAGTCTACTTTCCGTACTTTTTATTTTAGGCAGTCTCCACACGTTTCTCTCTCCATGTTATCTACGTGTTAAAACAGCAAATATGAAGCCTCCTGTCTTGCCATAAAATTTCAGATTATACTAAGATTTAGTGACCGAATAATCTAAATTTTATTAAAGACAGACGGCTAATATTTTCCCACCCAGACATACTTTTACCCACCCTTCTAGGTAAGTATCTCACAATGCGTCCATTTCTAAATTGGTGGCTAGTGTTCTCTTTGCTTGTCCTCCTTATTTAACCTATACTTGAAATTTGATTGGTAACATACTTTCACGATGTTCTCTCTTTTCTCCTAGTGTGAAGATCTTTTGTCATCCCTGTTTAAAGTTTATATTACTGTGATGCATGCTGATTGGTTAAGCTTTTTTACACTGATTGTTAACTACTTCTTTGCTGCTGGGAGTTTCAGTAAAGAAACATAAGCAAATATTCGCCTCCTTTAATAAGGTGGGGGATAATACCCGTAGATTTATAGATGTACTGGAAATAATGAAAAGACAGAAAACTGAGGGATTATTGTTGGCACTTGACGCGGAAAAGGCGTTTGATCGCCTACATTGGCAATACATGGAGAAGGTGCTAGACAAATTTCAACTCCCAAACAAATTTAAACAAGGTATGCTCTCATTATATACAAACCCAACGGCTAGAGTTATCAATTCAGGTTTTGTGTCTCGTAAATTGCGCCTTTCTAATGGAACAAGACAGGGCTGTCCCCTCTCTCCATTGATTTTTATTATGACCCTTGAACCTCTAGTATATAAGATAAATAAACAAGAACAAATAACAGGGCTAAATACTCACATAGGACCTCAAAAAGTGGCTTTATTTGCGGACGATGTCCTGATAATACTAACAAATCCAGACAAAACAATAATGCCGCTGATGGATTTATTGAAGGAATATGGCACAGTGTCGTATTATAAAAATAATATTATTAAAACTCAAGCCTTACCTATTAATATGCAAGAATCAACTATTCGAAAGCTGAAAGATGAATACCCATTCGAATGGAGAAATAAATCTATAAAATATCTTGGTATTCATCTTTCAGTTTCGAAACAGGAAATGATAAAAAATAACCATAGCAAATTACTAAGAGAAGTACAAGATACACTAAAACACTGGGACAAGAGCACCAGATCATGGGTAGGACGGATTAATTCTATTAAAATGTGCATAGTACCACAGATTTTATTTCTTTTTAGATCCATACCAATAATGATCCCCAAATCAATTATAACAAATTTTCAGAAAACAATAAATGCTCATATTTGGAAACGCAAACCCCCAAGAATATCACTGAATACAGTGAGCTGCAAAATGACAGAGGGTGGAATGGGAGTACCGAATATTCAAAAATATTATATAGCTTCCATACTGGCACAAACAGCAGCACTAATAGATACATCTAGTATACCCCTATGGCATATATTAGAACAATCTATTGTCCCACAATATGAGATATTGGATCTCATTTGGACAACACATCGCGCTCATCTTAGAAACTACAATTTCTTATCCACAACACAAATAGCTCTGAGGTTGTGGAGTTACTGGGCCCCTAAACTTCTGGGGAAAGGCAATTATTTTTACTATGGAACTCTGCAAAGCTTAACTTATTATACAAAAGATTTAAATATAACAACATGGAGAAAGAAAGGATTAACAAAAACGCGACATCTAATAGCAGGCTCAGCTATACATCAATTCCCAGATATACAAATTAAATACGATCTTCATAACAGGGAACTCTATACATATCTCAGAGTGAAACATATTTTAATGAAACTTCAAGTGAAGGAGGTGGAAAATTCTAGGGTGAATGACTTTGGAAAGCTATGTTTGGGGAGACGACCCCAAGATAAACCTCTATCAATAAGCTACAGAGGAATATTAAATCTAGCAAAACCAGATAAACTGCCTTTTATGTTAAAGTGGGAGAAGGAGCTAAATAATGAGTGGGAGCCCTTTCAATGGTATAGGGCTATGAGATCAACTAAGGCTGCCACACATAATATACAACACATAGAAGCAACATACAAAATGTGGCTACGGTGGTACATGACACCACAAAAATTGGCGCAAATATACCCAGAGAACGTGGGGACATGTTGGAGATGTGGGGAAATGGAAGGATCTATGACCCATATATTTTGGCAGTGTAAAAAAATTATTGATGTATGGAAACACATTCAACAATTAATTTTTAGAGTTACAAACACATTGCTACCCCTGCAACCAGAAATATTCCTACTACACATTATGCCAGAGAGAATATTGCCACAAGAAAAAGTGTTAATTATACATATTTTGATGGCTACAAAAAATGCTATAGCTAGTTTATGGAAAACAAAACAGGTGCCATCAATAAGTATAATAAGAGAAAAGATCTCTACTACCAAAATCTACGAGGAAATGGCATATAGGCTAAAAGGCAAACAACACATTTATGAAAAAATTTGGGTGAGGTGGAAATGAAATGAGAGTAAATTAAAAGAAAATAAGGGGAAAGAAATAAGCAAAATAGCCTCATTAATACAGACGGCTAATAAAAGTTAGGCGGTACAAAACAAACGAAGGGAGACGAGGGAAAGAGAACGAGAACAGGAAAAAAAAAACAAAAAAAAAACAGATTGATATAGACGTTTAATATGAAACTCCATAAATTAAAAAAAAATTTGGAAATACAGACTCATAAAAGAAAGAATTACTATAATTGTACTTTTTTTTTTCTTTATCTATATATTTTTGTCTAATGTAAAAAAGAATTCAGTGTAAAGATGTATAAAAAAAAAAAGAAAAAAAAAAGTGTTACTGAAGCTAAAATAAGTTAGAAGAGATTGTAAAATGTATAAAAGTAAAAGATGGTAATAGAATATTTTGTATTGTGAATGGTATCTCTCTATTTCCGTATATTATTTATTTATTTATTTTATTTATTTACGTCTTTTATTTATTTATTTTTATTTATTTATTTATTTATTATTTTTTTTTCACTGATGCACAGTGTTGTTTTTTCTGTAATTTGAAAAAGTAAAATAAAGATTTAAACATGAAAAAAAATAAAAAAAATAAAAAGAACACAAGAAATCACAAACACATTACTCCCTAATAAGTGCACCTTCAAAGTGAAATGAACCCCTTCTCAGGTAATATGACATGGAATTCAGACAGTATAAAACTGAACAACTAGCTTTAATAAATGAAAGATATTTCAAACCACACTTGTCTCCTAAAATAATAACAAACATCTAACATTTACACAATAAAAAGCACTTCATTACGACTTGTAATAATGGATCATCAAGTTTAAAAATATGGAGAAGACCCCCATTCCTGTAGAGTACAAATTCATATTAAACACTGGTTAAATTCATAGATGAAAAATATAGCCACTATGCAGTTGACCAATACAACACAGTATTTGAGAACCATGAAATAGAGTCAATATTATAAATAGAATAGTAAACATCTAATGTCATAACATTCTCTATATTTCTATATTACAGCAACGTCACTGTAATGACTCTCCAGCACCCTCTATTGGTGAAACTGAAAAAAGCATTGATTTGTATAGCTACAATATGCGAATTAGGAAATGTTACCAATTACATCTGTATATCTCTGTTTTTCTATAGGTTAGAAAGTTGTGATTATATTATATATTTGATGCATTAATATGTTGTTTGTTCTTCAAGTTATGTATATTTATATGGATTTCACAACATGTTTAAGGACAAGTCACCAAAGGCTAGTCCTTGTCCAAAAATAAAGAAATGTATGCTAACTCGATTGGGAACTGAAAAAAAAAAAAAAAAAAAAAAATTGTAGATTATTCGTCCACTAAATGTTAGAATAATCCCAAATTATTTTTGTGCCATGGGTTAGTTATACCACCGGTACACGTGACTTCAGCAGCCTGGAACAGACCATTATTAAATCTGTGCAAAAAAGTATGTCGCCTGCAAGAGAAAGTTTGGACTCCCCTCCCTCCCACCTCCCTTCATACCTAATTTTTAATTTTTTTTTTAAAACCTCCTACTCCATCCGCTCCCTTCATGAGAAGCATTTGATTGGACCGCACAAAGCACTTGGTGATGTCAGAAGAGGTGTGGAGAGCATTGGCATTGGAGTATTGGACGCCTCTCTAACTCTTTCTCTCATGGTGTTAGAAAATGATGGTGTTTTTCAGACTTGGCATTTGTCTACCTGCAAAGTGACACCAACAGAATTGGAGAAATTTAGCTGAATTAATTTAATTTATTTATAAGCAGAGAGCTGACAGTTATGTCAAATTGTCAGTTTATTTACTGTATTGACTGAGCATTCGGTTATACATTCCCACCATTCAGTTCTGAATTTCAGCTATTTTAACAAACTGATATATGGCCTCCATTCAAAGCAATTCAGAGGGCATATTGATATATCCAGACATTGGTAAATCATGAGAAAAATATCTATTTAAATTATTAGAACAATGTTAGGATTTTACAGTCCAAATGCTCCACTGATGGTTCTGAATTACCTTTTGCTTTTGGATTTTAGTGAATAACCCAGAGAATGGTACACATATCTAAAAGGACTGTCTTCGAATCACTTTGCTTTGCTTCATTCATGGATTTACATGCATAACTTGCTCTCAAATTATTTTGCCAAATTAATTCACCTCTTCTATACAGGGAGTGCAGAATTATTAGGCAAATGAGTATTTTGACCACATCATCCTCTTTATGCATGTTGTCTTACTCCAAGCTGTATAGGCTCGAAAGCCTACTACCAATTAAGCATATTAGGTGATGTGCATCTCTGTAATGAGAAGGGGTGTGGTCTAATGACATCAACACCCTATATCAGGTGTGCATAATTATTAGGCAACTTCCTTTCCTTTGGCAAAATGGGTCAAAAGAAGGACTTGACAGGCTCAGAAAAGTCAAAAATAGTGAGATATCTTGCAGGGGGATGCAGCACTCTTAAAATTGCAAAGCTTCTGAAGCGTGATCATCGAACAATCAAGCGTTTCATTCAAAATAGTCAACAGGGTCGCAAGAAGCGTGTGGAGAAACCAAGGAGCAAAATAACTGCCCATGAACTGAGAAAAGTCAAGCGTGCAGCTGCCAAGATGCCACTTGCCACCAGTTTGCCCATATTTCAGAGCTGCAACATCACTGGAGTGCCCAAAAGCACAAGGTGTGCAATACTCAGAGACATGGCCAAGGTAAGAAAGGCTGAAAGACGACCACCACTGAACAAGACACACAAGCTGAAACGTCAAGACTGGGCCAAGAAATATCTCAAGACTGATTTTTCTAAGGTTTTATGGACTGATGAAATGAGAGTGAGTCTTGATGGGCCAGATGGATGGATTGGTAAAGGGCAGAGAGCTCCAGTCCGACTCAGACGCCAGCAAGGTGGAGGTGGAGTACTGGTTTGGGCTGGTATCATCAAAGATGAGCTTGTGGGGCCTTTTCGGGTTGAGGATGGAGTCAAGCTCAACTCCCAGTCCTACTGCCAGTTTCTGGAAGACACCTTCTTCAAGCAGTGGTACAGGAAGAAGTCTGCATCCTTCAAGAAAAACATGATTTTCATGCAGGACAATGCTCCATCACACGCGTCCAAGTACTCCACAGCGTGGCTGGCAAGAAAGGGTATAAAAGAAGAAAATCTAATGACATGGCCTCCTTGTTCACCTGATCTGAACCCCATTGAGAACCTGTGGTCCATCATCAAATGTTAGATTTACAAGGGAAAACAGTACACCTCTCTGAACAGTGTCTGGGAGGCTGTGGTTGCTGCTGCACGCAATGTTGATGGTGAACAGATCAAAACACTGACAGAATCCATGGATGGCAGGCTTTTGAGTGTCCTTGCAAAGAAAGGTGGCTATATTGGTCACTGATTTGTTTTTGTTATGTTTTTGAATGTCAGAAATGTATATTTGTGAATGTTGAGATGTTATATTGGTTTCACTGGTAAAAATAAATAATTGAAATGGGTATATATTTGTTTTTTGTTAAGTTGCCTAATAATTATGCACAGTAATAGTCACCTGCACACACAGATATCCCCTTAAAATAGCTATAACTAAAAACAAACTAAATCTACTTCCAAAAATATTCAGCTTTGATATTAATGAGTTTTTTGGGTTCATTGAGAACATGGTTGTTGTTCAATAATAAAATTAATCCTCAAAAATACAACTTGCCTAATAATTCTGCACTCCCTGTACAGCTTCAGTGTTTCAAAAACGATTTACATGCATGAAAACATTGGCGAGGAAGTGAGTTATAAAAAAAAAAAAAAAAAAAAAGACACCAATACAGGATGCAGGTAGTAAATAAGGAAGGGAATTAACATATATCCGTGCGTTGTGAAAACAGTGTGAATGCCAAGTAAAATTAACTCTTCTATGAGAGAGAACCCAAAAAGAAAGAAGTAGCTGATAGATGTCCACTAGCAGAGAAAGATTTGCAAGGTGAAATATCAAGGACACCCAGCAGTACAGACCATACCTCCCAAAGTCTCCATGTTTAGAAGGGAGACTCCTTATTTCGGACTTCAAACTCCCCCTCTCCATCCTTGAGTCTCTCTGTTTGGTATCTCTAAATTTTTAGTGGGTATGGGTGAAAATCAGGACTTGGCAACAAAAACCCTCCCAGTAATGGGTCTTAAGCCAAAATAATTGTGTGTAAATACAATATTTAGATTTTGTACTAAATGACATTTCAGTTACCACTTATTAGTAGGTCATAGGCTCACATAAAATGTCAAGGAATTTCATTAAGATGTATGAATTTGGAACAAAAGGGAGGATGTGTCACAAGAAGATGGGCCCATGACCCACAAAGGGTGAGAGCTAAAAAAAAAAAGACAGAAAGACAGGAGTATGAAATTGTGACTGTCCCACCCAAAGCGGGACAGTTGGGAGGTATGGAATAATCATGCATCCTGGTCGCACATATATGTGTACCCACTAAAATCAATGCACCCATTTTTGTTATTTTAAATGTTGAGCGATATGGTATCGATTGCAGATCACATATATGATGCAACATCAAAACTTTTTACATGTATGTACGTAGTGGGGAATCGTGATGCAGCATAATAACATAAACTAACCCAATTCACCCCCCAAATAATGACAGAAAACGTAGTATGGATGAAACAGGCCATAGCATTTATTATAACATATGATAATTTATTTTAATATTCTCTTTTCTTTGATGTAACCAAAACGTCAAAACATAAATCACCATAACTTCACACAGTGTCATAGTGTCATAGTGTAAAGTGTAACCCAACCATCCTTGCCAATAAACTGACCATGCGCCTATGTACCACTTTCTCTCACCTCCTCCCTCGGCATAAATTCCTTTTCCTTCCAATGCTTACCACCTGCCGACCTTGTCCTCGCTCGGTGGGCACGGCATAACAGGTAAGCTAAGGTTAACCCTTTAGAGCAGGGGAGATTGAGACCTGAAACTTGCACACTTCATTCCACATAATTAACCTAACCACCTCAAACTTAATTGGCAAGGAAATACCCCAGGCTAAGTGGGACAAAAAAAAAAACATTGGGCGGGCGGGAAGGAAGCTGTTTGCTGGCCTGAATCCCAAGTGGCTGTGAGGTAAGACCACCCTCCACCCAACTCACACATCACATAATCCCACCCACATATTCATACACAACCAATCACACACATCTATCCCCACACTCATACATGTGCCCTTGTCCACTTAGCTGCGTCATCTCCCCAGGGCCTGCCTTCTGGGTATCCACATATTCACATTGCATGATGTTTTATGCAAACGTATGCAACGTGTTATAAGTAAACTTGCGCAAAGTCAATAAAATAAGACTGCTAGAAGGACCTCCTGGGATGTTGAGCAATACTGTACCCTCAAGTTGTAAAAATAAATGAGATTATTGTTTTAATTTGGATATTTTGGCTTCAAAGTTGTAAATCCCTTATCAGTTATCCACAATACAAAAATAATAATATATCTAAATACGTATGTTTCGTAACAAATCCCTGAGCTCTCATTCTGATGATACTAGGATCTGACTGTGATCTTACCTGCTAAAGCAATTTCCTTTATTTTTCCCCAGAAGAAAATGCCAAGTTCAGCTAAACCTGGATCTTGACCTAAAACTGGAAATTCCCTTGTCCATTGTCCACAAATGTCAGTTCAGTAAATATACTCAAAACAAATGTGATAATGTATTGAGCGTATAAAATCCTCCCAGTAGTTGGCTCACTACATGCTTGATTCTATTAGGTAAGATAAGCTTATCTTGCAATTGAAAAGCCTTTGGAAAAAAGAAGTCAATGGAAAAACAGAATCTATAAATGCAAAGTGCTGTGGAAAAACAATTTTATTTTTGTTTCTGTTTCATCACTACAGAATTTAATTTCCAAATTAGCTATTTTCGCACATCGACTGATTACGCTTTAAAAATATTTAACATTTTGTTTTGTGCAAGTGCTGGATGTATTATTAATTTACTCTGTATCAGAGTAGTGTTATTGTATTTACCATCTTGTTTTTTTAATGGATAATGAAAATCACACACTGTTCATTTAGTTGATTATATTTTCTATTGAGGATGGCTAGTACATCCCTTACAGCTCCTAGTAAGGTTAACAAAATCAATGGATACTTCAGAATACTGTCAATCATGAGTGAACTGGTTGTGGTAACTTGTGACCAGTGATGTCCCATCTCTTTCATTAGTTATGCACAACCAATGACATCCCCATCTGACATACGTACATCACCTTCATGAATTTACAAGGGTTCTGACCAAGGTGACACTTTAAACTGACTGATTGGCACTTATTCAAACTGGTTCTCCACCTTGAAACTGGAGAACCCTGAAACATTATCTGAGAAAGCCAGGTCCGGTGGTGTCACGCATTTACTTTTCTTATATCACACAAATGCACTGCAACCTTTTCTAAAAGCACTCACATTGCAGTTTATAAATGCACTGTTACAGCAAAGCACTGTTCTTGTGTATGTTACTCTTCCATCCAAACTGTAAAAGTGTCCAGATGAATTGACATCTTCCCTGCACCAATCAATATTTATCATTCTTCATGTAAGGTCCTAAGAGGTCAAACATGACCGACAGGGAAGCTTCCCAGATCCCACTCATAATAATTCAGATTAAAATCTCAGAATAAATGGTCCTACCTGAAGTGGGATGGGATTTGTTAAACCTGGTGATTTCCTTGGCTAGAAGCTAAATGCTCCATTACGTGTTAAATACATTGACATCATTATTAATATAAAACACAGCAATGCACCAGGATTTAACTGTATCCACAAACATATGCAATTATTTATACCAGCCCTGGGGCTTTGCGACCTGCGTATAATGATTAGCTTTTAATTTCGATGTACATTGTTCTGTGTAGGTGTGTGCAGATTTACAGCAGTGTCACCTCAAGTGACAGAAGTAATAGAGGCACTCGATTGAATTACTGTAAACAGTATGTAATAAAGGAGTCATAGGAGAGGTGGTAGAGAGGCCTGGCCTAGGTTATTATTGTAAATCTCGACAAGAGCCGCAGTAATCTTTTAATCTCACTGCCAACTCAAACAGGAATCAGCAACCTTATGCAAAAACCTCATTTACTGGTTCTCTGCTGCCCCTCTTTGGTGATATCCAGTATGACTGGAAGGGGCTTTGATAAAGTGAAGCATGCATGCAGTGCTGCTATGCAGCAGTAAGACAGGAAATATTTAATGGTTTGTTTTACTACATATATTTAAAGGACCACTATAGGCACCCAGACCACTTACGCTCAATGAAGTGGCCTGGGTGCCAGGTCCATCTAGGGTTAATCCTGCAGCTGTAAACATAACAGTTTCAGAGAAACTGCTATGTTTACATTAGGGTTAATCCAGGGTTAATCCAAGAATTTAACCCCTTCCTCCCCCTTCAGCCTGGGCGAAAGTGTAACCCTGAGGGTGGGGGGGACCCAAAGACCCTATAGAGCCATGAAAAACGAGTTTGTTTTCCTGGCACTATAGTGATCCTTTAAACATATTTTTAGTACAGAGCTCTCCAGTAGGTTCTGCTTGAAATGTAAACTTCCTATAACAAAGCTGGAAAACAATTTTGGATGCAGACTGGTGCACCAACCTCGTTACTCAGTTACTAGATTCCAGCATTGCAGAAGTAATTGGGATTTCACCTAAAGGGACACACCAAGCACCATAACCACTAAAGCTCATTGTAATGGTTATAGTGCGCTGAGGCTAAAAGTACCATCTTTGTCAAGCGGTTTTTATTTTCTCCAAAGCCCAGCCTCTCAAATCAGATGTCATAATGGGAAATTGTCACTTTGCTTTGTCCAGCTTAGCTGCACTGTCTATGTTGCCAAATTTGTATGAACTCATTTGGTATCACTGAACCGACACACAAAGCCTGACAATGCTGTGCCAATTCTGAGGCTCCAAAAGAGCTGGTAGCAATTCAGCCAAACCTAAAATGCCCCAATATTTACAATTTCTCACACATATACAGGGTTATTTATTAAAGTGAAAACTGTTTGGGATTCAAATTAAACTTCAAATTCAAGGCCAAAATTGCCAAACTGGAAGGACAGCTTCCTTTTTTTTTTTTTTAATTCTTTATTTTTCGAAGTGCAGAGTTATTACACAAGGCAAAATTGGTGAATGACACAGCAGGTGTTATACATGTAAATGACAAGATATGCTGCACTTTTTTTTTTGTATAGTCGAAAAGGTAACAAGAGTGAGTACCATTGTCTAGGAAAGCATATTTCAGGACATTCGATTTAAACTGACGATAGGTTCTATCAGATATGCATATGTAATAATAGCAAAGAGTTGAATAGCTAGACATGTGAGTTATATCACAAAACTATCAAAAGGCAAATTATAGGCTAAAGGGTGAGACATAATTTGTAATATTATTATATGACTTGCTTGGATATTACTCGAAAGAGTAGACCACTGGTGATTAGACTAGACAGTATGGTCCTGCATCTCAGTGTGTAACTGAAATAAAAGGAACAGAAATAATATTAATAAAAATAACGGTTTGCAAAAACATAAGAGAAGGAAGTAATGTGGTATCCGCCTGTGCAGGTGACTACATTGTGCAGGCGATAGGCCTAATGCCAGGCTCAGCCTATTCCCCTGGATAGCAGAGTGCCACCCGGTAAGTCACTGTACATGTCTGCAGACATGATCTGCCGCTGTGCCCCTCTCCAGCTCCAGGCCCTCACAAGGGCTGACCCCGGGACTTGAGGGCTCTCTGTGGTGGATGTCTTTACCCTCTGGGGGTGGCATGACTGACCAGGATTTGGTCGTCGTTTTGTGCTTTGTCTTCCTATCCGGGAGCGCTGCAGGGGTTGCGGTCGAACAAAGAAAAAAAGGAAAATCCAAAGAGTAGAGGAGTAAACTCCACACCCTTATGACGGATAAACCTAACAAGGAAACCCCGTCCTAGATGTAATGCTTAAAACTTAACCTTTAATAATTATAGTAATAATGTAAATACACAATTGAAAAATAATATAAACCAAAAAAGAAAAAATGGAAAATAGGTGTGCTACCACCAAAATAATGTGGATATGGACAGTGAAAATAATAGCAAAATGTGCACAAAACTGTCCAGTAGAACCACAAGTAAAAAGAGATCAAAAAAATCGTCAGACCTAGTATCTAGCTGGGGAGGGGAGAAGAGGAAACAGCCTGAGTAATCCTCAAAGTCCCTGAGAATAAATCCTAGGCTAACAGCCTAGAGGTTACAGAGTGTCTGTGCATAGGTTAACAAAGTTGCACTTGTAACTGGATGCAGTTCAATACTGAAATAGTACAACAAACAGCCCCCCCAGTGGAATGAATGGAGGAGACCACCCACATAGAGCTTTATCTGTATAAAACCAGCTTCGGCTAAAACCTTTGCCCAGACTGCTGAATAACTCAGAATAACCCCTTCTAGTAAACCCACAGAGTCCCAGAACTAGTAGAAAAAACTAGACTGACTGAAGATCTCCACGAGTGGAGCAACTCCTAGCTAGACTTCCTAACGCGCGTTTCAGCGCTAGATTGCGCCTTCGTCAGAGGTAAGTTTTGCGTCTAACCCCTAGCCGGCTCTTTTATATGTGACGAGCCGGCAGGAATAAGTGGGAGGAGCGGACCCATGCGCGCCGAAACCGGCGTTCTCTCTAGTACCGCCTCCCTGGATGAGTCACTAAAGTGATTGACAGGGTATGTAAATAGGTCCCACGTGGTACAGCACCTAAACGCTCAGATGAAACTGAGCTAAGTGTCAAAGAAAACATGGGAAAATCTCCTAGCTTCACACTAATCTTATGAGGAATGACTGTAATTAGATGGACAAAAGTCCATTCGTAAATCCTGTCTCATGTAACTAAGTGGACTGAAGCCCATTCATAAACCAAGTCTCATGCTGACAAAGTTATAAAATGATTTAAGAGAACCAAAAAGCAAACATAACCAAATCATTTATGAGTCTTAAAGTGACAACATCATCAACTTAATTCCAAAAGGGGGGGGGGGGGGGGGTTAGAACTAAAAACATCCATGTAATCAAATGAAATAGTGATAACAAAAGTATTTACAAAAAATATGAACTTAAGTACAAATTAAGAAAAAATGCATTACTTATGATGTAAAATAATGCTCTCCATGTAACTCATTTATCAATGAAGGGAGTAAATGTGAAACCCTCATTTAATCCATTGGGGGCCAGTGTGTTAAAATTATAAATCCAAAAGGATTCTCTTCTGAGGAGGGTACGATCCAAGTCTCCTCCTCTATGACCCAGTTGTACTTTTTCGACCCCTGCAACTTTTATACCTCTCGTGTCCCCCTGGTGGTAGTTTCTCATGTGTCTAGCGACCGGGGTATCCCTGAGGTTTTTGACTGAGTGTATGTGTTCCATGATTCGCCTCTTGAAGGGGCGAATAGTTTTCCCCACATACCTAAGCCCACAGGTACAGGTTAGCAAATAAATGATGCCTTTCGTGTTGCAGTTGAAGAAATGTGTAACCTGACGTACTGAGTTGTCAATCAGATTAGGGAGGACTTTCGAATCTTTCATTATATAATGGCAGGCCACACACCTGCCACATTGGTAGGTGCCCTGTACTGACAGCCAGTTTTTGGTGGCACATTTAGAAGACAGGTGGCTGGAAACGAGAACCTCTTTTAGGTTTTTGCCTCTTCTTGCAGTAAGAGAGACAAAGGGAGTCACTACTCCCTTAAGTTGTGGATCTTGAGAGATCAGTGGCCAGAACCTGCCTAATATTCGTTTAGATTGATCCCAATCGGCGTCAAACGTTGCTATGCAGCGTATAGGTTCCTGTTTGGTGGGTATCACTTTGTCTTTAAGAAGGTCCTCTCTGTCACTCAAAAGGGCCCTCTGATACGCCCTCTTGAGGCAGCGATTGGGATATCCCCTCTCTTTGAACCTTGTTTTAAGGAGTTTTGCTTGGTTAATGTATTCTTCCGTGGTAGAGCAATTTCTCCTCAGGCGGAGGTATTGTCCCATTGGGATCCCTTTTTTAAGGGGAATAGGGTGATAACTGTCCAACTTCAACATAGTGTTTGTTGAGGTGGGCTTCCTAAATAGGGTAGTCTCAATCTCTAGATCTTTAGAGATATTAAAAGTACAGTCTAGGAAGTTGAGTGTAGAACCCCCAATCTCGAAAGTGAATCTTAGATTAAGATCATTGGTGTTCAAAGTATTTACAAACGACCTAAAGGAGTCCCCCGTGCCCGTCCAGACAACCAGGACATCATCGATAAATCTTTTCCATAGAAAGATATGTTTCGTGAATTCAGCATTACAGTCTGAAAATACCACATTCTCCTCCCACCACCCCAGGTGCAGGTTAGCGTATGATGGGGCACAAGACGTACCCATAGCTGTACCCTGCACCTGGTGGTAGACCTGACCATCAAAGAGGAAAAAATTGTGGATTAGTACAAATCTTAACAACTCAATCACAAAATGTGTGTGACCCTCATGCCTCACACCACGTGTTTCAAGATAATATTTAGAGTGTGTTAAGCCCAGAGTGTGGGGAATTGATGAGTACAGAGCCTCTACATCCAGGCTGCACAGAAGTGCATTGCTTGGTAGGCTGAGAGACGCTAGGCATTTTAGTGTGTCCTTTGTGTCTCTTAGATAGGAGGGTAACCTTTCAACAAAGGGTCTGATTATTTTGTCTACATATAGACTGGCCCTGCTCGTTAGATTGTTAACCCCTGACACAATGGGTCTAGCTGTTAGTTGAGAGGACTTTTTGTGCACCTTGGGTAGACAGTAGAACGTAGATACCACTGGATTTTTAGTGTAAATGTACGTATGTTCATCTCTACCCAAGATGCCTTTATCAAAAGCTGAGTCCAAAATAACCTTGAGATCAGACAAAAATTTGGTGGAGGGGTCAGAGCTCAGGGTACGATAAGTCATGTCGTCCCTGAGTATGTTGGTTGCTAACTGGATATAGTGTGCTCTATTTAGAACCACGATATTGCCTCCCTTGTCTGCCGGTTTGATGATGATGTCCTTGTTGTCGCGCAGGACACGAAGGGCTCGCCACTCCTCCCCAGAGAGATTACTGTGAGGCCGGGGCTCCAAGGAGTCAACTTCTAGTCTTTGTATCATTTTACAGACAGAATCTATGAACATCTCAACATTTTTATAGTCCCGAATGTTGGGCGTGAATTTACTTTTAGGACAGAGATCTGTATAGGGTTGTGGAGAGGAGGGACACTAGTTCGTTGAGGCATTGGTACTCTCTGACGCTAAAGCCAAGATTTTTTGCTCTCTTTTCATTAGCAGTATAGAAAAATGTATGTAGAGCCAGGCGTCTACCGAACAGATGGATATCTTTTATCCAATCGAATTTATTGAAGGGAGGTACCGGAACAAACGATAAACCCTTCATTAGAATTTGGGATTGTAGTTCAGTAAGTATAGTGTCAGAGAAATTGAGGACCTTGATGTTGCTGCCTAATATCTTTTGCGTGCCCTCCCCCTGTATCGTGTCTGTCTGTATTGTTGTGGTAACCCCCTTTTTTAGGATGCCTTTTGAGTGCTCACTGGTCTGAGACACAGAGGATGTGCTACTCTCATCATTCTCAGTGTCCGATGTCTCGTATTCAGATGTAGTATTTTGATCTGATTCCATATGTGTACTTTTTCTGAACTTTCTATAGACCCGTTCGTTTTTGTAGTCATGATGGTCCCTTAGGAATTTCCTATGTTTCCGTTTTTTAATAGAGTCCCTGTACTTATTCAGATTTTGTTGAAGACTAACTTCTTGGGTAGTGAAGTTAGGGTCTTCTTTGAAATTTTGGGTTGCTTCCACTGCCTCATTTACTTTTTCATTAACTGCCGTGAGTCTTTTATTTTCAAATCTACAAATGATGTCCATAAAGGTTCGGGAACAGAGATTAGCCGCCTCTTCCCATTCTTTGAGGAGGGTGGCATCGTCCATGTTAATATTTGGCATAATTTGTACCCTGAGACCCCTAGGTATCATCGATTTGTTGAGATAATTTTGTAGTGATGATAATTCCCACCCAATTCTGATTTGTTGTTTACATATATTAGACAGATGTCTAAATTTAGACTCAATACTCATGTCAGTAGATAGAAACTCACATTCTTTGTCTGAAAACACCTTTTCGGCATCTATACACCATTGATTGGGGTCTTTTAATTGATTCAAGAAACTGGCCATAGTGGTGAGTTACACGGGAGTAAGGAGCTAGACACACATGTAAGGTACTAAAACCGGTAGAAAACGTTGGATGATGAAAGGAAAAGCTAGTGGCCAAAAGGCAACCCGCTTGTAGTGTGTCGGGGGAATCCTAAAAGGGGGTAACCCTTACATACGTGTAGAAAAACAAAGAAAAAAAGGAAAATCCAAAGAGTAGAGGAGTAAACTCCACACCCTTATGACGGATAACCCTAACAAGGAAACCCCGTCCTAGATGTAATGCTTAAAACTTAACCTTTAATAATTATAGTAATAATGTAAATACACAATTGAAAAATAATATAACCCAAAAAAGAAAAAATGGAAAATAGGTGTGCTACCACCAAAATAATGTGGATATGGACAGTGAAAATAATAGCAAAATGTGCACAAAACTGTCCAGTAGAACCACAAGTAAAAAGAGATCAAAAAAATCGTCAGACCTAGTATCTAGCTGGGGAGGGGAGAAGAGGAAACAGCCTGAGTAATCCTCAAAGTCCCTGAGAATAAATCCTAGGCTAACAGCCTAGAGGTTACAGAGTGTCTGTGCATAGGTTAACAAAGTTGCACTTGTAACTGGATGCAGTTCAATACTGAAATAGTACAACAAACAGCCCCCCCAGTGGAATGAATGGAGGAGACCACCCACATAGAGCTGTATCTGTATAAAACCAGCTTCGGCTAAAACCTTTGCCCAGACTGCTGAATAACTCAGAATAACCCCTTCTAGTAAACCCACAGAGTCCCAGAACTAGTAGAAAAAACTAGACTGACTGAAGATCTCCACGAGTGGAGCAACTCCTAGCTAGACTTCCTAATGCGCGTTTCAGCGCTAGATTGCGCCTTCGTCAGAGGTAAGTTTTGCGTCTAACCCCTAGCCGGCTCTTTTATATGTGACGAGCCGGCAGGAATAAGTGGGAGGAGCGGACCCCTGACTCTCGCACCTGGGTGCCGTTACTTCAGCGCTTGTGTGCCCGCTGCTTGCGTCTCCGTGCTGCTGCTGCGTGGGGAATACGCTGGGATGCACCTACAGACCTGATCTGGGCAGCTTGGGCCCGTTAAATAGTGGAATTGAAGCTTTATGTGAGGAGCTCACACCATGTGCATCTAACCACCATGATGGCCAGGCCCCACCCCCCTGGAATTTTTGTTTTTAGTTTGATATACTTTGGCATTAAATTTAAAACTCACTTTAAATTTATTTTGGATTCACCACAATTCACATTTGAGTGAATAACCCAATAAGTGAGCACTTGATGCCTGCTCATGCCATACAAACGACAATGCTATACAAGGGAGTGAAACCTCCTCTTCATGTCATCTCATAATGATAATCGTCTCCTCTACACTCAGACCAGTGGTGTCAAGAAGAGTGATGACTGGCTGCAAGAATGCCAGTAATAATATAATTAGGGATGATGTTGGACTGTGATGTCATAAAACTAACTACTGCTTTAGCTATTTGAACATTGTGTTTCCTCTTAGACACATCTGAGGCTCTGACGGTAACACAATATATGCACATGCCTTACAACCAACTTCTTGGCATAGTGAGCTTATCTTGGTTGGGTGTGTCGTAAGACTTGTAGACTATTACTCTGAATCTGACCTTGAGCTTTGGAGGCTCTTAAAGGGTGTAGTTTGTGCAGCTACTCACAAACCATGAGTGATTTATCAATGGAAAGACTGTCCTTTTTTTTTTTTTTTTTTTTTTAAGTAAGTGTACTTTACTATTGTACAATAATGTTATTTTTTTTTTATTTTTTTTAAATTCTTTATTTTTAGCGTGCATGAAGATATAACAAGTGGGCTCGTCTTGCCCCAACAGCTTTGACCAGCATATATACAGACAATTAACAGTTGGTTGGCATGTGGAGTATTCTGCACAATTTTTTTATATAGATTAGTTAGCATTAGTGTTATAATACTGCACTTTTTTTTTATTTTTTTTATAAAACATAGTAAACCATCGACATCTTGAACAAATGCTCTATGTAAGAATACAAATATTAATTAAGTCTAAACTGTGCCTGCTGAGCCAGGCTTGAATCACATAAGAGTGAAGCGGAGCGTGGATAGTTGTCAAACATTTAGTGGCACCAACGCCGCCAAGCGGGCGGGTATGACAATTATGTAGTGGGGGCTGTTCTGGAAGACTAAGGAGTGGGAAGTGGCACTCACTTCAATTGGTAGCCTGTTTGGCAGGGCGGTGAGGTGACATTACAATTTGGTTAAGCCAATTCAGCTGGTTGTAATAAAATCACTAGGCTGTTGTAGCCTTATTTGTGGTTTCGCGTTTCCACGGTAGGCTGTTGCAGTATGGCAGGGGGACAGTAAGCCTTCTCCCTGTCTGGGCAGTATGCTACCCGTTGAAGGGCCAGGTTACTGCGGTCAAGCTGAGATGTAGCTGGGTGGTGTACGGCCCTTATTGCATGAATATGCCCTGTGTGGAGGGCAAGAAAGTTGCGTGGTGTGGTCGCAGATGTGTGTGTGTGTGGGGGGGGGTGATGGGCTCTGTCCTGATGGGAATCAGGGTGGCGAGTCAGCCAAGGTAGTGTTCCTATATTGTGTGGGCCGTGTGGGCTATATGTGGGCAGTGGGTAATTGCATCCTTGTTTGGGCGACCCTTTAGACTAAGAGGTCTTGGGGTAGTGGGAATACATACATTAAACATCACAGAATTGTGAGGAAAGAAAGAGGTGGAAACTAAAGTTCTCTTTAGTAAACAGTCCGTGGCTGTATACGGATATCTGGAGCTCTTCTTGGCCGCTGACCTCGTTTTCAGGTCTCAGCTCTGTCAGGCAGGGTGGCTTGTGCGGTCCTGAGAACAAACTCACGAATTCTTGCCGGGTCCAGGCTAGCCAGGCTAGGCTCCCCATTCGCAGCCGTCGGCATAATACCCTGGGCTTTCATGAGGTCCTCCAACTCCCGATACGTTCCCGCTCTGTGTGTTGCACCTTTAAAGGTGAGCTGGATGGTGCATGGTTGGCCCCACCTGTATTGGATGTCCCGGTTCTGAAGGACTTGCAAGAGGGGTCTCAGGGACCGTCGCCAGCTCAGTGTGTGTCTTGTAAGATCCGGAAAGACCAGCAGCGTCGCTCCTTCAAACGTTATCGGAGTCTTCCTCCGGATAGCCGCCAATAGTGAGGCCCTGTCCTGCAGGGATTGGAATCGGAGGATGAGGTCAGGTGTCATGTCCTGTGGGGCCCCTGCTGGCCTGGGGAGGCGGAACATGCCATCCAGTTTCATGGCTTTGGCCTGTTTAGGCGGGAGGAAAGCTTCCATGAACCGCCGTATGAAATGAGGTAAGTCTGTAATCCCCTGTGATTCCGGTACTCCCCTTATCTTGAGGTTGTATCGCCTCCGGTGCTCTTCCAGTGCATTAATTCTGCCATCTGTCTGCTGTAGTTTGTGTTGTAGGTTTTCCAGACTTTGTTCTACCGCTGTCAGCCTGGCAGTGTGGTCGGTGTTGAAGGTTTCTAGCTGGGTGAGCCTCGAGGTGTTGCTTTCAATCGCCTTTCTGAAGTGGGCCATGTCTCCCTGTAAGTTTGCTCGGAGTTCCGCGAGCATCGCCTTTAATTGTGGTGCAGTGACCGGTTCTCTGTCTCCCGCTGTTGGGAGGGTAGGTCCCGTCTTTTTACTGGAAGTGGCCCCGTCCCTCAGTCCTGGGGAGGATTCCTCCGAGGAGCACGACGAGCCCTCATCTAGGAGCGCCATCTTGTCCCACGCGGCCCTCTGCGAGCAGCGGAACAATTCGCCAATGTCATGGCTTACCGGGCTTTTGTCAGCCTTTGGTCGCTTGTTTTTGCGCCCCATGCTGTCAGGCGTATAATAGTGGAGTTTAATTTCCCTTATTTCTGTCGATTTTGCAGGTTTTAGGGCAATAGTTTGCAGAGCACGGGAAAAGTGCGACTGCTCTGGTTCGCTGCTTGGCTCCGCCCCCCCCGAAAGACTGTCCTTTTAAACTGTGCATGTGCTTCCCACCATGGGAAGGTTTGACATGGTAAATGGAGGAAGAGAAAAATTCCCAGCATGTAACTTCAATATAGGTATTCAACTCTTTGCTTTTGCCTATTCATAGCCAGAGGGGAGGATGCTCCTTCAAGCCACGTTCCCCAGATAATGTACCTGTTCAAGAATTTTTCCAACCTTTTCCCCCACTCAACTTGGGTGGCAGTTGTTTCCAGGTGGCTCGCTGGTTATTGTCTTAGATCTACAACCTCTATGAGATTTCATTACTGTAACATCTGTGGGATTGTTTGGTGTGGTGTGACAATAGGGCACATATGAGAAGTGTAAATGTGTGTATAGGAAATACTAAACACTCTCACTGAACTGTGCAAGGTCTCGCTGCTTGAACAGGCCGTATAAACACTTGAACAGATAGCGGTTGAGTGAAACTTCCTCTTTTTGTCCTCTCAAGCGGAGGAATTGGGCTTTTAATATCAATGAATCTTCTAATTTTTTGTCAAACCAAAAATGGTTTGATTAACAGCAAACAACCACATTAGATGTCCTATGACTATAATAACCACAATACGTTATGGTCAGAGGCGGCTCTAGACTTTATGAGGCCTTAGGCGAAACGCAAACATGAGGCCCCACTAACAAAAAAGTGTCACATATACACATTGATGCACTGTCTACCTGTGTATGTGCCTGAGAGTGTGTCTGACAGAGAGTATCCTTGTGTGTGCGAATGTATGTCTCTGTGAGCATGTTTGCGTTTATGTCTGAGACCTTATGTGTATGGGGTAGCTGATGGTGAGAGGGAGCGGGGGGTGTGATGGTGAGAGGGAGCGGGGGGGTGTGATGGTGAGAGGGAGCGGGGGTGTGTGATGGTGAGAGGGAGCGGGGGTGTGTGATGGTGAGAGGGAGCGGGGGGGTGTGATGGTGAGAGGGAGCGGGGGGTGTGATGGTGAGAGGGAGCGGTGGGTGTGATGGTGAGAGGGAGCGGTGGGTGTGATGGTGAGAGGGAGCGGGGGGGTGTGATGGTGAGAGTGAGAGGGAGCGAGGGGTGTAATGGTGAGAGTGAGAGGGAGCGGGGGGTGTGATGGTGAGAGGGAGCGGGGGGTGTGATGGTGAGAGGGAGCGGGGGGTGTGATGGTGAGAGGGAGCAGGGGGTGTGATGGTGAAAGGGAGCAGGGGGTTGATGGTAATGTGAGAGGGAGCGGGGGGTGATGGTAATGTGAGAGGGAGCGGGGGGTGATGGTAATGTGAGAGGGAGCGGGGGGTGATAGTAATGTGAGAGTGAGAGGGAGTAATGTGAGAGTGAGAGGGGGTAATGTGAGAGTGAGAGGGGGTAATGTGAGAGTGAGAGGGGGTAATGTGAGAGTGAGAGGGGGTAATGTGAGAGTGAGAGGGGGGTAATGTGAGAGTGAGAGGGGGTAATGTGAGAGTGAGAGGGGGGTAATGTGAGAGTGAGAGGGGGGTAATGTGAGAGTGAGAGGGGGGTAATGTGAGAGTGAGAGGGGGGTAATGTGAGAGTGAGAGGGGGTAATGTGAGAGTGAGAGTGAGGTAATGTGAGAGTGGGGGGGTAATGTGAGAGGGTAATGTGAGAGTGAGAGGGGGGTGATGTGAGAGTGGGTAATGTGAGAGTGAGAGGGGGTGATGTGAGAAGGAGGGGGTGATGTGAGAAGGAGGGGGTGATGGTGAGTGGGGGGAGGCTGAGGGTGGTGACAGAGGGTTATGGTGAGGGTGGTGGGGATTAATGCTGAGGGTGGTGAGGGGCGATGCTGAGGGTGGTGAGGGGCGATGCTGAGGGTGGTGAGGGGTGATGCTGAGGGTGGTGATGCTGAGGGTGGTGGGGGGTGATGCTGAGGGGGGTGATGCTGAGGGGGGTGATGCTGAGGGGGTGATGCTGAGGGGGTGATGCTGAGGGGGGTGAAGCTGAGGGGGGTGAAGCTGAGGGGGGTGAAGCTGAGGGGGGTGAGGGGTGATGCTGAGGGTGGTGGGGGGTTATGGGGGATGGTGAGGCTGAGGGTGGTGGGGGTGAGGCTGAGGGTGAAGGGATAATGGTGAGGGTGGTGGGGGTGAGGCTGAAGGTGGGGAGGGGTTATGTGGGATGGTGAGGCTGAGGGTGGGGAGGGGTTATGGGGGATGGTGAGGCTGAGGGTGGTGGGGGTGAGGCTGAGGGTGGGGAGGGGTGATGGTGGTGGGGGTGAAGCTGAGGGTGGTGGGGGGTGATGGTGACTGTGGTGGTGGGTGTAGCTGAGGGTGGTGGGGGTGAGGCTGAGGGTGGTGGGGGGTGATGGTGGGGAGGGGTGATGGTGAGGGGTGATGGTGGTGGGGGTGAAGCTGAGGGTGGTGGGGGGTGAGGCTGATGGTGGTGAGGGGTGAGGGTGGTGGGGGGAAGCTGAGGGTGGTGGGGGGAGGGTGGTGGGGGATGATGGTGGTGAGGCTGAGGGTGGTGATGGTGGGTGATGGTGGTGGGGGTGAGGCTGAGGGTGGTGGGGGGTGAGGCTGAGGGTGGTGGGGGGTGATGGTGAGGAGGGGTGATGGTGGTGGGGGTGAGGCTGAGGAGGGGTGATGGTGGTGGGGGTGAGGCTGAGGGTGGTGGGGGTGATGGTGGTGGGGGGTGAAGCTGAGGGTGATGGTGGTGGGGAGTGAGGCTGAGGGTGGTGGGGGGTGATGGTGGTGGGGGGTGAGGCTGAGGGTGGTGGGGGTTATGGTGGTGGGGGTGAGGGTGGTGGGAGTGATGGTGGTGGGGGGTGAAGCTGAGGGTGGTGGGGGTGATGGTGGTGGGGGGGTGAGGCTGAGGGTGGTGATGGTGGTGGGGGTGAGGCTGAGGGTGGTGGGGGTGATGGTGGTGGGGGTGATGGTGGTGGGGGGTGATGGTGGGGAGGGGTGAGGCTGAGGGTGGTGGGGGTGATGGTGGTGGGGGGTGATGGTGGTAGTGGGGGTGAGGCTGAGGGTGGTGGGGGTGATGGTGGTGGGGGTGATGGTGGTAGTGGGGGTGAGGCTGAGGGTGGTGGGGGTGATGGTGGTGGGGGGTGATGGTGGGGAGGGGTGAGGCTGATGGTGGTAGTGGGGGTGAGGCTGAGGGTGGTGGGGGTGATGGTGGTGGGGGGTGAAGCTGGGGGTGGGAGAGCCTACCTTTCCCTGGTGGTCCAGTGGGCTCCCTGGTGGTCCGGTGGCCACTGCTTACGGTCTGCAGCTCTTCAGAGCTGCAGACCGTGTAATCTCGCGAGATTTCAGAGCGTTGCCGTGGTAACCCGCGGCAACGCTCTGATTGGCCAATTCTCGCGAGTCACATGGTCTGCAGCTCTGCACACTGCGGAGCTGCAGACCAGTGTCTGCGATGGTGGCCGGGCAGCCAGGAGGGGCCTCGCACCCGGCGGCATACCGGGCAAGCCGCCGGGCCCCCTCCTGGTGTCAGGTCCTCGGTCAGTGACCGAGGACCTGACACACTCTGCCAACAGGCGGTTTAGGCGGCCGCGAGGCCCCCGCCAGCGCGAGGCCTTAGGCGGCCGCCTAAACCGCCTAATTAGAGAGCCGCTTCTGGTTATGGTGCTTGGAGTGGTCCTTCCAGTTAGCACAAAGATACTTATCATTAATAAGTGACTACACCCTGTTTCCTCCCAGACATATCCGAGGCTTTGACAGAATTTCACTATATATGTGGAGTTTAATTGCCTCACCCTGAAGCTTCAAGGTTCTAGCTGGAGAACTTATTGTTTAACATGCTTTATTGAAGGACACTGTATACACTATAGCCTTTTCATCTCATTGAGTTGGTTACAATTCCTCAAGTCCTTTGGTGTTTTCCCTACATTTAGTGTTAAAAAAAAAAAATCTTCTGGTGGTTTAACACTAAGCAAGGCTCCATGGCTACCACCAGCCCGGCCCCTACTGGAGGTACAGTTAAGTCAAAGATTTTACACTTCCTACTAGCTATACCAACAATTATCTCTGAAATAGACTGAAAGCAGTCGACTGACACAGAGGGAATGGGATGCTGGTGACTTTCATTTAGTTTAAAAGCATTAAAAAAGTTTAACACTTGAAGAATGGCATCAGGGAACTCCAGACACCAGAAACCCTTCAATTAGTGCCTACAATGTTTTAAAGATTTATGCTTTTTTCATGCAGATGACAATCCTTTTAAATTTTGAGTGCTCTATTTTTGGAGAGTTTCAAATGGTGAAGGAGGGAAGTGAAAATGTGCATGTAAAGTCACTTTACATAACATCCATATCAAATTATAGATAAACAGTTTTTTAGTATTTTAGTCCTAATGTCCAGGGAAGGGCAAATGTTCAAACCACAGTCCACAGTGAATGTTAACTTTTCTAAGTGCTGAATGATGCTCATCCCGAGGTGGTCCACATCTTGACATGGTTGGTGGTCAAACCAGTAAGAATATCCAGGTTATGTTTTGCCCCAGAGTATAGCAGCAAAGGGAATTGTTCACATAGGACTCATCTATGTGGTATGGCTTGATCTTGGCATTTGAGCTTACAATTAGAGTTGAGGGGACACCTAGATGTTCGGGTGCGCCGAGTTCGGACGAACTTTGTCAAAAAGTTCGAGTTCGGACTCGAACTTGACCCCAAACCCGAACCCCATTGACGTCAATGTGGACCCGAACATCTGGGCACTAAAATGCCTCTAAAAGTCCTGGAAAGGGCTAGAGGCTGCAAAAGGAGGTAAAATGGGGGTAAGAGTAGGACAAGTGCCCTGCAAACAAATGCGGATAGGGAAATAACTTAAAATACATAAAAATTAAAAATAATAATCTTGAACTAGGAGGAGGAAGTGGATGTGGAGTAGGAGGATGAGGAGGCGGTGACCGTGGTGGTGTAGGTGGAAGCGGCGGTGGAGGAGGAGGAAGCCAACACTGTTTTTTATTTGTTTTTTTTTGTTTTTAATTACGGTCCCAAAATATTGGGACATATAAAAAAAAGAAACATTTGCGGCCTGCGGTGCATTTCTTGCAGTCCAATAACGCCATCAGGTTTTTAAAACTGTCCATCTCCACCAGACGGAATGACAGCATTTCAAAGGCCACAAATTTTGAAATGCTGGCATTCAAGGCCAGGGATCGCGGGTGGGTAGGGGGGTACTTCCTCTTTCTCTCCAGTGTTTGGGAGATGGAGAGCTAAACGCTTCCATGGGACAGTGTGGAGATGCTTGGGGACGGTGGCGGACGTGGTGGCGTTGCTGCCACATCCTCTGTTTGCGGGGTGGAGAAAAAGGTGGAGGAAGAGGCTGAGACAGCAGCAGAAGAGGAAGCAGGAGGAGCCTGAAACCTTTCTTGTTTTTTTAGGTGCTTACTCCACTACAGCTCGTGCTTTCATGTAGGTGCCTGGTCATGCAGGTTGTGCTCAGGTTTAGAACGTTTATGCCTCGCTACAAGCTCTGATTGCACAGCGTGCAAACCACTCGTGTCTTGTCGTCAGCACATTGTGTGAAGAACTGCCACGCCAGGGAACTCCTTGGAGCTGGCTTTGGTGTGCTCGGTCCCTGGGTGCGGTGGGCAGTAGCAGGCGTATTGTCTAGGGGACGGCCGCTCCTCTTATGCTGTGCTGGTGCCTCTGTGCGACCACCGTGTCTTCCTCCAAACTGCACGCGTCACTCGCATGACCTTCATTCCATGTGGGGTCTAGGACCTCATCATGCTTGAGTGGAAGTATCCAGGGGCTCTCCCCAGGCCCGCCGTATCTTCTGGGGAGGCACCATATATGCCTGAATTGTCCAAGATCCCGTGAGTGCATTTCATATTGCGCAGTGTTTATATTGTAAACTGTATTACACTTTATTTTCTTTATTCATTCTTATTTAGACCATCAGCCGGTTCCCTCGTTGTGTTTTGTATATTAAAACTAGAGGGACCTGGCACCCAGACCACTTCATTGAGCAGATTGCAAGCCATGATCTAAATTAAATTTATTCATAGGAAATTACATCCTTTCTATGCCATTCTGGAACTATATTAATTATTTTCTTCTGGCTTTTTTTAAATGCACGATATGAATGTCTATAAAAATATACTTAAGATATAAGGAGATGGTATAATCCGTTAGTTGCAGGTATGGCATTAATGATTCTGTCCAGTAACTCTTTCACCAATGGATGACTCAGAGTGAGGGACTATGAAGTTCTTGTGACAATAAGACTTTTCGATAAATGCCTTAATACGGTTTTTTTTCTAGAAAAATGGCAGGGAAAAGAGAGAGCTCCATATAAGTCTGCTATTAATATCCAATATGTACAGAACCAAGGGGTACTCCTACCTTCCCACCATGAATAGAACCATTATATTGACAATTCTTGATGTTTGCTCCACCTGTCAGAAGAAAATGGAAACTATGTGTTGGGAGGCATACTCAACCTCCTCCCCCCATACACACAACCACAAACACACCACTCAACCAGCACTCATAACATAACCTTGATTTTGTCTGTAAAAAAAAAAGAAAAAAATAATATGTGGCAATGGAAAGTGATTGGATACAGCACATAGACAAAATGTAGGAGGAAAGGATAAAAAGGTCCAATAAACACGGAAGAGTGACAGCTAGTCACCACGCACATAAAGTAAACAATCACTTTTAATTGATTTACACCCAATTTATTTAGAGGTGCAGAAGTGACAGAGTAATGTCACCAGGTATTCCGACTAAGATAAATTAAAATTTGTTTTCAATCGTGCAGTGCCTGATTACTTCTCAGACAGAATCAGATTGCAAGTCAGTATAACAAGCTTAGGATTCCTTTATACTGCCTTCCTTCAGCATGCACTGTTCCTTGTGTGTCATGCTATGCTCTGGAGAACATCCACATGTTATCTTCACTGTGTCTGGCCAATCTATTACCAGTCTCATATATTTTTGTTCTGCAGACCAATTCCTTGACATTCAATTATATAACTCTCAGAGTCAGAATCTTCACACTTCTTTATGGAAAACTTGGCCTAGAAGAGAAAAAGAAGAGGGAAAAAACAAACAAACTCAACAACAACCTATTTTTTTATATGCAAAAGGTGAAGGTCATAAAAAAAACACAAAACTTTAGAAATACACAACTGGACTTGCTTGTATCGTCTATACAACATTGTAATTACTCTCTTTGACCATGTTAAATGTACAGCAATCCTTCTATTTGTAGCCCACAAATATCAAAAACATAAAAATAACCTGCATTTACCTTAGTCATTTGCTCTGCGAAGTGAATAGCAGTCTGTGTATGCAGTGTCAGAGGGCCTGTCCGTAGCAAGGAGACCCCGTCTGCCAGAGCCATAAATATTATCAACTGTAGGAATAAAATAGCATAGTTGACCAACAGAAATGCAAGAATCCTAGATGCCCAACCTTGGTCTAGTTCATGTGGAACTGCATGCCTCATAATCCTCTGCCAAACGTGTCTGGCAGATTGTGTGAAATGTTGCCCAACAAGAACAGTCAGAACAAAGATGGACCATACCATGTTCATATTACAAAGGTAGACACACACATATCCTTCCACTTTGGGAATATATTGCTTTAGGACTTGGGTCTCAATATCTTACTGAGATTTATTTTCTAAAATTACTAATAAGCAGATATACATTGTATTTTTACATAATATTTATTAAAGGGATACCCATTTAAAAAAAAAAATATTTTTTTAGGGGTTTGGAACCATGATTTTAATATTTTTTTTGGTTTATTTTATGTAATGTAAATAAAGGACTGCCTCCATTGGTTACCAATAAAAGAAGTCTGACACCAACGTTTCTTTCATTGTATTGTACAACTGTATTGTTTTTCCGGATTCTGTGGCTCTGCTATACCTGGTCCTGCAGATATTCATCCACGCAGCCACCATGATGCAAATTACGGAGCAATATTTCAGCAGCTTCTGCCCCAACTCGATCTGCAGAAACCCCTGAGGAGAGAGAGGGAGAGAATGAGGGTGACAGTTCAAAGTATAGCACAAACAGCTCTTCCACCACCCTGGAATATCAATAAAGATTTCATCATCTATGCAGAGATTTGGAGGGGGGGGGGGACATTTCTTGGGTACATTTGCAAATCAGTATGCATAGAGAACACATTAATGACAAAAATATGATATGTATCTTAATTTATGTTTATTAACAAGATTAAAAAACAAACAAAAAAAACAGTCACTATCTAATGATGTTGCAGACCAGTAAATATTTAAAATTAATAAAAAAAATTTGAACATTTAACCTTTCCTGTCCTAGGTTTCAGAATACATCCTCCATATGTGCTGTTGCCCTTAGCGAGTCACAAAAAGCAGTCTGACAGACAACAGTTCACATTGACATCTTGCACAAGGACGACAATGCTGGTTTTAAAGCATTCATCATTCACACAGTTACAGCTCTAGGACTTGGTAGTTGTTGGTCTCACGGGGCCTAGCTGAAATAACATGACCAACAATGATAACAGTATCTGCAAGACCAGAAGAATGAATACCATGATAGTAACAATTACCTCTCTTGCCAAGTGCAGAACCAGCAAATAAGCAGCCAGTGGAAGTCTCTGCAACAATGCTGAATAAAAAGAGTAAGGTGTTACACAATGGGAAACAGAATGTCTCCAATAGTTATAGATACTATTAGGACAATAACCATCATTACCATCCACCACACATTCCTATGTTTGTGGATGCTGTCATTGAAGCGGTGTGTCTGGTTTTATAAAAAAGTCTGGGCAGAAATCTTGCTGATATCTAAAACTTTGGTTCCACAAGAAAAAAATTTTTTACCTTGCCTCTTACCCTTTTATCGCTCTAGTTTAAATAGTTGTCTATAACATGCATGTGGTCAGTACACCTAACAGTCATAATGCAGGAATTCTTCGAATGTCACATACACCACACCTTCGACCCAACAACTCACATTATACCACTGCCATTTCCCACTGCTTTGTCACCAGATTCCTGTACAGCTTCAATATTCACATAAAGATCCCGGAGTTCCCGGCGTATACATCGCACTGCAGCAGAAGTCATATCTTTCACCATCTGATGAATATAAAAGGAGAAGACATACTATTAGAATAGAGGACAGAACAGTGTAGTATCTTTATACATGTTGTACTTGGTATTTAACCTTGATATGTACTCTTAGCTCTTTACCAGTTTCCCGGTTCCCATACACCTAGTTATACAAGCTATGTAACCTGAATCAGCAATATAACTGCAGATAAGAAACTGCACATTCAGTTCTAAAAAGCTGATTTCCAGTTCGAAAAACTAAGAAAAAAAAAATTCATACACTAGATTTTAAATTCGCACTCAATTAAAGAGGTTTTTTTTTTACAAGTTAGTAGATATACCCTCAAAGAAAACATGCATTCATTTTTTTTTTGCTTGTTTAATTTCTTTGGATATGAAAAAAACAGTTTGCAAAAGCTGCAGACCAGGAGTATGGAGTCTTTGCGAGCACTCTGCTCTTTTCCAGGCACAGACTTTTAGTCAGGGAATACACCAATCAGAGGCTTTTCATTGAGATGCCACTGTGCTGGAGCAGCCAAAGCACGTGCACATGCAACTTTCCTATACTTTTCAATTAATTGGAGTACAGGTCATTGGGATGGGTGGAAGGCAGCAGAAATTTTCTAGCTTAGCTCAGCTGCTGCTTTGGTTAGATCTATGGGGTTTCTGACCACAAGTATAAAAGTTCTGATTTCTATTAAAATTGGCACTTATCAATTGTCACATATGACAAAATCTAGACAAATAAAGCACCCCTGGATAGGTAACGGATGAAGTAGAGGGACTGGTCTGGAGCCCAATCGGGAGACCAGTCAACCCTGTCCCTGTAACAGTCTCTGTAGCAAAAACCCAATGCATTCTCCTGCAGCTCAGATTTGTAGGGAATGCAATGATCTTTAGCCAGAAAACCCCACCTGGGTTGGCGCAAGAATGTGTTATTTTGTTATGTTATCTATCCTATTTCAACAAGCCAAGAACAGAGTAACTGTTTGCCAGATTTCTGGCAGTCACATACTTTGGAAATGGGTCAGGCAGCCAAATAAAATATTTTTGTGGCTCTTTAAAATGAAACTGTATTGAAGTGGTTATAGTGTCTGGAGTCCCATGCTTGGACTAATAAAGAAGCATTAGCCTGAGCGGTAATGGGCAGCTGTGTTTAAATGAAAGTGTCAGCCAGGCCTGGACTGGCCATCGGGCACACCAGGCAAATGCCGGTGGGCCGCAATGTCCATGGGCTGAGGCCAGCAGGGAAGATCACAGGATCTCCCTGGCCGGCACGATCAGAGTGTCGGCCCTGCTGCATTCCATGACGGCCCAGTAGGAAAATCAAAGATCTCCCTCACCGGCCCACATGCAGTGTGATGCGGCCGCCGTCTGGGGAGTGAGACAGGAGAGGAACCCAGAGGAGCTCTATCTTGCAGCTCCAGCACGTTCTTCTCGCAAGATCTGGAGCAACACTCCGGGTCTCACGAGAGTGAACTCTAGCCCAACATGCTAGAGTTTACTCACCACTAGCACCACCAGGGATGCATGACAGCACACCCCCCCCCCTCCCCCCCCCAGGCCTTTTTATTTTTTGTAAAAATTTATATATTTTGATATTTAACTTGCCCTCCCCCCAAACAAAAGCTCATCTGTCTCCCTCTTCCTCACACTTAATTGTGGGATTCATTATGATACAATATAGCTATATCTAGATCAGGGGTAGTGCTGTGGGCAGTGGGTACATACCGGGGTCGCGGCTGCCCTGCGACCCGGTATGTACCCACTGTGGCCACCTCAGGGCCCCCCGAGGCTGGCCGTGGTGTCACCGGGCCGGCGGGCTGTCTGGGGGCTGGCGCGCGAGGGAGCACTCTCCCCTGAGTGCTCCCTCGCGCACCGCACTGATACCGGAGCCGGAAGATGACGTTAGTTGAGTTGCAGCTCAGTGTAAATGTCCATGCTTATATGAAAACCCCGTAGCCATCTTGTTAAATTCACCTTATAGGGAAGAACTCCAGCCACAAATGCTCGTCCATAGATTTTGGTGATTGTGCCACGATCTGTCAGGTTAATAGGGTTTAAATACTTGACAGGCGCAACTCTGACAAGAATTTCCCCACCACCACGTGGATAGTAACCTCTGCAAAAAAATAAATAAATCAGACAGACATGGAGAGGTTTGACAAGAATTACAGAGCACCTTCAAATTAATATTAACATATGTATGTTGCAAGTCATTTATGTTTACAATTAGAAACTTTGCCATGAGAAGCTTCATGCATTCACCACCATGAGTGCCCCTTTCTGATGAGAGAGGGGTCTGTCTGCAGCGGCTGGCAGACCCATCAAACAGAGCATCAAGGAAAACTTTAATAGTGAGTAACTTATTACTATAAATGTACCCATACTTTCCATTTAGGTAGGTTATACACAATGTAACTAAATGGCTTTATCTCCCTGAAGGATGCATATTTACACAGTCATACATCAGCCATGCCTCGACAACGCACAATGTTTTCAACTGGTAGACTGTGTTCAGTCAGTAAGATATGGAACAGGCGACAATCAGGGACATGTAGGTGTAGATTCCTTGAAATGCATGAAGTTCATCAAGTGCCGGAGAAAGGTTCATTATATTTGTCACAGAATAGAGATGAGAATTGTAGAAATATTAAATATCATAAATGGTATAACCTCTGCGTGAATATCTCCAATATTCTACAATGTATACATTTCAAATCATAAAGGAAATAATGCAATTGTGACTGCCAGTATAATGGATGAAGCCAAAGAAAATTTAGACAGTAGTATTGGAGGGTTGTACAAAAGATATGCAATTAGAAGCTGGAGGGCTGGGTGAAACAGAGGGAAGAATGTATAAGAAAAGACGAAATTAAAGAGAAATTGAGCACGCACCTTTTTGAATAATGAGCAGATAGTTTACAGACTGCAGTAAAATCCCATGGTTAATGAATAGGGCAGAGTAGAAGCCAGTAGGTGTCAGTGAAAGGCTTAGACTCACTATCAAGTTTATTTTGTGTATACATTTCAAATGCTAACTTAGCAAGTCTGCATAATTACCTTCACACCGCACAGTTATGGCAGTCACCTTAAAATGGGAGCATGTAGAATACACGCTATGGTTTAATAGGGCTAATTGACAAGCTATCAAGGATTAAATTAGATTTTTTTTGTCCAGGTTTGCAAACAACGCTTTAGAAATTTGAATTTCTGTAATGCTTAATATATGAACAATAGAAAAAAAAAATGCGGGTCTGGTGTACACTACCTTCTTCTGATGTCACAATCTAATTTGAAAGAAAACTTTTCCGCTATTGGCTTGAACACCTGTAGCACAGGGACAAAAAAGAAAATAAGTATTGACATATTTTCTGGAAGTATGCATGCATAGGGCAAAATAGAATAAGTTTGTCCACCATTGTATACTATTCACTTTATTGGTTACAAAAGATGACAGTGTAAAAACGTTCTATCCAAACTTTTATTTTTGTAAAACAAGAACAACCATGAGAGTTTTTTTAGAGGCCCGTGTGGGCGGCTTTTAACTTTCACAAACTTTTGTGGATAATTAAAATGGGCTATAGATTGACTTATTTAAAAAAAAAAAAAAACTAAACAAAAAAAAAAAAACACTTTGATGCAACACAACTCCATGCATTTTATTTCAAAACAAGTAATCCTCCTTCCAAATCATGGCAGAAGGTATATTTTATATACACTTTTGAGAGTATGATGAAACATTAATTATTACTTTTAACACATACCAAGTTACAATTTGAATGAAATAGATTGTGCATTACACTTTAAACTCAAACGCATAGTACAGTGCATGAAATAAATAGGGACACAATTTATATCAGCCATTTGCAATTCGTTATACATCTAAAAATCGAGTTAATGCCCTTTATCCATTAGGTTTCCAGGATATGCTTACCATTGTGGTGTAATCAATCTGTGGCGCCATCTCTGCATTAGTGCCACCTTTGAAGATTAATTCAGATGGAGATTCCGCAAAGAGAACGCAAGGTAGAGAAACCTGAAGCAGTAAACACACACTCCTACAGAGAGAAAAGAGGGAAGATTATAGTGATAACATATGATCACTTCATCCAAAATCTCAAGTACTTAAAGGGAGCGTTAAAGACTCTCTCACGAACGGACGATATTTAAGATGAAAATATTTACACATTTCTGCAACATAAATGAAGAACTTAATATAGAGATTCTGGCTTTTTGACACTACTAAAACATCTTAAAGGACCACTATAGGCACCCAGACCACTTCAGCTTAATGAAGTGGTCTGGGTGCCAGGTTTAACCCTTTTTTCAATAAACATAGCAGTTTCAGAGAAACTGCGATGTTTACATTAGGGTTAATCCAGCCTCTAGTGGCTGTCTCATTGACAGCCGCTAGAGGCGCTTCTCACTGTGATTTTCACAGTGAGAAGACGCCAGCGTCCATAGGAAAGCATTGAGAATGCTTTCCTATAGACTGGCTGAATGTGCGCGCGGCACCTGCCGCGCATGCGCATTCAGCCGATTACGTTGCTATGGAGGAGGAGAGTTCCCCGCCCGGCGCTGGAGAAAGAGGTAAGTTTAACCCCTTCCGCCCCCTAGAGCCTGGCGGGAGTATGTTTTCCTGGCACTATAGTGGTCTTTTAAAGTTGTAACTATTTATTTTTCAATACTTCCTCGTTACACATTATTTATATACACACATATATATGCAGCTGTTATTTCTATGCCTTTCACTGCTGTTTTTCATTGGTCTCTCCTCTGTTTATTTACTTGTTCTGACTATTCTTGAAAACTTGTCTTAAGTATTAAGTTCGTCCAATAAAAAAAAAGGTATCATTGTATACTGCAATACTTTGGTATTTTGGCATCTTGTCACATTATCTAGTTTATCCATATGCAGCCAAGTGATTAAAATCCAGAACAATTATAGAAATGCCCAATTGGGGGTCTGGGTTTGACCACCATACTTAAAAGTTGCAGCATGTGTTTGCTCTTTGACAATCTCAACATATATGCTACTAAAATGCCATTTTAGGCAGAATAGACCTAAGCTAGTCTATAAAAGAGTCTGGTACTTACTGGGAAACCGATTTCTGAGTTTAAGCCAATCTCGAATCAGTAATTTCACAAAAAGTGTACACCGTAAGAGGGACACCATTAAAGGATTTCATCCAAAATTTTAAAGTGGAACATGTAAACGTAATTTGAACCTTTAGACTTATAAACACAAAAGGGAAAAAAAAATACATAAAAATCAATTATCGTAAATGTGTGACAAAAAGTGCAGCATACAAAATAGATAAGGGGTGGTTAGTATGGGCCACCTAGCTTAATTGTAGCAGCATAGCAAAATGAACTTACTTAACCCCTTAAGGACCAAACTTCTGGAATAAAAGGGAATCATGACATGTCACACATCTCATGTGTCCTTAAGGGGGTAAAGGGTTACTCTAACCACCAGGACCATTTTGGTGATTTGAAGTGGTCATGTCGGTAGGGGTATGTATGTGCAGTGTTTTAGCTTGAAATACTGCATATACAGAGTTATTGTTAATTGTGTGCTGGGGGCTTATTGCATCCATAGTACAGGAGACATTGGCAGCCCAGATCTCCAGCCTGCCTAATGTCACTTCTATGCATATTTTACGCCTGTTATCAGTGCACCTGTAATAAATGGGTGAATATATTTTGTTTAATTTGCCTTCTACTTGATTATTCAGAATGAATCTAGTTGAAAAGCAGTTTGTTTGATAAATATTATCCAACATTTTATATGGAATTCACATGTGAGAATGATCGAATATAAAGCAGACACTGAATAGTACCATATTATATAACCGGATTGGCCTTTTGTACATATGAGAATTGCAATTTTGGTTGATATTTAGTTATGTTAACCGGATTGCAGTGAGTAATCCTCATTGAGTTTCCGGCTTACAGCAGACTATTCCTATGGAGCTTTCCATCTATGTGTGTTCACTTACCCAGCTGTCTTGGTGTCAGCAGTCAATGCGCCTCCTTTTATTTTCCCGGGAGTGAAAGTGACTTCTGTGGATCCAATCTCTGCATTCTCCAATTGTCCTGCACAAAGGTCTCGAACAGTCACCAATCCAGAGAGATGTTGAGGCCTTCAGAAAGTTATAGCAAATCACATTATTAACAAAAGAAAAATAGGTGCAATATATCAAGTGGAGCAGAGATCAACATTGTGAATAGCCACTGACCATTAGGGAGTGAAAACGTAGCCCTGGCAAGTAGAAATTCACCCAGGAGCATATACTTTGGCATACAGTGGCAATTAACTGTTATGGTCTGGCTAATAGCACAGGACTTCAAAGTGTTAAGCCCTGTAGTAGAGTGTCACACAGAAGTATTACCGTATTTGTGAATGCAGAGCCCTGTCAAAAGAATTGCAATATTAAGACAAGAGCTAAAAATGTCAAATAATCAAACATTGTACTGATGAATGTTACGCTAACACATAGCTAACCAGAACCACAGCTCCCATGATTATCAGCTAGCCACTTTTCTTTTTGAGTAATTGCTAAGCATCATCTGAAATGTAGTATCACCTGCTGATGACCCTATTATCTAGAGGCTGTTTAATGTCATCATTTGGTCGATTGTAAATTGCAGTCCTAATAAAAGTAATGTATAAATTACTTTCCACACATCTTCTATATAGAGTGTATGATTTCACAGGAAACAGGCAAAAAGTAAAGGGATACTCTTGGCATCATAAGGGTCACTATTGGCATTTCATTTAGGTGGTTATGGTGCCTGGAGTCCCTGGTGCCATCCCATTGTTCAGTTTTAAACAGTTTTCCATTGGTTTGATACTGAATGAGGATTCCTATCCTAGTCTTGAGAGTACAGATAGTGAGGGGAAAACATTCCAATAAGTCATACAGGTTGGCTCATTGGCAGAGTGTGATCAGTTAATACTTTCAGCCAATGAGCTAAGTTCATTGCAGGGCTTAGTTCAGGAGAGCCAATTTAAATTTGCGCTTAGGATCTTCGAGTTCTATGGCTGAGTTGATGGAAGTAGGCTGCAGTGCACAGCAAACCCGTGGTACGAAGTCAATCTGTTCTAAAATGGTTTGACTACATACAATAAGAGCGATATAAAGTGGTGATGGTGCTTAAAATGTTCCTTCAATATGAATTATTGAACCCCTGTATTGTTTAGCCAGACAAATACACAACCATTCTTTTTTTGGATAATTGCACAGTTACATAGGACTTTTATTTGAACTGCATCTGGTGAGCTAGCTATGGATTATATCAGGTCTACAGGGTACTCACCTGAGCCCTGGAGTGCTGCGGCCAGCTCGGATTCTTACGACGCGTGTCTGTATCCCTAGTAGACAGCTGAGAGCAGTGGAAATTCTGAGAATCTGACCACCCTGCAGTAAATAGTAGAGTGCGGTGATAATATGAGAAGCATGAGCATTTAGCCAGGCGTGATAACACCAAGTGTTTTCCCATATTAACAAAGTGGCCTGCCCACCTGGACAAAGACTATATTGTACAAATGATATTAGTTTGCAAGAAAATAAAATGCAAGTGTGATGTATTCACAGAACAAACAGGAGGTATAAATGCAAATTTCTAACATTTGTTTTTGGTTGTGAATGGGTCCAAACCATTTTAAAGAAGTTACTTTCATTAATGATGGGAATGCTGGAATCAGCGCATGTTACAAAATGTGCATTTTACTTGTATAGCTAAAATAAGTGAAATGTAAACTTTTGATGGAAATGTAATTTTTGAAGGTTCTTCGGGAGCAAAAACAAGTTTATGCCAATCTGACAGCCATTGGAGGCCTGGTATAAGAAATAATTTTATATATTCTCAAAAATAAAAAGAACAAGAAATGTCCTTCCAATATTCAACAGTCAGAATCAAAACACAGCAGAATTACCAACCACATTACACATGCACACACAGCTGTACAGCCTAGTGTCTCCAGAATTAGACGTCACTCACCCCCTCCATGATTCCACCATCTACTTCCATGATGGCGCTTTCCTCTGCCATCTTGTTTAGTTGACGTTTTGCAGCTGTTGCCTTGTAAACTGTATGGCATAATAATATACAAGATATTTGCAGACACTGCTATGAAACAGCAGAAATTAAATTGAAAAGAATAATAAAAAACAAAACAAAAAAAAAAAACAGAACGTGCAATTCACAAATCCTTTTGTACAGTAACCCTTTCTAAAAATGTGGGGACACTCTAGGTACTGTAATGGCATCAACTCATTGAAGTGGTTATATGGTCGGGTCTCCACTGGTGCCATCCTTTGGTGTTAAATTGCTTTTAGTGGTTTAAAGAAGCACTACAGCATTAGGAATGAAAACATGTATTCCTGGCGCTGTAGCGTCTAGTTTACAGTATCAATGTGCCCCCTTACATGTGAGGGTTGAAAGTGTGAGTATTATTTACATTTCAGCCCTCACCACGCCAGTCTCATCAGGAAAATTCCATCTTCAATGAATAGGAAAGCATCAGGAGGCTAGTGAGCATGCGCGGCATACCACCCATGGCCAATCAGATGGTCTCTATGAGATTATCTGATCTAGCCGTCTTTTACTCGGCTATATTTCTGCAGAAACTCCTCTAGTGACTGTCAGAGGGACAGCTGCTAGAGGCGTTTAAACCCTGGAAGTTTCTAGTACACGTGTCTAATTGACCCATTGCTATTATAGCAGTCCTGATATACTGCACCATTATAATATTCTCTGTTTTATGCGGAGGTTCACACAATGACCATCATAGGGGTCATGGGGAACCCTATAAAACACCACAAGCCTCTTCAACTTGAGCCAAGTTGAGTGGCACAGGATATCGTGAGTGAAAAAACACGGTTCACAATTATTGTTTAAAACAGTTTACACCATGTGATAGTTTTTTTTTTTTTTAAGTTTATTTGAGCAAATGCAGAGAAATACACACACACTATTCAGGGAATTTCAGTATTTACACACTTTTCACATTTCTGTTTTTTTAGAATGTTTATAGTGCCTACAGTTTTTAACTGTTTGTCTTACAAGGATAAACAACATCTTGAACATATCATCAAGGATTTTTCTGCATAACAATTTAATGCCACATGCTAAAAAACAAACAAAAACAATTTAACTGTACCTCTTAACACAAATACACATTTCCTTTTAAAAGTAAATAAAATTGCTAACAAATATCTATTTAGTGCCCATGGCAGTTTCAATTAAAGGGACACTCCAGGCACCCAGACCACTTCTGCCCATTGGAGTGGTCTGGGTGCCCACTCTCGCCACCCTTAACCCTGCAAGTGTAATTATTGCAGGTTTTCATAACCTGCAATATTTACCTTGAAGGGTTAAGTCCCCCTCTAGTGGCTGTCTACTAGACAGCCACTAGAGGACACTTCCGTGTTCATAGAGCACAAAAAGTGTGTTATAACCACGCTGGACATCCTCACGCTATGGGAGGACCTCCAGCGTCGCCGAAATCCCTATAGGAAAGCATTGAACGCATTATCCTAGCAGAAAGGGTTAATCCTAGAAGGACCTGGCACCCAGACCACTTAATTGAGCTGAAGTGGTCTGGGTGCCTATAGTGGTCTTTTAACCTCTTAAGGACACATGACATGTGTGACATGTCATGATTCCCTTTTATTCCAGAAGTTTGGTCCTTAAGGGGTTAAAGCGTGTGTTTAGACAATAACTAAACTTCTTACCGACTCCAATGTGGCAACTCCGACTATTCCACAACTTGATTCCAAGTGAGTAACGGACAGCACAGAGATGGAGGAAGCTTGTACGCGGCAGCTATTAAAGAAAAGCAAATTGGATTGCATTTAATCAATGTTAGCACCAATTGCTCTAATGCACGTTTAATCCGAATGTCAGGTTAAAAAAAAGCAACTACTGTGAAAGAAAAAGTCTAAATTGGAGCATTAGCACATACAAAAAGGTACCAGCTGTTAGGACACAGACTACAAAACCTCATTACCCCCAAATCTTAGGTTTATCCTGAAATTGGCTTTTTTATTTCCCTATTTACGTCAGCTAGTAACATTAACTGTGGCCTGTAAATACAAAGCATGTGATCAATGTTAAAAATATATCAGCAAAAAAATTTAAAAATAAAATAAAATAAGAAAAAAAAAGGTGCCATATATGTTTTCGAAAGAACTGGACTACAGCATTTAATGGGCTCCCAGCCTCCCACATATGACAGGGCCAGGAATTCCGAGCAGACATGTATCTGTATGTACAATATATTACAGTGATCAGGTTTTCTTGGGAGTGATTATAAAATGCAGTCCACTACAGTATATGTATAAACTTGAGTGTGTGTATATTTATATGCACACACGTAAAGGGATATATTGAAAGTACACATTACAGTGTATAAAAGTTAAGTCAGCGCATGCTCCCTATACTAAGCTTTTTTTCAAGACCCCATTAGCACAAACCCCCTGCTATGTGTCTGTGTGTAGATACCTTGTTACTGTCTGCAGTGCATCATACAGCAGTATTACCACTAAGTAACCCAGAGTACTGTACAACCTGTGTGTGAATTCTCTGCCGGTTCCATATATACACGGCCCGCCTCTTCCTGTCTGTGATTTAACACTACCAGTGCTGGAGAGAACCACCTAGGTTGGTTTATATTAACATTGCAAGATCGTTTGAGAATGACTTTCAACACCCTCTGTTCCTGTGTGACTAACCCATCTTGTTACAAATACATGTCTGCTAGTCCACCTATTGTACAGCGCTACAGAATTTGTTGGCGTTTTATAAATAATAATAGTAATTGAATTTAGATGTGAACTCCAGGTGACTGCTTAGCATTCCCCAACCCCCACCAAAGAAAGGTGAATATTATAGTGTAGTGGAACGTAAAGTGTTTCAGTTACCTTTTTGTTTGAAGAAAAAAGAATATATATATATGTATATATATGTATATATATATATATATATATATATGTGTGTTGATAGGGTTTATTAACTAAATGGAAAATTGACATAGAAATTGCAATTTTTAGACAAAAAAAGTAAAATAACAAAAACTCAATCACAGCAAATTAAAATCTAAATGTCAAATGTTTTACTAAAATAGCAGATTCTGATAAAGTATCCAAAAGAGATATAGTTACAGCTCTGCTATTTTAGCCTCAATTTTGCCATATTTCAATTCACTTCAATTCAGAGTTTAGTGAATTCACTAAACGAAATGAGCCCCAAAATGCAAAATTCAGTCAAAATTGCATTTCACTAAAGCAAATGTATGGATTAATTTGTTGAATTGCACTACAATTTGATGTGCAGTATAAAAAAAATAGACCAAACACCATAGAAAATATAATGGATCACACTAAGCATTATTAACACTTGTGTCAGTTGACTCTCAGCCAGTGAACAAACCAAATATTTGTCAAAAAGTGATGTAAAAGTAGAATAAGAACACCTCCATTAGCTACATTGCCCAAAGTGACACATGTCCGTATCAAACTGCTCACACACAGTTTCACCTCTTACCGAGGGATAGGAGCAAGGGATTATTGGCACAATAACTATTACAGCAGACTGTGGTAGTTATGGTGCTCAGAGTGTCCCTTTAAACTCCTGTATCACAGAGTGCAGTGAATTTGCAGGTGATAGCTTAAATAAATGTAAAACCAGAGTACCCATCACCTGATCCCACCGTATAAATTATATGTGATATGGAGATTGCATATTAGATGCTAATTGTTGTATCTTGTTAGTGTAGCCTTCCTGATCCTTCAATATAGGATTAAAGGCAGGACTAACCCAATAAATTGTACTGCCCGGGACCAAGGAAGAAATGCTTTCCCCCCTCACCAAAGCCACACCCACACCCATTTTGTTATATGATGATAATTAAAGGGACACTTTAGTTACTAGAAGTAGAGCTTAATGTAGTTGTTCTGGTGTCTAAAGCCTGTTCCTGTAGGCTTTTTAATGTAAACATGGCCTTTTTAGAGAAAAGGCAGTGTTTACATTACTGCCTAGGGACACCTCCAGTGGCAGTCAATTAGATGGCCACTAAAGGTGCTTCCTGGGGCAAATTCAGTGTCTCCATGCTCTGCACGAAGACGTTGAACAGTCCTCATAGAGATTCATTGATTCAATGCATCTCTATAAGGAGATGATGATTGGTGCAGTGTTTTGCCACGCATGCACATAATTCTCCCAATGCTTTCCTACTGGAAAGCATTGGGCTGGCTGAGATCCTCAAGCTTGATTATTTCAGCCATGGAGGTGGGGCCAATCGCTGGGGAAAACACCATTGCCATGCAATAGGAGGGGACCGGTAAGCTAAACATACACTCACTGACAGACACACACACTCACTGACACACAGACACACACATACTCATTGACAGCCATTCACTGTTTTAATTCAATTTAAGTCCACCCAGTCTCCCTATCTTTGGGAGAACTAGAGTGGATCAGCTTTTCCTGAGGTCAGGTGGAGATCCCGTTTCTGCTTTCTCGTGTGCTATTCAGTCGCTGGGAAAATAGGTGAGTAAAAACACCAATGCCATGCAATAGGAGGGGGCCAGTAAGCTAAACATACACTCAATGACAGACACAAACATTCACTGACAGACACACACATACTCATTGACAGCCACTCACTGACAGCCACACACACACACACACACACATTCTCTCACACGCAAGTAATTTTTTTTTTTTTTAATTCAATTTAAGTCCACCCAGTCTCCCTATCTTTGGGAGAGCTGGAGTGGATCAGCTTTTCCTGAGGTCAAGTAGGGATCCTGTCTCTGGGGTCCAGTGGGGCTGCTGTCATCTTCAAACTCTTCTTGCTCTGCTTTCTCGTGCCCTATTTAGTGATGCCAGGACCGGGGTGAAGTTAGTAGAGACAGACAAACACAATGCTTACATAGTCACACACTGCACAATAAAGACAGATACACACACACACACTGCCCAATACAGAAAGACACACACACTGATTAATACATAGACAAACACTACTCAATGGAGACTGACAGACACACACTGCATAATACATAGACACACACACTGCTTAATACATACATAAACAAACACACACAGCAAGAAGCCCTCCCTTACATCCTCAGATGGGGGGCTAGAGGCACTGAATGCCGTATCATATTTCAAACTGCAATGCACCTCTTCCAGGCACAGGGTTCCTGGATGCTGCCCTTGCGCTACCCTGCTGTGCAGAGGCCATGCTGAGACAGCTGCAAATATCCTGCAAGCTGTTAATATTCTGCACGCCGCTAACTCCAACCGCATAGGAAAGCATTGGGAGGCTATCGCGCATGCGGAACAAAACCCTGCTCTGTCCCATTTAGCATCTCTTCATAGAGATACATTGACTCAATGCATCTCTATTAGGAACGTTCAGCGTGCAGATCGTGGAGATGCTAAACATAAGTACTGCAGGTTGTGCAGCACTGATCCAGGAAGCACTTCTGGCGGCCGACTGAGTGACTGCCACTGGAGGTACCCCTAGCAGTGTTTACATTAAAATGCATGCAGGGACATACTATACTCACCAGAACAACTACATTAAACTGTAGTAGTTCTGGTGACTATAGTGTCCCTTTAATTATCCTTCCTCGGCCTGATTAAAAATAAATGTATATATGTATTCTGTATTCCAGGATTCTGTGAGGGAATTAGAGGAACTCTTAAACTATTACTTATCTACTTGACTTTGGGGACTAGGAGGATAATCATTATGAGGGGGCGGTGCGGACCACTGGCACCTGGAATGAGGGTTCCTTGGTAGTGTGATGTAATTCCAGTAAAATACAAGTTTAGCAGGCTAAGATTGCCACAAGGCATATGTATGTATATGTGTTTGTAGTATCAGTTAGTTAATTACACGTAGCTAAGATACTGTTATCACTGTACTGACCAGGTGCAGGAATGTAAGAACTGGAATTACGCGTCCCTCTCCTTTGTATCAGATGAGCCACGTGGTTAGACCGGATGGATGAGTTTAGACTCTATTTATTAAATAGGTTAAGGGTATGTGTGGGTGTAGTTAATTGTGGGAGGAGCTACAGTGCTATATAAGGAATGTACTCTATGTATTCAGTACTCAGACTTTGCTGTATTTTGGTGACGCTAGTCCCTCTGAGTCCCGATCGGTGATCCAATAAAGAATCTCTTCCTTCCTGAAGAAACCTGTGTCCATCTCTCTGTGCTTGGCTTCCGTCAGTTTCTCCGGTATCATTTGGTGCATTGGCCGGGAAGCTCATCGTTCAACGGTAGCTGAGAGGCAGAGGCGTGAGACGGTCTATCTTTGCCCACGTTCTCTACGGCTGCACCCCTGAACTTCTGCGTGGACCTCCCTTCGTCTCGGCGCCACTGGTCTGTTGTCCAGGAGATCATCGGCCTCTACGTGAGAAGTGCTGGGGTGTCCCCGTCGATGAGTGTGAACTCAGGTTCAGGAACGAGGAGGTAAGACAACTGCTGTTTTAGACGGCAGGACCCACTAGGGGTATACCGATTGTGCGGTAGGCCCAAAGGGGTTTTGAATCTGTGTATCTGCCCCCTCTGTCGGAGGGAAGGAGCGAAGGCGCACCGCTCGATCGAACGCTCTTTAGTCAGACCGTTTGATTTGGTTAGTCAGGCGGGGTCCTGGTGTAAATAGCCCTAGCCGGACACCGGTGTCTTGTCTAGACTAGCGTTCTAGGGTGTATATTACGTTCGCTAGGTCGGAGGGACCGGGAGACTAAGCGGCGCCTGTGTAAATTCGGTTCGCTAGTTCTCATCCTATCTGGGCTAAGTGGGAAGGCGTGTAAATTTGGAACCCACTAGACTTTTGATAGTGCGACTAAGAGGCGCCTGTGTAAATTCGGTTCTCTAGCTCGCTATATATGTGGTGATTGGGCAGTGTGGCTAACCAAAACGGGTGTATATAGTTTTAGGTAGTCCATTCAAGGTACTGGCCAATAGTTTAGTTGGGAATTGTAAATGTGTTAACGATTGTTTTAGTAAAGTGTATATCTTGTTAGATAGCGCGAGCTCAGCCGTCTAGCGAGAGTGTTAATAGTGTGTTGCTGTATTATAGTGCACGGTACCATAACCCTGTATATTTACTGACATTATATAATAAGTACTAATCATTGTCGTCCATTGCATGTTTAACACCATAACCACTAATAATTGTATTGTGACCTTAACTTGTGCTTTGACCTATGCTAACCGTACTGTAACCGCTATTTGTAAAAGACGATGTTACTGGGGTGTGTTATAGACGGGTAATTCGTATATAGAGAATTATAGCGTGGGTGACTGTATAGTTACGCCAAAGGGCATAATATTGATTATATAGTGACTGGTGTAACAGCTGTGTGTGTACGGGAATTCCCTGAGTGTTTATTGTTATTGTGTACGTTTCACTTGGTAACCGTACCACGTGGTGCTGTTGCCAGAGGAAACGGGTGTGACTGTTGAATAGTACGCGTGTATAGTATTCGTTGTCGACGACGTTCCATTGTTAAGTATGGGTGCGTCGCAGTCAACGATTCCGGATCCCTTAGGATGTATGGTTAAGAATTTTAAAAAGGGATTCAAAGTTTGTGATTTTGGGGTAAAGATGTCTCCTGTACGTTTGGTCACTTTGTGTACTAGGGAGTGGCCTACTTTGGTTGCGGCATGGCCGCCACGTGGCAGTTTGGATCCAACTCTGGTACAGCGCTTACACGTGGCTGTATCGGGTAGGCCTGAACTTTACGGCCAGTTTCCTTATATTGACTGTTGGAGACAGGCCGTAAATGACTCGCCAAAATGGCTCCAGACATGCCACGAGGAGCAGTGTCGCCTCATGGTAGCTAGGACTTGCTCGTCCACTAGGACTGGTGTTAGGCCCATTTTGGACACGCCCCCTGAGTCCGAGATCCCTTTGCCGCCCCCTTACTTTCCGTTAAGAAGAAGTGACGCAAACGCAGGAAGTCCTGCACCCCTCCCCTCATTACCCTCATCCACTCCCGCTTCCTCCTCCAGTACAGGATCCACCCCCCCTCGTACTAAATCTCCCCTTCCGGAACCAGAATCCACCCCCATTAGAAACGAATATCCTGATTTGGCGCCACTTCAGACTTCCGGTCAAGCTTCATCTAGCTCGGCTCGAAGTGTTTTATTTACGACCTTTTCCCAAAACCGACCTCCCACATCCCCATACCCTATCTCTCCCCGACCGGAACCCATGACTGACGCCTCTCTACGTAGCCCCATCCAAACCCGACAGTTGACTGGTGCCCAACAATTAAAGCACTATCAGATGCCTCTTCGTCTGAATCCCGGGTCAGCTTATATCGATGCCGCAGGTCAAATGGCACACGCTGACCCAGTCTTCGTATATGTCCCATTTACCACAACCGATCTTTTAAACTGGAAGACCCATAATTCCTCGTATACTGAGAAACCACAAGCTATGACTGATCTGTTCACCTCAATAGTACAGACGCATAATCCGACATGGGCTGATTGCCAGCAGTTACTAATGACTTTATTTAACAATGAGGAAAGGACAAGAATAAATCAAGCAGCCATTAAAGCATTAGAGGATAGAGCCCGTGCTTTGAACCAAGCCAATCCAGCAGCATGGGCCGCGACACACTATCCCAACACCGATCCCGATTGGAACGTAAATGGTGCTGATATGGTTCAACTCAGAGCCTATAGAGACGCTATAATTGCTGGCATGAAAGCCGGAGGAAAGAAAGCCATTAACATGTCGAAGACAGTTGAGGTGATCCAGAAAAGCGATGAAGCGCCCAGTGTCTTTTATGACCGATTATTGGAGGCATACCGCTTGTATACCCCCTTTAATCCGGAAGACGCAGACAATTCCCGAATGGTTAACTCCGCCTTTGTCAGCCAAGCATACGGAGATATTAAGCGCAAGCTACAAAAGTTAGAAGGGTTTGCAGGTATGTCCATCACCCAACTAATGGAGGTAGCAAATAAGGTCTATATGAACAGGGATACAGAAAGTAAGAAAGAGGAAGAGCGCAAGATGCGTAAAAAGGCTGATATGCTAGCGGTAGCGATCGCAGGCGTAGATAAACGGGGCCCAGATAGAGGCAATAATAGATGGAGTAGGGAGCCTTTGAGTAGGGATCAATGCGCGTATTGCAAGGAAGAAGGGCATTGGAGGAACGAATGTCCGCAAAGAGAGCAGTACGAGAGAGACCAACCCAGGGCAGGCTACGGAAACTTTAGAGGTAGAGCGAGAGGTAGAGGAGGCCCCGGAGGGAGTAATGGTTATAGAGGGAGTAATGGGAACAGAGGAAGTGTTAGGGAAGACAGGTATATTCCAGCAGCGCAAAGGTCCCGCGATAGAGAAGGTAGGGACTTTGTAGGATTGGCTGACACTGTCATGGAGGACTATTGATACCGACCGGGCTCCATCCCCCTTGGTCGAGCGGAGCCTATGGTCGATGTATCAATAGGGGGGAAAAGGAGTGCGTTCATGATCGACACTGGTGCTGAACATTCAGTGGTGACTAATCTAGTTGCTCCTCCATCTGGAAGGACTATTACTGTGATAGGAGCAACTGGAAGAAGTGCTGAAAAACCGGTTCTTAAAAGTCGACTCTGTACATTGGGAGGCCACGTAGTAAAACACCAATTCCTTTATATGCCTGAATGTCCAGTCCAATTGCTGGGACGTGATATGCTATCAAAATTACAAGCGCAGATTACGTTCCTACCAAATGGAACAACATCCTTAAAGTTTAATGGACCTTCAGGTATTATGACTTTATCCGTACCAAAGGAAGAAGAGTGGCGACTTTATACAGTGTTGACTAGCCAAAACCCTAGGAGTGATGAGACATTGTTTAACATACCAGGAGTTTGGGCAGAGAACAACCCACCAGGACTGGCCCGCAATATTCCACCAATAAAAATTGAACTGAAACATGGGGTTTATCCAGTGAGCCTAAGACAATATCACATTCCGCAGAAGGCTAAGAAGAACATCCAATCCTATCTGGATAAGTTCATACGGTATGGTATCCTAAAATTCTGTACTTCCCCCTGGAACACCCCATTGCTGCCTGTTCAAAAGCCCGGTACAGATGAGTATCGACCTGTACAGGACTTAAGAGCAGTCAATGATGCGGTTGTTAGCATACATCCAGTTGTACCCAATCCATATAACCTGCTTGCTTTAATTCCGGGCGGGGCTACTTACTTCACAGTCTTAGATCTCAAAGATGCCTTCTTTTGCCTCCGAATTGCCGCAGAAAGCCAATGTATTTTCGCTTTCCAATGGGAGAACGCTGTAACGGGCTCAAAACGCCAAATGACTTGGACAAGACTGCCCCAAGGGTTTAAAAATTCACCTACCCTATTTGGTTCAGCTCTAAGTCAAGATCTACTGGATTTCGAGTCTATCCCAGGAGAATGTGTATTGTTACAATATGTAGATGACTTGTTGATAGCAGCAGTTACAAAAGAAAAATGTCAGCAAGCAACGCACGATCTACTACATATTCTCTGGAAGGCAGGATACAAGGTGTCCAGGAAGAAGGCTCAGTTGTGTTTGCCAACTGTCAAGTATCTGGGATTCCATATCTCTGAAGGTCAAAGGATTATGGGGCCAGAGAGAAAAGAAGCTGTCTGCCAAATACCAATACCCAAGAATAGAAGACAAGTGCGAGAATTCTTGGGGGCAGCAGGCTTCTGTAGGATATGGATTCCCAGCTATGCGATACTGGCAAAACCTCTGTACGCAGCCATCAAAGGTACAGAGCACGACCCCTTCTTATGGACCCAAGAACAGCAAACGGCATTTGAAGATGTGAAGAAGGCTTTGATGAGTGCCCCAGCATTAGGTCTACCTGATCACACACGACCATTCTACTTATATGTACACGAGCAAAGAAGAATGGCTGTGGGAGTATTGACACAGTACTTGGGATCATGGCAAAGACCTGTTGCCTACATGTCTAAGCAACTGGATGCAGTGGCCAGCGGACTTCCACCTTGTCTAAGAGCCGTAGCTGCAGCCGCCCTGCTAGTAGCTGAAGCCGATAAACTCACTCTGGGTCAAGAACTTTATGTACGAGTCCCACATGCAGTACAGACGTTGTTGGATTACAAAGGAAATCATTGGTTTAGTAACAGCCGTATGACCAAGTATCAAGCAATGTTGTGTGAAAACCCAAGAGTGCATTTAGAGACTGTAAACACCTTAAATCCAGCTACCCTTTTGCCGCAACCTACTGAAAGTCAACATGATTGTTTGGAAGTAATGGATGAAGTATTTTCAAGTAGACCAGATCTTCGTGATTTTCCCATCCAGAACCCCGATGTTCAATATTACACCGACGGCAGTAGTTATGTGAAAGAAGGGATCCGCTATGCAGGATATGCAGTGACAACAATAGACAAGGTGATAGAAGCTCGGCCACTGGCGAAAGGAACATCAGCACAAAAGGCAGAATTAATAGCACTAACACGAGCGTTACAATTGGCTGAAGGTTTAAGAGTAAATATCTATACGGACTCTAAGTATGCGTTTTTAACCACTCATGCCCACGGAGCTTTGTATAAAGAAAGAGGACTACTGAATTCAGAAGGCAAAGAAATCAAGTACGCAGCTGAAATCCTACAACTATTGGAAGCAGTGTGGGAGCCGAAAGAAGTCGGTATCATACATTGTCGAGCGCATCTGAGAGGAGATGGTGATGTAACCAAGGGAAATCGGATGGCAGATAGTGCAGCTAAGCGTGCTGCTGAATCAGGAAGACAGGAGTATGTGGGGCATATAGCTGCTCTTATACCAACTCCACTGTCCCAATGGACTCCAGTTTATACAGCTCAAGAAGAGGAGTGGTTAAAGACTGAACCGGGAAAGTATTTGGAGAACAAGTGGTATCAGCTAGAAGATGGAAGAATAGTCATACCAGCATCACTAGCGGTAGAAATTGTCCAAAATTATCACAACGGGACACATTCTGGGAGAGACAGTACTGAAGAATCTCTCAGGAAACATTTCTACATACCAAGATTGTCCAACTTGACTCAGGCCATTGTACGCAGATGTGTAACGTGTGCTAAGAATAATGCAAGACAAGGACCAGTAAAGCCACCAGGAGTCCAGATTATGGGGGGACTCCCCATGTCCGATCTACAAATAGACTTTACAGTAATGCCTAAATCGGGTGGACATCGTTACCTGTTGGTAATTGTGTGCACCTATTCAGGCTGGGTAGAAGCATGTCCTACTCGTACAGAGAAAGCAGGAGAAGTTGTAAGATTCCTGCTACGAGAAATAATACCCCGATATGGACTACCCTGTTCTATAGGATCGGACAATGGTCCAGCTTTTGTTCATCAGTGCCTACAACAACTGACTCATATGCTTGGTATAAAGTGGAGGCTTCATACTGCATATAGACCCCAGAGTTCTGGTAAGGTAGAGAGAATGAATAGAACTATAAAGAACCAGTTGGCTAAAATGTGTCAGGAAACCCAACTTAAGTGGAACGTTCTCTTACCCATAGCTTTATTGCGAATCCGCAGTACCCCTACCAGAAGGATGGGCCTCTCTCCTTTTGAAATCATGTATGGGCGACCACCTCCCGTACTTGGTAACTTAAGGGGGGACTTGAGTCAGTTGGGAGAAGGAATTACCCGGCAGCAGGTTGTAGAGTTGGGTAAGACTATGGAGGAGGTACAGAAATGGGTACAAGATAGATTACCTGTGAATATTTATCCCCCTGTTCATAGTTATCATCCAGGAGACCAAGTGTGGATTAAAGAGTGGAATAATGTACCGTTAGGGCCCAAGTGGAGAGGTCCTTATGTTGTTCTTTTGTCTACCCCTACAGCGATAAAAGTAGCCGAAGTAACTCCGTGGATACATCACTCCAGGGTTAAACCAGCAGCAGTCGATTCTTGGCAAATTACAGCAGATCCAGAGAATCCCTGCAAGATCCGGTTGAAACGCACTACTCAGTCGGAGTAACGAGGAATTATTGTGGATTACAAATTTTATTGTTACAGGTGTGAGTGAGAAGGCCATAATAAAGCCTGTCCGCTTACCAACACATAGTGTATAAGCCAGGAAAGTCTCGAAGGGACACCTGTGAAGACGAGCAGAACTCCATTCCCTGCAGCCCTCACATCCTGGAAGCTGAGGTTCCATCGCACGGACGAAGACTGAGGATGACGGCGAAAGATGTGCTTTTGATTGTGTTTATTTATATGTGTTTTTATATTCAGGAAGGTAGAGGTACCGACACTCCTAGCTGTGAGGTATGCATTAAGACTACGAGAACAGGTAACCATATTTCCCAAACCCTAATTTGGCATTCACAATACGAATGTAAAGGAGAGGTATCAAGATGTAGATACCTAAATATAGACTATAGTGTGTGCCATTTAGGAGTAGGAGAACCTAAGTGCTTCAGTCCAGAGTATCAACCTCGTACAATTTGGTTGACTCTCAGGAATGGAGATCCTCAGGGGACCCTAATTAATAAGACGGTGTTAGAATCCGTACATTCTTCGGGTGTTCTGCTATTTGATGCATGTAAGGCGATATCAAGTGGTAGAAAACCATGGAATGTATGTGGGGATCTTAGATGGGAGAGGACGTATGGGTCTAATGATAAATATATTTGTCCCAGTAGTAAAAATAAATATGTGAGTCCTAGATGCCCAAATAAAGACTATAACTTTTGTCCATATTGGTCTTGTGTGGGGTGGGCGACTTGGGGACAGACAGTAGATAAAGACATGATAGTGACTAAGTTGCCGACTAGCCCTTATTGTAAGTCTATGGAATGCAACCCAGTCCATATACTTATTAATAACCCCGACAAGTTCCTAGATAAGTATGGAAATTTATTTGGGTTTCAGATATACGGGACGGGTTTAGATCCTGGGACATTACTGTTTATAGGAATAGAGACTGATACGGTATCCTCCCAGACTCATCAAGTATACCATTCCTTTTATGAAGAGATGAGTATAGATAATAAGATCCCCCATAACGCTAAAAACCTGTTCATTGACCTAGCTGAAAGTATTGCCGGTAGTCTTAATGTTACCAACTGCTATGTGTGTGGAGGTACTAACATGGGAGACCAATGGCCTTGGGAAGCAAAGGAGGTAATGTCCGGTTCTGAGGCAGTTGACCAACTAATATCTACACAAGCCGATTATCATTTGAGTGTTAGAGGTAAATCTGAGTGGAGATTAAAGACCTCCATCATAGGTTATGTTTGCATAGCAAGGAAAGGAATAATGTATAATACTTCTGTAGGAGAATTAACTTGTCTAGGGCAAAAAGCTTATGATGATGATACTAAAAATACAACTTGGTGGTCGGCTTCAAATGTCTCAGAACCATCTAACCCGTTTGCTAGATATGCCAGTTTAAAGGATGTGTGGTTTGATTTATCCATCACATCTACCTGGAGAGCCCCAGCAAATTTGTACTGGATCTGTGGTAAGAAAGCCTATTCGGAGTTGCCACAGGACTGGGAAGGGGCATGTGTGTTGGGTATGCTCAAACCATCCTTCTTCTTGTTACCGATTGAAACAGGTGAGACTTTAGGTGTTAAAGTGTATGATGTGAATCATAGGAAGAAAAGGGGACCCTTAGAGATAGGCACCTGGGAAGATAATGAATGGCCTCCCCAGCGTATCATAGATTATTATGGGCCAGCCACGTGGGCAGAAGATGGTACCTTTGGTTATAGAACCCCAATTTATATGCTCAACCGTATTATAAGATTACAGGCGGTGGTTGAGATTATTACTAATGAGACCTCACAAGCACTCAATCTTCTAGCGAAGCATAATACCAGGATGAGGACAGCAGTGTACCAAAATAGATTAGCCTTGGATTACCTTTTGGCAGTAGAGGGAGGTGTATGTGGGAAGTTTAACCTGAGCAATTGCTGTCTTCAAATAGATGACGAAGGGCAAGCAATAGCTGAGCTTACTAGCCATATGGTTAAACTAGTGCATGTGCCTACTCAGGTATGGAAAGGGTACAATCCAAGTAGTTGGTTTGGTAGCTGGTATGAGTGGTTTGGAGGGCTTAAGGCAGTGGTAGGTGGAGTCCTACTGATTTTACTGTTGTGTCTACTCCTACCGTGTCTTATACCCTTAGTAGTTAGGTCTGTGCAAAGCCTGATAGGAAGTATAGCAGAGAGGAAGGCTGCTGCACAGATAATGGCGATATATAAGTATAAGGCTCTAGATCAAGGAGAACCAATGCAGGAAGATGAGTGTTAAAAGATTCACATCATAAGATAAGTCTGGTCTGGTTCATGGTAACCTGAGGTATATGCAAACCAAGGTTAAGTGATGCCTCAAGTAATTGTGAAATATCAGAGGCATCAAAGGGGGGAATGTGATGTAATTCCAGTAAAATACAAGTTTAGCAGGCTAAGATTGCCACAAGGCATATGTATGTATATGTGTTTGTAGTATCAGTTAGTTAATTACACGTAGCTAAGATACTGTTATCACTGTACTGACCAGGTGCAGGAATGTAAGAACTGGAATTACGCGTCCCTCTCCTTTGTATCAGATGAGCCACGTGGTTAGACCGGATGGATGAGTTTAGACTCTATTTATTAAATAGGTTAAGGGTATGTGTGGGTGTAGTTAATTGTGGGAGGAGCTACAGTGCTATATAAGGAATGTACTCTATGTATTCAGTACTCAGACTTTGCTGTATTTTGGTGACGCTAGTCCCTCTGAGTCCCGATCGGTGATCCAATAAAGAATCTCTTCCTTCCTGAAGAAACCTGTGTCCATCTCTCTGTGCTTGGCTTCCGTCAGTTTCTCCGGTATCAGTAGTCCTACTATTTACAATTTAACTCGAAGAACGTTGCCATTACCAACTGTAAACTGTAAAACTGTTTATGCTTTTGCCTGCTTTTGTATACCAAAGAACCTGGTGCTTGGGTGTCTTTCCTGTAAACATGTGTTTGGTATTTTGGCTGTCTAAAAATAAAGAATTAAGAAATATAAAACAAAATAAAAATGTACTTCTATGAAATGTCAATTCCTATTCACCAAGCCATAAACTAGGCCTGTTACATTTAATTAAACTTCCTAATTAAACCTGTATGACCAGTGTCTATTATGGAGGACCTAGTCTAAACTATCTGTATATGGGGGAATGTTTATAGAACAAACACTGACAGCTCTATTAACCACGCCCCCCTACTGCCCCAGGCAGACTCTGACTGATCTAAGCTCTGATTGGTCGAAACGCCCTCACGCCTTCACTACTCCCCCTTCTCCTTGGCTTTGACATCTTGACTCCGCCCTCATGTCCCGATTGGCTATCTCCGTCAGCCTCTTGATGTGATTGGTTCTCCGGATTGCTCCGGAGAAGATGGCGGCGGTGAGAGCAGTAAGGAGCTGGAACCGGTCATTAGGCCGTTTGGTGAGCAACCAGAGGGCGTTTCTTCTCATTTTATTAATAGCTCCTAACCTGATAATGATGATATATAACCGGTGTTATGGCCTGGGGCAGGGATCCTCAAACTCCGGCCCCCCAGATGTTGCTGAACTACAACTCCCATGATTCTTTGAATTACATATATAGCCAGAGAATCATGGGAGTTGTAGTTCAGCAACATGGGGGGGTTGAGGACCCCCTGGCCTGGGGTAAGGGCACAGTCCATGCCATGGTGTGTCTGGATATAGAGCACACAGCATGCAATCTGCTCTGTGAGGACAGGCAGCACAGGATACAGTGAGAGGACTCCAACTCCCATCATGCTAAGACACCAGGAGCTGTGTGAGCACTCTGGGGTGGACCCACAGCAGCTGGAGTGTGCTGGACTAGCTGTCAGTGTCTTTATATAATGTAAAGGTCAACTCATCATCATCATCATCATTGTTTGTAGGAGTGTCTGCCTTAACAATGTGAATAAACTCTGATTTATATAAATAATAATTCTGATAAACTGTGTTTTATTCTCCTGGGCAGCAGAGTAAATGTGCTGCTTTCTCAAACTACAATGGTTTCTCTTTGAATAATCAAAGCTATTCCCTAAATGTGGGACAAAATAGACCAATTAAAAACAAAAGTGACTTAATGTCTCCATACTTGCCGTCCTGGCCCAAAATGGGAAATTCATCGAACTCTGAAGTCCAGGTGGCAAAATGTAAGCTGAAATTCCCTGGCTGTGACTGTAATTGAGTTTTAGAGTTTTTACAGATAAGGCATCATATGATCAATGCTCACTTCAATTCAGAATTCTTGTGAATAGCCCTGCGTGAATTCTTTGAAATTCACACACTCTAGTGAATTACATGAGAATTGTTTTCTTACCTGCAGCATTAGAATTCTGCATACTGCAGGATGGCGCTATGTTGCCTGCCATGAATATCCAGGGAAAATTGTGTTGCAGCAATGCTGTCACTGATATGATAACCTGTTTTGTTTCCCTTAGGTCAATTTCTGGGACCTGAGTTCAAACAGCAGGATTCCATTGGTCAGATTATCACACCACCTCCCGTCTCACTCTGGAGTCCTGCGCAGTTCACACTACAGGCTATTCAGGACTGCATCTGGTAAATAATGTTGCGTGTATGTTGCCTTTCTGTTCTCCACTTTGATTGCATGCAATCAGTCTTGACATTCTCTCTGTATTTGTGTAGCGATGGAATGCTGTAGATTTGTATGTTTATTTACTTATAAAGTTGTACGGTAAGAGCTTCATGGTTTTATTCACCTCTTACTGGACTTTTATTTTGCCCTCACACTCCAACTTTAAGCATTGAGATTGGCAGTCTACTATTTTAGAACAAAACATGTCACCATACAGAAACACGTTAAGTAGGTTTTTATTGAGTCTTGGTTTCTGGAAGGCTCCCCATATTATAAGGTCTGTGTTTTTATTCATGTTGCGTGCATGCTGTCCCTCTTTTATTCCTTTGCATTAATTCTTCCTCATTAACTATCTTTTTTGGTGCATCCATTACATCTCCATGTTACCTCTCATGCATGCAGTTCATTTTTTTAAAATTTGTTTTGCATGTACCCGCTCCATACTAGTGATGGTGATAGCTCTCTGGTGATGGTCGTTCTGAAGATTCAGCTAGAGTTTCCTCCCTCAGGAACTGCACCTTTTGAGGGTAAAACATAAATGGGGTTTTCCTGAGGAAACACAAAGACATTTAGTGGGTAGGAAGACCATTTACACTTAATAATTTCTAATATCGGCATGTAATCTACATCCCTTCACAATTAGCCATACATTCTGTATTTGATAAACTGAACAGTGTGTGCATTCTAAAGTCTGTTCCATCGACCTGCACCAGCCTCTGTATATTCTAGTTCAAGTGCCAGACTACTGAAATGCATAAAAATACATAATTTTGTTGAAGCACGCTGTCACAAAAGAGGGATTTGTTTCCCATGCACGTCATTACCTGATTTATAATATTGTAGTCCAATATCCATAAAATGCAGGTAACATTGTTACCTACTCCATGATTTTCCCACCGGTTTCTGCCCACTTGAAACCTGTGACTCCACATGGGTGCATACCCTACATTGCATCTTCCACTTGTCTTATTACAATAACCAGTGTATTTCATATGTTTACACAGTTTTGAATGGTAAGATTTTGCAGTTCAAGCTCTCGGACATTGGAGAAGGGATCACAGAAGTTACTGTAAAAGACTGGTAGGTCAATTTTATTTTGGTTGCCAACACCAAACATCAATTAACCTATTTAGCTTTTCTCAGTCAGGCTTGTTGATGGACATATCATAAAATTACTTGATGTCTCTTTAAAGAAATACAATGATCTATTATTCGGGATGCAGCATGTTATTTGGGGGTATGGTGGATGCACACACTACTACCGGCCTTTATTTTATTTTTTTTGGTATGGAAAACTAGTTTTTGAGACACATCGGTTTGTGCATATGTACTTATTTTTTATTGAGCAGTCTGAAATTTTATTACGCTTGGAGCATTCTAAATTCCCAGACGTTTTAAGAATATAAAATGTACTATTTCTCTTTTTTAACAAAAGCAGTGTAGGTGTGAATAAATCTGCCATGTTTATATAAAACTAATTTGGTTCCAAACCTGCGTGTTTGTATGTAAATTGCATAAAATCACATGTCGGCACTCGGTCATCTGCCTGCCCTGTAAGTTAGCTGGCCTTTGATGACTGAAACTTCCATCTGCCTCACTTCCTAATCTTGATTGTGATATAGCTCAGTGTCTTGTACATATTATCTTTAAATTGTGAAAGAGAGCCAGTAAATAAAGGATTGTATGATAATGGAAAGGCTATACCTCCAAATGGATATTCCAAGTATTTACAAGATTCTGACACACACTTAACACATTAAGCCACCTGATAGTTATTCACTAAAAACCAGGAAGTAAACCGAAAATTCCAAAGTATAGGCTAAAATAGCGGAGTTGGAGCATGCTTCCAATTCTGCCATTTTGGTCTAGAATGTACAATATCTGGTTCAGTGAATAATCTTGAGGGTAAGGTATTGAAAGGTTGTTGTTTTTGTAAATCTTTCTTTTAATATGGCATTTGCGTCACATTTTACATAATAGAAAAAAGTTGTATCAGATAAACATAAAACAGGAGTATTAACGTGTAACGGAGACTGCCACATTTTTATAATAATAAAAAGACAAGATATATCAGGCTAGATATGCATGATAAAATTATTATAAAATATTAAGGTAACAGCATGCATCAAGAGTAAAACTTTCATGTCTTATTGCTACTTGTAAGGTGATATGGCATAATTGGGACATGAGTAGTACCAGCTGCATAGTTATGTAACAAACTAGAGCTGAGACATATAGCTAAATGCTTAATAGCCTATAGTTTAAAACGAGTAATGCCTGTATCTCAGTGAAGGTGATAAAAGGAAAATAAAACCCCATGTAGTGCAAGCAGGATGGTAATCATGTCAATGATAAAACAAAAAAGGTGGAGAAACAAGGTTATGATGTACTAACTGACAAATAACTGCCCCCCTTTTTGTTTTTAAGTATAACAAGAGTATAAACATGCTAGGTAGTTGTGTCAAGACCAATTACAAAGGTATAACTCAAACATCCTAGGAAAAGCTGTCTTTATTACATGGTTTATAGCTATATAGGTAAAAGTGGATGTGACATGCATAAAAAAAAAGCCTAGGCATCCCACACAACAGTTCGTAGCATAGCACTGTAGGGTATAATGAGCCTGTCGGTTAATGTGAACTGCTTATAGATATCATCTGTAACTATGCTCCTTAACCCTCTGTGTCTGTCATTCCGAGTAAATCAACTATATACATCTAGCGAGGCTAACTGGCCTAGCAGTATGTCCACTAGTGTACTCAGCCCATGCTACAGGATGAGATGTTATGGCATGGGGAAGCCAGTCCATCGGGCCGTGGGGGGAACCTAGCCGGCCCCCTACTTGGTTTGGGATCCACTTTGTTCCTCTGGAATGTCCTCTCTGGCCATAGGATCGTTTGACCTTCCATGTTGCAATCCGCCGCCAGCAGGTCGTGGACTTGTGTCGCCTGAGTACCACTTGTTTTCGGCCTGAGGCCTTAACGGGAGCTCATGCCATTTGACCATTGATACCATCATCAGGATCGTAGGCCCAAGGTTCTATCAAGTCGCGGTGGTCGTCCCTGGTGTATGGTTGGCGAAGGAGAGGTACTTCCAGGTGAGCACCCAGCCCAGAAGAAGGGCGAGCGGCCAAGACAACAGCACTGTCCACTCGTGTGGCGGGATGTGCTGGATGGTGGGGGGTTTTCCCCAGACAAGTCTCCACCTCTGATGAGTGCTTTGTTGTAAGGACTGCTGTCTTGAGCTGTATGGCAGGGGTCGTAGGCGTCTGCTCTGCACAGGATGCAATCCGGCACCAGAACGCTGTACAGATCCTGTCAAAGTCGGCTTGGAATTTGGCTTCCCAGTTAGTCACAGGTAGCTTCCCTGCTGCGTCGCCATTTTGGTTGTGGCCCGGGGGTGAGATGTGGCAGCACAGGCTGACAGGATGTCTGTAGTACTTGACTGCTTCTTCCCCAGTGGGTCCGGGACCGGGATTTCCTCCACCGGTCCGGGAGGGTGGGGGGGGATCAGCTGTTACCCCAGCGGACCCAGATTGGAAGATCGTCCATTTCCTCCCTCCGTGGGATCCGCCAGGTGAGTAGGCCTCAGGAGCTGATTCTGGCCTCGGGTCGGTGGACGTGACTCCCAAGTTGCCTGAGAGGGCTCCCCGCCAGTAAGTGGTGGTTAAGTGTTCTTGGTGATAACTTTTTGGGGGCTTGCACTTCAATCTTGTACCGTGGATTGCTTGGATTGTATGAGGAGCTCGCTACAAACACGTCTATCGGCCATGCAGGTTAGGCCCGCCCTCAAGGTATTGAAAGTTAATTGGGGACAAGCTCCCTGAAATCAACCTTTTCATGACCAAGTAGTATATAAGCTATATGTCTCTGTATAGACCTTGTTGTCCCTGTTTGCAAGATACACCAGTACAGCCACTGATTATACAAGCTGTACACTCATCCTACCTCTATCTTCCTGATACTTAACACTAGCAGTGCTGGAGAGAATCATCAAATCAGTCATTCAGTTTATGCTAAAATTATATTTGTAATGGGATCTGTTCACTAGAAAATCAATTGCAATGAATGGGAAACTGAATGAGAACATCAGATTAAAATAGCCAAGCTGTAGAGGTTTGTTTTTTTTTCTTTTCAAATTGCATATATTGATCACTTTGCAATTAGTTTTTTTTTTCTTAATGCACTACAAGTCTGTTTTGTGGCTACACTTTTCTGCTAAACACTTTCAAAAAAATGGGCAAATTGTAGTGTAGTGGAAAATAGTATGAAACATTGAATTTGATTTCAGATCAATACACTATTTTCCATTTTTCTGTTTTGGCCTAAAATTCTGTTCTGTTATATTCTCAGGTATGTGAAGGAAGGTGATACTGTGTCCCAGTTTGACAGTATCTGTGAGGTTCAAAGTGACAAAGCTTCAGTGACCATCACCAGTCGCTATGATGGTGTTATCAGAAAGCTGCATTACAATGTGGATGACATTGCGCTGGTGGGAAAGCCTCTTGTAGACATTGAAACAGAAGTTGTGAAAGGTATGCAAGCTTATGGGACAAATATCATTTTATATATATCATAAAAGAAGAAGAAATGGGCGCTGTATGGTAAAGCTCTGTAGGCCAGCTGCTTAATCAATTTTTTTCTTTTTTTTTCCTTTCTGGATCACTGAAATTCTAGGCTAGTTTAATTTAATCTATTACTATGGGTATGAAAGGACAAGCTGTATATCTGTTTATTTTCTGTAAAGACACCTTATTCGTTTGTGTCCAGATGAATATTTGTCAGTTTGGGGAAAATGTAAACTCTCCCCTGTACCTACAGTTTTGTTAGGAACAAAATCCATGATGAATATAGAAGTTTCAATCGGTTCTCTCCTTCACATTTGCTAGATTAAGCTTGCTACTCCTGTGATAAGTATTTAGAAGTTAATGTGCCTAGTATGTTTTCTGCACAATACATTGTGATCCCTTTTTCTTAGACCTTGTTGTTGTTATTTCCAGATGTGACACCTGAGGAAGATGTTGTGGAAACCCCTGCAGTGTCTCATGAAGAACACACACATCAAGAAATAAAGGGACACAAAACTCTGGCCACTCCAGCTGTCCGACGACTAGCAATGGAAAACAATGTGAGCTTTGCAGCGGCCAATATATTGACATAAAATAGGAAATAAGGTTACTGAAGTACATTAGAAACAAGAAAAATATACTTCATGCTGAGCTGCTGTGTACCCCAAATAACTGCTGCTCTTACAATGAATGCAATTCGTAGAAACAAAAAAAAAAAGGGGAATAAGCTCTTCAGGCTGCAATGTGCACACCAGTGTTACAATACAGTTTTATTGAGGAACATTTTGATTCCACAGACCCTTTTTCAGTGCAACATTCATTAAAAAAGGGGCTGTGGACCAAAACGTTTGTGCACAATATGGGAAACAAGTCAGCGTTAAGATAACCATAGATTGCAAGGGATAAATATGGCGCTTACTGGAGTTCCAGCCTGAGATGAGCACTGTCAGACAACAAATGGAAATTGAAAATAACAAAAATGAACTTGGTTTTACGGTTACAGAGCCGATAAAAACTCATTTATTTATACAATGAGAGAAGCCACACAAAAAAACATTTTAGGTGTGAATAACTTAATCATGTATATAATTGATTGTTTCAAACCAAGACGTTGTATTTTGTGGCTACAAGCATCACATAATTACTTTTTATGGTCACTTTACTAGGTATAAAGTGAACCGTTTCTCAATATTGGCAGATTTCTTAGTGTAGGTGGGTAATGCTAGGGCAACCATAGTTTTCTTTTCTATGGAGATGGTTTTAAGAAGAAACCTTGCAAGTCTGCATTAAAATAATTGGTACCCAGCAGAACACACTTTTTAAAAAGATGCTAACTAAAGAGGCAACCATAGTGGTTTGCTTGTCATCACGGCTGGCTTTGAGCTGTGCCATGCAACCGGTGTATTTTATTTATACTTGGCCATTCTACACAAATATAATAAATGCTTATTTTTGTTCCTACCCCCCAGATAAAACTTAGCGAAATTGTCGGTACTGGGAGGGATGGTCGCATCCTTAAAGAAGACATTCTTAGCTTTTTAGCCAAGCAGACTGGGGCCATACTACCTCCCTCTCCCCAACTGGAAATCATACCTCCTCCCTCAAAAACAGAGACTCCCAAGACTGCTGAGCGAGAGAAACTCACCAGAACTCCTGCTGCTCTCACCAAACCTACAGTATTTACTGGAAAGGATGTCACCGAACCTTTGAAAGGTAAGCGGAAACCTTGGGAACAGGTTTTACTCCTAGCATAATAAACAGGCTTTCCTAATGCAGTTAGTTACCTTACTTTAAGAATAGTTGTTTAGAAAAGTGAATTAGAAAATTAAGGCCCAAGTAGTCAAATTGGAAGCATAGTAGACTTGGAGATTTTATTTCAGTTTGGCTATTTTGTCCTTATATTTTAATTCTTGACTATGATCGTTAGTTAATAACCCTGTCACGGAATTAAATGGGAATTCAAAGTAAATTTAAAGGAACACTATAGCGTTAGGAATACAAATATGTATTCCTAACGCTATAGAGCCTTAGTCACCGTTTAGGTGACTAGGCCCCGTTCCGTGGCAAAAAAATGTTTAACCATTTATTTGCTTACCTTAATCCGGCGGCGGGCTCCCTCGACAATGGTGACCTCTCCTCCTCCATCGACGTCAGCTCCTGAGTGGAGCCAGAGGCGCGTGCGCATTCAAACCCGCCCATAAAAAAGCATTATTCAATACTTTCCTATGGGGATCGTATTGACTCCATGAGGACCTTCAGCGTCAAATAAGTGTAAATTTACTCTGTGTAAATCGTGGAAGCGTGGCTGTCAGGGAGACAGTCACTAGAGGCTGGATTAACCCTTTAGTGTAAACATAGCAGTTTGTCTAAAACTGCTATGTTTTCAGCTGCAGGGTTAAAACTAGAGGGACCTGGCACCCGGACCACTTCATTGAGTTGAAGTGCTCTGGGTGCCTATAGTGGTCCTTTAAGGACAAAATATTCAAATGGAAAGCATAGCTGACTTTTTCCAAGTTTGGGTATTTTGACATTTGAAATTCACTTTGTGTTATCAGTTTAATAAATAACTCTGTGTATGTATTCTGTCTCTTACATTCTTGCCTCCTGTCGTCTTCTCTACTGCATTCAGCCTGGTTTTTGCCCCTTTTTAAGCTTTGCTATATGTTCTGTCCCATTGCCTGTTGTTGCGTTTGTTTCTTTTTTCTCTGAACAAATACACAAAATCTAACCATATAAGAGATTCTGCATACTTTTTTCTACAGTACAGGGACATTATTTGATTGGACATTTGAAATACTATTGATGTGGCCAAACAGAGTAATGTTAATAATAAGTTTATATAGTATAGTAGCTAGTAAACCGGATTTTCTCCTGCATCTGAATCTAGTACCATAAACAATAAGCAGTCTCCTTTGTTTAAATGAAGGGAGTTTTAAAACCAGGCCCAATGTCATTTTGCTTCTAGTGACTGATTTCCTGCTTTTGTCTTAAAATGTAAACGTAAATTATGACTTGTAAAACTAAGGCTTTTGAGACACCTAGTCCGTGGAAATCTGAAATCCATTTGACATAATATGTTCTTTTAGTGTGTATATATGCATACAGCTTTAGTCGCCCAGGCCATCTCCGTAAGCTGACCTGGGTGCAATGGGTCTGTCAGTTTAACCATTCAAGGTTTGTTTACCTTGAAGGTTTAAACACACCTCCAGTGGGATTTACATTGGCAGCCAATGGAGGCACTTCTGCTTCACTAAACAAGTAAAACTTAGTCACGCGACGCAGAAGCCCCAATAGGAAAACATTGATTCCATGCTTTCCTATGGGAAATTTGAATCAGATCCATGCACTTCTAGGAGGAATATTGGATTGGACCATGCCGTAAAAGCCATGTCTGCTCCATGATTTTTCAGGAGGTATAAGGATAAGCAGCGCATGGCGGCCTTGGTGTTGGGGGAAAAATGCAAGTAAAAACATATTGTATCTAATGAAACACACTGGGAGTCGTTAAGAGCATATGATATATATATATATATATATATTATATACATACAGTGTTTGTATATATAGCTTCTTATGTCTTGCATGGTTTTATAACCATGCGTACAACTTATTAACCTACGGGTAAATTAGCCACTGTGAAAAATAAATTGCTTCAATTAGACTTGGACATAACAAAAAAAACTTGATGATAACCTTGCATAGAGATTGCAAAAGAAGGGAGGCCAGCCTCTTATACTTTTCAGCTGACAGGGAGGTGCTCTTCCATGGGTGAAACCCAGAGTCTATAAGGAGTAAAACGAAGTGGTGAGTAGGAAGCCATGATTTCTCCTTTGGGATGTTCTGCAGTTTAATCACTAGTTAGCATTTCAGTCATATTTAATATTTTTTTTTATGACTTATTATTCACTGTTGTATCTCCTTACCTTCTTCTATCTATCTTCTCACCTAAAAAACAAAACAAAAAACACTTTTTTCTTCTATTCCTTACTGAAGACTTGGCTGTGCCGTGGCCTGGCATGAAAACACATCTCTTCTTAACCAGGCTTCCAAACCACTCTCACAAAATCATCTTGTCCTTCAGCAATACTGTCATTTTGAGAGCTGTGTGACATAGACCAGGGTGGTCCCCAGAGACTGCCCCCCTCGTTTGTCATATTGATAATGTGGCATTAGCACTTCATCATTGTCAGGGTCTATTTCCAGCTTGGAAGGTTGTGATTGGGGTGGCTTAGCACGGCACTGTTAGACTGGTGTCACTCTGTTCAGACATCGGCATGCTGGTCACAAAGCTAGTTTGTCGGCATCATGGAGTAGGTTCTTAAGTCCATTTTTCAGCAGAGAATCTATGACCAAGAATTGTTTGACAGGGAGAGCAGATGGGACCTCCCACCTGCTGCTCTCCACCAATAGCAACCACAGAGTATAATTGCCTGAGATCCAAATGGCAAGATTTAGGTTGGGAAAAAAACAATTAAAACAATTGAAACAAAAAAAACAATTAAAACAAAAAAAACAATTAAAACAATTGAATTAAGCTGATGCCCAAGTTAGAAATATATCACTCCTCTGCCATAAGTAAGTGTATTGTAATTGTATAGAGTTTGGGCAACAAGGCCACAGAACTACATGAACAAGTCTGTAATTTTCATCTCAATAACAACTTGATTGGCAAAAAAAAAAAATGTTTAAGGAAAGTGTTTTCCGTTAATATTTTCCTTTTCAGCAATAGAGGAATGCATAGCTCGTGTTAGTGTTGACTTATTTTATTTTTTTTTCAAACAAAATAATGATTTAATTGAAACAAAATGTATTGAATAGAAATGTATGTATTTTTGCCATGTCTGGCTTTTTTGTGTGTGTTTTAACATGAAGAGGGTTGATTGGTGAACCCAGTTGTTCCAATGCGATTGAAGCACTTTACTATGTCCAATAAGCTATGTGTCTTATACTTTAGTCTCTGCAAAATGAACTTTTTCATACTTTCCTCTTTTGCACATTTCCAGTGTGTGTTTGCCTCTAATCCACACTTGCAGGTCCATTGCCCTCCTTTACTCTATCTGTCCTTCCTTTTTTTAAGGGTTCCACAAGGCCATGGTAAAGACTATGTCCGCAGCCCTGAAAATTCCTCACTTTGGGTATTGTGATGAGGTGGACATGACAAAGCTTGCTGAGCTTAGGAAGGATCTAAAACCTATTGCTGAGGCTCGTGGTGTTAGTCTGTCCTTCATGCCCTTTTTCCTGAAGGTAAGAGCACAGGAATCTCTGGCATTTACAAAGACTATAAAAAGCATTATATCTGTGTTGGTACCTAGAACGCCCTAAAGGTTGTTGCTGTAACCCAGATTATCATTCCACAGGCAGCAAGTATGGGTCTGCTACAATACCCGATACTCAATTCATCACTGGATGAGGCCTGCCAGAACATAACCTACAAGGTATGCCATAATAATATCCCTTATTGTAATAAACTGAAAAATTGTTAGGAAGCAAAAAAAGGAATTCAGTTAAGTATGTGTTTTTGTTGGGTTTTTTTTTCCGTTTATGATTATTTTTCTACTTCACCCCTTTTGTAGGCATCTCATAATATTGGGATTGCTATGGACACGCAACAGGGCCTTATTGTACCGAATGTTAAAAATGTACAAGTACGAAGTATCTTTGAGATTGCTGCAGAGCTGAACCGTTTGCAGATGTTGGGGTCCACTGGACAGCTTGGGGCAGGAGACCTGACTGGTGGAACATTTACCCTATCCAACATTGGATCGGTGAGCAAGACACACATAGGAAATATATGTCAATTCATTGTAAAGATTAATTGACATTTCTCATCTTTCTTTACAGATTGGGGGAACATATGCAAAACCTGTTATACTACCTCCAGAAGTGGCAATTGGAGCCGTTGGAAAAATACAGGTGAGTTTATTATAATAAGTGTGTGAATGTAACTATGAAATTACCAGTTATATCTGTTCTAAAAGCTTATTAAGCAACCTTCAAGTACATTTTAGTACTTAAAGGTGGACAGGGATTCACTGAGTACTTGTTCGAATTAATATTGCAGATCTTTTTGTTCTTTAGACATAGATCCTGATGAAATTTTATTTATAGCACAAATAACATGAATGGTTCTCAGAATAAATACAATTTCCATACAATTACTTTTGAGAGGTATGGGGGGAGTTCAGGACCATGAGATTATTCTTCTTAACATGTTTTTCAATATTCTATACTATATGTATTAGTTTTACCCTTCTTGTAATTCAAGCTTGTCTCCCTGAAACTATTTACAGTCCATGCACCCTAGATCCTCTTATTTTCAGCTATTCAATTTACAGATATTAAATGTAAGCTTCAGTTCGTATTATTCCTTGTGGTATGTTATATCTTTGGCAGATTGTATTCTCCAGCTGTTGTTTGACTTCTATAATAATAGCAAACGTAAAACCAGAGGGCAAAGGTTGGATCTCCCTAGTAGGCTGAGGGGAATAATAATAATTCTCACTTGAAATGGGAGATTTATTAAGAGGGCTATTTCTGTCCCTAATCGTGATTCCCCTAGTTCTATTTCACCCCTGTATGTGTTTGCTTTTGTGTGTGTGTGAATGTGTGTGTGTGTGTGTGTGTGTGTATATGTATATATATATATATATATATTTATTTATTTGTGTTCGGGGCATTCTCATATGATATGGAATACGCTGGTGAAGAGAAGTAAATAAAAGAAAATAGTCGGTTGAGGTGTGCCGAAACTGTTGCATGCTGTAGGCCGGTAAATAAAGTGGGCAAAAAGAGATAAACCAAAGCAAAACATTTATTCAGAAACATAGTACATTATTACATATTAAGCCCTGATCAAAAGCATAGTAAAGTAGTCTTAATTCTATCTTATCAGAGTAGCAGTAGCCCCTGTTTATGCATCCATTTTTTTGACAATGAACATTAAGGTATACCAAATTGAACCACAGTGGATCAAACACGGTGTCAAACTTTGTCATATAGTTTTAAATCTGTAATGCTCCATAGATTAAAAAAAAAAAAAAAATGACTCCACCAAGCAGTACCATACTCCTACAGTAGCATCCACCACTCACCAATTGCTCAGTTTGGCCAGGCGGCCTGCACTATTAAGAGTCCTTGTTCTTCCAAGCTTTTTCTATTTAAGAATTATGCAGGCCACTATACTCTTGGGGACAAAATGTTTTGTAGTCTCGGAATCTGTGTGTTGACACAATCCTGTCTCTGAGCTCTGCAGGCAGTTCTTTTGACTTCATCGCTTAGATTTACTCTCATATGAATTTACAGCTGTGAGACCTTATATAGACGAAGTGTGCCTTTCCAAATTATGTCCAGTGCAGAAACATCTCAAAGATGTGATGCATCTGAACTTCATTTCATCTGTCATAGCAAAGGGTCTGAATATTTATGTATGTCATATTTACATTTGTATTGTTTATTTTTTTTTGTTCTTGCTTTGTCATTATGGAGTATTGATGTGAAAAAAAATATAAACAGTTGTAGCATAAGGCTACAAAATACAAAATGTGAAAAAAGAAGGGATATAAATACTTTCTGAATTTTATATAATATATAAAATGTATTTGTAATTTATTTTAATAAATCAGCAATGGGGTTTTTTTCATTTGAAAATTTGATACAGCACTTAATGCTCTTCGGATTCTCTTAATCAATAGGTTCTTCCAAGGTTTGATGCCAAGGGCCAGGTGGTGAAGGCTCAGATCATTAATGTTAGCTGGTCAGCGGATCATAGAATTATTGATGGTGCAACTATGTCCCGATTCTCCAATCTGTGGAAATCCTACCTAGAGAACCCATCTTCCATGCTTATGGATCTAAAATGAGAATGGCATTGACTCATGGGTACTGCAGAGATGGGAATGGCACAATCTTCCAATTTTTGGACACCGACTTCTCCTGCCCATGGAGACTACTTCAGCCTGCAGTCCCAGACAAACTAATAGGGAGCAGTATTTCTACGTCAAGGAAGGCTAATCCAAAATAAGATATCCTGAAATTCTAATCCTTTCTCTACCAGAGCAGCCGTGATTCAAATACAGTAGGATTGCTAGGTAATACATGCATATGGTGGTGAAGGGCTTAATGTGATCAGCGGTTTCTCAAGTGTAGTGAAACTGTGAAAACCATGTACATGCAAGATTTCGAAGAGTGAAAAGAGCAGAGGTAGCTGGCAGGATCCTGTGTTTGATATCTTGTTATCCTGCAAAGCAATACTATGCCATACTGCAGCTGTATTGGAAATCATGTTTAAATCAGTGCGGATCTAATTATTGTGATGATCTAGCACAATAACAGTAAACACAAGAGGCCTGATGCAACTGGCAGGGAAAAGATAAGATTATAATGTGGTTTTTTTTTTCCCCCCCTGGTTATATTGGGGCATATTATCAAGTGGACTTGGGAGCAATAGCGACCTTGAGGTCATGGGTCCATGGGTCAATATATGCGGATGACATCTTTCACAAAAGACTCTTTCTGACTGTTACACTACATAAAGATCGATACTTACTATGATTTGTGCAGATTACATGTATGTTTCAGAAAATGAAAACATTTTTAAATTGTTGTCCTGGGCAAAAGACATTTACACTCCACCAACCCAACCAATACTGCTGAAATTTGACTTTGCATATTAATAAAAACTGGGATTATTGGCATGTGTGGACATTTTTCCTAAGCCCTCCAAATGTGAGTAATAAACTGCAGATATGTATGTATTTGATATAATGTGAATTTGTTTATTCATTCAATTGGGTTTTAATATTAAAAACAGCCATCTAGAACTGTCGTTGTACATTTACTAAGCAGCATGTGTATCTGTCTTTGGAATTCCCTGTGTTCTGTTTGTTAAGGGTTTGTGGAATTCCTGTTAAGATGGTTAATCCACCCAAGTATTTGTATAATGTAAGAAGAAAGGGCTTTCTGTAAGGTTTATGCTCCCTGCTATTCCATGGAGAATGTTTGTTTTAAAGGGAAACACCACGCACCATAACCAGTAAAGCCCACTGTATGTGTTATGATTCCATGTGTGCGCTGGTGATATTGCATGGCAACATATATGAAACTTTTAGCACTGTTTGCAACTCTACTGGGTCCTACTGGATTTCTGCTCTGCATCCAGTCTTCTCCATTAGTAGAAGCTGTATGCCATTTTAGAGCAATGCAGGAGACTATTGCGGGACACAAGGGACATGCTAACACCTGGTATCATAGGCACTACAAAGAGCTGTAGAGGAATGGTGTTTGGAGTGTTTCTTTAAGCTTCATTTGATGGAAAGGTATAAACAAAAAAACAGTTTCTATTAGTTTCTCCCTGCAGGAGAATCCAGATGTCCTCACTGAGCTAAGCATTATGTGAAAGAGGACCGGGTTTTTCTGACACTCTCAGACAAGGAGAATGACACTGCTAAGCTCAGTAGAGCTACCTGGATTCTTCTTGCAGGAGAATCCAGATGCCAAGAATGCTGCTGGAGGAAGAAAGCTGTGGATACAAAAAATTAGTAGTTTTGGTGCAGATTAAAATCAGTGAAGATATTTGAATCTCATGCATTGTCTTTCACTCAGACAAGTATGTTCAGGCATTCGATATATTCCACTACTATCTAAGTTTAAAAAAGGTCTTTACATCATTAAATACAAAAATTGTGCATTGTACTCCCATGTCATGCCTTAAAACAATGATGTTTATTACTATATAGCGAGTACATGCCATTGGGGCATGGCACATGCATTTGCGATTGTTATTCTTCCTTATGCACTCAAAAAAAAACAAACGGTGAAGACAAGCACAGAAAAAATAAATTTCTACTCAAGTCTTGAAATAAATGTTACAAGTCTGGTCTAAAATTCTCCCTCATTAGTGATATGTGGTCATTTTTGTGTGAACAGACATTTTCCATTCCTCAAATGTAGGCACAGAAGAAGGAGCCTACTTCCATAGGCAGAAGATTATATTCAAGAGCTTTTTTGATGAATGAAAGTATGAACCATATCTGTTTACTTTGTTGTTGTTTAGTTTTTTCTTTTTTTTCTTTCTTTCTTAGGTTAGGTAAAACCGTCTCTTCCTGGGTGTTTCTCTCCTGGCGGTATATATGACGTTTGGGTACTATATAAATATTGTCCAATAGTACATAGATGGAACGACGAAGTCCCATAGAACAGGAACAGGGTAGTGTGTCCTGAGAATATCCAATAGTAGGGGATAACCCTGAATATATGAATTAACAAAAAAGAAAAACAGAAAGAGAACCCTAGGACAAAGTGTCCAGGATACTCAAATAGGATATCTCAGTGTGAACTGATGCTGCTAAAAAGCCATAATTTTATTAGTACATACTAGACATAAACAAAAAGAAATTCACACAAATAAAATCCTCAAATAAGGGGAAAAATTTTTATCTTACTAAGAAGGAAACCCAAAATTGGAAATGGGATAAGAGAAGGCTAGTTGCTCATAAATAGCGACTAAGATGCAAGTAAATAACCCCTAAACTTGTATATGTGAAATCCAATAAGGGACTCAAAGGGTTATTCCCCTTAGAGAGATATGGCAGCCTAGAATCCCATAAGTAGCTTAGTCCAACATATAGCAGCAGAGTATAGGTATAGAGATAAATGCCAATAGGCAGATATAGAGGAAAGAAAGTCTCACTGGTTCAGTAATATAGCTGAGTCAATAGTGCTTGAAATAACATCCCCCAGAGTAGTCTCCCTACATCTCCCAGAATAGGATCTCTGCTAGTGCTTGTTGCTGCTAACGTGACTAAGAATAAGTCCGGGTCCTTCCTAGCTAATATAGAAATAAATAATAAATCATCGCTGAAAATTCCCCATTAAACGAATACACCTAAAATAAAGTGGAAGAAAACAGTGAAGTGGTTTAAAAATCCATCTAATGCCTAACGCGTTTCGGCGCTTAACATAGCGCCTTTCTCAAAGGCTATCAACAAGGACGCTTACCTGAGCGCGTCTTTATACCGTTCCCATTGAATTCTAGAGCCAATCCGATCGTAGCTAGGGGGGCGTTTACGTCACACGCCCCCAACCGATTGGATTGGAAGGTGCCTGTTGTCCATCATGCCTAAGACGACCTATCCGCAACGATTGGGCGGGGCTTAATGCCGAAACCGCCGAGAGAGAACGTTTATTCCGTTGCTATTAGCAACTTAGATACTCTAATATTCCGTGCAGATACATAAAGACCCTTACACTACAGGGACACTCAGGATACTTGAGAATTAAAGAGCTTCTAATACATACAACTCTGCAAACAAACAGCAGTGTATACAAAATAGGAAAGTACTCTTATATTTAGTAACCCGGTCTTTCCAACACTTTAGTAATTTAACATGCTGGTTTATTAACTGAAATATAGTGTTTAAGAGTGTAGAATCGAGTAGGCTCCAGTCTATAGCAGATGGGCATATTAAAACAAGCCATTTGTAGGTATATATATATATATAGATCACGCCTGGTTTCATCATGAATAGTTGTCCTTATACGTTCATGAATAGGATGTAGTATTTAAAGATATATGCATGGCAACAGCATATATATCACAAGTACATACTCATAAGATGATATTATTATATTGTGTAGTCTAGGGTATAAAGGGGGTGAATGTAAAGCCTTCATTCAGGCCATTCGGAGAAAGGGTGTCCAGTTTATGAATCCATAGACATTCTCTTCTTTTTAGAATGAGATCCAAATCACCACCCCTTTTACCCATCTGTACCTTTTCAACAACGACAAACTTGAAGCATCTTGGTGTATCGCCATGGTGTAGCCTAGCATGCCTCGCAACAGGGGTATCTCTTCCAGAGGTAACTGAATGGATGTGTTCCATAATGCGTCTTTTTAGGGGGCGTATTGTTTTCCCTACATATTTTAATCCGCATTTACAGGTAAGAAGATAAACGACACCTGTAGAATTACAGTTAAAAAACTGTTTAATAGGGAATATCAGCGTACCAGAGGAATCGGTCACAACTTTTGAATCTCTGTCTATGTAGCGACATGCTACACACCGTCCGCATTGGTAGGTCCCTTGCACATTGATCCAGCTCTTTTTGTTGCTATTAGGTTTAGACAAATGACTCGGCACTAGCAGGTCTTTCAGATTTTTACCCCTTTTGGCAGTTATAGAAGCACGTGGGGGGACTACATCTCTTAGATGGCGATCTTGAGTAAGAAGTGGCCAAAATCTGGCCAAAATCTTTTTTGCAGTGTCCCATCCTGCATCATAGTTTGCCACACATCTAATTGTTTTTTGGGGGCATAATTTTGGTTTGTCTTCAAGGAGGGTTTCACGTTCGCTTGAGAGTGCTCTTTGATAAGCTTGTTTTAGGCACCTATTGGGGTAACCTCTGGCTTTAAATCTGTCTCTCAGTAGGGCAGCTTTCTGTATAAAGTCCTCGAGCGAGGAACAGTTTCTTTTTAATCTGAGATACTGCCCCACTGGAATGCCTCTCTTGAGTGAAGTGGGATGGTAACTTCTCCAACTCAGCATATTATTGGTGGATGTGGGCTTACGGTATAGGGTAGTGTGGATCTGTAGTCCCTCCGTAATGGTAAATGTGCAGTTCAAAAAGTTGAGTGAAGGTGTACCTATCTCCATGGTCAAGTGTAAATTCAAATCATTTACATTCAAAGTTTCCACAAACTCAGTAAAGAGTTCTTTTGTGCCAGTCCATATTATAAGGATATCGTCTATGAAACGTTTCCATATAAAGACGTTATCCATAAAATGTTTCAAATGTTCTGCATGTACAATATGGTTTTCCCACCAACCCAGGTGCAGGTTAGCGTATGATGGGGCACAAGGCGTACCCATCGCTGTGCCCCGAACCTGGTGGTAAAACCTATTATTAAACAGGAAAAAATTGTGGGTCAATATGAATTGTAACAGGTCAAGAACAAAGGTGGTGGGACGTGGATGTTGTGGGCCTCTTGTTTCAAGAAAATAACCCACATGTTCTATTCCATTCGTATGAGGTATGGAAGAGTACAGTGCCTCCACATCAAGGCTACAAAGAATGGCACCCTGTGGGACTCTCAAGGACTTTAGACACTTCAGTGTGTCCTTAGTGTCTTTTAGATAGGACGGTAGTTTCTCTACATGAGGCCGTAGAATTTTATCTACATAAATGCTACCTTTGCATATGAAATTATTTGTCCCCGATACAATTGGTCTGGCTGTTAGTGTGTCATATTGTTTGTGGATTTTCGGGAGACAATAGAAGGTTGAAATCACTGGATTTTTAACGAAAATACTGTTGTATTCATCTTTAGTAAGAACCCCGTGGTCAAAGGCACTATCTAGTAATGTTTTGTATTCCGACATAAATTTAGGTGCAGGGTTCGACTCAAGTATTGCATATGTCCTTGCATCATTCAGTATGTTTTCAGCAATTTGAACATAGTGAGGTCTATTCAATAGTACATAGATGGGAGCAAGAAGCAGTAGCATTATAAGTGGCATTACCTCATCCTGAACATAGGTTCAACACAAAACACAAATGTCATGTATCTTGTCCCTGGTTACTAAGGGGTTTTGGCAACCTCAGGATCATAACCCTCCCAAGTAACAAAGGGATCCGGAAGTTTTGTTTCAACAAACTTTTTTCTAATATGACATGTTCTGTTGCTCTCTGCCATAGCTTTGCCAAAGTTATCATAATTGGCCCTATGCAAATTGTACATGCTTAATCAAGGTTTAGAATTTGTTAAAGTTACGTTCTCTTTTTAGTTGCTGGGAAAGTGTAGACACGTGGCAGCTAATTATATAACACATAGCATCTAGTGTTTTTTTTTTATTGGGCAGTGGAAGCACCAACCGTGCGGATTTTATTTTTATTTATTTTTTACTTTAAATTTCAGTGGGTGAAAATTCTACTTGTTTATAAATGATCTTACCAGGTGAACTCAAGAACAAAATATCCCTGTAATTGCGTCATATGCGTTTTTTTGTTGATTTTTTTCCCCCTTTATTTCCTCACCTGACATCAACAATGAATGTTCTTGCCCCCTAGTCTGTTTTGTAATAATGTGTTCCAATAACATTGTGCCTGGTGCTTCTAAGGTTTCATTGTGATTATAGGAGAAGGAGGGGATTTAATTATGTGTGGTGGGAGGACAGGGCTGTGGTCTCTTGGCAACATCATAGCGTGGGGTTAAAATGCAGTTCTGGAAAGGGGCTGGTTTACTTTAAACTACGGAGAGCAGGAGATTGCTTGAAAAATGAAGGGAAAACTGCCAGAAAACGAGTGACTGAGGAGCAGGCGGAAAACAAAGGATTAAAGATTGTCCAGAGAAGGCAAAAGGATAGAGTGGACAAATTAAAGAAGACTACAACATAGCATTATCAAGAGGACAACTGAGGAAGAGACAGCTGCCGGCTCATACAGACAGCAATTTATATGGCGTAACATATTGATCCCGTAAAAGGTATAAGAACCTCAAAAATGATTTATTTTCTCACTAATATCTTAACCAATTATTTGTCACAGGAATTGCAAACACCAAGGGAGACGGTGCAAAGTGATGTAGACATTTACACACACACTGGCAGAGATTTCTATAGATCATATGTAGGGCCATAATAAGGATACCTGTGGAACTGTTACATACTCCACTTTTAGAACATTGGTCCAGGATTTCTCTTCAAAAAATAAAACCCTTAGTTTTCTCCAGTCATCTCTTATAACGAAAGACAATTCTACATTTATAGAAACGTAGCTACAAGCATACCTGTTAAATATGCATGTCATATCATTCACTAATTCTTAGTCCCTTGAAATCATTTTTTATTTAATAATTTAATATATATTTATATCATTTACCTGCATTCCTTATAATACAAAATATTCATTATTTATGGATAATATATGGATCTCAGATCCATGTTTACAACGTAGGCGGAAATGATGCTTGTGTCTTTGAATTTAAATAGTGATATTTGCACATTTCTGTAACTTGAAGACACAGCGTGGGCTCATTTCCAGGCTTGTCTTAAAAGAGCACTCCAAGCACCATAACCACTACAGCTCTGTCTGAGTTAAAGGGTCACTCCAGACCCCTGAAACACTTTAGCTTTCTGAAAAGTTATATGTGTGAAGAGTGGGTCCTCTGTTTCATTTTGCAAAGGGTTCAGATTTCAATAGAAATTCTCACTTTTATAAATGAACCTGGTTACACCCACACGGCTTTGAATCAGGCAACAGGTAATGTTTCCTTTTGACTTGGTTAGCTCCATAGAGCTAAACTGAAGAGGCAGCAAATGCTCAGAGCACCTGCCTTGCAATGACATCTCATTAAGCTGCGTTTGGAAGTCTGTTATTGGACAGTCACAGAAAGTCTGGTTAGAAGGAGAGGGCTAGCAAAGGTAGAACTACAACTTTTGCAAGCTGTTTTTAGATAAACCTCAATGAACAAAATACATAATAAAAAGGACCACTATAGGCACCCAGACCACTTCAGCTCAATGAAGTGGTCTGGGTGCCCGGTCCCCTTAGGTTTAACCCTGCAGCTGAAAACATAGCAGTTTCAGAAAAACTGCTATGTTTACACTGCAGGGTTAATCCAGCCTCTAGTGGCTGTCTCCCTGATTTACGCTTCCACGATTTACACGGAGTAAATCGCACTTATTATGTCCTCACGGACCTCCAGCGTCGAAAAAGATCCCCATAGGAAAGCATTGAGTAATGCTTTCCTATGGGCAGGATTGAATGTGCGCGCCTCCGGCCGTGCATGCCCATTCAGCTCCACTCGGAAGCTGACGTCGATGGAGGAGGAGGGATCACCAACGCCGAGGGAGCCCGGTGCTGGATTAAGGTAAGCAAATAAATTGCTTAATTAACCATTTATTCACTGCGGAACAGGGTCTTAGTCACCTAAACGGTGACTAGGGCTCTATAGCGTTAGGAATACATATTTGTATTCCTAACGCTATAGTGTTCCTTTAAAGGTATGTAAGCTTTTAATTGCGATATATGTACTAAGCAGTGATTTCTGTTAATTTTGTATTTTGGCAATGGCGTGTTCCTTTAACCCTGCAGTGCTGGACTTAGCTCATTGTCTGAGAGTGATCAGCTGACACTCCCAGCCAATGAGTTAGCCCTGCATTGCATGTGTTACATCAGTAGGGCTAAAGTAAGCTCCTGCTTAGGAGCTTCTGGCTGTCCATCATCATCAGCAGAAGCAGGGAGTGATGCTCAGCAAACCCCAGGTAAAAGTCAAACCATTCTAAAACAGTTTGACTACTTACATTGGGGAGGGACACCAGGGCTCTGGCATATGGTTATAGTTCCTTGGAGTGTTCCTTTAACCCCTTAAGGACACATGACATGTCTGACACGTCATGATTCCCTTTTATTCCAGAAGTTTGGTCCTTAAGGGGTTAACCTAATACCAGCAAGAGATTATATGTCTGAAATGGCTGGCAATAAAATTATCTGCTCACAAATGTTTTCGTGCCACAAAGTTTGAATGTTAGCGACTTGTAATTGTAGCTGCTGTAACATTTAAAGGGGCACCCTATGCACCATGACCATTCCAGTGTGTTGTAGTAATAATAGTGCATCATACGTGCTTCCCACAGTAAACAACCAAATTGTTTAGTCCATCAGGCAGACACGGTGATCAGTCTTCTGTGATGTCGCCAAAGTGTACGTTTCCATACTACGTTAGTAATATAACGTCTGTCCAAGTTTGAACATCATTTACTAGCTGAGAGCGTTAGCGGAATTAAGTCCATATACAGACTATATTTATATTGTTAAAGTGGAATGGGAGGTTCTTTATATGGAATTATCAATAAACAGCTGTGATTCATTTTATGTGGATGAGAGAGCGGAAATATTTTTTTTTTAGCAAATATGTATAGCAATATATTAAAGAAAGTCATAAGCTTCTTACCATTCTACCTATAATTAACAAGATTCCGAGACTAGCTCAAAAGCTTGGACACAATGTATGTTCTCACAACACTGCTGTAACCCAACTAAGCCAGTACTCAGAACATGATCAGTCTGGTTCCATTTAGTAAAATCCAATCTACCCATCTCTGAAGATATTTTCTTGATTAAGTGTTCTAAACTCATGTTAGTGGGAAAATTCAAGAAAATTCAAGAATGAAACAAAACAAATAAAATCACCTTAAACCAACATAAATTAACCATATAAAATATATTAGTGTATTGTTTTTCTTTAAATGTATTTTAATTGTACATCAAGCAGCTGCCTGATGTAAAAAAACAAAAAACGTATCACTAGTATATAGTGCTCTGCAAGACTTTTAAGGTGGAAGGGGATTGCCCCTAAGTGACTTTTGAGATGGGGTGCTGGAGAACAGAACTTTAATGTACAACACTTTATTAGCTGGAAAGCCTGGTAATATTGCATTAAAAGGCAGGGATAGCTTATGACATATTCCCACTTCTTTGTTTGCTTAGGGTTCATAAAGCTTTGCTTTGGGTTTAAGTAGCAAGTGTTTCTGGAATCTAGCAACGCCCCTGTCACCCTATTTAGGTTTATGAAATTAGGGGAACACTGAAAAGATGCACTAAGTATGTGTGTGTCTGAATTTAAGTGTGCTTGTGTGTAGTGTTGCTTTTATGTACTGTTGCTATTTGAAAGCAGGGTTTGCCTTTGTCTGTAGTATTGGTGTTTGAATGCTGAAATGCATGCACATATACACTGATACATGTAGACACACTGACCCAGATGCAGATCTAAATGTACACCTGTTTAGCCACCCACCTGTTTCCTACTTTTGGGTGCAGGAGGGTGGCTTCTCTGGGGTCTAGTAAGATCTGCTGGTTAATGCTGTTGGATGTAAGGGGCAGACTTTCCCAGTTCAAGCTCACCTGCTCTTGACCTTCTCCTCTGTCTTTTACCCTCATCTCTTGTCCTCCTGCACAGCTGCCGTGTATCTGGTAGGAAGTGACCAGCTCAAACTTTCTCCCAGCTCTGGCTTAAAGGAACCCCTAAAGACACATTCCTATCTGGTGGCCCTGAGTGCATGGAACACCAGACGTACCCCCTCAGCCTGAGGGCCCCCGGTGTAGCAACACCTGCAGTAGCTTCGCTACTGCTAGTAATGGGATTCCTGCCTATTACACTATATTATTATTATTATTATTATTATTATTATTATTATTATAGTTTGGTGCATTCCATGGGGCTTATTATTAAACTAGGAACTGGAGAAAATTAACAAGAGTTCACAAAATATAGGCCAAAATAGCTAAACTGGAACAATTACCAAACATATTTGTTTTCAAGCTTGAGTGTTTTGGCCTAACATTTGCAATTCCATTGTCAAATATCAACTTTTTACAGTTTAATGAATAACATTGTCACGTTTTGTTCACCAAAGTCCACATTGTAGCAAACTGAAATTTAATTGGTAACATTTAGGCAAACAGCTGGTTTGGAGAAATTCTCCAACTCCGTTATAGTTACAGTAACAGTTTGTCTGATTTAGCCTATATTATGTCATTTAGATGACAGTTTGTTAAAATTCATAGTTTAGAGAACAACGTTGACTGTTTTTATTTATTCAAATATTTTACAATATATTTTATCTTTTGTTGAGTTGGTATATAATTTATTCACTGATGATCTCTGCATGACTTAAAGCTTAAAACATGGTTGTCGTTAAAGGGACACTGTAGGCACCCAGTTTTGTATTCCTGGCACTATAGTATCCCTTTAAACCTACATAAAAAATATCTACATTTAGACCAGACATGACTGAAATGTAAACAAAATGTAACTAATAAATTACTATAACATTGGACTATACAGATATGTTTATGGTACAGCATTTTTGCCTGATTAAAAAAAAGTTGCCAAGCTCTAATTAGTCCTCCATGTGTTTAGTTGAGAGATGGAACCAGGCCAGGATGTGGATATGAAGCGCTGGATCTTTCCCAAAGCAAAACCGCGTCAGAAGAAGAATGATTTGGAGACCTCAATGATTCTTAGTCGTCAACGAGGTCTGGCTTCAGGGCCAAAAAAGAAGACTTTCATTCAGGATAATGCCAAATCACAAAGTCGTCTAGGACCTGATGCCATGGAGACCATTCGGGCCAATGTCATCCCCTTCGAAATGGATCTTCAGCCACAGCCTAGGAGATGTTTTTCAGCTGAAGAAGCATCTAAAGTCATCAAGTCTGTTCTGGACAACCAGCTACAGGACAGCATATATGATGCCACAAACAGTCATCAGAGGGCATTGGAACTGGCAGAGCTGGTGAAGAGAGCAGTCAGGGAGTTAGATTATGAGAGATATAAGCTTGTATGTTATGTGGTGTTGGGCCCTGTGTCACCGAGGGCATTGTCCTGCTGCAGCAGGAGTGTCTGGAGTCCAAACTCAGACACCTATGCAGAATATTTGTTCCAGAATAACTCTCTGTTTGCCTTGTGCATCGTATATGCAGGATACTATGAGTAGCACACAAGTTGTCCTAGAACACACATCACAATAATACATGGAGACTATTCATTGTGCATAATAAATGCTTTTCATGACACTACATGTAACTTGCATAAATGGGTAGTGACCTTAGTTTTGTCCCTGCAGTCTCACTGCTCAATTCTGTGCCATTTAGAGGTTAAATCACTTTGTTTATGCAGCCCTGGCATACCTCTCTGCAGTTGACTTACACGGTCTTCCTAAACACTTCCTGTAAAAAGTTATCTAATGTTTACACTTCCTTCATTGTAAATTCTGTTTAATTTAGAATGTCTAATCTCCTGCTCTGTTAATAGCTGGCTAGTCACTACAGTAGCCTCCTGAGCAGTTTAATTAAAGTTTAATTTACAGAGCAGGAGATAAAAACCTTGAAAGTTAGTTACATCTGATTGATAGTGAAACAAAATTGATTGTATTCATGCAGGCTGTGTCAGTCACATCCAGAAGAGGTGTGACTAGGGTGCATTAACAGATACAACATTGATTTAATTCCTAAATGGCATATAATTGACAGTGAGACTGAAGGGACATGATCTATATACAAAAACTGCTTCATTAAGCTAAAGGTGTTCTGGTGACTATAGTGTCCCTTTAACCCCTTAAGGACACATGACATGTGTGACATGTCATGATTCCCTTTTATTCCAGAAGTTTGGTCCTTAAGGGGTTAAAGGGATACTATAGGCACCTAGACCACTTAATCTCAATGAAGTGTTTTGGGTGCCATTTATGTCCTGTTTTAACTCTGCAGCTGAAAACATTGCCGTTCTGCAGTGAATTTCAAATTAGAGCAGTTGAACTGAAAGCATAGCTGACTTAGACATTCTTCCAATTTGGTTATGTTGACCTTGAATTATAATACAGTTTAAACTTTCACGTTGCTTAATAACCCTGTATGTATTTGCATTGTTATAACGATTTACCTATTAATACAGATTCTAAAAGTAAAAAGAAATGTTTTTGAAGAAAAGATACCATATTATTGGGAGATTATTGTACTTTACAGGTATTCTAGTTTTATTAATTTAGCAATGTATTAGTACTATCCCTAAAAAGTGAAACTCCATTGGTGTCACTGAAAATAATGGTTAATTTTAATTTTTTTAGTAATCACAGTACTGGTATCTGTATCTGGTGCATTAGATTGGGACACCATAGCAATAGTTGTGTCTAGAACTGATCACAGTCACTGTTGCCAGGGTAAAAAAAAAAAAAAAAAAAAAAGACACTGGGCTTGAGCCCACAACTAATTTGGTAACCCCTTTCCATATCCCCTTTATATCTTTAAAACATAAGTGGGACATTAGATATAACTAAAATAATAACTTACAGTGAAAATAGCGATTAGCATAGGCTCACCTTGCGTTGCAACGTGTTACTTTACTAAATTCGAATACTCTGCCCTTGCGTACTCTATGGTAGGAGTCCCAGGCTTAGCATTGTATTATACCCGAGTAATTAATGTCCTAGCCTGTTCCCTCACCAAGTTTAAATGCAACATCCCAGGCCCTGGAGGAACTTCTAATGGATACCCAGGTTAATAAGAAAGAGATCCTTGAAAATAGGGCAGTTATTGACTATTTGTTAATGAAACCTGATTTAGGGTGTGAGGCAGTAAAGGGCATATGTTGCTTTAATCTTTCTGATCATGGGACCATGGACCATGAGCATATGCATAATCTGCACGATCTAGTGAAGGAAATACAACAAGATACAGGGTTCTTCGGGGATTGGAATTAAACCTTGGTACATGGCTCAGTATGCTAATTAAGAAAATATTGTATTTCTTACAAATCGCAGTATTTGTCATAATGATGATTTTTCTGACATTTAAGTTCTTCTCCTGTCTTCTATCATCATTGTGTAACTCAAAACCTTTATGTTGGTCGTACCTTAACTTATATGCCAGCTTCCCCAACCTCTGACACCTACAGCGCTGTATAACTGATGAAGGAACATTCCTCCTGTGACCCCTGGCTTGCCCTGTCTGAGGAAACCATGGTGAAGGCATAAGAAAAGACCCACAGGTATTACTAGCATACCTGGACATATCTCAGACACCTGGGTGAGCCTTAGGATGAAAAAGAGGGGAATTGTGAAGGAAAGCACCCTGACCCAAGGCTCAAGCTACAGATGACCGTATGACCAGTCTGTTTTTATTAATTTCGCTAACTTAGATCATGATATGCTTTGACCTCTACCCTAGTTTCAGAGCCTGGCAAAAATCTCTTTTTACTTGTGACATTCTGTGGTTTCTGAGGAGACGTTTGCAGCTTCACCCTCAGCCCCCCTTCTTATGTCCTAACTAACATAACCTTTGAAAAATGCTTAGTTCTGTAAATTCCTTTTATGGTACAAAGTGCCTTCAAGCATCCTGTTTTTGTAGCACAAGTATATAATATGTAAGCTCGCCCATTAAAGCAGAAGTCATCTTTGATTCACGTATGCGATTCATATTTTATTTCTCTAAGCGCTTGAACTTACAATTTGGTTTCCCCTGAACATATCTCTGGGTAATTTTTATTCCGATCATATGTATACATTTTTACTGTGTGATTAGGAAGTCCTTTTATTGGCAGATTAGCACGTGTGTTTTTCTGCATTTTTTTTTTCTTATTAATAAACATACTTACATTTTAAGATAACTCATCATTTACTTGTTGCGTTTTTAAATCACGTTGAGGACAAAGAATGAGCTCATATATTTGAAGTCAAACTTTTCTGCTTATCGTAAAGAGAAAATCTAAACACCAAAATCACTTCCAGGGTTATTTACTAATACGAGAATTCAAATGTCAGGCTAAAGTAGCCAAACTGACAGCATAGCTGGCTAAGATAATGTTTTCAGTTTGGCTATATTGACCTTAAATTTGAAATTTAGTTTGAATTCACTTTGGAGTTCAAAGCGTTCACACCCCTGTTCATCTTAAAGGGACACTATGGGCACCCAGACCACTTCAGCTCATTGATGTGGTCTGGGTGCATTGGCCCTGTTCCTTTTTATCCTGCAATATAAAATATTGTGGTTTTAGAGAAACTGCAATGATTACCTTGCAGGATTAAGACTGCCCTTAGTGGCTCTACCAGACAACCAGTAGAGGCGCTTACGGGTCGTTGGGCATGAGGACATCCAGCATCAATTAAATCTCCATAGGAAAGTATTGTAGCAATGCTTTCCTATGGAAGAGCCTAATGCAAATGTTTGTACCGGGGAAAAAAAATGAGAAAGCAATTCAGCAAACACAGGGCAAAAACAGGTACAGTATTGCCGGCCTAATGCCAATTGAGAGTTGTCAAAATTAGATTATTATATATCTGGATTAAAAGTAGAATGTGGGAGAACTTATAATGACTGTAATCTTTTTCCTTTTGCTATCTTGTTCAATGAAAAATAGAGGGCAGGAGTCACGTTTAGTTGAAAAAAGGGGATTAATCTAAAAAGAAAAGAAAAAGAAAGAAGGAACATGCCAGTGGGCAATTGATCACACACTTACCTCTTCCACCCTGACAAGAAGAAATCTTCCTGTTGGTGAATGTCCTTCATTGTGGGTAGCACTTTGATGGGATTTCTTTTGCTTGGAATTCATAATAGCACAGCGATAAGGTGATTTTGCCTATACAGTGGGACCACGGTTTACGAATTTAATGTGTTCTCCAGGACGTTTCTTATTGTGAAACATTTTTAAACCGAAACGCGGTTTCCCATAGGAATGCATTAAAGCGAATTAATCCGTTCTGAAGGTCAGAAAAAAGTCAAAATGAGCTGGCATGGAAACCAACCCACAATGCAGAAAACACAATAAAAGGCATGCAAACGAAGAAGCTCAGCTCCCTACCTTTCCACAGCTTGAGAAATGCACCAAAAAGTCCCAAAACAACTGCAAACAATTTCCAGAATGGCTCCAAAACTCAATACAAAAGCCGCTCCAACAACTCCACACTCGATGTGGCGAGGCTCCCGCATGCAGGGGGCAGTGCTATAAACCCCCCCGGTGCAATGCATCAGAAACTTGCTTTGTATTGCGAAAAAAATGTGTAAACCGAGGCATTGTTTTCAATGGATTTTCATTTGTAAACCGAATTTTATGTTAATAACCGAGGCGTTTGTAAACCGAAGTCCCACTGTATTTATCATACATTTATCATCTTTCGATTTTTGCTGCTATATCTAAAGTGCTACATCACCCACGGATCTCTATATTCGCATAGTAGAGTGTTGTCAGGATCTGCAGTTCTTCTAAACCGCTACCTAGCACCAGGGCCACCATCAGAAATTTTGGGGCCCCTAACACAGCTCAAGGTCTGGGCCCCCCTTCAAGCCCGCCCACAGGGCTCGCCTCCAAATCCTGCCCACAGGAATACACACACACTAACAGATACAAATACTGAAACAGACATACACACATGCATAGGGAGATACTGACACACACACACATATATACATGCAGACATACATACTGACAAACATACATACACATACTGCATACTGATATATACATATATACATATATACATACTGACAGGCATACACACTGGCATACATAGACACACACTGGCATACATCAATACACTGGCATAAAAACATGCATACTGGCATACATACATACACTGGCTGGCATACACACATACACTGGCATACATACATATATACACTGGCATACACACATACATACAGGGCCGTCTTTAATATGGATTGGACCCTGGGCAAACATTTGCTTGGGCCCCCTGAACCCTGTCGTCCCCTCCATGGCATGCAATCATGCCCCCCACCCCAACGCAGAGGTGGACGTAAAGTAGAGAGGGCTCTGGTGCATGAATTATTTTTGGCAAGAGGGGGCAAAAGGTAGATCCCCATCTGTCATGCAACTCCAACAATGCTTTGACAGCTGGGGTGCTACCATTTTCCCATGCATGCAGGGTTGTATTTAGCACTCAGCAGTATTTGTGTGTTTGAGTGTAAGCATGTTTTTGTATGGAGTATGTCTGTGTGAATATAGGGGTGTGTTTGTATGCGGAGATGGCATTTAAATGCAAGTATGCATTTATGTGTAGTGTTGGTTTAAGAATACACTGGTGTGTTTATATATAATTTTGTTGTTTAAAAAAAGAGGTGTGTTTATATGTAGTGTTGAAGTTTGAATGCAGGTGTGTATTTGCGTGTAGTGTTGAATGCTGAGATGTATGCACAAATACACATGCACTGTCACAAACACACACACTGTGATACACATACACACACAGAAACACTTGCAGATACACAGATATACACAATCATACAGATGCAGCTATACAGACACATTTACACACACTGACACAAACACATACAGACACACAACCTGGCACACAGATGCACACACTGACACACACGCAGATACACTGACAACATACAGATACACAGACACACACAATGACAAAATACAGACACACAGATACATAACCTGACAAATGCAGATACAAACACTGACACACATGCAGATATACACATTGGCTACATACAGATACATGCACAGGTATACACACTGGCACACACACCGATACATACATACTGACAACATACAGATACACACTGACACACACACACAGACACTGTGACAGACATACTGACACTGTGACAGACATACATACTGACACATACACAGACATACTGACTGGCACACCGACATACATACAGACACACAAACTGACACACACAGACATACTGACATACACACAAACATACATACTGACACACACACATATACTGACTGACACATACATACTGACACACACACAGACATACTGACACACACAAAGACATACAAACTGACACACAGACAAACTGACACATACATACTGACACACACACAGACATACATACATACAGACATACATACTGACACACACAAAGACATACATACTGACACACACACAGACATACATACATACTGACACACACACAGACATAGTGACACACACACAGACATACATACATACATACTGACACACACACAGACATACATACTGACACACACATACATACTGACATACTGACACACACACACAGACATACTGACACACACAGACATACACACAGACAAACATACTGACACACAGACAAACATACACACACACACACACAGACAGACATACTGACACACACACACACACACACACACATACTGACACACAGACAAACATACTGACACACACTCTTCAGTTTCCTACCTTTGAAAGAGGCTTCCTTCCCTGGGGTCCAGTGTGCTGGCTGGGGTAGCTGGGAGTCTGGCTCTGCTTGCTCCCCCTCCTCACTGGATCCTGGCTCAGCAGGCTCCCGCGCGGCCCGATGTTTGTGAGGTGGGAGGAAGTGATTTCCGGACGTCACTTCCTCCCATGCAGCCGTTAAGCAAGGGCCCGGTCGCGCTGTTAAAGGGCCACAGCGCCGACTGGACCCCTGCTGGAACATGCTCACTGGGTGGCCCTAAGGGTATGGGCCACCCGGTGGGCCCCCTTAGTGTGCGGGCCCCGGTGCAGCCGCAATACTAGCACCGCGGGCCCATTAGGTAGGGAAATATAAAAAAAAAAATAAAAAAAAATGTATTGCAGGCAGCGGGGCCCACGGGGCAGCTGCTTTGGGCCCCCCATGAGTAACTGGGCCCAGGGCAGCTGCTCCATTTGCCCCTCCTTAAAGATGGCCCTGCATACATACACACATACATACACTGGCATACATACATACATACACTGGCATGCACACATACACTGGCATACACACTGGCATCCTCCCAGCAGCACTTGCTATCCGGCTGCATTTTTTATTTATTTTTTTAAAGGGGCCCGGTCACGCTATTACAGCGCTGACAGGGCCCCTGAAGAAAATAGGGCCCATTGGGTGGCCCTAAATGCTTGGGCCACCTAATGGGCCCCATCAGCGTGTGGGCCCCGGTGCAGATGCACCGGCGGCAGTTCCGCTGATACACGTGGGGCCCGAACAGCCGGGCCCCGCAGGGCCGTCGGGCCCATGACAACCGTCATGGTTGTCACCCTGTGACGGCGGCCCTGCCTAGCACATTCATGATAGGTTAAGATGTATTAATTGGGGCTCGTTTGTTAGTGTAACAATTTGGGATAAGCTGCATTTCACTTACACCATATATCTGTCATACCTAGTATCAGAGATTCAATCTATTCACCCTGCTGTTGTGTAGCCTTGGAATATAATTGATTGTCCTACCTAATATTCTCTTATAATCGCTCTCTGTGTCCTGGAGCTATACGTAAATAGTGCTATATCATACCCAAGACTCCATACTAGCAGAGTCCGGTCAGGTTTCACAGCTCTTAACAGCATTTCGTTCAGGATTGGCTGATTTATCAATAGGGGCTTCTTCTTTTCTTATCGCTAGAGTCCCAATTGCAACCAATTTGGGAATTGCTGTGTTCAATTCGCCCCATATATCGGTTATAGCCATTACTAGAGACTCTATCCACCCTCCTACTTACAAGTGCTCTTTTGAGTATCAAGACTAAGAGAGAGATTTCTACATTTTATTTACTTACTATACCACAGATTAAATTGATATCTCTTATTACACTGCCCTTCATGGATAACCATTCCAATTCACCCTCCTAATTAGACACCGCTCATTACCCTTGATTATTGCAACTCTTTGCAACACTGTATTGGGTCTATTAGCTAGTGTGTCTCGATTTTAAGTGGGTGTGTAATCTTGGAATTACCAGTGAAGTTCTGACAGTTAGTCCTATTTTAAACAAGTATATTTACTTAACTTTTTCGTTTTTCAAGCACATTTATTTTGACACTTTCACTACATTTAATATCTTTTTGTGTGTGATTTCTTTACCCGTATAGGGATTCAATAAAGTTTGTGTTTTTAATCAAGGCACCTAGCCTAATACCCGTTTCGTTAATTCAAACAAGGGTAATAGGATTAGTATTGGTCTTATTTTTTGCAAGCCTAGTCTAATCTCTCTCTGCATCTTCATTTTGGGTTATGCCCTAATAACCCTACAACCAATACAAACTTGGCGTCAGTATTCCTCTCGCTAAGTCTGTCTATCTTTGTGTGTATGTATATGTATGTAATTTTTTTTTTTTTTACTAGAGTGTTCATTTCTTAGTGATTGTGAAGCTGGCTTACAGTGTCAGTCATAACTAGCCTGTCACACAGTATGTGGCCTCGTGCTGTGATGGCTATTTTCAGCTGGTCACGCCTCACATTTAGAGGATTGGATGACATTCCTCCAACTGAGGACAGAGAACAAGGACTGCAGCAACTTCTCAAACTTGCATTATAGGCTACTGCAGACTCTCTCAAACCGTGGTGTGTTACACTAGACTGGCTGCTTTACATGGATCTTAATGGCCAGCCAAACCCTTCCAATAATCATTTTATTTTACACTCAGAAGACCACTGAATGCTGGCGTGGATTGTGTTACTCATGTCAGGATACAGAAACTAACATGGATTTTATTGCATTGCACGTAGCAGATCACTGAGTTCTTGAAAGTGCTTTATCAAAGGGAAGAACACAGTCTCCAAACCTATCTGGGTGAGTAACGTAACTGATATTATAATAATAATTATATGAACCAATAACACACATCAGCAACACACACTGTAGGGATCACTAAACATATGCACAAAAATGTAATAATAAACAAGGTTTTAATCAGGACTGATATTTAGCTTTTATTAAACTTATTGAGTAACATCTAAGGGGCCGCAGGTTGGACAACCCTGGTGTACACCTTGGCAATCTAGCTTGTGAATGTAAACACAGATTGCCCAAGTACTGCACAATATGCGATAGCCATAGCAGTGATTCGTAACCTTGGCACCTCAGTGAGCATCATGGTTTATGCAGGTTTGATACATCTGGGGATGTTAGATGTCACTGTCTTATACATAATTGGATACAATACAAAACACTACATTTCAACCTTCTACAGACATAGAAGTCCGTTTAATTCTATTGAATAAGCTTTTCATATGATCACTATCTATTGGAAAAAATGTTTCAAATGATTTAGTTACATAGCTGAAAAGAGACATGTGTCCATCAAGTTCAGCCTTCCTCACATATGGTTTTGCTGTTGATCCAAAAGAAGGCAAAAAACCCAGTGAGTTTATCTTGAGAAGTCACCCAAAGTCTGCGGGTTTTTTGTAGATAAATCATTTGAATAATTTCTTGCTAACAGATTGTAATCATTTGAAACGCTTATCCATAAGAATGAAATCAAGGCCCCAGTTAGAAATATTACTAGCCAAACAGGTCAACTCCCAGTGTTTACCGGTAATACTCCCTATTAGCAATCATTTAATAACAATTGCCATTAAAAGGAACCATGAAGTGGTCTAAGTGCCAGGTCCCTGTAATTTTAACTCTGCGACTAAAAACATTGCCAATTTGCAGGAACTGCTATGTTTTCATTTCTATCGTTGGTTAAACTCTGCTGTTTAAATCAGATGGTCTCATAGAGACCATTTGATTGGCCTGGTGTGGTATTTTTCTGTACATTCGCACTAGCCTCCCAATGTCTCCCTATGGGAAAAACGGATTGAGATCAACTATACTGATTATCTCAGAAGCAGAGTGCGATCCTGGATATCGGTGTGGCAATGGGTGAAAGGTCTTGGGACACTATAGCATTAGGAATACATGTTTGCATTATAGTGTTCCTTTCAGTTTGCCTATGGAACTGGCACAGGTGACAAAGTGTATGTACTAGGAAACCCTGCTGTAGACTACTAAGGCTTTACTGAAACAATAGAAGTCACTGAAGCTACGCACATGTCCTCGGTGCTGTGCATCTTTTTACTCTGAGTATATTCTTCCATCAGCAGATAGTCCAATGTGCGCATTGCCCATCAGAGGAAGAACATGACCGCTGTGGTGTGTTTGGGCTCTATCTCTGGTATCAGAGCACTGTGGGAAGGCAGGATACAGAGACATCAGGAGGAGCTGAAGGCAGAGAGAGAAAAGAGAGGAAAACTTTCAGTGGGAGAGTGAGTAGCTATGTTATCTTGTTTCTTCACTGTATATTTACCAGGTATGTGAATGTGCATGTGAAATATGTGATCCTTTATGGTAATGTCTACTTGTCCAGGAATGGACATTCAGTTAGAATGATTTACTAGACTAGGAGTAAGTTGAGATGTGAATGGCAAACTTCAGGCTAAAAAAGCTACCACTGTCCAAATATAATATACTATTAAAGGAACACTATTGATCTAGATAAACATCGCCTGCATATAATTGTTGCTATAGTAGACACAGATACAAATAGTTTTGATATCACTAGGTGCCAACCCGTTGGATGTGATACTGTAATAGAAGTGTTATTGCATGGTCAGTTTAAAGTCTTTGTGAGACAAGCTTGGTATCTGCCTAGAAATTTAGGTACATATTAGTATTTTTACATTATAGTAATTTTGAGTGTAAATGTGGGAAATAGTAAAAAAATTGTTGAAATTAGGGTTCTTGTGTCTGAAATCACTCTGATCTCAACAGAATTTCAAACGTGTGGGAGAATCGGATTCAACTATCTAAACTGAGAGAGAAGGTCTTTAATGAGGAGGGAAGATTAATTTTAAGGATTGAAAAGGAAGAGTGGAAGGTAATCCAATGAGTGGGGTTATAATACAGAGAATACGCATGTATAGAATTGTTTTAAAATTGTGTAGATGTGCAGATGGATTCATTTCTTACCAACCATTCTTGTCCAAGACCTCATTTGGGGTTCTTAAACTCAAGAAGTCTTAAGTATAGATAAAGCACAACTCAAGAGCATTTCTGTCTGCTTCTGGTAGAAATACTTGTAAAAATTGTTATTCTCCAAATGATTCAAGGACTTCCCTTGATTTAATTCCTTATTAACTTGAATTGTAATTCAACTCCGAAGCACATCTCTCGGGAAATATATAACTTTTCCAATAAACAACTACTTCACTAAACTGCCAGAATAATTTGCAGTAGACTCTTCTACATCCCAGCTGCCAGGTTTTCATCATAGTATGAAAGTTGTATTGAGTTAGGCTATATTTGTATGTGAAGTGATAACTCCAACTTAATTACTAAGCATAATCACTTCTTGAATGCACTCAACCCCTACAGAATTGAATAGATCTTTCATACGATGTTGCATATACAGTACATACACACACATGCAGTTTGTTATTTAGAAGGGAAAGCAAAAAGAAAGAAAGAAAAGTAATAATAAAAAGAGAGGGAGATATGCACAAAAGAAAGGCTAGTTATAAACCCTCCCTTATGGGTAACTCCTCCCTCACTGGACAGGAATTTTTTAGATTAATTAATTAGACTGATAGGTATAAATAGTCCCTCCACCCCTTACACCACAGTCCAATTATAAAACTGAAAAAAAAAATAAAAGAATGGACGGGAACCCTGATGCTGCCATGAGAATTAGCCAGGAAAAGAAAATTACAATAAGTTTGTCATAAGTTTTCTCTCTTCCTGGCTAATCATAGCAGCATCACTAATGGGTCACAGAAATATAGGGTGGGAATATAGAAACCAAGAAAAAAAAAACAATATTCAGACACTCATGCTGTAAAGAAATGTAATATCAGTGGGATAAAGAAACCGTAGACAGAACACTCTTCCCAGAGGAGGTGGAAGGAGAGGCCACGTCCAGTTTGTAGTGTTTTATAAACGTCATCGGGGATGACCAGGTGGCTTCTCTGCAAATATTTATCCGGGGTAGACTTAAGGCCCCTTAGCAATAGCTTGGGAAATACAGAGTTTAAGGTTGTTCTGTTGGGAACTTCTATTGGAAGCACATTCGCTATTTCCAATAAGCACTCTCTGCAAAGGTTCTTTCCTTGAGGTGCAGAAGACAAACAATTCAAGAATCTGTTGATTTTATCCCTTGCTTTTCTTGTAGGGGAATCCAATGTATATATGAATATATATTACAGGCTTATTCTGGCACTCGTTTAAACACCCCCAAAAACAAAAAGTAATTAGCTCACCTATGTTTTCTAGAGAGGGATCTTGCAGAGGCAGAGGGAGAATCCATACTATAATGTAAGATCAATTATGTAAGTATGTAAAAGACTTAAAAACCATAATCTATCAAATGCATAAGCAAACAATGAAAGGCAAAGAAAAAACTGTAAGAATAATAAAAGCATACCTTCAGGCAAGGAAATCAAATCCAAGCAGCCAGAAGAACAGGAGATCACCAGTTTCAATGCTCTTAAAAAAGGTGATTGAAGTTGTGCACCAAGGACACCATCAGATGCTCTAGCAGGCACACAGAGAACCTCAGCCCACGCTGAATTTAAATAGAGCTGGGGAAATGCCGGTTCCATGCATGGGCCGATCACTGGACTGCACGGCATGCGTTCCAAGCCGTTTGCGTCATACCCGCATCATTTTCGGTCACGTGGGGGTAGCCGCAAACTTCACTCCCACCCATTGGAACACATACCGCATTCCAGCGCTCGAAATGAGGAACCTGTGGCTGAAATGAACAAAAGACCCCAGCAGTCTAAACCAACCCCCTCTCAGGGGAAGACAACACAAAGCTACTGCTCAGGTAACCTAACAGAGGGAACAGAGTCTCCAGAGGGCTTCCTCCAAAGGAGTACCACCTATACAAGTATGGATGAAGAGCTGCCTTATAAGGAGGATTTTTGGCCCCAATTTATAGGGTAAGGCACAAGGGGAATTTTTGAGGAGGTCCAACAACCATCATTTACCTTGCAGCGGTGTCTCCCTCAGAACAACATACATATCCCACATAGCAGTTCAGTACTTATACTGATCCTAAACCAGATAGTCCTGCTCGTGCAGGCTGTTTACTGGGTTCATCAAATGAAGAGAGGCTGAACTTCATTTGGAAAGAACGAACGACAAACGCAGGAAGGTGGCCAAAAAAAAAGAAAATATTTTAAGTCCTGTAGAACCAGCTAAGGACAGGAAAAAAGACTGTGGTGTAAGGGGAGAAGGGACTCTCTATACCTTTCAGTCTAATTAATTAATCTAATTAATTCCTTCCTGTGACTGCTAAGGGAGGAGCTACCCATAAGTGATGCTGCCATGATTAGCCAGGAAACAGGAATTTAAAGCATCATTTATTCAAGAACAGATTTTCCTACCTGCTTTCCATAAATCGTATAGTCGATACATTAAAATCAATAAATACATATAAACCAGGCTTTTATTTGCTTCCAGTGGCAATTTTAACCAATTCATTTGATCTCATTAAAATCAATAGAAGAAGTCCTACACAAATGTACATATCCTCCTTATATTAATGAAATCTGGATACTTATTCAAATCTTGTTTATATGTTGTATACTTTTACATCCAGTGGTTAAAATGATGCTGGGCATATTTTCAGTGATTTTGAAGCTTTTACATTATTTCTGTGCAGCAATCTTTTTATTATCTCTTCTCCACTGCAGACTTTGCCGGCATGTTTAGTAAAGCTCAAACATCTCCAAGAGTGGCAGATACACCGCACTGGTCTTACGGTGATACCTACGTTTATTCCAAACTTTACTAATCTATTGGTCCTGGATTTATCACGGAATGCAATAACTAAAATTCCACGGGAAATTGGTGAGTCTTGGACAATTTAATCAAACAACACAAGAGTGGTGGCAAATAATAAAACAATTCAGCTTGAAATGCCAAGTGTGCAGTAATTTTGCTTTAAACAGGTGCATATTTGGTTTGTCCAGTTTACATATGTTTTACTTGGATAATTTTATGCCTTGGTGGAAAATGAAAATGAGATTATTTTGTATCTTATTTTTAATTAATAGCAGAATCATAGACTAGCAACCCTGAACTTAAAGGACCACCAGGGCCGTCTTTAATGCGGGGCAAAAGGGGCACACGCCCCAGGCCCAGTCATTCCTAGGGGGCCCAAAGCAGCTGCAACTTGATCCCGCTGGCTGCCGTGGTGCGTGTGGCCCGTGTAGTACTACCACCGTGGGCCACATGAAGAAGGATAACAATGAGTCTGCAGGGGCCCGGTCAGCACTGCAATGCTTTAACAGCGCAACCGGGTCCCCTGTGATGAGGTAAGCACTAGGAGGAAGAACAGTCACTTCCTCCTAGCTACCACAGAGAGGGCTGCACTATAATGTGGAAGAGAGAAGGAGAGCAGACTGGGAGAGAGCCAAACTCCCAACAGCCTCAGACAGCCACTGGACCCCAGGGAAGTCACCCTCCTGCACCCAAAAGGTAGGAAACAGGAGGGTAACTAAAATTGTATATTTTCCATGTATGTCTGTATGTGTATATGCATCTGTGTGTTCCACTCTGTATCTATGTGTGTCAATGTTTGCAACGATGAGTGTCATCCTGTGTATCTGAATGTTTGTCATTAAGTGTGTCTGTGTACCTGCATGTGTATCACTGTGTCTGTATGTGTGGCTGTGCATCTGTATGTGTTAGTGTGTGTCTGTGTAACTGCATGTATGTCCGTGTGTGTATCTGCATATGTCAGGGTGTGTCTGCATGTTTGTCAGTGAGTGTATCTGTATATGTGTGTGTATCTGTGTATACACCTGTGTATTTGGATGGATGTACCTGTGTATGTCTGAGCCTGTGTGTATCTGTATTTGTGTCGGTGTTTGCATTAGTATGTGTGTGCTTTCTCTAGGTGAAAAATAAGTGTGGCTAAGTCTACAATCTACGTGTGTGTTTTTTGTGTTTATGTGTGTCTTTGGGTCGAAGGCGTGTTTGCATGCTAGATGGTGGGAAGGAGGGGACTAGGGGGCCCAAGCAAATGCTTGCCCAGGGTCCAATCAACATTAAAGACGGCCCTGAGGACCACTATAGTGCCAGGTAAACAAACTCGTTTTCCTGGCACTATAGAGTCAGGGCCCCCCCTCCCACTGGTTAAAACCACTTCAGCCACTTAACCTTCTCCAGCGCCGGGCTCCCTCTGTGCTGGGGAACTCTTCACCCCCTGCCGACAAGAGCAAGAGCCGCATGCGCATTTAAACTGCCCATAGGAAAGCATCCAGCATCTTCTCACTGTGATTTTCACAGTGAGAATCGCGGAAGCTCCTCTAGCAGCTGTCAGTGAGACAGCCACTAGAGGCTGGATTAACCCTTTTGTAAACATAGCAGTTTCTCTGAAACTGCAAATTTTTCAGCTGCAGGGTTCAAACTAGAGGGACCTGGCACCCAGACCACTTCATAGAGCTGAAGTGGTCTGGGTGCCTATACTGGTCCTTTAAGTAACAAATTAATTTAAGGGGGTTCCAGTGGTACCGCAACCTATCATTACAACCCATAGACCAGTTTTGAATGTAATATTATGTGTAGATTTGTTGAGTGGTGGTGAGCTTGTGGTTAAGAAAGAATCTCTGGAGGAAGTGTAAGATTTTGAAAGCCATTGGATAAACTGTCCTTAAGTCCTTTTAAATTTGTTAAAAGCACCTGATATACATTTTTGCCAAACTAGTGCATTTTGCCATGTTTGCACAATAGCCTTCCGAAGCGTTCCTATAGGAAAGCATTAGATTGGCTGAGATCATCAAGCTCGAGGTGGAGCCAGCTGCGGCCAGACTAGAGTGGGTAAAAAGGTGAGTACAATCACCATTTCTGTGTATTTGGTGCGGGGCCGTGGACCTAAACAGCCATACCAGGAAAATTGTGTAAAGAATACATGTTTGTATTCCTAACACTATAGTGTTCCTTTAAATCTGAAAATAGCATAGTGGTAATACTTTTACCTACCTGTCAGGCCTGCTACAAATGCTTAAAACTTATGCCCTCAAGCATCATTTTTAAAATATTTGTTTTCTAAAATATGCATCAGCATCTGACTACATCAACAATATTTGCAGGAATTAAACAGATATTATCCAGTTAAGCTCCACTTATTGGGGACGACTTATTTCTTAAATTTGCAGTTTATAGTATTAGTTTATACTGCAATGTATTCCCTATATTTTACTCTAGTGTTATTGTGTTGTATTCCGTCATCCTGTATGTTATTGTATGTTTTCTTTTTCAGGAAGGCTTAAAAAGCTACGTGAGCTTCTTCTCAGCTACAACCGTATCTCAGAGGTTCCTGCTGATCTGGGCGGCTGTGAGAGCCTGGAAAAGCTTGACCTTGCAGTGAACAGGGACATATCAGAGCTCCCAGCACAGGTAAAAAAGCTAGCTAGATATAATTAACTCATTAATTCTCAACCCGTCAGTTTTTTTATATAAAATTTTAATAAACCGTATTCACCTTCCACTTATCTCCTGCTCTGGTCCTCACTTGGTGGACAAACAAACTTATCTGTTGGGGTCTAGTTATTCCCTCTGCATACTTCTCTGCAGTTTCCCAAATGTCACCAGAAAGACCAGTCATTCAATGCATAAACTGAAATCTGGACAAAACCAGGCTTCTTCGGTGCTTGCTCTGTACTATTGGGACATTGTTAAAGTGACACTACAGTTACCAAAATATCTTTAGCTTAATGAAGCCATTTGGATGTGTACAGCGTGCCCCTGCAGTCTCACTGCTCAATTCTCTGCCATTTAAGAGTTAAATCCCTTTGTTTATGCAGTCCTAGTCACACCTCCCTGCATGTGACTTACATAGCCTTCCTAAACACTTCCTGTAAAAAGATTAATCTAATGTTTACACTTCCTTTATGGCAAATTCTGTCAAATTTAGAATTTCTTATTTCCTGCTATGTTAATAGCTTGCTAGACGCTGCAGGAGCCACCTGTGTGTGATTAAAGTTCAATTTACAGAGCAGGAGATAAAAATTCTTAAAGTACCGTATATACTCGAGTATAAGCCGAGTTTTTCAGCCCATTTTTTGGGCTGAAAAACCCCAACTCGGCTTATACTCGAGTCAAGGTCTGTATTATGGCAATTTGCATTGCCATAATACAGACCGGGGGAGAGGGGGGCTGGCAGAGCTGTACTTACCTGTTCTGCAGCTCCTGTCAGCTCTCTCCTCCTCCGCGCCGTCCGTTCAGCACCTCGGTCAGCTCCCAGTGTAAGTCTCGCGAGAGCCGCGGCTCTCGCGAGACTTACAGTGTGAGCTGATAGAAGGAGCTGCACGGACGGCGCGGAGGAGGAGAGAGCTGACAGGAGCTGCAGAACAGGTAAGTACAGCTCTGCCAGCCCCCCTCTCCCCCCCACTGAACTGCCACTGGACCACCAGGGAAGGAGAGCCCCCCTCCCTGCCATGTATCAAGCAGGGAGGGGGGACGAAAAAAAAATAAAATAAGAAATAATAATAAAAAAATAAAATAATAATAATAAAAAAAATAATTAAAAAAAAAGGGGGTATAAGGACCACTGTGGGAGGGGGGGGGATATAAGGACCACTATGGGAGGGAGGGGGGGTATAAGGACCACTATGGGAGGGAGGGGGGGTATAAGGACCGCTATGGGAGGGGGGGGGGGATAAGGACCACTATTGGAGGGAGGGGGTGGGATAAGGACCACTATGGGAGGGAGGGGGGTATAAGGACCGCTATGGGAGGGAGGGGGGGATAAGGACCACTATGGGAGGGAGGGGGGGATAAGGACCACTATGGGAGGGAGGGGGGGATAAGGACCACTATGGGAGGGAGGGGGGGGGATAAGGACCACTATGGGAGGGAAGGGGGGGGATAAGGACCACTATGGGAGGGAGGGGGGGATAAGGACCACTATGGGAGGGAGGGGGGGGATAAGGACCACTAGGGGAGGGATGGGGGGGGATAAGGACCACTAGGGGAGGGGAGGGGGAAGTAAGGACCACTAGGGGAGGGGAGGGGGAAGTAGTGACCACTAGGGGAGGGGTGAGTCAGGACCACTGGGGGAGGGGGGTGAAGGAACACGGGGGTGGGGAGGTAAGGACCACTGAGGGAGGAGGAGGGGAGGTCAGGACATATGGGGGGGGGCAAATATCCTTGCACCGGCCCTGCACACACTGCATTCATACACACACTGCATTCATACACACACACACTGCACTCATACACACACACTGCACTCATACACACACACTGCACTCATACACACACACACTGCATTCATACACACACACACTGCATTCATACACACACACACTGCATTCATACACACACACACTGCATTCATACACACACACACTGCATTCATACACACGCTGCACTCATACACACACACGCTGCACTCATACAGACACTGCACTCATACACACACGCTGCACTCATACGCACACACTGCATTCATTATACACACACTGTAAATAAATATTCAATTAATATATTTTTTTTAGGATCTAATTTTATTTAGAAATTTACCAGTAGCTGCTGCATTTCCCACCCTAGTCTTATACTCGAGTCAATAAGTTTTCCCAGTTTTTTGGGGGAAAATTAGGGGCCTCGGCTTATATTCGGGTCGGCTTATACTCGAGTATATACGGTAAGTTACATCTGATTGAAAATGAAACCATTTTGTTTTCATGGCAGCTGTGTCAGTCACATCCAGGGGAGGTGTGGCTAGGGCTGCGTAAACAGAAACAAAAGTGATTTAAAGGACCACTATAGTATTAATAGGTTCCCCCCCCCCCCCCCCACCCTCATGGCCCCCCTCCCACCGGGCTGAAGGGAGAGGAAGGGGTTAAAATCTCACCTTTCTCCAGCGCTGGGCTCCCTTGGCGCTGGGGACGCTCCTCCTCCTTCTGACGTCAACGGCTAAATGTGCATGCGTGGCAAGAGCCACGCACGCATTTAGTCAGTCCATAGGAAAGCATTCTCAATGCTTTCTTATGGACGCTGGCATCTTCTCACTGTGAAAATCACAGTGAGAAGCGCCTCTAGCGCCTGTCAATGAGACAGCCACTAGAGGCTGGATTAACCATCTCTGAAACTGCTGTTTACAGCAGGCAGAGTTAACCCTAGATGGACCTGGTAACCAGACCACTTTATTGAGCTGAAGTGGTCTGGGTGCCTATAGTGGTCCTTTAACTTCCAAATGGCAGAGAATTGAGCAGTATGACTGCATGGACATGATCTATACACCAAAACTGCTTCATTAAGCTAAAGTTGTTTTAGTGATTATAGTATCCCTTTAAAGAGTGTTAACGTCTGAAATTTACAATCCGAATAGCCCTGTAAAGCATCAAATGTTTGTTTGTTTTTTCCTATGGGACAATTCGGACTTTAGTGGATAACCCTGTATTGAACTCTGTTTGCCTTTCAACAACATTTTGTTGACAACGTAGAATGCATCATGAGCAATGGTATATAAAATCTAATACTATATTTTATATATATATATATATATATACACTGTATATATTTGCATAAATTATGTAGAAAAAAAAAAAGAGTTCTGAATTTTTTTTGTTAGTTTGCCAATCTAAATGTATTATAGTGGTTTTGCCGTACTCTTTATGTCCTATGCATGTAATTGTTTTAACCACTGTTAAGACAATTTATTAGGCAATAATAATAATAATACAACCCTATATCACTATCACCATCCCATGTTGGTATTTATTTTTCTTAATGTTCTTTAGTTATACAAGTCAAATATTTGTATAACACATACTTTTTTTTTCACTAAACAGTGGGGGGAGGGAGGGGGGAATCTTAAAAGAACTGGTAAATTTAGGAATCTGGAAGAACTGCAGAGTTGGGAAAATCGCTACTTTAAGATTTTTGTTTCAATTTACTTGCCAGTTCTCCATAATTCTCAGATAATAAGTTCCATCTTTGTTTGTTAGTGAAAATATAAAGAAGAATTGGTCCTTGTATTGCTTTCTACATATATCTTGTTTTACAAAGCATGTGTGGCCATTCAGAGATATAAATAGTTATTTATCAACAATGTATACAGCAATCAGCAGTGTGCACCACGGTACATGGAAAACTGGCAGCTGAATACACATCACTTACAAACGCTGGAGACAGACATTAAAGGATCACTATAGTCAACATATAAAAGCAAGAAAGACAGGTCCTCTAGCCTTCTTTCTTGCTTTTATATGAACTACCCATAAAAAAAAAAAAAAAAAATGATAATCGGCAGGCCGCGCTCCCTTTTTTGTCAAAATGATGAAGTAGCAGGGCTCAATCCGACGCTTCTCTTAGAAAAGCGTCATAGCGATCTGGTGCGCATGCGCAGATTCGCACTGCATCAATCATTTTATTCATAGAGCAGAATTGAATGCCGTCCTATGAATGAACTCTGCGCTCTACCGCGCATGTGCGCGGTATGCACGTTCGCGAGCTGAGCTGAGAGCTCAGCTCACTGTCTATGCCCGCCCCCCTCCTACGGCAACCCTCCTCAGCCCAAACTTAGTATACAAACACTATATACAGAGTGATCTCTATATATAGTGTTTGTATAAAAACCACACACATTTTAAAGAAATATTGTTAAACATACACACACACTCTATATCTATCTATCTATTTATATATATTTATCTTTCTATCTCTATATCTATCTATTGTCAGGGTATTTATATCGGCAGACATTTTGTGCTATGATAGAAATTAAAATGTATATTGTCAGTCACTCTGAACAGAGCAGACTCCATTTTGTTATTTTCAAGTTAACAAAAGACACAAGATTTCTATCCCTTCTGTAAAACTAACCACTTTGCCAGAAGCTAAGGAATGTATTGCATATACAAACCTGTTGATAAGAGATGAGAACTGGAGATGGACAGAATGTTAGCTAAATACTAATGGAATATAATTAATTCTAAACCCAGACATTTGTGACAGAGAAGATTAAATAATTTAATTTTACTTTCGATATTGTATAACGTCCCATTGTACGTTTAGGGGTCATACTTAGTTATAACTGTCATATTAGAAATTATAGCAGAATTTGCCAGACACATAGTCTGGACAAAACTTAAAGAAACTCTTTGATCTGACAGTAAACTTAAATTATAGACAACTATAAAGATAAGGTAAATGACGTCAAAATAGCCACCAGGAAAAGTTAACTCTTTCCTGGATAGGTATGTTTAGTGGGACGAGACTGCCCTCTATAGACCAAATACTTAAATTGTTAAAAGGAAGGTAACCACACCCCCAGTGTCCCTATTGGTCTATCAGCTAGTGAATTTTTCCTTTAAAAGTTAAGACAAAGGGAAGAGAGAGGTATGCAGAAAATGCAGAGAAAGCAAAGGGTATGCAAAGGAGGCAGTCAGGATCGCAGGCTAAGAAAGAAAAGCAGAGTCAGAGCAAGAAATCTAAAAAAGTTCCTACCTACTAATCTGATGAAAATATATACTCAACTGGTAATTATACTGCCTTCATTTAATTAATCTAAATGAATTAAAATTTTCTAATAGCATGATATATGACTGGATAAATCACGATCAGATTTCGATATTTAGAAATCTTAGTTAAATAGGAAGTACATGTTATAACCATTCTATTCTGCAGATAGAAAGGAATAATAATATGTATTAATGTGGCATATCACATGTTAGCATATCGTGATATTTATCCAGGTGTATTGATTTGCTCTAAAATAAGATAAAATATCTGTTTAGGCAAGTTAAAATTCTGCTTATAGAATTTGATAGATTTCTCATATTTGATGGTTCCAGGAAATGACTAATGAGCTGGTATAAATGTTATTTTATTTAAAATCACATGAGAATAGGTCTTAATTACCTAGGAGGTCTAGCCAGCATTGAAAGGGTTATTCTAACTGTCAGCTAAAGTTTTTATGGCTATTCACACTCACATTCACTCTCTCTCTCTCTCTCTCACACAGTGGTGTATCCTGGTTTTGTGCTCTCCTAGCCCCCCCCCCCCACCCCCACCAACCCCCCACACTCACTCACATTAACACTTTTATTTTATATATTTACCCCCCCCAGCCTCCTTACCTTTGGGAATGCTGGGGGGGAGGGGGTGGAGTTCTTTCTCCCTTGCTGCTGGGCAGGGGCGGCGCTGGCGTGCAGGCTGCTGGGCAGCTGGCGAGGGAGTACTTCCCCTGAGCACTCTGCTCAGCTCCCTCGCTGCAGAGTGGGGCTGGGAGCCGGAATATGACGTCATCTTCCGGCTCCCAGCCTCACTCTGCGGCGCGCGAAGGAGCTGAGCAGACAGCTCAGAGGAAGAGCTCCCTCGCCAGCCGCCCGCCTAGCCCAGCATGTCAGTTAGCCACAGGGCTAACAAGACATTTGCCCTGGGCATTTGGGGGCAATGTTTTTTGCCGCCCCTGGAAAATGCCGCCCAAGGCAAATGCCTTGTTTGCCTCGCGGCTAAAACGTCCCTGCTCTCACACTCTCTCTACATTTTTTAAATAAGTGTACTTACTGTTTGAAGTCAGGAGATCTCTGCATCCTCCTGCCTCATGTCTTCTGCCTTCAGCCTGTCAGCTGTCTGCTCTGGTGCGACAAGATGACCACCATTTTCTCCAGCACGTGGCGTTCAGTTATACGAACGGCGACCACACAAAGAGAGCACTTAATTCTGTGGTTTCTTTGAACTTAATGAGCCAGGGGGTGGTTGGTATTCGGTAGATTAATTTATCCACCAAACGCAAGGAAAGTAACTTGGGGAATACAGTATATCATTTTGTCACAATATATCCCAAATGCATATATGTATTTTCTTTTCCATGTTTTCATTGTGGGTACACACATGAAGAATTAGCTTACAGATGCAACATTTTAGCCCTACGCAACATTTTAGCTCAAATAATTTCAGTAATGTACATGCTCTCACACTTACTCTTATATTCTTAGCTACCATTTAAATAACTATAAACGTTCAGATTCAGAGTAGAAGTTCAACAATGTCTCTGACACTACCTGCCAGCTACCCTTCTAATAGGATTCATCTCAGTGGCTCTAATACTTACTCTTTTTTTCCAGCTTAGTTCACTGACACATCTCTTCCAACTGGACTTGAATATGAACCAGTTTGAAAGCATCCCAAGCGTTGTGCTGGACCTGCCATCTCTGGAATGGCTGGACATGGGCAGTAACAAGTTGCAGAAGCTGCCCTCAGATATAGATAAGTGAGTGTAACATACCATGTACCAAGATGTTGCCCACTCCCCCAAATAAAGTAAAAAGGTGAGCTTTACTTACCGGTATATAAACTCCCTTATTGGGTTTGACTGACACAGCCACCCGCCTCCCTAACTGAAATCATCAAGACTGATGATCTCAGCCAATCCAATGCTTTTCCAAGGGGAATCACTGCGAGGCTTGTATGCATGCGCAGCAAAACACTGCACCAGTCAGATGCTCTCAATGACAATCATTTGATCTATAACCAAGTTTGAGATTATAGTAGCAAAAGCGCCTCTAGTGGCTGTCAGTAAGACAGCCACTAAAGGCATGTTAACCCTGTAATGAGAATATTGTAATTCTTGCAAAATGACAGGGGCACTGCACACAGACCATTTCATTAAGGTGAAGTGGTCTGGGTGTCTTTAGTGTCCTTTTATGCTCTAATTATCAATACAATTGAACCAAACTTCTGATCTAAATCTTAAACTACAATGTAATTTCATCCATAGAATGCAGAGATTACATACAATATGGCTGCAGCGGAATGAGATTTCTGAGCTCCCAGACTCCATTAGTTGCCTGAGAAATCTGAATACATTAGTTCTAACCAGTAACAGGCTGAAAAGAATCCCACATTGTCTGCAGGGCCTGGGAAACCTACGGTAAGATCTAAGGGCACCATGTTCAGAGAAACAAATAATTATCAGCCAATGTACTGCCAGCACAAAGCTACATCAACACTTGAAATAAAGCGAACCCTTCCATAGTACTTGCAACAATCACAAATCTATGCTACCGTATTGCCTATAACATACTATCTGCACAGGTAAATTCTTGCAGTTACTATTTACATGTGTACACTATATTCCCTTTACCCTTTCTTGTGTAAGATTTACTTTGGACATTTTTGCATTGGGATCGATTTTATTTTTCAGAGATGTAAGGAACCTTTAAAAGGAAGATAGGCTCGGGGCATGTACGGTATTGCACATTGTTGGAGGTGCTCAGCTTAGAAATAAACATTGTTTGCTCTCAACAGATTCGTCAATTTCAGAGATAATCCTCTGGAGCTTCAAGTGACATTGCCACCTTGCCAAGAGGGAGAGGAAGAGGGAGAGAGGGAACTGTTTGGTCTGGAATTTATGCACTTGTATATTCAGGAATCAATAGGATGCTCCATAAAAGGTAGTGCTTTTGCACACACACCGGTATATCCAAATTTATTTTGCACAAGCGGTGTGCGCCCCCAAAAATGTAATGTTTAGGCAGAGCAGAATAAAAACTATATTGGAACACATATAGTTAAAAAATGATATACACAGATATATATGATATACCAACAACTAACAGCTCACCTCCCCTAACGCAGCCAGACAACAATATCCGGCACAACACAGGGAGCCTAGCCATGACACATGGAAGTGACACAAACCCGCAGCCCCACAACTTGAGTAAAAACTAAAACCCCACATAGAGAACCACCACCACCAGACTCATACTTGACGGGACCTGCTACACCGCACCATGCCCTATCTTAAACACAAAGAAGCACAAAACAATATAACACCTAAGTATGGATAACTAAGTTTTGTTTTAACATGTTACCGTTCTACTAAAAATTGTATAGCTCGACCCAAAAGGTGCAAACCACAAACGACACAGAACTTCAACCTCACTAGTGCACCTACGTGCACGACTGTCTGTAAAATTATTGCACCAAAACCGAAAATAAAGATTAAAAAAAAAAAAAAGATATACACATTAAGAAAAACACACTTAAAACACCATTAAAAGACTAAATGCCCTTGCAAAACACAAAAAAGAAAGTTGCAAGCAGGCGATATATATAAAAGCATCAGACCCCTGGAATATGACATAGTACCAAAAGCAGCAAGCTTACGGTCTTAGGTGGGGTTCACCCAAGGCAGGTTTCTGGTAATGAATAATAAAAAAAAAAATCAGTAGCGACTGGAATAATCTGTGTGCCTTTGAGAGGAGTGAAAGGATCTTAGTAGATAGTAGATAGCTGGTGGCGTGTAGCCTTGCTGGATGAAGATATTGTATAGTTCATAAGGAGGAAGGAGAGCATGAATAGTCTTAAAGGGACTCTCCAGTGCCAGGAAAAGATATCCGTTTTCCTGGCACTGCAGGACCCTGCATTGTCCCTTCCCCTCTCACCCCCCATCCCATGTTGCTGAAGGGGTTAAAACCCCTTCAGTGACTTACCTGAATCCAGCGCCGATGTCCTTCGGCACTGGGTCTGGCTCCGCCCACATTCCTGCCTCGCTGATGTCAATGGCAGCGCGCGCGCATTCGACCTCCCCATGGGAAAGCATTATTCAGTGCTTTCCTATGGGGATTCCGGAGACGCTGAAGCTCCTCATGCATAGCGTGAGGACCTCCAGGGTCGTTTAAAACACTTTTCGTGTTCTAAGAACACGGAGGTCCCTCTAGTGGCTGTCTGATAGACATAAAATGGAATACTTTGTATGCCAATTACAGCTAATTGATACATTCTAAAATGTAGATGTATTTGACTTGAGGTTAACAAAAGAATGAAGATTTTCCCTTAACCTAGTTTTGAGTTTGTGATATATCTGCCCTACATATTGTAGTCCACATGTGCAACTTAACAAGTAAATCACAGAGAGGGTATTGCAGTCAAAGGGAATCCATAGTCACCAGAACAACTGCAGCTCGAGATCAATTAGTCTGTGTCTGTCAGTGACGTCTGTGTGTTTGTCATTGAGTGTGTGACTGTCAGTGTGTACAGAGTGTAGCGGAGCAGAGCGCGGTACAGGAGCTTGTGTTTCCTGTGCCTGGCCAGACTGACAGGAGGTGCTCACAGAGAGAGCACTCCCTGTCAGTCTGGCCGGGTACAGAAAACTGAAGCTCCTTTAGGGGATCTGATCCGCTCAGCAATGCAACAATAGAGGTAGGAGGCACACCAGGAAGGGGAGTGTGACCACTAAAGGGGTGTGGGATGCACCGAGGGACAGGGAGGGAATGGGAGAGAAACACCAAGAGACAGGGAAAAGAGGGGGGAGGGGAGAAGAACACTAAGGGACCACTAATGGGAGGGGAGAGGGGCTGGTTAAGAGGCACATAGTTGAAGATGTTTTTTTTTGGGGGGGGGGGGGGGGGGAGGGGCGGAAAATGCATCTTCGCCTATGTACCTAAAAATCCAAGCACCAGCCCTGCTCTGAAGTATTAACAATGAAGGCACAGTCGCAGTTTAGAAATTGCCCTTCAAATTTGAGCCGGCTAGAGTGGAGTTTCAATGAATGTCAATGGACGGTGTGAGTTGCAAACAAATGGTCATACTGTGAGCTGGCTTAGCCGTGGACATTTCTAGTGGCAGCAGGGATAGCTGAACGTTTTGATATGTGTAGGTGGGCTTGAAAATGAGGGAGTGGTGGCAGTTTAGAAATCATGTCCTGATTTTTCAGCTTTTGCCAGCTCACACTCTAGTTTTGAACATTTTGTCATTCATTCCTATGGGATCAATTTCGCCACAAGAATGACGATATTCCGTTAACCATTCGGCGAAACGTTCCACAAAGTAATAGCAATCCGATCGGGAACAATCTGCACGTTTTGGTATATTTCTGTCTATGTAGTGTAAAAACTGTGGGAGGAGTTAGGGTGGCAAATTTGGCTATAATCAGAATAATATATATGTGAGATAACATTAAGTGGTCTTGCTATGCAAGAACACTTCATAATATATATGTGAGATAACATTAAGTGGTCTTGCTATACAAGAACACTTAATTACCAATTGCTTACATTTTGTTGGGGCTAGAATATTTTTTACATTGGGTGACTTGTTAAAGGGTCACTTGGTAACATGTTAAGCCGGGATCTTCAGTAAGTGTGTACTAGTACTTAAGGATCTTGATGATATCATTATTTAGTACACTGAATCTAGTTACAAATACTGGACCCTTTCCCTTCTCCATATTCTTAATACCAATCTTCGTAGTTTTAACCTGGTGATAGGAATATTAGTTAGATGATGTGTCCAGTAACAGTTTTAGGATACGATGATAGTCTATTCCCATCTGGTTCTTACAAGGGTATGTTCAGATCTGTACTATAAAGTGTGGCAATCTTTGATGATTCTCTGGCTCTGAGGTATGCTTTTCAAACAATCAAGGGGTTGTAGGCTTTCTCTAAGAATCAGCTCATCCTTAGGAATGATTCCTTATCATTATATTCCATAAGGCTACAATTCCTATATATTCGGGAAAACTTGTGGCACATTACCTATCCCCTGGGGGTGATGGCCACTGTGTGCTAGGAGGTATTCATTAACATTGTCATCATTATGGAAAGTTTTAGTAATACAATTAGTAGCCCCACTGCCAAGAGTGAGTTTAAAAAAAAATTAATATTGTCTTTATTCCAGTTTAAAGTAGGGAGAGGCCGATAATATTCCAATTAAGCGATTCTACATATGTAAATATCCAAATTTATTAGTGTTATTTAAAGTGGCTCTGTCACCTAAAACTTACCTTTATCCTATTGTTTCCTTTGTTTTCCCTTCCCCGCTCAGAATTTGTTCTTCTTTTCTGATGTGTTTCTCTTAAAAACATAAGACAAAGTAAGGGCTACTTTGTTTTATGTATTTTTCCTACATTTCACTAAAGGTTGGAGCTTAACATACATAAGACAAAATAATCCGCACTTTATCTTATGTTTTAAATATATATAGAACAGAAATGCAGAACAGATTCTGAAAGAGGAAGAGAAGAACAATAGGAGAAAGGCAAGTTTGTTGTGACAGAGACATTTTACATCTAGATTTGATGTACCAGATCTATTTGTATTGGGGGAAAAGAACAACAAATGAAGAAACTTATAAGGCTTAATTTATTTCAAATAAAAAAACAAAACCAACGTTTTGTAAATCCAAATGTAAAAGAAAACTCACATTACTAGTCACCCAGGCTACTTTATCACAACGAGGTGGTCTCGATGCAGTGGTCCTTTAGCTTTAAGCCTGCAATGTAAAACATTGCACATTTTTTCAGAAACTGAAATGTTTAAATCACCTCTCGTGGCCGTCATATGCAATCATGCTGCAGGAGGCAGAGAGGTAAACAAGACCGACGGCGCTGGAAAAAGTTATGTAAATCTATTTTAAAAATTGTGTGCTCCTTTAAAATTTCCAGGTATAAAAGTAACTCATAGGTCATAACATCTGTTTAGCAGTAATAAAAACATAAATTAAATACCGATTTTCAGGGGAATCAAACTAACAGCTGTATTCTCTTTCAGAAAACACAGACTGTATCCAATAAGATGGAACTGAAAATGTGAAATTAAAAGATGGTAAATAAGGAACAGGCAAAACGGAGCAAGTGTTCCAGTAAAAGTTTGAATTCAAGGTCTAATAATTTACACGAAGATGACACTTCATGAGAAGTTAACAAGATAAACTCTGAATCTGAGGTCAGAATGGTCCGTGAGAGGTCCTGCAGTGTTCAAATGTATCCAGTGACAAAATGCTGTTAATCAAAAAATATCTGATTATCAGAAGTCTGATTACGTGTGGAAAACCTCATGAAGAGCAAAGGACTCAGGTTTATTTATAGTCTGTACTGGTGGAGTACTAAATCTCCTTTGCAAGCTATTATCAAAATGTATCATACGCGTCACAAAAAAAAAAAAAAAAAAACCCTAAAAAAAAATAATAAAACAGCTTTATGTCCTGATTTTCCACTTCAGGACTAGGTTGAGGTAAATCTCTCAATTCTATGTCTCGGACATGTTGATCTGGATGGGTTTAAAATACTCGTAATCCATACTCATCTCTGTAGACTCATTTCTGCACTGTATGTCAACTATAAACCAAGCAACTAGCTTCCAGCATTCAATTATGCTGTTAGGGTAAGGCTGCAAGTAGAACATTCTCTAAGGAAACCTCAGGGTCCGTGTAATAATGTAGTGTTGGTCTATATCCCATGCTTTGCAAGTAATGTAGACGTCCTTGGTCGATCAGGAGCTTACAGAGACGTCCCAAATGCTCACGTTCATCCACAGTCAGAAACCTTAAAAACACAGACAGGACTTTAAAATCTAATTTTAAGACTGTAGTTAAACATTTATATAAAACTGTGAAGTTCTATCTCACCGTTGGATGGTCTCTGAATTACAGTCTAAATTATTCTGCTCATCTTTATTGTCTTCCTCATCCTCTTGGTCATTCTTCTTACCAGCATCAGTTGCTAGTCTGTGGAAGCCACACGTTGCCCAGCTGGACATGCGCTGACAAATGTTAAATTCTCTCTGCCCGAGGCCTAGATTTTCGAAAAAGTCTCTGCCTACATAGAATTGCCAGTCACATCGGTGGTGACAACATAAAGCAAGAACGATTCCTTCCACAGGGCTGTATTGATTTAGTGGAGAGTTACTGCTCTCTTTTTCATCTGAACTGTCCCCAGTGGGATTTAGTCTTGGACGCTTGCACTGAGGCTCTCCCAATGGAGAAGAGTAAGTCTGTGCAAGACAACGCAATGCCAGATCTGCAATAACACAAAGATAATGATCAATTTATAACATATATAGAATAAAAATCTCATGTTAAGAAGATGTGTGCCAAGCACAATTATATAACGACAAATTTCTAAGGGGTTTATTTTCTAAGCAGTGAGTAATAGCACTCTAACAACCAACTTGTAACATTTAGGCCAGAGTAGCTAAATGAAAAAAGCAAAACTCTCCCCAAACTAAATTGGCCACATATGCCAGAAGGTATAGTGTCCAAATCTCTAAGTGCCTAGATTTTAAACATATGCTACAATTTATGCATAGTGATTTTATTTTTCTACATCACTTGGTATATTAAGGAGTCAGCCTTCAAATATGTTTTATGTATACTAAAACAATGATATAATTCTGATAATAATCAATGTATATCAGACAATCACAGATAATTAATTTCTACTCTATACACCTTCCCCAAGACATTGCTCCTACCTGTCCCAGCTCCACACAGGTGCTTTCCAATTCCAATGACTGGAAGTTGCTTCTGAACAAGGCTGGGCACCCTATCTGAGAAAAACAAATTAGTTTTACACTGTCGTATTATCATTTCTCTAACCACTCCTGTATCTGATCACACCAACCTAAGCACAAATGCTGAATGTCAATATGAAGCCTCTCAAAAGTTGATTTTCTCTGCTTCCCATCTACCTGTAGTAAAGAACAGAATCAGTTACAATACACCTATAAAAATAAAGGAGCTGTGACCTAACCATTAAATATTTGAAAATAAATACTTGGACTAGGAAACGTACAACTACCTAAAGGGTGACACAGCACGAGGGTTAATACCTTAAGACTAATAATATGCCATGTCATCATTACAAACTAGTATTTAAAGGGACACCTTACCTTTGTGTGAAGAGTGTGTCTCCTTTTTTTACATTTTACAAAAAGTGCAGATTTTAATAGACATTGGCACTTTTATAAAATTTCCTTTTTGCACCCCTCTGGCTATCCGACAACCAGTCCTGTTATTTCTTGGTTTAGCTTAGTGGAGCTAAATGTAAGAGGCGGGAGATTGTTTAGAGCATCTGCCTTGCAAAGACTTCTCAGTGAGCTGCATTTGGAAGAGCCACAGAAAGTCTGGACAGGCTTAAAAGGGGAGGGCATGCAAAAGCTTTAGATATGCAGCTTTTACAATATATTTTTAGTTATACCCTCACTGAAATAAAATGCATAATTAAATGTGTTCATGTTTTGATTGGGGATATATCTACTAAACAATGATTTGTTTTCTTTGGGAGTGTTCAGTGGAGTGTCCCTTTAAGGATCCTATTAAAAACTGGAATGTCACATTAATTTAGTGATAGCAGGGCTCTGTAAAGCTTACCATTCTAAATAAATAGGACCTGCCATGCAAGCATGAGATATTTACGGACCTGACTGTGATGATGGCAAGTAATTTTATTGATCATTAAAATGTAAGAAGCAATGATCCGGTTGTACTGATTTAAAATGGCAGTCCAAGCAGCATAGCTACTAGCTTGCTACATCCTGCACTTTGTTACCCCTACTTTTACCCTTTGTGTCACTATACCCAACTCCCTCTAGCATGTAAGCTCATTGAGCAGGGAACTAAACCCCTCTGTTCCTGTGCATCCAACTTTTCTGGTTACAATTACGTGTCTGTTAGTCCACCCATTGTACAGCGCTATGGAATTTGCTGGCGCTATATATAATAAAATAATTATAGAACGGTTGTGAGCACGGCACCAGTTGTTTGCTAGTACCATAGTTATTACAATGAGTAGAAAATGTTGCCAAATTTATGTGGATTGTTGAATAGAAATCTACTAGTAAGGTAAGAACCTCCTTATCGGCATAGATTCCTGTTAAATTACCTTTTATGTTCCTGGTTGTGAACTGCTTCAAGACTCTCGTAGACATTATCCATGCTGTTAATTTGTCAGATGTTTTTGTGGTGTGAGGATGTGTGTGTTAAGGGGGTGGGGGGAGTTGGTTTGCAGACTCATACCTTAAATCTTGTAGTAGCTCTCTCCACCAAAAGAAAATGAACATTTTCAGCATCTTGTAAAGCAATGTCCACCCAGTGGGACAGCTTGCCACGTCCTGCACCAAATTCTACAAAGCATCGAGAGCCTCCTAGCAAACCCAAACTGTCCAAGTGACCCAAAATAGAAGCCTGTGGACAGGAAGGAGACAGGTCACTACATGTTGAGCTGAAATCCATCACATAATTCTTCCAATATATGCATCTTGTACCCTAGCCTCGCTAAGTACAGTATAGTAAAATCGTACTTCTATTCAAATCTGCAGCGCTGCCTCTGTCCCTGATCTTACAGCTGGCTGACATCATCAGAAATGATTCTGTGAGCCAATCACAATGCTTTCCCATATGAGACTGTCAAGGAAGGAGATTAGGGGCAGAGCACAAGTCAAACACACCCTCCTTATCGAGATGCATTGAATCAAGTTCAGTGTTTGCATGCAGAGTGGAGACAGTGAATGGCAGTACTGCACAGTGTGCAGCAGTACCCCATGAAGCACCTCTACCAACCATCTGAGGAGTGGCCAGTGGAAATATTGAAAAGACTGTTTGCTGCAAAAGGCCTGAAGGGAATGATTCTACTCATTAGCAGAAATACAATAAGCTGTAGTTGTTCTAGTGACTATAGTGTCCCTTTAAGGATTAAACGGTCCACTGAATTTAAGACTTAATTTCCACTGTATGTGCTGTGGGAAACATTAAAAATAAAGCTGTATCTATGTCAGAATAACCCAGTTTCCTCTAACCTGTTGCTTTAAGTGCTTTGCAGCAGACTCTCCATTCACAGGATCATTTAAGGCTTCTTGTAATGCCCAGTGGCTAAGTTTCTTGTCTGGTAATGGAGTGTTCAGTCCTGCACAAATATTCACATTTCATCTTTTATAATGTGTTTAAAATTGTGACAGATTTTCTGGATTTCTCACGGACAATATATTTAACTCCTTCACTACCAAAAAAATAAAACAATCATGAACAAACACACACACACCCCAGAATTACATGTACAAGTATTTGTATAAGATTGGTAAAGCTTGCAGGTTTAAAATTCAGAAACTATTTAAAATACAATCTTACAATCTTCTCTGTAATTATTCTGTATATTATTTGTTTTTAACAGAAAATCAACAATGGTTATTTTGCCTTTAAATTGTGTGTTATCTGTATATACTAAAATTAGAAAGCAACAATTCTATATAACTTTTTTAATAAACTATTACAATTTAAGGACTTTTGAACATTAGGCTTTGCTGGACCCACCAGTTGTGACTTGTACCAGTATCTCTATAAACTTGTGAAGATCTTCTTGGGACATGGAACTGATGGCCACCTAAATGTAGGAAGAGATTGGGAGAGGATTCACTGCTTGCTGCTGTCTCAAAAACAAAATCAAAAACACTTAGCTAATGCAAACTGTTGATCTACACTCTAGGCACCAACATATGCTATGTGTAATACATAGCATGTAAATCGCTAACAGGGTGTTTCTTTTAAAGCCGCTTTTGTATTGTACCTCAAGATGTGTAGAAAATAAACAGCTCATGGGAAGTACATTGAAAATATATCAAAGCATACGTGTTTAAAAAGAAAACCCAAGGGGGGGCGTGGCCTAGCAGCCGACAGAGATGGCAGCTTAATCAGAGAGCTCCCGCGCATCCACGCTGAATCCAGCACCAGTAAACCGCATCGCAACCGCAAACCGGCACCTACATGCCCCACAAGGGTCCCAGTGCCACCCCACGCAGGAAAAAAAGAGGGGAACTGCTCAATTCCTCCCCTACAGTGGCAGACATGTTCGCGGCCTCCAAATCCACACAGGCCGCACAAGATGGCCGCCGGACGTGCACACAAGGCTCCCAATCCCCAACTGCAGACACAGACAGGGGACTGCCCGGACAGACTGGGGATACCACCGCACAAATCCTACAGCAATTAACAGAGGTAAAAACGTTCCTGGCGGGAGAGATCACACGCAGTGCCCTAGATATTAAGGCAGAGATCCAGGCCCTAGGCGCCCGCACAGCAGAACTCGAGCAGCGCATGGAAACACTAGTACAAGGCCACAACACAGTAATACAACACTCCACATCCCTAAATCAACACCTCAGCGAACTAGAGAGGCAAGTAGAGGACCTCTCCAACCGCACCCGGCGGAACAACCTCCGAGTCAGGGGCTGGCCAGAAACAACACAGGAAGGCCCCCTGGCACCCATCATGGAGGCATACTTCAGCAACTTATTGCCAGACATACCCAAGGCTCAGTGGGCAATGGAACGGGCACACAGGGCTCTGCGTGCTCGGCGCCCGAACACAGATGCGCCGCGAGACATCATAATATGCTTCCACTATTTTACAACTAAGGAAGCCCTCCTGAGACACAATAGACACCATGAATTCACCTACAAGGGTAAATCCATAGCCCTATATCAGGATCTGGACCCGAGCACATTGCAAAGAAGGAGGGAGTGGAGGCCGTTGACAGATATACTACGGCAGAATGAAATCCGCTTCACCTGGGGCCACCCATTTAAAATTGTGGCCTTCAAAGCTGGGAAGACATTCGCCTACCAACCGGGAGGAGACCCGAGAAAATTCCTCAAGGACCTCGACATCGCAGCACAGCGAGACTTCGCCCTGCCAGGACCTGCTCGACCGACTCTCACACCCCTCCCAAGGGACTGGTACACGGTCGCAGCACAAGCGGATAAAGAACACTGAAACCTGAAGCATGACCGCACGACCACAATGTTCGAAGCAGCAAGCTCTACACACCGGACAGTTAAGTTCTTCCAGATGCTGACCCCACGACATGTCGCACCATACTCTATTTTGCTTTTACTTGACTTTCCCATCATTCCTTTTTCTCTTGTACGCTTAATGGACAAGGATGGAACTGTCGTTGGCATAGTAATACGCCCTGTAAACTGCACACAAACCTAGACGGTACAGTACCAAAGTCGTGGGCTGGGCCCTGAAAGGCCCTTCACACAGGGACGCAGCATGCTATACCAAACCGAACTTTATTTCACTTTTATTGGCTCAGCCTTTGTTTTCTACATGCCTATTACATGCTGTGTAACTACAGCAGGAAATGGCGGTAGCACGTTATTAGGGGGAGGTGGGGGGGGGGGGGGAAGGGCTAGATGACACACTGCATGGTACCCAAAAAAAAAAAAAAAAAAAAAAAAATTATTACAAACATAAAAAAATATGACAGCACGGTACCAAGGACGCACGATGGCCCCTGGGGGACTAAAACACATGGAGACCGCACACACTGAGGGAAACACTTTTTCGCCATTATCCGTCACAACTCTGCTAGACTGGGTAACCAACGCTAGAAACGTTATTAATGTGACGGGGGGGGGACGGGGGTGGGGGTGGGGGTGAAGGACAGGCTGACATACTGCAAAAAGCATAAACACTTAGACAGCGGACGAGGGGCTTGGGCTCTGACCCACCACATCCAATGACAGCACAGTGGAGGCCATAAGTCACTCCCCCACACTCCATCAAAACATACACGCTATAGACAAAAATGGAAACCACACCAAGGCGAACACCCAGTAGACATGAAACAATAGAAACCCAGGATAGACAACATAACAGGTAATAATACCCTCGGTCACATCGCAAGACCCTAGTACAAGGGCCATAACACACAGCGGGTTGCCACCCACACTACAGTGGACAGGCGCGGGGCACTCACCAACTCTGAGGGGTGACCTTTCACACGCCACTCGGAGGGGGTGCACACCCCCACTCTAATCTGGCACAGGTTAAGACCAGATGGTTATCAACTGTTTATTTTCTATGTATATGTAAATGTTTATTGACAATGTTTTTTGATACTCAACTTTTCTTTCTTTCTCTTACACTATATTTTAAGACAAGTACTACCTCACAGTCACGCCTCCCTGCCTGGATGCTGTCCGCGCCGCCGGGGAAGGGTCCCACGACCGATCCCGCACACACTGCCATCTGCGGTTCCCGGAGGACTGGGGACCACACCACACCCATTGCACCGATTGCGCCATCACATGGCACTTAAGGTACTATCTTTCAATGTCAAGGGCCTCAACTCGCCCAACAAGCGTAGGTTACTGGTGAGGGACCTAAAGACCAAGAAAGTAGACATTGCACTAATACAGGAGACACACCTCCCCAGGTCGGCGACCACCAGACTAACGGACAGAACTTACACGACAGTGTACGAAGCACGCTCACAACGTAAGCGGGCAGGAGTGGCGATACTCCTGCGTAGGAGTTGCCCACTGCACGTTACGACCATTCACACCGACCCAGAGGGGAGATTCGTGTACATAGGGGGCACCCTCTACACCACCAAGGTGCATATCATTAATGTATATGCCCCCAACGAACCAGACCAACTGTTCTGGGCAAATCTGGAGATGTTGGTGGCCGGGGTGGGAGGGGGAGTCCTTCTTGTTGGAGGCGACTTCAACGCAGTGCCAAGCCCGGCAGTCGACAGGAGCTCAAAACCAGGCACAGTGCGATCGCAGGGCAGAGGGAGCCAAGACAAGCAACTACACACATTCCTAACACACACAGGCCTCCTAGACGCCTGGCGGCTACAACACCCAACCACAATAGACTACACTTTTTACTCTGCACCACACAACACCTACTCCAGAATAGATAACATGTTTCTCAATGGAGCAGGGATGGCCAAGGTTCTACACACAGACATAAACAGCATCACATGGTCAGATCACGCAGACATAACACTTACATTAGGCAACCTATGCTACAAAGCCAACTGGTCATGGAGGCTTAATACTAGCCTCTTAAATGACGACATAACACAAGCCACGACCCGACAAGCCATCACAGAATACTTTGAGTTAAACACAACCCCCGAAACTAGCCCTACCACGACCTGGGCAGCGCATAAAGCAGTCATACGCGGCCATTTTATAAAACTAGCCACCCAGAAAAAACGAGCCAAAACAAAACAGCTACTCGACCTACAGTCCACCCTGCGTAAAAAAGAACAACAACACAAAACGAATCCGACAGACACGAACCTTAGGGAACTCAACAACCTCAGACACTCTATCAGAGACCTCACCCTGGAGGCGGTATCACGCTCCATACTTTGGTCCAAACGACTGTTCTATGAGAAGGCAAACAAGACAGATACACTCTTGGCCAGGGCGCTTCGCCCAAGACCGCAAGGCAAAACCATAACAAAAATACGCACAACAGCAAACACACTAGCCAGAACACCTGAAACGATCAACGAAGTATTCACATCTTACTTCTCAGATCTATACAATCACTCCCCCCAACTCCGGACCACCAACGCGACATATATGTCAGACATACGCCAATTTCTCTCCGAGCTCGCAATTCCAAAAGTGAACGGAGCAGAGGCTGACGCACTGCAAGAACCAATTACACAAATCGAGGTAGAGGCAGCCATAGCATCCCTGAAAGGCAATAAGGCACCAGGACCAGATGGCTATGACATCAGTTATTACAAACAATTCAAGGACGTATTAGCCCCCCCACTCACGACCCTTAGTAACCACTTTCTGCAGGGCGGGACACCTGATAGCGACATGGCAACGGCTAACATTATCCTTCTACCAAAACCAGGGAAAGACGACACACTAGCCCCGAGCTACAGGCCAATCTCACTTATCAATACTAACCTTAAAATATTTGCTAAAATATTGGCGTCCAGACTCACCCCCCTACTCCCGCGATTGGTCCACCCGGACCAGGTGGGCTTTATGCCAGGCCGCCAATTATACGAAAACACGCGACGAGGGGTCAGCACAGTCTGGCACATGGGAGCATCCGGGGCGCCTTCTCTGGCACTCTCACTGGATGCGGAGAAGGCGTTCGACAGGGTGTTATGGCCTTACTTATTCGAGCTACTCCGATTCCAAGGGTTCCCAGAGACCTTTGTAACAGCAATACAAGCATTATACACCGACCTGAGGGCACAAATACTCATCACCGGGGCACAAAAAACACCCTTCACCATGGGAAACGGCACCAGACAGGGATGCCCATTATCCCCCCTACTCTTCGCATTAACCTTAGAGCCACTATTACAAGCCATTAGGCAGCACCCGCACATCCAGGGCATCGAGATAGGGGGCACCCCATTCACGGTCTCGGCATATGCCGATGACGTCATGCTGACACTCCGAGAACCGATGCACTCTCTCCACCATTTAACGCTCGTACTAGAGCGATTTGGAAATATAGCAGGGTATAAAATCAACTACACCAAATCCGTGGCAATGCCCTTCCACCTAGAGCCCCCGGCACTTACTCACATACGCGACACGTATCACTTTAAAATAACCACTGACGAATTCATGTATTTAGGGGTACGATTAACAGCGAACACATCCTCCTTATTTGCCCGCAACTATACACCCCTGTTCCAAACCCTTCTCACAGAACTAGAGCAGTGGACAGACAGGCCCATCTCCTGGATGGGGCGAGTAAACTCTATAAAAATGAATGTGCTACCGAGGATACTGTTCCTCTTTCAAGCACTCCCCATAAGAGTAACCCGGGGGGACCTGACAGGCATACAAAGAGCAATAGATGCCTTCATCTGGCACAACAAACGCCCAAGAATAGCACGCACCCTCATGTACAGACCGAAACCCAGGGGGGGACTGGGACTACCCAACATATACGCCTATTATCTAGCCGCACAGCTGACACAGGTGATACAGTGGCACACACCTCCAGGCAAGAGGCGATGGGTAGATCTGGAGTCATTGATGACAGGTCAGGATCTCCCACAATTTTTCATATGGGCACCCAGAACACAAAGAGCCATATTACGAACAGCGAATCCAGCCATACTCAACTCCATACAGATATGGGACCAAACCAAAACGAAGTACGCCCTCAGCCCCCAATCATCCCCCATGACACCAGTTCTTCGGAACAGGGCTTTCCCCCCCGGAATGCAGGCAAGAGACTATAAGGGGATAGAGGCCACGGGGCTCCAAAGATACGTCCACCTATACGTGAACCAAAACGTAGTCACTTACGAACACCTAACCACCAAAGCCACCTTACACACGAGAGATTACTTTAGGTACATACAGATCCGAGACTTCGCACAAAAACCAGAAATACGAAAGGCGGCCCTGACACCACTGACCTTCTTTGAAAAACTATGTTACAACGAGACAACACAAACCAAACTTATCACACTACTATACGACCACCTAAACGGGACTCCGGACAGGGAGGGCGTACTACGATACACCGACCAATGGGAAGCCGACCTGGGGGAGGTACTAGAGGGAACGGAGTGGCAAGATATATGGGAAGCATGCAGCAAAACCACAATATGTGTAACACTCCAAGAACAATCTTATAAAACATTATTTCGTTGGTACATGACCCCAGTGAAACAGAAACACATGAGATTGAGCCCCACAGACGATTGCTGGCTAGGGTGCGGGGGTCGAGGCACGTATATACACATGTGGTGGGGATGCCCGAAGGTCACAGAATACTGGCGCAACATTGTAGAACTCAGCTCCCAAATCCTACAAAAGCGAATGGGTTTAGACCCATGGGCGTGCTTACTCTCAAGACCCACAGAGGGCCTCACCAGACACGAACAAAGACTCCTTAACATGCTCTATTTAGCGGCCCGAAGGTCCCTAGCGCAACAGTGGTCATGTCCAGACCTCCCACAGATATCCCTGGTTAAGACGAAAATGAGGGACAATTATATAATGGATAAATTGACCTCCCAAGTACGAAGCACAATGACTAAGTTCCAAAAAGTCTGGGCCCTGTGGGAGCAGTATGATACTTAGAACGATGACTCGGGGCGCAGGGCAGCATCCACGCGATCCGAAACAGGCGGAATTGAGTCACACCACACACCAAATACCACACCAACACTCGGACAGGTGGTAGCGGCACCACTACCGGACGAGTGAAGGGAGAAAACCCGGAACATAAAAGAGCAACTCGAGGGGACTGGCAACCCCCATCCTTAATTCACCCGGACACCATACCAAACTGATAATTACACACAGGTACTTGTCTCTAACTCTCTACTTTTCCTTTCTATCTATCTACTAAAGGCAAGCACTCTAGACCTGCAAGTGGGCAGGAGGGGAAGGCGGATTACAACATGCTAACATTCCGCGGAATACAGAGGGGAGCGGGTGCGCAGTCGCACGGCCCAAGAGGCGGGGGACTGACACTCTACTCCCTAAGCCTAACTCTCCACATCAATGCTATTGTATATAGTTAATATAGCTTGCCACCAAATTAGAAAATCTCAGACGAAGACACCAACAAAACATATGATGTATATAACATGCCTAAACTAACAACTGTCATCTGCATTCTGTAAACCAGTGGTAGTCAACCTTTTTTTACCTACCGCCCACTAATGCATCTTTTTGGTTGAAAAAATTTCCTTACCGCCCACCAGTTTTCGCGCAAATGCGGAATATTTTTAAGAAAGGAGGGTGTTTTTAAAAAAAAAAAAAAATGTACGTACATTTATCTTTTTATTTCTACTTAATGCAGGTTTATAAGGTTTTTAACTTTATAAAGTTTAATGAGAAAACAATAAAGTAAATTGAAATTACCTTTACTAGTGATTAATGAGATCCTTGAGGTTGATGCTGCGAGACTAAATATTTGATATCTGGTTCGATTTTCGTAAGGAACAAACGAAGGTCTCTTTCAGTGATATTCAGACGACTTCTCTGTTTGCTCATAATATGATTTCTCATTTGTGCGTCAGCTCATCTCCTCTCCCTCCTCAATTCCCCTCCCCACCTTTTTTTCCCCTTTTTTCTATTTTTTAACCGTCCTTATAGCAATGCCCAGTAGGAAGGCTGAGCTAGGTAGCCCACTTACTATAGTCCACTATAACAGACAGGCACACATACAAGACACACACACAAAGACACACACACAAAGACACACACACACACACACAAGACACACATACAGACACACACAAAGACACAGACAGGCACACATACACGACACATACATACAAACAGACAGGCACACATACAAACAGACACAAACAGACATGCACACACACATGCAAACATACACATAAGACATACATAGACACACACACACATGCAGACACACACACAATGACACATACATACAAAGACAAGACACACACACACACATATATACAGACAGACACATACACACACAAGACACACATACGACACACACAGACATACAAGACACATAGACAGGCACACATACACACCTACAGACACACAAGACACACAAAGACACAGACAGGCACACATACACAAGACACATACATACAAACAGACAGGCACACATACAAACAGACACACACAGACATGCACACACACATGCAGACACACACATAAGACATACATAGACACACACAAGACACACATACAATGACACATACATACAAAGACAAGACACACATACATACAGACACACACACACACATATATATATACAGACAGACACATGCACACACAAGACATACATACAAAGACACATACAGACAGACACACACACACAAGACATACACACACACAAGACATACCTACAAACACACACACACATTATATTTAAGTCACCCTCCTGTTTCCTACCTTTAAGGTGCAGGAGGGTGACTTTTGCTGGGGTCCAGTGGTGGCTCAGGTGGATGGGAGTCAGAGTTCCCACTCTGACTCCCTCTGCTTCCTCCCGCGCGGCTCTCAATTTTAGCTGGGAGGAGTGACCGGGGAATCACTTCCTCCCAGCTCTGATGTCATCACAGGGGGCCCGGTCGCGCTGTTAAAGCGCCCAGCGCTGACCAGGCCCCCTTACAATCCGCATCCATCGGGTGGCCCTGACAGCATGGGCCACCCGATGGACACTTTGGAAGGCGGCCCCGGCGGTTTGCCGCGCGGGCTGGGGCCGCAAATGGTCACAGCGGTACCCAGTCGCACGGGTACCGCCGGCTCGCGCCCGCCCGATCAACCTGGAAATCCCTACCGCCCACCTGGAATCCTGAAACGCCCACTAGTGGGCGGTAGGGACCAGGTTGACGACCCATGCTGTAAACCATTATATGACACTGCGCTGTCACTTGCATAAATGTAACCACTTACAATGTTTACCATCTGCTTCGTCAAACCAAAAATAAAGAATTTAAAAAAAAAAAAAAAAAAGAAAACCCAAACAATTAGTTTCAAATCACTTTTGAAGAACCTGGGCATCAGAACAAATGCTCTTAACCCCTTAAGGACACATGACGTGTGTGACACGTCATGATTCCCTTTTATTCCAGAAGTTTGGTCCTTAAGGGGTTAAAGGAACATTTTAGCATTAGAAATACATGTACTTCCAATGCTATACTTTTCATCTATCTATAGGTGGTCTGCTCCCCTCCCCCCCCACCCCGCCTTTGAGTGTCTAAAAGGAGAATTTTACTTACCTTTTAGCCCTCGCCATGCCAGTCTCCACAATGCTGCTCCGCCTCCTTGGCTGAATGCTGAAAGATTATCTCGGCAAACCATCCAATTGGTCATTATGAGACCAATCTGATTCATTAGCCAGCTATAGAGGTAGAAGAACTTCTAGTGGCTCGTCAGGCAGACAAGCAGTGTATTAACCCTTCCATGCTAATAATGCTGTTTCTATATTGCAGGGAAAAAAATTAAAGGTCCACTGCACTAAGATGAAGTGATTTGGGTGACTATTGTGTGCCTTCACAAGAGCACTCCATGTACCATAACCACTGCTGTAGTGGTTACGGTACCAGGAGTGCCTCGGTGGCCTTGCAGGGTAAGTAGTGACACTTTGTGAACGGCTTGACAACTTACCTGGGGTCTGTGAGTCAATGTATTTAAAATTCAAGAGAGATCATGCCGTGCATAGGATACCCAAATTATGATAAGAAAACACTTTTTTCATACCTGCTCTTCACATGAGACTCTATCAAGTGATCCAGCGTTCACATTGTGCATATAAAACACCTAAAAAGCATGTTAAAGTTACCAAAGTTGACACTGGATGAATTTCAAATCAACTGAAAGATCAACACGTGCTCATTTTTTATTACACACTTTTTTTTATTTAACTCCTAGAAGACAATACTAATTAATTTAAAGAATTTTTAAAGCACAAAAATGAAAGCATCTTATTTGGTAAAAAAATACAAAAATAAATAAAATAAAAAAGTCATTACATTTGGTTAAAAAAAATAACCATTTAGGTTATAGACACAGCTAAGCTATTTTAGCCTATTTGTTTTAAATTAAATTTCCCATTCACTACAATTCCGTGTTTAGTTTATAGACCCAAATGCAAGACAATTTACAGCAGGTACCCTAATTATAACAGATTTATCAGCAAAACCTTTAGAGATCACATAAAACTGAAAACAATTAGTAGGGAAATGTCTACTGTGTTTTGGTTGAATTGCATTCATTAACAGACGTATGACATACTACATACCGGCAGTGGTTTCTCTCTGGAGTTACATTTTTTAAGGTGTTTTTGGAGCTGATCCTCATACACTGTGCTATATTTAAAAAAAAACAACAACAAAAAACCACATGAGGGGGAGGTAAGATTTACAGCTAAAATATATTATTCAAAAGTAGTTAAAGCTTGGTAACTTACTGCTTGGGATCCAAAGGGCAAGGGATACGCTTCCGACTGTTTTGCTCCTGGAATAAAAGTACACATCGTTATACTATGTACCCAAAATTCCTACCCGTTTGTTTTATAACCTACATACCGATTTCAGCTATACACCTTTTAAGGTTTTCTTACATGAGCATCGTTTGTTAGTGAGTTAATTTTTTCTTAATTCTGAAGTAATGTTGTGCTAGTCTCAAGTATGGATTCCCTAGCAAAGTCTCTTGTATACACCATGGTAGAGCTTGTAAGTCCTCAGCTGGACAAACCTTTCTCATATGGTGGGGGCCGGTAGAAAGTTGCAATGTAGGACACTAGAGGACCAAATTTGAGGTTGAACCACTCTGAAGGCAAGACAATGCCGGGACCCTCCAGCCCCTCTGAAGGCAAGACAATGCCGGGACCCTCCAGCCCCTCTGAAGGCAAGACAATGCCGGGACCCTCCAGCCCCTCTGAAGGCAAGACAATGCCGGGACCCTCCAGCCCCTCTGAAGGCAAGACAATGCCGGGACCCTCCAGCCCCTCTGAAGGCAAGACAATGCCGGGACCCTCCAGCCCCTCTGAAGGCAAGACAATGCCGGGACCCTCCAGCCCCTCTGAAGGCAAGACAATGCCGGGACCCTCCAGCCCCTCTGAAGGCAAGACAATGCCGGGACCCTCCAGCCCCTCTGAAGGCAAGACAATGCCGGGACCCTCCAGCCCCTCTGAAGGCAAGACAATGCCGGGACCCTCCAGCCCCTCTGAAGGCAAGACAATGCCGGGACCCTCCAGCCCCTCTGAAGGCAAGACAATGCCGGGACCCTCCAGCCCCTCTGAAGGCAAGACAATGCCGGGACCCTCCAGCCCCTCTGAAGGCAAGACAATGCCGGGACCCTCCAGCCCCTCTGAAGGCAAGACAATGCCGGGACCCTCCAGCCCCTCTGAAGGCAAGACAATGCCGGGACCCTCCAGCCCCTCTGAAGGCAAGACAATGCCGGGACCCTCCAGCCCCTCTGAAGGCAAGACAATGCCGGGACCCTCCAGCCCCTCTGAAGGCAAGACAATGCCGGGACCCTCCAGCCCCTCTGAAGGCAAGACAATGCCGGGACCCTCCAGCCCCTCTGAAGGCAAGACAATGCCGGGACCCTCCAGCCCCTCTGAAGGCAAGACAATGCCGGGATCCTCCAGCCCCTCTGAAGGTACGACAATGCCGGGACCCTCCAGCCCCTCTGAAGGTAAGACAATGCCGGGACCCTCCAGCCCCTCTGAAGGTAAGACAATGCCGGGACCCTCCAGCCCCTCTGAAGGTAAGACAATGCCGGGACCCTCCAGCCCCTCTGAAGGTAAGACAATGCCGGGACCCTCCAGCCCCTCTGAAGGTAAGACAATGCTTGCACCCTCCAGTCCCTTTGAAGGTAAGACAATGCCGGGACCCTCCAGCCCCTCTGAAGGTAAGACAATGCTGCGACCCTCCTGCACCATAACAATTTCAATGAGTTGAAGTTGTTATTAGAACAAGTGAAGTGACAGTTTTGCTATAATGTGATATTGTAAAGCAGAACTTTTCATTGATCAGGACTCCCACCACCATAACCACTGCATCTACACACTTAGTTTCCATCTCTCCTGTTTATGTTTTGTATAAATGTCTGTGAGTAAATCTATTCCATACCTCCCCATGCTGGGCATGTTCCCCACACAATCTCTTCCCCTCGGACACAACCATCTTACAGAACCTCCTCTTCCTCTGCACAAAGTAACTACATCTCCCGGGGACTGGGTTTGCTGGGGGCCCCACATCTAACCGGGGGCCCTGTGACTCCATCACTGTGTGAGCAAGCCTCTATCTGAATGACACCGGAGTTCACAGTTTTTCTCAATGTCTCTTGGTGATGCCCGTAATAAACATGGCTGCTCGAGCCACGCTAATCCGTACACCACGTCACCAGACATTTTTTTTTTCCAACTTGTAAAATGGCCGCGTTCGACCGGCGACGCTACGACGTCATGACGCACGGCACGCAGCAGGCGGTTGATTTGGAAATTAAGCCGCGACAACAAGGACATAGACGAGCTAGTCTGGGTTCATAGGGAAAGATAGAGGGTGGCTGGAGTGAAGTGGGAGCACCCCGAGACACACAGGGTTACATAGAGCCTCGTACTGTCACTGGATAGTACCAGGAGTTTACAGAATAAGGGACAGTGTGGGTACAGCTGGAGGTGGGCACAGAGTGTAAGGGACAGTGTGGGTACAGCTGGAGGTGGGCACAGAGTGAAAGGGACAGCGTGGGTACAGCTGGAGGTGGGCACAGAGTGTAAGGGACAGTGTGGGTACAGCTGGAGGTGGGCACAGAGTGTGAGGGACAGTGTGGGTACAGCTAGAGGTAGGCATAGAGTGTAAGGGACAGTGTGGGTACAGCTGGAGGTGGGCACAGAGTGTGAGGGACAGTGTGGGTACAGCTAGAGGTGGGCACAGAGTGTAAGGGACAGTGTGGGTAAAGCTGGAGGTGGGCACAGAGTGTAAGGGACAGTGTGGGTACAGCTGGAGGTGGGCACAGTGTAAGGGACAGTGTGGGTACAGCTGGAGGTGGGCACAGAGTGTAACGGACAGTGGGGGTACAGCTGGAGGTGGGCACAGAGTGAAAGGGACAGTGTGGGTACAACGTGTTGTCGAGGTGGGCACAGAGTGAAAGGAATAGTGTGGGTACAGCTGGCTGTAGAGGTGGGCACAGAATTAAATAGGCAGTGTGGGCACTGAATTAAAGTGACAGTGTGATTACAGCTGCCTGTTTTGAGGTGGGCACAGAGTGAAAGGTGCAGTGTGGACACAGATTTAAAGGGACCGTGTTGGTACAGCTGACTGTATAGAGGTAGGCACAGCGTGAATGGGACACTGTGGATAGAACTGATTGTGTCTAATCTTTAAAAGTGGATGGAAATAAATCCATAAAGGATAATTAATATAAGGAAAGGATAATTCTGGGAGCAAAATGCACAATGAGTCTGGAAATGAGTAATCCAGATGTGAGTAATAAGTCAGAGGAAATTTTGAATGGGTGACTCTTTTGACAAGGATTAGAGGTGCGTTAGGATGTCTGCACGAGAGTTGTGAAAATATTTGAGATACACAGGAACAGAGACGAGTGAAGATGTCTCACGTTCAGGAACTCCTAAATCGAGACATAAAAGTCCTGCTGAGGAGCCCAGACATTGAGGAGAGGTAATTTATTAGGTTACCATAAAGTGGTGCATGTCAATAATTTCTTGTCCTGTATTTCTCCTCCGCCTGACTTTCTTAGACTCACAGCGGAGTGTAAGTGTCAATCTTGACGGTGCAGGTAATTGGCTTTGTCTATGGAGACTCTTGCATGTGCAAGACTGCAGCAGTGATGTTGGCTTCTGACGTAAAGAGGAGTAGACCGAGGAAGATGGCCGTGCTTGCGAGGGACAGGTTCAGGTAAGTATATCTCATCTTTACCAGTCCTCCGGTCAGTAGACCCCCCAGCGGTGATGTCACCGTTTAGAATTTTTGTGCATTCAGTAAATTCACCAGATAGCGACAGTGCCGCTTTAATGTAGTGGTTCTGGTGTCTATAGCCTGTCCCTTCAGACTTTTTAATGTTAAGAGAAAAGGCAGTATTTACATTGCCACTAGCGGTGCTTCCTAGTCCATTAGTCAATTTGTGCAGCACTTACGTTCAGCATCTCCACCCTGTGCATGGAAGGGCTGATAGTTCCCCATAGAGATGCATTGATTTAATCCAGTCTATGAGGAGAAGCTGTTTGGCACAGCGTGGCGTTTCTGCCGCGCATGCACAATAGCCTCCTAGTGCTTTCCTATGGGAAAGCATTAGATTGGCTGAGATCATCAAGATTGCAAAACCAGCACAGCATGGGTGAAAAGGTGAGTAAAAACACCTTTCCTGTAAGATTGGAGGGGGGCTGGTAACCTACACACACACACTCACTGACACATATTCACATTTTATTATTTGTTTTATTTGAATTTGAGTCCAGCCACTCCTCCTTACCTTTTGGCAGAGCTGGAGTGGATTTGTTCCTGGGGTCCACTGTGGCTGCTTTGATCCTGTAATCTTCAAGCTCTTCTTTCTTTGCTTCCTTGTGCGCTGTTTAGTGATGCCGGCGCCACAGCACCCTCACCGCCTGCTTCCATTGCTCACTGCTGCCCATCTCAGGGGGGCCTAAGGTGGCCAGTGCTGAATAGGCTGACCAACACCCAGGTGCCAGCACAAAATTCCTAGTCTCCATGCCCTGCATTAAAAACATCCTCTGAATGTCTCACAAGTTCAGGTCCACCAGAAGCAACTCCCCTTATGAACTAAGTTGGGAGGTGGTAGTCCTATGGTTAAAGTACCTCCAAAATGGCACTCCAAAAACTTGGTTCAGACCAGTACTGATAAATGATAAAGCTAGCACACCACAAATGCCATGCATACTTTACTAGCTTCCATAATCTAACATTACTTGCCATATATGTGCAATGATTATGTGCAGGTAACGCACTGAAAAAAATATTGCTGTGTATCTCTGTGCTTTCTGTTATTTATTTAAAAATATTTGTAAAATATACAATACATTTATAAATAGACAAAGATCAGTATGCCATTGACTTTTTCTACCCAGATGTAATACTTGACATTTGTAGAATCTGTGTGGTATAAAAAAAAAAAACCTCTCAACTTTAAATATTTGCTTCAACAGATGCCTGACTGTCCGAATCTGCATTGAACTACATTCTTCTACAAGTCCAAACCATAAGAAGGTGTGCACTTTCATCGTTTTTCATCTGATTGCCTTTACTCAGATTGCTGTAATTGAAGAGTAACAGCCCAATCTTGGATTTACAGCAACTTCATAACATAAATTTACAGTTTTACGTTATACAAAGTGTGCTGCTTTATGTGTCTGAGCATTGCTGAATAAATATTGCTAATCCTAAAGTTATTTTTCTGAAAGCAAAATTCCCTTTATAATTTATGTTAAAGTATAGTATCCCTCCCAAACTCTTAAAAATAAAAAAGATAAAAAAAAAACTGACCTGTTCTATTAAAGGAACAGTCTAAACACCATTACCACAATATGATATTGCACTGGTCATTGGAATTGTGGGCTGTTGTAACCTTCCCTTGGTTTTGGGTCAAACCATTTTTTAAAAACAGTTTTAACGAAGACTGTGTGGTCCTACGGCACTTGCCATTTGGCCCCCACTTGCCTATTGCTAATGATAAAGTTTCTTTTTTGGCAACATCAGTTTCATCCATATTTGATCATGATTGGCTGAGGGTGTCCGCTAACACCATTGCAGATATTGAGGCACATGAAACGATTGTTTTATCCTTCTTGCTAAGAATCACTCTTTTTATCCCAGATGTTTTACTACTTCTTTAACTTTAGATTTTTTAGGCCATATTTTACTTTAGATCATTGTTAATCCAACAACAGTTGCAACAAAACTCCTATAAGTCTCTAACACTGCAAGTAGAGCTTTGTCTTCTGGAACATTGATCCATTAGAAGTTTCCAGGATTATTCACTTAATTACAAATTCAAAAATAGCCAAAATAGCAGAACAATTATCCAGCTCATTTGTTCTTTCAGCTGGGCTATTAGGTCAAATATTTTAAATAACCAGGCCAGTTTTAGACAATTCATGGTTTAGTCATTAAGAGAAATAATGCATTTCTCCATTTATGAATTAAGGATCTGACTTAGAAAATAGTGTAATTGTATCTTTTCCATCTGCAGGACCTGATAGTTCGGTTGACTGATGACACCGATCCATACTTTCTCTACAATCTTGTTCTTTCTGAGGAGGACTTTCAGAGGTGAGACCAATTGTTTACATACAATGTAAATTGTTTTTTTTTTTTTCTCTATGTGCTGATAATCATCTCCTTCCCTCTCACTCAATGAATGAATGCAGCCTGAAGGTGCAGCAGGGACTGCTCGTGGATTTTTCTGCATTTCCACAGAAGTTCATTGATTTGCTGTATCAATGTATGCAAGATGAGAGCAAGGAGAATCCAAGGTACAAGCAGTTTTAATCCAATACCACCTCTTCGTGTATATAATTTAGCCTGGGTAGCCCGCAATGTGTTGCAGAATTACAATTACCAAGATGCTCTATTTGAATAGAAATTAGCAAAGCTCTATAGTTGTCGACTTGCATTTATTTACTTTTATCACATTTGGAAGGCTATCCCATTTTAAGAGAGATGCCATGTAGCTCTTCCCATAAACTGAAACTGTTGGTTAGGATTTTATTAGTTGTATGGATCACTATCCCACATCCCTATGGACATTTAAATAACAGCGGTTTTTATTACCATTGTAGTAGCATTAGATTAGATTAAAGTGTAAGCTTATCTGCCACGTCAGGCGAGTTGTATGCTAGATGCTTAAGGAGACAGAAAGGGACTTTCTTAGAAACCTCTACATAATTATTCACTCTTAATAAGGTACACATGCATTGGGCTCCAGCACTGTACTGTGGCTGTGCAATGCAAATAAAAACACCCACAAATAAGCCCTGCACTCAAACTCCCACACTCTTGTCTGGCAATAATGGCCTTGGCATTCATCAACCCAAATACAGTAGTATTTAGTAGTACAGTATCGGTAACGTATACTGAAGCTGTGTTTTCACACTAGCTCATATAGAAGCTGTTTTTGTCTAATGCTGAAATGGACTAGCAAGAGTATCCAGAATAATACAGTACTGTACACTCTATGAAATAAATCTGTTGGTGTGATAAAAGGCCCAGGTACCAGTAATCAATGCCACATACCTTGATATGAACATGTGTCAACATGGGCTTAGAAATCAGGCTTTTGAACACATGTTGTATGCAGCTGTGGACTTCAATTAGTCACCCAGGAAGGAATGTTTATTAACCATGGGTTCTTGCCTCTCTGTTTTCAGAACTGTAGTATATAGACAGATTTGACACATCAGTATCACTGTTTTATAAACATCCAACTCTGAAGGCATAAAACATACCTAAATCTCATCTGCTCAATAATAACTTATGATGTGTTTTACAATTTCCCAAAATTGAAAAATAAATAAGGGGATTCTGTATCATCTCCATCCATCAATATTGGTTGCAGTAGTTGATTTCAGTGTTAACTGGAGAATGTATTATTGCAGTTTTTGTAGTTCATACTGTCATTTATTTTTCAGATTCCTCTTGCAGTTGTCTTCTTCCTCAGTTCTGGGTGGGTCGCATGCTCAACTGGATGTCATTGAAAAAAATGCATTTAAGCATTTGACACACCTATCCCTTCGAATGTTGCCAGCAACTGACATTGAAATCAAAGGTTATCTGGCCAAATGTCTGCGTTACACTACGGTACAGTTCCTTGAGAATAGCATTAAAATGTCTTGTTACTTGGTGTAATCTAAATGTTCATCAAATAAAGATAGCATTTATTTTCTTATGCTGCAGGAGGAAAAAAACATGTTTCAAAAAAAGCTGAAAAAAACAGAAGAGGACTTTAACCGGCAGATGATATCCGCTCAGCAGGTAGTAATATTTGTGTATCTGTCAGAATGTTAATTCACATCAGAGACCAGCGTGGCTCTTAGAGATTAAAAGGGAACCGTCCTGTCAGATTTTTTTTTTTTTTTAATTCTTTATTTTGTTGGTGCGTTGCATAGACATATTAACGCTTCAAAGCATCAGCAATACAGTTAAGATGATAGTACAAGATCATATTACTTGTTAGGGTATCGGCACCGTTTTATATGGTAGTTAAACAAGGTAACACGAGTCAAGATTACATTTACAAATGACAGGTTGAGGGGGTGATGAAGGACTCGATCTAGAGATAGCATGAGGGTTGTGTTTTGCATGTTGAACTGGGAGAGTAGAGTAAGAGTGAGGGGTGAAGTAAGGAGTGTGACCAGTGGTGCCCGTTGCCCTTCTCCATGCTAGTAGTGTAGGTCTGAGCACCTCTGGTGTTGAGGTTCTCCTCTGTGTGGGGTGCCCCTAACCATGGGGGTGGCGGGGGTATATAAAACTTGTTTGCCAGCGGGGATCGTCGGTCTGTGACCACGTGTAGGTGCGGTATATTAGACACCTTTTAAGGCCGTGTCAGGCTATATCGCTCGTGCTGCGTTACAGCATGTATGTCATGGTTGGCAGGGTGGTCAAGAGAGTGAGAGAGCTGTAGAACATTTGTAGGTAACATGAAAGAAAAAGAAAACAAAAACAAGCAAACATAAAGGAAACGCAGGCACACCATGGGTAACAGCCTTGGTGCAATGTTCTGTAGTATGTTATATAGTCAGGTTGGTGGGGGCGCGGCTGCACCAGTTCTTGGTTCAAATATCGCAATGTTAGCTGGATCCCAGCCTCCAGGGTTCGGCGGCCCAGATGGGATAGCGGTGGGCATGTGTAGACCCAGTGCAGTCAGGAGCGTTGGTCCTTCAGAGACAGTTCCCAGCTTGTGTGTGGCTCCTTCGTGGGATACCAGTAGGGATCGTGGGGTCCCCCATCTGCTTGTCAGATTTTTAATAGTATGTTTACTTACTATTCACTAAAGTGTGTATTGTCAGGAATTTACTGTGAATTTCAAATTTATGTCCAAATAGCTGAAGGAGGGGGTGGGTGGTAGGGATTCTCCAACTCAACTATGTTTCCAGTTTGGCCACTTTGACATTCAATTTCAAATTTAGATAGGATTATTTGCCTTGCATTTCACATGCACTTAACACACTATTCACTAGTCACTTTGAGATCATTTTTGTATCGTACTTCCATTTGGTCAGTTTTAAAGGGAGAGAGGACAGTAGAGTAGGCTGTCTGCAATTGCTGCATACAGCGGAGGTATTACACCTGTTTGTCATTCACTGTCTATTATAGATATAATACATTCTTTCATAGAAAATTAAGCACTGCATGCCAGCTCCCATTAGTCCTGGGTTTCAGCAATGACTATAGTACACATCAGCCCCAATACATACAATAAAAACCAAAGAAAAAAGTTACTTGCACACAATCCAAAATCCCTATGCACATTTAAATAACTGGAGGTCCAGTTGGTCACTCTAATGGTCATTTAAATGTAAGCTAACCTGCATCTTCAAGGCAAACCGCAGGGCTTAATTTTATGCTGTTGTCAGATGCCACATTTGCATAGGATTCACGTTAGTCACCTGAAACTCTTGTTCTAAGCTGGCTTATGATGCCTCAATGATGCAGCTGGAAGTGGAGTTACATGTCTGACAGCAGAGTTAAACTCTGTATGTGCAGCGTTTCATAGTAAAATGCTTTGCATAATCATTCCAGGCACCTTCAAATCACTTAAGTGGCCATGATGCTTGGTGTAATCCTTTTAGCCAAATGTAATAAATTAAGAACAATACTGGTACAGTGGTACCTCGGTTTACGTATTTAATGCCTTCTCTGAGGCGTTTCTTATTGCGAAAAATATGTAAACCGAAACGTGGTTTCCCATATGCATTAAAAAACAATTAATCCGTTCTGGAGGTCAGAAAAAAGTCAAAATGATCTGGCATGGAAACCAACCCGCAATGCAGAACACACAATAAAAGGCATGCAAACGACAAAGCTCAGCTCCCTACCTTTCCACAGCTTGAGAAATGCCCAAAAAAGTAACAAAACCGCTGCAAAAAATTCCAGAATGGCTCCAAAACTCAATGCAAAAACCGCTCCAACACCTCCACACTTGACATCATATGCTACCCACAGACTCCAGCATGCACGGGGGCAGCGCTATAAACCTCCCAGAGGCAATGCATCCAGGGAAACTTGATTTGTATTGTGAAATAAATTTTGAAACCGAGGCATTATTTTCAATGGATTTTAATTTGTAAACCAAAAATTATGTTAACCGAGGCACCACTGTACTTAATTCATGGGCAACATGTCTGTTTTATTTTTACCGCCACTATGCCTTTATAGCTTTACATATTTCACTTCACCTTTTAGTGATCTATAACACATTGTTGTGAGTTGAATCATTCTGATATTCATGAGACTTATTTTTTTTTTTTCCTTTTTCACCAAGGAGGATTTTAGTTTGAATAGATCTCTCCAGTAGCTAACCTACACCGTTTACTTTTTCCATAGAGCCTGTCTGAAAAAAGTCAAGAGCTGGAAAGAATAAAGTGTGAGTCTTCAACTAAGATTGCATCGTTGACGAGTCAGCAAACAGTTGAGCTAGCAAAAGAGAGAGAAAATGCTCAGAAGGTATACGTTAAATTATTTGTTTTGTAATGTTTCATTGTATGATATTAAGGGATCTATTCAATGGAACTTGTTATTTAGAAGGAAATGAGGAAAACCAGCATTATGAAAAGGGATCCAGGGCAAATTAACATAACTATACAGGTTAAACAGTCTGTATTCTCATTTCTCATTTGTGGTGTACTAAGATTCTGAACCTATGGTACACTGAAATAAGTTTGAGAAGTTGATGGGAAAAAAATAGGAAAACTTAGATGGAAAGCAAGTTCATACTCGATGATGTCATGCATTGCATGTGTGCGTTCCATCATGGCGACGGTCAGGATGTCGATGGGATGATTTCAAATAGTGAATTCTGTAGCTTTGCTGATTTTGCTTAATTGAGGATGTTATCTCTATCACTTCACTACAATTCACTATTGATCAATCTCTTTAATATTTATTATCAGAAAATGACAGCTAATTTTGGCACCATTGTGGCTATGGTGCCAGCGGTCCCCTGACATTGTCTTATGGTAAGTAGTCTAATTGTGTGACACTTACCTGAGTCCCCTGGGCTGCTGACAGTCCCTGCTTCTGCATTGGTGACATCCATTCAACCCGTTTTAGACAGAATTGATTGGCTGCTGATACAAATATAGGCCAAATTGGTATATCTTAAGTAGAAGGTGAGCTATCACTTTAGCTACATCAAAGAGATGGCTGGAACATGGGTGCCAAAGGGCCCTGATAACATTTTGGCTACTAACCCTAAAATAGCACTACAGGGGAATCCTGACACGTTTGAACAAAATTACCTCTGCTTTTTCATGCACTATATGAACAGTGCATGCCAAAAACAATTTTAAAAATGGAAGAATAAAATATCCCTTTTAGAATTCTCCACTGAATAGTTTAGTGGGTTTACTCTCCATTTACCCATATCCTGGTTAACTCTTTAGTGAACAGGGCTGGTTTTTAAGCTTCTGTCAGAGCCCTGGTCAAGAGCATGTGACCATATAGTGCATGCATGCGCTGTATGGAAACTTTTTACAAAATTTGATCTAGAGCATCTGACATGAAAGTCTTTCCTACACGCGCAACTTTCAGACACTCTCAGAGCTGAGAGAAGGCTTAGGCTGCTTTATTTACCGTCAACATTGCAATAATGCAAAGTTGGGAATATGTTTAGAGTGAACCTTTAAGATTAGAGTGATTATTTTTAGAACAATAGACACAAAACATTGTACACCCTGTTCCTATTATTAGTGGAATTCAACCCTAAGGTATGCATTTTTAATATGTTGCTCGATTTAAATGGCCATCTCACATTAATTAAGATTAATTTTATTTTATGGTTTGCACTGTGTACAAAGGCTTAAAACATTGATTCACTATGGTAGTGGACTTTGGTCAAAGAAGAGATTAAAATGAAACCATTGTGTATATCATCATATTGCTTTTATATTACTTTATTTATGGTTTCATATAAACTTTTATTTGTCCCTATCCAGCAGTCATGCCTTGTATGTGCCTTATATATTTACATTCCTTTGTTTGCCCTCAGGCTTATGCACAGTTAGTGCAGCAGCATGAACAACAGAAAAATGAGTTGGAGAATTCTTTTCAGAGGAACACACAGCAGATGCAGAGCCGACTCACAGAACTGGAAATTTCCAACAAGGAACAGCTTGAGAAGCGATTCAAGGCAGAAGCTACTATCCGCGAACTCCGAGCCAAAAACCAGGGCCTGGAAGAGGTAATGCAATTTCTTTCTATGATACAGATGTGATCTGCAGTTAACTTTTTCTCTTGCAACAGTTGTTTTTGTTTTTTTGTGCTTTCCCTTTTCGTAATGTGATGTTAACCTCTCATGCTCTTTTCAGGAATCCCAAAGGTCACAGCAGAAAATTGTATCCCTGCAGAGGGAAAACTCTACATTGGACACAGAATGCCATGAGAAAGAGAAGGAGGTAAACCGACTGCAGACACGTTTGGCTGTTCTTGAACAAGAACTAAGGGACAAAGAGCAGCTGGTGCTTCGAAGCAATGAAGTTCTCAAAGCAACCCAGGAGCAAAAGGTTAAAAAGTGAACTGTTTGTATAGATATTACACAAATTGACAGAAGAGTGCATTTTGAAGCTTATATATGTGTACGTCTTGTTTCTAGGCAAGCCTTGAAGAAAGTTCTGAGAAGAGACAAGTGCAGATTGGAAAATTAGAGGCAACAATAAAATCCTTATCTGCAGAGCTCCTCAAGGTGAGAACCTGGAACATGGTGAATAGTGTTGGCACACAGTATTATTGATATAATGCTATAACCAGCCATATAACCCTGGATTAAAGGTTTGTAATGTACCTGTGAACTTTTTCAGTCCTGTGTAACAATCTTGAAAATTAAAAAAAAAAAAAAAAAAATAGAGCAAGTATTTATGGATACAAAAATGCTGGTCTTTAGTTTGGACAACTTCAGCATTATAACTACTATTATAGTAGATGTTGTGCAAGGAAGCTATGGCCGTGCCTCATATTTTTGTTAAGGCTGTTGTTAAAGGGATTTATATTAAGAAATTGACGGTTTACATAGCTGTATTAGCTACAAAGTTTGATTAAAAAATGTGTTGTTTTTTTTGTTGTTGTTTTTTTGTACCATTCCACTCAACACCCCCTTTTTTTTTTTGTCCTAATAACCATTTTTACAATCTGCAATAAAGGCAAAGACAAACAATAATTCTTACTTCCGTGTAACTAATAATGCCATCTTATTTCTATAAATGTTTGAAAGGCAAATGACATAATAAAAAAGCTGCAAGTAGACCTGAAGCGCATGATGGGAAAGTTGAAACTGAAGAACGCAGTGACTGTGCAGCAAGAGAAGCTACTGGCAGATCACGAGAAAAGACTTCAGGGAGAACAAAAAGAACTACAGGAATCCAAGCAAAGTCTGCGGCTCAGAGACGAAGAGGTAAAATCTAAAGGGGAAAACTAAGCCCATAGGTGGAAATATTTCTTGATATTTTTAGACACGTGAATAGGTTTGTGGCAATCCATGAGATCAAAGAATTGAAGGGAAACTCCAGGGTAATCTGAAAGGCCTCCTATATATCACTGGGGGCATCACCACTGTCCCCCGCTAAAATTGTGGAATTGAGCTATTTATGCCTGCAGCAGTACATCCCTCGTTCATATTTGTATGCCTTGCTAATTAATATTTACTGCGTGAGCAGGGTTGTGGCATCCTATTCATGCATCTATATCTCCAGCTGCCTCATTTAGACTGTAGTGAGAAGGGCCACTTTATCTCAAAACCCAGTTGTGATTGCATGCCATTCATGCTTTAAAGGGCTCTATGATTTAAAACACTTTCCTCACATTTGCTGGCATTTTAGACCGACAAGCTACGTGAACAACTCCAACAAACAGAGCAAAAGCTTCAAGAAAGTAAAGAGCTTCTGAAAAACAATGAGAATGGTAAGTGTGTATTTTATTAACATGATATTTTATAGTGAAACCCCAGACACATTCTGGGAACCAAAACACATTTTAAGAGCATTTTTCTTTATCATCCTTCAACCAGAGGTAATGCATAGTCTTCCATTATCACTTTGCTTGCAAATGTACTGTAATATGCAATTTTTCATGATGGATTCACTTGAATATAATGCTTCTTGAGCTTCCCTGTTATGTGGTCTGTAGCTTACAGGAATGAAGCTGCTAGTCCTGTTAAATTTGTAGTGAAGAACAGTAGTCCCCATCTTCAAGGTATAGGCATTTCTCATGTTCCAATGGCGATATTGAAGAAACCTGGACTATTGGTGTGCCTTGAGGCCTCAGATGGAAACCACTGCTTTATATTATGATCATGGACACATTTTTTTTTTCACTGCATCTCACTGCTAATATTCTCTGTGTAGTTATCAACTGGCTAAACAAGCAGCTTAATGAAAATCAGTGTGGGGTTACCAGTTCCATCAGTGCTGCAGTATCAGCCAATCATCTGGTGAGTTAAATCCATATCTATACATACACATTTGTAACGGTAGTTCCTAGATATTAATAGCCATGGGGATGTTTAGTATTGGGGACAGGGTTGGCAAGGTGGTCTCTGTACCTAGGTCAAAAGAAGACATACGTTCTATCCACCTATGTTAATAAAACTATTGAGCATTGCAGAATGTGCGGCAACCCTTGGCTGAGCACCTTTTACAGACTGTATTATAAATAATTTGAAAACTAATTGCAAATTAAGACCACAATAGTTTTTTTTTTTTTTTTGTGAAAAAAACCCCAAAACTGCTGAATTTGCTATTTTATACAGCTATATTGTCATACGTTTTTGCTTTTCAGTTCTTTTTGTGAGCAAGGGAAGAGAGCAATGGGAGAGTTTAGTTGTGGAAGGTGAGAAAAGAGCAGTATAAGATTTAGAACACGTTGCCGTTGTTAACCCCTTAAGGACCAGACTTCTGGAATAAAAGGGAATCATGACATGTCACACATGTCATGTGTCCTTAAGGGGTTAAAGGGTTGCTCCTACCAAAAAAAGAGAGGAATGAGGCGGTGGCGGGGCGGGTGGAGAAAGAAGCTTACTTTATATCCTGTGCTGCGCTGAGTTCTCCTTGTAGCCCCATCCTTCTTTAGTGATGTCACTGCCCCTCACAGCAGAGGGAAAGAGATCTTGGAAGACGCGGGGAGAGGAGCCCAGCATGCTACGTGTGCTGATGACAGATGTCATATTTCCACAGAGTTCACATTAGCAAGATACAACCTTTTTTGTTTCAGGCTGACTAATTATGCTGATGGAGTAACACAAATGGCAGCACAGGGCTTTATAAGTGTAGCATTTCAAACAAAAATTTTGCCCATACAATCTCAGAGCACCAGGATCCCTTTAAATCACTGAAGTTGTCACGGTACTTGGAGTAACCCTTAAAACGCATTAATAACCAATTAAAGAAAACTTTACTGTACCATCTGAAGTTGATAAGATATGTAAAAATACTAAATGAGTTGGTTGCTTGCCGCAGGAGCCCAGGACCTGTAGTGAAATACAATTATACTATTTTTATTTGTTCTGAGCTAGAGCTAATACTTATAAAATGCTGTTTCTGAAAACATTTTTATTTTACATTCTTTTTCTATCTCTACAGCCTGAGAATAGATTAGCTTTTCATGCCTCACGAGCAAATTACCCACTTCCAGCTTCCTATCCAGTCAGACCCTACATTCCATCAGCTTCTTCATCCCACCAGTCCTCAACTGACGTAAATTCGGGTCAACGGGTAAGGGATTGTCAGACATTTCCAGTGATTAAGAATTTTCTTTCCAATAAAAGTTGTAGTTTGTGTTTTGATTGCTTTCAATCCTATCTACAGGTTCTGTACAGCAATCCACTTCCAAAAGGGCATGTAGAATTACACCAAGGATCTTCTAGACAGTGTTCTAACCCAAATAAGGAGAAGTAAGTGTCTGTTTCCACGTGCACTCCTACAGCCTTCAACAATATGTTCAGGGCTTTTCTTGCATGTGATTAAAGGAACACTATAGGGCAGGGCTTCCCAATTTTTATGGCCCGAGACCCACTTTTCAAAATGGTAATTTTTCGAGACCCACTTGCTTTTTTTAATGCATATTTTAAAAAGTGAACACCATGACAATCCGCTTTAGAGGCATACAATTGGCACACCATAGCAATCCGCTTTAGATGTACACCATGGCAATTGCTTTTAGAGGCATAAATCTGGCACACCATAGCAAACAGCTTAAGAGGCATACAATTGGCACACTATAGCAATCTGCTTTAGAGGCTTACAATTGGCACACCATGGCAATCAGCTTTACAGGCATACAATTGGAACATTATGGCAGCTTTATATGCATAAAATAGGCATACCGTGGCAATCGGCTTTAGATGCATAAAATTGGTACATTATGGCAATCAGTTTTACATGTATAAACTTGGCACACCAGTGCAATCAGTTTTAGAGGCTTACAAATGGCACACTATGGCATCCAGGTTTAGAGGCATACAATTGGAACATCAGGGCAGCTTTAAATACATAAACTTGGCACACCATGGCAATCAGCTTTAGATGCATAAACTTGGCATATAATGGCAATCACTTTTAGATGCATAAACTTGGCACATCATGGCAATCAGCTTCAGAGGCATACAATTGGAAAACAGTCAGATGCATTAAATTGGCACTCCATGGCAATCAGCTTTAAAAGCATACAATTGGCACACCATGGCAATCAGCTTTAGATGCATAAAATTGGCATATCATGGCAGTTTTAGAGGCATAATTTGGCATATCATGGCAGTTTTAGATGCATAATGTTGATATATCATGGAGTTTTAGAGGCAGAAACTTTGCATATCATGGCAATCAGTTTTAGAGGCATACAACTGCTTACTCACAGACTCAGTCAGAATCAGACGTTGTGTCCTGCTCATCCAGGCCCCTCACATTGATTATCCCAGTGGTGGAACTAATGTAGAGAGAGCCCTGGTGCAAGTATGCTTTCTGGGGCCCCCTCTAGTGCAAGTGTGGCCAAAAGGTAGATCTCCATCTGTCGGAGAACTTCAACAATGCTATGCCTGCTGGGAATCTACCATTTGCCCATCGTTGCAGGGTTATATTTGTGAGCAGTGTTTGAGCGTTTAAATGTAAGCATGTTTGTGTATTAAAGGACCACTATAGTGCCAGGAAAACAAACTCGTTTTCCTGGCACTAAAGTGCCCCGAGGGTGTCCCCACCCTCAGGGTCCCATTCCCGCCAAGCACAAGGGAGAGAAAGGGGGTTAAAAACTCACCTTTCTCCAGCGCCGGGCTCCCTCGGCGCTGGGGACTCTCCTCCTTTAGCCGCCATCGGCTGAATGCGCATGCGCGGCAAGAGCCGTGCGCGCATATAGCCAGTCCATAGGAAAGCATTCTCAGCAGGCAGGGTTAATCCTAGATGGACCTGGCACCCAGACCACTCATTAAGCTGAAGTGGTCCTTTAAGTATGTGTGTGCATGTATGGGAGTGTTTGTATGTACTGTTGCCATTGGAATGTAGTGGTGTACTTGTTTGTAATGTTTGCGTCTGAACGCAGGGGTGTTTGAATGTAGTGCTGGACTTTAAATGCAGGTGTGCTTTTTGTGTGTAGTGTCGGTGTTTGAATGAAGGGGTGTTTGTATATCATTTTAGTGTTTTAAATACATGGGTGTGTTTGTATGTAATGTTTGCGTTTGATTGCAGTGCGTGTGTAGTGGACGCAGTGTGTGTATATAAAATATACATATACACAATGTGTGTTTGGATGTAAGCATGTTTTTTGCATGGAGTATGTGTGCAGTGTATACACATACAGATACACACATACAGAGACACACACATACACATACTGATACAGTGATACACACAATGACACTTATTTTCCTACACACGGATACACATACACTCATGTAAACAGATACACACTGACACACAAATACACACACACTGACACAAAAGGAGACTCAGATACACATACACGCAGAGACAGGTGAGGGTGACCGTGTGGTAGGGAGTGTGTGCAGGTAACAGTGTAGGGGGGCAGGGTGAAAAAGGGTTACAGTGGGCGGCGGGCAGGGGGAGAAAGTGTTACAGTGGGTGGGCAGGGGAGAGAAAGGGCTACAGTGTAGGGGGCAGGGGGAGAAAGGGCTACAGTGTAGGGGGCAGGGGGAGAGAGGGCTACAGTGGGGGGAGAGAGGGCTACAGTGGGGGCAGGGGGGGAGAGAGGGCTACAGTGGGGGCAGGGGGGGAGAGAGGGCTACAGTGGGGGCAGAGGGGGAGAGAGGGCTACAGTGGGGGCGCAGGGGGAGAGGGGGAGGGAGAGGGCTACAGTGGGGGCAGAGGGGGAGAGAGGGCTACAGTGGGGGCAGAGGGGGAGAGAGGGCTACAGTGGGGGCAGAGGGGGAGAGAGGGCTACAGTGGGGGCAGAGGGGGAGAGAGGGCTACAGTGGGGGCAGAGGGGGAGAGAGGGCTACAGTGGGGGCAGAGGGGGAGAGAGGGCTACAGTGGGGGCAGAGGGGGAGAGAGGGCTACAGTGGGGGCAGAGGGGGAGAGAGGGCTACAGTGGGGGCAGAGGGGGAGAGAGGGCTACAGTGGGGGCAGAGGGGGAGAGAGGGCTACAGTGGGGGCAGAGGGGGAGAGAGGGCTACAGCGGGGGCAGAGGGGGAGAGAGGGCTACAGCGGGGGCAGAGGGGGAGAGAGGGCTACAGCGGGGGCAGAGGGGGAGAGAGGGCTACAGCGGGGGCAGAGGGGGAGAGAGGGCTACAGCGGGGGCAGAGGGGGAGAGAGGGCTACAGCGGGGGAGGGGGGGGGCAGAGGGAGAGAGGGCTGGGGGAGGGGGGGCGGGAGGGGGGGGGGGGGGGGGGGGGCTACAGCGGGGGCAGAGGGGGAGAGAGGGCTACAGCGGGGGCAGAGGGGGAGAGAGGGCTACAGCGGGGGCAGAGGGGGAGAGAGGGCTACAGCGGGGGCAGAGGGGGAGAGAGGGCTACAGCGGGGGCAGAGGGGGAGAGAGGGCTACAGCGGGGGCAGAGGGGGAGAGAGGGCTACAGCGGGGGCAGAGGGGGAGAGAGGGCTACAGCGGGGGCAGAGGGGGAGAGAGGGCTACAGCGGGGGCAGAGGGGGAGAGAGGGCTACAGCGGGGGCAGAGGGGGAGAGAGGGCTACAGCGGGGGCAGAGGGGGAGAGAGGGCTACAGCGGGGGCAGAGGGGGAGAGAGGGCTACAGCGGGGGCAGAGGGGGAGAGAGGGCTACAGCGGGGGCAGAGGGGGAGAGAGGGCTACAGCGGGGGCAGAGGGGGAGAGAGGGCTACAGCGGGGGGAGAGGGGGAGAGAGGGCTACAGCGGGGGCAGAGGGGGAGAGAGGGCTACAGCGGGGGCAGAGGGGGAGAGAGGGCTACAGCGGGGGCAGAGGGGGAGAGAGGGCTACAGCGGGGGCAGAGGGGGAGAGAGGGCTACAGCGGGGGCAGAGGGGGAGAGAGGGCTACAGCGGGGGCAGAGGGGGAGAGAGGGCTACAGCGGGGGCAGAGGGGGAGAGAGGGCTACAGCGGGGGCAGAGGGGGAGAGAGGGCTACAGCGGGGGCAGAGGGGGAGAGAGGGCTACAGCGGGGGCAGAGGGGGAGAGAGGGCTACAGCGGGGGCAGAGGGGGAGAGAGGGCTACAGCGGGGGCAGAGGGGGAGAGAGGGCTACAGCGGGGGCAGAGGGGGAGAGAGGGCTACAGCGGGGGCAGAGGGGGAGAGAGGGCTACAGCGGGGGCAGAGGGGGAGAGGGGGAGAGAGGGCTACAGCGGGGGCAGAGGGGGAGAGGGGGAGAGAGGGCTACAGCGGGGGCAGAGGGGGAGAGGGGGAGAGAGGGCTACAGCGGGGGCAGAGGGGGAGAGGGGGAGAGAGGGCTACAGCGGGGGCAGAGGGGGAGAGGGGGAGAGAGGGCTACAGCGGGGGCAGAGGGGGAGAGGGGGAGAGAGGGCTACAGCGGGGGCAGAGGGGGAGAGGGGGAGAGAGGGCTACAGCGGGGGCAGAGGGGGAGAGGGGGAGAGAGGGCTACAGCGGGGGCAGAGGGGGAGAGGGGGAGAGAGGGCTACAGCGGGGGCAGAGGGGGAGAGGGGGAGAGAGGGCTACAGCGGGGGCAGAGGGGGAGAGGGGGAGAGAGGGCTACAGCGGGGGCAGAGGGGGAGAGGGGGAGAGAGGGCTACAGCGGGGGCAGAGGGGGAGAGGGGGAGAGAGGGCTACAGCGGGGGCAGAGGGGGAGAGGGGGAGAGAGGGCTACAGCGGGGGCAGAGGGGGAGAGGGGGAGAGAGGGCTACAGCGGGGGCAGAGGGGGAGAGGGGGAGAGAGGGCTACAGCGGGGGCAGAGGGGGAGAGGGGGAGAGAGGGCTACAGCGGGGGCAGAGGGGGAGAGGGGGAGAGAGGGCTACAGCGGGGGCAGAGGGGGAGAGGGGGAGAGAGGGCTACAGCGGGGGCAGAGGGGGAGAGGGGGAGAGAGGGCTACAGCGGGGGCAGAGGGGGAGAGAGGGCTACAGCGGGGGCAGAGGGGGAGAGAGGGCTACAGCGGGGGCAGAGGGGGAGAGAGGGCTACAGCGGGGGCAGAGGGGGAGAGAGGGCTACAGCGGGGGCAGAGGGGGAGAGAGGGCTACAGCGGGGGCAGAGGGGGAGAGAGGGCTACAGCGGGGGCAGAGGGGGAGAGAGGGCTACAGCGGGGGCAGAGGGGGAGAGAGGGCTACAGCGGGGGCAGAGGGGGAGAGAGGGCTACAGCGGGGGCAGAGGGGGAGAGAGGGCTACAGCGGGGGCAGAGGGGGAGAGAGGGCTACAGCGGGGGCAGAGGGGGAGAGAGGGCTACAGCGGGGGCAGAGGGGGAGAGAGGGCTACAGCGGGGGCAGAGGGGGAGAGAGGGCTACAGCGGGGGCAGAGGGGGAGAGAGGGCTACAGCGGGGGCAGAGGGGGAGAGAGGGCTACAGCGGGGGCAGAGGGGGAGAGAGGGCTACAGCGGGGGCAGAGGGGGAGAGAGGGCTACAGCGGGGGCAGAGGGGGAGAGAGGGCTACAGCGGGGGCAGAGGGGGAGAGAGGGCTACAGCGGGGGCAGAGGGGGAGAGAGGGCTACAGCGGGGGCAGAGGGGGAGAGAGGGCTACAGCGGGGGCAGAGGGGGAGTGAGGGCTACAGCGGGGGGGCAGAGGGGGAGTGAGGGCTAGAGCGGGGGGGCAGAGGGGGAGAGAGGGCTAGAGCGGGGGGGCAGAGGGGGAGAGAGGGCTAGAGCGGGGGGGCAGAGGGGGAGAGAGGGCTAGAGCGGGGGGGCAGAGGGGGAGAGAGGGCTAGAGCGGGGGGGCAGAGGGGGAGAGAGGGCTAGAGCGGGGGGGCAGAGGGGGAGAGAGGGCTAGAGCGGGGGGGCAGAGGGGGAGAGAGGGCTGCAGAGGGGGAGAGAGGGCTAGAGCGGGGGGGCAGAGGGGGAGAGACGGCTAGAGTGGGGGGGGGGCAGGGGGAGAGAGGGCTACAGTGGGGGGGGGCAGGGGGAGAGAGGGCTACAGTGGGGGGGGGCAGGGGGAGAGAGGGCTACAGTGGGGGGGGGCAGGGGGAGAGAGGGCTACAGTGGGGGGGCAGGGGGAGAGGGCTACAGTGGGGGGGGCAGGGGGAGAGAAGGCTACAGTGGGGGGGCAGGAAGAAAATGGGTTACAGTGGGGGAGCAGGCGTTACAGTGTGGGGGGGCAGGGAGAGCAGGGGTTACAGTGGGGAGAGGGGGGCAGGGAGTGAAGGGATTACAGTGTGGGGAGGGGGGCAGGGAGTGAAGGGGTTACAGTGTGGGGAGGGGGGCAGGGAGTGAAGGGGTTACAGTGTGGGTAGGGGGGCAGGGAGTGAAGGGGTTACAGTGTGGGGAGGGGGGCAGGGAGTGAAGGGGTTACAGTGTGGGGAGGGGGGCAGGGAGTGAAGTGGTTACAGTGTGGGGAGGGGGCAGGGAGTGAAGGGGTTACAGTGTGGGGAGGGGGCAGGGAGTGAAGGGGTTACAGTGTGGGGAGGGGGCAGGGAGTGAAGGGGTTACAGTGTGGGGAGGGGGGCAGGGAGTGAAGGGGTTACAGTGTGGGGAGGGGGGCAGGGAGTGAAGGGGTTACAGTGTGGGGAGGGGGGCAGGGAGTGAAGGGGTTACAGTGTGGGGAGGGGGGCAGGGAGTGAAGGGGTTACAGTGTGGGGAGGGGGGCAGGGAGTGAAGGGGTTACAGTGTGGGGAGGGGGGCAGGGAGTGAAGGGGTTACAGTGTGGGGAGGGGGGCAGGGAGTGAAGGGGTTACAGTGTGGGGAGGGGGGCAGGGAGTGAAGGGGTTACAGTGTGGGGAGGGGGGCAGGGAGTGAAGGGGTTACAGTGTGGGGAGGGGGGCAGGGAGTGAAGGGGTTACAGTGTGGGGAGGGGGGCAGGGAGTGAAGGGGTTACAGTGTGGGGAGGGGGCAGGGAGTGAAGGGGTTACAGTGTGGGGAGGGGGGCAGGGAGTGAAGGGGTTACAGTGTGGGGAGGGGGGCAGGGAGTGAAGGGGTTACAGTGTGGGGAGGGGGGCAGGGAGTGAAGGGGTTACAGTGTGGGGAGGGGGCAGGGAGTGAAGGGGTTACAGTGTGGGGGAGGGGGCAGGGAGTGAAGGGGTTACAGTGTGGGGGAGGGGGCAGGGAGTGAAGGGGTTACAGAGGGGGGAGGGGGGCAGGGAGTGAAGGGGTTACAGGGTGGGGAGGGGGCAGGGAGTGAAGGGGTTACAGTTGGGGGGGGGGGGGGTTGGGAGAAAATTATTTACATTAGGGGGCAGGATCTGGGGGCTGTGTCCTACCTTCATTTAATTCCCTGGTGGTCCAGTGGGGTAACTCTCCGGTCTGCAGCTCCGCCGGGTGCAGAGCTGCAGACAGTGTAATAAAAGTCTCGCGAGCTCCCTGAGTGTTGCCATGGCAACGCTCTGGGAGCTCGCGAGACTTCTATCACACGGTCTGCAGCTCTGCACCCGGCGGAGCTGCAGACCGGAGTTGCTGGGCAGACTGACTGGAGGGAGCCCGGCGGCATACAGGGCAAGCCGCCTGGCTCCCTCCTGGTGTCAGTCTGCCTGACTGCCCGGCGGCCCTGGATGTGTGGGTCAGCGCGACCCACTGGGAATCGCCCTGCGACCCACCAGTGGGTCGCGACCCACACTTTGGGAACCGCTGCTATAGGGTAATTAAGGCCCCCATCCTGCTCGGCTGAAGGAGTTAAAACGGCTTAATCCAGCGCCAGGCTCCCTCAGCGCTGGTGTCCTCTCCACCCCCTGCGGACGTCAGCTCCCGAGTGGAGCCGAATGCGCGGCCGGAACCACACGTGCATTCAAACCGCTCATAGGAAAGCATTTCCTATGGACGTTTTGCGTGCTCAATGCAATTTTCGCATTGAGAATCGCTGAATGGGCCTCTAGTGGCTGTCAGGGAGACAGCTACTAGAGGCTGGATTAACCCTGCAGTGTAAACATAGCAGTTTTTTCTGAAACTGCTATGTTTTCAGCTGCAGGGTTAGGACTAGGGGGACCTGGCACCCAGACCACTTCATTGAGTTGAAGCGGTCTGAGTGCCTATAGTGGCCCTTTAATGCAGCTGTTTTACCAATGTTTCGTATAATTTTTAAAATCTGTATTTACCTCAGTGGAAGGATTAATGAAGCCTCTATATTCTTGTAGCTAAACTTTGGTTTGATATTTCTTTGTTTCAGTGGGGAGATTTTAGGTTTGGATCTCAAGTACCTGAAGAAGAGAGAATTTGGAAACTCTCTACAAGGACTTAACCAGAATGTAGCTTCAGGAAAATGTAAGGTGAACATGTTCAAAAGCGTTCTTGAAAAATTAGTCACAGTGCTCCACTTTAGTTAGCGTATTCTGTATCAACAAGAATTTTCAACTTGAAAATGTAAGGGTTACCGTATATACTCGAGTATAAGCCGACCCGAATATAAGCCGAGGCCCCTAATTTTACCCGAAAAAACTGGGAAAACTTATTGACTCGAGTATAAGACTAGGGTGGTAAATGCAGCAGCTACTGGTAAATTTCTAAATAAAATTAGATCCTAAAATTAATTGAATATGTATTTACAGTGTGTGTATAATGAATGCAGTGTGTGTGTATGAATGCAGTGTGAGTGTATGAATGCAGCGTGTGTGTATGAGTGCAGCGTGTGTGTATGAATGCAGTGTGTGTATGAATGCAGCGTGTGTGTATGAATGCAGTGTGTGTATGAGTGCAGTGTGTGTATGAGTGCAGTGTGTGTATGAGTGCAGTGTGTGTATGAATGCAGCGTGTGTGTATGAATGCAGTGTGTGTGTATGAATGCAGCGTGTGTATGAATGCAGCGTGTGTATGAATGCAGTGTGAGTGTATGAGTGCAGTGTGAGTGTATGAGTGCAGTGTGTGTATGAATGCAGTGTGAGTGTATGAATGCAGTGTGAGTGTATGAATGCAGTGTATGAGTGCAGTGTGTGTGTATGAGTGCAGTGTGTGTGTGTGTGTGTGTGTGTGTGTGTGTTGCAGAGCCTTGCTGGGGGGTGGGCATTTTTTTTTTATTATTTTAATTTTTTTACTATTATTTATTATTATTTTTATTTATTTAATGTAATTATTATTATTTATTATTTAATTATTATAATTTTTTTTATTATTACTAAAAAAAAATTTCGTCCCCCCTCCCTGCTTGATACATGGCAGGGAGGGGGGCTCTCCTTCCCTGGTGGTCCAGCATTGGTAGTTCAGTGGGGGGAACGGGGGGCTGGCAGAGCTGTAACTTACCTGTCCTGCAGCCCCTGTCAGCTCTCTCCTCCTCCGCGCGGTCTGTGCAGCTCCCTCTGTCAGCTCCCAGTGTAAGTCTCGCGAGAGCCGCGGCTCTCGCGAGACTTACACTGGGAGCTGACCGAGGTGCTGAACGGACGGCGCGGAGGAGGAGGGAGCTGACAGGAGCTGCAGGAGAGGTAAGTACAGCTCTGCCAGCCCCCCTCTCCCCCGGTCTGTATTATGGCAATGCAAATTGCCATAATACAGACTATTGACTCGAGTATAAGCCGAGTTGGGGTTTTTTAGCACAAAAAATGTGCTAAAAAACTCGGCTTATACTCGAGTATATACGGTACTTTTTCTCTCCCTCTTTTCAAGAGACACAATGATTTTGCTTGTAGAACTTTATTTAAATTTCAGTTTGCGGTTCACCATGGTACACAAACAGAAGCGCATATTATTATTTTTTTAAAATTTATTTTAAACTAAATAGGTTTCTATTTAAAATTGGTTCTTTATAAGCTAACATCAGAAACACAGAATGTGACAGATGAGAACAGTTTGGGCCATCTAATCTGCCCAACTTTCTAAATACTTTAATTAGTCCCTGGCTTTATATTATACCTAGGATAGCTTTATACCTACCCCACGCATGCTTAAATTCCTTCACTGTGATAACCTCTACCACTTCAGCTGGAAGGCTATTCCTTGCATCCACTACCCATTCTGCAAGGTAATATTTCCTGAAATTATGTTTAAACCCATGTCCTTGTTGTGGTAGTTCTTCTTATTTTAAATAGTCTCCTTTTTTACAGTGTTGATTCCCTTTAATGTTTTTATCATATCCCCCTGTCTCGTTTTTCCTCCAAGCTATACATTAAGATGCATAGATCTGTGCAGCGATAAAATGGGTGTTTTTTTTTTTTTTTACTAGTGCCCAATGCATTTCTTTTTATTGCATTGTAAACATGTACCTTTTGATTCAGTTTTCTGGTAAAAAATAACAAATATAATATTATTGAGAATTATGCAATTGATCTTATACTTATGGCAGAAAATTTTGTAAATGTAATTGCACTGTCTTTTATGTTTAATATTTAAAAGCTTCAATAATAAAAAAGAAAAAAAAAAAAAGTACCTTTTTGAAGTTATTTTCTGAGACCTAAATCCAGGCTGGCACCCTCCAGGAACCCTTGACCACCAGCAAAAGTACATTGAAATGCCCATTTTCAAAAAGTGTAATCATTTTGTTCATGACCTGTGCTGTGCTCTTGGCCTGTTTTCTTCCATTCTTACTTTGCTTGCATGGGGCTTATGAAATATAATTCACATTTTCATAACACACTTTATAATGGAGATATAGAACAGTAGGTAGAATATGAAAAGTCCAATTAAATGACGTGTGTGTGCGCAACAGGTTAAAAATGTATTTTACAAAAATAATGTCTGAATGGTATATTAATATTGAACTGACCTTTAACTGTTGTTTCTTCTCTTTACAGCAGCACAAATTAGAACTGTGAATTCCCTTACTCACTCAGCATACTTCCCTAACCAAGCACCTTCCTGATAGCCTTGATGACTTTAGCATATTGCCATTCTTGTGCAGACTTGCCAATCTATGCATTTGCCAGAAAAAGCAGTTTATATGGATTTATTTTGTGAGATGAAGAATGGACATTCTGCCCAGTGTGCAGGAAAATTGAAATGCCATGGACCTTCACATTGTATCAGTAATTCTATTTATACAACTTGCACATATGTGTATTATTAGCATTGCTCAGCAAAATGTTTCCTCTGCCTCGATCTTATGCTATTATGTTCTTTCAAAAAGTTAATTTAAAAAAAATATATATTTTTTATATACCTCCATAGTGTAAAACTGTTGTAAACGGCAGATCACATAAGTTCCAGTTCAAAACAAACCTGTTCACATGCTTCTAAGGTTACAATTCTTATTTATTCCAAGAATTTGTTTTGATTTCTGCCACGCATCATGGGGAGTTTCACTTTAATGTTCTTTACTACAAGGTCACTTACAAGCGCTGGTCATTTTATGATCAAATCAATTTTTTTTGACACTTGCATTGATATTTTACAAGCATATCCAGTAGGGTGATTAAATGCTTCATCTGCATTGTCAAGCTTGTGAGTTACTGCACACTTTTTTGTAATATTATATATAAAAATAGATCATCTATAATACTGTACAATAGTTCAAACCATGAGCTGCGATTTATCATTTTAGAATAAGTTGGCAACTTCCAAAGAAATAATTTGGTGATCTCTACTGGGGCATTGTATTCAACTGTTTGATGTGCCATGACTACTTCCCAACATTCAGCTTGTAACAATATAAATAATTAGTCCTTCTCTAACACACCATTGACTTGCCATTAAATAGCATTAGATATATTCATGGCAGTGACTGGAAACACTACCTGTTACATATTGTATCTTGAGCTATGTATTTATAGCTTTTGTGCACGTGGAACTTGAGCTGTGTTGCCAAAACTCTTTGAAGAAGAAAAGTCTATTGTTTTGCTGTGTAAAATTGTACATTTGTTCTGATCAGATTCTCTATAAACCATTTTAAATGAAAGTTTCTGGTGTCAAACACTTTTTCTATAACCATGACAGTTAAAGGAACACTATAGAGTCGGAATCCAAATATGTATTCCTAACCCTATAGTATCCTACTCAATGGTGGGCGAATCCCTGCTTTAACCCCATAGTGACCAGACCGTTTTTTCAATTTTCTTACCGTTAAGAACCAGGGCTGTTTACATTTCTGTGGTGTTTAGCTGTAATTTTCCTCTTACTCATTTAATATACCCAAACATGTACCGTTTTTCTCGCAATTAAATGGTCTTTCTAAAGATACCATTATTTTTAATAAAATTTACTATAAAAAAAATGATAAATTTTAAAAACAGAAACCTACCTTTTCGAACTTTGACCCCCCAAATCTGTTGCGCATCTACAACCGCCAAAAAACACCCGTCCTAAATAGTTTTCTAAATTTTGTTTACAAATACCCAATGTTAACATGTTCTTAGGGTTTTTTGCAAGTTATAGGGCTATAAGTACAAGTAGGACAAAATATCTTTTTAAAATTTATCAATAGTGACATTGTAACATCTTTCATAAATCTCTGAATCACACCTCACTAGTGATGTCCCGAACGGTTCGCTGGCGAATAGTTCCTGGCGAACATCGCTTGTTCGCGGATGGCGAACATATGCGATGTTCGGTCCGCCCCCTATTCGTCATCATTGAGGAAACTTTGACCCTGTACCTCAGTCAGCAGACACATTCCAGCCAATTAGCAGCAGACCCTCCCTCCCAGACCCTCCCACCTCCTGGACAGCATCCATTTTGCATTCTTAGTGAGAGTAGGGACAGTGTAGCTGCTGCTGATTTGATAGGGAAATTTATAGCTAGGCTAGTGTATTCAGTGTCCACTACAGTCCTGAAGGACTCATCTGATCTCTGCTGTAAGGACAGCACCCCAAAAAGCCCTTTTTAGGGCTAGAACATCAGTCTGCTTCTTTTTTTTTTCTGTGTAATGTAATTGCAGTTGCCTGCCTGCCAGCCTGTGTGTCAGGCTCACAGCGTATACTGTGCCCACTTGCCCAGTGCCACCCCTCACTCACTGGTGTCACAATAGCTTGCATTTAAAATAAATAAATAAATAAAATTTTGACTGTAATAGATTGAATAGCAGTTAGTTGTCTGCAAGCATGTGTGTCAGGCCTACAGCGTCAACTCTGCCAACTTCTGCCACTCATATCTGTTATCACAGTAGTTTGCACGCATAGTACCACTAATCGAAAAAAAGACAGGCAGAGGCAGGCCACCCCGCGGGGCCGTCGTGGTCATGGTGCTGTGATTCCCTTTGACCCTAGAATAATGCCCAGTGTTCAGAGGCCACGTACCCTGAACTGGAAAAGTTCTGAGGACATGGTTGACTGGCTAACAAAGGACACCCAATCTTCTACAGCTTCCGCTCGGAACCTTGACGCACTATTCTCCTCCATCTTAGCTTCGGGCACCTCTCAAGATACCACTCGCCTGCCTGCCGCCACCACCAACACTAGCACCACAGCCGCTTCACTTGGTAAGTCAGAGGAGTTATTTACACATCAGTTGGAAGAAATGAGTGATGTGCAAGCATTATTGCCAGAGGATGTAGATAACAGGGATATGTCTCAGTCAGGCAGCATTACATACATGGACGTACGGTGTGATGATGATGTTGTACCCGCTGCTGCTTCCTTTGCTGAGTTGTCAGATACAAGTGAAGCGGTTGATGTGGATGTCACGTGGGTGCCCGCTAGAACAGGGGGAAAGTTCAGATGGGGAGACAGAGAGGAGGAGGAGACGAGTTGGAAGCAGGGGGAGGTCGTCACACAGAGCTAGTGGCACAGTCAGACAGCATGCATCGGCACCCGGGGTCAGCCCGACAGCACGCCAATCAACGCATGCTGTGTCCACCACCAGAATGCCGTCATTGCAGAGCTCAGCAGTGTGGAATTTTTTTGTGTGTCTGCCTCTGACAACAGCGATGCCATTTGCAACATGTGCCAAAAGAAACTGAGTCGTGGGAAGTCCAACACCCACCTAGGTACAACTGCTTTGCGTAGGCACATGATCGCACATCACAAACGCCTATGGGATCAACACATGAGTACAAGCAGCACGCAAACTCTAAGCCGCCATCCTCCTCCTGGTCCAGCATCTTCAGCCACGTCAACCACTGCTGTCCTCCTTGCCCCCTCTCAACCTTCCGCCACTCCGTCTCCCGCCTTGAGCAGTTCCCGCTCATCTGCCCACAGTCATGTGTCTGTCAAGGACATGTTTGAGCGTAAGAAGCCAATGTCACAAAGTCACCCCCTTGCCCAGCGTCTGACAGCTGGCTTGTCCAAAGTATTAGCCCGCCAGCTTTTACCATACAAGCTGGTGGAGTCTGAAGCGTTCAAAAAATTTGTAGCTATTGGGACACCGCAATGGAAGGTACCTGGACGAAATTTCTTTTCACAAAAGGCAATCCCCAACCTGTACTCGATTGTGCAAAAGGAAATAAAGGCATGTCTGGCACACAGTGTTGGGGCAAGGGTCCATCTGACCACTGATACCTGGTCTGCAAAGCATGGTCAGGGCAGGTATATCACCTACACTGCGCATTGGGTAAACCTGCTGACGGCTGCCAAGCATGGAATGCGTGGCTCTGCAGAGGAGTTGGTGACACCGCCACGACTTGCAGGCAGGCCTGCTGCCACCTCCTCTACTCCATCCTCTTCCATAACCTCCTCGGCTGAGTCCTCTTCTGCTGCTGCATCTTGCTCCACATCAACGGCAACCCCCCCAGCTCCCCAGGTACTATTCCACATCCCGGATACGGCAGTGTCACGCCGTCTTGGGTTTGACTTGCTTGAAAGCAGAGAGTCACACCGGACAAGCACTTCTGTCCGCCCTAAACGCACAGGTGGAAAAGTGGCTGACTCCGCAGCAACTGGATATCGGCAAAGTGGTTTGTGACAACGGAAAAAATTTGTTGGCGGCATTGAAGTTGGGCAAGATGACACGTGCCGTGCATGGCACATGTGTGTAATCTGATCGTACAATGCTTTGTGCATAAGTACACAGGCTAACAGGACGTCCTGAAGCAGGCCAGGAAGGTGTGTGGCCATTTCAGGCGTTCCTACACAGCCATGGCGCACTTTGCCGATATCCAGCAGCGAAACAACATGCCAATGAGGCGCTTGATTTGTGACAGCCCGACACGTTGGAATTCAACACTCCTAATGTTCGACCGCCTGCTCCAACAAGAAAAAGCCGTTAATGAATATTTGTATGACCGGGGTGCTAGGACAGCCTCTGGGGAGCTGGGAATTTTTTTTGCCACGTTACTGGACTGGGAGCTGGAGGAGCTGCTGGGAGGTGAGTAAACGCTTGCTGCCCACCCCACTTCCCTCCCCTCCCCCAGCTAAGCCAATGCCACTGGACCACCAGGGATTAACATATCCCCCCTCCCTGGCAAGGCAACAAGCAGGGAAGGGGGACAACAAAAAATTAATTATAATAATTAAATATATATAAAAAAAAATTTCATATAAAAATTAAAAAATGTTTTTCATAAAAATGCCCCCTCACGGCGGGGCCTGCCCGCCATGCAGACCAGCCGCAAGAAACAACAGCTCCTGCAATCGAGCGCAATTTTACCAAGTAAAAGCCAAATTGGTACCCTCCTAACGACCAGAGAACGCGGTCCGATACATGAAGGGGCACTGGACCTGGGGAGAGGCTTGCACTCCGTGTTTTAGTCCCCCAGAAGGACTCAAGTCGTCCGCACAGGATGAGGCCTACTTAGGCGGTGAGCGGGGTAGACGGCCGCTGCCCCACTATCCCGCCCGACTGAATCACACCAGACCCCCTCGAGGTCATGGAGCAGACCCCGTCTCCCCCCCTGGGGCCGGTGGGGGTTATCCCGGCCCAAGCAACAGTGGTGAGCCTACAGCAAAGACATACTACCACACTGTGGATGAGACCCTGAGCAGCATGCAGAACGGCGGCAAACGTATTCGATACACATGGCGTCGGAAAAAAGAGTACCTCACCCGTACGGATTACCAGCAATATGCCCTCCACCGCAAGCAGCCTGCAGAGACCAACAAGGGTACCTTAAATGGCACACTAGCAATGGCGGACGCCACGTGTGACAGTGATCCTCAAGGAGTGCTGGCCAGGGCTCTCTCGGGACTGGACAGCATTTTTGAAACATTCTGGCAGAAGCTACATCTCTGATACCGCACCCCTCCCCACAAAACCTACTAACACGCTCACCTGGGAGATCTACCCATCGTCCCCGGGCTCAACCTGTGGCACCTCACCGAAAATGCACCTCAGTCAGACAGAAGAGGTTGCACAGTTTTCCCGACTTCACACCCACAGCCTCCAAACTACAGGACCGACAAACCCACGCTGCCATATGGGACACTATCTTTCCTGTCGCAGCGCTGACCATTCAAAATACTTCACGGGCAGACGGCGCAATCCGAGCACCATCCTCGACTACGCAGCCCCCAAGCCAACTACCTTTTACCAGCAACACACACTGAACCCAGGTATCCTGCCAGCCTCATAAAGAGCCCACCAACCGAGAAACCTTGCTCTGCCCATGCATGGCGTCGGAGAAAAGGCACATGGGACTTCGCCTGTGGCACGATGGCAAGATGCCTGCCTGGCGCCTCCAGCTCCAAAGCCTGCCGAGTACCCACTCCAATACAAGTGACTTTCACCTAATGTCCAGAAATCACCATGTCTTTGCATTTGTATTTGTTCACCTGCATATATATGCATGATTCAGGTATACCACATCTGTTCTTATTATTAGCTAGAACCAATTATCTACAATATACCTATCTAGACCTAAAGTGCCTCTTCTCCTGAATATGCATTTATCTCACTACGCTCAATTAACAGCACTAGGCATTGCCTTACTCTATCTTTTAAAAATGTGAGAAGTATATCCATACCTTATCTATATATTGCAAATTTTGAAACCTATTCCTGCAAGTTAACAACATGTAACCAGCACTTAAACGTAAAAACCGTCCTGCAAATTAAGGTAACGCAATATATGTCTAAACTCCAGCGCAACTAGTTTTGTTATTTACACGTGCAACCTAGCATACTTACCTATTAATCACCATGCTTAACTCTTGATCACCAATGTGTACTAAGCTTGTTATAAATATAAAAATGTGCAAACGCTCATGCCACTACCTAACTCTTGTGAACCTTTGAAACACGCTGTTGTGGCGAATGTGATAACCTGTAAACACCTGCACAATAAAAATAAAGAATTAAAAAAAAAAAAAAAAAAAAAAAAATGCCCCCTCACACACACAATTATTATTATACACATACACTACACAAACACTGTGTATATAATGCAGTGTGTTTGTATAGTGTGTGTATATATAATGCACACTATACACACACACACACTATACAAACACACACTATACAAACACACACTGCATTATATACACACACACACACACACACTATACAAACACACACTGCATTATATATACACACACACACACTATACAAACACACACTGCATTATACACACACTATACAAACACACACTGCATTATATACACACACTATACAAACACACACACACACTATACAAACACACACACTGCATTATATACACACACACACTATACAAACACACACTGCATTATATACACACGCACTATACAAACACACACTATACAAACACACACACTGCATTATATACACACACTGCATTATATACACACACACACTATACAAACACTGACGGCCGCGGGTCTCGCGAGATTTACACTGGGGAGCTGGAGGAGCTGCTGGGAGGTGAGTAAACGCTTGCTGCCCACCCCACTTTCCTCCCCTCCCCCAGCTAAGCCAATGCCACTGGACCACCAGGGATTAACATATCCCCCCTCCCTGGCAAGGCAACAAGCAGGGAGGGGGGACAACAAAAAATAAATGATAATAATTAAATATATATTAAAAAAAATTTAATATAAAAATTAAAAAATGTTTTTCATAAAAATGCCCCCTCACACACACAATTATTATTATACACATACACTACACAAACACTGTGTATATAATGCAGTGTGTTTGTATAGTGTGTGTATATATAATGCACACTATACAAACACACACTGCATTATATACACACACTGCATTATACACACACACATTATACAAACACACACTGCACACACACTATACAAACACACACTGCATTATATACAAACACACTATACAAACACACACTGCATTATATACACACACACTATACAAACACACACACTGCATTATACACACACACTATACAAACACACTGCATTATATACACACACACTATACAAACACACACTGCATTATATACACACACACACTATACAAACACACACTGCATTATATACACACACACTATATTATATACACACACACACTATACAAACACACACTGCATTATATACACACACACTATACAAACACACACTGCATTATATACACACACACTGCATTATATACACACACACTATACAAACACACACTGCATTATATACACACACTATACAAACACACACTGCATTATATACACACACACTATACAAACACACACTGCATTATATACACACACTATACAAACACACACTGCATTATATACACACACTATACAAACACACACTGCATTATATACACACACTATACAAACACACACTGCATTATATACACGCACACTATACAAACACACTGCATTATATACACGCACACTATACAAACACACTGCATTATATACACGCACACTATACAAACACACTGCATTATATACACACACACTATACAAACACACACTGCATTATATACACACACACACTGCATCCACTACACACACATACACAGCTCCCCTGTCTAAACACACTGCATCCACTACACACACATACACAGCTCCCCTGTCTAAACACACTGCATCCACTACACGTGGCATGTATATTTTGTGCATTTACCTTTAGAAAAAGTTTTTTATTTTCCAAAATGGTAAATGTACAGAATATCTGCAAATTATATCGGCTATCGGCCTGAAAGTTCACAGAATATCGGTATCGGTATCTGCTCTAAAAAATCAATATCGGTCGATCCCTAGTTTTGAGGAGGAGGAGGAAGACCAACCACAACAGGCATCCCAGGGTGCTCGTTGTCACCTATCTGGTACCCGTGGTGTTGTACGTGGCTGGGGGGGAAGAACATACCTTCATTGACATCACTGAGGAGGAGGAACGGGAAATGAGTAGCTCGGCATCCAACCTTGTGCAAATGGGGTCTTTCATGCTGTCGTGCCTGTTGAGGGACCCTCGTATAAAAAGGCTGAAGGAGAACGACCTGTACTGGGTGTCCACGCTACTAGACCCCCGGTATAAGCAGAAAGTGGCGGAAATGTTACCGAATTACAAATCGGAAAGGATGCAGCATTTGCAAAATAAATTACAAGTATGTTTTACACAGCGTATAAGGGTGATGTCACAGCACAATGGGAATCTAACAGGGGAAGAGGTGAAAGTCATCCTCCTCCTCCCACGACCACGCCATATCTGCCAAGTGACCCTATGTAGGGGGAACAGTCCCTATTCTGCTCTGTGTCAGTGTGTATCAGGGATCCTTAGGATAGGTGTCAATCCATATCTGCCAAGTGACCCTACGTAGGGGGAATAGTCCCTATTCTGCTCTGTGTCCATGTGTATCAGGGGCTCTGAGGACAGGTGTCAATCCATATGTCAAGGTGTCAATATGTCAGGTGTCAATCCATATTCATTGTGATTTAGGAATGTTAGGTGATTTCTGCCCTTTATGGATTAAAACCAGACTCTGCATCAACTGTGTAATTTTCCATAGGAGTTTTGCCATGGATCCCCCTCCGGCATGCCACAGTCCAGGTGTTAGTTCCCTTGAAACAACTTTTCCATCACTTTTGTGGCCAGAAAGAGTCCCTGTGGGTTTTTAAATTCGCCTGCCCATTGAAGTCAATGGGGGTTCGCGAAAGTATATATATATGTTTTAAATTTTTTTAAATTTTTTTCTATTCTTTATTTTTGTTGTGTGAGCTTTACAACCTGCTTGGATAGCCACAACAGCTAGGCCAAGCGCATCTGTAACATGTATAACATCAGTATGGCATTTGTAATTACTACACATTTTTAAGTGGTGATAGTCAAACACAAAGTAAAACATCAGCTTGTATATTTGAGGTCGCTACAGCTAGGACAAGCGTATCTATAACATGTATAACGTCAGTATGGCATTTGTAATTACTGCACATTTTTAAGTGGTGATAGTCAAACATAAAGTAAAACATTAGCTTGTAAGCTTATGAAAGAGATTTGTCCGGGAGGTTGGAGACAAGTGTCTAGTAGTGGTAGGCGGTGTTGGTCCGCCGCGGGCAGACTGGCATACGTGACACAGCCTAAATATACGTGGTTTATTATGGTGTCCTAACCCTTGGTACATGTTTGTAGAGGCTGGGTAATGTTAAAGTGAGGGGCGGTGTATATGCGCTGGAGGCACTTAGGAAACATGAGTAAATGAAACATGTTGCTGCTTCCCTTAAGAGAGTCCAGGATAGCATCGCTTGGAAAAAAAAGAAATAAAAAATTATAGAGACAAAGATTAACGGCATAAGAAAGGCAGGATATAGTCTCTTTTGTGTGCCGCTAGTATGCCGTATCCCATATCTCCTCATAGGGTTAGGGTATGGCCTTTGAGTCGCTCAGGCCCTGCTTAACCTATGCCGTCCAAGGTGTAAGCATAGTCCCGGGGGGATGCTGCCGGCTTTTTGCAGCCTACAGGGGCTGGGTAGGGAGGGCCTCTCTGTATACTTGGGTTTCCTCCTGGTACCTCGATGAGAGTCTGTCCTGGTGTGTTTCCGCCATCGTTGTTGCTGACCGGCAGGCATGGGCTGGATCAGAGTGGTGTTTGGTTCGGAGCTTGTGGAGCACTCCCTCAGATGCCGTCTGCTCAGTTGCATTCTCCCTTTACGGTTTGATCTGTAACAGGGGGATCTCGCTGTAACATCACGTGTCTTCAGTCGGTATCTGGGGGCTCCAGGGTGACTGGTGAGTAGGCTAATGCGCCTCGGTATGGATACTTTCGGGTTCCAGGGAGCTGCCCTCTTGCTCCTTTTGCTGCCTGATGGATCTCTGGTCCCCTGCCTCTTGGTGGGTTCCTGCTGGCTCAGTTTTTCCGTGCGGTCTGATTTTAGAGGTTTCTGCGTGGTCTTCCGTTTGGGTATGCTTGTGGGATTGCGCGGCAGGGTGTCAGGCCCTTTTCTCTGGGGTTTTCCGGGACAGAAGAGCTACCATCTTCTCCCAGAAGGCTTGAAAAGTTTTGCCCAGTCGATTCTCTGCCTCCGCCATTTTGTGTGCAGTACTGTTGCTTGGATCAGGTCCCGTGGTCACCATAGCGCTCTTGCCAGGTTGTGCCCGGGTCTCCTGATGTTGGACCGGGATGTCCCCCACCAGTCCAGAGGAGGGGAGTGGGGGGAACGTGGGCCTCGTTTCGATCTGACCGCTGTGTATGTCAGCGAAGGAGCGGCCGTCTCCCTCACGCCGATCTCGCGTGTAGGCCCTGCAGGAGGAGCAGGTGAGTTGCACTGTAAAGGTCGCTTGTGTGGCACCATCCTGTGCCTCTCCCTGTCACCTTTTGCCTGTTGGCCTTTTTGAGCCGTTTAGGTCCCTTTTTTATGGCTGGAAACAGTTTGAATCGCGTTATGAAGCAGGAGCTGCACAAATTAGCGTCTTCTCGTTTCAGCGGTTAGGCCCCGCCCCCTACATGTTTTTTTGATAACTGAATTCCACTAACCCATTCACATGTTCTTGTTCTGACAGAGGTTTCTGTAAGATTATTTGACAGTGTTTCACAGGTAGTGTTGACGCGAACATAAAATTTTCCGTTCGCGAATGGCGAACGCGAATTTCCGCAAATGTTCGCGAACCGCCATAGACTTCAATGGGCAGGCAAATTTTAAAACCCACAGGGACTCTTTCTGGCCACAATAGTGATGGAAAAGTTGTTTCAAGGGGACTCTGGCATGCCGGAGGCGGATCCATGGCAAAACTCCCATGGAAAATTACATAGTTGATGCAGAGTCTGATTTTAATCCATAAAGGGCATAAATCACCTAATATTCCTAAATTGTTTGGAATAACCTGCTTTAAAACATCAGGTATGATGTATCGATCAGGTAGTGTAAGGGTTACGCCCGCTTCACAGTGACAGACCAAACTCCCCGTTTAACGCACCGCAAACAGTCCATTTGCACAACCGCAAACTCTCCATTTGCACAAGGTTGGATACCAAGCTAGCCTTGTCCCCACTGATGTCATTGAAGGTCTCTTCCTCCACCCAGCCACGTACAACACCAAGGGTCCCCGAAAGGTGACAACAAGCCCCCTGGACCGCCTTCTGTGTTTGGTCTTCCACCTCCTCAAAGCCACCTTCCTCCTCTGACTCCTCTTCTTCAGACTCCTCTCTCTGCGTTATTATAAGGTGTGTTAAGTAGTACTATTCCTATCCGTTTAATCCCTGTTACGTCCCCTATCAGGGGACGTGTATATAAGGCATCGATTTTAGGAAGCGGGAGATGGAAAAACATGCTTGGTCGGTCCTCCTACTTCAAATTTGGGGCACTGCGCGTGCAATCTAATGTGCCACCACATAGGAGTGGTGTGTTAAGTAGTCCCCCTCATCAGGCCTTTTTTAGTCGAATGTATCGCCCATTGTCAGTCCCTTCGGGATCTATCCCTCATTCATCTTAAGAAAGGTGAGGTAATCTAGACTTTTTTGACCTAGGCGACTTCTCTTCTCAGTGACAATACCTCCTGCTGCACTGAAGGTCCTTCCTGACAGGACACTTGAAGCGGGGCAGGCCAGAAGTTCTATCGCAAATTGGGATAGCTCAGGCCACAGGTCAAGCCTGCACACCCAGTAGTCGAGGGGTTCATCGCTCCTCAGAGTGTCGATATCTGCAGTTAAGGCGAGGTAGTCTGCTACCGGTCGGTCGAGTCGCTCTCTGAGGGTGGATCCCGAAGGGCTGTGGCGATGCGTAGGACTTAAAAAGCTCCGCATGTCCTCCATCAACAACACGTCTGTAAAGTGTTCTGTCCTTGCCGGCGTAGTCGTGGGAGGAGGAGGTTTACTTTCACCTCTTCCCCTGTTAGATTCCCGTTGTGTTGTGACATCACCCTTATACGCTGTGTAAAGCATACTTTTTAATTTATTTTGGAACTGCTGCATCCTTTCCGACTTTCTGCTTATACCGGGGGTCTAGTAGCGTGGACACCCAGTACAGGTCGTTCTCCTTCAGCCTTTTTATATGAGGGTCACTCAACAGGCACGACAGCATGAAAGACCCCATTTGCACAAGGTTGGATGCCGAGCTACTCATGTCCTGTTCCTCGTCCTCAGTGATCTCTCTGAAGGTATGTTCTTCCCCCAGCCACGTACAACACCACGGGTACCAGATAGGTGACAACGAGCACCCTGGGATGCCTGTTGTGGTTGGTCTTCCTCCTCCTCCTCAAAGCCACATTCCTCCTCTTCCTCACAATCCTCTTCCAGCGTTGCCGCAGGTAAAGCAAGCGATGCTGATAAGGCCGTTTCTGGTGGTGATGGTAACCACAACTCTTCCTCTTCACGCTCATCTACGGCCTGATCCAGCACTCTTCGCAGGGCACGCTCCAGGAAGAAAACAAATGGTATGATGTCGCTGATGGTGCCTTCGGTGCGACTGACCAGGTTTGTCACCTCCTCAAAAGGACGCATGAGCCTACAGGCATTGCGCATGAGCGTCCAGTAACGTGGCAAAAAAAATCCCAGCTCCGCAGAGGCTGTCCTAGCACCCCTGTCATACAAATACTCGTTAACGGCTTTTTCTTGTTGGAGCAGGCGGTCGAACATTAGGAGTGTTGAATTCCAACGTGTCGGGCTGTCGCAAATCAAGCGCCTCACTGGCATGTTGTTTCGCCGCTGGATATCGGAAAAGTGCGCCATGGCCGTGTAGGAACGCCTGAAATAGCCACACACCTTCCTGGCCTGCTTAAGGACGTCCTGTAAGCCTGGGTACTTATGCACAAAGCGTTGTACGATCAGATTACACACATGTGCCATGCACGGCACATGTGTCAACTTGCCCAAATGCAATGCCGCCAACAAATTTCTTCCGTTGTCACAAACCACTTTGCCGATATCCAGTTGGTGCGGAGTCAGCCACTGATCCACCTGTGCGTTCAGGGAGGACAGGAGTGCTGGTCCGGTGTGACTCTCTGCTTTCAGGCAAGTCAACCCCAAGACGGCGTGACACTACCGTATCCGGGATGTGGAACAGTACCTGGGGGGGTGCCGTTGATGTGGAGCAAGACGCAGCAGCAGAAGAGTACTCAGCCGAAGAGGTTATAGAAGAGGATGGAGTAGGAGGAGTAGAGGAGGTGGCAGCAGGACTGCCTGCAAGTCGTGGCGGTGTCACCAACTCCTCTGCAGAGCCACGCATTCCATGCTTGGCAGCCGTCAGCAGGTTTACACAATGCGCAGTGTAGGTGATATACCTGCCCTGACCATGCTTTGCAGACCAGGTATCAGTGGTCAGATGGACCCTTGCCCCAACACTGTGTGCCAGACATGCCATTACTTCCTTTTGCACAATAGAGTACAGGTTGGGGATTGCCTTTTGTGCAAAGAATTTTCGGCCGGGTACCTTCCACTGCGGTGTCCCAATAGCTACAAATTTTTTGAATGCCTCAGACTCCACCAGCTTGTATGGTAAAAGCTAGCGGGCTAAGAGTTCAGTCAAGCCAGCTGTCAGACGCCGGGCAAGGGGGTGACTTTGTGACATTGGCTTCTTACGCTCAAACATGTCCTTGACAGACACCTGACTGTGGGCAGATGAGCATGAACTGCTCAAGGCGAGAAATGGAGGGGCGGATGGTTGAGAGGGGGCAAGGAGGACAGCAGTGGTTGACGTGGCTGAAGATGCTGGACCAGGAGGAGGATGGCGGCTTTGAGTTTGTGTGCTGCTTGTACTCATGTGTTGATCCCATAGGCGTTTGTGATGTGCGATCATGTGCCTTCGCAAAGCAGTTGTACCTAGGTGGGTGTTGGACTTCCCACGACTCAGTTTCTTTTGGCACAGGTTGCAAATGGCATCGCTGTTGTCAGAGGCAGACACACAAAAAAAATGCCACACTGCTGAGCTCTGGAATGACAGCATTCTGGTGGTGGCAACAGCATGTGTTGATTGGCGTGCTGTCTGGCTGACCCCGGGTGCCGATGCATGCTGTCTGACTGTGCCACTAGCTCCTTGCGACGACCTCCCCCTGCTTCCAACTCATCTCCTCCTCCTCCTCCTCCTCTCTGTCTCCCAATCTGAACTTTGCCCCTGTTCTCTTCTAGCATCCACGGACGCATCGTCATCATCAACCGCTTCACGGTTATCTGACAACTCAACAAAGGAAGCAGCAGTGGGTACAACATTATCATCATCATCACACCGTACTTGTGTAATGCTGCCTGACTGAGACATATCCCTGTTATCTACATCCTCTGGCAATAATGGTTGCGCATCACTCATTTCTTCCAACTGATGTGTAAATAACTCCTGACATACCAAGTGAAGCGGCTGTGGTGCTAGTGTTGGTGGTGGCGGCGGCAGGCGGGCGAGTGGTAACTTGAGAGGTGCCCGAAGCTAAGCTGGAGGAGGATGGTGCGTTGAGGTTCCGAGCGGAAGCTGTAGAAGATTGGGTGTCCTGTGTTAGCCAGTCAACTATGTCCTCAGACCTTTTCAAGTTCAGGGTACGTGGCCTCTGAACACTGGGCATTATTCTAGGGCCAAAGGGAATCACAGAACCACGACGGCCCCTGCGGGCTGGCCTTCCTCTGCCTGTCTTTTTTTTCGATTAGTGGTACTATGCGTGCAAGCTACTGTGACAACAGATATGAGTGGCACTGGTGTGACACTGTGCCCTGGCAGGCCCTGAAACGCACACTCGTGAAGGAAACTGACTGCTATTATATTACAGTCCAAAAAGTTTTGTTTTTGTTAAATGCAAGCTATTGGGACACCAGTGAGTGAGTGGTGGCACTGGGCAAGTGGGCACAGTATACGCTGTGAGCCTGACACACGCTGGCAGACAACTAACTGCTATTCAATCTATTACAGTCAAAATTGTATTTTTTTTTTTTTTAAATGTACACTACTGTTACACCAGATATGAGTTTCACTGGTGTGACACTGTTCCCCTTGCAGGCCCTGAAACCACACTAGTGAAGGAAACTGACTGCTATTATATTACAGTCAAAGAAGTTTATTTTTTGTTTAACCCCTTAAGGACACATGACATGTCTGGCATGTCATGATTCCCTTTTATTCCAGAAGTTTGGTCCTTAAGGGGTTAAATGCAAGCTATTGCGATACCAGTGAGTGGTGGCACTGGGCAAGTGGGCACAGTATATGCTGTGAGCCTGATACACAGGCTGGCCGGCAGGCAGGCAATTGCAATTACATTACACAGAAAAAAAAAAAAAGGGCTTTTTGGGGTGCTGTCCTTACAGCAGAGATCAGATGAGTCCTTCAGGACTGTAGTGGACACTGAATACACTAGCCTAGCTATCAATTTCCCTATCAAATCAGCAGCAGCTACACTGTCCCTACTCTCAATAAGAATGCAGCTTCACAATGAATGCTGTCCAGGAGGTGGGAGGGTCTGGGAGGGAGGGTCTGCTGCTGAATGGCTGGAATGTGTCTGCTGACTGTGAGGTACAGGCCAGGGTCAAAGTTTACTCAATGATGACGAATAGGGGGCGGACCGAACAGCGCATGTGTTCGCCATCCGTGGCGAACGCGAACAAGCGATGTTCGCCAGGAACTATTCGCCAGCGAACAGTTCTGGACATCACTAATGACAACCTATAAATTGTCCAAAGTCAAAATAAAGTTCCATCACCAGCTCCGCACACTCTGGTCAGGTTAAACATACCTCCCCCCCTCCCCTTCTGCTTACCTCTGTTAGCAGAATCAGTAGCTCTGTCATAGGCTGACTTCCAAATGATAAAGTAAGAGCACTATCATATGAGGAAGTGGCATATCACTTGCTACCAAAGATAAATCAGGACAGCATAAAGGTGTATGGTAAATTGTTACTGTATAACACAAAGCAACCCTTATTTGGTATTCAAGACATTTTCAATTTAGCTTGGTAAATGAAGTAACCCCATTCAATAGTGTATGTGGCAATTGAGCATATTGAATAAATACACAATTACAGCAAAACTCTTTACTATGATCAGCGAGTCTAGGTCAATAATTATTTTTCCAATATTAAATATAAAAATATTTAGGTTTATTCATAAATTTACATCATCCAGATCTAAGCCAATGGGAAATGTTCAAAGTACCAAGAAGGAAGGAAGGGGAAAAACAAAAAAACAAACAAAAAAAACAGAACATGTGATCTTGTTAAATTATACAACACTTTATACAAAGAAACACATTAAATAACCAAGCAAAAATATACACAAATATATATATATATATCTTTTAGAAGATAAATTCACATCGGTTATTATAAAGCTTTTTTTTTGTAATTTTAATATTTAATCTTCAAAATCTAGGACTAAAATATCTGCTTTTTAAACTCTCCAGAGGGACAAGTGTGACAACAAAATTGCTGGTCTACCTGGCCCTTAGGAGTATGAAATAAGAATGTACTGAAAAAGGCCACCTGTAAATGTATGGGCAGCCACAAAGCAATCAGTTTAACTTTGTGGGCTGTGTATTCAAGTTTTGGAGATCAAGCATTCAACAGATAGTGATATATACTATGGGGGTGAATAACTGCGATAGGTTCGGCCTGATGATTGTATGTATAATAAAAAAACAGTCTTAAGATTTATAGGTAAACCATCTTTAAGACATAATTTATCCAGCTAATTTAAAGGGTCTCTGTAAATCCCAACCCTCCCTAAAAAATGAGAATTTCATAAAATTAAAATCTTTATGAAACACTCACATTGACTGTGTTACAGTCAAAATATATACTTAGAAAGTAGGGACTACTTTAGCTTCGTATATTCCATATGCCAGACAAAACTTGGCAAAAGGCAGAGGGTACCGTCGTCAAGTGTTGCTTTTCCCCTTGCTGTCACTATTGACAGAGAAAAAGGCATGGTCTGTGGAGGATCCTGCGGTCTTGTGGGATTCTCCATAGATAGTTGTACTCTCCTGCATGGCAGGAAGAATATGGTGGTGGCCGCAAAGTCACGTTCAGTTAAGTAAAACTCACCTACCCCTGCATTCTGTAGCCACCAGACACAAAGCACAGCAGTCACCATCTGGGGTTTTTGCAAAATATGTAAATATCCCAGATGGTGAGAGATCCGTTTTGTCTCTTAAAAGACTCCGAATCATAAAACTTGAGGCAAACTCTTCCATTGGCAAATCCAAGATTTCAGACTCTGGTGCTTGGAAGGCAATTCCTTTGCTTAAAGGGACACTCCAGGCACCCAGACCACTTCTGCCCATTGGAGTGGTCTGGGTGCCAACTCCCACTACTCTTAACCCTGCAACTGTAATTATTGCAGTTTTTCTTTTATAAACTGCAATAATTACATTGCAGGGTCAACTACACCTCAACTGGCTGTCTGGTAGACAGCCACTAGAGGGCACTTCCTTGTCTACAGCACAGAAAACCTGCGCTAGAGCGTCACTGGACGTCCTCACGCTGCGTGAGGACCTCCAGCGTCGCTCATTTCCCCATAGGAAAGTATTTAAAATGCTTTCCTATGGGGAGCGCTAATGCGCATGTGCGGCATTGCCACGCATGTGCATTAGGTCTCCCCGGTCGGTGGGCGGGATCAGTCTTGCACACCGGCCAACGCAATCAGAGGGAGGAGCAGCACGGAGGAAGAAGCAGCGACGTGGGACATCTTCGCAGCCTCTGGTAAGTTACTGAAGGGTTTTTCACCCCTTCAGCAACCGGGGATTGGGGGGTGGGAGGGAGAGGGGACCTGCAGTGCCAGGAAAACAGATTGTTTTCCTGGCACCTGAATTTCCCTTTAATGGGCCAATTGTCACAAGAGTCCAAAGAGATTATGAATGCACAGTGCAGAGGATGGCAAAGTCAAAGAAAAGTCACCAACAGAATTGAAAGCATATGTCCTAAAGAAATAGTGTTCCTTTAATAAGCTTTCTATGAACAACATTTTTAAAATCCCCATGCATGCCAATTATGCAATACATTTTTAGGGGAGAGGGGTGTGTATTATACTGGTTTGACAATCCATTCTTGCCCTGGACAAACCACATTACGAACAGAAGAAAATGTTGTGGGTAGCCCATGGAGTATTACAGTATTTGAAATTAAATCTATATACACCAAGAAGAATGATTAACTTCAAAACCTGGAATGCGTTTAAACAAAAGACTGCAGAAGAATTGCCCTTTGGATATTGTTCATTCAAAACAATATATGTTCATTTAAAACAAAGGCTTCGATTATTTCATCCCATATTTGTCAGTTGGAGATAAAAACCGTTTCGAGTTTCAGCACCAGATTAAAAATGTTCCTAGGGAGAGATCAGAAAGAGGGCTCTCCACTTTTTCTCTTCCATAGAATACCAAGAATCAGAACTATTAAGTGGTGTGTATAAATAGATTTTGTAAACATGTAAACAAGCTTTTCTAACAATCTATACTTGCAGAAGAGAAAATAAACGCTTAGTTGGATGTTAAGAGCTAAGCCATTGGCATATGGCAAGCAAAGTAAAAACAAAAACGAAAAAACAACTAATACTTTGGCTTTCTTTAAAAGAGCAAAATATAAATAAAAACAAAAAAACAGAACACTCCCCCAAACCTCCCAAATTTAAACACATTTGCTTATATATGACAGGCAGCAAACCTGGGTCAAACAAGTATGTGTTAAACGCCCTAAAGGCTTGTTTAAACATCTGTGTCAAACACAACCCTGTAATGTGGAGTTATTTTTAACAGGAGGCCAGCACTCAAGGGGTTAAACAAAGTTCATACATACTCTGATTGTCTTAAACACAATCAGACTGAATATGCTGTTGGCAAAAAAAAAAAAAAAAGCCTTAGAGCGGTCTTGTCTATAAAGAAGGCAGTGATAGACATGCCCTGTTGGTGGCATCAGTTGGTTTTGCCACTGAAGGCTCGATGCCTGCCCTGCCAGAAGACTGGTAGCTGTCCCTGCTGACTAAAGGGCGGCCAGTTGGTCCTGCAGGTCAAAAGGAATGAGACCATATGCAGAAGAGGTCACTTAAAGAGTCTCTCAAACACTGTCATACATTTGTGTCCTGTAGAAGAGGCTCTTTTCCCTCCCCAGGAGCTGGAGGACTGTGTGGGTGTCCGGTACCATGATGCTTCTTCCAGTTGTTGCTTCGGGCATTCAGATTGGTGTGTTCTGGAATAAATAATGCTACAAGCAGAGCCAGCAACACAGAGCATGCTCCAAACAGAAAGGGAGGCCCAGGGATAATAGAATTCTGCAGAGAAAGACAGATGAAAAAAAAAAAAATCAGTTGGAATTGTAGCTGGCCTTGATCCCCAAATCAATTACGCTATAAATGAAAACTGTGCAATACTTTTTTTTAGATCCAGCCTTTCAAACCCATTTCTATCAGGAATAATATATCAAAAAGAGCTATTAATTAAACCTAACAAGCAAGTAAACAAGTATTTATAGAAAAGCAAAAAGTATTTTATTTTTTAAGATTGAAGTAACACCCCATGCTCAATAAAATTATGCGGGTTCTAGTCACTATGTGCAGTCTTACCTTGAGGAAGATGTCCCCCTGACTCCAAACTTTATAGAGAGGAAGTTGATATGGAGTAGGGAAGTCCCTTTCAATTTGGTTTTACAATAAAATGATGTATTAAAATGCAATCTCATGTCATGGCTAATAATGCAGAACTGCTTTTAGGCCACCCATTCACTAAACTATTTACGATTACCTGCTGTGAATGTGCTGTCATCTTCTCTCTTGGCTCTGTTTGCGTGATAGGTATATCATCCAATTCCACATGAAAGATGTAAAATATAAATCCATACAGGGCAGGACCAAGTCCATTACACAAGCCGCGGATTCCTGTAATCATTCCCTGCACAACACCTAAAACAGATGAATGGGAACACACATTTATCTAACCGAGGTCTAGTCTTATTTGCCTTAATTGTGATTACCTTTGCTTCACTAGTCTATGGTGCCATAAGATTTAAAATAAATCCTGGTTATCGTTTATCAGTTAGATCATATTTATATATGGATATTGGATCGAAATGTCGATCGGACACATGTAAGCCTTTTTATGGATTAAATACCTTTTCACTTATTGAAGACCGCAGAGTGCATCTCTTTTTTCAGTTTTATATATTCTCAACGTGAGATTGCACTAGGGCAATCTTTATTTTTGCATGGGAATATATATATTTTATATATATATATATATATATATATTTCTCCCCCCGCCCCTCCTCATACCATTCTTGTAACATGCAACATCAATGTGATGAAATTCAGGATACAATTGGAAATCCTCCCAACAAAATATGTAAAAAATAAAATAGAAAATATATAAATATATATATATTTGAGGATTTCCAATTAATAAATAAACATTGATGTTGCACGTGAGAAGAAAGATATAAGGAGAGAAAAAAAAAAAAGGACATGTATAATCTAGGACAGCTAAATGCTAGGAAATTGTATATCTTGAGCACCAATACTGAATGAGGGATTAAGTGCCTTTTTCACTCAGTACTCTGAATTAAGTGCTGCTTCAATTAACGTTCTAAGCGTATAAACAATGTCTGGTTCAAGATTGAAACCTTGGACCTGCTTAGGAAGTGGAAGGGCGATGAGACGGCATCTTGCAGACTCTGTAGTTAAACTGTTCGTTAATGCCTTGATATGTTCGACACCTGGGACTTCATTGCACTATAACAACTTGATTGGAATGAAATGGTTATGGCGCTCGGAGTGGTCCGATAAACACCTCTATTTTGAATGATTTCAATTTGTTTTATAACAATTAGTAATTTCTAAAATAATAAAGCTAGCTTAAAATATTAATACCACATTAAAAAAGTAAGCATTTTGCAGCATATCATACCTTGCTGATCTGGATCTGCCGTTCGGGAAACTAAAGCACTTACTGCAGGAAAGGTGATGCTAGACATAGCAGCAACTGCTCCTGCAGCCCACATCATCCTAAAACACAAATAAAGAGAGACATAGGCAAGTTAAAAATTAGCAGCAGAAGTGTAAGTCTCAAATGAGCCATCTTTAAAACTAAATGGCATCAAACAGGTCATCTCCAAGCAAGCTCAATAGGAATGCAGGGAATCTGAACTCCACTATCACCTGACTGAGGAGGTCTGTTTCTACTTATGCAGTCTATAGTGCGGCATGACCAGCAAAACCAATAAATGCCTTTGTACATTTTAGCCCATTTAGGGATTTCGGTTTTATAAAATGTAAAATGATTTCCCTATATGGAGTGCAATCTTCTATCACGAATGTATAAATTGGTGTCAGTTCCATACAAGAATGGAGATGCTCTAATGATTTTCAGCCCAGCAGTATAACCTGCCTCTGTACAGGAACTGGAAGACCAGAGTTTACCATGTTCTATGCATGTAATATATAATTTTTGGTTGTTATCTGCAGGACTTCCTGATAATATGGCACCCTCAAAAAGATTCACGGGAGAAAACCTGGGGTTGGTCTTCACAAAGCTCGGTACATTACATAATTTTTTTAAGAATTCCTTCCCAATGTAACAGGCCTCCAATCATCATATTGGAATTCCAATGGTCATGATTTGAACATCTCATATGTATATATAATATATACAACTGATGTGGGATTATTTAAAAAAACCTTATTGTACTTGTATTCAATTATTGCACTAACTCCATTTTAACTTTATACCGTGACAATCCTCCATTTTGCCCTCCTAACCTGACTTCTTCAATCCTCCATTTTGTCCTCATAACCTAACTTGTTCATTTCAAAACTACCTTACATGACAGAATTTCCCAGCACATCTAATACAATAGAACAAAGACTGTATTTTCTATAAAGACATGATTAACACAGGAATTGCTGACTTTTCCTTAGATTTGCAACATAGTATAGTTTGAAGGCCATGAGAACACAGTAGTAATGAAATGTTCTATTCATAAGAGACCTTGCACCTGGCCATGAGGCCTGAGATCACCGACCGTGTAAAATGACGCTCAAGACCCCTTGTCCCCCACCCGTGACCAGAACAATCCCACCTCTTGGTGGGTGGACACGGGACTAACCACTTAGTTTTTGAGCCAATTAATAATATTGATAGGTGGACATTAATCCCGACACTTAACAATTAATCCAATTAATGATGTTTATTTGCTGATATTCTAATAATCAATGATGACGTAAAATGTCTCTTAAAAGGACCTGCGCGTCCGCTTTTTAATCACTTGCCAATAAATTTTCTCGAAGTTATTTTAACCTGAACCTTGTGTGTCAGACTTAATTACTTCAGCGTATATACGCAATTTATTTTATTGATTTGGACAGGAACAGATAGACATTTAAACATTTTGGTTTACTGCTAAAAAGTACCATAACACACATACACTGAGAGATATATCCTATTTACATATAATATATACACATACACTGATAGATATCTTTACTTATATTTAAAGGGACTCTCCAGTGCCAGGAAAACAATGGAGGTCCTCGTATAGCGTGAGTACGTCCAGCGACGCTATAGCACAGATCTGTGCTATAATCCCGGAAGTGCCCTCTAGTGGCTGTCTAGTAGACAGCCACTAGAGGAGGAGTTAACCCTGCAAGGTAATTATTGCAGTTTATAAAAACTGCAATAATTACAGTTGCAGGGTTAAGGGTAGTGGGAGTTGCCACCCAGACCACTTTAATGGGCAGAAGTGGTCTGGGTGCCTGGAGTGTCCCTTTAACCCATACTTATTTCTGAGGTTTGAAAAAGAAAATCAAATGTGCTATAAACTGTCCTTTACACCTGGCAATAAGAGAGAACAAGAGATTAAACAATGTTTTTTTTTTTTTTATCCTCTTCATTTGCAATGTTTGTCCTGGCTGGACTTTGAGGTCAATTGCTAAATTTATAATATTATATACATTTAAAATTAAACAGAGCATTTCATTAAAATGGTTGCTCTAACCCTTTTTATTCTATAATCATTGCAGATATCTCTGTATGTGCAGCGTTTCAAGCTTAGATGCTGCACACACACAGACCTTTGTCCATGCCCACTTCTAAAAGCAGATGTACTCATGGAGGTTAGAGTAATTTTTTAAGAATGGTAAACTCGAGTTATAGGTAATTTTGAATGTTTTATTCAATCTCCAGACCTACCCCGAAAGGGAAGGACTCGGCCTTCAATAGCCCCCGAGTCCGTGGCCACAAGGTGCTGGCCCTGCTACAGGCCCGGAGTGGGAGGGCACCACTGGTTAGCTCCCGGACGACCGCCAAACTCTACACTACCCCACGCAAGCTCCAGAGGGCACAGCAACACGCATCCGCGGCAAGAGCTCTACCAGCGCGCAAGACACAGAGCCCAACGAAGCCATCAGCAACACGGAGGTGGGAACTGCCAAGGTACAAACCTCAGCCCTACATCAAACTTTACATGCCATGGAGAGCCGGATCCCTGACTACAGAACAGCACAACCTCCAACCTGGACCGGGACTCAAACTGGTAACACCCTACCCTTCCTAATCTGCGACTGGAAACACCATAGCAGGAGAGCAGAGCAGCTGGAACCCGGCAAAAGACCGCTGAGCGGCATTGGTTGACTGAGCCTGGCATTACCACATACCAAGTAGAGCAGAACCTGGGTTTCTTTTTTTTTTTTCCCTTTTTGTTTCATTTTCTTTTTAATTTTTTCTTCACTTCTCCTGATTTTAACGCATATATGCAGGGACACCTATACAACCATGTTAGCAAGTTTACAGTAATGTACAATGGGGACCCATGCTTGCATGTTTCACATTAATAGCTGCACCCAGCAGCTTTCTAGCTCTGCTGTAATTTTATATGCGTCAGTTCAAGGGCCCACCCAGCATGATACCTAACCGGACTTAAGCTAGCAAGCAACACATAATGATAAATATATTCAGCACTAGGTTAACTCAGCGTGTTTTAGTTTCTCTTGTTCTAATGTTTATACTTCATCCCATTGGTCTAGATCTTCTTCTAGGCTAGCTAAGGGCTATATGCTCATTCACCCTAGACATGACTAAACTGCATGTTATAACTAACATGTACTTAACTAGCAAGCTAATGTATCGACAGTATATATTTTTCTTCTGGGTCTTAAGCCTCAGTCCATAACCTGTGTGTAAAACTTGTCAATCTTATTCATTACTTTTCGGCATAACACAAGACCTGCAAATCACATTATAAGCATAAATGTACCTTCTCATGTTACTCGAAGTTCCATGCATAACTAACCTAGCATGTCATAGTATACTAAAACAAAAATGTGCAAGATGTATATAAGCCATGTTTATGTGAAATAGAGCTTGTGAAAGCTATTGTGGCTGTGCAAGCACTGTTGTAACTCTCATGCACAACAAAAATCAAAAAATCAAAAAAAGTTATATTTTGTCATTTGGGTAATATCTTTTGGGATTAAAGGAACACTCTAGGGTCAGGTACAAAAACAGGGTTTCCTGAGTCTATAGTGTTAAAACCACCACCTAGTCCACCATGTCCCCTATATATAGTAAAATCTTACTTTTGTTCAAGTCTGCAGCTGTTGCCTTTACCCTTGATGTCTGCCTGCTTTGCTGGCATCATCAGAAGTGTTGTTCTGAGCCAATTACAATGCTTTGTCATAGGATTGACTGAGGCCGTCAAGGAGGAAGATCAGGGGCAGAGCCAGCACAAGTCAAACACAGCCCTGGCCAATTAGCATTTCCCCATAGATGCATTGAATCAATGCATCTCTATGAGGCAAGTTCAGTGTTTCCATGCAGAGGGTGGAGACGCTGAATGGTAGTGCTGGACAGTGTGCAGCATTGCCCCAGGAAGCACCTCCACCCTCCAGTATCCATCTGAGCAGTGGCCAGTGAAGTTATCACTAGGCTGTAATATAAACACTACATTTTCTCTGAAAAGACGGTGTTTACAGCAAAGCGCCTGAAGGGAATGATTCTACTCACCAGAACAAATACAATAAGCTGTTTAATGATTAGCTATGAACAGTAACAGGTAGTAAAGGTTAAAGGGACACTATAGTCACATGAACAACTACAGCTTAATGTAGTTGTTCAGGTATGATCTATAGCTCCCTGCAGGCAGTCTAATGTAAACACTGTATTTTCAGAGAAACGTCTGATTGCTCCCTGCTCGCGCCTGCCTATTTCGTCATTTTGACGAAATAGGGGGCGCGGCTTCACGAGGCTCCCGGCGCTGGAACCAGGTGAGTAAAGAGGCTTGGCTGGAGAGTCCCTTTAACGACCTCTGATTATTCAACCCTCATATCTGGTGATACACTAGTCATTCTGGTATTTGTATAAACACGAATGGCTTGCCATTACACTTCTCCTTAAGACATTGGCTTGCCATATTTACATCTATGCTTTTATGGCAGAACCTATCTACCTTTACAAGCAAGCTGCGTTACAAACCAAATACTTATTATGCTTCCCCAAATTCAGAAATAAAAGTTAACTCAAATGTTTGCATATTTATTTTTGTGGCTCCAATTTCTGTTTTTGTTTTTACTATTCACAACAAAGAAAGCCACTTTAAAGCTAACCTTAACCCTTTAAGACCGGAGGACGTACTATTACGCCCTATTTTAAGCGGCCCTAAACGCCGCCAGGCGTAATAGTACACCCTCCGGTCTTTTGTTACTTACCTGGCCGCCGGCGATCGCGGTTGTGGGGACTCCAAGGGAGCCCCCCGCGGCACGTCCTTCCTCCTGGGGGGCTTCCCGGCCATGTGAGAGTGAGGTCCTTGCGAGGACCTCACAATCACATGGCCGAGTTAGCTGGCTCAGGCATTGCCAGCAGGGGGACTGCCTGTAATGACAGGTAGTCCCCCTGCTGGCTGGAAATAAATTAAAATTAAATTAATCAGTGTAAAAAAAAATTAAAAAAAATAATAATATACTTAGATCATATATATATATATATATATATATATATATATATATATATATATACACACACACACACACATACATATACATATATATATCCATATATTAATTCTACACATATATTATATTAATATTTTTACATAATTAGGTATCTTAATTAATTACAATTAGCGGGACCTGCCTGACAACCCATGCCGGGAATTTAATTTGCTAGCACTATATTTAACCCTATAACTTTCCAAGACACCATGGGGGGTACTGTTCTACTCGGGAGACTTCGCTGAACACAAATATTTCAAAACAGTAAAATGTATTACAACGATGATATCGCCAGTAAAAGTGAAGTTTTTTGAATTTTTCACGCACAAACAGCACTTACACGGACGATATTATTGCTGCAATACTTTTTACTGTTTTGAAACACAAATATTTGTGTTCAGCAACGTCTCCTGAGTACAACAGTACCCCTCATGTACAGGTTTTATGGGGTTTTCAAAAGTTACAGCATCAAATATAAGGCTTGTGTTTCATTATTTTCACATTAAAATTCGCCAGATTGCTTACGTTGCCTTTGAGGCCCTATGGTAGCCCAAGAATGAAAATTACCCCTATGATGACCATTTGCAATAGTAGACAACCCAAGGTATTGCAAATGGGGTATGATGTCCAGTCTTTTTTAGTAGCCATTTGGTCACAAACACTGGCCAAAATTGGCGTTTTTTGCATTTTTCACACACAAACAAATACCAACGCTAACTTTGGCCAGTGTTTGTGACCAAATGGCTACTAATAAAGACTGGACATACCCCATTTGCAATACTTTGGGTTGTCTTCTATTGCAAATGGTATGCCATTAGGGGTGTAAATTTTATTCCTGGGGTACTATACAGTCCCCAAAGGCAACGTAACCAATCTTGCGAATTTCAATTTCAAATGTAACGTGCTATATTTGACCCTGTAACTTCCCAAAACATCATAAAACCTGTACATAGGGGGTACTGTTTTACACGTGAGACTTTGCTGAATAAAAATGTGTATTTTATTGCAGTAAAAGCAAACAGTATCATGACATTGACAGTTAAAATGTCATGTAGAACTAAAAAAATAAAACAAATCTTATTTTCTCCCATTTTTTTCATATTAAATTATGTTTCATAGCTAAATATTTGATATTAAATGAAAGCCCTGTTTCCCCTGAATAAAATGATATATAATAAGGGGGGGTGCGCATTTAATATGAAAGAGGTGAATTACGGTTGGACAGACATATAGCGCAAATGCCAGGTTGTTTTGTTCACAACGTGTACATTTGGATCAGTCTTTAAGGGGTTAATGACTGTTTCATGTCCAGGTTCCAAATGTTGTTGGACATGTAAACATTTCCCCCAGTTAAATTGTTCTTCCATTTTCTTTTGTTTACCTTCTTTAAACATTCTATAACTGCTGTTTTTGCCAGGATACTTTCAGAAATCACAGCAGGGCAATACTATTTACCAACTGTATAGTCTTTCTAGAGCTTAACTGTTTAAAAGTCTCTTTTCCAGTATGCTGATTTTTTTCAGTTCTTATTTCATTTTGTGATTGGTCTGCCCCTTTACACTGTCCAGGTTCTACCTAACATTGTAGTCCTTTACTTATCCTCCTCCGGCCTTCTGATATCTGTGTCTGTCCAAGTGATGACAAAGAGTACTTCTTCAAAACTTGATAAATTTCCAATTATTTTTGTGTGTGTTGTGCTGCCAAATTCATATTCTTAAATTGTCTTAGCTTGGTCTTGCACCGTTCGCCTCCACAGATAGACAAGAACTCTTAAGCTTATCAGTTTTATTGATTCAGGGTCTAATTTCAGGACACAGTAGGACAGATTTTAAAGGCATTAGATTTAGAATACCTAAAAGGGAGAGTCCAGCCCCATGAGAAGAAAACAAACAAAGCACAAACTATTAAATGGGACTGTTAAATATAACTGCAAAGGTTTATCAACGTGGAATCAATTCAATTCAAAGTTCAAACTTTGAAACCCTAGAAAAAAAATCCAAAAGGAATTTGATTCATTCTTGTTTGGTGTGTCTAGTTTCAGGATGCGCTTATTAGTACAGCAGAGACAGTGAGATCAGTAATGTTTACAGAAGGATTATGATAGTACTGAAATAATGGAAAGTTGGAAAAGTCTGTTTATCCCCATAAATTATAGTTTACAGCCCTAGCAAGAGAGAATGCAGAAAGAGTACAATACATACCAAGACTCTGAGCCGAATCCGTACCAGGCCAGTTGCAAAATCTGGAAACCCAGTCCCAGCAGAATTGTGTTCTTGTTTCCAATTGACCTCATCAGTAAACTCAAAACAACGGTCTATGCAAAAAATGATAAAGAACACACATGCAAAGGAATTATAACAATTATTAAAATCAAACTTATTCCTGACCGCCATTTTTTTATTTAATGCATTTGGTAGACAAAACTCCTCTCATTCGAGAAACAGGTTACGACCACCAAAAAGCCTCTTATTCTGGTCTATTTCATAACTCCCTACCCAGGACCGGCCCAAGACATTGAGCTGCCTGGATCCAACAATTAAATGTTGCGCACCCCCCTTCACCAAAACACACCCACATACATTATGTTAGGCAGTGTGAACAGCAAATTCAATGTCTGTGTATTGTATGCGGTATGTGTAGTGGATGTATTACTTGTGTAGTGCATGTAGTGCGTGAGGAGACAACAATTTTTTTGTTTATTAACTTTATTCCCCCTTCCCGGTCTTTTACCTGTTGTCAGGGAGGGGGACACAAGATTCCTTGATGGTCGTGTGGCTCAGCAGGTTGTATTGCTAAGGTTTGGCCAGGAGTGTGTTTCCACCCCCAGAAGCATCATGTCCGCTCTGCTTGCGAGACGGTAGAATGTGGCCACGGGTTGCTATGGCAACGCTCCGCGGGCACACAATGCATGCCAGATCATTGCCATAACTAGTGGCTGTCATACTCTTAAAGAGATGACCTGCTGCGGTGTGTGCATATATATATATATATATATATATACACACATATACACACACACAATAAGTCAGCCAGGGCCACAAGCAGCAGATTAAAGTGTACAGTCTTACAGGAACAAATATAGAAGCTGATAGCCAAACCACCACTGCTTATCAATCTACTGGCAGGCCCCCACACACAGCTATGGGCCTACTTGACATGGAGTAGCATGTCTGAATTGGTATAGAAAGATAAAAAAGCATTGAACAAGCAAAATGGGTGCTAAAAGAAAAATAGCCAATATCACACAAACACCCTAGGTGACAGACAGGAAGAAGCCAAAGCAAAAACTAGCCAGGTTCAGAAAGTGAGGGGCCAGATTAAAGGGACACTATAGTCACCTGAACAACTACAGCTTAATGTATTTGTTCAGGTGAGATCTATAGCTCCCTGCAGGCAATCTAATGTAAACACTGTATTTTCAGAGAAAATACAGTGTTTACATTGATTGATAGGAATACCTCCAGTGGCCGTCACTCAGACCGCCACCAGAGGGACTTCCTATCATGTAGGGCCCTAAAAAGGCCCTGTACACGTCAGACGTAGTGCAGGAGAGAGAAGGCACTGTGTGCGCGCCTTCTCTCTCCAGTCTGTCAGTAAGGATAGGGGGCGGGCAAATACCACGAGCTGAGCTGTCAGTCAGCTCAGCTCGCGGCCGCGCAAACCGCGCCCATGCGCGGTAGTGCGCTCAGGACTTCAGAGGGCGGCATGAATGCGCCCTCTGAAGTATGTGCGCATGTGCGGTGAAGCCGCACATGCACACAAGGGAGCAATGACGCTTCCAAATGGAAGCGTCTGATTGCTCCCTGCTCACGCCCACCTATTTCGTCATTTTGACGAAATAGGGGGCGCGGCTTCACAAGGCTCCCGGCGCTGGAACCAGGTGAGTAAAAACGGCTGCCTGGAGAGTCCCTTTAAACTAGGTGTTGATGGCGAGGAGCTGCAATTAGAAACTCACCTGAGCAATGATGGAGAGAATTCCCAATACAGCTATAAAGGCGGCAACACTTTCTGGGGTAAAATGCATGATCTGGAAATTAAAAAAAGGAGATTTGTGAATGATAGGTGTCAAACAGGCATTTTTTTTTATTAAATAAAAATAAAATAAAAAGTGTCCCCCCCCCTGCCCCCCAGTACATATTTATTTTAAATTGAGCTAAATTGTTGAAACTTCATCAGGAGATATGCTCACCTGTTTGAGATACAGGAAGAAGCTGGAGTACTGTCCGGCCTCAGGGAGGTAGGAGAGAAAAACAGTAATGCAGATGAGCAGGACAATGGAATCCTGGCCAACCTTCTTTAGTGACTAAAAAAAAAAATAGAAAATAAAAAATTCTGATCAAGCAAGGTATTATTCTTAGATGCTAGTCTATATTCTGACACTTCTGTCACATTTTAGAACCAGTCCAGGCCCAAGCAAAACCAATCCTTTATGACACTACACATCCTGCTTATAGATGTGAACAAGTCCAGATTCAACATGGCTTGCATTTAACAAATAGTAACCAGTTCAGATCCATCATGGCTAGATATTAACAGATAAGAACCGATACATTTACAGCTAGGTTTGCTATTAACCAGTCAAGTTAGTCACTTTTGAGCCAGCATGGCTTACTACTATAGTGAAGTTATAAAGAATAGTAGGAAGGCACACTACCCAGTCCAAAGCAAATGGTGCTATCCGATACAGCACTAAGGTGCTAAAACAAACCTATACCAGGGATGCACACCAAATAGCATTACAATAAAAAAATTACCTTTATTTCAAATCACTTTGATCACTCGAAAAAACAAACAAACTTACCAGTACATAGTGAGATATGCTATACAACACAATACGACATAAATCAGTAACAAAAGCCTACAAAGAGCGCAGTATACAAAGTCAATAAACTTACGCAATATGACGAGAGCTGAATAAACAAAGTGATTTGACTCCTATACGACAGAGAATAGAGTTGAACTGCAGGTTCACGATCTATACACCAAAAACACTCCAGTAAGCTAGTTGATTAAGGGATTATAGTGTCCCTTTAATCATCTGTGGTAATGACCAATCTCAAACAAACAGGTATTTGGGGAGTGTTGAGCATATCCCATAAACCACTACACAGTAGAAAGCAGACAACTGATCTAAAACTTCCAATCAATTCCTGCTGCACAGCATCTTACAATAGATATACTGCTTTACTGTTGAAAAATTGTAAATATTGAAGATTGTATGAATGAAGAGTAGGGATAGATTGATGGAGAAAGCTTATAATAAATACAAAATACTGTACCTAATTGTGTATCTTTAAATTTAGTGTATGTTTTTATATTTGAAGAAACATCAAGACTTAGGAATACATTTGTGCACTGCAAATTACAAAGCTCGTGCAACAGGAGTTGTGCTAAGTGTGCACTTTTATTTTAACTCACAGCAAAAGGGTCAGCTTGTTCCCAAGAGATTGGAGCACCCCAAGATGCTGGCCTCATTTTTTCAGGGAGCGATTCCGGAACAGCTACTAGGATGAAGCAGATGTCCAGTAGGGCAATCGCAGTTGCAAGAAGCACCACAAGAGAATCACCATATACACGACCAAGGTAAGCGCCTATTGCCGGACTTGTAACCAGGCTAGCTGCAAATGTGGCTGAAACCTGTGGGGTAAAAATGAAAATTATTGAAAAAGTATGAGAGTGGGGAAAACATAGGGACAAACTTTATCAAAGACACGGAGGCTCCTATTATGCATTCTCTTATTTACTCCCAGCAAGGAAGGATGTATGACAGAATCATAGAAAAAACATAACAATAGCATAGTAACACTGTGTGCACGGTGTGGTGCTCCTTGACTCCTCTTTCTTGCTGCCCCCTCAAACCCGTTAGAGTACTCTCTCTCTCGCTAAATATCTATAGATCTAAAATTAAATAATCCTGATGAAAGTCCCAGACGTGGACTGAAACGTCGGTCCTTTTTAACATGTATTTACATTAAAGCCTACAACTTTTTAACTATTGGAAAACCGTGAGTGCTGGTCATCTCTCCATTTTGTATGTATGTGTGTGTGTGTGTGTGCATATGCATACATATATATATTTTTTTATTTTGTGTAGATTTATGTATGGAGTATGTTTTACTGCTCACTAATTACTGCTGTGTTATAAAGTCCTGCTGGTGTCTGTAAATGTGCTGCCTATTGGGGTCTTTGGGACCTTTTTCTCTCCTGCCCCATCTCTTCTGGGTACTTCTCCCACTTATTCCCTTCCCTGCATGGTCAGCCCCATTGGTGGTGCAGCTGGGCTACTTGGCTGCTTACTGCGAGTGTCCTCTGTCTTGTGCAGTCGCTCTGACAGTTGTTATTTTTATTTTAAATTTCGACCTGTGCATGCGCAGTTCTCGCCGCGGCAGTCATCTGTTTGGTTTCTGTCATCACGAGTGTATACTTTCACTCGCAGCGACCATTTTGATGGTGTTTTCGGCGGGAATTTCAGCGGATCGTTGTCAAAGGTGGATAACTGCTTCTTCCAACCTCCTGGAGCACTCCCAGACCATATTGTGTATTATTGCTGTTCAATTGTGTTGGTGTAGAGGATTTCTCTATTCTGAAACCTTTTTGTTCTTTTAGCCTTTAGCTAGGATTTTTTCCTTAACAGGTCACTTTAGGTACTGTTATTTAACCCTTTAGCTACCTACTAGTAGCATTGGCTTATTGGGCCTAGTAATTAGACCCTGATTACGATTAAGGGTATCTTTCCCTTAATCGTAGTTAAAAAATGCCCTACTTATTTAAAAGATACGATGAGCTTGCTAAATATTTTAAAAGATTTTAAATGGGAAAAAGGATATTTTATGGCAACTTGTGATGTAAGCAGTTTGTACACAAATATAGCCCATGAGAGAGGATGTCAAGCTGCTAGGCATTTTTTATTAAAATTTGGAGATTTTAATGAATTACAGATTGATTTTATCCTTAGAGCAATAGAAATTATATTAAAAAATAACTTTTTTTGGTACGAAGATAATTTTTATTTACAGATCCAGGGGACCGCTATGGGGACCAGGTTTGCCCCCAGTTATGCTAATTTATTCATGTCCCACTGGGAGGAAACTTTTGTCCTTCCCAGTGTGGACCTGGGGACAAACCTGGTCCTCTACAAACGTTATATAGATGACATTTTTATTATATGGAAAGGAGATAGGGAATCCCTGGTGACGTTTTTAGACTTTTTGAATCTTAATGACTGGAATATTAAACTTACATCTACTATTAGTAGTGAAGAGATAACTTTTTTGGATCTAGAGATTTTTATAGAATCCGATCAAATCAAAAGTAAAACACATTTTAAGAAAGTAGATGTAAATAGTTTTATCAATTTGGAAAGTTGTCATTTTAAACCCTGGCTCAGTAACGTACCGAAAGGTCAGTTCCTACGTTTAAGAAGGAACTGCACGGATTTTAGGGATTATCAAAATCAATCATGTAATTTAGCTCAACAATTTATTGATAAGGGTTATGACCCTATCTCTATTAAAAAAGATAAGGAGGAAATAGGTCAAATGGATAGGAGCTCACTTTTACAATATAAACATAAAAAAGAAAAAAGAACAGAAGAGCAGATCCCCCTTATCTTAGATTTTAGTACTAACCATAGATCTTTATGTAACATTTTTAAAAAAAATTGGCATATATTGAAAGAAGACAAAGATTTGCTACCCTTTTTAGGAGATAAACCTCAATTCATTTTTAGAGGAGCGAGGAATTTTAGGCAAATTTTAACGAACAGTTTTTTAGAAAAAGAAAAGAAGGAAAACAATAATTTTTTAGGAGGTCAACTAGGTTTTTATTACTGTGGAAACTGCACTGGATGTAGATTAAAGAAGACTACAAATAGGTGTACAAAAGATTTTTCCGCAAAAAATTCGGAAGTGAAACATAAAGTGAACTCATTTATCTCGTGCAATACTAACCATGTAATATACCTTTTAACTTGTCCCTGCGGTTACCAATATGTGGGTAAAACTATAAGGAAATTAAAAATCAGAATAGGCGAACACATTAATAATATAAAGAAAAAGTTTATCAATCATAGTGTCTCAAAACATTTTTTGGATCACCACGATGGTAAACCGGAAGGCCTCCAATTCATGGGTATAGAAAGGATTCAAGCACACTGGAGAGGGGGGTGTAAAGAAAATATTTTAAGCAAAGCGGAGATGAGGTGGATGTTCAACCTCAACACCCTGACCCCAGAAGGCCTTAATGTCGATTTCGAAATTACCTCCTTTTTATAGCATTTTTGAGATTTATATTTTTTTATATATATATTTTTTGTACATATATTTTTATATATTTATATATTTTTATATATTTATATATACATTTTTATACACCTTTTCTCGGAAACATGTGTGTGTCTGTGATTACTTATATTAAGAATATTCACATCGGTGTTATATTAAGCACTAATAATTGTTTTGCAATTAGTTTATTAGGATGTATATTCATTATGACTAATACGCACATCATCATTTTTTATATACATATGTATTAATTAGCAGTTTTCCTTTTAATGATGTGTTTTTTACTATGTGTTGTATTATTAATACATTTCTCTTTTTTCCTCTTATTTGTATACAATATATTTTTTGTCCGTTTCTTATATTTCCGTGATATGAGATATTATCATGTAAAGAACTAGTTTCTTATGAAGTACAGACATTTTCCTTATATGGACATGCGCAAAGCTGACTCTATCATTTGCCCGAGACCGGAAGTAAACAAAGATGCAGGGATGCCCTTTTCCGCTGACCCGGAAATGGACCCCGACACGCAACGTGACCGGAAACAGGAAGTCAGCAAGACCCGAAAACCGGAACCGGAAATGAAACGGAATGTGAACTTTGGCGCCAAAATGTAACATATTTAAATGTAAAGTTTGATGAAGCATGTAGCACTTTGAAAAAGACCATTATTGGTCGAAACGCGTTAGTGCAATTGGGGGACGAATTTTTATGCTGTGTTTTTAGTAATAAAGGGTTTTTACATTTACCTGCTTTTCCAGTCTGATGATTTTACAAGATGGATTTTATGCATTGAAAAACCTGTTTCCGGCATTTCAGTCTCCAATATACTTTACAAGGCGCTGATAGTCTGAGCCACTTTTAAACGGCTCAGCACCATGTGAGTGGGCATTTTTTATCTATTATTTATATATTCTGTTTTACAGGCTATACTATGTCCTCTATTCTATTGTTTTAGGACAAGCACAACAGACAGATATATATGGTAATATTGCCTCTCATTTATTGTTATCTAGTATTTTATTTGCTCTCACCATTACTCTCACGTTATTTGCATTATCTTTCCCTGTGGGCAGATAGTGATTGAAACGCTATAATGCAGGATCAAACTCAGATCTGCGGGTTCAGTGTGTCCCACAGCGGGGGTTTCCCCCTCAGGCAGGGATAGTAGAGATTTATTTTTATTTATTTATTACTACCATTTATAAAGCGCACACAGATTCAGCAGCGCTGTACAATTAGTGGAGAAACGTACAATATACACAGGTGACGCCAGCCTCATGGCATCGGAGGAATTTCAATCCCTCAACAAGTGTTGCTGCAGACTCAGGGTAGTGGCCTTGAGGGCACACAAAACAAGGGAACCACTAACGTGGCACAACCGGGCCGCAAAGATTTGGTTAAAAGCAGACATACTGTTTCCCCTCCAGAACTAAAGGTTCGGCCTGTATTGAACGACACGCCTCAGGCTGTCGAAGATGGAGCAAGACCACCGCTCAAAATATCCCAGACTCCGTGGGGAAAAACCCTGATGTGTACCCTCCGTTGGTCCAATTCTTGAATAAGTCAGGTTGGAAACAGAGGAAATGCCTAGACTTTTCCCTTCAGAACTGCCAGGACAAGTTCCTGGACACCCTTGGGCCCATCTCTAAGCTCTATGAATGGGTGGAATGTGCCCAGTCGGGTGAGAGGACTTCGAAAATGAAGTAGCGAAAGGTTGGTTGCAGAGGTTGGTCTGCATGGTGAGTAATGCCAATACAGCTATGTCAACCTAACGCCGCAAGGCTTACTCTTTGGCGAATCCTTTGTTAAGGATTTGGGGCTGTACGTTAAAACCAGCAATTGACAAGGCTCAGACTATTTGCACCTAGGGTTTTTGGAGGGGCCGGTAGAAGCGGTCTATCCGGCCGTGGATTTCAGGGCTCATTCAGAGACGGCAGAGGCTCCTTTAATACCCAGAGACCGGTGCAGGAACAAAATTATACCCCGTTCTTCCCATCTCGTGGACGCCCCTGAAACACCCGCGGGGGTCGGTCTCAGGCTGATGACCTTATGGTGAGTACCGATTATCTCAGTTTTTCCCCATGTAAAAGTGGGGGGCAGATTGGCACGGTTTTATCATGCTTGGAAACTCCTAACCTCAGAAGTTTGGGTATTGAATACGATAAAGGGGTATCAATTGGAGCTAGTCTCACCCTATTCAGGTGCAGTTCCCTTGAGAGCTGAACATACCCAACGAACACCACACGATGATCTCGGTAGAGATCGCAGATTTGGCGTCAAAACGCGCTAGTCTACAAATCCCTTGGGACACAGAAGGGTTTGTGAGCAACCTGTTTCTGGTAACCAAGAATGGGGACGGGATCTATGCAAGATCTAATCATAGAGTCGGACGCAATCTTACACTGCTGGAGTGCACATTGCGGGACGGTTTCCACCGGCGGCAGATGGTCCAACGAAGAAACGTTGCTGCACATCAACGGCCTAGAACTGTTGGTGGCATCCTTTGCAATTCGCAGCATGACTCCCTAAGACATCTCATGCTCTATCCTAATCAAGAGGGAAAACGTCCCAGCGCTGCGTTATATCATCCACCAAGGAGGAACGAAATCGAAAGTTCTAGCAGATTTTTGGCATTATTGTCAGAAGCACAGCATATCTGTAGTAGCATAATATATCCCAGGACGAGACAATGCAACAGCGGATTGGAATTCTCTATACCTTCGAGATTCAGGGAATTGGCACCTCCGCCCAACGATTTTCCAACGTTTCTCTCGACTTTGGGGGCCTTTCCACATAGATCTCTTCGTATCTCGGCTGAATGCGTAACTCCCTCGGTTCTTCATTGGAGACCGGACCTAGATGCATTCTTACAAGACAGGACCAGCGGGAGGAATTACGCTTTTTCCCCTTTCAACCTAATCTCTTGGACCCTCTCATTCCTTCGATATTCCAAAGGGACCCTGGTTCTGATAACTCCAATATGGAGGTCGCAACCTTTGTTCCCTTCAATTATTGGAAATGTCGATAGACTTTCCACGTCTATTGCCGGACATGTCCTACCTTCTGACCAATCCAGAGGGAGGGAGTCACAAGTTGATAGACCAGGGTCTACTTCATTTGATGGCATTTCAGGAGATCATAGAATCGCAAGGATGTTTCAGACAACACTACATCTCCTGGCAGAGGCTTAGGCACCAGATGTTCCTACGGGTCGGCTTGGAGAAAGTGGACTGATTGGTGCATGGGACGATCGGTGGATCTCATATCAGCTCCTGTGAAATCAATTTTACAATTTCTGACTGCTCTTTGAAGAGGGAAAATCTTTTCATACTATAAACCTGTACACATCAGCAAGACATATGGGTTTGAATGGTACTCCAATAGGTAAACATGCACTCATCTGTCGTTTGCTTAAAAGGCATAGTTTTTCTCGACCCCCTCAGGCTCGATAGTCTTCTTTTTGGGATGTTAATGTGATTTTTTTTTCTTCTTCAGTCTTGGCCCTTGAATCACAAACTTTCTCAAACAATGATCAGTCAAGCTGTTGATGCAGCTTTGTTTACTTTCAAGTAAACGTGTTACTGATGTCAAAGCGTTGTACTGGCAAGCTTGCGTTTTTGTTCCAAACGGAGTATCTTTTTTTTCAATATATAGGTTTTTATTGATTACATAAGGAAGTACGAATAGAACATACACTTCACAAATTGCATACATATTGCAACAATATAAAACGTACAGAATACATTCAAGTTGATTGTAGATGGTCCTTCATCTTCTTGCGTAATCGAACAACCGTTCATGTACAATAGATAATCGTTGTTGAAGAAAATTACCTTACACAGTCTTGCAATATGTACTGTGAGTACCTGGAGTGTCTAGTTGCAATTTGCCCTAATGTGCACCGATATACATAACGCTAACCTGACAATCGTCATAACTGTATAGATATATAAGTAGTGCAGAGCATCGGGTATAGGCACTGCACGATGCGCCAACGCAGTGAGCATTAAGAAAAATTGACATTTTACCAGCACTGCATACATGAACCGCTGTAGCGGCCAATGAGATCATACTGCTTCTGCCGATAGTGCGTCTCAGTTTCAACATGGCAATGGTGCACAGCAACATGAGTTGGGACATCAAGCTCCTCGGATTTAAGTGTCACTAGTGTGTAACATTTGCACACAGGAGCTGGTTGTCCTTAAGATGTTATTTAATCGCTGTGGGCACCACCGTTGTCATATGTCTCATGGGGTTGCCTGATGACAGGATAAAGTGGAAATGTGGAAGCGTGTAGGCATTGCCCTATAGGTGCCCGAATTTAGGATGCGGACTCATGCCGGCTTGCCCCAACCCAGTGCTCTGCACCACAGTCACACGACTCCCACAAAGTTGCAAGATAAAGGCACACAATTCCACAATCATATGTATGTTCCAACAGAAATAATATTACAATACAAAACAAATTGGGATGGGGAGGGAGGGAAAGAAGGGATGGGGATGCAATTATATTCATCTGAACCTGCAGGGGGATCTACAGTGAAATATACAGTCCGCCCATGAACTTGAGACTATTCCAACCATCCTAATCCCAATTCTGGCGACCACCAAACGGAGTATCCTTTAATGTTTCACGTAGGAGGAAATCCTCGACTTAGGAGTTTGTTTGTTTTTTTACCCGTCGTTTCCAGGCAACCCAAACCTGTGCCCAGTATTATGTCTTAAGGAATATGAACGCCGTACGTTCTCGCTCCGTTCAAATCAACTCCATCCATTATTTATCTCGAGTGCTTTTGAGTGCTGCATTTACCAGTATCTCCTACTTTAGCTTGATGAATTAAGTGGTTATTGTACTTTGCAGGCTTAGATACTTCGATTTTTTTTCTTCCCATTCCATTTGTAGGGGCTATGGCTTCTATGATAGGTTGTAGATTGGAAGACGCCCGGTGCAACATATTTCCAGTATGGTGGTTGCTCAGCTTTAAAATAGCATAATACTCACCTCCGTGTCTTAAATAAAATTACCAGATTTTACGATTATCATGACGTACAGTCATGATTTTATTAATGACACGGAGGTGTGTATTATTCCCACCCACCCTACCCGTGTTGGTGGTTAATTTATAGGTCATTCATTGGGCCTTTTGGATGGTACGACATGGTAGGTACAAATATCATGCATGGCACGCAGGTAGGTAATGCATGCGATAAATATAATTTATATGATACTTTACGATTAACATTGTTGACGAGTTTGATAGTAGTGGCCTAACAATCGCAAGCTTTCAATATTACTATATAGTTTCTTCTCTTCTACCTAGAATATACCTTCAAGAGTTGGCGGCCGTTTTTCCTGGTTTAATCTCCGGATGTGTGTTTTGAGAATTGAGTTTTTTGTTGGAATACTTTGGTATACTAGTATAGTCTTTGGAATCTACACAGAAAGAGGAGTCAAGTAGCACCACACCCATATGGACAGTACTGAATCCTGATTGGTGCCAGTGTTACTATGCTATTGTTATGTTTTTTCTATGAATCTCTCATACTTCCTTCATTGCTGCTTGGAGTAAAAGAAAGAATGCATAATACTAGCCTCTGTATCATTAATAAAATCATGACCTTACATCATTTTAAGAGTAAAATCTGGTTATTATTAGCCTCAAATACACATATTGTATATGTGCATCTTAGTGAAGAAAGTTATTTATTTGTTTGTACGCTTACTGTGGCACTGGTAGCAAGTCTGTTTCTTTACATTTATAAGATGTACAATATAAGAGTATAAATGACACATTCAATATTGTTATTTCTCCCACATACATTCTGTATGTTACCCAATAATACGGTACAATATACAAAAAAAAAAAAAAAAAACACGTTTCTAATGCCTTTAAAGGGACTCTCCAGTGCCAGGAAAACAATCTTTTTTCCTGGCACTGTAGGTCCCCTCTCCCTCCCACCTCCCAATCCCTGGTTGCTGAAGGGGTGAAAACCCCTTCAGTCACTTACCTGAGACCCCCGCCGATGTCCCTCGGCGGTGGTTTCGGGTCGCCGCCGCTCCTCCTCTTCATTATGTCGGCCAGTGGGCGAGACTGATCCCGCCACAGAGACCTAATGCCGCGCATGTGCATTAGAGCTCTCCATAGAAAAGCATTGAAAATGCTTTTCATTGCTTTCCTATGGGGAACTGAGCGACTCTGGAGGTCCTCACACAGCGTGAGGACGTCCAGCGACGCTCTAGCACAGGTTTTCTGTGCTATGGACCAGGAAGTGCCCTCTAGTGGCTGTCTAGTAGACAGCCACAAGAGGTGGAGTTAACCCTGCAAGGTAATTATTTCAGTTTATAAAAAACTGCAATAATTACAGTTGCATGGTTAAGGTTAGTGGGAGTTGGCACCCAGACCACTCCAAAGTGTGGTCTGGGTGCCTGGAGTGTCCCTTTAAACTTGTAAACAACTTTACCACAGGTTATTTTGACTTTTCTCTGGATTTATGTTCAGCACTCTTGAGGATTACTATAACTAATGCTCAAGATAAGTAGCTTGATAAATATCATATGGATCATTTTCTTAACATCTTAGGTAACCCAATACTATTTAAACAATTAAAAATCAAATAAAACCTTCATATGTGCAGATGTTTGAAGGATTTATACTGAAATAAAGCAGATGTCTTAATATGTTTACATGTTTAATCTTTGTGTCCCATACTTCAATTTTTAAATATCTCAGAGACCAATTTGTTAACTGTACAGAACACCATTACTAGATTTTTGCCAGCAACAGAGAAGTCTCTGAAGAAAGCCAGTGCTGCCACAGTAAGTAAAATATTAGAAGTAGTGGCTTGGGATTTAATGAGTGATGTTACAACCACAGGTGACTAGTACTCTGACACAGGTACCCGAATTCTGGTGTCTGGGATCACCTAGCATCAGTAAGAATCAAATTGATTTTGAATGGGTGACAATTATATTGGTTCCCTGGGTGTCAGCAGTCAGTTAATTTTTTTCCTGACAGCTAAAGTGGAAGATCCCCTCATTAGATATATGAATTGTATCCCTACCGGAACAGACTTATATCACTTTTGCAGGTAGAGGAATTTTTTATTTTTATTTCAGAAAAAAGAGGAACAGACTATAAGCGAAAACCGATTATAGATAGACTGGGGGGCTGGGCACTCAAATGGCAGATGAAATTTAATGTAGAAAAATGCAAAGTTATGCACTTTGGCATCAAGAATACACAAGTAATTTATAACCTTAATGGAAGCAAATTTGGGATGACAACGCACGAGAAAGACTTGGGAATTGTTATAGACAACAAACAATGTCAATCAGCAGTGGCCGTAAGGTATTGCTATGCATGAAAAAGGGCATTTATTGTCAGGATGAGAATATATTTTTTATAAATAGCTGTGCACATCTTGAATATGCTGTGCAATTTTGGGCACCTGTTCTAAAGAAGGATATTATGGCACATTCGAAAGAGTGCAGAGGGGGGCTACAATATTAATAAAAGGAATGGAACATTTTGGCTATGAAGAAAGGTGAACAAATATAAACCTCTTAAGTTTAGAAAAACGTTACCTCAAAGGGGATATGATAACATTATACAAATATATTTGTGGCCAGTACAAACCATTATGTGGAAATCTATTCACAAACAGGACTTTACATAGACACGAGGTTGTGCGTTTAGACTGGAAGAAAGAAGATTTAGTCTAAGGAAAAAAGGAAAGTTTTTGTTACAGTAAGAACTGTAAGGATGTGGATTTCTCTGCCTGAAGAAGTGGTTTTATCAGAGTCCATACAGATGTTCAAACAGCAACTAGATGCATACTTGCAAAAACAGAATATTCAAGTATATAATTTTTCAATGTAGGTTAAATGCTTCTTGATCCAAGGATTAATCTGACTGCTGTTCTGGGGTCAAGAGGGAAATTCCCCCCCCTAATGATGCCATGTCTTCTGGACAGCCACTAGAGGCACATCTGCGACCCTGGAGGCATTTAATCCCTCCATCACGCAGAGCGTCCATAGGAAAGCATTGAAAAATGCTTTCCTATGGACACTTTGAATGCGCGCGCAGCACTGCCACGCATGCACATTCCACTCCCGTCAGACGAGGAGCTGACGTCTGTGAGGGAGGAGAGGTAAGGGAGCCTGGCGGTGGAAGAAGGTGCGTAACTGAAGGGGTTTTAACACCTTCAGCTCCACGGGAGGGGGAACCTGAGGACGGGGGCAACCTCAGGGTACTATAGTGTCAGGAAAACCGATTTGTTTTCCTGACACTATAGTGATCCTTTAAGAATATTATAGGGTCACGGTTAAATGTACATACAACACAAATATAGTGTCAACAAATGAAATGTAATTCAAGCCAACCGGTGAGTAAATAAAAATAGTGCAAGAGTCAGGTAATACAGTTTAAAAATCAGTTTGGGGCTTAAATGTGAAACAGCATAAACCCAGTGTTTTCTTCTTTTAACAGACATCTAGTATAATTAACCCTGATGGCTGGGTTAATTAATGAAGTTTGAGTCCTGAAGCTGGCCTAGAGGCATCACTTACTACAAAGGACTCACCAGGCCATATGCCATGCTTCTCTCATGTTCTTGTGTTATATCGGCCACATATGCAAACACCACAGAAAAGGTGACGGCAAAGACGCCAGAGACAGAGATAACTGCAAAGTACCACCTGCAAAATCCAAGAAACCATGTCAGAGCCTGTCGCATACATATATGGGTAGTGACATTCAAATGCAGAGGACTACAGTCTCACAGTGCCCCTTACCATGGACTAATCTTCATCAGTGGAATTGGAGCACACGTGAAGAATACAGTAAGCAGCAGAAAGGATTTTCTCCCCCACACGTCCGAGAGAGCCCCAATCAGAGGAGCACTAAGGAAAGACAATAAACCCTGAAAGGAAGAGAAAATAACAGCTTAATGGTAATTAGAGACTTCAGTACAAACCCTTAGCATATGACCTGATTGTAAGCTGCAGGTCCCCACTTGCACAAATAATTGCATCACCTTATGATTTATCTTACTAAACCGGTTTTATGAAGACAGAATGCAGTAGCATGATGTGTTTCCTTGCTATAGAAAAGAGACAATATTCAAACACTGCTCTGACTCAGAAGGCATTTAACGAAACCTAAACGCCCTTTTAAAGATAGATTTATTTACGTATTGAAAAAAAGTTCAGGAATAAAATATCAACAGCAGTGTTTTCATTTTGCAGTAATTTAAAATATATCATGCTTTCAGAAAGACCGTAAGCAAATCACCCTACTAAAACATAAAATGATGCTCCAAGGAATAACGTGTTATAGTTGGATGGTTGTTTTACAACTGGATAGCCAAGTGAGACATCCTAACAGTAAAGAACATACAAGGGGATCAGAGGATTTAAATGACCTGCAAACAGTAGGAATTATTTATATCACACGTTTCACAGAATGCTCTAATCCATTATTATTAGGACACTCAGGCAACACCGCTGTTAAACAATGCATGGATTGCCCACAACACAATGGTAAAATATTTATTTTTCCCATTAAACAACAAAATTAGAAAGGAGATGCATTTGAAACTTTTTTCTATATTAGCTACTTTAGTCTAAATTTTCGTTTTGAAACTTTTTTTGTTGTTGGAATTTTTAATTTTTGTTGTGCATAGGAATTACAGCAGTGCTTGTATAGCAACAGTAGCTTTCACAAGCACGGTTTTCATTGGATGTAACAAACATGGCTTGTAGATATCTTGCACATTTTTTTAGAATAATATGTCATGCTAGGTTAAATATGCATATAACTTTGAGTATCATAGATAAGTACACTTTTGCTTATAGTGAAATATGCAGGTCTCGTGTTAAAGGACCACTCTAGTGCCAGGAAAACATACTCGTTTTCCTGGCACTAGAGTGCCCTGAGGGTGCCCCCACCCTCAGGGACCCCCTCCCGCCCGGCTCTGGAAAGGGGAAAAGGGTTAAAAACTTACCTTTTTCCAGCGCTGGGCGGGGAGATCTCTGCCTCCGATCCTCCTCCGTTCTGCCCCGTCGGCTGAATGCGCACGTGCGGCAAGAGCTGCGCGCGCATTCAGCCGGTCGCATAGGAAAGCATTTATAATGCTTTCCTATGGACGCTTGCGTGCTGTCACTGTGATTTTCACAGTGAGAATCACGCAAGCGCCTCTAGCGGCAGTGAGACAGCCACTAGAGGATTTGGGGGAAGGCTTAACCCATTAATAAACAGCAGTTTCTCTGAAACTGCTATGTTTATAAAAAAAATGGGTTAACCCTAGAGGGACCTGGCACCCAGACCACTTCATTAAGCTGAAGTGGTCTGGGTGCCTAGAATGGTCCTTTAAGCATAATAAGAAAAAATTATAAAATAGGCAAGCTTTTTATGCATGTTATAGACTGAAGCTTAAAACATATTAGCAGTGTGAACAGTGTGTGGAGGGATGTGGAGGCATGGGACTCTAATCTTAACAACATAGGGCCCTGTTTAATCAGGTTAGAATTTTTTGTCTAAATGGACATTGCATGGCTTACTTGTCTGGCATTGACCATTAGGGATAACATACCAAAAGAAAATTAAACATGCGTGCACTTAAATCAACAAGGTTGGTGCAGAATAAGCAGGATAGTGTCCGCTGGGATTATATGGACGTGGTGATAAGGCAGCAGGCTAGCCCCCAGTGTGTTACGGAAAGTCAGCCGACTCCCATAGTCGGCACGCTCATGGTGCCTGCAAGTGAGGCATAGGTGGTGCTCAGAGGTAGTGTCCACAGGTCGGTATTGCTTCTCCTGGCTGGGGTCTGTATGCAATTTCCTCTGGAAGAAGGGGGGCTTGTCGTGTGATGGTGGTCTCGCCACTTCGTTCGGGTGTTCCTGCTGCGGTTCGATTTTCCGGCTCTCTGGCTCCGGGCCTTAGCGAGAGCCCTCGCCTTGTGTCCATGGAGCTTCCACGACACGGTGGTTGGCTCGGGGGGGCCGCAGGTTTTCCCTGTCCTGGGTGTCCCCACGGGTGTATGGACGGCATGGGGTAAACCCCTGATGGGCTCCCAGCCCAGAAGGATGTCGGGTAGTCAGGACGGCAGCTTTGTACACCCTTTTGACGGAAGATGCTGGTTTGGTTTATGATTTGGGTTTACAGGCTTCCTTCTGCTCTTACGCTGGTAGGCCAATGTTGCTTTGTTTGGGTTGTGGCTCAGCGGCCCTCTTGGTAGCGCCATGCTTGTTGTTTTTATGACTCTTGCTTATCTGTGGTGAGACTGTCGTTTCAGTTTGGCCTCCAGCTTGCGCCAGAAATTGTCGAAGATTGCTTCTAGTCTTTGCCGGGTCCCATGCCGGTCTTTGACGGGTCTGTAGGCTCGGGGAAACGCGTGGCGTCTGCCACGTTGGGTGCAGCGTCGTGTTGCATACTTCCCCGTGCATTCCCCCTCTGCTCCCGCTCCGGTCTCGATTTGTCTCTCCGGTGTGGACCACGATCACCCCCGATGGCCAAGGCCTCATGGCGCAAGTCGGTCTGCCAGCCGGCCTCAGAGTGATCGCAGGCTGCAAGGTCGGTTTAGTGCCCTTTCGTGGGTCAGATGAGACTATTTGGGTTGCCATTTTTTAAGCTTTTAGGGCTGAAAAGGTGTATTTGTCCCATTTTCTGAGGAGCTCTGCAGTGGCACGTCTATCTTCTGTGCTGGTCAGGCCCCACCCCCCGAAACTAGTTTTTTTAATTCACACTTTAGTGAATAAATCATGTAGTGCAGAATGCAGGCTCTCATGGTGGTACCACCAAAGCATCCAATACATATTGGAAATTTACAAATCATGGTTTGCTACCTTTAAACATGTGCTAAGTTTCAAGCGCTAAAATGATATAGCAACACCTCCCCCCACCACCCAATAGCCATTTCTCTTCCAAAAATAACAAAAATTTTTAATGATTTTAAAATAAATATTTCTCAAAGGAACACTATAGCCACCAGAACAACTACAGCTTAATGTAGTTGTTCTGGTGAGTATCATCAGTCCCTGCAGACATTTTCATGTAACCCTGCTTTTTCATAGAAAAGAGTGTTTACATTTCCCCCTAGGGACACCTCCACAGGTCACTCCTCAAATGGCCACTAGAGGTGCTTTCTGGGTCAGTGCTGCACACTGTGCAGCACAGCTGTTCAGCATCTCATGATGAACTTTTCTCATAGGAATGCATTGATTCGGGGGCGTGGCCGAACCGTCGATGAGCCTAGACGCGCTTCAGTAGAGCTCCGCACCCACCGCGCCTTTAAGCCCACAAAAGCGACCTAAATCGACCTTAAATTACCCCACAAAGGGTCCCCCCATCATGGAGAGGAGGATCCCCACGAAAAAAGGGAAAAAAAAACGCGGACTCCGGGGGCTCCGTCCTCGACCACTTCGCCATGCAGCGGCATGGTCGGACGGGAAGCCAAGATGGCGACGGAGGATCCCCGCGCACCCCGACTCGGGCCGACACTGAAGCATCGACTATTGAGCAGGATACAGTCCTGGCCAAACTGGCTGAAGTCAGGGCTTTCCTGGCTGGCAAAATAGCCAAGTCGACGGCCGTGCTTCAGGCGGACATAGGGGCCTTGGGAGAGCGCACTGCAGCCCTGGAGGACCGCATGGATACCACCGCACGTGCCCACAACGATGTAGTCGACAGGGTGAACGGGATGGCCCATATGGTCGAAACTGACCTGGCACTGGAGGACATGGCAAACAGATCCCGGAGGAACAACCTCCGCCTTAGGGGGCTCCCTGAAGTGAGGGACGAAAATCTGCGGGAGATCCTGCTTTCCCTCCTCCGGCCTCTCATCCCTGGCCTCCCTGAAGAGCAGTGGCACATCGAGCGGGTGCACAGAGCCCTGCGAGCTCAGAGGGCTGACACCAACACCAACACCGAGGGACGTCATCGTGTGCTTCCTATACTTTGGCACTAAGGAAGCCCTCATGAAAGCAAGCCGTGATGGGCCCATCCGGCACGACGGGGCAGCTATCTCCCTCTACCATGACCTGGCACCATCTACGCTGCAACGCCGGAGGGAGTGGCGGCCGATCACGGAGGCCTTGAGAGGAGCAGGCCTGAAGTATGCCTGGGGCTTCCCTTTTAAGCTGCTGGTGTTCCGGGGAGACCGGGCACACATTTTGTCACCGGGTGGCGACCCTCAACGTTTCCTGCAACCGCCCCCAGAGCTCCCTGATGTATCCCTGTACTTCGATGATCTCCCTCAGCTGCCGAACGACTGGAGTGCTGCTGGATCCAAGGGCCATCGCTGACGACCGGAGGGTATTGTATGTTTCTCACACCGTACACGGTGGACCCCAGCCTTTTGGGACCGGCCCCGGAGGGATGTCTTTTTTGCGTCCCACTTGGGGTGGGGGCCTGGGGGGGGGGTCTACATGGGCCGGGGTGGTTGTCACCTCCCAGTTGGGTCGGGGAGCGGGATGTGGGGCTGGGGTCCTTGCAGAGCGTTTGAAGCTCTGGATGGGTCCGGATCCGAAGTGCTTCCCTTACACCCCTTCTGTTTTTAATTATTCCTATTAACCTGCTGGAATCCTTCTCACGACTACTTATTACCCCCAGTTGACTGTTCGTTCTTAGTTTTTTATTGCCACTCCTGTCACGGAACGGAGGGTTTTTGGCCACCCGGGAGCCCCTCCCTTGGTTTGGGTGGGATCGGGGCAGAGTGTTTCCCAAGGCTCGGTTTTCTAAAGCGGACTTAGTGTGCTGGAACGTAGGCACGAGTCTACCTTGCAACCTGCTACAGCCCTGACTGTCCTTATATAATGCACCACCGGACTGGTGCTGTACCGGCTATGTGTATTGTGAACGTCATGCCAATGTGTTGCTAAGTCGCCTATGTGATGTATTCACTGTATCTCCCCCTTTGCACTCACCTCCCCCCCCCCCCTCTCCTCCTTTCCTCCCCCCCCTCTACCGCCCATTGGATTCAATGTATATATGCTTCAGAACAGTGTTCATATACACTTCTCCTCCAACATAGTCGTACATGCCTCTGAAAACATAGAGGACAGGAAAATAGTAGTGGTTTAAAAAAAAAAAAAAAAAAAAAAAGAGAAATAAAAAGAATTGAAAAAAATAAAAATATGCATATATGTATAATGACTTGAAAATCCCACAAAAAAAAAAAAGAAAAGGGGGAAAAATAATAAAAAATGGAAGACAAAAGTTAAAAAGGGACAAACCATGGGGTCTTCACATCTACAAGTTTATCTCCGCTATTGCAAATCGCTCAAAGTCTTTATGTTAATAGTTAATCAGCGTAAGAAAACGAAAAAAGAACAAATAAAAAAAATAAAACAGTAAAACAACATAAAATCTTAAAAAAAACACAAAAAAAAAAACAAAAAACAAAGGGGTACTGATATGAGTAGGATGAGGAAATCTGTAGATAGACATCAAGAGGACTAGAACTAAATTTTGTACATGGTTTCTATCATTGCCTTACGTTGTATATTGTTCTAGGTTTCGCGTAATTATAGAGTCTGGGGGACGTCATAAAATCCCCTCGAATAACAGTTTTTGTAAATTACTGATGCATATCCGTTTACTGCTTTCTGGTAATCGGGCTCGACTCGGCCTATATTAATAACGTTGACATGAACCATAGTGGTGCCTTTGGCGTGTGGGGGTGGGGTGGGCGCCTTGCCCCCGTTTTTGTTTTTCAATCCTCCGCTCTGCTGGTTTTCTCCTTTGGTGGTCGTGGCCGCCCATGGGATGATCTCGGCGCTGAGTGCCCTTCTTGTGGCCATTCTTGTCAGAAACAGCTGCCCTTTTAGGAAAGTGGTCCAAGAAGCAGACCCGGAGGGTCGGTATCTCATAGTCTCGGGCGTCTTGCACTCGCATACAATTCATCTCATTAATTTATATGCCCCGAACCAGCCAGATCCGGCCTACTGGAAGACTATCCAAGAGAAGATAGCGGCATTGCCCTACGGTATGATTTATGTTGGAGGGGATTTCAATGCGACTCCGTGCCCGGCCGTGGACAGGAGCACGCGGGACGGAACCCCGAGATCCCACGGCAGAGGGGGCCAAGACCGACTGCTCAACCGTTTTTTGACGGACACTGGTTTGGTTGATGTTTGGCGCGCTCACCACCCAGGAGACACGGAATACACTTACTACTCATCGCCGCATGGCACGTATTCTAGGATCGATCTCTTCTTAACTAATGTACTGGGAATGCCCAGGATACTCGACTCGAGAATCGGTAATATCTCATGGTCGGACCACGCAGATTTGACCATTACCTTGGGCAACCTCTGCGTGGCCTCTCCATGGAACTGGAGGTTAAACGCGTCCTTATTACAAGACCCCGCTTTGAGGGAGCAGATCCGGCAGGAAATTCTGGAATATTTTGAAGCAAACGATACCCCGGACGTTCATGTGAGCACGATCTGGGCAGCACATAAGGCTGTGATCAGGGGATCTCTCATCAAGTTGGCTACCAGACGAAAGAAACAAACATTCTAGATTGGAAACATTGCTGGGACGGCTGAGGACCCTGGAACTAAAACATCAAACGGCCCCTGACACAGAGACCTACAAGCGATTGGAGGCGGTTAGGAGGGACATTCGGACTTTACTGCTAGATGATGCAGCACGCTCCATGGTGTGGTCGAGGCGGACTTTTTACGAAAAATCCAATAAAATGGATTCACTCCTGGCCAGGACTCTGCGTCCCAGACAGGACCGTACGCACATAACAGCAATAAGACACCCAGATGGCACGACCAGAACAAGGCCAGACGAGATTGCTCGGGTTTTTGAGAACTTTTATAAGCAATTATACAACCATACTCCAGATAAACAGACATATGATGAAACTGAAGAAAGGACCATACTCGAATATCTCAATAAGCTCGGGATGACTAAACTCAAGAGGGAAGCAGTGAGTGTTCTTGCTGCTGATATCACCGAGGAGGAAGTATATAAAGCCATTTCCGACTTGAAAGGCAACAAGGCGCCGGGACCAGATGGCTTCGATGGCTCCTATTATAAATTTTTTAAGGAAGAACTAGCGCCTCCACTGACTAGGCTCTTTGCCGCTCTCAGGCAGGGGGATCAGCTGGATCCGACCATGGCCCTCGCTACTATCGTTTTGATACCCAAACCAGACAAGGACCCCCTTGCACCTGAACATTACAGACCTCTCACTGATCAACCATGATCTTAAGATCTTAGCGAAAATACAAGCAGAAAGACTGAATCCGTTGCTGACCTCTCTGGTCCACGCCGACCAAGTGGGTTTCATTCAGGACAGACAGCTGTTTGAAAATACTCGGAGGAACATCGACCTGATCTGGAAGCAAGCTACCTCAAAAATGCCGACGTTAGTGGTCGCTATCGACGCAGAAAAGGCTTTCGATAGGGTGAGGTGGCAACTTTTGTTCACGGTGCTGAAACATCTGGGGTTCCCGGACGAATACATAACAACCACGAAGGCTATGTACCACGATGTACGGGCACAAGTACAGATTACAGGAGCCCCTATGACGCCATTTCGGCTATATAACGGAACCAGACAGGGTTGCCCACTCTCCCCCCTGCTAGCACTGGAACCTCTACTCCAAGCTATAAGGCAACATCCGAACATACGGGGTGTGCGGGTGGGAAATAGTGAATTCACTGTATCGGCGTACGCCGACGATGTCCTCCTTACCATCACCAACCCCTTGGATTCTATGGCTGCTCTGCAAGATGTCATAAGAGAGTATGGCGCGACATCGGGTTATAAAGCCAACATGGAAAAGACCAGTGCAATGCCGATTCACATGCCAGATACAGACGTACACCGCATCCGAGAGACCTACGGACTTCGAGTGGAAAGGGATGCCTTGAAGTACTTGGGCATTCAACTTACGGCTGACCCACTACGCCTATACTCCGCTAATTATGACCCCATGCTTCAAACATTGACTGGAGATTTAGAGAAGTGGACGGACAAGCCAATTTCCTGGATCGGACGGATTAACTCGGTTAAAATGAACGTCCTGCCACGTATTCTGTTTTTATTCCAAGCTTTACCTATTCGAGTTACAAAAACCCAATTGATTCCGTTACAAAGATCAATCGGTGAGTTCATATGGCAGAATAGGAGACATAGGATATCTAGACAGGTCCTATACAGACATAAGGATAGAGGGGGATTGGGCCTACCGAACCTATATTTCTACTATTTAGCTGCCCAGTTGACACAGGTAGCGATGTGGCACTCTTCGCCGGAAGTGAGGCGGTGGGTGGAGATAGAATCCGAGATGACGGGATGGGACGTCCCCCATTTTACCATGTGGGTCCCGAAGGAACATAGGCCTCTGATACGGGCACTTTGCCCGTCCATTCAAAATTCACTCCGCATTTGGGATGAGAACGATCGCAAATACGGACTGGCATCATCCCCCTCCCCCTTAACCCCGATACTCCGGAATAGGGAATTTCCGCCGGGAATGGCTCCTAGAGAATTTCAGAATCTGGAAAGATTAGGGTTGCAGCGGATTCATCAACTTTACCATAATGGGCAGATAGTCCAATTTGCAGACCTTCAGCGAGAATCCCACTTAACACCAACTGACTTTTTTCGCTATCTTCAGATTCGGGACTTTGCTAGAAAGCCCCACATAAAGGGAGCTGCGCAAGCAGGGTTGACATTCTATGAGAAATTATGCCGAGCTGGAACCGTCCCCAAGGGTATGATAACACACTTGTACGCCCACCTTAGCACGGAGAACAAAGAATGGGGCCGTTTGGCCTACGCTGCCCAGTGGGAGGCGGATCTGGGAGAAGTTTTGGAAGGAGTAGACTGGCAGGAAATATGGGAAGCTAACAAAAGTTCATCCGTTTGCGTCACCCTCCAAGAACAAACATGGAAGACCATGTTCCGCTGGTATACCACTCCTGTCAAACTCTATAAGATGCGCAAACTGGATACGGATGATTGCTGGAGGGGATGTGGTACCAGGGGTACCAGGGGTACGTATCTCCACATGTGGTGGGAATGCCCGAAACTACGTAGCTTCTGGAAGGCAGTTGAAGGCCTATTGACGCAGACCTTTAACAAGCCCCTACTATTAGACCCGTGGGTATACCTACTGAACAGATCCATTGACGGATGGACCAAAAGGGAGCAGACTCTTGTCCACAAAATAACCCTTGGGGCTAGACGAACTATTGCCACAGCTTGGCTCTCTCCTGAAGGGCCGGAGATTTCGGGAGTGATATCTAGGATCCGAGACTGCCGATTGATGGATGATCTGACAGCACGAGTGAAGGGGACGACGGAGAAATTCATAAAATTTTGGGAGCCCTGGGATAATAGTTTAGCAGGATCTACGTAGACGGAACATATACATCAGTATGATGGGGTTTGGGGGGCCCTGGGGTTTTTTCCGTCCCCGCTGGCCCAGGCTGGTCGTCCCGCTCTTGCCGCGTCCCGGTTCCGGCGCCTCACCCCTTTTCTCTCTTCTCTCTATCTGGACTTTTTCCTCTTCTTCTTCTTCGACCACCCTTATTTCTCGGTTCTCGAGCGATGGGGGTGGGTCTCTCTTTATAACATAAGTCTAATTCTCTCTTATTCCTTATTTTGCCTGCCTTACCAACATCTCCTCAGGTGCGATCGGTGTGATAAGGGAAGGTGGAGACCTGGTATTATCCGGTTCCCTTTCCTACTAAGCCCCTTAGGGGACGACTTAGAATTGCCTGAGATTTATAAACAACCTTCATTGAGAGCCAGTTGACTTAGATGACCTGAACGGGGAAGCCAGGGGTGGTTTTGCATTTGCTATCAGTTCGCTTCTCGAATCACCACCGTTAGCTACTGCCCACCTGACACGTAGCTTTATGTACTTGTGCCTCCTGTCGGATCGAAAACCGGGGACTTAAACCAAAACATATTAGAATGATACCGAATCCCCGATGGGAGGCGGGTGGAATGGAATTTAGGGATAGGCGTGTCTTGTAGACAGATATCGATTATGATTGCTTCTTGTTAAGAATGCTCTTTTACGCTCAGGCTTCTGCGCAGGCCACACGGTCGTATTGTTCCTGTTTTGACAATTACGGGCAAGAGTAGGGAATTTAAATACTGATGCCATATAAAAAACACAAAATCCTCGATGGGGGGCAAGTTGTATAGCATTTACAAGGTCGCTTGTAATATGGGCCTATTTTCATTATTACGTTCACAAAACTGTTCTTTTGTACTTTGGCTTCTGCGCAAGCCTTCACATTGTCTAATTCTTGCCTTACCTATCGTGTGCAAAAATAAAGAATTTAAATAAAGGAATGCATTGATTCAATGCATCTTTATAAGGAGGTGCTATTTGGCCAAACCAGCGTGGGGCCCCTGTCCCGCATTCAGCCAATCCAAAGCATTGGATTGGCTGTAATCAAATTTTGATGTTAGCAAGAAGACGAGGAAGCGCCGGCGGGCCTGCATGCTTCTTGAAATAAGTTGTATTACCTTTTAAGGTGACTAAGGGGGAGGGGTGAAGTTACCTAAATTGTGATTTTAACACTATAGGGTCAGGAATACATGTCTGTGTTCATGACCCTATAGTGTTCTTTTAAGTGTAAATGCGGTAGTGGAGTTCCAAGTGACACCTCAAACTATGCAGCTAATATTTCTTGTTAGCACTTCTTTAATTTACTTAGACCTGTCATGTGTTCACTTTTCATCAAGGTTCCTCACAATTGTCTGGAACTTCCACTCACCAGAGAACGGAGCCTAAATTATGGCACAAACTAAACTTATAAGACACATCGATTGCTGTGACTTATAAATAAACAAATAAAAAAACATTACTTTTAAACTTGAACTGGCTCATAAAAATTGCAAAATTTTTAAAATCACACAGATCACAACACCAGAACAACAACAACAAAAAATAATATCCTCACCTTTACTCCTTGAATGAGTCCATTCATCAGAAATGTGTGTTTAGGAAATGTCTCACGTAAAACCTACACGGGTGAAATACAACACATGGGATTAATATAGTTTAGAACACATTTACATCCAGGATTCTAAGCAGACAGCATGTGCAAAAACAGGAAGTAGTTGTGACTCATTATGTACTTGGAGACAAGCCTGTGCCACAGGTACCAGGCTCATAGAAATCAATATGCAAAGCAAGTACCAGTCACAAATGACAGACATACATTGTAACTATCAATATAGAATTTAAATCAGAACAGATTTTTATTGATTTTAAAATTCATCCAGACTAAATATAAGAAAGAAAACCTAGCTTTCAACAAAAAAACAAAAAAACAAAAAACTGGTTAAATACACCTCTAGATGCCGTATTCCTAACAGCCACTAGATGTGCTCCCTTATCCAGAAGCTAGTGAAATTTGATCCTGGAATCAAATCCATTTTGTCGCGCATGCGTGTCTCCAACCTAAGCAGATCCCGGAAGGTGAATGTCAACAGGCATGCTGATATCTGAACACAGAGGGACACAGAGCAGTAGCAAATGAGGCCAGAGCTGGAGAATAGGTGAGCAATTGTTAACTTTTTTTTTTTTTTTAAATGGCAAAGAAAATGGACATAAGAGAACCTATAGTCCTGAAAATATAAATATATATATATATATATATATATATATACACACACACACACACACACACACGTTATATGGATATTTAACATATAGAAAACTGTGCTGACACACTATTGGCAAACAAACATTTGCAATAAGTCCCTGAGTGCGACACGACGACAGCCTGAGTAAACAAGGAAAGAATCACAGTGTACGCAAATGGGCACACAGAGCATCTTAGGAAAATAATGTGTCAAATGTCCAGAAAAGAAGCAGATGGGAGTTTTTATATTTTCACCACATACCCCAACTCAATACAAGCCAAAATGAGCTTAATAATGGTCAAACAAAATAAATAATAATGAAAAAAATCTAAATATATTGCAGGACTGACATTCACACTGAATGATGCACACATAGTTTCAGTGTCTCAATATGAGTAGATGTGGACTAGCATGGTGTGGTGATTTTCTGCGAATGCGCACTAGCCTGACAATGTCTCAGCCAGGGAGGTAAGGTGACTGCGGTTAGACTGACACACTGAGTAAAATATTTGTTTTGGTGATATTGTTTTGGGGAGGCCCAATAATCCAGTTAGGTAGGGTAACACTATAGACTTAGAAATACATGTTTGCATTTGTAACAGTATACGGTTTAAATTATATAACCCCATTTTTGTGCTAGCACGACATTAACCATAATACAATTGAAGTAAAATCTAAAATAATCATATTATAGTGGGGTAATAGCTGCTTGATCCAAGGAGACATCTGACTATGTAAACTATGTAAATATTAGTCAATGCACACTGGCTCTTGGTGACTCCTGAGCACAGATAATTAAAATAATTAACCCCAGGAACCCCAGGATCTCAAAAAGATTTGTATTGGAAAAATGCTCCAAGTTTGGCTATTTTGGTCTAACCAATTTAAATTCACAACAATTCTCACTTTAGTAAATAACCTAAGTGCCCTGTCATTCAGTCTATTTTCACTGATCATATGTTACATTATAAAATTCTATTTATAAAATTACAAAATAACCCCAATGTACCTGCCTCATATTGTAGGAGTGGCAGAATATCTTCTTTCTATGTATAAATTTGGTTAGCTACATTTATGGTGATTTTCTTTTGCCATTGTTCCGTGTACTTTTTGTCCCATTACAGCTTCCTTGCGGCTTTTCCGGCAGACGTACGCTAGTTCTATTTGTGTGTGCATGCGCTGAGAGCGACGACCCAGAAGGTGTCAGAGAAGTCCACATTGGACTCACCAGAAGTGCGTCATTGCAGCACAAGCCAAACCCATATGGATCTCATTTCTCATCACTACCAGCCTATTTATACTGACTCCTCGCCAACAATGAATATACTATCACTGAAGAAGTCCTGCTTTAAAGACGAAATGCATTGAATTACATCTAATTGGGCTTTTATTGCGTAGTTTGTTAGTTTTTATTTTATTACTGCTGCTATTTCCTCACCGGTTTTGGCTAATTCTGCTTGTTTTTCAAAGCCTATATCTTGCTGGATTACCACTATTGGTGGAGATATGCTTATATATATATTTTACATTCTTGCAAGTGCAATACAATAAATATTCAATTATTTTCATTTTATTCCACTATTGTGTTTCCTATAGAAGATCTACATCCCAGTACCCTTAAAAGGGTGATGAGCATGAATTTCTCGTTTGTGAGTGTTCTACTTTATACAGACCAGCATATTTTTTTTTTTTATTGCTGTACTACGCTATGTATTAATGATTTTTTTTGGATCACATATTTTAGTGGACCGTTTTACAATAATTTCTCCAGGTTGTTGTACTTTTTGTTTACATGTATTGAGTTTTTTTCCCACATTCCTTACATTTTGGACAAATAACCCCAAGCCTCACTGATAAGGCCAATGACTGAAAAATAAATGGGGTTGCTAAATTAAAGATGGAGAGGAAAGCCACCTTCCAGCAAGATTTATTTGATGTGCTCAATGCTTGTTTTCCTCTAAATAAATGGGAATATATATGACACTGATAAGGTAGTGTGCCACTCTAAGGCAAGAAGAGTGAACATATTGTTGAGGAAATGTGTCTACAAACATTAAGATGCTTTTTTGCTCTATTCAAGCTACCCCAAACCTATATTACTAAGTGGCAGGGAACAAATGTCAGGTTCACTATGGAATTTTCCTCAGTTCCAGTAACTATCCTTCCAATTACCAGTGCAGAGTATTTACATGGGTTTACAGAAGCTTACCAATTATTTTGGCCTGCCCAGAAAGTGTTCGAATCCAGTTCCAATACGTCAGACAGTCAGTTCCTTAATTTAATCACACTATGATAAGCTAAAGATGACTGACACTTTGGGAATAGGCTGAATTACGGACACCAAGCTTCAGATATGTGGGGATGCTCTAGGCTTTTAGCTAGTCATCCTCTAGTTAAAAAGTATGTTATGTTAGTGCATGCCAGGTGCCACAGATAATTTGGGTTCCTAGTGCAAACGTTTAAGCTTAACCAATACAGAACACTGATGTATGATTCTTACTATTCACCCAAACAAAGTATAACTATCACCACGTTGGTGTTTCACCCTGAGCGTATGTTTTTCAGTTTTACTTTAAGATAACCTAATTGCCCTTTAAGTAACAGTGTAAGGGATTATGATCCAGCCCCAACTTAAACATGATGTGGTAGTCATTCCAATCACTCAAAGTCACTGAGATATGGCTATTGCTCGTTTAAACGTGTGTTTAAACGAGTGTGTGTGTGTGTGTAGTGGACGCAGTGTCTTTGTAGTAAATGTTGTGTAGTGGGTGCAGTATCTGTGTTTGTGTAGTGGGTGCAGTGCCTGTATAGTTGGAGCAGTGCATGTAGTGGATGCAGTACGTTTTTTATAATATATATATATATATATATATATATATATATATATATATATATATATATATATATATATATATATATATATATATATATATATATTGATTAAGTGCATTTCCCCCTCCCTGCCTCTTACTTGTGGTCAGGGAGCGGGACACTAGTTTCCATGGTGGTCCAGTGGCACATTTTGCTGTGTCCTGTGGAGAGGGGGCCCAGGAGCCTGATGTATCCCCTCCTACAGCTTCCTGTCTTCTCTTCTCGGGAGCATTGCCGCGTTTTGCTATAGTAACGTTCTGCGCGGCAAGTAAGGCAACGCTCTCGCTGTGTTACGAGAAAACAGTAAGCTGCAGGAGGGCAACATCAGACTTCTGGTTCCCCTCTCCATAGGACTAGGCAGCGGGGGACCAGAACTGCATATATATGTAGCGGTAATCGCTATTTATATATGCATAGGCAGCCCGGGCTCCATAGCAGCCACTTTACAGTGTCCAAAGGCGGCATTTTGCCGCCCCTGTGAAAGTGCCATTTGGAGCAGTGGGCCCACTGCTGCCAATGGACAAGCTGGCCCTGGATGTGAGGGACTTAAATGGACCAAAACCACTAGATCTTAATTTAGTAGTTATGTTGTCTATAGCCTCTCCCTGCAGGTCTTTTCATATAAACACTGCCTTTTCAGAGGAAATGCAGTGTTTACATTGCTGCCTATAAACACCTCTAGTGGCAGTCACTCAGACAGCCACTAGAGATGCATCCTAGTTCTCCATAGAGATTAATCTCTATGAAGAGATGCTGATTTGCACAGTGTGGTATTTTTCTGAGCATGTGCAAAGAGGCAGAGGCATGTGATGCAAGAGGGGCTAGGGACCTAAATAGGTAAAAAAAAATATATAGTGTCAGGAATAGAGGTTTGTGCTTCTGAAACTAATGTTCCTTCAAAGGGATCACATCTGCAGATCTCTCTTGGTAAATAGAAGTTCATAGACCCACCTGTTTCAAATGATTTAACAGGTGCCTCCTTGCACAAGTAGCCATACATTGCAGAAAACAGAAATAAAACTGAATTTATTTTGTGTGCTTCCTACTGAAAACATGAAGCAAAATCTGCATTCTTCCTGCATTTGGTAAATATCAGACTCCTATAATTCACTTTTGTTGTCCATAAAACAACTAGACATTACATTTTTCAATATCACAAGTATACTTTGGTGTAAATTGGTAAATGTAACCCTGAGTTTCCATAATATCCAAATTAAAAAAAAAAAAAAAATGTTTTTGCCAAAATCTGCTAGCACTCCAACAAACTATCCACACTTTCCCTGTTCCGGGTTTTGGTTGTTCTGAAAAGCTGCTCCAGAACTCCTGGAACCACAACTTTTTTTCCTGACACGGAAGGCCGATTAAGTAAACAAGGTGACACAAACAAATGACATATAGGAAAACAATAAAGCAAGCAGAGTGAACTGGTTTGCAAGCCGGGTTTTGGCTCTGAGCCATGCCAATATATTGAAGGAAGCCTATTAGCCAGAACAACATTGAGCTTTTCTTAGAAACACTTTATAACATTGGAAACAAAAACAACCAAGAAAGCTACATTAAAGGGCTCAAGAATCTACGTATTTAGCTTTAGACTACAAATGAAAGATCCTGCACCCTTACAGAACAAATATACGAAAGGTGAACAATGGTTAGAAAAAAGACTTTGTGCAGTTGGTGCTACATTTTAATATATTGGTGACTGGATGAAAGAGAGCAGACCTGGTCAACACATGCACAAGTAACGAGTGCAGTCGCTGGCACAGAGGACATGTTAGAGAGGCATGCATGCCCAATGGTCTAGTATTCAAGTTTACATCTGATGAAGCACTTAAACATACTAAAACGTGTAATGTCTGTGAGTGCATGGCATGACAAACATAGTGTATGCAGATTTACAGTAAACACACACAAAAAAGGAAATTCTCACATTTTCATTTGGTTAGTTTCCAGGAAGAAATCATATTATTCTACAAATATGTTCACTTTCAACTATAAATACTATATTACCAAAAGTCCTAAAGCACACGGATGAGAACAGTCACAAAACAGTGGGAATAAAACACCATTATTCTTAATCTACCTCTGTAAATCAATGTTAAGAATAAAACAGAAACATAACATAAGTGCTCTTATGTAGCAACGTAGGCAACTAATAACTGGGATGCAATATGTAAACAAAAATAATTGTGTGTTAGCATAAATCAATCATTCCACCAATCCAATTGACTTACCACCAGGGTTGGCGCAGTCAGCAAACCCCAAGCAAAAAACTCAAGGAAGATCACGATGACAGCATGGTAAACACTTGGAGAGCCAAACCCCTGAGGCTGTAGACAAAAGCAAAATAACAGCAAATATTAAGGTTCCTGCTCCAAGCAAGGTGGCAAAATCATGGCTTGTATTTAATGTAAAATGAAAGAGGTCCAGGCACTCCTTGGTTCAAGACAGGCACTTTAATTGGAACCACAGCAGCAATGTTTCGACCCAATGGTCTTTATCAAGCTTGATAAAGACCCTTAGGTCGAAACGTTGCTGCTGTGGTTGCAATAAAAGTGCCTGTTTTGAACCAAGGAGTGCCTGGACCCCTTTCATTTTACTCTAATATATTGGGAATTTGGTGTTTAACCCTGGTACAGCAAGCACTCTGGCTCGGATTGATGGGAGTGAGTGCAGTTCCACACATACTACAAAAGGCTTGTATTTAATGACACAAAAGAAGGTGCATTTTATCAGGGTACACATTTTTACTTAATGTACCAATCTCAACACACCATCTCCCAAGTTTTGTCACATTGTTTTGGAGTAGTTTGACAAAAAGCAGCACTCTCAGTCAGAATGAAACATGATTGGGTGGAGGTTATTATTTGTCAAACTGCTCGAGAAGGTGCTATAGCAGTTGTGATAGTTATGTTGTCCCTTTACAACTGTTCTGTCAATAAACAGAGGATAATTGTTTGCTAAGGAAAGTATAAAAATCTTCAAATATATTCTCTATAATATTATACACAAGTTTTTTTTTTATGGATCTGTGCATATAAAATACCTGGCACCCAAACTCTATATGCCTCAGTGTGTATTTTGGCAGCTCCCATGCAGAAAATATATAGACTGCTCAGATCATTGATAGTCACCCAATGCTAAACAAAGGAAGTGACTTGTTTAATATGCAACCAACAGAAATAACTCAAACTAGGTTCCCTGTATAGTGTTCATTGAAATAATTTGCATGAAATGTCCTGTATGTGATTACAGAAGGCAGTTGTGAAGTCAGAATGTAACATTATAAGTTAATTAAAATTCTGAACCATACATACAGCAAAACATGATTAAAGGGTTACTCTCCAACCACCATTACCACTTCAGTGATTTGAAGTGGACACAGTGATAGGAGTTTCTATTCAAAATACTGCACATACTGAATTATCTGCATTTGTGTGCAGGGGAGAAGCTGCACCCACAGCACAATGTTGCCCAATGTCAATTCTATGCATATAAAAAAATAAAGGACTGACGTAAGCGCACTGCATGATGCCGACAGGAATGAAATATTTTCACCTTGTAGGCAGAGTGCCTTTAAGGGGACAATAGCTGCCCCCTCCCACCCACCTTTCAGTCTCTCCTGCCTCCCTGAAATAGTAAAAAAAAAAAATTCCTCTCTGGAAAAAGTGCTTGACATGTCATTGTATACAGTTTTAGCATACACTCACCGAGCCACCATCTTTGATTATAATTTTCTTAGCCAGTAAAACGCTACGATTGACCCTCTTCTTCTTCTTACCTTGAGTCATCTTCACATCACTGAAAACAAGTTCTCACTCACCTTGACAAGAAACAGAAGGATATAATCACAAAAATTATCAAATGATAATTGTATTCAAAGAAAGTCTATTGGAAACAGCTGATTGTTCACTGGTAAGTGCATAAATTATTAACAAAATCAATATAATGAGACACCAATCGAGAAACAATAAAACTAAAACGCAGTAAAGTTCTATGTTATGAAAATAAAAGTATTGCCATACACTAATCACAGAAATGTAAAAATCAATAAAAACAACGGCAAAATGTAGACAATAATATGTAATCTGGTTAAAATAAAAAACTCCAATTTATCTATAATCTCAGGCTCACTTTTGCAGTTAAAATTTCAACTCACAAATAATGTCAACAGAAAACAAGCAAAAAGTTGGTCCATTAAGGACACTAGTGTCATAAAACGTTTGAAAGACAGAGTGAGTCGCAGGCACGAGAAACAGAAACTGACATGCTGAGAGCGGATGTCTACATACCCTTTTTTAAAAAAACGCTTGATAAAGCCTTGTATATTTGGACTACCCTTGCATTTCACTTCTGAAGTACAAGAAACCTTTAAAAACTAAAAACAATGACTGCATGGCCTACATTTCAAAGAATTATCATCACAAAACAGCCAATAAAGTCAAATGCAAGGACCTCTCAACACATACCCAGAATCAAAGAGGACATTAGTGAAACAGGACACAAACAAGCAGAATGAAGGACCTACATCTACAAAAACAAAATCCTCTCCTTGGAAAATGTGGATCATGGCAGCTGGGCTGACAACAAGTGCGGGACAGAGGAACACAAACACAGCCAATGGCTGCTGCATCCTGTCACCCCCACAGGCAGACCATGGACACAGTGTCAGAGGGAGGGTAGATGGCAAACCTTTAACACTGCAGTCTGTGTAGACTACATCTCCCAGGTAGTCCACACAACCAGATGTGCATTCTGGAAAAAGGTAGTTTAAAGGCCTGTCCCACATATAACAAGCCCCATTCCCCCCAGCTCTGTATATAACAGCCGCCCCATTCCCCCCAGCTCTGTATATAACAGCCGCCCCATTCCCCCCAGCTCTGTATATAACAGCCGCCCCATTCCCCCCAGCTCTGTATATAACAGCCCCCCCATTCCCCCCAGCTCTGTATATAACAGCCCCCCCATTCCCCCCAGCTCTGTATATAACAGCCCCCCCAGCTCCTCTGTATAGAACAGCCCCCCCCCCCAGCTCTGTATAGAACAGCCCCCCCCCCAGCTCTGTATAGAACAGCCCTACCCAGCTCTGTATAGAACAGCCCCCCCCCAGCTCTGTATAGAACAGCCCCCCCCAGCTCTGTATAGAACAGCCCCCCCCCCAGCTCTGTATAGAACAGCCCCCCCCAGCTCTGTATAGAACAGCCCCCCCCAGCTCTGTATAGAACAGCCCCCCCCAGCTCTGTATAGAACAGCCCCCCCCAGCTCTGTATAGAACAGCCCCCCCCCAGCTCTGTATAGAACAGCCCCCCCCCAGCTCTGTATAGAACAGCCCCCCCCCAGCTCTGTATAGAACAGCCCCCCCCCAGCTCTGTATATAACAGCCCCCCCCCCAGCTCTGTATATAACAGCCCCCCCCCCAGCTCTGTATATAACAGCCCCCCCCCCAGCTCTGTATATAACAGCCCCCCCCCCAGCTCTGTATATAACAGCCCCCCCCCCCCAGCTCTGTATATAACAGCCCCCCCCCCCCAGCTCTGTATATAACAGCCCCCCCCCCCCAGCTCTGTATATAACAGCCCCCCCCCCCCAGCTCTGTATATAACAGCCCCCCCCCCCAGCTCTGTATATAACAGCCCCCCCCCCCCAGCTCTGTATATAACAGCCCCCCCCCCCCAGCTCTGTATATAACAGCCCCCCCAGCTCTGTATATAACAGCCCCCCCCCCAGCTCTGTATATAACAGCCCCCCCCAGCTCTGTATATAACAGCCCCCCCCCCCAGCTCTGTATATAACAGCCCCCCCCCAGCTCTGTATATAACAGCCCCCCCCCAGCTCTGTATATAACAGCCCCCCCCCCAGCTCTGTATATAACAGCCCCCCCACCAGCTCTGTATATAACAGCCCCCCCACCAGCTCTGTATATAACAGCCCCCCCACCAGCTCTGTATATAACAGCCCCCCCACCAGCTCTGTATATAACAGCCCCCCCACCAGCTCTGTATATAACAGCCCCCCCACCAGCTCTGTATATAACAGCCCCCCCACCAGCTCTGTATATAACAGCCCCCCCACCAGCTCTGTATATAACAGCCCCCCCACCAGCTCTGTATATAACAGCCCCCCCACCAGCTCTGTATATAACAGCCCCCCCACCAGCTCTGTATATAACAGCCCCCCCACCAGCTCTGTATATAACAGCCCCCCCCCGCCTCTGTATATAACAGCCCCCCCCCGCTCTGTATATAACATCCGTCCCCCCCAGCTCTGTATATAACATCCGTCCCCCCCAGCTCTGTATATAACATCCGTCCCCCCCCAGCTCTGCATATAACAATAACAGCCGTCCCCCCCAGCTCTGCATATAACAATAACAGCCGCCGCCCCCAGCTCTGTACATAACAAGCCCCCCCCCCAGCTCTGTATATAACAGCCCCCCCCCAAGCTCTGTATATAACAGCCCCCCCCAGCTCTGTATATAACAGCCCCCCCCAGCTCTGTATATAACAGCCCCCCCCCAGCTCTGTATATAACAGCCCCCCCCAGCTCTGTATATAACAGCCCCCCCCCAGCTCTGTATATAACAGCCCCCCCCAGCTCTGTATATAACAGCCCCCCCCCAGCTCTGTATATAACAGCCCCCCCCCAGCTCTGTATATAACAGCCCCCCCCAGCTCTGTATATAACAGCCCCCCCAGCTCTGTATATAACAGCCCCCCCCAGCTCCGTATATAACAGCCCCCCCAGCTCCGTATATAACAGCCCCCCCCAGCTCTGTATATAACAGCCCCCCCCCGCTCTGTATATAACAGCCCCCCCCCGCTCTGTATATAACAGCCCCCCCCCGCTCTGTATATAACAGCCCCCCCGCTCTGTATATAACAGCCCCCCCAGCTCTGTATATAAAACAGCCCCCCCCCCCAGCTCTGTATATAACAGCCCCCCCCAGCTCTGTATATAAAACAGGCCCCCCCCCAGCTCTGTATATAAAACAGCCCCCCCAGCTCTGTATATAACAGCCCCCCACTCCCCTCCAGTATTGTACCCACCGCTCTCTAACGCCACTTACCTGTCTGCCTATCCCTGTCCTCCATCCTATTTCCGCCAAACATGTTCCCACACCCCATGCGCCCCTCTATATCCTTTCCTGGTTACTGTTGATCTCTCCCAGCCCACACTCTCCATATTCGGCCCCTTCCCATTGAAACTACCCCCGACCTACCCCTCTCTTTCCTTCTTTCCGTGCTAGCACTCTCTCAGTCCTCCGCCATATTGCGCATCCGCTACCTTCTCACGTCAAATCGCGCGACCCGCCCATTGGATGCCGACGACCCCACGTGTCCCTGACTAACATCCGCCCTGGAGCCCGCAACACGTGCCACGGAGCGTGCCGGCGAGTCCGCCGCGGCCATTTTGGAAATGGGCAAACAGTGTGTTGTCAGGACACTGAACAGCGATGAGGTAAAGAGAGGCCTGGTAAAACCAGGAAACACTCATCTAGTACACGAACTGTAGGGCCACGTGAATATTCAACGTCATCCTACCTCTCATCATTTCAAATGGACACAGAGGGACACTAATTGTAGGGGTGTGAGGCCAGGAGTGGGGTTGATCTGATACATTAGTATGAGTTCTGCAAGATTCCGTTCAAGGACTTCGCAATGAGGTGGCCTGGGTGCAGGCTGGTCCTTTAGTTTTTAACCTTGCAGTGTAAAACAATTACCAGATTTTACTAATTCCATGATGTAAAGTCATGATTTTATAAAGGCGAGTATTATGATTAATCTCTTTCTTTATTCCTCAGCAGCAAAAGAAAGGATATTGTAGATATTCATGAAAAATTCAATAACAAACATCATTTACCCCAAAGGGTTAACCACATATAACATGTTATCCAATGTGAGTGTTCCTAGCACAATAATGCCCCATGTGACCCCAAGCCACTCCTCTTTCTTGATGTTGCCAATGAACACTTCCACAGACAGAACGATGTTATCCAATAGATGTGCAGAAACCGTGATTCCGGGGAGATTACGGTAACGGAACTCCGGAGAAACTGTCAATCTTCTGCTTGAACTTGTATGGACAGACATGGACCAGTATGACAATCCAATTAGGAGGCTGTAAGACAGAGAAACTAAATGGTAAAATACGTTCTTGGATAGTATTTCCACATCTATATTACAACATTAACCCAAACAATATGTCAGTCCAGTAATAGTCAATCAGGTGAAAGAAAAAAATCACATTACCACACGGCTCGTGCCCCATTACGTGACAGTATATTCACAGGGAGGGCGCAACTTACCTGGATTGGGTGGGCTAATATTCGACCTCCGTGTCCTTTATAATATCATGACTTTACGTCATGAAATTAGTAAAATCTGGTAATTTTATTAAATGACACGGAGGCTCCTATTATGCTAGTTCAAAGCTGCGTGATCACTGAAGTGGAAAAATGAGAAACTGGATGAAAATAAAATTCCCGGAATGTAGATTCGCTGGACCAATCAACTGCACGGAGGAGGTCTTCCAGTCTACATCCCATGGAGAAAGCTTTTGATAGCACCCCTCACAGAATGTGCTCCGTACGTGGAAGTGTCGATGTCAGCCAACTCCATGATCCATTTAACCCAACGAGATATGGTAACTGTAGAAACCGGATGGTGTGGCTGTCGAATTGCTAGAAACAAATCCGGATACCTGGGATCACGAACTGAAGATATCCTTGCTTCATATTCCTTGAGACAAACCACTGGACACAGGTTAGCGTTATATGGAAAGGCTGGGTAAAAAAACGATGTAATGGATGTCTTTATACGTCTCGATATATCGAAGGAAACGCCCTCTGGTGTAAATGAGCGTGCCCAGTGCCCAGACATCTGAGACACGTTTACAGGAGATTAGACAAAACAGCATAACCAGTTTAGCTGTGAGTTGCTTGAACGAAAGGTCCTCATTCTTTGGCCAATTTTCAAAAAGTCAGAGAACAAGGCAAACATCCCATAAGGCTGAATATTTAGGACGTGGTGGGCGTGAAAAATCAGATACCACGCAGGAGTCGACATACCAATGGATGTTTACCTGTTTGAAGTCCATTCCAGCCTTGGTGGCCTACCGAGATAGCTGATCTATATACATTTATTGTACGATAGGCCAGGCCATGGTCTAAAAGCGAAGTAAGGAACCTCAAAAGATGACTCACAGGTGCAGATATGGGATCCACGTGTTGTTCCATGCACCAACTATTCCATGTGTTCCAGACATATAGGTATGATTTCCTTGTTCCTGGAGCCCGCCAGGAGGTCCAGAGTTGCTTGTGGAACAATTGGGATGTAGCAGAGTCCTCAGAGAGGAGCCATGCCAAGAGCTTGAGATGTCCCTGGAGTAGGAGGGGATGTGAGTTCCCACTAGGGCCCAATACGAGGTTGGTGACTACCGGTAGTAACCTCAGGAAGTCTATGGACATTTCCACAAGTGTAGGGAACCATGGTTGAGATCCAGAACGGAGATATGAGGATCAAGGAGGTCCGGTGATGCCTGAGATGTAGCAGAGTATGTGCAATGAGAGAGAAAGGAGGAAAGGCGTAATGGCGAGTATTCGACCACGGTTGAAGAAAAGCATCTGTCGCAAGAGCTTCTGGGTCCAGCCTCCAGCTGAAGAACTTTGGCAGGTGGGGCGTTCAAACGTGACGCGAACAGGTCGATATCTAAAGGGCCCCAAAATGACTGTAAATGGCTAAAGGTGGAAGGGTTCAGTCGCTGGTATCTCGCAGGTGTCTGGAATTTCAATCCGCCACTACGTTGGACATCCCCGGAATGTACTCCGCCTGTACTGAAATTTTGCAATCCAGACAGAATTGCCAGAATTCCTTCGCTAGATCCGCAAGGATTGTTGACCTCGTGCCCCCGAGATGGTTGATATAACGGACCGCTGATACATTGTAACAGGATGGAGCAGTTGGTCGATACATCTAAGAGGCTCCGTAGGGCAAATGAGCCTGCTAGCAGTTCGAGGCAGTTGATATGTACTCCCTGCTCCTCCAGGGACCATTTTCCTCCGGTGGAGGTAGACCCGCAGTGTGCACCCCAGCCGAGCATACTTGCATCGGATTCTACTACGAGGTCCGGAGTGGTTCCGAAGATCGCTCGGCCGTTCCATGCCTCTATGTGTTGTATCCACCACGTTGAAGTGCTCTGTAGTGCAGCGGGCCAGGAAATATGGCCTGGATTGAAGATGAGAGAAGGCCGACAATCCTGGCCAGCTGCCTCAGGGTAAGAACAGGATGTGCTAACGTCCGGCGGATTTCCTTTTTGATGGACTTGACTTTGGATGTTGGGAGTAAGAGTGCTCCGTTCACAGAATCTATGGTGAATCCTAGAAATTCTAATGATTGAGAGGGTTTGATGACCGAGTTTTCCCAATTGATAAGTGTGGCGAAACCAACCTCGCCACTATGAACTGGAGAAGCCTGGTTGCTCGCATGCTTCCTTTAGACTATGGACCAGACTTGAAAAAGGTTTATTTTCCCTGCAGAAAGGCTTATTTGTGCTTTCTGCCAGGGTGTTAGGTAGATTTTATCTACCGAACAAACTACCGTACGAGGGACCACCTAGGAGATGGAGTGTGTCGTCAATTGACCGCCCAGAAGCTGCGGTTAACCGCAGCTTAATTGACAAACGCTGGGTGGCCTTTGTTCGTCAAACGAACACGTGGCGGCGGCCATCTTAACTCCCGAACAGCTGTGTTTTGCCGTCGAGTGTCTGGAACTAAAATCTGACACTCGACTAAGCAAACACCGCTGAGACCTCCAGACTTCCGTGGATTCGTGCTGCAACTACCGAACGAACCGCCGTTCGGTAGAAAGACTAAGGTTCACAAGGGGAATCCAACGAACCCAAGGAAACCCACGGATGGCAAGCCATTTGGGACTTTTTAATACACTAACAGAGACCGACCGCAAGTCCAAACCTTATGGAACTATTTTCGGTTACTTTGCCTGTGCGGTCGGTCAATACTTTAAAGCCCCATAACTCCCGAACCCTTTATCCGAATGGGCTGATTTTCACATATGTTGTTGATACCGGATTTGTGGATGTACCCCAAGTATTTAGGGTACATCCAAGACTTGGGTAAAACTATGTACATGATAATTATGTTAACTGTTTATCTGAGGGGAGGGGATGTGTGGGTTGTACCATATATCTGATTGGTTGTTTTATGCCTTCCCCTGGGTGTGGCCTGTATGTGCACAATTGTAATTAAAACCAGGCTGGGTGTGCCAGCACCTCAGATTCTGCTTGACCCTCAAATCGAAGTGTCGTCTCGTTATTGGGGGAATTGGATTGTATGCTGACTGCCAGGAGTGTAAGCGGATTATATGCTTTTCCTGTTCAGCTATTCCAGGGTTCGTGTGTTTCCAGTTCGGGAGTTGGAAGATTTGTACAGTTTGCAGTTCGGGAGATTGGTGCTTGCAGTAGCTGCTGGTCTATGGAAAAGGAGATTATCGCCTAAACGGTTTTTAACCCCTTGTCTGCTGAAACGGTCCGTTACAATTGGTGGCAAGCGGCGGGATCGTTCCTACAGCCAGAAGGACAGCTACAGAACACCAATTCCTTGGAGTTAGAAATTGAGGGCAATGTTAGCACTCGTGCAGCGCCCCTGGCAGCAGAGGTATCCAGCGACTTGGAGCAGACAAGTATGGAAGGCTCTGACGCTGAAGATGATGGGCTGGCCGAGGTGAGGCAGCGAGTGGCCCAGTATGGGGGTTATGTATCCATGAGGATATTCCAGGTGATCTGGAACCAGGTCATGGCTGAGCGAAACTCAAGGATGGACGGAGAGTATGCTCAGCGGAAAGAGTGTTACAGCAGCAGAGTAGAGGCTGCATCCGAGGAGGTTAGCCGCCCCCCCCTGAGGCGGCAGGAAGAACCCGAAGTAGGGGTCCTCATAGATTGGTCCTGTGAGGAACCACAACAGGCAGGTGGAGATGGGACCGAGGTCTCTCCACCGGGCCCAACGGGATGGTGGGCAGCAGGCCCAGATCCCCAGCAGCAGTGTGTGTCCCAGGGAGCTGAAGGTGCAATCCTTCCTCCCCAGCAGCAGATTGTATCCCAGGGAGCTGAAGGTGCCGTCCTTCCTCCCCAGCGGCAGTGTGTACCCGAGGGAGCTGAAGGTGTCGTCCTTCCTCCCCAGCGGCAGTGTGTACCCCAGGGAGCTGAAGGTGCAATCCTTCCTCCCCAGCGACAGTATGTATCCCAGGGAGCTGAAGGTGTCATCCTTCCTACCCAGCGGCAGTGTGTACCCCAGGGAGCTGAAGGTGTTGTTCTTCCTCCCCAGCGGCAGTGTGTACCCCAGGGAGCTGAAGGTGCAATCCCTCCTCCCCAGCGGCAGTTTACCGTCCAGAGAGAGGAGCTTGTTACACCCTCTCTCCAGTGACAGCCTAACCCACCAAGGGGAGATGTCAAACCCCACAACTGTGCAGATGGGACCGTAGTCTCTGCACTTACAGCACAAGGGGTAGGGACGGTTGGCCCTGTTCCCCAGCCACAGAGCGGTGTATCCAAAGGGGAGACAGTCGGTCTCCCCCTCCGGCAGCCGAGCTATGCACCTAAAGGGGAGACAGTCAGTCTCCAGCAACCAGGCTCCAACCAGACTACTCCCGTGGTAGTGCTGGCACCAGGACAGAGTACCGCTGGTCTCTGGCCCCTCAGCAACCCACCAAGGCAGCCTACCAGTCCCCCACACAGCCGTGGTAAGGCACCTGGACATGGACCAGATTCTCCCTTACCCAGGTGTAGTAACTGTTTATTGTGGAGAAGCCTGGTTGCTCGCCTGCTTCCTTTAGACTATGGACCAGACTTGAAAAAGGTTTATTTCCCCTGCAGAAATGCTTATTCGTGATTTCTGCCAGGGTGTTAGGTAGATTTTATCTACCGAACAAACTACCGTACGAGGGACCACCTAGGAGATGGAGTGTGCCGTCAATTGACCGCCCAGAAGCTGCGGTTAACCGCAGCTTAATTGACAAACGCTGGGTGGCCTTTGTTCGTCAAACGAACACGTGGCGGCGGCCATCTTAACTCCCGAACAGCTGTGTTTTGCCATCGAGTGTCTGGAACTAAAATCGGACACTCGACTAAGCAAACACCGCTGAGACCTCCAGACTTCCGTGGATTCGTGCTGCAACTACCGAACGAGCCGCCGTTCGGTAGAAAGACTAAGGTTCACAAGGGGAATCCAACGAACCCAAGGAAACCCATGAATGGCAAGCCATTCGGGACTTTTTAATACACTAACAGAGACCGACCGCAAGGCCAAACCTTATGGAACTATTTTCGGTTACTTTGCCTGTGCGGTCGGTCAATACTTTAAAGCCCCATAACTCCCGAACCCTTTATCCGAATGGGCTTATTTTCACATATGTTGTTCCCCCAGACTAGGGCTATCTGTGGATACTGTATTTGTGGATGTACCCCAAGTATTTAGGGTACATCCAAGACTTGGGTAAAACTATGTACATGATAATTATGTTAACTGTTTATCTGAGGGGAGGGGATGTGTGGGTTGTACCATATATCTGATTGGTTGTTTTATGCCTCCCCCTGGGTGTGGCCTGTATGTGCACAATTGTAATAAAAACCAGGCTGGGTGTGCCAGCACCTCAGATTCTGCTTGACCCTCAAAACGAAGTGTCGTCTCGTTATTGGGGGAATTGGAGTGTAAGCGGATTATATGCTTTTCCTGTTCAGCTATTCCAGGGTTCGTGTGTTTCCAGTTCGGGAGTTGGAAGATTTGTACAGTTTGCAGTTCGGGAGATTGGAGCTTGCAGTAGCTGCTGGTCTATGGAAAAGGGGATTATCGCCTAAACGTTTTTTAACCCCTTGTCTGCTGAAACGGTCCGTTACAATAAGGAAGCCCAGGTTGTCCAGCGCCATTATGAGGATATCGTCCGAGTCGAACTCCTCTGCTGCGTAGAAGGGCAACCACTGGTTTCATGAGCTTTGTGAAGCACCAAGGTGCCGACGAGAGACCGAACGGCAGGCATTTGAATCGCCACATGGTCTCCTCCAATAGGAATTGTTGGCAATCTTCAGCCATTGGAATGGTGAGGTATGCGTCCTTCAGGTCGAGCTTGACCATCCAGTCCCCTGAAAACAGAAGGTCTCGAAGAGAGTGTATACCTTCCATCTTGAAGTGGTGGTATGTGTTAAAAGCGTTCAGATGTCGTAAGTTGATGACCGGACGAACGCCTCCACCTTTCTATTTCTTGTGTTACCAGATACCGATCGTGAGTGGAGAACACAATGCGGTTGGAGAACTGCGTTTGAACAGGGTGTGGCACAAAATCTATAGAGTAACCCCAGACAGTGTGGAGGACCCAAGCATCTGAAGTGAGCTTGCGCCATTTATCGACAAAATGACACAGTCTGCCCCCCATCATTGTTATAGAAGACAGGTGACATGGTATTAAACTTACTGTAAGGTCGTAGGCCATAGGAAGAACCTCTGGGTCCCTGAGACTGCCATGGTCTGCCCCAAACTGGGAAGAATGGTGAGGTGGACCTGGACTCAGGTGCTGGAAACCTGGAGTGTATGGAGCCTCGGGGTGAACCCTGGGGTGAATGGCCGGGAAAACGACCCCGATATCTGCCGGCCCCGCCAAAAACTCTTTTCATGCTGGCTTGAGCCTTATCAAGTGCCGTTAAGGTACCTACATATGTGCCCAACTCTTTCACAAAATTATCTCCAAACAGGAGGGCTTTTGCCTGTGGCCCAGGCTCTGAGATAGCCAGGTTTACCAGCTTAGGCTCTATTTTTCTAAGAATTGCCTTTCGTCTTTCAGTGGCTACTGCAGTATTGGCGTTGCCCAGCAAACATATGGATCAGTGGATCCACCCCCTGATGGCTCCCAAATCTGCAGGTGTACCACCTGCCAGTGCAATTTCGATCATGTCAAAAATTTTAGCAATTGGTCCAAGGACATCTAGGATTTTATCCTGGCAATTCCGCCAGGCAAAATCCAGGCCCTTCTTGGCCTTCCAACCTATTTTTTTCCCAAATATTGGCCGATTTTTGGGTCCAAGTCAGGGGTGACGCAGACAATATCAGGGATTGTGGTGCGCAGGCATTCTGCCCGGAACTTGTTCAGTGCCACCTTGTCAAGTGGCTTCCTAATGTATTTTGCCACGTGCTCTAGGTTGTACCATTTTGAGGATTTTGGGTGTTGTAAGGTATCAGGGTCAAAGAGCGGTTTGCCCTGAGGGTCAAACAGGGTGGAGTCATCAACTCCATCTTTGGGGTCTTCTCCAGGTACGGTCAAGGAGCTGTGCTCCGGAAAATAAACACTGGAGTCATAAGAGTCCTCCTCATCAGACTCGCTCCGTGCCTCCTCTTGTTCCGATTCAGATTCGGAAGATTCGATTAGAGCTTTTGCCCTCTTCCAGTTCCTCACCGATTTTGCCCGGTGGGGGGCTCTTAGTTGTGGTGCAACCACATCCTCTGTGACAGGACGTACCCTGTCCGTCTGTAAGTTTTTGGAGGCATCCTCGTCCAAATGGCGAGAATTTTTTGCGGATTTACACCCTCTAGGGGCCACCGGTTTACTCTCTGGGGGGTTGGCAGTGAGACCTCAGTGCATGGGTGATCGAATGGGAGAGATTATCTGACATGGCCCCCATAGCGGTAAAGATGGCTTGCGTCACAGACTTCACCATAGCAGCATCTAGGAGGGAATGCAACTCCTCAGAGTCCATTTGCTCCTGTGACGCTTCATTTAATGTGGGTGGCTTGTACACCGTTAGGGGTGTCGGGGTTTTGGTGGCACCAGTGGAAGAACCGGACGTTTCCATCTCTTTACCGGATTGCATGGCACAGAAATTATTTTCTACAAGTGTGACAGACAGAAAAATTAGTCTATAGGAGGGCCAGACACTACAAGGGCTGCAGAATAGGGAGATCCTACCCAGTAACAGGACTTGAAAGTAAGTATACCAGGCACAGGTTTAGCTATAATATGTAGGCACAGTAGTAAAGATAAAGCAAGCTCACCGAGTGTTCCCTCAGGAATAAACTCTTGGGGAGCACCGGTAAGCTGCCCAGCAACCCAGCCGTCCCAACGGCTTAATCCCGCCCCCAAAGAGCAGTATTGGCCGCGTAAGAAAAGTGCGGCAAAACCGCCAACCCCAAGTGCACTTGCGATGTGCGCATGCGCAAGCGGCGCTAGCCACGGCCAAAGCCGCGATCCACCGGGACTGCGGAAAAGAACGGTACCCGGTGGGAGGAGGGAGCCTCAGGTCTGAGGCTCTCAAACAGCAAGAGAAAATTGGTCGGAAAATAAACAAACCGACCAGGTGACTGAGGGGAAAAAAGGGGGGTGGGGGTGAGGGACGGAAGGAAGTTGCCGGGAGTGAGAGGGAAAAGAGCAACAATACTACTATAAGGAGCAATAAAAGTGGGGAAAGAGGCAAAATTAACCCAAATAGCATACAGAAAATAAACAATTTCCCAAATTATGACAGTTATGAAAATTTTTACTTAGCTGAGATGGCAGCAGCAAAAGAAAGGGGAGTGGTTTTGGGTCACATGGGCATTATTGTGCAAGGAACACTCTCATTGGATAACATGTTATATGTGGTTAACCCTTAGGGTAAATGCTGTTTGTTATTGTTTTTTTCTCTTTGAAGATCTACAATATCCTTTATTTTGCTGCTGAGGAATAAAGAAAGAGATTAGGCATAATAGGAGCCTCCGTGTCCTTTAATAAAATTACAGCTTTGTAGATACAGCAATGCTTATATCAGAGAGTTAAATTCAACTTCCTGTGCGCCACTGGAGCCATGGATTGGACGAAAAGAGTCTGCATTTTAATAGTGCTTCTAGACGCCTGCAAATTATTGTATTTATCCTGGAAATGGGCCAGCTGCCCACAACAATTTTGGGGGGCCCATCAAGTGGACCATGCACGTATAGTCACCTGATGGGCATCGCTGAACAAGGGCCTGATTTGGAGCTGCAGCCCTTTAAGAGCGTTACCGGCCACTGTAGTATCGGCTAGATGGGACAGACGATCAATTCCTCCCAGATTCGTAAGAGAGCGCCACAGGAGACATTGGCAGATAGAAGGGGAGAGGCATTTGCTCCCGCGAGAAAATAGTGCAGCGCCAGGGTCCTTTCGGTAAGCCCATACACTTACGACAAACCTGCAGGTCTCATTAGGGACTAATCGGGTGCTGCGGCACTTTGGCAGCGTGACCAGTCCTTATTTTTTTCTTCTAAATTCTTTATTTTGATTTTAAAGGTATCAATTTTGTCAAGGAAATACAGAAATAAGAACAAAGTGTGGGGAGGTTAGACAATCCACAAAGAACATAGGTTGTATATTCTTGTCAAACATGGAGGAGGAACCGTGGATTGTTCATGGGGCTGGGAGTTGCGCCATGACAGATTGGCGTGGAGGTGAGACCCGCGGTAGTTCTGAAAAACAAGGTTTTGACTTGTGTGTAAGGGAGTCGCTAATGGGCCCCATGCGGCAAGGCGTTCGTCAAAAGTAGTGATTAGGTCTCTGTCTTTGTGTTGGTGAAATGTGGAAGTGAAGAATGGTTCCCCTAACATGTGCTACATTGGAGGTCTAATAACGTTAATGTCGGGGAGAGCTATGTTAGTGGAGGTTCGTGCTGTTCCCATGTAGGTTTGTAGATGTCTGATGCATGTGTTCTTGGTAGTCTTTTTTCCCATTTTATTAGATTGGCAAAGGTCAAAGTAGGTTTGATGGGGTATGAGAAGAGGAAAAGCAGAGTAAGGGAAAGGGTAGTTCGGGCACCAGCCCCCCATCTCCCCACATGGAAATGTGTAGGAAGGGATAGGGATGTGTGGTGTATGGGTAGGATGTGCTAAGAGTCCAACTGGCTGGTACGTGTGCAGGGTTAAGTTGCTTGCGGTGGTTACCATGGTAGGGATGTGTTACCTTCAATCCATGGGTCCCACAATTTTTTAAAGGTGTTCGGGGTGTCTCTGACCTGCGCTGTTGTTTGTCTTGAATTTTGATGTACATTGTCTGGCTGGAGGGGATTTTCTGGGATTATCAGAGTTCCCCTATGGCCCTGCGAGTTGCCATGGGGATCCTGGCTGCAAGTTGATTTTAATTTCATGTAAGGGGGTCTATCGATTTCGACAGCAGGAGTGCCCAGGGGTTGAGCGTGAAGGGTCTATTGAATAATCTAGATAGTAAGTTTGTTATTTGAGTCCATAGTTGTTCGAGTTTGGGGCAACTCCAACAGCAGTGTATAAAGGAGCCTGTTTCTCCGCACTGCTTCCCGCAGAGGTTGTTGGGTAGTAAATTCATGTCTGATACCACCGGAAAAGCATTTTGTATGCAATATTAAATATTAATATCAATATTAAAATCAATATCTCCGCTGGTTCTTACACCCTGAAACTTAAGCAGAGATACGCTTCCAGCGTGCCATTAACTACTTACGAGGGCTACATCCTTCTATAAGTATAAGGTTCAGTTTTTATTTTTCATTATTTTGTTGTCACCTATTATATATAATTTTTAAGTCATCCCAATAAAAGGTAAATTTTAGTACATACAGGGTTTTTAGGGACCTTTTTGTCCTCTGGGTTTTCTCCTTGAGCAGGGGTTCTCAACCATGTCCTCATGGACCCCCTACCAGTCCATGGTTTAGGGATTACCTGGGTGTGTCTAAGGTGTTTAGAAAAAGAAACACCTCAAAGGTGTTTTTTTCCCTTTTTCTAAACACCTTAGACACACCCAGGTAATCCCCAAATCCTGGACTGGTAGGGGGTCCTGAGGACTGGGTTGAGAACCCCTGTCCTAGAGGATACTTGTTTTCTATGGGGAGGTCTAATGTGCGCTAGCTGCCATTGCCGTGCATGCGCATTAGGTCTCCCCCGCCGACTGACGTCTGCGGGAAAGGAGCATAGGCGGAGGCTGACCCAGCGCCGAGGGACATCGGCGCTGGATTCTGGTAAGTGTCTGAAGGGGTTTTAACCCCTTCAACAACATGGGATGCGGGGTGGGAGGGAGAGGGGCACTGCAAGGCCCTGCAGTGCCAGGAAAACGGATATGTTTTCCTGGCACTGGAGAGTCCCTTTAAATTAAAAATTCACTTTGAATTATCACTTTAGTAAATAAATCCTGTACATCCTGAATGTCATGTGCAAAGGACAGAGCTTATAAGAATGATTGACATGTAGCTAAGTTTGAGTTGCTCAGGTGCAGGATGAAGAGGTGTGGATTTCTACATCTAATTTGATTTGAACATCTCACATGTGCATATTTGTTTAATATAAAGAACAAATCATAAATATTAAAACTCACAGGAAGTGATAGTTTCCCTTGAAGCTATGTAGATACCTAGAATATCACTGGAGTATCCTTTTAATTCATACTGCTTAGTAAACTCAACATAGGCATGCGAATGGGGTGTGCCTGGGCACACCCTAATCCCCACTGCCCGCACTATGTGCCTCCCTCCGTGGGCAGGTGAGTAGGATCAAAGATCTCCCTCACCGACCCACAGTATGTTCAAGTTTTTTTTAATCTATGAAATTGCTGGAAATGTTTTTTAGTACAAACTATGTATATACCAGTGTAACGGTATCTGAACTGACTTTGAATCCATATCTGTTTTGTGGATCACAGAATACCTTAAAATTCTCCATTCTTAAAGGAACACTATAGTGTTTGAATATAAACAAGTATTCTTAACTACCCATTTTTCAGCCCTTGCCGTACTGGTCTCCATCCTGCCGCTCTGCCTCTTTTGCCAAGATCATCAATGTAAATCCAATCCAATGTTTCCCCATAAAGAAGAGTCTAGTGTGCGTGTTCGGCAAAACACCATGCGGTGCCAATCAGTTGGTCTCTGTGAAACAATCTGATTTAAATAGAACAGTTTATATGCTTAAGCATATAGCGGGATTTTAACTCAGCAATGTCAGTTGCAGGGATAAACAGATGGACATGGCACCAAGACCACAGTTTATTGGGATGAAGTGGCCTTGGTGCCTGTAGTATCTACAGGATTAAATAATACATTTGTATAGACAAACCACATTTGATAAAAACATTTATTTCCCTTGTTTTAGTCTGTTGTACAAAGACAGTGAGACTTTCAGTTGCCCAAATAAAAAACAAATCTTGAGGATTAATGCTCTTTTCAGTATAAAATGGTAGCAGAGTATTTTCTTACATCGATCTGAAACATTATCTGGGGTCATATGCAGGTGAGAATCTTAGTACAGCAACAATAAAAATCAATTTTTAAAGATTAAATATTTGTAGGCATACAAAAAAAAAATAATGATTTTATCTGAAGAGTTGCACAAATATCCCTATTATTGACACCTCCTACTTCAAGTATTAAAACAAAATATATATCACTTTGATAAATTTAATTTTAAAATAAATTAGCGTCCATCACACAAGAATGAAGCCACATCTCATCTTGTGGTCTCGTTGCGCTCAGCAGCATTTGTGTCTTGGTTAGTCCTCTTTACCCTGGTCTGTTCCTCTCAAAACATGGAACAGAAGGGGCACTGGGATTCCTTAACTATTGCACTCCGGTCCTCATGCTTTAAGGGGATTTGCTGACGGTTTGGGATCATAGCCATAAAGAAACGTGGCAGAAATTACCAAAAGAGCACCAATGAAGAAAACACTGCAGGGTACAAAATAAAAATGCATTAATACAATTATTTCTTGAACATTATCCTATTTATTGCATTTAACAGGAATAGTTCCTATATGAATGACATCCAAAGTTGCTAAAATTGATAATGTTAATGCCAAAGTATGATTATCCAATTTAGCATATCATAGCAGACAGGAAGGAGTGTGTGTGATGGTTAGAGCCAGATAAGTGTCAAACTGTTGGTAAATGCTTTGACAGCTTACCATGAGCTACTTAGGAACTTCTAGTTCTCCGCTGATAGTGAAGGAGGGGATCATCTAAGTTGAAGTCAAACCGTTCTAAAGTGGTTTATTTTTTACAATGGGGTGGATGTCAGGGCTTTCCTAACACCATAGCTACTATAGAGAGTTGTACTGGATATGGTGTTTGGGAATGTTCCTTTAACCAGTTTTAACTACTTACTATGAATAGTTTTTGACCATTACAAGTAATGGCTATATATAGATGAATGATAAAAATTAGACAATGCATCACAAATTAACCCGAGCCCCTAGCAATGGTTGAAAATATAAAGAAAATACCTAGTTGGGACAAAGTCCTGCAGCCAGAAGTAGGAGATTAACGTAGACAGTATGATGGAGAGAGATGTGGCAAAACCTTTCAAGATGTTATCAGCATATTTAATAACAGCAGCAATCACCAGCCCTCCTAGAGCCTACAAAGGAGATGGGAGAAAGCAAAATAAAGAAATAAATACTGTTTTTATGGTGGCAGCATAGTTCCGAAACCCTCTCATATGTCTGAATAAAACAGCCATTTTCTATTAAAGCTTGACTTTAATAGTTCATCCTGATCCATATTTATGAAGTTTGAAAGTTAACCACTAATATGGTACCTAAAATATAAAGCATAAAATACTGGGACCTGGTACAAAATTACTCGGTTCCCTTTCCTGCAAATCACATACTTCAAGCAATTGATCATAAACCAGATATTTAAAGTGATTTTACCCATCGTATACATACATTTTTTTTTTTCAAAAGTGCTAAATGTCAGCTTGGAGTGTTCTTTTAAGAGCACACAAAAAAACAAAGTGTTACATTAACCCCTTAAGGACGGAGCCAAATGAACACGTTGTGAACAAAACAAAACGTAAACAAAACCTGGCATTTGCGCTATATGTCTGTCCAACCGTAATTTCATATTAAATGCACCCCCCTTATTATATATCATTTTATTCAGGGGAAACAGGGCTTTCATTTAATATCAAATATTTAGCTATGAAACATAATTTAATATGACAAAAATGGGAGAAAATAAATGTTGTAATTTTTTTAGTTCTACATGACATTTTAACTGTCAATGTCATAATACTGTATGCTTTTACTGCAATAAAAACTGTAAAACAGTACCCCCTATGTACAGGTTTTGGGAAGTTACAGGGTCAAATATAGCGTGTTACATTTGAAATTGAAATTCGCCAGATTGGTTACGTTGCCTTTGAGACTGTATAGTAGCCCAGGAAATAAATTTACACCCATAATGGCATACCATTTGCAATAGTAGACAACCCAAGGTATTGCAAATGGGGTATGTCCAGTCTTTTTTAGTAGCCATTTGGTCACAAACACTGGCCAAAGTTAGCGTTAGTATTTGTTTGTGTGTGAAAAATGCAAAAAACGACAATTTTGGCCAGTGTTTGTGACTAAGTGGCTACTAAAAAAAGACTGGACATACCCCATTTGCAATACCTTGGGTTGTCTACTATTGCAAATGGTATGCCATCATAGGGGTAATTTTCATTCTTGGGCTACCATAGGGTCACAAAGGCAACGTAAGCAATCTGGCGAATTTTAATGTGAAAAAAAATGCAAGCCTTATATTTGACGCTGTAACTTTTGAAAACACCATAAAACCTGTACATGAGGGGTACTGTTGTACTCGGGAGACTTCGTTGAACACAAATATTTGTGTTTCAAAACAGTAAAAAGTATCACAGCAATAATATCGTCCGTGTAAGTGCTGTTTGTGTGTGAAAAATGCAAAAAACTTCACTTTTACTGGCAATATCATCGTTGTAATATATTTTACTGTTTTGAAACACTAATATTTGTGTTCAGTGTAGTCTCCAGAGTAAAACAATACCCCCCATGTACAGGTTTTATGGTGTCTTGGAAAGTTATAGGGTTAAATCTAGTGCTAGCAAATTAAATTCCCTATACTTTCGGCATGGGTTGTCAGGCAGGTCCCACTAATTTTAATTAATTAGGATACCCAATTATGTAAAAATATTACATAAATATATGTGTAGAATTAATATATATATATATATATATATATATATATATATATATATATATATATATATATATACACACATATACACACACACACACACAATTTTTTTGAAATATTTTTATTTATATATAGGTATATATATAGTGATATATACGTATATATTTATGTAGATATATATATTTCGTTCTACGTGTATTTTGATATAAATATATATATATATATATTAATATCACAATACAGTTAGAACAAAATAACACATCTATATATTTTTTAATTATTTTTAATTTTATTATTTTACGTATTTACATATTTTTTTATATTATATATATATATATATATATATATATATATATATATATATATATAACAATAATTATATATATTTAATCAGTACCAGTCTACGTGTAATTTGATATTAATATATATATATATATATTATATATATTAATAGTAAAATACACCTAGACAGTGTATGTGTGTGTATGTGTTTTTTTTTTACACTTATTTTAATTTAATTAGATTTCCAGCCAGCAGGGGGGCTGTCATTGCAGTTAGTCCCCCCTGCTGGCAATGCCTGAGCCAGCTAACCCGGCCATGTGATTGTGAGGTCATCGCAAGGACCTCACTCTCACATGGCCCGGGGGGGGGGGGTGTCGGAAGAGGATGGATGTGCCGCGGGGGGCTTCCTGGGAGTCCCCCCAACCGCGATCGCCGGCGTGGCATCACCGGGAACGGGTAAGGAAGAAAAAAAACGGAGGGCGTACAATTACGCCTGGCGGCGTTTAGAGACGCTTAAAATAGGGCGTAATTGTACGCCCTCCGGTCTTAAAGGGAAACTACTGTGCCAGGAAAACAATCCATTTTCCTGGCACTGCAGGTTCCCTCTCCCTCCCAGCCCCCAATCCCCGGTTACTGAAGGGGTGAAAACCCCCTAAAAACTAGAGGTGGAGTTAACCCTGCATGGTAATTATTGCAGTTTATAAAAAACTGCAATAATTACACTTGCAGGGTTAAGAGTAGTGGGAGTTGGCACCCAGACCACTCCAATGGGCAGAAGTTGTCTGGGTGCCTGGAGTGTCCCTTTAAGCATGAAGTAACCAATACTGCGCTGCACTTCATGGTACTATATGAGACCTTTCCACACTAGGTGGCACTGTTTTATTATAATTAAAACCAATAAAAAAATAAAATAAAAAATATTTCAAAATGTATTGTTGTTCCCTCAATTATTACTCTTTCATTTGGATTTCCCAAGGTGTAGTCTACAACAAAAAATATTAACAATACACATACTCATGACTACAAATTAATAATGGCTAGAAATTGGAAATCATCAACAACTATATTATGGTCAGATATATTTCAACAAATCAACTACCAAAGCCAAATGGGAAAGAGTTTTTAATAGAAAGGCCAATAATATTTCTCTACACAAACTAATTTGGTTAGAATGGGCTAAGCTCAACTAAAGCCCGTAATCTATCTGAGCATCAATTAAGAGCTATTAGAACACTTAAATAATAATAATAATGATAATTAAAATCTCAGTATTAACAGATCCTTATTATTGTAATCCTCTTGTGGCTATCACTGTCTTATTGTATCAAGCAAATATGTTCTATATTAAGCAGTATGCTCGAAATTGTATTGTACACATCTCGCACTATATTTGTTTGTAAGTTAGCTTATATGTACGTCTTTCAATGGATGTAAACTACCGTAATTCAAAAATGCAATAAAGAATTTTTTTTTTTTAAACCTAATAATTAAAAAAAAAAAAATTTTATAAAATAAAACCAAAGATCAATAAATCAACAGTGTTTGAACGAAAACTATTCCAGTTCATCATGAAGAGGCATTTAAAAAAAAAAAAACATTCTAGATACTATATAGTTACCTAGCGGTAGGTCACTTTTCCCCCTTTCTAATTCTAAAGAGTATTTTATATTTGAATTAAGACTGTACACCTGGATGTCCTTGCATAGGTATAGCATACACCGCAAATTATTTTACCCTCCTTTACATGACCAAGCACACATGGCAGTGCTTCGAGTATTATGCGGTGCTGATTTTTAAAAAATATTTTTTACCTAAACTCCTCTGCACTGCTAATTCTAGTAGGCTACTCATAGTCCGGGACGAATTTACAGGTCAAGGTGCCTGTTATGCACAAAACTCTAAGGCACCTCCTGCTCCCTAACCCCAAAATTAGGCAGATACAGTAAGTATAATGAATTTAGACATTGTAGGCCTAAAACACAAAAAAAAAAAAAAAAAATCCATATTGGACAACTGTCTATGTATTAATGTATGTATGTGTATATTCGTGCTCTGCTTGTAACATATTGTGCTTTATTTGTGAATAGAGTGTGTGTATGCAGCTGTGTAAATGCATGCAAGGTTAAAGATAATGTTAGAAGTGGTAATGGTAAAGGGGGGATTAAAATGAGAGAGGGGTTAATGTCAGAGTTAGATTAATAGCTTGAGAGGGGTTAAAGTTATAGTATAAGGGCTGTTAAGGTTTGAGTTTTGTGCTCGAGCTAAGTTAAAGGGACACTATAGTCTCCAGAACAACTACAGCTTATTGCATTTGTTCTGGTGAGTAGAATCTCCCTTCAGGCTTTTTGCAGTAAACACTGTATATTCATAGAAAATGCAATGTTTACATTACAGCCTAGTGATACATCCACTGGCCACTCCTCAGATGGCTGCTAGAGGTGCTTTCTGGGGCAGTGCTGCACAGTGAACAGCACTATATATATATCAAAATACATTTAGAACGAAATAATATATATATATATATATATATATATATATATATATATATATATATATATATATATATATATATATATATATATATAATAATAATTCTACATATATATTTATGTAATAATTTTACATAATTAGGTCATTTTATTAATTACAATTTGCAGGGCCTGCCTGACAACCCAGGCCGAAAGTTCAGGGAATTTAATTTTCTAGCACTATATTTAACCCTGTAACTTTCCAAGACACCATAAAACCTGTACATCGGGGGGTACTGTTTTACTCGGAAGACTTCTCTCTCTGAACACAAATATTAGTGTTTCAAAATAGTAAAATATATTACTACGACGACATCGTCAGTGACAGTGGAATTTTTTGCATTTTTCACACAAATGGCACTTACACTGACGATATAATTGTTGTGATACGATTTACTGTTTTGAAACACTAATATTTGTGTTCAGCGAAGTCTCCCGAGAATAACAGTACCCCTCATGTACAGGTTTTATGGGGTTTTTCAAAAGTTACAGAATCAAATATAAGGCTTGTGTTTCAGTTTTTTCACATTAAAATCTGCCAGGTTGTCTTTGAGACCGTACGGTAGCCCAGGAATGAAAATTACCCCCATGATGACATACCATTTGCAATAGTAGACAACCCAGGGTATTGCAAATAGGGTATGTTCAGTTTTTTTTAGTAGCCACTTAAGTAGTGTTTAGTAGCCACACAAACACTGGCCAAAATTGGCATTCAGATTAGTTTTTTGCATTTTCAAATATTAACACTAACTTTGGCCAGTGTTTGTGACCAAGTGGCTACTAAAAAAGACTGGACATACTCCATTTGCAATACCTTGGATTGTCTACTTTTGCAAATAGTATGCCATCATGGGGGTAATTCTTATTCCTGGGCTACCATATGGTCTCAAAGGCAACGTAACCAATATAGCGAATTTCAATGTGAAAAAACTGAAATATGTAACACGCTATATTTGATCCTGTAACTTCCCAAAACACCATAAAACCTGTACGTAGGGGGTACTGTTTTACACGTGAGACATCGCTGAATACAAATATGTGTATGTTACTGCAGTAAAAGCAAACAGTATTTTGACATTCACAGTTAAAATGTCACGTAGAACTAAAAAATTTTTTTTCAAAATTCTTATTTTCTCCCATTTTTTAAAATATTTTTTTCATATTAAATTATGTTCCATAGCTAAATATTTGATGTTAAACGAAAGCCCCGTTTCCCCTGAATAAAATGATATATAATAAGTGTGGGTGCATTTAATATGAAAGAGGTGAATTACGGTTAGAAAGATATATAGCAAAATGCCAGGTTTTGTTTACGTTTTATTTTTTTTTATTTTTTTATTTTTTTTAATTCTTTATTTTTGGATGCATGAGTGAACATAGCTTATTTTGCCACAATAGCAGTGATAAGCTCAGTAATACAATGCAGTACAATTATGGCAGTTGAGACATGCAACATTTTTTAAAGTATATAGGTAATAAGTAGTAGCAGGTAGCGAAAAGCAGTACATATGTCAGGTATTACGGTTCATAAGTGAGTAAGGCATGCTATATACATTCACCTGAACATAAATCACTGCGAGTGATGTAACTGTTAAGCAAGCGGTGTACATTTGTTAGGAGAGGGAGGCGAAGTGGGGGGAAACATTTAGGCTAAACTGAGTTGTAGTATGTTGAGTGCTCTAGCCTGGTGGACTTTACCTCTGTGTGCACAGTAACAATTATATCGAATAGCGAGACACATAAAGGCAGTTTGAGCGTGCAGCATGTCAGGTCAATGCTTGAGGCTACTATCATATTGCAAAATGGGTGTCTTCTTTAAACATGGGGCAAACAGGCAAGATCAACTAAGAATCAACATATATTAAAAGCATACAGACGCTTAGTGTGGGGGAGCTTTTGTACCCAGGTATCGGCTATGGGAGATATAGCGAATCAGTCCCTGGGAGGTCAGCCGATGCCCGATCTGGAGGCTGCGGTTACGTGCCTGTCAGTCTCGTTGAGGATGGCGGGCAGCCAGGGATGGGTCGGTGTCACCTCCATGCTCTGGGTTCGTTGTGAGGCCAGCATCTTTTTCCCACGGGCCTGGGGTCTTGTAAAACTCGGGCCCTTCCCTGTTCGGGCAGGTCTGGGGGCAGTGATGGTGGTTCGCCGCCGGCGGCGTGTGGGCCTCCGCCTGTGTGTGAGATGTGTTGGGGCATTGCCCTTCGGGGCCTTCAGCCCGGCTGGACTTGTGTGGGCAGTGGTTGTCTGCTGAGTCGGGTTCATGCCCAAAGGTCTCCCAGTCCCCATCCGGCTGTCGCTCTCTCGTGCCTCCTTTGCCCTCCTGCTCACTTGTGCTTGCGACTGTGCTGTAGCCTGTCGGGCTTCCACCTTCACCCAGAATTCCTCAAATAGCTTTTTCAGACGTGTGTCCAAGGATTCGTCTGGGCTAGATCGGCACTCTGGTAGCGCATGGCCGTCGTTGGGCTGAGCCTCCGCCATTTTAGTGCTGCTTGCGGCCTGCTGGTTTGGTACGTAGTTTGGGCTGTCATCGTCGTTCGCCAGCCCTGTGAGTGTACAAGATTTGTTGGTTGGGACTGGGATAACCCCCACCGGTCCCAAGGGGGGGGGGGGGCAGCCCGATACTGCGGGTGCTGCATGCTTAAGTGAGCCAGGAGATCGGCCGCCTCTCCTTTGCTCTGTGAGGTGTAGGCCTCGATCCTCCAGCTCTGGGTCCCAGCGGGCAATCAGGTCGTGTAAGGTATCCCCTTGTTCCCGGACCTCTGTAGCACAAGGTAAGGTAGGTTGGGGTTCACTATGAAGCGGGTTCCCCTCGATTTATGCTGGTGTTTGGATCTAGAATCGGGAGCCCACAGACATCGTGTCTGACCAGCTCCCCGGTCAGGCTCCGCCCCCGTTTACGTTTTATTTTGATCACAACTTGTACATTTGGCTGCGGTCTTAAGGGGTTAAGAGGAGTTAAACATAGGATTAAGGTAAAGTGTTTATTTTTAGTGTGCCGTTTGAATGGTTATTTGCAAAGTACACATCATATGTCTTCTGTAGACCAGTCAGATGACGATATTACAGCTGCAGGAGTAGTTATACAGTGTGCATCACACAGAGCTTTCCCTGCTCCTCCTGCAATGCATTTCCTGTATCAGATGTTACTAGTGGGCAGATAGGAAATGATCTCTACCTGTTCAGCCTCACACACAGACACTGTAGAAGCTGGGACAGCCTTACACCCTCTGTAACAGTTCCTGTAGATCTGATATCCAGCATAGGTAGCTGACTGGAGTACAGATCAAGGCTCCTGGTAATTATTTCTACCCATCAGCCCAATTAAACTCAAAAATGAACATTATAAATGCTAGAAAAAGGCGCCCCCTAGTAGTCAGGTGTCTACTCTACCCAACGGGAAATCTAGCCCTGCTGATCTTGTAAGCAAGCAGAGCGGTATCTTGCGGTCAGTGTAAGGACATACATTTCCACCCAGATACTTCACAAACTACTTAATGAATTCCCTGATTGAATTATAATTTAGCACATTGAAACTCACAGATAGCAAACCGGAATTTTCCAAGGGCTTTTGGAATATAAGTTGCCTAAGTGTCAGTTCCACCTACTTTGAGTTGTATTACTGGCTCACAATCTAAAAATTGCTATTTACTGAATGATGCTGATGCTGCTGTATAAATAATGTTTGATAAGGCATAAAACACTTGCAGATGCCAGGCCCAAAACATACATTCTTAATAAAACCATCTAACATTTTTTGTAAAGTAAACTATGTGGTTTACCATAGATATGCTGACAGCAGCAGACTTCACAGATGCTTAATGGATATGTTATCCCCCACCATGAAAGATCGTACTACTTGTTTGATTAATAGTTACCTATTCCTTTGGAACAAGCAGAATAAGGGTTTTACATTTAATGCATTTTGTACACCTTGGAACGGCCATTTAAAAAAATAAATAAATATATATATATATATATTTAGGTTTTTTAGCATTTAACGGTACAACGTAAGGAATTAGAGACACATAGATAAACTAGAATCATAATCCCTGCATGTAAGTTTTAAGGAACTATGACAACCATGAAGGCCCTATTATTAGGACTGTTAAATATACAAAGTACAAACACTGCTCATTGATACCCAGTAGCAGGGGGAATATGAACAATGTTTCCAACATGGAAACAAAGAATTGAGTGGGGAGAAAAAAAAATCAAAAAAACTTGGTAAAATAGATCTCGCTTTCTTTTTAATGTGATGGTTATGGCTTATTTTGACTCTGGCAAGCCTAACTATACAGATGTTCCCCTAATTATTTATCCTGTGCTGACTGCGTGTTCTTTTCATATGTTTGCTCTCCCAGAGTGTCGTTATGAAGCCAACCATGTCCACTAAAGGTATTCAAACACCAAAACTTGGCTTGAAGAACTCTAGTCTTGTTATTTTCCTATCCAACATAATCAGGAATTGCAGTGTATTTCTGTAATAAAAAAGGAATTTTAAGCCTAATGAAGTGAGATATAAAAAAAATAAAATAAAAATTAATGTGGATCATTGGAACACTTCACAAATTTCAATTATTCAAAAAGGATTTTATTTTAGAGGGTCAGAAGGCAGCATGTATTTTTTTCCTACACATGACTGTGGAAGTTTTAGGAACACAAAATATATTTAGGAAAATTATGTTTCTTTTCTGCAGATGGTGAAGATGTTAGTCTTTCAGGCTAACTTATCATTTTGATAACCGAATGATGTCTATTCAATTAAGAGACCCAAAGACCCAGAAAACAGCTTTTCCAACTTCAATACTATTCAAATAAAATCAAAGTATAAAAGACCAATAGTAGGTTTCAAAGTAATACGCAATATGTTGAAGCAGTATTCTTGAGCAGGTAAGTGAAAGTAATATCCATTTTTTATGCCCTCTGTAGGTGTAGCTAAGTAAATGAACCCTCTAAGCAAATATATATTTTAATGTCTATACCCATCCTTTAAAAATGCAACACTTTTCTAACTAAAGGGATATCTAAGAATCATGGGAAAAGAATTCCACAAACATCTTTTCAGAATATACAAAAAATATATATATTTTAAAAAATGGTCTGAACTTGAGTTATCCTGGTTGGGGAGGATAGCTTCTATCAAAATGAAGATCTATCCCCATAACAGTTCCCTTGTCTTTTTTTTTTTTTTTTTGAGAAGATACATTTAGATCCTCTTGGATTTATGTGGAGGAACAAAATGTGCAGAGTTAAATTAGTGGTTCTACAGAACATGAAGGGTTGGGAAGGCTTGGAGGTGCCGGATTAAAAAAAAAAAAAAAAAAAAAAATACTATTATGCAGCCACTGCGGTAGTTGCTATTAAATTTAATTTAGATTCACATAAACCAAGATGGTTAGAGGTGGAAAGAGATAAATTACACCCATACTCTATTAAAGAATGACTTTAGCTCCCTATTTCTAAAAGACTTAAATTATCTGCAATGTTTCCATCAACAAAAATTAAAAGCTCAGTAAAAGCTTGGGATGTCATGTTTGAAAAACGTAAAAACACAACTTGCCTTGGTCAAGAGCTATGCCGCTTTCTATCCTAAATCATGATAACCCACAAATAGATTTGACTGATTCAAATTCATAAACAATATTGATAGTTTTTCAACAATGATTCGCTAATGTTGTTTGAAACGTTTAAAATCATCAATAGGATTTGGATGATAGTTGGGCACCCGGGTACTTCGCAATCACGGAGATCCTACAAGAGCAATTTGACATCATCCATCCAGACCACAAATTTGAAAAATGTAAAATTTCAAACCTTAATAAATCTGCACACCAGTCAAGCCATAAGACTTGCTTTTCCCACAGAAATCACAAATTTGCAGTGATGTTACTACCGCAAAGGATTCTGGGTGGGCATATGCAAATTAGTTTAACAAAGCATAACATTTTTGCCTCATTCCATTTTAAACATGGGTAACTTTGAGTCTATGTTTGCTGTATACAACAGCTTTGAAAGGCAACTTAGGAAAATATGCAATTGTTAATGCAACTCAGCATGAGGTTTGTTACTAGTTGGCTATTGAGGCTTGGTAATGCTCAGGAAGCAAAAATCAAAAAGGTTATGGTGGGGATAGCCTTCCTCAGGGCACGGGGAATCTGGTTGATCATCTACCTGGACGACATCCTGCTCATGTCCACTTCACCCCGATCAACTCATTGGTCACTTGCAATGGACCATGCAGCCGCTTGATGATCTGGGTTTCCTCGGTCCATTGTGACTGCGGTGCAGAAGATAGAATTTCTGGGGTTAGAAGTCGACTCAGTCTCCCATTTCCTATTTCTTCCAGAAGCCAAGATGAAGGCCATAAAGAGGGAGGTCAGGCGCGCCCTCTGGGTTACGTTCCTCTCCATATGTCAGTTGGCACTGATCATAGGTCTCTGCTTGCTTCATCAATCCAAGCGATCTTCCCGGGACCCCAGCACTACCGGGCTTTGCAATGTTTGAAAGGCTCCTATTCATGGACAGGCTATTCTTACGAATCCCAACGGATGTTAGATGTGGAATTACGGGAAGAACGGTCGTGGTGGCTTGACCATATAGAAGCTTAGAACGGTCGGGCGATTTTCTGGGTCACTCCGGACATTGTCATCAAATCTGATGCCTGCTTACATGGCTCGGGAGCGTGTTGCGGGAACGTTTCCACATGTGGCTGATGACCCATGGACGAATCCAGACTCCACATTAACTGTCTGGAATCGTTGGCGAGGTCTTTCAACATTCGCAGTCTCTCACCGACTATAGGAAATTGTTGTATCCTGCTCCGCATGGAACATGTGTCGGCGGTACGTTATATCAATCACCTAGGAGGCACGAAGTCCAAACTGTTGGTGAACCTAGCAAAGGACTTCCGGCAGTTCTGTCTTCCCAACAATGTATCAGTGATGGCAGAGTACATTCCGTGTTTGTAGTTCCAATCCGCCCATGTGTTGTCCAGATACCTGAAGGATTCGGGGGACCGGCATCTGCACACTCGATCTTCAGACATCTGGAACTATTGTGGGGTCTGCGGGATGTCGACCTATTCGCATCCAGGCTGAACACATAACTACCCCGATTTTACAGTTGGCAACCGGACCCTGCTGCGATGGGGGTAGATGCCTTCCTACAGATGTGGCCGCTGTCCCATCATTATGCCTTCCCTCCGTTCAACCTTATCTCTTGGACGTCGTCTTACCTATGCAGACACGACTGCTCTCTGGTGATAGTGGTTCCAATGTGGCAAATACAGCCTTGGTTCCCTCGCCTTCTCGAAAGGTCTTTGGATTTCCTGCGTCCGCTACTGATGGTCCCGGACTTGCTTCTAGATCCAGGTGGAAAGTCGCACAGCTTGATAGATCAGGGTCTACTTTAACTCAAACAACAATATATGTGAACACAACCCAGTGAAGAAAATATATATATAGTTTAAAGCAAACCAGGACTTCCCTTAATGTTTTAGGTGAAGTGTCCCGGTAAATCACCGAAGACTTCCTCCTGTCTTCAATAGATATATGCAAATAGGATAGGGGATAATCTGCTAAATACAGATACAATAAAGAAACTCACATTTCTACTTTAACTCTCAGTGTGAGATTTGGAGTCCCTGGACACTTGCAAACCTTCCACAGTCAATTACGGAACGCCTGGACAGTGCCTGGGCCCGGGACCAGATCTGCCTACTGCTCCGCAAGGCAAGTATGGGCTGGCTGGTGCGTGGAAAGGTCATTGGATCCACTTTCTGCCTCTCTGAATGCAATACTCAATTCCCTAACAACGCTGTTTGAATCGGGGAAGGCTTATCGCACAATTAGTGTTTATAGATCGGCTGTTTCTGCAGGTCATCGAGGTCTGGATGGTTCCCCGGTCGGACAACATCCTTTTGTTTGTAGGCTGCTAAAAGGCATCAGAGGTTAACTAGACCCCCACAAGCAAGATACTCCTTGTTCTGGGATGTCAATGTGGTGTTGACCTTCCTGGACTCCTGGCTGCTGAATGATAAATTGTCCCTGAAACATCTGCCTTGGAAACAGCTTATGCTTCTGTGTTTGCTATCCTGTAAGAGGATATCTGATGTTAGAGCCTTGGATTGCACTGCAATATCCTTCACAACAGAAGGAGTATTGTTCAACATTTCTCATAGGACTAAATCAGCTACGAAATCTATCGCCTACCCGAGATACTCTGTCAGACCTAATCTATGCCCGGTGGCATGTTTGCGATCTTACCTTTATCATACACAGATATTGAGATCACCCAACTTACATCAATTGTTTATTTCATTTCGTAGAACTCATCTTCCAGTTTCTACCCCCACTCTGGCCTGTTGGATACGGACCTTCTATCTGTGACAGAGATTGATACTTCTATGTTTTCAGCTCATTCTGTGCGGGGTCCTGAGGATTGGTTGTCGCCTTGACAATATTCTGAGAATGGTGGATTGGTCCCATGAATCTACGTTTCGGGATTTCTATTTCCGCCCGATTGACCATTTTTCTTCTCAGGTGGTACCTCAGCTTTGAACTAACATAATAGGAGCCTTTTTGTCATTAATACAATTGTAAGATTTTACTATTAACATGACGTAAAGTCATGATTTTATTAATGACATGGAGGAGAGTATTATTCCCACCCGCCCTCTTGGTGGGTTATCGGACACTACTTGGTTGTTAGGACTTATATGCATGGTAAGTGGCAACGAGTGTCTTAAGTGATGTTTTATGCAGATATCATTGTAGGATACTTGTATATCATTATAATTATGATGTATTCCTATGGCCTTGGAATCAAACTGATATTTTGATGGGTCCGGAGTTTGGATTTTACTATATCTTTTGTTATTCACAGCCTGATTTTCGACATGGATGTTTTCCCTATGTCCCTGTTTGAAGTTTTCGGATTGGATTCTGGTATTTGGTCTTACAGGCAAAGAAGAGGAAGTTGATGGCTAGTTCAAGACCTTTTATAGACTGTATCCTGATTGGCTGCCCTGATTGGCAGATTTGTTATATTGATCTTTTATTCATATTTCATTCTAGTTTATATTTTTTCTCTTTGCTGCTGAGGGAAAATAAAGAAAGCATAGTACTCACCTCAGTGTGATTAATAAAATCATGACTTTACATCATATTAATAGTAAAATCTAGGAATTGTCTTTGGTACTGCACATATTTGTGGAAAACATTTACCATGGTGCTCTGGCAATTAAGGAGCTATATCGATTGTTTAAATGGAACATTATGGGCACCATAACCACTACAGCTCACTGTAGTGATTTTTTTCTTCCAGAAGTGTCCTGGCACCATATCGCAATAAGATGTCAAACCATTTTAGCATGGTTTAATAACGTACCTAGGTTCCGCCAAGCACCTGCAGCCACAGATGTGTCTGCAGAATAAAGCATGTTACTCACTGGCTGAGAGCAATCAGCCGATACTCTCAGCTAATGTGTATAGACATACATCACCCTCTGGAGTGGTAGCCTGTTTAATAGAGACATCAATAATAAACAAAGTTGAAGGTTTACTATTGTGCTGGCAAGCCATTCAGGAGTGGCTAGAATCCTAGGACACTTTCAGCATTATATATGTACACAGCATTGTGGCTATGCTAGGACATTCACAATCACAAACAGCAGATTACACACTAGTTGCAATTCTGCCTGACCTTTAGAAAGTAATATGACATTAAACATTTATTACCTGAAGAGCTACAACTGCCCAGGTAAGATTGTTGTATCCTTGGAAGAAGCCCCCCTGAGAGACACGCTCTCCGTCATAAATAAACACTCCCATCAGTCCGAAAATCCCACCAAAGAATCCTGTGGAAAAGCAAGAAAGATATACAAACCATGCACCAAGAAACAAATAAGTCGTCACACATCCCTACTCTTCAGAATTTGCGCGTATGGGGCATTATTGCTTTAATGTTTATACAAGATATATGGAAAGGTAGGAGCAGTCTGTAAAGATGAAGGGTGAAAAGAACAGTAAACAAACTGGTCAAGCCTTATATTTGTGCAACTACATTTTTAAGATAAAGCAAAAGTGAACTTAATACCCTATTGAACTCTTAAAACGTCACTTCCTTTTCTTCTACTTAACTTTACCCTTCCCTACTTCTTTATATGATGGACATTGAATATTGACATTTATGGCACTACTGTATACAGAATCCAGTATATAAGTTAAATGACTGCTAGGATCTGTGCAGTTAAAGGGACTATCCAGTACCAGGAAAACATATCCCATATAGCTGAAGGGGTTAAAACCCCTTCAGTGACTTACCTGAATCCAGCGCCGATGTCCCTGGGTGCAGGGTCAGGCTCCGCCCACGCTCCTGATGTCGGTGGGGGAGTCGTAATGCACATGCGTGGCAATGGCCGCTCACGCGCGCATTAGACCTCCCAATAGGAAAGCATTATTCAATGTTTTTCTATGGGGTTTCTGGCGATGCTGGAGGTCCTCAAGCATAGCATGTGGACGTCCAGCATCGTTTAAAACACTTTTCGTGTTCTAAGAACACAGAAGTCCCTCTAGTGGCTGTCTGATAGACAGCCACTAGAGGAGGACTTAATCCTGCAAGGTAATTATTGCAGTTTATAAAAAAACTGCAATAATTACACTTGCAGGGTTAAGGGTGGTGGGAGTTGGCACCCAGACCACTCCAATGGGCAAAAGTGTTCTGGGTGCCTGGGGTGTCCCTTTAAGTTTTTATTTTTTTTATCGTTGAATACTACTTTACTTGCACACATTACTCATTTTAGATTTTTATTTATTTCTATGAAACATATTAAAAGTTCTTCCTTAATGTTCAATAGGTTGTTGTAGATGTATAACCCCAATAACACTTTCACAAAAAATAAAAAATAAAAAAAATGAAAATACCACATTCACTGATTTCAATATATTACAAGAATATCAAAATATTTAACCAGGAAGAATCATTTAGCGCTTGTTAAATTTGAAGTAAATTCTGTGGTCTCAGTGTTATTTCATAAAAAGGAATATTGATAAAGCAATATTAATCTATGAAACATTTTATTTTTTTTAAAAAGAAGGCAGACTTTGTTCAAAAGTAACCGAAAACCTACCGAGTTGTATATTCCGTATCCATACAGACTGCTTTGTTTCTTTTAAGATTTTTTCAAAGTAGACACCAGCAAAACCACTTGAGAAGCAGGCAGTCAGGACAGCCATGAGTCCTACAAAACGAGAACCAACAGATACCTCTTTGGACGGAGTAGTGGTGGAATCTGTGGGCCACTGACAAGAAAAAACAAAAACACAAGGAAGATCCTAAACAATTCTCAAGATAAAGAGCAACAGAACAATCAGACTACAGCACGCTAAAGGAAATAAATTACTTTTTGGTTTGTTACACCTTTGATGTTGACAATCATTGTTTGAGTGATCATAATCAGGTAGGCTATTTGACAATTAGGATGGTTATGCAGGTGAACTGTTTAAAACTATGATGACAGAAGTTGAGGTGTCCATTTGTCATGTGACTTCTAAAAGTATAAGTGAGGACAGCAACATGGAGATTGTAACACTCACACTCTCTCTCTCTCTCTCTCTCTCATATAAAGGTAAATATTACAGACGGGAATGGTTCCTCTTACAAATATCAGTGCAAAAGGACGATAGCACTCACCTAAATTAGCCCACTGAAGAAGTGGCAAGGTCAGGCAAGAAGATCCTGTTATCAGCCCTATTTGGAGTAGTTACCGATTTAGGTTGGGCATGGTGATTGAAGTTATACAGTCTGCATGCATTTTTACACTTATGGTTAATACACCTTTAAATCTAGTAAGCCAGTACATTCATCTCTATTCAACTCTTTATGTGGAACTTTAGGTTCCAATGACACAGGTATGATGGGCAAGTAATGTTTAACATTGGAGCTTGTTGTACTGGTAATTTACTGAATATCTGTGTGGTCACGAATGTCCTGATGAAAGTCTCGTGTGACACTGAAGCGTTAAAATATATGTTGCAGTCTGCATTTTCATGAAATAAATCAGTGAAGATTTTTCTACAGCAAGTCTCATGAGTGCATATCCTTGCTTGTTGCGTGTGTTAAATGGCTGGCTGTTGTGTAAGAAATTTTCATTTAACAAGTGTGCGCTGTTTCTATGCATTATGCATAAGCTTTCTGGATCGCCACATTACATGCTTTAGCACCCAAAGGGTTAAAGGAAAATAATCCTCTTGTTTTCTTAACCCCTTAAGGACCAAACTTCTGGAATAAAAGGGAATCATGACATGTCACACATATCATGTGTCCTTAAGGGGTTAAAGGGACACTACAGGCACCCAGACCACTTCTGCCCATTGGAGTGGTCTGGGTGCCAACTCCCACTACTCCTAACCCTGCAAGTGTAATTATTGCAGTTTTTTATAAACTGCAATAAATTACCTTGCAGGGTTAACTCCACCTCTAGTGGCTGTCTGCTAGACAGCCACTAGAGGGAACTTCTTGACTCTTAGCAAAGATTTTCTTTGCTAGAGCGTCTCTGGACGTCCTCACGCTGTGTGAGGACCTCCAGCATCGCTCAATTCCCCATAGGAAAGCATTGAAAAATCTTTTTCAATGCTTTCCTACGGGGAGCGCTAATGCGCATGCGTGGCATTGCCGGGGATTGGGGGGTGGGAGGGAGAGGGAACCTGCAGTGCCAGGAAAATGGATTGTTTTCCTGGCACTGGAGTTTTCCTTTAATCTAAACATTGTAACTGTACTATAAATCATGTATGTTTATGGATCTGTGCATCTTCATGGTTACAAGTATTTCTTTTTACAGACGATGCTATTACATTATTTGTCCATCAGTTTCCTCTGGATTCTCATGAAGATTGTGATTATTTATATATACCACCTAGTTCAGGGGTATTTAACTCATTTGTCAGGTAGGGCAAAATGTGAACAGTGAGCCGATGGGCCTCCACCACAACCCCCAAGCCCCAGTGCCCCCACAAAATTACACACCCGCGCATAGTTGGCAGCATACACACACCAACGCACAAACTGTTACAAGTAGTTACACATACACACACTATTAAACACTCACAATTAATGCGGTTGTCCTAAATATTTTATCCTGTACATTGAGCAGAATTTGAAGAAGAGGAGCTACAGCCCAGAGAGGGACGGAGTCCCATATTAAAGACTAATGCCATATAAGAACAGAAAAATTCTTATAGGCTTTGAAAGATGTGAGTTAGAAATTTCACTATCTGAAATATTCTTAATTTCCCCTATTTTATTTGTTTGGATGCACAATTTTTTCCCCACTTCTCCTGGGAGGAATTTCCAAGAGGCTGATCCCAGGATATGGTGTTTTTTGTGAGCTATACTGGATTATACTCCAATGCACGTTAAATGTGCATTCACTTTAAATACACTCGAAAGTACTTTCATGTGAATTATGTATTGCATGGCCACTTTAGAAGATTAAATGTGTGGATATTATCAAACTTGCACGTTTATTTCAAGTGTGCAACTTTGAAAGAAATTAAAGTCTGCATAACATAACATTTACCTGAACTAGCGTAACACCAGCCATCAGGATACACAATGAGAGCCATTGATTACTTTTAAGCTTTTTCTGGAGCATGGACACTGAAAACAAGGCCGTAGTGAGGATTTTCAACTGGTATGTGACCTGTAAAATGACAGACAGGATGAAAGAGGCAAGAGGTTAACAGCAAAGAAAGAAACTTGAAGTAGATGAAATAAAGACTTTGTTGTTCAATGAAGACACCAGCACAGCAACTACTGAATGGAATCAGTGAAGAACAGAAGAAAAGCAGAATAAATGTCTGGAGCACCTGATTTACTTATGCGGTGGGACCCAATACTTTTGGACCCTCTGCATTAGGAAACATTTCCAAGGCATATCTACATTTTCTTTTATCTTCAGCAGCTTTTGAATGCCAAAATTACTTGCATTCTCACTAGACAAGCATGCATACTCAATTGCCACAAAGGAATACCAATTTAGATGCGGACACTCATTACAAAAAAAAAAAAAAGTGGCACACTTTGAGGTAGCTTGTTGCTCTGGTTATAAGGCTATTACAATATATGAGTGATATTTAAAATGATTATATTCGTATGCAAATATAGATCACAAGAACACATTTTTAAAAAAATGTTAAGCTATTAATGTGCATCAGTAATGCAAAAATCCTACCATGCTTGGAGAGGTACTAAGAATTCTGGAATGGATGTGAGATGTGTGCAGGTGGTTGTACCTCAAAGGCACACTATAGACAACAGAACCACTACAGCTTAATGTAGTGGTTCTGGTGTCTATAGCCTGTCCCTGCAGGCTATTTAATGTAAACACTGCCTTTTAATAAAAATGTAAGTGTTTATATTGCTGGCAAGTTAGACCTCTAGTGGCAGTCACTCAGACGGAATGTTGAATTCCAGTACTGTAGAGTCAGGAATACAGGTTTGTATTTCTGACAGAGTTCCTTTAATGCATCCCCTCATTCTGATTAACCCCTTAAGGACCAAACTTCTGGAATAAGATGGAATCATGACATGTCACACATGTCATGTGTCCTTAAGCGGTTAAAGAAGAAAGTCAACACATACATTACATGTGCAGTTCTTTATCCTTGGTACAAAAAAAATTACATGTTTCAGCCACCTCCTGGAGTGACATTCAAACACTGATATACCTTTTTTTCCTCTCTTAAATAAGTGTAGTTGGTAAATAGAGAGCCAATTCATTGAAAATGTACTCCTGGAGTGGCTTGACAAAGGTTAACCTGCTGTATATGTGCTTAAAATGACACTATAGGCATCAAAACAACTTTCGCTTCGCGAAGCAGTTTTGGTGTATGGATAATGCCTCTGCAGTCTCACTGCTCAATCCTCTGCCATTCAGGAGTTAAATCACTTTTGTTTCTGTTTTTGCAGCTGTATAGTGTCCACTTATTTATTTGATTATATATTTGGGGAAGATTTAATCTCACCCCCCCCCCCCCCAAAAAAAAAATATCCCAAAATGAGGCATACAATGTTAATAAAAAAAATCAAACATATCAATAAATACAAAAAATACACTTTATTATTTAATTATAATTAGCATTTATTGATACATATACACCTATTTACTTCCACAATGCACTTGTATCGTGAAACAATGTATCAAGTAGCAGCAGTCACATTCCAGGAGCCTGCATTCTGCTCAGGCTATGCACAGCTATGGTCTCAGTACCTGATAAGTAGCTGCATCAAGGTTTGACAGTGCAACATAGAGCAGGTTATTTTGCAGGGTGTAGATTCCAGAGGGTATCGCAAGCTTTAATGTCTCCATTGGCTTGTTAATAATTTCATCATGTAGCACCCGGTTCAGCGCTCGCAAGCTACAACCTGTTAAACAAAACCAGTCAGGCAAGGAGGGGTAAGAATATGCCATAATTGTAATCACAAATCTTACACAGCTCAGAAAAAAAACATATCACTGTACAACTACTACAAATGTGCTTCAAAATGGACAGCATGTCTTCGCCCAGATATCACTGTACATTCATTGAATTGATGGGGTGGGGGATGACCAATTGTGCCAAAACCTAATATGACCTTTCAAAATGGACACTTCAGAGTTCTTTTTTAATTCAAAACTATTTGTAACAAGGTTTTACTTAAATAACAAACAAACAAAAAAAACCTTAAAAAGGGACACTATAGTCACCAAAACAAATTTAGCTTAAGGAAGCCGTTTTGGTGTATAGCTTTTATACAATTCTCTGCCATTTAGTAGTTGAATCACTTTGTTTATACAGCCCTAGTTACACTTCCTGTAAAGTGTTATCTAATGTTTACACTTCACTTACCGTAAATTCTGTTTAAATTTAGAATTTCTTATATCCTCCACTGTTAATAGCTTGCCAGACCCTGCAGGAACCTCCAGTGGGTGATTAAAGTTAAATTTACAGGAGGAGGAGATAAAAACTTTTAAAGTTAACATTGAAAGTGAAAGTATATTTTTTGATGCAGGCTGGGTCAGTCACAGCCAGGACAGGTGTGTCTAGGCCTGCAGAAACTAAAACAAAAGGGACTCATCTTAAGTATGCCTGCTCTACGGTGGGTCCCAGCTCAGATCTCAAGCTGGCTTTAGCTCATCTTGTGCCATTACAAAAAGAACCAGATCCATTTGCATATCAAAAGGGCGGAACAGATCCAAAATGCAGGATGTCTCTTTCTGCACGAAAGATACAGCAACCCCAGAGATTTGTTTCAACCTTGTTAGGCGTTGTCAGTGAGTGATGGACAATACCCCTCTAGACACCGTGAGCATGGGGTTCACGTCTGGATTAACCTTGTTTTTGGCGAGAGCAAAAGACAGAGTGCAAGAGAGTGCGGAGAATGGACAAGGTCTTTTCTGTTGACTATTCAGATGTCCTTCCCTTGCCAATTTTTACACACCTTACACATATTTAGCAATTTCTAGTGGATTTAACAGAGAACATCTAAAGGGAGATGTTAACTGAGCAATTATCGCATGTCTACAAACCTAGCCATTAACCAGGATTTGCCAGTGTTACACAAACGGAACACCCATTCCCATCGCCCACCAATTCTTTGCCCTAGTGCCAGCTTCACTGCAAGTGAAACAGTCACATCACTAAGGCTAGGGTTTTGGTTGACAATGACTGCATGGGGCATAATGGAAGAATTTATAAAAGTTCAGAGACATTTTGAGGAGTTTGTTTTAAAATGGAGGAGGTTAATCAGTTGATGCAGTCAGCCAGTGAGCCAAGTCTTGCACTACAAGGCTTGGCTCAAGCGATCCAACAGAGAGGACTTCAAAACCAAATCATTTTTTTTTTTCTAGATTGAGCTCCATACAAAATGTGCACATAACTGGAACACACTTAAAATAAATAAATCTTAAAGCAGGGTTCTATGCATTTCTCTACTTACTGTTATCTTTATACACCAAGAATATACACGCCACAATTTTTAGGACCTCTGCAGCCACCACAGCAGTGGACGACAAGTATCGAGGACCCTCTTCCTTCAGCGTTCGAGAATAGCGCATTGTCAATACTAAACTAGTTGTCTGGAACACCAGAATCCCCAGAGAGATATACTTAAGATGTGACGCCATGCTGACTTCGGCTTTACCCTGCAAGCAGAAATATAAATTTAAAACAGAGAAAAAATATTTTAAATAATGCAACATAAACTCATCCTTTAAAACCACTTTTTTTTGGTCTCTATTTTACAGCATTTTTTGCTGAAATTCCTATTACAGCAATGCATCCAGCTATCCCTGAATGCATGTTATTTTGTAATTTAAAGAAACACTAAAGCGTCAGGAATACACACATGTAACACACATCTAACACTATATTTCTAATAGCACTATTTAAGACCCAGTAAAAGTCAGTAAAGTAAAAGTGAGTTTATTCAACTTTCTTCCAGTGCTGCCTGGGTTTCATGGCGGTGGCGGCCCCAACCCCACAATCTGCATGGAGATGCTGAATGTTCCCTATAGAGATGCATTGATTCATTGCATCTATTTGAGGAAATGCTGACTAGTGCAGTGTGGCTTTTTGCTGCGCATGTGCAATAGCCTCCCCATGCTTTCATAAAAAATAATGATGTCAGCCATGGAGGTGAGGCCAGATGCAGCGAGACCGTCACAGTGTGGGAGAAAAAGATGAGTAAAAGTATCTGTGATTGCTGGAGAGAGGGGGGCCAGAGACCTAATACTGCATTCGAGTACTATTGGTCTAGGAACACAGGTTTGTATTCCTGACACTATAGTCTCTCTCTCTCGCTCTATCTATATCCTTCAGCCAAAGGATACATCATATGTGATTAATGAAATTTAAAGATTGGTCCACTTTAGAGAAGGAAGCGAGGAATGAGTTTCTTGAGAAGAGGCATACTACCTTTGAAAAGCTGGAGGAGCTCAAATAGGACCACCTCAAACTTCTCCAGACACATTCATAACATCAAGCAGCATTTTGAAAGACAGAGAGATGCTAAATGATGTAGTGGTTCACATAGACTATAGTGAGACACATGCTTGTAAATACATCAGGGATATAAAAGAAACCCAATTTGGTGGCAACCAGCAGTTAACCCTTCATATTGGAGTTATCCATCTCGGTGGGGTCATGCTCAACGCTGTCAGCCTGTCTTGAGAGCAACGCCACAGTGACTCACCTTAACCCAGTACTAATGAGCATATGAGAAGAGCATCTATAGGTCAGGAACATCCACCTCATCTCATTATTGGAACAGAACCAACTTTTACCTAGCCTCAATGGACCAGTCCGTTTAAGGGTTTAGGCACGTAACATGGAATTTCACAGCCACATTCCATGGAAAGGGTGCTCCTGATGGAATATACTGATTTTTCTTTTCATTTTTTTCTAGTGCAGTGGTTCCCAATGGTTTTTTTTTTTTTTTTTTTTTTTTTTTACTTGTGTACCCCTTTCCAGTCCATTTCCATAAATTATAGTCCTCACATTAGCAAAAATGTTTGTACTTGTAATAGTTGCTATTTTAAATGTATACTTTTTTTCTCCACCCAGGTTTATGTACAAAGTATAATTCTAAAGGTAAAGCAGATCTTACAGAATTACATTGTTAGAGTAAATAAGTCACGTACAGTGGTTGATAATGTACCCCGTGCAGTGCAGGCACATTCCCTGTACATAATTAGGGAGACAGAGTATGGTCTATTAATTGGAACCATGGTTTCCCCTTCTGTCTGGAATAACCTGTACCCGATGACTTCTGTTAATTAACGTTTGATATTTTTAATACCTTTACCTGTTGTCTGGTGTACCTGTAATTGAATTACCGGTTTTAAATTAGGCTCTCTATTGTTTGAAACTTTTCAAATTAATTACATTTTTACCTTGGTCTCACATTGGTCACGGTTTATGTGTTAATTGCAAAACTTCTATATATTCGGTGTATGAACTGGAACAAGGCGTTTGTGTGTCTCCTGAAGCATCCAAGTATATTGCTGGTTGTCATCCACTATTGAATAGTTACTCGTTTAGAATTTGCAGTGGACTAGATAGAATATCTTATAAGAACCGAAACTACCAGTGCAGTATATAGTCTATTGCCATTGGATACACAACTCAAAGTACCAGGTCTTAGTGCTTAGTATACTAGTTAACTGTGCAGATTATTGAAGGAAACCTACGGACGACAACGCGCCAGAACTGTTGTACCTTCTCTGTAGTAGAGACATCAGGGTCTTATCGTCACAACAGTTAATACTTTACTTGCCTTTTATGGGGGGAAGGTCACATCAATTTGGTCTTGCATAGGACACTGATTGGTTAGATCGGTGTCCCGCACACCCTGGAGTGTGAAAGCATAAGTAAGAAGCAGCAAGTCAATTTGAAAAACAAACAAATGCAAAGAAAAATTATATAGTGAGGCGACTGTCAATTCAAGCTAAAGCTTTTGAATGAGACAATTGTCTCAAAGTAATGCATATCTCTTTAATTGTGAGCTCAGTGCTTCACCAAGAACTCTGACAGCTATGATTCCCAGCTCTCTGACAACTTGTATAAATGAGCTGCTACATCAGCATACAAAGTGTGTGGATGGGAGAGGCTTGTGGGTGTTCCTCCCGTGCAGTGAGAGCTTGTAAATCCAAACAGCATATATGTGTCTGTGAGAATGGTATGCAGTGCGTCAGAGTGCTGCACACATGTAGCCTATAAAAATGCTTTGTTCGAAGGAGAACTGAAAATCGCAACGAATAAAAATAGTACAGAGAGAAGGGGCAACATGATATGCTTGCAATTAATATTCTATATTATTAATTGGAGTGAATTCAGATCACCATAAATCTGTATATTCAAATATGCACTGACAGGTGTAACAATTTCAGATTTCCAATTCATGTTCGAGCATGCTCCCTTAGCAAATATATGCACGTTTTTTTTTTTTTTATTCATTGTTTACTGATCTTTGTATTTTCCAGGAAATGAAAATAACAGACGTACATGGCGGCATATATGGCATAAAGATTAAAGTGACAATTCAATTGCACTGATAGAGGATGAATCCATCAATACTTAATTTACATTGGTTACTACATAAGTCATGGAAAATATAATGAATTAAGGATACCATAAACAAAGTAATACAATAAAACCATCACAAACAGCGATGAACTCTATAAAAAATGTGATCTCTCTCAAGTTGTTCATCAGGGATACTGAATCGTGCCAAGGTGGCCCTCCTCCCACCCACGCCTCTGCTCCTTCTTTTACACACGTTAGTCAACAGATACCGGGGACAAAGGTTAACAGCCAGGTATTTTTGCAAATGCATAGCTTATGGTAAAAAGAGATATAAAAGCTGCAACCTCTATGGGACAGGGTAACCCTACTCTAATGCCGCTACATGTACTCTGTCCTCCAACTGCAATGTCTGTATAGCTACTGCACATATTGTACCTCCACCCTAATGTAATGCAACCCAAGAAGAAAACATTTTATAAACTTGGGACTATACTAATAAAATATTCACTTCCCTTTCAATACGTGTTTACAAGCCATAACTCGGGCCTTTACCAAGACATTATATGCATTTTTTTTTTTTTTTTTTACTGAAAATACTATTGCTGCCATTTTTATGCCAGACCAGTCCAATACATCACCATTACCTACTCTTAACATTAGATTTATATTTAAAAAAACAAAAACAAAACAAAAAAAAACACACCACGCAATTACTGCAACTCACTCGCGGAGTACTCAACACAAACCTAACCTTTTGAACGCTGGTGACTGATGAGACATGAGTTGGGCAAGTTAAGGAAATGTCCTACTATTTTTGTTTATGCATTTATTTCTCCTCATCAGAAATAAATTACAGTCTGACTGGTGTACATGTAATGGTTTACTAGAAAGAATATCTTAAAATAGTAGTTTTCAACCCGTCTGCACTGTGAATTTGGAAAACATTGATTTCTGGGTTCTAACAGGATGAATGCAGTCTTTTATCGGTGTTATTTTTTCTTTCATAAGGATCAACCTTAAACTTGTGATTCGTGTCTGGCAAATAATTAAACACTAATACGTAAATTTTGCTGGAAACATGCATATCTTCCTTGTATGTGTGAACAATAATGGAGGTAATCAAAGCATGTATCCTTTGGAAATTTTCCAGGCACTACAATATGCACAGTACAAATTACAAAAGCACTTTTTTTTATTTTAAATGACAAATTATTCTCTAGTACATCTATGCATAGCAAAGATGGATTTATACATACATTTGCCGTGGGCTCAGGCTCTACCAAACTGTCCGATTGCTTGGAGTCCGACATCTCAGCTTGTGCTCAATAGCCCAAACTGTTTGATATTTTTGGTCATAACATAGAAGATCACCCCCCACCCACAATAATAAAGAGTAACAAATACATAAAAGGTGGAATTAAGCAAAAAAACAAAAAACAAACAAACAAAAAAAAAACTCTCACTTTGGTACAATGTCAGCTCAAAGTGCTTCACAAAAAAACAAAAATATAAGCCAAAGTCAGAAGCTAACAGGCAGGCATGTAGTGCTTTAGTCTTTTATGGGAGGCAGAATGTATCTGAAATCGCACAAATGAAAAAAATAAAGAACTTAAGTTCCAGGATGCTAAAGGTCTTATCCACGTGAATAGTTTGCTGGCAAAAAGCCATACATACTAAGCCAATAGCACAAAGCATACAGTAACTTGTTTGTATGAGCAATCAAACCCATCAGGTTTGGTCAGTTTACACCCAACTCAGTGACCTAATTAGAATGGCTTGATTGTATTTCCTGTTACAGCGACACCATCAAAAAAAATAATATATTTTTTAACAATATATTCATGTATAAAATATTGTTCACACATATTTTAAAGCTCCCAGTTTAATATACATATAAGCAGACATGCATCATGTTGCAAACTTTATACTGCTTGGCAATGGACACTGTAGTGTTTAACCCTTTAAAGACACCTGTCATGCTGAACTTTTCTTCTGAAGTTGTGTCCTTATCAGTTATCAAGCTAGTTCCTACTTTGTATAGCACTTACCCTTAAAGAAACACACATTTTATCGATCGTTCTAATCTATATATGTCAGAACACAACACTGACTTGTAAGAAATCCTTTTTCTTCTGCTCCTCAATTCCCCAGTCACATGAAAGGTAACAGATACATAGTGAACAACTGTGATGTTTAAAAAAAAAATAAAAAAATAAAAAAATTTATAAATGTAATAAACATTGCACTCACAAAATGCCAGTAAATAAAGGCACATCAACATAAGCTGGAGAAGTTGCTTGAGGGTTTTCTAAAGTATTCCCCCCCCCCCCCCCCCCTAGTCAAAAACAGTTTGAAAAAAGTGCTTAGAACAAAGATTAAAAACACATAAAAACAAAAAAAAAAACCACCATATAGTCTAAATACAAGCCTTACGTGTTTATCCCTTAGGGGAGTCAAAAATCAGTCTGACAGTGTAAAGTTCAGTTTCTCGCGCCTCCCTCAGATTCAGTATACAGGGTTCCTATATATTACACTATTTTGTGATATCTCTATATAGATTTATGGTTTTATGTTTAATGAAGACATAGAGGAGTCTTGATATCTACAATAGCTGTAATAAAAAGGGTATATCTTTGTTCCCATTTACCCCCCACATTTGTGTGTGAATTATTTGGGGTTTTATCCAACTGTTGCAATGTCCAGCGCTAGTTTGCAAACATATTCTATATCTATATCTCTCTATATCCAAGTAGAGATTGTAGCCGTATTAGAGCAGTGATGTAGATGGAAAAAAAACCAGATAAAATTCTTATCTTGTAATACCTTTTATAATGACAAGCTTTCGGCAGACCCTACCTTTCTCAAGTCTAAAGCATTTCTGAGCAAGATGACTGATGGAGAATTAATTATTTTACCTATGCAATACTTAGTAAATATTCCCCTAGACATACAGACCTATAAATAAATAAATATATACATTAACCTATGGATGTATTGCATACGGAGACGTGGATTTAATAACATATCCTGAAGCAACAAATATCTGGGCAAGCTTCAATTGATAGCTCATATGGTGAGAAATTGCGAGGAAATCGAGGTGAAGAATTAATAAAGGCCCACAGGTGTAATTAGTACATCTGGAGATACCTTGTCTTAGTCTCACCTGGGGTGCCAGAAAAGGGTAATAGTCATGGATAAAGGTAAATAACGGGTTAAAAGCCTTTTAGTCTTGGTCAGGGGCGGACTGACCGGTCGGGCACTTCGGACATGGTCCGAGGGCCCGGCTGGGAGGGGGGCCCGCCATCAGGGGGCCTGGCGGCAGGGCCAGATTGGCCCATGGGGGCTAAGCAAGTAGGTGCCCCCGGGTGGCCGGTCCGGTGGCACACTCTGAGGGGGCCGGCCGCATTCAGGGTCGGCCCTTTAAATGCTGCAGCCGCCTGAGCGCTCTGTTAAGAGCCTCAGGCGGCTGCAGTTGCTTCTCACCTCCCCTGTAGCGTGGCCGAGATGCTCTCCGGTCCGCGGTGCCCGGCCGGAGTGATAGGAAGGTGCACACTCAGTGTGCACTTCCTGTCAGTCCGGCAGGGTACAGGAAACAAACTCCTGTTCCGTGTGGAGTTTATGTTTCCTGTACCCGGTCGGACTGACAGGAAGTGCACACTGAGCGTGCACCTTCCTATCAGTCCGGCCGGGCACCGCGGACTGGAGAGCAGCTCGGCCACGCCACAGGGGAGGGGGTAAGAAGAGAGGGAGGGGGGGAGTAGGAAGAGAGCGAGGGGGGAGTAATAAGGGGGGGGAGTAAGAAGAGAGCGAGGGGGGAGTAAGGAGAGGGATGGGGGAGTAATAAGAGGGATGGGGGAGTAATAAGAGGGATGGGGGAGTAATAAGAGGGATGGGGGAGTAATAAGAGGGATGGGGGAGTAATAAGAGGGATGGGGGAGTAATAAGAGGGATGGGGGAGTAATAAGAGGGATGGGGGAGTAATAAGAGGGATGGGGGAGTAATAAGAGGGATGGGGGAGTAATAAGAGGGATGGGGGAGTAAGAAGGGGGTAAGAAGAGGGGGGAGGGGGGAGTAAGAAGGGGGGATAAGAAGAGGGGAAGGGGGTTAAGAAGAGGGGGGAGAACAAGAAGGGGAGGGGGTTGTAAGAAGATGGGGTAAGAAGAGAGGGAGGGGGGAGTAAGAAGAGGTGGGAGTAAGAAGAGGTGGGAGTAAGAAGAGGTGGGAGTAAGAAGAGGTGGGAGTAAGAAAGGGGGGTAAGAAGAGGGGGAGGGGAGAGTAAGAAGAGGGGGGAGTAAGAAGAGGGGAAGGGGGGTGTAAGAAGATCAAAGGGGGGGGGGAGTAAGAAGAACACAGGTAGGAGGGGGGGTAAGAAGAACACGGGGGGGGTGAGGAGAGCACAGGGTGGGTGGGTGAGTGTGAGAAGAGACCACTAAGGGGCAGGGAGAGCTCTAAGGGACAGAAGGGACAGCTCTATAGGACAGGGGGCAAGACAGGGAGCTCTTTCACACTACGCGCACACACACACACAATGAAACCCTACACACACAGAAACACAACATGCTTCTCTTACACACAGAGAAACACACAATACATCCATTACACACACACACAATGACAATGCATCCTTTGCACACATACACAGAAACACACAATGCAAACCCTTACACACACATGCAAACACACACTGCTTTTCTTACATACACACAGAAACACAATGCATCTCTTACACTCAATGCACACACATACAGACACACACCTTGCATCCCTTATGCATACAAACACAGATTCACACAATGCATCCCTTACACACAACCAGAAACACACAATACATCCCTTTTACACAAATGCACACTGCTTCCACTACACACAAACACACTGCATCACCTACACAAACTGGTATCCCTATACACTACATATCATAAGCACACATATTTGATCCTCTACAATAGCACATAACACATCCCCTACACACTCCACTTCCTTGTGAGCAAACTCATGGGTGGGTGGAACATATAAGTGGACTTATGAGTGGGCCTTATAGGCATACTCACCGTCAGGCCCTGGGGCCCAGACCTTGAGCTGTGTAAGGGGACCCAAAAAAATGGAGCTGCTTCCAATTCTCCCAGAACATTGAATTTTGTGACCAAAGTTGCAAACAGCCTCCAGAGATCCTGTTTTACACCAGACCAGTGGAGCCAAACAGCAGCCCATCATCATCCTCATCTGGTTGTAAGTAGGCAGTCTAGTATATTATTAGTGACACTAATCTATAATTTACCTGACATTAAAGGGACACTATAGCTTAATGAAGTGGTTCTGGTGTCTATAGCTGGTCCCTGCAGGCTTTTTAATGTAAACACACACTGTGTGCAGCACTGGCGTTAGTTCATGTGGCAGGTCATATGGGTGGGGCATTGTGATGTCACATGGGGGGGCGGCAAATTTTTCTTTTGTCTACGGCGGCAAAAATCCTTGCACCGGCTCTGATCCTGGGCAGGTGCACCAGTCTACTGTATATATCACTGGTGGATCCAGGGGGGCAACGGGGCAATTGCCCCCCCCCCCCTCCCCTGTCCGCAGGCACCGTGCAGGTAGCCGGCAGGGGAGGGAGGAAGAGAGGACCCGGGAGCTCAGCGGTTACCACGGCAACGTTACGGCTCTTGTGAGAGTAAACTCTAGCCCTGGAGCTACGGGCTAGAGTACACTCTCAACACTGTGACCACCAGGGATTCCTGGTGGTCGCAGTGGTGAGAGTGAACTCTAGCCCCATAAACACACTGCCCCCACACACACCATACACATTCACACACTGCCCCCACACACCATACACATTCACACACTGCCCCCACACACACACCATACACATTTACACACATACACTGCCCACCCATACACACACAGCCCCCCCCATACTAACATTGCCACACACACCCTACACATTCACACACTACACCCCCACACACACTGAACCTTTCACACACACTGCACCACTGCTCCTATACCCTACTACAGCCTCATATCCCAGCAGACCCCAGGTAAGTTGTCAAACTGTTCTTAAACGGTTTGACTACTTACTCTGGGAGGGGGGCCCGGCCCTCCTGGCACCATAACCACTACACAGAGCAGTAGTGGTTATTGTGCATGGATTATTTGTTTAAATAATCTACAAGTGCCCCAGTAGCCAGCAAGCCAGCCAGCCCACAGGCCGGCCAGCCCACAGGCCGGCCAGTAGCCAGCCAGCCCACAGGCCGGCCAGTAGCCAGCCAGCCCACAGGCCAGTAGCCAGCCCACAGGCCGGCCAGTAGCCAGCCAGCCCACAGGCCAGTAGCCAGCCCACAGGCCGGCCAGTAGCCAGCCAGCCCACAGGCCAGTAGCCAGCCCACAGGCCGGCCAGTAGCCAGCCCACAGGCCGGCCAGTAGCCAGCCCACAGGCCGGCCAGTAGCCAGCCCACAGGCCGGCCAGTAGCCAGCCCACAGGCTGGCCAGTAGCCAGCCCACAGGCCGGCCAGTAGCCAGCCCACAGGCCGGCCAGTAGCCAGCCAGCCCACAGGCCAGTAGCCAGCCCACAGGCCTACAGCAAGCCACAGGCTTACAGCCAGCAAGCCCACAGCCTGCCAGCCGCAGCCAGCAAGCCCACAGCCTGCCAGCCGCAGCCAGCAAGCCCACAGCCTGCCAGCCGCAGCCAGCAAGCCCACAGCCTGCCAGCCGCAGCCAGCAAGCCCACAGCCTGCCAGCCGCAGCCAGCAAGCCCACAGCCTGCCAGCCGCAGCCAGCAAGCCCACAGCCTGCCAGCCGCAGCCAGCAAGCCCACAGCCTGCCAGCCGCAGCCAGCAAGCCCACAGCCTGCCAGCCGCAGCCAGCAAGCTCACAGCCTGCCAGCCGCAGCCAGCAAGCCCACAGCCTGCCAGCCGCAGCCAGCAAGCCCACAGCCTGCCAGCCGCAGCCAGCAAGCCCACAGCCTGCCAGCCGCAGCCAGCAAGCCCACAGCCTGCCAGCCGCAGCCAGCAAGCCCACAGCCTGCCAGCCGCAGCCAGCAAGCCCACAGCCTGCCAGCCGCAGCCAGCAAGCCCACAGCCTGCCAGCCGCAGCCAGCAAGCCCACAGCCTGCCAGCCGCAGCCAGCAAGCTCACAGCCTGCCAGCCGCAGCCAGCAAGCCCACAGCCTGCCAGCCGCAGCCAGCAAGCCCACAGCCTGCCAGCCGCAGCCAGCAAGCCCACAGCCTGCCAGCCGCAGCCAGCAAGCTCACAGCCTGCCAGCCGCAGCCAGCAAGCCCACAGCCTGCCAGCCGCAGCCAGCAAGCCCACAGCCTGCCAGCCGCAGCCAGCAAGCCCACAGCCTGCCAGCCGCAGCCAGCAAGCCCACAGCCTGCCAGCCGCAGCCAGCAAGCCCACAGCCTGCCAGCCGCAGCCAGCAAGCCCACAGCCTGCCAGCCGCAGCCAGCAAGCCCACAGCCTGCCAGCCGCAGCCAGCAAGCCCACAGCCTGCCAGCCGCAGCCAGCAAGCCCACAGCCTGCCAGCCGCAGCCAGCAAGCCCACAGCCTGCCGGCAGTAGCCAGCAAGCCCACAGCCTGCCGGCAGTAGCCAGCAATCCCACAGCCTGCCGGCAGTAGCCAGCAATCCCACAGCCTGCCGGCAGTAGCCAGCAATCCCACAGCCTGCCGGCAGTAGCCAGCAATCCCACAGCCTGCCGGCAGTAGCCAGCAATCCCACAGCCTGCCGGCAGTAGCCAGCAATCCCACAGCCTGCCGGCAGTAGCCAGCAATCCCACAGCCTGCCGGCAGTAGCCAGCAATCCCACAGCCTGCCGGCAGTAGCCAGCAATCCCACAGCCTGCCGGCAGTAGCCAGCAATCCCACAGTCTGCCAGCAAGCCCACAGCCTGCCAGCAAGCCCACAGCCTGCCAGCAAGCCCACAGCCTGCCAGCAAGCCCACAGCCTGCCAGTAAGCCCACAGCCTGCCAGCCGCAGCCAGTAAGCCCACAGCCTTCCAGCAAGCCCACAGACTGCCAGCCAGCAACAGTAATTAAGGTAAGAGGAGCCAACTTGGCCTAGATATCAGCGAGCTATGTTGTGTTGCTATATTGTGAATAGGAACCAGAGTGTTGGAGAGACCCCCCTCCAGGCCCCATTGTAGTCTCTAATGGGACCTGGAGGAAATTCTTTCTAACACACTCTCTAAAGGACACTGAGATAGCCTCTGCTAGAAAGACCCCCTTCCATGGCCCATTAGCCCTCAATTGTAGTCTCTACTGGGGCTTCGAAGGGATTATTGCACTTTTGTTCCTTGTGTCTAAAGATTGTGTAGGGTGTGGCTGGAGGCAGTGCATGGAGGCGGGACAAGGGTGGCGCTTGCTGCGGAGAATGGGTGGGGCCTGTAAGGGGGCCCTTGATTTATTTTGCCCGGGGGCCCTGAGGGTTCTCAGTCCGCCCCTGGTCTTGGTTAAGTCTTTCCACGTCTGCAAGGGTTAAAAGCAAGAATTCTATCCCCTGTCTGCCATCTTGCAAGCACACATACTCCCTTTTTTCTCTCACAAAATAACCCTGCATAGTTTCGAGAATATGTGCGAGACATGCGCAGTAGAATAACTAATACGTAATGTTATAGGAGAAATTATACTTTTTGCACTGAACGTCTATGATTGGTTGATTTTGTCTTCTATCAGATACACCCCTATGAAAACTGTGTTTGTTTCATATATACACGATGTACCCGAATTTAAAAAAGCCATTACTATTTTTCTGGAACTTCATAATGACTGTGTTAATTGTTCTTTGCAGTAATCATACATTAAGAGATTAAAGAAAGCAGAAAGTGTTAACAGCATAAGTCCATGGCAGCTTAAGGGTTTCCAGACCATGTGTACATTTTGCAGCCTAACAATGACACCTAGAATTTAAAGTTGAGTTGTGATATAGGAGTTAAAGCGACATGTGCAGATAAGACACAGGTTTTATAGAAAAAAAACACACCATTCTAACAGAGGGTCGTAAATATCTTGTGTGAAGATCACAGAGTGAGGGAGAGAGAGAGAGGGGGAAAAAAACATGCAAACTGTGCAGAAGATGGTGCTAGAAGGGGATAATAAAACCAAAATAATTACTTATATTAAGAATGCATGAATTCCCATCCAAGAGTTACAGGATATGCATAAAGGCCTATATCCAGCATACAGACACACACACATATACGTATACACAAGTAGTGTATATGTACAAGTATAAACAAGCACATAAACAATATACATAAGAACATACAAAAATATACATATAAATATAACCGATGCACATGTCGCTTTAACTCCTGTATCACAACTCAACTTTAAATTCTAGGTGTCATTGTTAGGGTGCAAAATTTACACATGGTCTGGAAACTCAAACTGCCATGGGCTTATGCTGTTAACACTTCCTGCTTTCCTTAATCTCTTTATGTTTGTTTACTGCAGAGAACAATTACTGTACAAGTCTTTATGAAGTTCCAGAAAAATAGTAATGGCTTTTTTAATTTGGGTACAGCGTATATGTGAAACACAGTTTTCATGTATATATACATGTGTAAGTGTGTGTGTCTGTGTATGGACCTTCATGCATATCCTGTAACTCTTGGATGGGAATTCATGCATTCTTAATACAAGCAATTGTTTTGGTTTTACAGCCCCCCCCCACCCCCAGCACCATCTTTTTGCTTGTTTTTTTTCTCTCCTCACTCGATCTTCACACAAGAGATTTATGACCCTCTGCGAGAATAGTGTCTATTTTCTATGAAACCTGTGTCTTATCTGCACATGTCGCTTTAACCCCTGTAGCACAACTCAACTTTGAATTATAAGTGTCTTCTTGCTCAGAAATGCTTCAGACTTGAGAAAGGGAGGTTCTCCCAAAATATTGTCATTAAAAAATTCTGTAAGTCCAATAAAAAAAAGGTATTACTAGATACAAATGTTATCAGTTTTTTTTTTATCACACACACACACATATATATATATATATATATATATATATACACACACACATACATATACACATACATATACATACACACACATAGCAACATTAAAACCACCTGCCTATTATTATGTAGATTGTTCTCGCACATCCCACAGATGCTCAATCAAAGTAAGACCTCGGGTATTTGGAGGCCAAGGCAACATCTTAAAGGACCACTCTAGGCACCCAGACCACTTCAGCTTAATGAAGTGGTCTGGGTGCCAGGTCCAGTTAGCTTTTACCCTTTTTTTTTTATAAACATAGCAGTTTCAGAGAAACTGCTATGTTTATACTGAGGGTTAAGCCAGCCTCCAGAGCCTCTAGTGGCTGTCTCATTGACAGCCGCTAGAGGCGCTTGCGTGCTTCTCACTGTGAAAATCACAGTGAGAGCACGCAAGCGTCAATAGGAAAGCATGAATGCTTTCCTATGCGACCGGCTGAATGCGAGCGCGGCTCCTGCCGCGCATGCGCATTCAGCCGATGATGTCGCGAGGAAGAAGAGGAGGAGGAGGAAAGCTCCCCGCCCGGCGCTGGAGAAAGAGGTAAGTTTAACCCCTTCCTCCCCTCAGAGCCCGGCGGGAGTGGGTCCCTGAGGGTGGGGGCACACTCAGGGCACTCTAGTGCCAGGAAAACGAGTATGTTTTCCTGGCACTAGAGTGGTCCTTTAAACTATTTCAATTGTTACTCAAACCATTCCTGAACAGCTTTTGCAGAGTGGCATGAATAGGGGGTGTATGTGCTCTGCGACAATCCCTAGCTAAGTGGTACGTAGCATAATAACATTCACATGAATGCCAGGATCCAAGGCATCCCAGCTGACATTGCCCTATACATAACACTGCCTCCGCATGGCCTACCTTCTTCCCATAGTGCATCCTGCTGCCATCTCTTCCCCAGGTAAACGACGCACACAAATACACAAACAGTCAGCAACCTGATCTTACATAGCTGAAAGAGACTTGGGTCCATCAAGTTCAGTCTTCCTCACATATGTTTTTGCTGTTGATCCAATAGAAGGGAAAAAACCCAGTCTGAAGCGCTTCCAATTTTGCAACAACAAACTAGGAAAAAAATTCCTTCTTGACCACAAAATAGCAGTCATTTCTCCTTGGATCATGCATTATCCCACTAAATTGAAATTATATCCCTCTATGTTATGTTTTTGCAAGTATTTATCCAATTGCTGTTTAAACATTTGTATGGACCAGTGGTTCCCAAACCTTTTAGGTACAAGGGGCCCATAATATTTTTCCAAGTGACAGGCCGGCCGACATTACAAGTGCCCGGTCGCGGTCTTAAAGGACCACAGCACCCGACCGGGCCCCTGTTGAGCAGTAATGGTTCCCTGGTGCTGGGGAAATATTATGTGGCACACACAGTGGTGTATTTAGCCCAAGGCAAACTAGGCAACGATTTTCAATATTTTATAAGCGCCTTTTGTACACAGTTTTTTTCATCTTTTTCTCTAAAACTAGGCATTTGCCTTGGGTGGCACTAACAAGGTGGCAAGAAATGCCGCCCCGAAATGCCCACTCGGGTGTCCCAAGTGTTCTCCTTGTCATACGGGTCCAAGGGCAGGCCTGGCCACCTTAATGGACCCCTCCCTCCCCCGGCGTGCGGTTGTGTGAGAATCACAGACGGCGAGGGAGCAGTGATCTCCCTGCTCTGCTCCCTCGAGCCGTTTTCCGATGCCGCAGGAGATGGAATATGATGTCATATTCCGGCTCTCGGCTTCAGTAGACTGATCGCCAGGCGCGATGGAGCAGTGCAGGGAGATCACAGCTCCCTCGCCGCCTCGGATGCCAATACAGCAGCCCCACTGGACTCCCAACGACAGGTAGGAAAGTGAGGGTGAAAAAATAGTATTAAAGTAATAATAATTAGTGAGTGTGTGTATCTGTGAGTGTAAGGGTGTGTGTGACTGAGTGTATGTAGGAGTGTATCTGTCAGTGTGTGTGCATATGAGTGTGTATGAGTGTGTCTGTTTGTGAGTCTGTCAAATCAGCGAGAGTCTGTCATTAAGTCAGTTTGTGTCTTTCAATTAGTGTCTGTCAGTGTGCATGTGTGTGTGTCTGTCAGCAAATGAATGTATGCCACATTAGGGAGTCTGTATTTGTCATTGAGTGTGTGTGTGACTGTCAGTGCGTATCTGCCAGTCTGTGTCTGTTGGGGAATGTGTGTGTGTCAAATCATCAAGTCTGTGTCTGTCAGTGACGTTTGTCATTGTGTGTATCTCCCAGTGTCTGTCAGTGTGTGTGTGCTTAACCCCTTAAGGACCAAACTTCTGGAATAAAAGGGAATCATGACGTGTCAGACATGTCATGTGTCCTTAAGGGGTTAAAGGGACACAATAGACACCCAGACCACTTCAGCTCGTTGAAGTGGTCTGGGTGCAATGTCCCACTCCCCTTTAACCCTGCAAATTTAGCTATTACAGTTTCTTAGAAACTGCAATAATTACCTTGAGGGGTTAACTCCTTCCAGGTGGTTAGGCGACCAAAAGTCGCCTAACTTATACTGGACGTCATCACTCTGTGTTTGAGGACATCCAGCGTCTGCTAAATCCCCATAGGAAAGAATTGATACAATGCTTTCCTATGGGGAAGCTTAATGCAAGCGCTGAGGGACATCGGTACTGGATTCAGGTAATTGACTGAATGAGTTTTAACCTTCAGTGCCGAGTAAGGGTGGAGAGCAAGAGGGAGAGGGGCACTATAGGCAACTAAAAGGAGTAGGAAAAGGTGGAGTGCAAAGAGGAAGGGGTGGGTTCTTAATCAGGAAGAGGTGTGGCCTTGACCGGTATGGGTGGGGCAAAATTAAATTAGGGGGGTGCCCAGGTTAAGTCATGCCTAGGGAGGCACCAAACCAAAATACATCACTGGGCACACAGTTTGGGAACCGCTGGCATGGACTCTGATAAAACCACCTCTTCAGAGAATCCCTATAGTTCTTACTGTAAATAAAAACGTTTCTTTGCCCTAGATTAACCCCTTAGCGACCGAGGACGGTTCAGGACAGTCATCAGCATTTTTGCATTGCCGACCGATGACGGTCCTGAACTGTCCTAACGGTGCAATGTACTTACCCGATCGCCGTCGTTCCCCCGGTGGCGATCGGCGGTGCTTCCGGTGTGGGGAGACTGCCTGCAGGACCCCTGGGGCCATGTGATCGCTCAACAGAGCGATCACATGGTCACAATAGGTGTCCATGTGTCTGCCTGCAGGGGGACTGTCTGTGCCAACAGGCAGTCTCCCTGCCAGTGTAAAATCATTAAAAAAAATTAAGTTAATAAAAAAAGAAAAAAAAAGAAATTATATATATATATATATATATATATATATATATATATATATGTATTTTTATATTAATATGTACATATATTAATATAAAAATACACTTATAATTAAATTACACACGCATATATATATATATAAATATATATAATAACTATATATGTTATATATATATATATTATTATAAAATACAAATAATAAGTAAATTAAATCAAAACAATTTAAAACAATACAAATTTTTAAAAAAATTATATATCTATATGAAATGTTATTCTAACTGTATTTTGATATTCAAATATATATATTTATATCAAAATACACTTAGAATGAAATTGTATATATATCTATGTACATATAAATAAATAAAAATAATCCGAAATATACATATGTCCATATACAAAATTACATAAATTATATAAATATGCACGTAGACTTCAAATATATAAATATGCATATATATTTAAATTCTACGTGCATATGTAATATTTTTACATAATTAAGTAATTTTATTAATTGCAATTTGAAGGACCTGCCTGCCAACCCAGACCGAAATTCCAGAGAATTTAATTTGCTAGCACTGTATTTTACCCTGTAACTTTCTATGACACCCTAAAACCTGTGCATAGGGGGTACCGTTTTACTCGGGAGACTTCACTGAACACAAATATTAGTGATTCAAAACAGTAAAACCTATCACAGCGAGGATATTGCCAGTGAAAGTGACTTTTTTTCAAATTTTTCACACACAAACAGCACTTTTACTGATGATATAATTGTTGTGATATGTTTTCCTGTTTTGAAACACTAATATTTGTGATCAAGAAAGTCTCCCGAGTAGAACAGTACCCCCCATGTACAGATTTTATAGCGTTTTTGAAAGTTACAGGGTCAAATATTTTTACATTGAAAATGGCCAGGTTGGTTACGTTGCCTTTGAGAGCGTATGGTAGCCCAGGAATGAGAATTACCCCCATGTAAAGAAAGCCTTTTTTTGTCCTGAAAAAAACCAATATATAATTTGTATAGGAACAGTAAATGAGAGAGTGGAAAATTACAGCTAAACACAAACACCACAAAAGTGTAAAAAGAGGCCTGGTCGCAAATGTACAACATCGCAAAAACAGTCCAGTCCTTAAGGGGTTAAATCTCCTTTCTTCCAGCCTAAATGCATGACCTAGTGTCTTCGGTATAGTATCCCCCAAGCTCTCATTTTATTTACTAATGTGCCACTATGATCAAACCCACTAAATTATACTCTGAAAACCCTCAGTAAAACAATGGCCACACATTTTATCTTGCACCTGGCCCCACAATATAAAGCCAGCCCGGTCCCCTCACAAGTCCTTGTCAAGTTTTTGTGAAAATACAGAAATTAATTAGCTACCAAGATAAGACAGCCACTAGAGGGCACTTCCTGGTTTATAGCGCTATAGCGTCGCTAAAATCCCCATAGGAAAGCATTGAAAGCATTTTCAATGCATTCCTATGGAGAGGTCTAATACGCATGCGCGGCAGTGCCGCGCATGCGCTTTAGGTCACCCCTGCCGCGGCCGCACATGCGCAATCGGCCTCCCCCGCCGGATTATGTCGGGAGGAGCGTGGGCGGACCCTAAACCAGCGCCGAGGGACATCGGCGCTGGTCTCAGGTAAGTCACTGAAGGGGTTCTAACCTCTTCAGCAACATGGGATGGGAGGTGGGAGGGGACCTGCAGTGCCAGGAAAACAATTTGTTTTCCTGGCACTGGAGTGTCCCTTTAACCCCTTAAGGACCAAACTTCTGGATTAAAAGGGAATCATGACATGTCACACATGTCATGTGTCCTTAAGGGGTTAAGCAGAGCCTGGGTCCCAAACAGAACATTAGCTCCCAGGACTCACAGCTACCAAGACAAGCTACAGCTTTAAAGAGAATCTCCAGTGCCAGGAAAACATATCCGTTTTCCTTGCACTGTAGGACCCTGCAGTACCCCCCTCCCTCCCACCCCCTGGCATTGCGCGCCATTGCGACAATGGCGCGCATTAGACCTCCCCATAAGAAAGCATTATTGAATGCTTTCCTATAGGGATTCTGGCAATGCTGGAGCCTCGTTTAAAACACTTTTGTGTTCTAAGAACACTTTAGTCCTTCTAGTGGCTGTCTGATAGACAGCCACTAGAGGAGGACTTAACCCTGCAAGGATACCAGCACCTATTTTGAATAGCAGAGTGCCTATATAAATCTGTGATTTTTGTATTTAACCCCTTAAGGACCGGACTGTTTTTGCGATGTTGTACATTTGCGACCAGGCATCTTTTTACACTTTTGTGGTGTTTGTGTTTAGCTGTAATTTTCCGCTCTCTCATTTACTGTTCCCATACAAATGACATATTGTTTTTTTCAGGACAAAAGGGGCTTTCTTTACATACCATTATTTATATAATCTCATGTAATTAAATTTAAAAAAAAAATGAAAAAATATGAAAAATTTAAAAAAATACGTTTTTTTACTTTTATGTGAAAAATCTTTTACTCATCTAGAAAAGCGAATGAAAAAAACTGCTAAATAGATTCAAAATTTTGTCCTGAGTTTAAAAATACCCAGTGTTTACATGCTTTTTGCTATTTTTTGCATGTTATAGGGCTATAAGTACAAGTAGGATATTGCGGTTTCAAAACATACATTTTTAAAATGTATCAATAGTGACATTGTAACACTATTATCTGTCATAAATCGCTGAATAACACCCCACATGTACATATTTTTTTTAAAGTAGACAACCCAGGGTATTCAATATGGGGTATGTCCAGACTTTTTTAGTAGCCACTTAGTCGCAAACACTGGCCAAAGTTAGCGTTCATATTTGTTTGTGTGTGAAAAAAGTAAAAAAATAAATTGAACGCTAATTTTGGCCAGTGTTTGTGACTAAGTGGTTACTAAAAAAGACTGGACATACCCCATTTGCAATACCTTGGGTTGTCTTCTTTTGCAAATGGTATGCCATCATGGGGGTAATTCTCATTCCTGGGCTACCATACGCTCTCAAAGGCAACGTAACCAACCTGGCCATTTTCAATGTAAAAATATTTGACCCATATATTTGTCCCTGTAACTTTCAAAAACGCTATAAAACCTGTACATGGGGGTACTGTTATACTCGGGAGACTTTCTTGAACACAAATATTAGTGTTTCAAAACTGGAAAATGTATCACAACAATTATATCATCAGTAAAAGTGCTGTTTGTGTGTGAAAAATGCAAAAAAAAGTCACTTTCACTGACAATATCATCGCTGTGATATGTTTTACTGTTTTGAATCACTAATATTTGTGTTCAGCGAATCTCCCAAGTAAAACAGCACCCCCCATGTACAGGTTTTAGGGTGTCGTAGAACGTTACAGGGTAAAATACAGTGATAGCAAATTAAATTCTCTTGACTTTAGGCCTGGGTTGGCAGGCAGGTCCCTTAAATTGCAATCAATAAAATAACTTAATTATGTAGAAATATTACATAAATACGCACGTAGAATTTAAATATATATGCATATTTATACATTTGAAGTCTACGTGTATATTTATATAATTATTTATGTAATTTTGTATATGGACATATGAATAGTTCGTATTCTTTTTATTTATTTATATATACATAGATATATATACAATTTCATTCTAAGTGTATTTTGATATAAATATATTAATATCAAAATACAGTTAGAATAAAATTTCGTATAGATATATAATTTTTTTTAAAATTTGTATTATTATTTTTACATGTTTAATTTAATTTAAATTACTTACTATTTGTATAATATATATATACACGTGTGTAATTTAATTATAAGTGTATTTTTATATTAATATATGTACATATTAATTTAAAAATACACTTAGTATGATATGTATATATATATATATATATATATATATATATATATATATATATATATATATATATATATATATATATATATATATATAGACATATATTATATAGGTATAATATATGTCTATTTGTGTACGGGATTATGGAAGGGGCGCACATTAAAGTGTGTGTAGTTTTTAATATGCAAGAGTCGGTTGAGGTGTGCCGAAACCGACACGAGGTTAGGCCTGCAAAAAGAGGGCCCACCCAGGTATAATGATATATAAAGAGGGTGTGGTGGGAGGGAATTTCCGAAATCGTCGAAGACAGGTGAGTAAGGGGTTTGCTGGGTTTAAATAGGGTTAAAATCCCTCCCACAACTTCAGGCATACGCCTTCTATTTGTGTACGGGATTATGGAAGGGGCGCACATTAAAGTGTGTGTAGTTTTTAATATGTAAGAGTCGGTTGAGGTGTGCCGAAACCGACGCGAGGTTAGGCCTGCAAAAAGAGGGCCAAAAAGTATGTAATATTTATTAAACATAACAACATCATTTAGACATATTATAGAAAGCGAGCCTGATTTCTTCTCTGGACTTGGAATGTACCGGTTGTATGCCGAGGACTTCCAGCGTCCCATCTTCTCTACAAGATGAGTCGGAACTTGACAACTAGAGGCTGCTGTGGCGGCCCTAATACGGAATGAATGTCCCGAGAAGGAATTTGGATTGAGGCCAAGACTAATAAACGAGGAGCGAATGTATAGCATGAACTGTTTGAAAGATGTGCCAAAAATTGTACAAGCAACCATTATAATCGGAACGCACATATTATCCTGAACCACATACAATACTTACACGTATCGTAAGCCGTAGAGTACGTTTGCTTAGTATTAGTAGATAAATCTTACCTGCGTAGACTCTAACTCCGGGCATGATCGATACCTTTTTTGACCAGCAGAGGAATTCTGGACTGCGTGTTCTTATATCTTAACTGTTACGTTTAAAGGACCACTCTAGTGCCAGGAAAACATACTCGTTTTCCTGGCACTAGAGTGCCCTGAGGGTGCCCCCACCCTCAGGGACCCACTCCCGCCGGGCTCTGGGGGGAGGAAGGGGTTAAACTTACCTCTTTCTCCAGCGCCGGGCAGGGAGCTTTCCTCCTCCTCTCCTTCTTCCTCGCGACGTCATCGGCTGAATGCGCATGCGCGGTAGGAGCCGCGCTCGCATTCAGCCGGTCGCATAGGAAAGCATTCACAATGCTTTCCTATGGACGCTTGCGTGCTCTCACTGTGATTTTCACAGTGAGAATCACGCAAGCGCCTCTAGCGGCTGTCAATGAGACAGCCACTAGAGATTTTGGAGGCTGGATTAACCCTCAGAATAAACATAGCAGTTTCTCTGAAACTGCTATGTTTATAATAAAAAGGGTTAATCCTAGAGGGACCTGGCACCCAGACCACTTCATTAAGCTGAAGTGGTCTGGGTGCCTAGAGTGGTCCTTTAAGCAAAGTCTGACGTCAGGACTTCAGAAGTGGCTAAGGCGGAGGATACTGCAGGGAACTTGAGATGACAGGGTTTGTGTTTATTAAAGATAATTCGTTACCTGGAGCTAGTTCTTGTAGCATGCTGTGAGGAGGAAGGAAACGTAACATGTTGAAAATATGCAAAACTCAGATGCCCATGGAAACTCACGTGTAGTAGAGCTGCTAACTAATGGGTACCAATAGGCGAAGATAAGGACTATCCCATAAGAGTCGAGGCCGTGCCGTCAGCCCTGTGTTTGAGAGAGGCCCTACCTATGATTTGGGCCAAGTGGACTTGTACTAACTACGCGCAGCAGGGTGTTAACCTCTTGTGGACAAGCGTTAACCTGACCGTACACGGTGTGATTACCTGCATCGAACCACAGCGACAAAGGACTGTAACAGGCACCTGATGAAACTAACTGTTGTGATGTGAACCGAGGAATAGAATGCAAATCCGTGACTCACCGTAGGGAAATGCTTGCACAAGAGAGGAACCTGAAAAGGAGCTTAGATTGTAGTTTAAATTCAAAGACGATATGTGGTTGTATAGCAAGTACCCTATAGCAGTTACATGGTAGGCTTGGGATCGTAAATGCTAGTATTATAGGGTGCTTAAGGTGTTACGACCTAAATCGAAACATCTAGCATGACCGAAAGTAACTCCTGATGGACTTCATAAACTTAAATAACGTGAAATGTGAACGACGTCAAATGCGTGATGAATGAATTGAATGCGCATGGAGGACCCTGTGAATGTCAAGCGTGCAGACAAGTCCCTAATTAGCAGATTAAGGAATTGAATGGTATACGTTTGGTCGAAATGGAGGCAGAGTGATGCCTCGACGTTCGATATGAAACAAGTGGGAATCCTGTTCACCCGGTCAAATCAGATTGCTAAAGCTTATCCTGTATTGCTTGTATAAGTGACGTTGACGTGAAAAGTTAAGTGATAGTATGAGTCGACAAAAGGTAATCTAGAACTCACTGTACTAAATGCCCCCAAAATGTTGCGAAGTAATAAATAGTATCCGTAATACATGAGTCTGGAAGCAGTCACCATATGTACGTCAGCGTCTGGAGGACCTGACGATGGTCCCATGCAAGGCCAAACCTGTACAACGTGTAACGTGAAAGGCAACGTGAGACCCAACATACGTATTTAACTGAAAATATGTAAGAAATGCCTGAAACAAGTTGTAGGAGTAACCGCTGGTCATGGTGTCTACTAGCTTGGCCTGGGCACGTAGTGTATGTGGTACCTAAGGATCACCAGCGAGTGACAGGTTGGGGTAATATATATATTGGTGTCTTCGTACTGCTATAACTAAGTATCTAGTGGACCCTTAGCCCGTAAGAGATAACGTATTGAAAGCCCAGGATTAGCCTAGTATGACAGTACTGGCGTACTGTTTGCATCACTGTAAGAGTATGTAACTCACAATCGAAGTAAAAGCGGGAAATAAAGCGCTAGGATACCCGAAGTGGTCATAGGATCCAAAACATAGTGATTATGCGTGATGGGTCTGTAGTGTGCCGTTCCACCCCCCCCCCCCCCCCCGGCTTACTAGGAGTGCGAGTGTGAGAGCGTGTGCGTGCGTGCTGGCTGACTAGCTAGTGCCGCAATGCAGCGAAACGATTACTCTAGGTTGGTGACAGGTGAGGCCCTGCTATTTGCCAAGCGGCTTGAGAGGCTCTATCTATGCGTTGGCGCGAGGGGGTAGCGTGGCCACTGAATAATGTGGCGGGGTGTCGGCCTCTCGGTGAAAGTTAAACATAAGATAGAATGGGAGTGACAGATGAGGCCCTCTCTATGCCACAATGTGAGGCGACTAGCTATGATTTGGCCCGAGGGGCGTAGTACCTCCAAGTATGAGGATGGGTGTTGGCCTCGCGGGAGCACTAACCTATGGCGAAGAAGCCGGGGAGAATAACAACTAGTGGACACCTAGGAACCTAACAGCCAGCAGTTGCTAACTAAGATGGAAGGGTAGTTAGTGAGAGAGGACATACTACAGAACGAAACGTGGGTAGCAATGAGTTAGGATCGTATGGTTTGACCGAAACTGGAGTGCCCAGTGAGCATGTGGGGTCCGGATGGTCGGGACGTATAAACTAGAATGCGTGTACGATCGTATGTATGGCCCTCGGGGCTCGTGGTGCCAGACCGTGGCCTTGATTCGAAATGTAATACGAATAAACTTTTTTTTTTTTTTTTTTATATACATATTATGATCTTGTTCATAGTATAGTTAAGACACGTACTTGCCGTTGCCGAGGCTCGCCCACCAGGACTGCAGTGTGAAATGAGATGCACTTGTCCGGTAACATATGTGCTCGTCTGCGTAGGAGTACGCCGGGTTTTTCATTTAGCGCATATTGCTGCACTGACTGAGGATGAATTAGGACTGGTTCAGACAATGCTTTGTTTGTAGCGTAAGTGCATTGAATCAAAGACCCTCACAATGATGAGCGGGTCAAAGAAAGCCAATGCGGCGTTCTCTCAAATCTACACATGATCAGCGCTCCTAATCAGATGCCCGTATGACTTCCTGTAATGCCACCAGCATGTTAATCAAGCCCTCTGTGGGGATTGTGTCTATGTACGAATGATCTAACTGTGCCGAGGGAAGCCATCACTCCGTGTACTGGAACCCTCCATTAATGTTCAATTGCCATGAATGTGCAACTGTGTACAGACAATGGGAGAGGGGGGCGTGGGGAGAAGAGGGGGAAATCACCTTCCCACCCAGTATACAGACAGTGTAATGTAGACAAGACACTGTATACAAAGACTATCTCTGTATGCAGCGTGTGAGCGGCTCTGAGTCTGTGCGTTGCAGGTAGCGCAGAATGAGTGTAATAGTATTCTAAGGCTGGAGAGTTTGCAATCTAACAGGTGTGTAGATGCATGTCATTTACGCAGACATGTCCGTTAAAACTGGAATACAGCAAGCAAAGGGGGCACTTTTAACCCCTACATGCCTTGAGCATGAATGCAACTCTCCGCCCTGCATGATATTACACGTGATTGACACGTTCACTAGAAAGTCACATAAATTGCAGAACCCGCTATCCATTCTGATACACAGGATAGCCCGTAACACGCCCCAATGTGCTTCGTAACAATACCTCTGTCTGCCTATCAACATAGGCGTATTAGAATGATGTCTTGCCCACAGAGCTTACATGTAGTCCCTCATTTACCAGCGGTCTTACATGTATGATGAATGGGCTCCGTAGAACAACATGGAAAATGTAAAGGTTCATTTCATACCTAAAATTTACGATCGACACAAAGCGAATCTCCTGCTCACTAAACGGTGCCGCCGTGGGTAGAGTGTGACCTTCCCAGATTGCAGGGGTGAATAGCTGCTCTAATTTTTGCGGCGCTCTCCCGCCACCCCACTTCTCACTACGTAAACTAATCACACAGTTATACCCCCATGTTCCGGTCTATACACGTGAATGGTACATTTCAGCATAAGCTTAATGGATGGCAGCAATTAGCAAAAAATAAGAATTGGAAACAGGGTTTTCTTAGAAACATCACAGGCGTATTAGCAAAAATAAAAATTCACTCTCTTTATTTAAATGGCTTTTAACACTGCGCTTCCTCCTTTCGCTATAAACAGGTATCCGCTAACGTGTTTATTAAACCGATGGCCATACCATCAGATACCAATTACACAGTTTGTATGTCCATGTATTCACTTCCTGGCAGATGAAAGGCTCGGATGTTAAAACAAATCTTGTTGAAAAGGCTTCCCCCCCCCCACCCCCCTCCTTTAATCGTATTTTTTTTTTTTTTTTTTTTAATGTACTTTTTAACTCTTGACACTGAACAAACTTGTTTCATTTAAAAATACACAGGTTTAAGCGAGTGACTAAGAAAAACGTGTGAAAATCCCCCCAAAGCGCTTCACTAAAAAGGGGTGTATTTACCCGCATTCACATGTGTAGAAGTTGCATGAACCATTCCATACAAAGGCAATAAATAACAAGGAGAGCATGGGAAAACTAAATCATGAGGGTGTACGGGAAGCTGTACGGAGTAATTTATCGTCGTACGGAACGTATGCATGAAAGGAAGATAATTCGAATGGACTTACAGTTTGTATGGAACCGACGAATGGCCTCCGTGCATGCGAAAATACTCACGAAAAAGCTGGCGGTCTGTGTACGAGCGTCGCGGCAGATTGACGTCAGAGGTCTGTGAAGCGGAAATGAAGGCGGGAATTTCCGAAATCGTCGAAGACAGGTGAGTAAGGGGTTTGCTGGGTTTAAATAGGGTTAAAATCCCTCCCACAACTTCAGGCATACGAATATATATATATATATATATATATATATATATATATATATATATATATATATATATATATATATATATATATATATATATATATATATATATATATATATATATATATATATCGAGAACTCCGCACTCAATGTACCGGTCTTGTACTCGCCTCGGTGCTGCCTCAGCCGTCAGTATGTACAGCAAAAAACGAGTGCATTCAAGAGGGCTTAGTAGAAAATATTGTGTTTATTCACAAACGTGCCAGTGATAGGTTCAACGTTTCAGTCCTCGCAGGACTTTTATCAAGACAATCAAAAGGCGGGTAAACAATGTTTAAATAAGGTGAAAACAGATTTCAATTGGAAAGTGAAAACGAGGTTGTGATGTCACTAGTGACGAGTCAAAGTCAAAGTTCAACAAACATACCCAGACAGATTTAACCCATTGCGGTATAAAAACTAGAATTATAGAAAAAAGCTATACAGAAATCTATCGACATTGTAGTCATAAGTGTTATGAGGTGATTAGACCGTGTACTCGGTCCAAATCTAAAGTGTCTGTGCTCATAGATGCATGTGAACAGAACAGAGTAATACAACGAAATAAAAATTAAAAACAAGGAAAATAAACCCGAAGGGCCTCACAGAGTGGTTAGTCTACTAAAGATCTGTCTTATGGAAAATCCAATAGCAAAGAACCGTGTGGCACACCATCAAAAAGCATATTAAAGAGCATATTAAAGATAAGCTTAGCTAGTCCACAGAATGGGTATCCACAGTATCATATAGCTTTGTAACCTTCTTGGCATACAGATACAAATGTTAATATCAGGAATAACCTTTGCTCCAATGTAGCAAATTTTAATACTATATTGTTAAAACTAACTGCATCGTTCTATCTTTTAGGAATGAAACAGTTCAGAGGGTTAATCTCATTAAGCCCCCCTGGGGACAGTGTTCCCAATGTAAAAATCCAGTAGGCTTCTCTCTGTTGAAGTAAATTATCCCAGTCACCTCCCCGTCGTGGAGCCGGGACTTGTTCAATACCCATAAATTTGAGGGTTGGTAATGTATGTCCTGCTGCAAGGAAATGTCTAGCTATAGGCGTAGTTGCTGTACCGCTGGACAATGCAATCCTAATGGTTGATCTATGACCCCTCATGCGTTCTCGAAGGTCATTTGAGGTTTTGCCGATGTACATAAGACCGCAAGGGCATGTAATGTGGTATACAACATGTGTGGTAGTACACATAATACGTTGACGTATTTTATACTCTTTGCCAGAGTGGGGATGAAAAAATGACCTTCGAGAACGCATGAGGGGTCATAGATCAACCATTAGGATTGCATTGTCCAGCGGTACAGCAACTACGCCTATAGCTAGACATTTCCTTGCAGCAGGACATACATTACCAACCCTCAAATTTATGGGTATTGAACAAGTCCCGGCTCCACGACGGGGAGGTGACTGGGATAATTTACTTCTCCAGAGAGAAGCCTACTGGATTTTTACATTGGGAACACTGTCCCCAGGGGGGCTTAATGAGATTAACCCTCTGAACTGTTTCATTCCTAAAAGATAGAACGATGCAGTTAGTTTTAACAATATAGTTTTAAAATTTGCTACATTGGAGCAAAGGTTATTCCTGATATTAACATTTGTATCTGTATGCCAAGAAGGTTACAAAGCTATATGATACTGTGGATACCCATTCTGTGGACTAGCTAAGCTTATCTTTAATATGCTTTTTGATGGTGTGCCACACGGTTCTTTGCTATTGGATTTTCCATATGACAGATCTTTAGTAGACTAACCACTCTGCGAGGCCCTTCGGGTTTATTTTCCTTGTTTTTAATTTTTATTTCGTTGTATTACTCTGTTCTGTTCACATGCATCTATGAGCACAGACACTTTAGATTTGGACCGAGTACACGGTCTAATCACCTCATAACACTTATGACTACAATGTCGATAGATTTCTGTATAGCTTTTTTCTATAATTCTAGTTTTTATACCGCAATGGGTTAAATCTGTCTGGGTATGTTTGTTGAACTTTGACTTTGACTCGTCACTAGTGACATCACAACCTCGTTTTCACTCTCCAATTGAAATCTGTTTTCACCTTATTTAAACATTGTTTACCCGCCTTTTGATTGTCTTGATAAAAGTCCTGCGAGGACTGAAACGTTGAACCTATCACTGGCACGTTTGTGAATAAACACAATATTTTCTACTAAGCCCTCTTGAGTGCACTCGTTTTTTGCTATATTATATATATATATATATATATATATATATACACACATACACACATATATAATTTTTTATTTTTTTTTATTAACTTTAACTTAAATTTTTTTCTGATTTTACACTGGCAGGGAGACTGCCTGTCAGCACAGACAGTCCCCCTGCAGGCAGACACATGGACACCTATTGTGACCATGTGGTCGCCCTGTTGAGCGATCACATGGCCACAGGGGTCCTGCAGGCAGTCTCTCCACAACGGGAGCACCGCCGATCGCCGCCGGGGGAACGACGGCGATCGGGTAAGTAAATCTTAAAGTTAGGACGGTTCAGGACCGTCAGCGGTCGGCAATGGAAAAATGCCGATGACGGTCCTGAACCGTCCTGCGTCCTTAAGGGGTTAAGGAAAACAATCTGTTTTCCCGGCACTGCAGGTTCCCTCTCCCTCCCACCCCCCAATCCCTGGTTGCTGAAGGGGTGAAAACCCCTTTAGTTACTTACCTGAGGCAGCGATGATGTCCCTCGTCGCCGCTTCCTCCTCCGTGCTGCTCCTCCTTCTGACTCTGTCGGCCAGTGGGCGAGACTGATCCTGCCCAACCGGCAGAGGAGACCTAATGCGCATGCGCGGCAGTGCCGTGCATGCGCATTAGCGGTCCCCATAGGAAAGCATTGAAAAAGATTTTCAATGCTTTCCTATGGGGAATTGAGCGACGCTGGAGGTCCTCACACAGAGTGAGGACGTCCAGCAACGCTCTAGCAAAGAAAATCTTTGCTAGGAGTCAGGAAGCTCCCTCTAGTGGCTGTCTAGTAGACAGCCACTAGCCACTAGAGGTGGAGTTAACCCTGCAAGGTAATTATTGCAGTTTATAAAAAACTGCAATAATTACACTTGCAGGGTTAAGAGTAGTGGGAGCTGGCACCCAGACCACTCCAATGGGCAGAAGTGGTCTGGGTGCCTGGAGTGTCCCTTTAAACCTGCAAGGTAATCATTGCAATTTATAATAACTGCAATAATTACACTTGCAGGGTTAAGGTTGGTGGGAGTTGGCACCCAGACCACTCCAATGGGCAGAAGTGGTCTGAGTGCCTGGGGTGTCCCTTTATGCAGAGCCTGGGTCCCAAACAGAACATTAGATCCCAGGACTCACAGCTACCAAGACAAGCTACAGCATTAAGCAGAGGTAGTGCTTTTGCATGGTCTACCTAAGAATACCTGCACCACTTATTTTATTCTTCTATTTCTTAGTTTCTCTTTTTACTTCTCTCCCATACAATATTACTGCTTAATTGTTAACTTTGTACCTTCCATGCTCGACCCTTGTTTTGATAACGGTTTATTGGGTTAGTATTGTGCTGATAGTCATGTAAATTTATGTTCATAATTTATGACCTACCCTTATATCTTTAAATCTCAAATACTTTATCCTCTGTTCTTTATTTTCTTTTCTCATTAACTAATTTCTCACCTCAATATCTGTGTCTTCCCCACCGTTAATTTGCTGTTTGATCTAACCCAGATCCTTTCTTGCAGCCTGGGTACCAAACAGAACATGAGCTCCTAGGACTCATAGCTACCAAGACAAGCTACAGCCTTAAGCAGAGGTAGCTGTTTTGGATGGCTTCCTGCCCACCCCAAGGAACTCACTACATTTATAGATAGCACAAATTACCTGACTTTCCAAACACACTAATTATGTCTCTCAAACTCTCAGAACCTGCAACCCCTGACCCCTCTCATGTGACTAAGATCCCACCTCATCTAATTTTGCATAACTAAAAATCCTAATTTTCCTTCTTTATAATATAAACTCCTTTATATTCTTTACTTTCACCTCACCTCTCTAATTAGCAAAATCTCGCTATCCATCTGCTCACCTGTCTCTGCTGACATCATTTTCATTGCTCCCACTTTACTTCCCTCCCCTCTCTATTCATCCCATGCACTCTACTTATACCTTTCCAGCCTATCTCCACCAACCCTTTCTAAAACCTCTAAATACAATCCCTCTCACAAAACCTTTAAATCCTACTCCCACCTTCACTTACTTTCTATCCTTCTGCTCCTAGTAGCTGGTGATGTCTCTCCAAATGCCGGTCCCACCTCTGCTTACCCACCATGTGCTAACTCCAGGAATCCCAATAATCTCATACCCATCTCATGTCACTCTTCCTTTAAATCCTCCTTCCATTCTGCCCTCTGGAATGCATGCTCTGTTTGCAGTGTTACTAAATCAACTGCTGTGCACGACCTTTTTATCTCTCGTTCCCTAGACCTACTAGCCTTAACTGAAAACATGGCTCTCTCCCTCTGACACCGCTTCCCCTGCCTCTCTATCCTTTGGTGGTCTTCAATTTTCCGACAACCAAAGAAACTCTGAAAGTAAAGGTGGTGGTGTAAGATTTCTGCTCTCGCCTCACTGCTCCTTCAAACCTCTACCCACCCCCTTCCCTCTCATCATTTGAAATTCATTCAAGTCACCTTTTCAAACCCATCTCTGCTAACATTGCCGTTATCTTTCATCCCCCTCTCCTCCTCTTGACTACTTTGCTGCTTGGCTTCCCTAATTCATCTCCTCTAATATTCCATCCCTAATTCTTGGGGACTTCAACATTCCTATTAACCTGCCCTTGTTCTCAGCCTCAAAACTACTTTCAATGACCTCCTCCCTTGGGCTATCGCAGTTGGCCAAGTCCCCCACCCATGTAGCTGGCAATACCCTTGATATTATTTTCTCTCATCAATGTACAATCTCTAATCTCTGCAACACTCCATTTCCTCTCTCAGATCAGCACCTCTCATCATTTGCTCTCAATAGCCCCTTACCCACCTCAACTAAGATGAAATCTGAATTATATTGACCTCCAGCAGCTATCAGCTAATATTGATTCACAACTTCTATCCAAGTGCTACGGAATTTGCTGGCACTATGTAATTACCGTATATACTCGAGTATAAGCAGAGTTTTTCAGCACATTTTTTGTGCTGAAAAACCCCAACTCTGCTTATACTCGAGTCAGTGTCTGTATTATGGCAATTTGCATTGCCATAATACAAACAGGGGGCTGTGGGGGCTGCAGAGCGGTTACTTACCTCTCCTGCTGCTCCTGTCAGCTCTCTCCTCCTCCGCTGCGGTCCGTTCAGCACCTCGGTCAGCTCCCAGTGTAAGTCTCGCGAGAGCCGCGGGGTCATAGTGCGGCTCTCGCGAGACTTACAGTGTGAGCTGACAGAGAAGCTGCACGGACCGCCGCGGAGGAGAAGGGAGCTGCAAGAGAGGTAAGTGCTCTCCGCCAGCCCCCCTTCCCCCCCACTGAACTGCCAATGCCACTGGACCACCAGGGAGTGAGAGCCCCCCTCCCTGACATGTATCAAGCAGGGAGGGGGGACGAAAAAAAATTAAATAAAATAAATAATAATAATAATTATTAAAAAAATAAAAAATAATTAAAATAATTAAAAAAAATATAAAATTGCCCACCCCCCACCAAGGCTCAGCTAAACACACACACACACACACACACGCTGCACTCATACGCACACACACTGCATTCATTATATACACACACTGTAAATAAATATTCAATTAATATAATTTTTTTAGGATCTAATTTTATTTAGAAATTTACCAGTAGCTAGTGCATTTCCCACCCTAGTCTTATACTCGAGTCAATAAGTTTTCCCATTTTTTGGGGGTAAAATTAGGGGCCTAGGCTTATACTCTAGTATATACGGTACCAGTAATAATAATAATAACATGCCTAGTTAATTTTTTTTTTTAAAGGCAAATTGAAGATGGGTCTCTGGTGCATTTTAAAATTCTACATATCTAAATTACTTTATAAATGCATTACATAAATGTTATTGTCCCCTAAAATTTCTCAGAACAGCTCCTTCCCTGGCCACACCGCCACTCATACTCCTGAAACAAAAGTGTTCATTTAAAATGTTGTTTGGTATGCCATACACATTGCATTTTTGCAGCTTTTTTTATTTTTCTTAAATACCATGTGGGCCACTGTAATAAAAGTAGCTTAACTGTATTCAGCAACATCTCCTGAATACAATACCCCTTATGTATAGGTTTGCCAAGTATCAATCTTAATACGATCCCTAATCCTAACCCCAATCATAATCCTAGCAATAGTGTTTGTAAGATTCCCTCTTTTCATGTCACTGGAGGAATTCCCTTACTGATTTCAGCAGATTATTACTATTGCCATTTATTTAACCCCAACAGATACCGTAGCGCTTTACAATATTATGAGAGTGGGGATTAAACTATAAATAGGACAATTACAAGAAAATTTACAGGAACAATAGGTTGAAGAGGACCCTGCTCTTCAGATGGAATCTCTTTGCTGGCCCTAATCATACTGTTTAATTTTATCATATTCCAAAGGGTATCCCCTCAGTACAGATATTAGCTAAGGGAATGCCAAGCAGAATTCTTAACAGAGAGTGAGTGGTATGTTGTCGCCATCTACTGGCTATAAAAGCAAAATCGCCTTAAATTTCCTTTTACACTGTGACCCAGCACCAAACAATGTCTGCATGCAGGAAGACCCTGTCAGGGTCTATTCAGATTCTGGGGTCCTCCCATAGGCATGCTACAAGTCAAGAGTCATCTTTGCGGAGCACAATTGCACAGCAGTAATTTCAATTAATTTAAAAGGCTGTATGCAGCATTCGATTTGAGGGTTGCATACAGTACAATAGTCAGTCTGGGGCCACTAACTGTGGCCAGCTGACAAAGGATTCAGTTCTTCACTACAGTATAAGAAGCGCTGGATTAGACCAGAGGTCTACTGGAGGAACAGCTGCTGGAATGGACATTGCTCAAGCACTACAATAAAGCTGGTGGAAGGAGGAGACTGAACCCAGAGTGTTCTTGAAAAGGTAGTGGTTTTGTTTCTTTATTTAATATATAGTAATAATCAAATTGCTAATTTGTAAAGCTCAAGAAAACAATTTTTCGAGAGATAAACCTGTTAAATGTACACAAAAAAGGGGGGCAGAGCCTAGCAGCCAAGCTGACCGGCCGCACATCAGAGGAGCTCCCCTAAAATTGCCTACCTTTCAGTCCACTGGTACAGGGCTTACCAGAGAGAAAGCGCCCCAGCGAGTGTGCGGCGGACCACTAACGATACATCGGGGATCGACCTGAGGCCTATAGGCGGCCTACACGGACAGCACGGGCGAGGCGGCCGATCCCTCTGCGAACCGCTGCCAAACTATTTGGAGGTCTCCCCGACACAATTTCTCCCCCCCCCCTTTGCCGGAGAGGGATATCCCGGCGCACGACACACACCTCAGGTGCATGTCAACGCTCCAGACTACTAGCCCTGTAGGCCCAGCACCACACAACATGGTGGACGCCATGTGCCAGCCAGAATGCAGAGCCTCATTGCCGCCACTTTCGGAACGGCTGGATCGCCTGCTGGCCGACTTTTGGGCAAAACTTTCGATCCGCGGGAATGCCCCAACAGCGGCACCATCAGCAACAAACCCACAGGCCACGACCAACGACAACCTGGAAGGCGGGGAGGAGAAGACGGGAGACCCGACACAAGCCACGGCGGGCCAGCAACAGACCGCCAGCGGTGAGTCAACCACCTGACAAGCAACGAGCTCTGGGTCTGCCCGCTCGAACCCTCTCTTCCCCCATGGTGACAAACAACCCTCCTGGGCGAAGACACTCCATCGGACGCTCCCAGACGAGATCCAGCTCAGCACCTCTACCTGATAAAGAAGGGGAGCAAGGGGGGATCCCCGACACCTCACCGCATTGCCCAGACAGCAAACCCCAGTCAGAGACAACAAGCCCAAGGCAGGCCTACCACAGATCAAGGGACTTTTGCCATCCTACCCTCGAACCACATCTTGGCTGGGAACTGGAAGTACATCGTCTGGGGGGACCCCCACCGACCACTACTCCGGGCACCAACACTAAAGCTGATGGGGATCGGTTAAATCTCCCGACCTGGACGAGGCATCACCTAATAAGGACGCTGTACACTAGTCCTCCCATGATGTGTGCACTCAAACGATGCCTGCACCTGAGATAGACATCTTATTAACAAGCAACACACTTTGAATATTTAGAATAATCACTAGCTTAATAATCAACAGGAAACATTCATAAGCAGCTACCAGTATACCCCTCACTAGAAAATTCTGCAAGAGCAACACCTTACTCTATAATACTACAAACATACACTAGCCTGCTCTGTCTAATCTTGAAACTCACCTGTTATAATCAGCAACATAGAACAACACCTAGATAAGCAATGTTAATACACATAAAACTGTGCAGTACCCACTAATGCCCAACTACTGTCATGCTCTGTCGGAAATGCTTACCCTAGCTGTTGTGGCATGGTAAGCCAGTTGTGATTTATCTATGCACAAATAAAATAAAGAATTTAAAAACTAAAAAAGTAGATGCTAGGTGTGTGTTCGACAATAAATGCAGCATTAAGTATACAGAAGAAAGTGCCACCCAAACAAGCAACACATCCAAAATGAAAAGATTTGCAGGTTTCAAAAACAAAAAAGCACAACAAAAATTTTCTATTGTGTTGATTGCACAAGAACAATAAAGAAGAATGTTAACTGCATTAGTTGTTTTGGATTGTTACGCTTTACCCATAGACATTTCTTCATGGTACAAGAAGATGGGTGTCGAGCAGGTGTGGTTAAAACATATTTTGAAAGGGATTCAAATCTTACCTTGGAGATTACAGTCTTGTTATCTGCAGTGGGGCATATTTTAGAAAAACACTATTAAAATTAAGAAGACTGGAGTTTGCACTTGATTTGACTTAAATTGATTTGGCTCTATATTGTATATAGAAAGCTTTTACACAGATTATAAAATCGCTTAAGAGGAAAATATCTCCAGACATTGGACAATACCATTGAGTTTTTATTAAAGCAGACTTGCGGTGTGCAAGTTAATGAAGATATGACTATTGGTATTTCACTGCAATTGTAGCATGTAAAAGTGACACTCCAAGCCCCTAAAGCACTTGTGAAGAGTGTATCCTATTTTTTTAAATTTGCAAAAAGTGCAGATTCTAATAGAAATTGACTCTTTTATAAATTAACCTTGTTTACACCCACGTGGCTTTTAAGCAGACAAAGGGTCCTGTTACTTTCTGGTTTGAATGGCTCAGTGGAGCTTAACTCAAGAGGCAGCAATTGCTCAGGACACCTGCCTTGTAAAGACTTCTCATTAAGCTGCATAAGTCTGTGATTGAACAGCCCAAAAAAGTCTGGGCAGAGTTACTTATAAATTACACATGAGACTACTTTGTCTTAGGTAAAATAACAAAATTAGGATTTCCTGCTGCATTGCTTAGCGATTTTTCCATTAGTTAACAAAAGTCTATAGTATCTCTACTAAATATGCAGCAGATCCTATTGACATCGGCCATCTATGGAATCTGGCAGACTAGTTGGACTAAAGAAAGAAGATGCCGCCTCTAACTTAAAGCGGCACTGTCATGCCGAACTTACCTTTCCTCAATCTCTTCCTCTTCTCCCCCTCTCTCATGATCTGTTCGTCTTTTCTTCCGGTCTTCTTTAGTTTTCTTTAAAATCATAAGACAAAGTAGGGACTCTTTGCCTTATGGAGGTTTCCTCCGCTTGACCAGCTCTGACCAGCGGAGGAGCAAAGTGTGCTTCATTTCCGCTGGTCAGAGCTATTTTCCCATGATCCCTAGCTTTCCTCCCTGTTCCCACAATGCTTCCTGTCAGTATTGCCAAACGTCTTGTCACTTAGACAGAACGCCGGCAAAACTGCCGAATTGCATCCTAGCAGAATGAGAAGAGTTTCTCCATTCGTGTTAGGATGCAATTCGGGACTTTGTTCAGATAGCAATTTCATTCGAATGAATGAAACTCCGATCCTATTCGTGCTGTGGCTGCCGCTTACTTGATAACGCCCCCCCCCTTTATTGTTTTTTAGGGCCCCCACCGCACAGGGGTGGGGGCCGGGGGTGGAGGACAGTAGGTCCCCCCTTATTGTTTTTTAGCGCCCCCACTTTAAACAGTGAGCCGCCACAGGTTGCTCACTGTTTAGTGAACATGCCCCAACTCGCGGTATAGCGAGTAGGGGCATTCGGGAGATTTTAATCTCCCTTATGCCATTATGGGGGTCATATTGACCCCAATAGAGTGAGGGGGGCCTGGGGGACTTATGATGTGGCGGGGAGCGCAGCTCTCTGCCTCTTCTATAGTTACATATTACAAGAAGGGAGCTGCGTGCCCGTAACTCCCTCCTTGTAACAAACTGGACGAACAAACGAACACTGATACTCAGTGTTTGTTTGTTCGTCTGATTTTTCTATTCATTCATTCGTCTGTCTGATGAATGAATAGATGAAATTCCCGTTAGCATGTACAGGTGTTTAACTGAGCATGTGCGGGAATCTCAGTCTGTCTAGTGTGGGCAGATGACATGTCCCACAGGGACTTCACCTACCCACACAAAGATGGCGGCGCCCTGAATATAGATCGGGGCAGAAAATAAAGATGAAAAAAATAGGTAATATGGGGAGCTTAGGGGCATTTGGGGGTCAGTTAGATGTAGTGGAGGCGGGATGGGGGTTAAAAAAACAAAACGGGATTCGACCATGACAGTGCCGCTTTAAGTAGGTCTTTGTATGAAAGGTAAAGGGTCAAGTCAACTTACAGAAATTTATCAAACTCAACAAAAGTGGCATGGGGAGAAGCTCACAGTGTTCTCCCGGATCTACTTGTCATAGAATTACTTACAACTGACCTTGCCGAAGACATGGAACACTATGAAAGCATTTCCATATAACATAAAATTAGATGAATAAAAAGTAGAAAATTGTTTCTCTTTGAGAAGATTTGGACAATTTATGGAGACAGGAAAGAAAAATGAAAGATTAATACGATATAAAAACAAATTAATTCTGAGACCAAAAATAAACCAAAACTCATATTTTCTCCCTCAACCACTACCACATTGATCTGAAGGAGGAGGAGAATAATTTGTGTACAGACAATCCTCACTTACCGACCGAGCTCCGTTCCAACGACTCAGTTGTAAAACTAATTGGTCTGTAAGTGAGGGTGCGCTAGAGAGCAGGTCTATGTTTGGGGGATATTTCTGTGGTCAGTAATATCCATTTCTCAAACAAAGTGCTGCTAAGCACGTTAAATTTCATCTATTTTACTTGAGCACTTTGCTGGCAAACATAATGGAAAGCAATATCCGTAATATTAAAGCGTGGAATTTTAAAAAGCAGATAAAAATAAACTTTCCATGAAAACAACTCACGTACCTAAATTATGCTGTAAACATCTAAGTTACTATTATTGGCATTTATATAGTGCCAACATATTCTGAAGAGCTTTACAATATTATAATTGGGAAAAATATAACAGTAAATTAGACAATTACAAAATGTTACAGGAAAAACAGGTTGAGGAGGACCCTGCTCAAAACTAGCTTACAATCTAGAAAAGTTGGGCATCGAGTGGGATAGCAACTTATCAACAAGGTGGAAAAGTTACAGAATTGGGGGGGGGGGGGGGGCAAGAATTGAGAGCATCCCTTTAAGAGAGCAAGTGAAATAAAAGTTACTCTGGGAGGCCAAAGCTTTTCTCAGGTGGGTTTTGAGGGACTTTGTAAATGATTGAAGACTAGGGAGAGTCTGACTGGGGTAGACAGGCTGTTCCAAAATAACAGAGCTACCCACGAGAAGTTGCACGGGTTAGCAGTAAGGGTGCGAGCAGCGGACATAAAAAGGTCACCAGCAGCTTCATAGCAATGCAATATGAATACAGAATGTAGATAGAGTGCTACACACAAATAATACATACGTTTGAGTACTGAGATAGAGGACCGCCAATCACCAATATCAACTACAGTTAGAAACCTTCATACATTACAATGTAAGGAGCAAATTTAATTTTTTTTTTACATTTCAGCCATGAATAAGGACTAACGGGCGAAATGTTGTGTTTATTTTTTGTTAATTTGACGGTGATACATTTTTGAATTTGCGCAATACAATCATTTATAAAGATGTGTTTGCAAACAAGACAAACCCGGCTTCACCTGCATAAAAATTAAAAGCATGTGTGCCATTACACTTTATCGTTCTCCCTGCTTTTCCTTCTATAACCCCTTCTTTAAAAGCTCTTTCAAAAACCATTCAACCATCTAAGTAGCTCATTCCTAAACTGCAGTAAAAGTCCAGCAGGAGGTACACTTTAAACTAGAAACAGAGAGTACTTTTATGTACACACACACAACTTGGCACATGGGTACTAACCCATGGCCCCACAGAGAATTACACCAATCAGGTTGTGCTATAAGGGGGTGGGGGCACCACCTTAGATTCAGAGCAGCAATCTATTCTCATCAGCAGCAAAATTCAAGTCCCTGGGAGGGAAAGAGTTATCATGTGCAAATTACAATACTTTTCACTTTTGAAAAGCAGTCCTAACTTTAAATCAGATCATAAAATATAAACAATGAACTGTGAATGATTAACAGCCCAACAATTTGCATATACACTCCAAAGATCACTGTATATAGCCATATGCAAACAGTACGGTGATCCATGTGACGTGCAAGGTGAATGTGGCACGCACACATTGTTTACTGTAGTGACAGCAAGCCTTTGTCACTCCAATTGTGGAGGACTACATATCCCATGATGCTTTTAGCTAGCTTAGCAGGATATTGGAAATGTAGTGCACCCCCCAGGATATCAAAGGGTAAGCAGCGGTTAATGAATTATAGATATGTACACAAGGCAAAGAGATCCAATATTAGTGTATACAGCAGTCATACTCACACACGGTCTAAGTACTCTGCTCACTCTCCTGGCCGCCTGCAGCCTGACACATACACACACAGCACTTCCGGGATCCGGCCCCGCCCCCCAGCTAAAGGAGCCCAGCTCATCACTGAGGTGTAACACGCCTCTCACGGATGTGGCCACGCCCATCACGGATGTGGCCACGCCCACCCATTATATATATATATATATATATATATATATATATATAAATATAAGAACTGGTGGAGCGAGCCATGGTCAGGTTGTCTTATCATTCATCACTGAGCAATGGCCACACCTTGTCATTTACCCGGAGCTGGGCGGCTCATTCATTAGTCTGAGAAAAATAAGAACTAAAACAAACAAACAACCCTTCTTCTTACCTGGGATTCTCTAATTAATGGCTTTCCTTATCTGTGCACCTAGTGTACATTCTTAATTAACCCCCTGAGAGGAATTCTGTATGTAGGATAATGCTTGGGTGATAAAATATCAAACCTCTCCCTGTAGGTAAAGACATGTATATCAGGCTGGAGATAATCCTCCTCACAGACTGGTTATATAGAGCAGAGGTGCTTTAATTCTTTGGGAAGGGACACCACCAAATTAGGTACACGATGCAGGTTTGGCCATTAGCAAGCTCTTCGTTAACAATTATACAATATCAAAATAAAATACTTTGTTAGATTGTTCTTGGTGTCGCAGGGATGTCCATAACGACGAGGTTACTGGATGACGCCCAACATTGGCAAGCAAGAATGTAGGACGGAGAATAAGGGAATGGACCAGTTACTAGTGCCGAGACAGCGAAGCCCTCACAAAACACACTGGCTGTCTGACATGAGGTGGCCCATGAGGAGAGTCATGTTGTAGGGACTGAATGTTCTGTGTTAATGCCAACGAACACGACTTATAATGTACTGCAATTATTGGAGACATTTATTTTGTTTCCGCAGAATGTATACAGACTCCAGGAACCAGCACTATTTCAAAGCACTGAATATGATCATTTTCTTTTTAATTATTTAGTCCTTTCCTGCCCTCGTTTTTCATCTCATGTAATATTAAATGTCTCTTTCACTTATATTCTTCAATACTAACTACTTATTTATTTATTTTTATTAATATTATCATTTTACTGTTTAGACTGGTGCACACAGTTTCGGCGCCATTTTTAAGTGTTCTTACCCATATTTAAAGTCTATTAGCCAGGTTGTATGCTCTAGTCCATTTGAAAAAGTCTGTGGTGACGAAACACGTTATGGACATTACTATCTGATTGAATAAAGGATTTTGGTTTTACAATAATTTTTTGTACCATCACCTTTTTATTTCAACAACTTTTTCCTTTATTTATTTAATTTTTTCTTATCCTACTTTATCATCCCTACTCTCAAGAAAATCCCAGGTGGGGATCATACCACCAATGCTATCATCATAGAGCAGTGAGCGTGCTCTACACTTGTGAGTACAATTTTGTTTACTTTTATACAGTTTTTATTGTCTTATTGAGAGCACTATTTGTGGCTATTTTTATTCCTTCTCTGAGTACTTGGACAACTTGGACAACTACCTGCTGTGAACGACCTTCATCATATGCCATAAATGGGGATTATACCACTATATGCAATACACACTAGAGCTGGTCATAGCTCTCTTACATGTGAGTGCAATATCACTATTATCTACGCATTGCCTATCAAGTCTTGACATATTGCGTTATAAGCTTATTTTGTCATTCTTCTACTCACATACGGAGACTAAAGACACTCAGATCTTCCACATCCCTCAAGCATAAAGAACTTAGAAACCACAGTTGCATATACTTCTTGATAAAGAAACACTTCTATATGTGACAATTTGCACTGCTGGAACGAGATTCACAGTACTATTTCTTTAATTTTATGTGGCGCAGCCCTTCTCTGTCTTTTTCCATATATATTTGTAAGTCCACTGGTAGTAACTACCATTTATTTCAAATGGATAATATATAGAAACAAAGCTTATATGTAGAAAGATGAGAGGAGATAGCTCCTTGAGGTCGGATAGTCCGTAATCTTAAGAATGTAACCTGGGAAAATTGGATCTATGCCTTATATTTCCACAGGAGGAAAATATTTCATTCCACAAAAGCACTTGAATGAAAGTACTGGACACTTGTAACTAGTCTGTTACCAACCTCTATGTATTAACCCCTTAAAGTCATTATGGCATTCTATGCCGTCCCCATTATAATGGGCTTTAAAGCCGTTGCGGCGGCATAGAACGCTGTAACGTCTTAAGCCCCCAGGAGCTCCGCGGTACTTAACTCCACCACGATCCTCTTCGGCCCCCCAAATCAGGCCCGGGGGCCATGTGATCGCTCTCAAAGAGCGATCACATGGAAGCAATAGCTGGCTGTGGATCTGGCAGCAGGGAGACTTTATTATTAAACATGTTAAATAAATTAAAAGTGTATTTATATATATAAAATAAATATAAATATATATATATATATATATATATATATGTGTGTATATATATATATTTTTTTTTATATATATAATATATATATACATCTTATATATATGTAACGTCATACGTAGTGTATTTTAATATTAATATAAGTACATATATTAGTATTAAAATACACTTAGAATTAAGTTACATATATATATATATATATATATATATATATATATATATATATATATATATATATATATATATATATAAGATATATATATTATCTATAATATATATGTATATTATATTTATTTATACGTATAATTGCAATAATAAAATAAATAAATAACATATTTAACAAAAAAAGGAAAATAAATTATATATACATATATAATTTCATTGTAACTGTATTTTGTTATTAATGTATATATTGGTAACAAAATACATTTAGACTGACATTCTATTTATACGTATAATAACAATAATGAAATAAATAAATAAAATATTTAACAAAAAAGGAAAATAAATTATATATACATATATAATTTCATTGTAACTGTATTTTGTTATTAATGTATATATTGGTAACAAAATACATTTAGAATGACATTCTATATCTATCTATGACATTCTATATCTAAAATACAAATAACCGCAAATATATATAAATATATATAATTATATAAATGATTGCATAAGTATACATGTAGAATTTAAATACATATATATATATTAAAATTCTACATGTATATTTAACCCCTTAAGGACACATGACATGTGTGACACGTCATGATTCCCTTTAATTCCAGAAGTTTGGTCCTTAAGGGGTTAAGTAATCTTTTAACATAATTATGTGATTTTTTTTAACCCCTTAACCCCTTAAGGACACATGACATGTGTGACATGTCATGATTCCCTTTTATTCCAGAAGTTTGGTCCTTAAGGGGTTAAGGACCAAACTTCTGGAATAAAAGGGAATCATGACATGTCACACATGTCATGTGTCCTTAAGGGGTTAAATTAAAATTTGTTTGACGTGCCTGACATCCCAGACAGAAAGTGCAGAGAATTTAATTCGCAAGCACTATATTTAACCCTGTAACTTTCCAAGACACCATAAAACCTGTACATGGGGGGTACTGTTTTACTCGGGAGACTTCGCTGAACACAAATATTAGTGTTTCAAAATGATAAATTGTATTACAATGAAGATATTTTCAGTAAAAGTGACGTTTTTTGCATTTTTCACACACGGACGGTACTTTTACTGACGATTTTATTGTTATAATAAGTTTTACTGTTTTGAAACACTAATGTTTGTGTTCAGTGAAGTCTCCAAAGTGTAACAGTATCTCCCATATATAGGTTTTATGGTGTTTTGGAAAGTTAGAGAGTCAAATATAAGGCTTGCATTTCATTTTTTTTTCACATTTAAATCTGCCCGTTTGGTAATGTTGCCTTTGAGACCGTATGGTCAGGGCCGATCCTGGGCCGGTGCACGGGGTGCACTGCACCCAGGCACCAGAAGGTGGGCGGGCTGTGGCAGCTGGGGCTCCACAGTGCTGCAGAAACACACTCACGCTGGGGGGCCTGGAACAGCACTTCACTGTGTTTCTGGTTCAAAATGGCTTTATTCAAACATAAACATTTCAGGGCGTGCCCTGAGCATTGTATAACAGCATGAATCTATAGATTGAACAAGCAAACAGAACATAGTGGACGCGCAGGTCCCATCGTAGAATGTGTGAACATCACTCGAAAAATGTTATGTACTATACAGATATGGTATTTGATTACGTTTAACACGTTAGGGTAGTCATATGAGTGACCGGTTTGCTGCTCGAGGAGAGGTATACTCGTAAGTGTGGATTTTGTGTCTGCCTATTGGGCTCCATTAACGGTACCTTATCACCTCTAGGCCTCTTACTCTTCGGGATGATGAAGGGTATCGGTCCTGCGTCATTGGCCAGTTTCTGGTCATGAGTGTGTCTTATATGCGTTATGTGATCTCAGGATAAAGGTGTTTGCTCCCATTTAGATGTGTGATTGTGAGTAAATGACACAGCTGTTAGTAATCTCGGGTTGAGAGGGGCTGTGGCTGTTATTCAATTAGTACAGAAATCATTGTTGGAAAATTTAGAGAGAAGATGAGTGAAAAATGGGTAAAGAGCGAGAGAAAGAGAGAGAGGGGACGGGAACGGGAAAGCGGATTGAAGGAAGGATGGGCAAGGTGGTGTAGAGGGGCAAGGGTCCCCATCGCCTGTGCCCATGGTATTGCACGTATCGTATCTGATGTTAGTCCCCATCCGTGTGGGGGCGCGAGGTTCCCCGGGGCTGCAGACGACCGTTCCCAGTAGTGCTTCGGTCCGCCATGTAGAGTAGCCATGGGGTCCACCTCTCCACGTGTTTGTCCTCGAGGCCCATAAGTGTGGCCTGCAGTGATTCTGCTCTATATATATCTTCTACACGCTCCATCCATTGCCTTATCGTCGGGATATTTGTTTGTTTCCAGTATAGCGGAATCAATGACTTAGCCGCGTTAATTAGGTGTCTACGAATGTTTTTCCTATATACTCCTATGGGGTCAGGCGTGGAGTGTAGGAGGACCGCCTCTGCATTGAGGGTTCCTTCCGTCCCCAAGATTTCCCCTATTTTCTGTAGAACTTCGTCCCAGTACGGCTTGATGAGTGAGCAGTCCCACCAGATGTGTAGCGGCGTTCCCCGCTCATCCCCACATCTCCAGCATGTGTCAGGTATATTCGGGAAGATCCTGTGTAGACTGTCAGGCGTTCTGTACCAGAATGAAAGGAGTTTATAGTTCGTTTCTTGATATTGGGAGCTCGATGAGCATTTGGGACGCGGTGAAGGATGTCTCCATCATGCGTTCCCAGCGCCTGCGGAATTGGTCGTTGTTGGTGAGGTGCCCTACTAGCATGTGTTGATATAATAATGATATTGCCTTATCTAGGGTAGTCTTGTGTCACAGAGTGTTTCGAACCAGGTTAAGTCCCTATGTAGCTTTTCCTTGTCCGGGAGTGTCCGATAGTATGATCTGAGTTGCATATAACAGAAGGTTTGTAGGCTGGTAGGTTGGTCGCCCTCCATTAGTTCCCTCAGAGGGGTCACGCCCGTGTTGGTTAACACCCTATGTATGGGGAAGGATTCCCCCTCTCCAATGAAGGACCATGCCGCCTGCGGAAGCCCTCCTCCTATCTGAGGATTGTGCGGTATTTGGGTCATCGGGCTTGGTGTTTGAGATATGTGGGGGGGCTCTCCTAATGGTATCCCACGCTTTCAGTGTCTGCGCAACAGTAGAGGTTGGTTCCAGAATCACCCTTGGTATCCTCTTCGAATTCCACACTGATGTCAGAAAGGAGGGGCCGATATGGTGTTTGTCTAGTTCAATCCATTGTTTATGCACCGGTTGGGTATGCCACTCCAGTACACGTTGTAGTACTGTCGCATGGTGGTATTTGCGGAGGTCGGGGAGCACCAGTCCCCCCCATGCTCGAGGTAAGCATAAGACGTCCTGTCGGATTCTCGCCTGTTTCCCATTCCAAACGAACTTCACCATCGCGGACCAGAGTGAAGCGAAGTATGCCGTCGGTAGGGCCTGCGGGATCGTCTGATATACCGTATTTTTCGCTCCATAAGACGCACTTTTTTTCCCCTCAAAAGTGAGGGGAAATGTCTGTGCGTCTTATGGAGCGAATATGATGCTTTACTTACCTGTCTTGCAGCGTTGGCCGGCAGCACAGGGCGCACCGCGGTAGTGGAACTTGAATTTCATGTTCCGGTTTCCGGCGGGACTGAAAGGAAGTGCGCACAAGCTGAGTGCGCACTTCCTTTCAGTCCCGCCGGAAACCGGAACATGAAATTCAAGTTCCACTACCGCGGTGCGCCCTGTGCTGCCGGCCAACGCTGCAAGACAGGTAAGTAATTATAGGACAAGGGGAGGGGGACAGTATGGGAGGGGGATGAAGTCTATGGGGAGGGAGGGGGATGAAGTCTATGGGGAGGGAGGGGGATGAAGTCTATGGGGAGGGAGGGGGATGAAGTCTATGGGGAGGGAGGGGGATGAAGTCTATGGGGAGGGAGGGGGATGAAGTCTATGGGGAGGGAGGGGGATGAAGTCTATGGGGAGGGAGGGGGATGAAGTCTATGGGGAGGGAGGGGGATGAAGTCTATGGGGAGGGAGGGGGATGAAGTCTATGGGGAGGGAGGGGGATGAAGTCTATGGGGAGGGAGGGGGATGAAGTCTATGGGGAGGGGGGGGATGGAAGTCTATGGGGAGGGGGGGATGGAAGTCTATGGGGAGGGGGGGATGGAAGTCTATGGGGAGGGGGGGGATGAAGTCTATGGGGAGGGGGGGGATGAAGTCTATGGGGAGGGGGGGGATGAAGTCTATGGGGAGGGGGGGGATGAAGTCTATGGGGAAGGGGGGATTGAAGTCTATGGGGAAGGGGGGATTGAAGTCTATGGGGAGGGGGGGATGAAGTCTATGGGGAGGGGGTGGGTGAAGTCTATGGGGAGGGGGTGGGTGAAGTCTATGGGGAGGGGGTGGGTGAAGTCTATGGGGAGGGGGTGGGTGAAGTCTATGGGGAGGGGGTGGGTGAAGTCTATGGGGAGGGGGTGGGTGAAGTCTATGGGGAGGGGGTGGGTGAAGTCTATGGGGAGGGGGTGGGTGAAGTCTATGGGGAGGGAGTGGATGAAGTCTATGGGGAGGGGGTGGGTGAAGACTATGGGGAGGGGGTGGGTGAAGACTATGGGAGAGAGGAGAAGACTATGGAAGGGGGGGACACTATGGGACAGGGGAGAAAAAAAATATTCTGTACAAACTGTCCCATAGTAAGAAACACTATGGGACAGTTTGTTCAGAATATTTTTTTTCTGGGTTTCTTCCTCTAAAAACTAGGTGCGTCTTATGGTGAGGTGCGTCTTATGGAGCGAAAAATACGGTAGATATAATAGCCGTGCTAGTATATTCATCTTAAGAATTGCGATCCGGCCGAACCACGAAATGTGCGGGTATGTCCACGTTTTTAGATCCTGTTGGATTCGTCACATCAACGGCAAGAAGTTTGTTTGGTACATGTCACCCAGGTCTCTGGTCATTGTTATACCTAGATACTGCATGTGGTGTGAGCACCAGCGGAATGGGAACTGGTTTTTCAGCGTGTTTGCTTGGGCTGTCGGAACGGTGATGTTGAGTACTTCACATTTATTCATGTTCAATTTGAATCCTGAGACCTCCCCGTAGTTCATGATCATAGTGACTAAGTGGGGCATTGTTGCCTCCGGGTCCGTGATGAAGAATAAAAGATCATCCGCGTATGCCGCTACTTTGTTTGTTGTATTACCGTTTTTGAAGCCCGTGATCACATTCGAGTTGCGCACCGCTTCCAGGAACAGTTCGAGGGCCAGGGCGAAGAGCATGGGGGAGAGTGGGCACCCCTGTCGTGTCCCATTGTGGATCGGGAAGGAATCGGTAAGCGCTCCGTTCACTCTCACCTTCGCATTGGGGCAGTGGTAGAGCGCATCAATCCATTTCATCATGTTCCCTCCGAAGCCCATTTCCCGAAGTGTGGTTACAAGGAATGTCCAGTCGACCCGGTCGAATGCCTTTTCCGCATCTGTCGACAGTAGTAGGAGCTTATCAGTGGACTTCTTCGCCAGGTGATGGATGGATTGTACTCTAAGGGTGCTGTCCCTAGCCTCCCTCCCAGGGATTAACCCTGTTCTGGGTGGACCAGTCTCGGGAGTATTCTCCCGATTCTGGTGGATAGAATTTTGGTGAAAAGCTTCACATCCACATTCAGCAGTGAGATTGGTCTATAGCTGCTGCATAGTTCAGGATCCTTCCCCGGTTTCGGGAGGACCGTTATAGTTGCCGCTAGGGATTCGTGTCGTAATTGGGCACCATCTACCAAAGCGTTGAACGCGGGGGTGAGTTTCGGGAGCAGTATGGTTCGGAATTTCTTATAATAGTCCAGTGTAAAGCCGTCAGGACCCGGGGCTCGGCCCGTTTTGGCGGACTTGAGTGCACCTGCTACTTCGGCTTCCGTGATCGGTGTATCCAGTAACTCTGACTCCCCTTGCTGCAATCGCGTCCTTACGCGCGATTCAATGTAGCTCCGTATCCTGTCCCGTCTGGTTGCCATCTCCTCTGGGAGTGTAGGTCCCGGGATGTTGTATAATGAGGCGTAGAACGAGCGAAACTCGGACGCTATTTTATCCGGGAATTGTGTGGTCATGCCATTCGACGTCCGTAGCTTATGGACTTGGGTCATACCCTGGGGTCCCCTAAGCATTCTGGCCAACAGCCTCCCTCCTTTGTTGGCATGTTGGTAGAAGAAGGCCTTCAAACGCTGTATGGAGCTGTAGTATCGGGTCGTCATGTGGGCATGTAGCGATCTTCGGGCCTCCAGCAATTCCTTATATGTCTCTTCGAGGTGGGAGCGTTTGTGTTGCAATTCAAGGACATTAATGCGCGTCAGGAGATCCGTCATTTGTCTCCGGGATTCTTTTTTCTTTTTAGAGGCTAGGTGTATCAGTGTATTTCTGAGCACACTTTTGTGGGCTTCCCATATCGTGGTCGCGGAGAGATCGTCTGTGGTGTTCAGTTCAAAATAAGAAGTGAGTTCCTCGGTGACCTTTTCCTTCACCGCTGGGTCCAAGAGCAGGGAGTCCTGGAGCCGCCATGTCCAAGTGGATGGGCGCACCCTGGGGGAGTCCATTTGTAGGGTCACAGGTCCGTTGTCTGACCAGCTTGCCAATCCAATTTCCGCTTTTTGGATGGTGTCAAGGTGTTCCTGTTGGAGGAAGATATAGTCAATCCTTGCGTATCGCTTATGTATCACTGAGTAGTGGGTGTATTCCCTGTCCGCCGGATGCATTGCGCGCCAACAGTCCACCAGCCTAAGATTCTTAAGCGATTTCTGTATGCTGCGGAGGGCTCCTTGGGAGATGCTACTGTGCCCCGTGGACGAATCTATTAGAGGGACGAGGGGTACATTTAGGTCTCCCCCAACGATCAATGTGCCCTCTGTAAATGAGGAGAGTCTGGAGAGAGACTTACGTATGAAGTGTGATTGGTTGTTGTTTGGAGCATAGATCATCGCGAGTGTGTACCTACGGTCCTGTATGTCTCCCTTGAGGAACAGGTATCTGCCGTTGGGGTCGACCATCCGTTCCACTTCCTGGAACTGTAGTTTAGCATGGATGAGGACCGCCACACCTGCCTTACGTGCAGTCGGGTGGACGCTATGGGCCGCATTGGGGTAGTGTTTGCTTTTCAATAGCGGGGCATGTTCTTCCTTAAAATGTGTTTCCTGAAGAAAAGCAATAGATATGTGTCTAGAGCAGTGGTAGTCAACCTTTTTCTACCTACCGCCCACTAATGCATCTTTTTGGTTGAAAAAATTTCCTTACCGCCCACCAGTTTTCGCGCAAATGCAGAATATTTTTAAGAAAGGGGGGTGTTTTTAAAAAAAATAAATGTACGTACATTTATCTTTTTATTTCTACTTAATGCAGGTTTATAAGGTTTTTAACTTTATAACGTTTAATGAGAAAACAATAAAGTAAATTGAAATTACCTTTACTAGTGATTAATGAGATCCTTGAGGTTGATGCTGCGAGACTAAATATTTGATATCTGGTTCGATTTTCGTAAGGAACAAACAAAGGTCTCTTTCAGTGATATTCAGACGACTTCTCTGTTTGCGCATAATATGATTTCTCATTTGTGCGTCAGCTCATCTCCTCTCCCTCCTCAATTCCCCTCCCCACCTTTTATTCCCCTTTTTTTCTATTTTTTAACCGTCCTTATAGCAATGCCCAGTAGGAAGGCTGAGCTAGGTAGCCCACTTACTATAGTCCACTATAACATACAGACACACACACAGGACACACACACAAAGACACAGACAGGCACACATACAAAGACACAGACAGGCACACATACACACACACACGTATGTGTGCCTGTCTATGTCTTTGTATGTGTGTCCTGTGTGTGTGTGTCCTGTGTGTGTGTGTCCTGTGTGTGTGTGTCCTGTGTGTGTGTGTCCTGTGTGTGTGTGTCTTGTGTGTGTGTCTTGTGTGTGTGTCTTGTGTGTGTGTGTCCTGTGTGTGTGTGTCTGTATGTGTGTGTCTGTATGTTATAGTGGACTATAGTAAGTGGGCTACCTAGCTCAGCCTTCCTACTGGGCATTGCTATAAGGATGGTTAAAAAATAGAAAAAAGGGGAAAAAAAGGTGGGGAGGGGAATTGAGGAGGGAGAGGAGATGAGCTGACGCACAAATGAGAAATCATATTATGCGCAAACAGAGAAGTCGTCTGAATATCACTGAAAGAGACCTTCGTTTGTTCCTTACGAAAATCGAACCAGATATCAAATATTTAGTCTCGCAGCATATACATACAAACTAACAGGCACACATACAAACAGACATGCACACACACATAAGACATACATAGACACACACACATGCAGACACACAAACAATGACACATACATACAAAGACAAGACACACATACATACAGACAGACACATACACACACACACAAGACACATACAGACACACATACGACACACACAAGACATACATACAGACACAGACAGGCACATATACAGACACACAAGACACACATACATACACACACAAAGACACAGACAGGCACACATACACACAAGACACATACATACAAACAGACACACAGACATGCACACACACATGCAGACATACATAGACACACACACATGCAGACACAAGACACACATACAATGACACATACATACAAAGACAAGACACACATACATACAGACACACACACAAATATATACACAGACAGACACATACACACACACAAGACATACATACAAAGACACATACAGACACACACACACATATATACACAGACAAGACATACATACAAAGACAAGACACACATACATACAGAGACACACACACACACATATATACACAGACAGACACATACACACACACAAGACATACATACAAAGACACATACAGACACACACACACACATATACACAGACAGACACATACACACACAAGACATACATACAAAGACACATACAGACAGACACACACAAGACATACCTACAAAGACACACACACACACACACATTATATTTAAGTCACCCTCCTGTTTCCTGGTGCAGGAGGGTGACTTTCCCTGGGGTCCAGTGGTGGCTCAGGTGGATGGGAGTCAGAGTTCCCACTCTGACTCCCTGGTGATCCTCCCGCGCGGCTCTCAGTTTTAGCTGGGAGGAGTGACCGGGGAATCACTTCCTCCCAGCTCTGTGATGTCATCACAGGGGGCCCGGTCGCGCTGTTAAAGCGCCCAGCGCTGACCGGGCCCCCTTACAATCCGCATCCATCGGGTGGCCCTGACAGCATGGGCCACCCGATGGACACTTTGGAAGGCGGCCCCGGCGGTTTACCGGGCGGGCCAGAGCCGCAAATGGTCACGGCGGTACCCAGTCGCACGGGTACCGCCGGCTCGCACCCGCCCGCCCGATCAACCTGGAAATCCCTACCGCCCACCTGGAATCCTGAAACGCCCACTAGTGGGCGGTAGGGACCAGGTTGACGAACCATGGTCTAGAGGATAGTTCCCGAAGGAGCTGCGATCTGCGCTCCGGGATATTTAGACCCCTGCAGTTCATGGTTGTGACGCGTAGAGGATCAGGTTCGTAGGCCATTTGTGGTGGGTGGGATTGGTTTGTTTGCACTTCCAGGCGGGGTCTGCTGTCGAGGCGTACCTCATCCCTGTAGGAGATCCGCGGGCACAATGGCAATGGGAGGGGGGGGAATTGTGGGGAGGCTGGGGGGGTTGGGTCGGAGTGGTGGGGAGGGTGGGGCAAGGGATAGAGAAGAGTGTGAAAAGAAATATGGAAAGACCCCTGTCTGCACGACTGTGCAGGCGGGGGTGTTAAGGTGAAGATGGATTCTCCATCCCCAGAGGGAGACGGTTACGGCACCTACGTGACCACGGCAGCAGCCGGCAGTCGGGTCTGTCAGAGAGTATCTAACGACCTCCAACTATCGACTCCCCGTGGTTCGGGTTTGTTCACGCGAACTTGTCGGGGGTTAGTGGTCGTGTCCTTATTTTATCACCAGATTAGAATGTGTTCACTGGTTGTTGTTTTAGGTTTATAAGTCCGAGATTACCTAACGGGTGTGCCACCACTATGGGAGCATTCGGATGTCTTTTGCTCGTGTTAGTGTTAGTAATGGGCCTTATCAAGGGTCCTCAACGGCTATCAGTGTTGTCGTTATTTGTAGCCTAGCTAGGGGATATCATGTGGGTGTGGAGGTGTGGGTCCCACCCCATTATATTCCTTATACGTCCCCACCCCTGGGGCGATAGGGCGCGGATGGCCGCGAGATGATGAGGGTCAACATGCGGTCGAGGGATCGGGAATTGTCGGTCGGGAAGTGTAGTTAACGTAATGTATCCAGGTAAAGTAACGGCTGGGGGTGGCGCGGTCAATCTCGGACGGGGAGTGGCGGCCGGGATCGAAATCCACGTCGTGTCAAGGCTAGGACTGGGGCCGGGAACGTGGGGAGGGCGGTGCCCCGATGGGCCGTGCTTGTCGTGCGAACCACGGGATGTTGGGCTGGGTCTGTGAAGGGGTGGGGTCACCATCAACCATCTCAATGGGGAAGCTGTCACGGCCACTGTCATGGGGAACAATAAAAAAAAATGCACATCATACATTACAGTATATTCCCTCCCCACTCAGAACATATATTAGGGCATATATACAGTAGGTGCAGCAATGAGTCCCCTTCACTTTCCCTCCAACTCCTATTCCCCTTCAGCTACTCCCTCATCCTACCCCAGCGTGTCTTTTTGTAATCGCATCTAGGCTTGCAGGGTATGGGGTGGTATCGCTCACGGTAACCTCTGACTATTCCCTCTGTATCAATGATCTATCTGTGCTAGGCATCTATTCAAAGGGGTTCTAGATTCCCATTTCTCCCGCTTCCCCCCCTACCTCCCCATCCCAGAGCTGTTGGTCTAGGCCTAAGACGCCCCTCATGCAATCATATACAGTTCTGTAAGTCCCGCCCTCCCACCCGCTCCCCACATAAGCCCATAATACTCGGTCTACCCATTGTCCACCGTCCCCCCCTGAACCTGTTGGTATGAGTCCTCCAGATTGAGATATCCCTGCCAGGATGGGTGTTCATCCCCGGAACAGACTCTTGCGCCGGCACAGTGAGGGCATGGTAGTAGGTCGGGCCAGGCGGGCCGGCCCGTGATTCTGCAACCTCGCAGGGTTCCCCATGTGGCTATCACAAGCCTTCCCCCCTCCCAAAAGAGTCTTGCGGTGGTACCACCCCCGTGGGCCATAGGTTGCGCAAAGGTGGGTGTAGGGTGGGAGTTAGCATGGCCAGTCGGTCCTTTCAAACCGGTGACCATCAGTTCAATCTCCCGTGGTCAAGTGCATGTTGCATCCCTCCCAGTCCCCACCCAAACTGTGTCAGTCTCAAGGTGTGCGCCCACCCTAAACATTCCATGGAGTCGTCATCTTGAATCAGGGGGTTGTGATCTATGGATAGTAGTTGTGTGCTACTGCGTGCATCCATGCCGTCTCGTGCAACCGGGTCTCGGGTAGCATAGTAGTGCCGAGTCCGGCGTCACCTGGGCATGGCTATTCCTCTGGGTTGGATGGGTGTGGAGGCGCATCATGTATGCGGTTCTCCCTGGGGCCCCTCCGTGGGGTCCGCGGTTGTTTCTGGGGTCTGGGTTCTCGGTCCAGTGGTTCCAGTATCCAGTCCGGGACCGCTATGGGCGGGAGGTCTAGCCTTTGGAGGAAGCGTGGTATTTCGTCCGGCCAGCGCGCAGCGACCCATTCGTTATGGTGTCTCACTTGGATGCTAAATGGGAAGCCCCATTTGTACGGGATATTGCGTTCCCTCAATGCTGTAGTGATAGGTCTGAGAGCTCGCCTAGCTTCCAACGTTGTAGGAGAGAGGTCGTTGTACAGGGAGACCTCTGCATCTTGATAACGCCACGTGGGTCGGGTCCTGGCCTGTTGCATTATGCGGTCTTTAAGGGGGAATGAGTGTAGGCAGCAGATAATGTCTCTGGGGTCCCTATCCCTGATCCTGGGTCTCAGGGCCCTATGCGCCCGCTCAAAGCGTATATCTGGCGGTGCGTCTTTCCCCAGGATTTGGAGGAAGAGCGCAGTGAGCAGTGCCTCCACATTTTCGGGTCCCTCACCCTCTGGCACCCCCCTTACCTGAATGTTGGAGCGGCGGCTCCGATTATCCAGGTCTTCCACATGTCTGCGCAGGGCCAGCAGCATGTTGCCCTGCCTAGTTAAGGCTGTGTCTGCAGCAGATGCTTGGTGCTGTGATTCCAGGGCCTGGGTTTCCAGTGCCTGGATGCGTCCGCCTTGTGCCTCCATGTCAGTGCGCAGTGCCGTGACCGCTGATGTGAGGGAGGCCGTGAGGGTGGCTGTCAGGGACTGTAGATCAGATTTGGTTACCATATTGGCCACCAGTCTCCTGATCTCTGCCCCAATATCGGCCAGAGTAGGCTGGTCGGGCTCCGAGCAGGAGGAAGCAGGGGAGACGGGCGCCATCTTGGATCCGTGCGCCTCGCGGCTCGGTCCCAGCGGAGTTTGGAGGAACCCATCCATCGGTCCTGATGGCGGTGCCGGCGGTGCTGCCCTGGGGGTATGTTGGGTCTCCTGCCTCTTTGTGCGTCCCATTTAGGCAGGCTAGCGGGTGTCAGACGGCTTATGCTGGCTCGGTGGCGAGGAGCTCGGAACTTACACGTCCATGCTTTTCGGGCGTCAGGCCACGCCCCCACTTCACTGTGTTTCCACTCACAGCAGCTGAACAAATGAAGCAGGCAGCCAGGAGGATCGAGTCTGGGGAGAAACCACCCTGGTAATCCTGCTCCGCCTGACAGCCTTTACACACAGGAAGCATGTGACCTGTTATTCAGGCAAAGCCAGCAGCCCAAGCGGGACTTAAAGATTTGCTTCCTGTGTGTGTGAAAGGCTGTCAGGCAGTGAGGAGGGGTGGAGGAGCAGGGGTGCCAGAGCTGCTGTCAGAGGGAGGGGGGTGAGCAGGGGTGGTCAGGGAGTCCAGAGTAGCTGACAGACAGAGGGGTGAGTGAGCAGGCAGTCCAGAGCTGCTGCAGTGACGGGGTGAGCAGGGAGTCTAGAGCTGTGTGAGCAGGGAGTCCAGAGCTGCTGGCAGTGACGGGGGTGAGCAGGGAGTCCAGAGCTGGGTGAGCAGGGAGTCCAGAGCTGCTGGCAGTGAGGGGAGGGGGGTGGGAGGGAGGTGAGCAGGGAGTCCAGAGATGCTGTCAGTGAGGGGAAGGGGAGGGTGAAGGAATATGAAATAATTAACCTTCCTATATTATATGTAGTTTATGATTTTATAAGGTTTATTATCAATATTGCTGAACTGAAAGGATATGAAACAGTTAAACTACTTTTTGCTTTGTATGCTTTAAATTTAATGTACGTCATAGAAATGCTGACTGTGACAGACTTACAATTCTATAGGATGTAAGACAATACTCAGGATGTCTTGCCTATTCCGAGTTAAGGATATTCCGCCCAAAAAATATTATGTTTCAATTGTCAGAATGATTTAAGGAAGTAATCAATCTTATATTCTGTATGGTATATCTCATGACTCAAGTGACTTAATTTGTATAAATATTCAATACACAGTAATACAGATTGAGAGTTTTGTCAAAGCATTTGTCCGTGTCTTATTGCTGACAATAATTCTCCATCAACGTTGATAATGGTGACCGAGAGATCCAGAATTGAGGGGAATTGAGTCCAGGACAGCATTAACCCTTTCAGCTTGGTGTCAGAAGTGGGATCAGCAAAACCATTGGGTAAGTAGCCTTTTTGCGTCTTAATTGACACTGATTGTCTATGATTCCCTTTGGTTTAGTAAGACTGTATCCAGTAGATAGGAAAGGTGTAAGGACTCTAGTTATATTGAGACCATACGAGGTCCCCGGTTTATATTGAGACTATAAGAGGTCTCCGGTTTATTATACATTTGGTCTAAATATATAGGGTTTTGGTAACCCAGGTTAGTATCTAAGATAGATACAGGGTATCTCAGGTAGATACAGGTTTTTGAGACCATAAGAGGTCTCCGGTTTATTAAGACTAGAGGTGTTCTGAGGAGCACGGTTTATAGATCTATAAGTACAACCCAAACTTCTCTTTCTCCCGGTCACCTTTGTTTGTCTTAAGTGTTCTTTGTGGGTGATTGTTTGTCTATATTGGGGACACACTTTGGTAAGTTAGTAGTGCCCCCACTCTGAGTCAGCAGTATGGGAAATGTGAGTTCAGGTCCTGAGTGACCAATATGCGTACATGTATATGTGTGTGTATGTATATATGTATGTATGTATATATGCATGTGTATATGTATAGATGTGTATATATGTATATGTGTATATATAAGATAGCAGTACTTTTAAACAAATGGAGGTTTTAAAAATACATAGGGATTAAGGAGAGAACACAGGTAACTTGTTTTTCTTTGGTTTTTATGATATATTGGGGCTGATGTGTATTGTAGTCCTTGCTGCTGCCCAGTAGTGATGGGAGTGAGCGCAGGACTTATCTTTCTGCAAGATAGCAGTACTGTATATTAGAAAAGAACTGACTCACAGGTTGTACCTGATAGACCTACTTAAATCTTTTTGCTTTATTCTTTCTGTTGCATAGAAGTATAAGTTTATTACTCTGTTTTATTGTAAGTTATTTCACATGGGATCTGTGTGCCTGGTATGATTGTTGCTTTAAATACCATAAGCCCACTACACTTTCTATGAGAGTGGGATAAGTGTAAATGTGTTAAATTGTTTAAATGATGAGCTCAGTATATTTTATACCGAGACAAAAAAGAGACACTTCATTAGTATTTGAAAGTTAATTCCCCATATGGGATTAATTGTATAGAACACCAATCAGCACATCTTCCCTGTCCTGTGTGTTTGTTGCAAAGGATCCATACTAAATATGATTTTTGTTTGAAAATAACAGCAAACATTTACATTTTCAGCGGTCCAACACATGCTTCATTTTGTGCTGTAAGCTAACCTTTTTATTGCTACAGATGCCTAGATGATCCAGTACAATAACTACTGCTTGTGTCTTCTATGTCTCACATTATGTGTTATTTTAAATTGTGGTATATAGCCTGTACCAGAGATCATGGACAAAGGTTTCTACCTGTTGTACTAAGGCTCTTGGAGACTGACCGGTCTAAGGTTTGCCATGCCTTTTAAACATGGTAAAGAATACATTTTTTTTAAGTCTCTGAGAGTTCTGAAAGATTCTGGTGAAACCATGTCTGTGTAATCCGGTCCAGATGTTTGTTCAATTTCTATAAGATTTAAGTTGATGCAGAAGCATCTCAGATTAGTTAATGGAAGTTTTATACAAATAGTTGAGTTATGAGCGCACTATATAAATGGATCATTTCTTTATATACAATACTATAGTAGATTACAGTAATGAAGTTAATTAAGAAAATGTATACATAAGAATCATTAAAATAAATCTAATATTGGTATACCATAAAAAATATGTTGTGATTACAGCTGTTAACTGTTTATTCTGTGTAAATGGTGATTGTGATAATGTGTGATAAGTGTGAAGTTTAACTGGAACGTGATTTCATTTATATGTTGCTGTGTTGTTTTAAAATTATATGTGAATCAGTTTGTCACAGTCTAGTGATACTGATAAGAATGCCAGCTAAATAACCCAGCAAATAACTGTTTTATTAGCTGTTGAATACTAGCGTTTTGGCTGAGTATAGTTAGAGTTGTGGTCTGTTATAGCTATATGGGAATGGAGATTTTGAGATGTTAGTTTAAGATTGCTTTTATATTGTGTCTATCCGTGTTTCCTAGGAGGGAGACAGAGTGTGTAGTTGCGTGCCCATAAATGTGATTTCTGTATTGGCATATCTGCTGGGTACCCATTATGTGTTTCTACAAAGATACTGTTATATGGTTTGAAATTAATTGTTGTTTATGAGCTTAGTACTTCAGCAGGATGTGCTAAAATGTGGAATGAGGTGGAAGTTGAAATGTTGAGATTATGGAAGAATAAGCAGTCTCTATTCACTGCTTTGGCATATAAGCAAGATGCAAAGGAAGAGATTGGTAATATGATTTTTGTGTTGGAAGGATGAGGCAGGTTTGATGTCTGGAGATGATATGGATCTCCTTAAAATACAGTCATGCCTTGGTAATATGTTGCCACAGTATTCCTTGCTTGTGAAATAATTGATTTCAGACTGGGCCAATTTGGGTGGCTAAGATTTTCTTACCAAGGTTATAGAAAAGGAAAATGCAGGTTGTTTTGACTTAAGAAAAGATTTAGGAAGTAAGGTTTTTAGCTCAGGGATTGCAACACTGTCCACCTACACAAAGAGGGGGAAGGGGATGGAGACAGGGAAATCAGGGTTATAGGGGCAGGGGTAACCAAGGAGGAATAGACAGGAACACTTGTTTTAACTGTGGCCAGTATGGCCACTGGAGGAATGAGTGTCCACACCCCAGGAAACCCCAGGAAACCCCACACACCCCAACAACCCCACTATTCTCAAAATATGCCCGGTAGATAAGAATAACACCAGACCCACTCCCAACACCACTGGCCAGCATATCGCTTAGTTCAGGACTTTAGAGCCCTGACTTGTTTAATTGTGCCCATTGCACCCATTGTCCCTGATGTGACATCCCTCATTACAGCCATTTCACATGATGCCACTTGTTTCACTTTCATTGATTTAAGTAATGCATTTTTTGTCTATACCTATTGATCAAGAGACACAGCTACTTATGGTTTTTATTTTTTTATTTTTTTAAAGGCTGTCAGTTTACCTGGACACGCTTACCCAAGGTTATGCGGATTCCCCAGCTGTTTATTCGTTGGTACTCCAACATACTCTAAAAAACATGGACCCCCGGTCATGGTTCCGTCCTTTTGCAAAATGTTGATGATTTGTTGTTATGTAGCCCTAGCTATGAGGCAAGCACTGTGGATACTGTCAGCAACTGTGGGTCACAAGGTTGTTAAACACAAAATGCAATTGTGTAAATCAAAGGTTGAATACTTAGGTTTTGTTCTGGCTTCAGGCACCAGACAATTGAGTCCAACACTTATTAAGGTCATTCAGATGATTCCTACACCCACTACTCGGAAGGAGTTGCTCACCTTCCTCGGCATGATTAATTACTGCTGCCAATGGATCCCTGAATGCTCCCATTATGACTCAATTCGTAGGGAGGCTGTACGTTCTGACAGCCCTGACTACCTGTGTATTATAAACCATTTCATTTGTATGCTCGGGACAACTGTAAAACCATGGCCGCGGTCTGTGCACAAGAGCACGGAGGCGGTATGCGTCCCATAGCATTCTTTTCCAGAGCAGTTTCAGTTCCGGTATAGGGTATGCCGGCGTGTCTCAGAGCATTGACAGCATGTGCAATGGCTGTTGAAACTGCTACTACTATCACACTAGGGCATCCTACAATACTTCATGCCAGTCACCAGGTCACTCAGCTGATAACAAATCTCACCACACAACACATGACAGCCCAGCGCTTAAGTGGTTATGAGATTCTTTTTCTTAATACCCAGAATCTGTCTATTGTCTATAGTCCTGTTAATTCTGGTCTTGTTTGTTTTGCATGCTATTCTCATTTCTGCATCTGACTCTGTGTCTATACCATCTAAGCCTCATAATTAGTAATGACATTTCCAGAGGAAATGCCTTGGCTGACAAAGTGGCAAAAGGAAGTTGCAGCCATAATGTTTACTATGAAATGTTTCCTGCTTTGATTTTTGGATTAAACAAGGTTTAGAGAAAGATCAGAATGATCTGTTCTCTAAAGAGGGGAGAATAGGCATACTTGAAGCAAACAGTCTTTTGTAAGATAGTGTGAACCATGTATGAGAACACATCCTAATATTCCACACAAATCACAGCACGAACATTTGCCCCCTTCAGATGCTCTTTTTACACACTTATAGATTGATTTTATTCATGTATCCAAAATTAGTAAGAATACTTACTGGTCATAGTTGATCAGTTTAGTAGATGGCATGAGGCCTTTGTGACATCTAGGGAAGATGCTAGGACTGTAGTGAAGATTATTGTTACTGAAATTATTCCCAGGTATGGCTGCTCTCTGCAAGATTGGCTCTGTTAATGGCTCGGTTTTTGCCAGTAAGGTTACCAAGGAACTTGCTAAATTCTTGCAAGTTACCTGGAAGTTTCATATACCTTATCATCCACCGAGTTCAGGGGTAGTTGAAAGGATGAATAGGACTATTAAGGAAAAGCCCAGAATTTACCCAGGAACATGGGTAAATTGGACTAGATATCTATCTACTATTTTAGCTGATATAAGAATGAATCCCCACAAGGTGACTAAATTATCTCCATTTGAGATTTTAATGGAATTACCTTTTCCCACACCCTGGGCCAGGGAACTGCTTGTTATAATGTCTAGGGATTTACAGCTAATACAAGAACAATATGTACAGGAATTGTTGATAAAACCGAATGGTATGTATGACAATGTTTCTTCACAGTTTTCCCTTACCTTCACAGGAACCTACTCATCCATACCAGCCCGGTGACAAGGTGTATATCCGTCAGCTGAACAGGACCAAGAAAGGAGGATACCCTTTTGGACCACCTGCTACTGTGATTGCTGTACCCAGAACCGCTGTCCTCACAGATTCCGATGACATCTGGATTCACGCATACCGAATGAAGCTGTGTCCAAAGAGGGGTGCCAAGGAAGACAACACCACTCCTCGCTCGGAAACAGAAGAAGTTCCCCTTAGCGAAGCATCATGGCTTTCACACCGTATCGTAGATTGAGAGGATCATACATACCTGAGACCAAGATTATGTTTTGCGCTATGCTTTCTGGAGTTGTTATACTCCCTCTGATATTGTTCCTTGAATGCCATTATGAGTACAAGTCAATGGCAAGTTTGAAACCTGTTTGTTTCTGGAGAAAAGACTCTGACATGATGAACAATTCTTCAATACCCCCAGCCCAATTAGGCCTTAGCCCCTCGTCTAGCATTCGTCACACACGCTCCCTCAAGAACTTTTCTCCACCACCTTTCTATCAGCATGTAATATGCAATCATTCATTCACTGAACGCATTTGGATGAATTGGACAAATAGTAACCCTTATAAGTACCAGTTACCCATATGGAATGTGTCCATAGCTAATGAAACCGATGCATTATGTTTGTTTGAAGGTTCATGGAAATTTTTTAGATTTTATAACGCAGAAATGTGCATAGTTAAGGTTGCTAATTACACTAATATCTGTGTCACATTATTTAATAGAAGTTCTGATGGTAAGAAGAAAAACAGGTTTTGGGATACATATTATAAGAAAATTAATAAGGTTGTATATCAATATAAACAGACAGGCCTTATTACTTTTAATAATGATTATATAACTGGTACCATTAATTGGAGAAGGGGACAAATGTTAGTCATTATGAACGACACACACCTATTCCATCCACATGTATTAATACAACTGCCTTCCTACAAGCTGTACATGTGTCATTAAAAATCACTACTCCTTTTTGTATTATGTAACACAGCAAACAAAAGGCAGAAAAGGGAATGGTATGACACACTGTTAGGAGGTGCTGGAACCACTATGGGTATACTAAATAGTTATAGATATGGAGACCCTCAAGAATAAGTTAAACATGGCCAGCATGCATATAGGGACTGGTTTCCATGCTACTGCAAACTGGGCTCCAACTGTTGTTAAATCACAGGTTACAGGATTGGATTTAGATAAATCAATGTATAATTATTTAGATAATGTAACGGTTGCAACAATGAAATTCACAACAGGTCTAAGTAATTGGAGTACTTGTGTCATCAGGTATTTATGGATGTAACAACAAAGATTGACATTAGAAAACACACTAATGATTCTTAAATTAGAGAAGATTAGAAGAATGCTTAACCTCACAGATAATTAATGGTTACTTCTAAAAAAAAACACAATCCACTAAATGCAATGAATGGTTAACTGGTAATGTTTCATATTTTTCATGCTCATGCTATTTTACACTATGTCATATATCAAAGGATGTTAAATTAGCTTGTCAATTTAACACATTACCAGTACCAGTTTATGATCTCTTTGCCATGAATTTAACCTGGTGGGCACCCACATGCACAGGGGACTATATTTTTCCCAAAGATAACACACACAGGTAGCCACACATATCCAAAAGGAGAACTCCTTAAGGTGAGTTCACAAATTCAAAATGATTTAGCCCATCATTGGTACAATGCTTTACTGGTTGGTCCCGTACTGGATCCCAGATAATGAAATCATTCTTCTATCCGCTTGTTATTGTAGCCCTGATTTTATTGTGTATGATTTTATATAACTGCCACCTTACTTGTATATTGAGGAAGAGAATACAGAAATTAATTCATAATGCAGAACAGAAACAATTGGAAGTTCTCCTCTCTGCCACTGGAGGGTATCAACCCATCTTTAAAACTGGGCCTTAGGAATTACCACATGGGAATCGAGGTGAAGAAATTAATGAAAGTCCTGCAGGGAGTGACTAGCACCCCTGAAAATACCATGTGGAAGTTTCTCTGTCCTGGTAAGATTTTTATCAATAATATGAGCAAATTGTATTATTGCTCAAAGAGGGGATTGAAGGAATATGAAATAATTAACCTTCCTATATTATATGTATTTTATGATTTTATAAGGTTTATTATCAATATTGCTGAACTGAAAGGATATGAAACAGTTAAACTACTTTTTGCTTTGTATGCTTTAAATTTAATGTACGTCATAGAAATGCTGACTGTGACAGACTTACAATTCTATAGGATGTAAGACAATACTCAGGATGTCTTGCCTATTCCGAGTTAAGGATATTCCGCCCAAAAAATATTATGTTTCAATTGTCAGAATAATTTAAGGAAGTAATCAATCTTATATTCTGTATGGTATATCTCATGACTCAAGTAACTTAATTTGTATAAATATTCAATACACAGTAATACAGATTGAGAGTTTTGTCAAAGCATTTGTCCATGTCTTATTGCTGACAATAATTCTCCATCAACGTTGATAATGGTGACCGAGAGATCCAGAATTGAGGGGAATTGAGTCCAGGACAGCATTAACCCTTTAAGAGGGGGGTGGGCAGGGAGTCCAGAGCTGCTGGCAGTGAGGGGAGGGGGTGAGCAGAGAGTCCAGAGCTGCTGGCCTTCGACACACAGTGTACCATTTATCACTGTGCTCCCGATTTCTCCCCTTCTGTTGGAAGCAGAAAATTCAACTATTTAAGCAGAAGTTTCAGTCAGGAGCTGAGTACAGAGCCTTCAAAGAGCAAAGTGGGCAGTGGCACCCAGGTATTCATGTTCATTTTACTGATTCTTAAGGTGTAATTGTGTGTATGTATGTTTGAGGGTGTAATTGTGGGCGTATGTATGTTTGAGGATGTAATGGTGTGTATGTATGTTTCAGGATGTAATGGTGTGTATGTATGTTTGAGGATGTAATGGTGAATGAGTTTGGTGTGTATTTTTAAATGTATTATATGTGTGTTTGAGAGTGTAATTATGAGTATGGTTTTTATGGCTGAATGAGTGATAGGTGCCACATACCTTATGTATACGCTATACACGTATTTGCACCCATGCTTTGGAACTCATAACTCATAACATGCATTATTGATTTATTTTTAATTCACACTGCAACTAACCAATATTACAGTGCCCTTCTCGAGACTGTGCTCTGGATCTGCCAGTGACACTATTTAAGAGAGGTGGGAGGTGTGAAGGAGTGGTGGAAGCCAGGCACTCCTCGCAGAAGTCACAGAGTTGATCATGATGTCACATCCCAGCAGCTGAGAACAGGCATCACCAGCCCAGTACTTACTGCAGCTAGACAGCGTCTGGTAAGGGAGGAAAGAACATGACCAGGGGCGGACTGACCGGTCGGGTACTTTGGACATGGTCCAAGGGCCCGGCCGGGAGGGGGGCCCGCCGCCAGGGGGCCCGGACTGCACAGGTAATCCTCTGCATGCCCGGGCCCCCAGCCCTTCAATCTGCATATATATATAGCGAGTACCGCTATAGATATATGCCTCTGCGGGCCCTGCTGGCTTCCAAGCAGGGCCCAGGACACACTAACCTTCCCCCTCCGGGACTCGCGAGCCACAGCAGTAAAGCGCTGCCGCAGGTTGCCGTGACAACGCTCCGCGGCACGCAATAACAGAATGTGCACTGACTACAGAGTTATTTTCACCCGGCTATCGGGGCACGGCGGCCGGCGCTACTTACCTCAGCATAGGAGGAGGGGCCCGGTCCTGGGTTTCCATGGAGTCCTGTATGTCATGCTGCCCGCACAATCCGGATTTCATTGTATTCCGCACACTGCCTTACAAAGCCCAACTGGGCTCGGCCACACCTTTGTCAGCCATCTTTAGAGACCAGCCAGCCCACAGGCCAGCCAGCCCACAGGCCAGCCAGGCCAGTAGCCAGCCAGCTAGCAAACATGCCAGAAAGCCAACCATCCAGCCCACAGGCCACCAGTTAGCCATCCCACAGGCCAGCAGCCAGCCAGCCCACAGGCCAGCAGCCAGCCCACAGGCCTACAGCAAGCCACAGGCTTACAGCCAGCAAGCCCACAGCCTGCCAGCCGTAGCCAGCAAGCCACAGCCTGCCAGCCGCAGCCAGCCGGCAGTAGCCAGCAAGCCCACAGCCTGCCGGTAGTAGCCAGCAAGCCCACAGCCTTCCGCAGTAGCCAGCAAGCCCACAGCCTGCCAGCAAGCCACAGCCTGCCAGCCGTAACCAGAAAGCCCACAGACTGCCAGCCAGCAACAGTAATTAAGGTGAGAGGAGCCAACTTGGCCTAGGTATCAGCGTGCTATGCTGTGTTGCTATATTGTGAATAAGAACCAGAGTGTTGGAAAGACATCCCTCCAGGCCCCATTAGACTCCATTGTAGTCTCTAATGGGGCCTGGAGTGTAGCGGAGAGCCGATATCTCACAGCTATTCTCCACTAACGATCCCAGTGAGGCTCAGGAACAAGATGAGGTTAAATCCACAGGCAAGGTTTCCAGCAGGTAAAGTAATACAGCAGCATCCCAATAGCAATCCCAATAACTGGACGACACACAGTTTCAGGAGCAGAACCGCTGGCTGGTACATCCAGCCTGCCTTTTATTCCAAATGTACACATACAGGCCACACCCAGGGGGAGGCATAAAACAACCAATAGCATCATGGGTACAACCCACACATCCCCTCCCCTTAGTGTGACACATAATCCCATTATTATACAGTTTGAAATATACTTTTTACCCAATATTTATAACTCCTGCAATATTAGTGCTACAAACATAAAACATGCATTTTCGTAATCAGCAGACTTCCATTGGTAATACTTTCAAAAATGGTCCCAATCCCTCCAGTAGATCAAAAGTTAGCTGGAGGTCCCTTTATGACCGACCGCAAGCACATTTTCCTGCTGTGATCCTTGTCTGTAGATAGCACGGTCCTCTAGGGCAAAAACATGCACAGTCCTTTGGCTTTTATATAATCCAGGCAACTTTATTTTAAATCCACACAGGAGACAGCAGTAAATGAAAATATAAATCCCTTTAAACAAAAACCTAGCTCGTCTGAGCACTAACTAATATCAGGTTCCCTATCTCTCAGGGGTTACACTAAACAAAACAATATTGGATTCACCAACCTACAGTCTTTGTCCACTCTCAGCACTCCAGTGCTCTAAGCCAGCCTTGACTGCTTCTTCTCAGCACTCCTAGTGCTCCAAGCCAGCACTCCCAGTGCCTCAAGCCAGCACTCCTAGTGCTCCAAGCCAGCACTCCCAGTGCCTGGTCTCCTTGATTCTCTTACTGGAGAGAACACCCTCTCTCCTACCTGCTTCCTGAGAGGAAGCCAGCAATCCCCCTCTACCTGCCTAGCAGGGAGTGGTTTATTCCCACTACTACAGCTGATTATCAGCAGCTGAGCAGTGGGCTGGAGACAGTCCAAAAACCCTGGCCTGGATCTATGTCTCCCATGAAAACCACTAAACTGTGGAGTGGAGCATTGGCCCTCCCTTCTCTCCAAATACTCCACCCCAGGGGCCCATAACTAAACAACGCTTTGTGTTGTACAAAACACAAACTACATATACTCCCCCTGGGGTTAAATGGCTTCTCTGCCTTCACTTTATCACACTGCCCAAAACAGTTCCATAGATTTGGGCTGTGCGGTCGGTCAATTTCTGGCATAAAAACAGCTAAGTCCCGTTCGAAGGGTGTTCGGTACTTCGACGTTAGTCGAAGTGTCGAAGTGGAGCGGATGGTAAGGGTCGGCGGTGTTCGAAGGTAAAATGGGCGCCGCCACGTGGTCCTTTGTTCGATGCCGTGCACTTCGAAGACTTCGACCGCTTCGACGAGTACTTCGACGGTATCCAAAGTGCCCATTTAAAGCTGCAACACTGCCTTGAGGTAATCCAATGGCCAGGAACCGTATTTGTCTTTATAACCAAGTTAGGGTAGGTGAGGGTAATCCACAATACAGGAAGGGGCAGCCAAAACAGGGTTCCGCTACACTGCTCCCCCTTGCCCACAAGCCGGCATACACAGTCTGATCCAACACGGATCGGCTTGGGGATGTCCGTGGGCTCACGGATCATTTTTCCAGGTCAGTTTGTCTTGACAACCCGTCAGCATTTCCATTCTGCTTACCCGGGCGGTACTGAATATTAAAATCAAAGGGCTGTAGCGCCAAGCTCCAGCGCAACAGCCTGGCATTGTCCCCAGCCACCCGGTTTAGCCATACTAACGGGTTGTAATCCGTGAGCAAGGAGAAGGGCTGTCCATACAGATAGGGTTGTAGTTTCTTTAGGGCCCACACCACATCCAGGCATTCCTTTTCGATGGCGGCGTAGCTTACTTCTCGAGGTAACAGTTTGCGACTGATGTAAGCCACTGGATGTTCTCCGCCATCGGCCCCGACTTGGCTCAGTACTGCTCCCAATCCAAACATAGAAGCGTCTGTGTGAACAAGAAATCGTTTAGTTGGATCGGGAGCTGCCAAGACAGGGGCATTTATCAGTGCATTTTTCAGGTGTTGGAATGCCTGCTCACACTCCGGGGTCCAGTTTACTTGGCGGGGAAGGCTCTTACGGGTCAGGTCAGGGAGGGGTTTGGCCAGGGCACTATAATTGGGGACAAACTTCCTGTAATACCCCGCTGTCCCTAGAAACGCTAAAACCTGGGTCTTAGTCCTAGGGGTGGGCCACTGGGCTACAGCCTCTACTTTGGCGGGTTCGGGCTTCTGTTTGCCGCACCCTACTCTATGTCCCAGGTACTGCACCTCAGCCATCCCTATACTACACTTGGCCGGCTTCAGGGTCAAACCAGCTTCCCTTATCCTATCTAGTACAGCTCCTATATGAGCCAAATGTTCCTGCCACATATTGCTAAAAATAGCAATATCGTCCAGGTAGGCACAGGTATAGTCCTGGAATCCATCCAGGAGTCGATCCACCATCCTCTGGAAGGTGGCTGGGGCGTTTTTCATCCCAAATGGCATGACCTTAAACTGATACAAGCCAAATGGGGTGACAAAGGCCGACTTCGGGATGGCGTCTGGGGCCAGGGGAATTTGCCAATATCCTTTACATAAGTCAATAGTGGTGAGGTATTGGCCCCTGGCCATTCTGTCCAGTAACTCGTCTATCCGAGGCATCGGATAGGCGTCTGACACGGTCTTCTCATTTAATCTCCTATAGTCCACGCAGAAGCGGGTCGTACCGTCTCGCTTCGGCACGAGGACTACAGGAGATGCCCATGGGCTGTCTGAGGGCTCAATCACCCCCAGTTGGAGCATCTCATCGACCTCCTTGCGCATGTTTTCCCTCACCGCTTCTGGGATGCGGTAGGGGGTCTGGCGCATGGGTAGTTGCCCTGGGGTCTCGACCCGGTGAGTTGCCAGAGGAGTGTATCCAGGTACATTAGAGAACTTGTCTCGTTTCTCCTCTAATAATCGCTGTACCTCGATCCGCTCCTGTGGGCTCAGCCGATCTCCCAGTGTAACCTCCCCTAAATCCCCAGACAACTGCCCATCCCCCAGCAAATCGGGAAGTGGTAAGCTGTCAAACTCTTCCGTGTTGGGTGCACATATGGCAGTTACCTCCTCGGCGCGCTCTTGGTAGGGCTTCATGATGTTCACATGGAGCATGCGTCGCCCCCCAGTCCCTGTGCAGGGGCCTATAATATAGGTGGTGTCACATCTCTGTTCCACCACCCTATATGGTCCCTGCCAGGCGGCCTGTAACTTATCATGTCGGACAGGTTTTAAAATCAGTACTTTCTGCCCGACCTGAAAGCTACGGTCCCTGGCTCCCCGATCATACCACGTGCGCTGGCGGGTCTGGGCAGCCTGAAGGTTTTCCCTTACCGTCTTGGTCAATGCTTCTAGGCGGTCTCGAAAGGCCAGCACATATGGTATGATAGGAGTGCCATCTGCGCTCCGGTCTCCCTCCCAATGCTCTCTAATCAGATCTAAGGGACCTCTGACCCTCCTCCCAAACAGCAGTTCAAACGGGGAGAACCCCGTGGATTCCTGCGGCACCTCCCGGTATGCGAACAGGAGGTGCGGCAGGAATCGCTCCCAGTCCCTGTGGGTCTCTGCAAAGGTTCGGAGCATCTGCTTCAAGGTACCATTGAATCGTTTGCAGAGCCCGTTCGTCTGGGGGTGGTAAGGGGCACTGATAATAGGCTTAATGCCGCAGATCCTCCAGAGGTGTTGGGTGAACTCTGCGGTAAATTGGGTACCCTGATCCGAGATAATCTCCCTGGGTAATCCCATCCGGGAGAATATCCGCATGAGGGCATCCGCGACCGTTTCAGCGTGGATGTTGGTCAGAGCCACTGCCTCTGGATACCTGGTGGCATAATCTACTACTGTTAAAATACTGTTAAAAACCTTTTTCCTGACGGGCTAGCTTTCTTCTTGTTGCTGGCTTGTATACCCCTTGCCTCTAGGAGGTCCTTTAGTGTGGAGCGTTTTAGCGCAATAAAATCAATCTCCATCCGTACTCCATTTATGCTTGTTCCTCTGTGAGTCTGGATCCCAGCGCTGCCAACCAATGTAGCGGAGAGCCGATATCTCACAGCTATTCTCCACTAACGATCCCAGTGAGGCTCAGGAACAAGATGAGGTTAAATCCACAGGCAAGGTTTCCAGCAGGTAAAGTAATACAGCAGCATCCTGTAACGAGTATATACCCCTACACGCAGGATCCAGCCTAACAGAAGACAGCACAGAGGAGAGATACGTCTACCGGACCTTAGAGTGGCCGGACTCGACGTAATAGGAGAAGTACAGAGTCAGGAACGATCCGAGGTCAAGGGCACAAAGAGACAGCGTAAACGAGAACTAGCCGGGGTCTGGTACACAGGAATCAGCAAGCCGGCAAACAGTACAGACAAGGACAAAGCGAAAACGAAGTCAGAATACAAAGCCAAGGTCAAATACAGAGAAACACAACTGAACACAACAAGCACTAAAGGGAACTGTAGCAGAAACCACGATAGGGCAAGGAACTAAGGGAAAAGGGTGAGTATAAGTAGCCTTCAAACTAATGTGATTGGCTCCTGTCACTTCCACACCCCCAACAGGTAAGTGTATGGGGTGATTGGCATGACAGAAGCCAATGGGAGCCTTTTTGCAATTTAGGCTCCCACTGTCTCTTTAAGAGCGCGCCCGAGACTCGCGGCGCGCTCTTAGCTGCAGGCGGGACACGTGACCGCATCTCGCGGTCACTGCCCGTCTTCCTGTTAGGCGAGTCGGATGAGCCGCGCGCGGCTCGTGCAGCCGCAGGACCGCGCGCGGCTTGAAGAGAGGACCGCGGCCGGCCCCCGGATAAGGTAAGTAACGCTACACATCCCAACAGCAATCCCAATAACTGGACGACACACAGTTTCAGGAGCAGAACCGCTGGCTGGTACATCCAGCCTGCCTTTTATTCCAAATGTACACATACAGGCCACACCCAGGGGGAGGCATAAAACAACCAATAGCATCATGGGTACAACCCACACATCCCCTCCCCTTAGTGTGACACATAATCCCATTATTATACAGTTTGAAATATACTTTTTACCCAATATTTATAACTCCTGCAATATTAGTGCTACAAATATAAAACATGCATTTTCGTAATCAGCAGACTTCAATTGGTAATACTTTCAAAAATGGTCCCAATCCCTCCAGTAGATCAAAAGTTAGCTGGAGGTCCCTTTATGACCGACCGCAAGCACATTTTCCTGCCCAAAACAGTTCCATAGATTTGGGCTGTGCGGTCGGTCAATTTCTGGCATAAAAACAGCTAAGTCCCGTTCGAAGGGTGTTCGGTACTTCGACGTTAGTCGAAGTGTCGAAGTGGAGCGGATGGTAAGGGTCGACGGTGTTCGAAGGTAAAATGGCCGCTGCCACGTGGTCCTTTGTTCGATGCCGTGCACTTCGACGACTTCGACCGCTTCGACGAGTACTTCGACGGTATCTGAAGTGCCCATTTAAAGCTGCAACACTGCCTTGAGGTAATCCAATGGCCAGGAACCGTATTTGTCTTTATAACCAAGTTAGGGTAGGTGAGGGTAATCCACAATACAGGAAGGGGCAGCCAAAACAGGGTTCCGCTACATGGAGGATATTCTTTCGAACACTCACTCTAAAGGACACTGAGATAGTGTCAGGGTACCTGAGGTCTCTACCTCCGAAAGAGGTAGAGACTTAGCCGTTCATCCATCCGGACGGTCTGATTTCCCCCTTCCTCGCGGTCTATCCGGTCATGCAAAGCCGGCCGCGAGGGAGTGACTCCCTTTTATAGCATGACATCCGGAAGTCGTCGTCAGGACGCCAACCCGGAACGACCTGTCACTCAATTGCTTCAGGACCAATCAGGACGCCTCAGAGGCGTGTTTACTTATCTGAACAGGGCATTTAACAGTGCTTCTTTCATTAGCTCATTGCCCTGTCGTGGTTCTAGCTTGTTCTAGTCACTCAGTGCTCGTGTATTCTAGTTATCCCTTTTGGTTTTGACCCGGCTTGTTTGCTCTACTCTGCTTATCTCTATTACCCTTGATTCGGCTTGTCTCTCGCTTACCTGTCTTCTGTTACCCTCGACCTCGGCTTGTCTTTGACCATTCTCTACTGTACTACTTACGTTAGTCCGGCCATTCTAAGGTCCGGTATACGTATCTGGCTACTGTTTGTACTCTGCGTGTTGGATCCCTGTCCCGATCCTGACAGATAGCCTCTGCTAGAAAGACCCCCCCCCCTTCATGGCCCATAACCCCTTAATTGTAGTCTCTACTGGGGCCTGGAGGCGACTGTTTCTAACAGAGGCTCTCTAATGCACGCTTAGATGGCCTCTGTTAGAAAGAACCTCTTCCAAGCCTATTAGACTCCATTGTAGTCTCTAATGGGGCCTTGATGGATTCTTTCTAACACTCTCTAAAGGACACTGAGATAGCCTCTGCTAGAAAGACCCTCCTCCATGGCCCATTAGCCCTCAATTGTAGTTTCTACTGTGGGCCTTGAGGGGATTATTGTTATTTATTTTGCACAGTTTGTTTTTTACATTTGTTAATTATAATGCACTTGTTTAGAATTTATTGCACTTTTGTTCCTTGTGTCTAAAGATTGTGTAGGGTGTGGCTGGAGGCGGGACAAGGGTGGGGCTTGCTGCGAAGCCTGGGTGAGGCCTGTAAGGGGGCCCTTGATTTATTTTGCCTGGGGGCCCTGAGGAGTCTCAGTCCGCCCCTGAACATGACTAATATGTGTGTGCTTGTATGGGCCAGTATGTGAGTGTCATTGTTTGTATGTGTCACTGTGTTTGAGTGTGTCAGCATGGATCATTGATTGTGTGTGTCAGTATGGTTAACTGTGTGTGTGTCAGTATGGATCATTGTGTGTGTGTGTTTTTGTGTCAGTATGGATCATTGTGTCTCTGTGCCAGCATGGATAATTCTGTGTGTGTGCCAGTAGGGATCACTGTGTACTTGTCAGTATGGATCTGTGTATGTGTGTGTGTCAGTATGGATCAATGTGTGTAATTGTTTAATGAGTGAATGTTTATGGGTGATTGTGCGTGTCAGCATGGATCAGTGTGCGCCAGTGTGTGTTTGTATGGGTCACAGTGTGTGTGTGTGTATATGTGTGCGTGCGAGTGAATGTCAGTGAGTATGTATGCTTTAGTGATCGCATGCCAGTGTTTGTATGGGGTGCAGCATTAGTATGTTTGTGCACCAGTGTCTGTTAACGAGTGTGAGTATGTGTGGGCATCAGTGACTACATGCCAGTGTATGTGTGCCAGTGAGCATCCATTAATAAAAGATGTGTGTGTGTGTCTCTATCTGTTTTTCTTTAAAATGACAGAATGAATTAGAGAAAATTAAATATAGTTTTGCTTTATCTATGTGATTTTGCATTGTTACAATAAGGTACAGTATAATATTAAAAATGCAAAGTAATATTAAAATACACATACTTTATATATAGTGATGTACCGAAGTGTCCGCCGGCGAACAGTTCCCGGCGAACTTAGCGTGTTCGCGTTCGCCGCCGCGGGCGAACACATGGGCGGTTCGATCCGCCCCCTATTCGTCATCATTGGGCAAACTTTGACCCTGTGCCTCTCGGTCAGCAGACACATTTCAGCCAATCAGCAGCACTCCCTCCCTTCCACACCCTCCAACCTTCCTCCCAGGATCCATTTTCGATTCATTCTGAAGCTGCATGCTTAGTGAGAGGAGGGAAAGTTTAGCTGCTGCTGATTAGATAGGGAAATTGATAGCTAGGCTAGGGTATTCAGTGTCCACTACAATCCTGAAGGACTCATCTGATCTCTGCTGTAAGGACAGCACCCCAAAAAAGCCCTTTTTAGGGCTAGAACATCAGGCTGCTTTTTTTTTTCTTTTCTGTGTAATGTAATTGCAGGTGCCTGCCTGCCAGCTTCTGTGTGAGGTTCACAGTGGATACTGTGTCCTCTTGCCCAGTGCCACCACTCATATCTGTTTTTACAATAGCTTAAGCTTTAGATTTAAAATAAAGAATTTTTTTTCACTGTAATAGAAGAGCAGTTGCCTGCCTGACATCTTCTGTGTCAGGCTGGATGCCTTGCCCATTTGCACAGTCAGTGCCACCACTCATATCTGTTGTGACAATAACTTAAGCTTTAGATTAAAAATAAATTTTTTTTTTTCACTGTAATAGAAGAGCAGTTGCCTGCCTGCCAGCTTCTGTGTCAGGCTGGATGCCTTGCCCATTTGCACAGTCAGTGCCACCACTCATATCTGTTTTTACAATAGCTTAAGCTTTAGATTTAAAATAAATATTTTTTTTTCACTGTAATAGAAGAGCAGTTAGTTGTCTGCAAGCGTCTGGGTGTCAGGCCTACTTCAGCGTGTGCTCTGCAGACCTGTGCCAGCATGCTTTGACAGTTGCCAATCATATCTGGTGTCTCTTTAGCGTGCTTTTACAAAGAAAAAAGGTTTCCAGTGTAAGCTAATAGCAGCCAGTCAGTGTGCCACTCATATCTGGTGTCTCTATAGCGTGCTTTTAAAACCAAATTTTTTTTTTCACTGTTATAGATTGAATAGCAGTTACTTGTCTTCAAGCGGGTGTGTCAGGCCTACAGTGTGTGCTCTGCAGAACTGTTCAAGTGCACATTGCCAATCATATCTGGTGTCTCTATAGCGTGCTTTTACAAAGAAAAAAGGTTTCTAGTGTAAGCTAATAGCAGCCAGTCAGTGTCCTTCAAGCGGCTCTGTCAGTCCTTCCTTCAGCGTGTGCTCTCCAGAACTGTTCCAGTGCACATTGCCAATCATATCTGGTGTCTCTATAGTGTGCTTTTAAAACCAAAATTTGTTTTTCACTGTTATAGATTGAATAGCAGTTACTTGTCTTCAAGCGGGTGTGTCAGGCCTACAGTGTGTGCTCTGCAGAACTGTTCAAGTGCACATTGCCAATCATATCTGGTGTCTCTATAGCGTGCTTTTACAAAGAAAAAAGGTTTCTAGTGTAAGCTAATAGCAGCCAGTCAGTGTCCTTCAAGCGGCTCTGTCAGTCCTTCCTTCAGCGTGTGCTCTCCAGAACTGTTCCAGTGCACATTGCCAATCATATCTGGTGTCTCTATAGCGTGCTTTTAAAAACAACATTTTTTTTTCACTGTTATAGATTGAGTAGCAGTTACTTGTCTTCAAGCGGGTGTGTCAGGCCTACAGTGTGTGCTCTGCAGAACTGTTCAAGTGCACATTGCCAATCATATCTGGTGTCTCTATAGCGTGCACAAAATTTTTTTTTCACTGTTATAGATTGAGTAGCAGTTACTTGTCTTCAAGCGGGTGTGTCAGGCCTACAGTGTGTGCTCTGCAGAACTGTTCAAGTGCACATTGCCAATCATATCTGGTGTCTCTATAGCGTGCTTTTACAAAGAAAAAAGGTTTCCAGTGTAAGCTAATAGCAGCCAGTCAGTGTCCTTCAAGCGGCTCTGTCAGTCCTTCCTTCAGCGTGTGCTCTCCAGAACTGTTCCAGTGCACATTGCCAATCATATCTGGTGTCTCTATAGCGTGCTTTTAAAACCAAAATTAGTTTTTTACTGTTATAGATTGAATAGCAGTTACTTGTCTTCAAGCGGGTGTGTCAGGCCTACAGTGTGTGCTCTGCAGAACTGTTCAAGTGCACATTGCCAATCATATCTGGTGTCTCTATAGCGTGCTTTTACAAAGAAAAAAGGTTTCTAGTGTAAGCTAATAGCAGCCAGTCAGTGTCCTTCAAGCGGCTCTGTCAGTCCTTCCTTCAGCGTGTGCTCTCCAGAACTGTTCCAGTGCACATTGCCAATCATATCTGGTGTCTCTATAGCGTGCTTTTAAAAACAACATTTTTTTTTCACTGTTATAGATTGAGAAGCAGTTACTTGTCTTCAAGCGGGTGTGTCAGGCCTACAGTGTGTGCTCTGCTGAACTGTTCAAGTGCCCATTGCCAATTATATCTGGTGTCACTATAGCGTGCACAAAATTTTTTTTTCACTGTTATAGATTGAGTAGCAGTTACTTGTCTTCAAGCGGGTGTGTCAGGCCTACAGTGTGTGCTCTGCAGAACTGTTCAAGTGCACATTGCCAATCATATCTGGTGTCTCTATAGCGTGCTTTTACAAAGAAAAAAGGTTTCCAGTGTAAGCTAATAGCAGCCAGTCAGTGTCCTTCAAGCGGCTCTGTCAGTCCTTCCTTCAGCGTGTGCTCTCCAGAACTGTTCCAGTGCACATTGCCAATCATATCTGGTGTCTCTATAGCGTGCTTTTAAAACCAAAATTTTTTTTTCACTGTTATAGATTGAATAGCAGTTACTAGTCTTCAAGCGGGTGTGTCAGGCCTACAGTGTGTGCTCTGCAGAACTGTTCAAGTGCACATTGCCAATCATATCTGGTGTCTCTATAGCGTGCTTTTACAAAGAAAAAAGGTTTCTAGTGTAAGCTAATAGCAGCCAGTCAGTGTCCTTCAAGCGGCTCTGTCAGTCCTTCCTTCAGCGTGTGCTCTCCAGAACTGTTCCAGTGCACATTGCCAATCATATCTGGTGTCTCTATAGTGTGCTTTTAAAACCAAAATTTGTTTTTCACTGTTATAGATTGAATAGCAGTTACTTGTCTTCAAGCGGGTGTGTCAGGCCTACAGTGTGTGCTCTGCAGAACTGTTCAAGTGCACATTGCCAATCATATCTGGTGTCTCTATAGCGTGCTTTTACAAAGAAAAAAGGTTTCTAGTGTAAGCTAATAGCAGCCAGTCAGTGTCCTTCAAGCGGCTCTGTCAGTCCTTCCTTCAGCGTGTGCTCTCCAGAACTGTTCCAGTGCACATTGCCAATCATATCTGGTGTCTCTATAGCGTGCTTTTAAAAACAACATTTTTTTTTCACTGTTATAGATTGAGTAGCAGTTACTTGTCTTCAAGCGGGTGTGTCAGGCCTACAGTGTGTGCTCTGCAGAACTGTTCAAGTGCACATTGCCAATCATATCTGGTGTCTCTATAGTGTGCTTTTAAAACCAAAATTTGTTTTTCACTGTTATAGATTGAATAGCAGTTACTTGTCTTCAAGCGGGTGTGTCAGGCCTACAGTGTGTGCTCTGCTGAACTGTTCAAGTGCCCATTGCCAATTATATCTGGTGTCACTATAGCGTGCACAAAATTTTTTTTTCACTGTTATAGATTGAGTAGCAGTTACTTGTCTTCAAGCGGGTGTGTCAGGCCTACAGTGTGTGCTCTGCAGAACTGTTCAAGTGCACATTGCCAATCATATCTGGTGTCTCTATAGCGTGCTTTTACAAAGAAAAAAGGTTTCCAGTGTAAGCTAATAGCAGCCAGTCAGTGTCCTTCAAGCGGCTCTGTCAGTCCTTCCTTCAGCGTGTGCTCTCCAGAACTGTTCCAGTGCACATTGCCAATCATATCTGGTGTCTCTATAGCGTGCTTTTAAAACCAAAATTTTTTTTTCACTGTTATAGATTGAATAGCAGTTACTAGTCTTCAAGCGGGTGTGTCAGGCCTACAGTGTGTGCTCTGCAGAACTGTTCAAGTGCACATTGCCAATCATATCTGGTGTCTCTATAGCGTGCTTTTACAAAGAAAAAAGGTTTCTAGTGTAAGCTAATAGCAGCCAGTCAGTGTCCTTCAAGCGGCTCTGTCAGTCCTTCCTTCAGCGTGTGCTCTCCAGAACTGTTCCAGTGCACATTGCCAATCATATCTGGTGTCTCTATAGTGTGCTTTTAAAACCAAAATTTGTTTTTCACTGTTATAGATTGAATAGCAGTTACTTGTCTTCAAGCGGGTGTGTCAGGCCTACAGTGTGTGCTCTGCAGAACTGTTCAAGTGCACATTGCCAATCATATCTGGTGTCTCTATAGCGTGCTTTTACAAAGAAAAAAGGTTTCTAGTGTAAGCTAATAGCAGCCAGTCAGTGTCCTTCAAGCGGCTCTGTCAGTCCTTCCTTCAGCGTGTGCTCTCCAGAACTGTTCCAGTGCACATTGCCAATCATATCTGGTGTCTCTATAGCGTGCTTTTAAAAACAACATTTTTTTTTCACTGTTATAGATTGAGTAGCAGTTACTTGTCTTCAAGCGGGTGTGTCAGGCCTACAGTGTGTGCTCTGCAGAACTGTTCAAGTGCACATTGCCAATCATATCTGGTGTCTCTATAGTGTGCTTTTAAAACCAAAATTTGTTTTTCACTGTTATAGATTGAATAGCAGTTACTTGTCTTCAAGCGGGTGTGTCAGGCCTACAGTGTGTGCTCTGCAGAACTGTTCAAGTGCACATTGCCAATCATATCTGGTGTCTCTATAGCGTGCTTTTACAAAGAAAAAAGGTTTCTAGTGTAAGCTAATAGCAGCCAGTCAGTGTCCTTCAAGCGGCTCTGTCAGTCCTTCCTTCAGCGTGTGCTCTCCAGAACTGTTCCAGTGCACATTGCCAATCATATCTGGTGTCTCTATAGCGTGCTTTTAAAAACAACATTTTTTTTTCACTGTTATAGATTGAGTAGCAGTTACTTGTCTTCAAGCGGGTGTGTCAGGCCTACAGTGTGTGCTCTGCAGAACTGTTCAAGTGCACATTGCCAATCATATCTGGTGTCTCTATAGCGTGCACAAAATTTTTTTTTCACTGTTATAGATTGAGTAGCAGTTACTTGTCTTCAAGCGGGTGTGTCAGGCCTACAGTGTGTGCTCTGCAGAACTGTTCAAGTTCACATTGCCAATCATATCTGGTGTCTCTATAGCGTGCTTTTACAAAGAAAAAAGGTTTCCAGTGTAAGCTAATAGCAGCCAGTCAGTGTCCTTCAAGCGGCTCTGTCAGTCCTTCCTTCAGCGTGTGCTCTCCAGAACTGTTCCAGTGCACATTGCCAATCATATCTGGTGTCTCTATAGCGTGCTTTTAAAACCAAAATTAGTTTTTCACTGTTATAGATTGAATAGCAGTTACTTGTCTTCAAGCGGGTGTGTCAGGCCTACAGTGTGTGCTCTGCAGAACTGTTCAAGTGCACATTGCCAATCATATCTGGTGTCTCTATAGCGTGCTTTTACAAAGAAAAAAGGTTTCTAGTGTAAGCTAATAGCAGCCAGTCAGTGTCCTTCAAGCGGCTCTGTCAGTCCTTCCTTCAGCGTGTGCTCTCCAGAACTGTTCCAGTGCACATTGCCAATCATATCTGGTGTCTCTATAGCGTGCTTTTAAAAACAACATTTTTTTTTCACTGTTATAGATTGAGAAGCAGTTACTTGTCTTCAAGCGGGTGTGTCAGGCCTACAGTGTGTGCTCTGCTGAACTGTTCAAGTGCCCATTGCCAATTATATCTGGTGTCACTATAGCGTGCACAAAATTTTTTTTTCACTGTTATAGATTGAGTAGCAGTTACTTGTCTTCAAGCGGGTGTGTCAGGCCTACAGTGTGTGCTCTGCAGAACTGTTCAAGTGCACATTGCCAATCATATCTGGTGTCTCTATAGCGTGCTTTTACAAAGAAAAAAGGTTTCCAGTGTAAGCTAATAGCAGCCAGTCAGTGTCCTTCAAGCGGCTCTGTCAGTCCTTCCTTCAGCGTGTGCTCTCCAGAACTGTTCCAGTGCACATTGCCAATCATATCTGGTGTCTCTATAGCGTGCTTTTAAAACCAAATTTTTTTTTTCACTGTTATAGATTGAATAGCAGTTACTTGTCTTCAAGCGGGTGTGTCAGGCCTACAGTGTGTGCTCTGCAGAACTGTTCAAGTGCACATTGCCAATCATATCTGGTGTCTCTATAGCGTGCTTTTACAAAGAAAAAAGGTTTCTAGTGTAAGCTAATAGCAGCCAGTCAGTGTCCTTCAAGCGGCTCTGTCAGTCCTTCCTTCAGCGTGTGCTCTCCAGAACTGTTCCAGTGCACATTGCCAATCATATCTGGTGTCTCTATAGTGTGCTTTTAAAACCAAAATTTGTTTTTCACTGTTATAGATTGAATAGCAGTTACTTGTCTTCAAGCGGGTGTGTCAGGCCTACAGTGTGTGCTCTGCAGAACTGTTCAAGTGCACATTGCCAATCATATCTGGTGTCTCTATAGCGTGCTTTTACAAAGAAAAAAGGTTTCTAGTGTAAGCTAATAGCAGCCAGTCAGTGTCCTTCAAGCGGCTCTGTCAGTCCTTCCTTCAGCGTGTGCTCTCCAGAACTGTTCCAGTGCACATTGCCAATCATATCTGGTGTCTCTATAGCGTGCTTTTAAAAACAACATTTTTTTTTCACTGTTATAGATTGAGTAGCAGTTACTTGTCTTCAAGCGGGTGTGTCAGGCCTACAGTGTGTGCTCTGCAGAACTGTTCAAGTGCACATTGCCAATCATATCTGGTGTCTCTATAGTGTGCTTTTAAAACCAAAATTTGTTTTTCACTGTTATAGATTGAATAGCAGTTACTTGTCTTCAAGCGGGTGTGTCAGGCCTACAGTGTGTGCTCTGCAGAACTGTTCAAGTGCACATTGCCAATCATATCTGGTGTCTCTATAGCGTGCTTTTACAAAGAAAAAAGGTTTCTAGTGTAAGCTAATAGCAGCCAGTCAGTGTCCTTCAAGCGGCTCTGTCAGTCCTTCCTTCAGCGTGTGCTCTCCAGAACTGTTCCAGTGCACATTGCCAATCATATCTGGTGTCTCTATAGCGTGCTTTTAAAAACAACATTTTTTTTTCACTGTTATAGATTGAGTAGCAGTTACTTGTCTTCAAGCGGGTGTGTCAGGCCTACAGTGTGTGCTCTGCAGAACTGTTCAAGTGCACATTGCCAATCATATCTGGTGTCTCTATAGCGTGCACAAAATTTTTTTTTCACTGTTATAGATTGAGTAGCAGTTACTTGTCTTCAAGCGGGTGTGTCAGGCCTACAGTGTGTGCTCTGCAGAACTGTTCAAGTGCACATTGCCAATCATATCTGGTGTCTCTATAGCGTGCTTTTACAAAGAAAAAAGGTTTCCAGTGTAAGCTAATAGCAGCCAGTCAGTGTCCTTCAAGCGGCTCTGTCAGTCCTTCCTTCAGCGTGTGCTCTCCAGAACTGTTCCAGTGCACATTGCCAATCATATCTGGTGTCTCTATAGCGTGCTTTTAAAACCAAAATTAGTTTTTCACTGTTATAGATTGAATAGCAGTTACTTGTCTTCAAGCGGGTGTGTCAGGCCTACAGTGTGTGCTCTGCAGAACTGTTCAAGTGCACATTGCCAATCATATCTGGTGTCTCTATAGCGTGCTTTTACAAAGAAAAAAGGTTTCTAGTGTAAGCTAATAGCAGCCAGTCAGTGTCCTTCAAGCGGCTCTGTCAGTCCTTCCTTCAGCGTGTGCTCTCCAGAACTGTTCCAGTGCACATTGCCAATCATATCTGGTGTCTCTATAGCGTGCTTTTAAAAACAACATTTTTTTTCACTGTTATAGATTGAGAAGCAGTTACTTGTCTTCAAGCGGGTGTGTCAGGCCTACAGTGTGTGCTCTGCTGAACTGTTCAAATGCCCATTGCCAATTATATCTGGTGTCACTATAGCGTGCACAAAATTTTTTTTTCACTGTTATAGATTGAGTAGCAGTTACTTGTCTTCAAGCGGGTGTGTCAGGCCTACAGTGTGTGCTCTGCAGAACTGTTCAAGTGCACATTGCCAATCATATCTGGTGTCTCTATAGCGTGCTTTTACAAAGAAAAAAGGTTTCTAGTGTAAGCTAATAGCAGCCAGTCAGTGTCCTTCAAGCGGCTCTGTCAGTCCTTCCTTCAGCGTGTGCTCTCCAGAACTGTTCCAGTGCACATTGCCAATCATATCTGGTGTCTCTATAGCGTGCTTTTAAAACCAAAATTTTTTTTTCACTGTTATAGATTGAATAGCAGTTACTTGTCTTCAAGCGGGTGTGTCAGGCCTACAGTGTGTGCTCTGCAGAACTGTTCAAGTGCACATTGCCAATCATATCTGGTGTCTCTATAGCGTGCTTTTACAAAGAAAAAAGGTTTCTAGTGTAAGCTAATAGCAGCCAGTCAGTGTCCTTCAAGCGGCTCTGTCAGTCCTTCCTTCAGCGTGTGCTCTCCAGAACTGTTCCAGTGCACATTGCCAATCATATCTGGTGTCTCTATAGTGTGCTTTTAAAACCAAAATTTGTTTTTCACTGTTATAGATTGAATAGCAGTTACTTGTCTTCAAGCGGGTGTGTCAGGCCTACAGTGTGTGCTCTGCAGAACTGTTCAAGTGCACATTGCCAATCATATCTGGTGTCTCTATAGCGTGCTTTTAAAAACAACATTTTTTTTTCACTGTTATAGATTGAGTAGCAGTTACTTGTCTTCAAGCGGGTGTGTCAGGCCTACAGTGTGTGCTCTGCAGAACTGTTCAAGTGCACATTGCCAATCATATCTGGTGTCTCTATAGCGTGCACAAAATTTTTTTTTCACTGTTATAGATTGAGTAGCAGTTACTTGTCTTCAAGCGGGTGTGTCAGGCCTACAGTGTGTGCTCTGCAGAACTGTTCAAGTGCACATTGCCAATCATATCTGGTGTCTCTATAGCGTGCTTTTACAAAGAAAAAAGGTTTCCAGTGTAAGCTAATAGCAGCCAGTCAGTGTCCTTCAAGCGGCTCTGTCAATCCTTCCTTCAGCGTGTGCTCTCCAGAACTGTTCCAGTGCACATTGCCAATCATATCTGGTGTCTCTATAGCGTGCTTTTAAAACCAAAATTAGTTTTTCACTGTTATAGATTGAATAGCAGTTACTTGTCTTCAAGCGGGTGTGTCAGGCCTACAGTGTGTGCTCTGCAGAACTGTTCAAGTGCACATTGCCAATCATATCTGGTGTCTCTATAGCGTGCTTTTACAAAGAAAAAAGGTTTCTAGTGTAAGCTAATAGCAGCCAGTCAGTGTCCTTCAAGCGGCTCTGTCAGTCCTTCCTTCAGCGTGTGCTCTCCAGAACTGTTCCAGTGCACATTGCCAATCATATCTGGTGTCTCTATAGCGTGCTTTTAAAAACAACATTTTTTTTTCACTGTTATAGATTGAGAAGCAGTTACTTGTCTTCAAGCGGGTGTGTCAGGCCTACAGTGTGTGCTCTGCTGAACTGTTCAAGTGCCCATTGCCAATTATATCTGGTGTCACTATAGCGTGCACAAAATTTTTTTTTCACTGTTATAGATTGAGTAGCAGTTACTTGTCTTCAAGCGGGTGTGTCAGGCCTACAGTGTGTGCTCTGCAGAACTGTTCAAGTGCACATTGCCAATCATATCTGGTGTCTCTATAGCGTGCTTTTACAAAGAAAAAAGGTTTCCAGTGTAAGCTAATAGCAGCCAGTCAGTGTCCTTCAAGCGGCTCTGTCAATCCTTCCTTCAGCGTGTGCTCTCCAGAACTGTTCCAGTGCACATTGCCAATCATATCTGGTGTCTCTATAGCGTGCTTTTAAAACCAAAATTTTTTTTTCACTGTTATAGATTGAATAGCAGTTACTTGTCTTCAAGCGGGTGTGTCAGGCCTACAGTGTGTGCTCTGCAGAACTGTTCAAGTGCACATTGCCAATCATATCTGGTGTCTCTATAGCGTGCTTTTACAAAGAAAAAAGGTTTCTAGTGTAAGCTAATAGCAGCTAGTCAATGTCCTTCAAGCGGCTCTGTCAGTCCTTCCTTCAGCGTGTGCTCTCCAGAACTGTTCCAGTGCACATTGCCAATCATATCTGGTGTCTCTATAGCGTGCTTTTAAAAACAACATTTTTTTTTCACTGTTATAGATTGAATAGCAGTTACTTGTCTTGAAGCGGGTGTGTCAGGCCTACAGTGTGTGCTCTGCAGAACTGTTCAAGTGCACATTGCCAATCATATCTGGTGTCTCTATAGCGTGCTTTTACAAAGAAAAAAGGTTTCTAGTGTAAGCTAATAGCAGCCAGTCAGTGTCCTTCAAGCGGCTCTGTCAATCCTTCCTTCAGCGTGTGCTCTCCAGAACTGTTCCAGTGCACATTGCCAATCATATCTGGTGTCTCTATAGCGTGCTTTTAAAACCAAATTTTTTTTTTCACTGTTATAGATTGAATAGCAGTTACTTGTCTTCAAGCGGGTGTGTCAGGCCTACAGTGTGTGCTCTGCAGAACTGTTCAAGTGCACATTGCCAATCATATCTGGTGTCTCTATAGCGTGCTTTTACAAAGAAAAAAGGTTTCTAGTGTAAGCTAATAGCAGCCAGTCAATGTCCTTCAAGCGGCTCTGTCAGTCCTTCCTTCAGCGTGTGCTCTCCAGAACTGTTCCAGTGCACATTGCCAATCATATCTGGTGTCTCTATAGCGTGCTTTTAAAAACAACATTTTTTTTTCACTGTTATAGATTGAATAGCAGTTACTTGTCTTGAAGCGGGTGTGTCAGGCCTACAGTGTGTGCTCTGCAGAACTGTTCAAGTGCACATTGCCAATCATATCTGGTGTCTCTATAGCGTGCTTTTACAAAGAAAAAAGGTTTCTAGTGTAAGCTAATAGCAGCCAGTCAGTGTCCTTCAAGCGGCTCTGTCAATCCTTCCTTCAGCGTGTGCTCTCCAGAACTGTTCCAGTGCACATTGCCAATCATATTTGGTGTCTCTATAGCGTGCTTTTAAAACCAAATTTTTTTTTCACTGTTATAGATTGAATAGCAGTTACTTGTCTTCAAGCGGGTGTGTCAGGCCTACAGTGTGTGCTCTGCAGAACTGTTCAAGTGCACATTGCCAATCATATCTGGTGTCTCTATAGCGTGCTTTTACAAAGAAAAAAGGTTTCTAGTGTAAGCTAATAGCAGCCAGTCAATGTCCTTCAAGCGGCTCTGTCAGTCCTTCCTTCAGCGTGTGCTCTCCAGAACTGTTCCAGTGCACATTGCCAATCATATCTGGTGTCTCTATAGCGTGCTTTTAAAAACAAAATTTTTTTTTCACTGTTATAGATTGAGTAGCAGTTACTTGTCTTCAAGCGGGTGTGTCAGGCCTACAGTGTGTGCTCTGCAGAACTGTTCAAGTGCACATTGCCAATCATATCTGGTGTCTCTATAGCGTGCGCAAAATTTTTTTTTCACTGTTATAGATTGAGTAGCAGTTACTTGTCTTCAAGCGGGTGTGTCAGGCCTACAGTGTGTGCTCTGCAGAACTGTTCAAGTGCACATTGCCAATCATATCTGGTGTCTCTATAGCGTGCTTTTACAAAGAAAAAAGGTTTCAAGTGTAAGCTAATAGCAGCCAGTCAGTGTCCTTCAAGCGGCTCTGTCAGTCCTTCCTTCAGCGTGTGCTCTCCAGAACTGTTCCAGTGCACATTGCCAATCATATCTGGTGTCTCTATAGCGTGCTTTTAAAAACAACATTTTTTTTTCACTGTTATAGATTGAGAAGCAGTTACTTGTCTTCAAGCGGGTGTGTCAGGCCTACAGTGTGTGCTCTGCTGAACTGTTCAAGTGCCCATTGCCAATTATATCTGGTGTCACTATAGCGTGCACAAAATTTTTTTTTCACTGTTATAGATTGAGTAGCAGTTACTTGTCTTCAAGCGGGTGTGTCAGGCCTACAGTGTGTGCTCTGCAGAACTGTTCAAGTGCACATTGCCAATCATATCTGGTGTCTCTATAGCGTGCTTTTACAAAGAAAAAAGGTTTCCAGTGTAAGCTAATAGCAGCCAGTCAGTGTCCTTCAAGCGGCTCTGTCAATCCTTCCTTCAGCGTGTGCTCTCCAGAACTGTTCCAGTGCACATTGCCAATCATATCTGGTGTCTCTATAGCGTGCTTTTAAAACCAAAATTTTTTTTTCACTGTTATAGATTGAATAGCAGTTACTTGTCTTCAAGCGGGTGTGTCAGGCCTACAGTGTGTGCTCTGCAGAACTGTTCAAGTGCACATTGCCAATCATATCTGGTGTCTCTATAGCGTGCTTTTACAAAGAAAAAAGGTTTCTAGTGTAAGCTAATAGCAGCTAGTCAATGTCCTTCAAGCGGCTCTGTCAGTCCTTCCTTCAGCGTGTGCTCTCCAGAACTGTTCCAGTGCACATTGCCAATCATATCTGGTGTCTCTATAGCGTGCTTTTAAAAACAACATTTTTTTTTCACTGTTATAGATTGAATAGCAGTTACTTGTCTTGAAGCGGGTGTGTCAGGCCTACAGTGTGTGCTCTGCAGAACTGTTCAAGTGCACATTGCCAATCATATCTGGTGTCTCTATAGCGTGCTTTTACAAAGAAAAAAGGTTTCTAGTGTAAGCTAATAGCAGCCAGTCAGTGTCCTTCAAGCGGCTCTGTCAATCCTTCCTTCAGCGTGTGCTCTCCAGAACTGTTCCAGTGCACATTGCCAATCATATCTGGTGTCTCTATAGCGTGCTTTTAAAACCAAATTTTTTTTTTCACTGTTATAGATTGAATAGCAGTTACTTGTCTTCAAGCGGGTGTGTCAGGCCTACAGTGTGTGCTCTGCAGAACTGTTCAAGTGCACATTGCCAATCATATCTGGTGTCTCTATAGCGTGCTTTTACAAAGAAAAAAGGTTTCTAGTGTAAGCTAATAGCAGCCAGTCAATGTCCTTCAAGCGGCTCTGTCAGTCCTTCCTTCAGCGTGTGCTCTCCAGAACTGTTCCAGTGCACATTGCCAATCATATCTGGTGTCTCTATAGCGTGCTTTTAAAAACAAAATTTTTTTTTCACTGTTATAGATTGAGTAGCAGTTACTTGTCTTCAAGCGGGTGTGTCAGGCCTACAGTGTGTGCTCTGCAGAACTGTTCAAGTGCACATTGCCAATCATATCTGGTGTCTCTATAGCGTGCACAAAAATTTTTTTTCACTGTTATAGATTGAGTAGCAGTTACTTGTCTTCAAGCGGGTGTGTCAGGCCTACAGTGTGTGCTCTGCAGAACTGTTCAAGTGCACATTGCCAATCATATCTGGTGTCTCTATAGCGTGCTTTTACAAAGAAAAAAGGTTTCAAGTGTAAGCTAATAGCAGCCAGTCAGTGTCCTTCAAGCGGCTCTGTCAGTCCTTACTTCAGCGTGTGCTCTCCAGAACTGTTCCAGTGCACATTGACAATCATATCTGGTGTCTCTATAGCGTGCTTTTAAAACCAAAATTTGTTTTTCACTGTTATAGATTGAATAGCAGTTACTTGTCTTCAAGCGGGTGTGTCAGGCCTACAGTGTGTGCTCTGCAGAACTGTTCAAGTGCACATTGCCAATCATATCTGGTGTCTCTATAGCGTGCTTTTACAAAGAAAAAAGGTTTCTAGTGTAAGCTAATAGCAGCCAGTCAGTGTCCTTCAAGCGGCTCTGTCAGTCCTTCCTTCAGCGTGTGCTCTCCAGAACTGTTCCAGTGCACATTGCCAATCATATCTGGTGTCTCTATAGCGTGCTTTTAAAAACAACATTTTTTTTTCACTGTTATAGATTGAATAGCAGTTACTTGTCTTCAAGCGGGTGTGTCAGGCCTACAGTGTGTGCTCTGCAGAACTGTTCAAGTGCACATTGCCAATCATATCTGGTGTCTCTATAGCGTGCTTTTACAAAGAAAAAAGGTTTCTAGTGTAAGCTAATAGCAGCCAGTCAGTGTCCTTCAAGCGGCTCTGTCAGTCCTTCCTTCAGCGTGTGCTCTCCAGAACTGTTCCAGTGCACATTGCCAATCATATCTGGTATCTCTATAGCGTGCTTTTAAAAACAACATTTTTTTTTCACTGTTATAGATTGAGTAGCAGTTACTTGTCTTCAAGCGGGTGTGTCAGGCCTACAGTGTGTGCTCTGCAGAACTGTTCAAGTGCACATTGCCAATCATATCTGGTGTCTCTATAGCGTGCTTTTAAAACCAAATTTTTTTTTTCACTGTTATAGATTGAATAGCAGTTACTTGTCTTCAAGCGGGTGTGTCAGGCCTACAGTGTGTGCTCTGCAGAACTGTTCAAGTGCACATTGCCAATCATATCTGGTGTCTCTATAGCGTTCTTTTACAAAGAAAAAAGGTTTCTAGTGTAAGCTAATAGCAGCCAGTCAGTGTCCTTCAAGCGGCTCTGTCAGTCCTTCCTTCAGCGTGTGCTCTCCAGAACTGTTCCAGTGCACATTGCCAATCATATCTGGTGTCTCTATAGCGTGCTTTTAAAAACAAAATTTTTTTTTCACTGTTATAGATTGAGTAGCAGTTACTTGTCTTCAAGCGGGTGTGTCAGGCCTACAGTGTGTGCTCTGCAGAACTGTTACAGTTCACATTGCCAATCATATCTGGTCTCACAGTAGCTTGCACGCATAGTACCACTAATCCCCCCAAAAATGACAGGCAGAGGCAGGCCACCCCGCAGGGGCCGTCGTGGTCGTGGTGCTGTGATTCCCTTTTGCCCTAGAATAATGCCCAGTTTTCAGAAGCCACGTACCCTGAACTTGAAAAGTTCTGAGGACATAGTTGACTGGCTAACACAGGACACCCAATCTTGTACAGCCTCCGCTCGGAACCTTGACGCACCATCCTCCTCCAGCTTAGCTTCAGGCACCTCTCAAGATACCACTCACCCGCCTGCCGCCACCACCAAAACTAGCACCACAGCCTCTTTACTTGGTATGTCAGAGGAGTTATTCACACACCCGTTTGAAGAAATGTGTGATGCGCAACCATTATTGCTAGAGGATGTAGATAACAGGGATATGTCTCAGGCAGGCAGCATTAAACACATGGAGGTACGGTGTGATGATGATGATGTTGTACCCGCTGCTGCTTCCTTTTCTGAGTTGTCAGATACAAGCGAAGCGGTTGATGATGACGATGCGTCCATGGATGTCACGTGGGTGCCCGCTCAGCAAGAAGAAGAACAGGGCGAAAGTTCAGATGGGGAGACAGAGAGGAGGAGGAGGAGACGAGTTGGAAGCAGGGGGGGGGTCGTCGCAAGGAGCTAGTGGCACAGTCAGACAGCATGCATCGGCACCCGGGGTCAGCCCGACAGCACGCCAATCAACGCATGCTGTGTCCACCACCAGAATGCCGTCATTGCAGAGCTCAGCAGTGTGGCATTTTTTGTGTGTGTCTGCCTCTGACAACAGCGATGCCATTTGCAACCTGTGCCAAAGGAAACTGAGTCGTGGGAGGTCCAACACCCACCTAGGTACAACTGCTTTGCGTAGGCACATGATCTCACATCACAAACGCCTATGGGATCAACACATGAGTACAAGCAGCACGCCTACTCTAAGCCGCCATCCTCCTCCTGGTCCAGCATCTTCAGCCACGTCAACCACTGCTGTCCTACTTGCCCCCTCTCAACCATCCGCCACTCCGTCTCCCGCCTTGAGCAGTTCCCGCTCATCTGCCAACAGTCATGTGTCTGTTAAGGACATGTTTGAGCGTAAGAAGCCAATGTCACCAAGTCACCCCCTTGCCCAGCGTCTGACAGCTGGCTTGTCCGAACTATTAGCCCGCCAGCTTTTACCATACAATCTGGTTGAGTCTGAGGCGTTCAAAAAATTTGTAGCTATTGGGACACCGCAGTGGAAGGTACCCGGCCGGAATTTCTTTTCACAAAAGGCAATCCCCAACTTGTACTCGATTGTGCAAAAGGAAGTCATGGCATGTCTGGCACACAGTGTTGGGGCAAGGGTCCATCTGACCACTGATACCTGGTCTGCAAAGCATGGTCAGGGCAGGTATATCACCTACACTGCGCATTGGGTAAACCTGCTGACGGCTGACAATCAAGGAATGCGTGGCATTGCAGAGGAGTTGGTGACACCGACACGAATTGCAGGCAGTCCTGCTGCCACCTCCTCTACTCCTCCTACTCCATCCTCTTCCATAACCTCCTCGGCTGAGTCCTCTTGTGCTGCTGCGTCTTGCTCCACATCAACGGCACCCCCCCAGCTCCCCAGGTACTATTCCACATCCCGGATACAGCAGTGTCACGCCGTCTTGGGTTTGACATGCTTGAAAGCAGAGAGTCACACCGGACAAGCACTCCTGTCCGCCCTGAACGCACAGGAGGAAAAGTGGCTGACTCCGCAGCAACTGGATATCGGCAAAGTGGTGTGTGACAACGGAACAAATTTGATAGCGGCATTGAAGTTGGGCAAGTTGACACATGTGCCGTGCATGGCACATGTGTGTAATCTGATCGTACAACGCTTTGTGCATAAGTACACAGGCTTACAGGACGTCCTGAAGCAGGCCAGGAAGGTGTGTGGCCATTTCAGGCGTTCCTACACGGCCATGGCTCACTTTGCCGATATCCAGCGGCGAAACAACATGCCAGTGAGGCGCTTGATTTGCGACAGCCCTACACGTTGGAATTCAACACTCCTAATGTTCGACCGCCTGCTCCAACAAGAAAAAGCTGTTAATGAATATTTGTATGACCGGGGTGCTAGGACAGCCTCTGGGGAGCTGGGATTTTTTTTGCCACGTTACTGGACGCTCATGCGCAATGCCTGTAGGCTCATGCGTCCTTTTGAGGAGGTGACAAACCTAGTCAGTCGCAACGAAGGCACCATCAGTGACATCATACCATTTGTTTTCTTCCTGGAGCGTGCCCTGCGAAGAGTGCTGGATCAGGCCGTAGATGAGCGTGAAGAGGAAGAGGAAGAGTTGTGGTCACCATCACCACCAGAAACAGCCTTATCAGCATCGCTTGCTGGACCTGCGGCAATGCTGGAAGAGGATTGTGAGGAAAAGCAGTCAGAGGAGGAATGTAGCTTTGAGGAGGAGGAGGAGGAGGAGCAAGACCAAACACAACAGGCATCCCAGGGTGCTCGTTGTCACCTATCTGGTACCCGTGGTGTTGTACGTGGCTGGGGGGAAGAACATACCTTCAATGACATCAGTGAGGAGGAGGAATGGGAAATGAGTAGCTCGGCATCCAACCTTGTGCAAATGGGGTCTTTCATGCTGTCCTGCCTGTTGAGGGACCCTCGTATAAAAAGGCTGAAGGAGAACGACCTGTCCTGGGTGTCCACGCTACTAGACCCCCGGTATAAGCAGAAAGTGGCGGAAATGTTACCGAATTACAACAAGTCGGAAAGGATGCAGCATTTGCAAAATAAATTAAAAAGTATGCTTTACACAGCGTATAAGGGTGATGTCACAGCACAACGGGAATCTAACAGGGGGAGAGGTGGAAGTCATCCTCCTCCTCCTCCCACGGCCATGCCGGCAAGGACAGGACGCTTTAAAGACGTGTTGTTGATGGAGGACATGCGGACCTTTTTAAGTCCTATGCATCGCCACAGCCCTTCGGGATCCACCCTCAGAGAGCGACTCGACCGACAGGTAGCAGACTACCTCGCCTTAACTGCAGATATCGACACTCTGAGGAGCGATGAACCCCTTGACTACTGGGTGTGCAGGCTTGACCTGTGGCCTGAGCTATCACAATTTGCGATAGAACTTCTGGCCTGCCCCGCTTCAAGTGTCCTGTCAGAAAGGACCTTCAGTGCAGCAGGAGGTATTGTCACTGAGAAGAGAAGTCGCCTAGGTCAAAAAAGTCTAGATTACCTCACCTTTATTAAGATGAATGAGGGATGGATCCCGAAGGGACTGACACTGGGCGATACATTCGATTAAAAAAGGCCTGATGAGATGAGCTGCCTTGGGCTAAAAATGGCCCACACGCTGCTGTATTTTTTTTTTTTAATTCTTTATTTTTGCGGTGCTTTGCATGACAGTAAAACAGTACATTGCAAGTCATAATTTCCAGTATATAGCATCAACATATTTATCTTGCATCTTGTGAGACTGCACCAATTATATAATTTTATAAAATACAAGCAATAACTTGGATCCGGGTCATTAACCGCTTAACCTATGTTATTTTTGTGTTTGAGTCGTATATTCGGTGCTGGTATCCGCGTTCCGTGTGTGAAGTAGTTATGGAGTATGTGGTGCCTCCATGGTTATGACACTTGGGTGTGCCTGTATGTGTCGGTATGGTGTCCCGTGGGCATATTGATGGGTGTGTACTAGTGAGTGACTTCTGAAGCGTGTGGGCTTCAGTGCAGCCTCCTGCCGTGAGTGTGGTCTCTGCCTCACGTGATCGAAACTCCTAACCTAGGGAGTCGCGGGGGGGTGGTGGTCGTGGTAAGAGTGTAGCAGTCACTCCATTAAGCGTTTGTGGTATGTCCCCGTCTTAGGTGTACCAGTCGTGCGAGAGTGGGTCCCGTTGAGCCTGTGGTGTCAGTCAAGTACGGTCCATGTCAGGGTTAGGCCTGTCGATTGTTGTACGTGTGTCAGTCTTCTAGTAGGGATCGCAACAACATAAACAATAAACCGTTTAACCCCTTAAGGACCAAACTTCTGGAATAAAATGGAATAATGACGTGTCACGCACGTCATGTGTCCTTAAGGGGTTAAACGTCCTTTTGTAACTCAGGTATGGTGTGAAGTTAGATAGTTTTCTCCTGACCTATGCTTTTGTATGCAATTCTTGACTCGTTTTAGACTTCACAAACCCTCGAGCTTAAAGATCTACACCCACTAAGAGTGCAGGACAAACCCTAATCTTTGCATAATAATGTACGTTGCCATATGGACACTTTGACGGTAGGTAATGGGTCGTATACAACCTGTACCTTTACTATGCTGCCCTCTTAAAGGCCGGCTACTGTTCAGTATTCTAGATTAGTCATCTATATAAGGTCAGCATTTAATGGGTTTTAGCAATATATACATTTTGTCAGACCATTTAATCTTGCTTTTGTAGCTTGAAAGTAGTGAGGTGTGTTTATTAAATTTTAGTGCCCCTATTCAGCCTTAGGAGGGTAATGTCCCCTAGTCATGGGACACTGAGCTTGGCTTTAACCTCTATCAGATGTTTGGAGACCTTACAAACTGACAGCCACCGGCTCAAAAACAGGGTTCAGGAGAAAGAACAAGGTAATAAACAATTGTGATTTTCGCATTGAGTGTACGAACTGTAGGAATTATGGTAACGTTTCCAAAACGGCACTTGGTTACCAAAATTGGGCTCACAAAAAAAAAATAAAAAAAATATATATATATATTGTTGCCCCCAAGAACAATGGGGTACTATAAGAAATGTTAAACATTCAATGAAAATAACTTTGCAGTCTTTAGACCTGAGGTAAAGGTGAGCGCTGGGAAGGTGTCCCTACTGTGCCTCATTGTCAGCCAGTCCCTTGAGGCTGTTTTGGGTCCGAGGACCGAGGGCTTCTGTTCCTCGGTACAAACGTTGCGGTGCGCTCTGGGTCCCAATTGGTAGTAGAGGGTCTTGAGGGTGAGTTGGCGGTCGGTGGGTCCAGTCCCAAGGCCTGTATTATTGTGGGTGCCTCTTCCATGGAGGCAAGTGTGAGTTGGGATCCGTTCTGTGGTATCACCAGGGATCCGTGTGCCCCCCATCGATAGGTGATGTCTGCTGCCCTCAGTCTGTTGATGAGGGAGCTGAAGGTTTTGCGCCACATGAGGGTAGACTTTGTAAGATCCTGGAAAAAGGTTAGGCTAGCGCCCTCAAATATCAGGGGTGTTTTACCTTTTAATGCAGACATGACCTGAATCTTGTCGTGTACATTTGGGCACCTGAGTATCACATCTCTGGGTGTGTTTGAGCGTACCTTTGAGGACGTAGGCAGGCGGTAGATCTCCTCAGTGACCATCTTCTTGACCGTGGTGTGAGGCACAATAGTGGCCAGAAGGCGCCTTGTGTAGTGCGGTAGTTCATCTGGGAAGATGGCTGCCAGGATGCCTCTAATTTTTATATTAGTGCGCCGATGGCGTTCCTCCATGGTTGTCTGCTGTGCCATTATGGCTCTTTGTTGCACCTGAAGGTGGTGCATTGATTCTTGCAGCTCAGCTAGGTGAGTTTGCATGTCTGTAATGTGTTTTTCATTAGTGTGTACCCTGTTTATAGTGGCAGTGATGTCCTTTTTGATGGGGGCCAGTTCTGCCGCAAGGATTTTATGGAAGTCCGAAAATAGGATTTTTAAATCATGCCTGGATGTTGGGGTCATGTCTGCTGGAGGGTCTAGTTGGTGTTGTGGCCCTATGTGGGCTTCTGAGGTTGTTTCTGCCTCCGGTTGATCGTGTGTTGGTAGTGGGGCGCCGTACGCAGCATGTCCGCGGGAGTAGTTTTAGCCGGAGCAGGCCTTTGAAGCATGGTCCCTATGTCCCGGTTTTGTTCTATGGCTTGTGGGCGCTGTGAGCGGCGGCCCATTGCTGGTGTGTGTGCCGGATGGTCTGACCTTTGGAGGGAGGCTTCGTCCCGCGCTTGTCGCGCTCCGTAGCCGCCGAGTAGTTTCTCCAGGTCTGGGATTGTGAGCGTGGGGTAGGCCCCAACCTTCCGTCTCCGCTTCTGCTGGGTGGAAGCCGCAAAGAAGGGCATCGATCGGCTCGGGAGTAGGTAGGGAGTCCAGCTGGGGGCTGGAGGAGGTTGGATCGGCTGAGGGTGTTGGGATTTTTAATGGATTGTGCCCGTTTACTGGGGAGCTTGTCGAGATGGCGTCCGTTTAGCTCGCTGGTTAAGCTCCGCCCCCCACGCTGCTGTATTTTAGCTCTGAATGACGTTTGACTTGCGTGACTTATCCGCCACCAACTAGGGTTCAAGCCGCCATGTTTTAGGGCACTTTCTGCCTGTGAAACAAACATCAATTTTTCTGCCCGCTGCTACAGCAGCGGCTGCAACAATACCAAATTTTTCAGACATGTGTACATGCCTAATTTTTAGGCCCACTGGTGCAGCACTGTGGCTTCAAAAACCAAACCCAAAAAAAATCCTCCAAGATGGCACCAATATACCAGTGGTCTAAGCATCTTCCCACCTTGGCCTAAAAAGGGGAGGTGATTCCACAATTAAAAATCACTGCCATTTACACGTCCACTGATAGGAGACGCGGAAGGTATTAAACTGATCAGAACAATACTAAACTCACCACTCCTATCTGGTGGCACATTAGCTTGCCCGCGCAGTGCCCCAAATTTCAAGTAAGAGGACCGACCAAGCATCTTCTTCCATCTCCCTGTTACATAAATCAATGCCATATCCATAGAAATTGTACATAATATCCAGGAGAGTTTTACAGGGCCAAATCTTGTCGCCTGTTGAAGAGGTGACCTTGCTCGGGTCCCAGGTGTGCGGTTCCTAAAATTGCTGCCATATACACGTCCACTGATAGGAGACGCGGAAGGTATTAAACTGATATGAACATTTACTAAACTCACCACTCCGAGTGCTGTTATTTATTTAATTTTTTTGTGGTGAGGCTTTACAGGACAGAGTGCTTCTCCACGGGACATGTTAACTCACGGGCAGCTGGCTCATCAAGGAACCAGAGCAGCTTGAACGAGGTGAACTTGCTCGGGTCCCAGGTGTGCGGTTCCTAAAATGGCTGCCATATACACGTCCACTGATAGGAGACGCGGAAGGTATTAAACTGATATGAACATTTACTAAGCTCACCACTCCGAGTGCTGTTATTTATTTAATTTTTTTGTGGTGAGGCTTTACAGGACAGAGTGCTTCTCCACGGGACATGTTAACTCACGGGCAGCTGGCTCATCAAGGAACCAGAGCAGCTTGAACGAGGTGACCTTGCTCGGGTCCCAGGTGTGCGGGTCCTATAATGGCTGCCATATACACGTCCACTGATAGGAGACGCGGAAGGTATTAAACTGATATGAACAATACTCCACTCCTATCAGTAGGTCCGTCCCATTGTGATTTATGCCCCCCACCCACCGCGCAGGGATGGGGGCCGGGGGGGAGGAAAGTAGGCCTCCCCATTGTGATTTATGGCCCCCACCCACCGCGCAGGGGTGGGGGCCGAGGGGGGGAGGACAGTAGGTCCCCCCATTGTGATTTATGGCCCCCACACACCGCGCAGGGGTTGGGGAGGACAGTAGCTCCACCCAGTGTGTATCATGGGCTTTGAGGACAGGTGTCAATCCATACCTGCCAAGTGACCCTATGTAGGGGGAACAGTCCCTATTTTGCTCTGTGTCAGTGTGTATCATGGTCTCTGTGGACAGGGAACAGTCTCTATTCTGCTCTGTGTCAGTGTGTAACAGGGGTTTTGAGGACAGGTGTCAATCCATATCTGCCAAGTGACCCTATGTAGGGGGAACAGTCCCTATTCTGCTCTGTGTCAGTGTGTATCAGGGATTTGACTATCTTTATTCAGATTCAAAAATTACAATTCCAGGAAAAATTTAACAAACATTTACAAGAACATGTTATGCACATCATAGAAACAACGTGAACCTCTTTAAAGCCACAAACTTAAGACAAAAAATACGTACACACAATGTGTAAGGGTTTGAAAGAATATTCTGAATCCTTACATGTTTACTTTATCGTTTGTTTGATTTTTGTGAACCATATATAAACTACAAGCAGCGTGAAAACTATAAAAACTCAAGTGGCCATGCTGATCAAATTAAATAGTATGCTTTACACAGCGTATAAGGGTGATGTCACAGCACAACGGGAATCTAACAGGGGAAGAGGTGAAAGTCATCCTCCCCCTCCCACGACCCCGCCATATCTGCCAAGTGACCCTATGTAGGGGTAACAGTCTCTATTCTGCTCTGTGTCAGTGTGTATGATGGTCTCTGAGGACGGGGAACAGTCTCTATTCTGCTCTGTGTCAGTGTGTATCAGGGGCTTTGAGGACAGGTGTCAATGTTAGGTGATTTCTGCCCTTCATGGATTAAAAGCAGACTCTGCATCAACTGTGTAATTTTCCATGGGAGTTTTGCCATGGATCCCCCTCCGGCATGCCACAGTCCAGGTGTTAGTCCCCTTGAAACAACTTTTCCATCACTTTTGTGGCCAGAAAGAGTCCCTGTTGGTTTTAAAATTCGCCTGCCCATTGAAGTCAATGGCGGTTCGCCCGGTTCGCCGGTTCGCAAACATTTGAGGAAGTTCGCGTTCTGTATTTATATACATTAAACACAGTACAGGTAAGACATATAAGACATATAATCAACCATGATTACAGGTGCATTCTGTACTGAGATATGTTGACAGGGATCTCGTAAAGGATTTTAGATGAAAGGATTGTTTTTGTGAATATATATATGCATAATACACCGGGAAAGTAGCACATATGTAAAATGTAACAAGGGTTTCACATTCATGAAAGGATAAATCACTAAATATGTCGTTTTAGTAATTGAAAAAACGAACTGCATAATATAGACCAAAATAGCAGATTTTAAAAATCCTCCAACTTTTGCAATTTAGATTTTCATTTACAAAAAATTCTTAGTTTAATGGATAACTTTGTCTGTCTCATAATATTTCATACCCTGGTATCAAACTACATCCAATGGGACAAACCTAGGGTTATAATCAGAGGAGCACAAAATATTAAACAAATTTTAACTTCCAGTTTTATCGAAAAGACTGATAAAGATTTTATTAATATCCAGAGGGGTTTATTAAAGGGTTTTAATTATTGTGGGAATTGCATGGGATGTAGGACATCCGAAATAAAAGAAATGAAAATTCTGTCCTTTGACTCTCATACTAACTCAAAGGAATATAGGATAACATTATTTATTACATGCAAGACAAAACATTTTGTATATGTGCTCGAATGTCCCTGTGGCCTGTGGGCTGGCTAACTGGTGGCCTGTGGGCTGGCTGGTTGGCTTGCTGGCATGTTGGCTAGCTGGCTGGCTACTGGCCTGGCTGGCCTGTGGGCTGGCTGGCCTCTAAAGATAGCTGACAAGGGTGTGGCCGAGCCCAGTTTTTTGGGCTTTGTAAGTCAGTGTGCAGATTATATTTGATGATAACCAGAGGCGGCTCTCTAATTAGGCAGTTTAGGCGGCCGCCTAAGGCCTCGCGCTGGCTGGGGCCTCGCGGCCGCCTAAACCGCCTGTTGGCAGAGTGTGTCAGGTCCTCGGTCACTGACCGAGGACCTGACACCAGGAGGGGGCCCGGCGGCTTGCCCGGTATGCCGCTGGGTGCGAGGCCCCTCCTGGCTGCCGGCCAGCCACCGCAGACACTGGTCTGCAGCTCCGCAGTGTGCAGAGCTGCAGACCATGTGACTCGCGAGAATTGGCCAATCAGAGCGTTGCCGCGGGTTACCACGGCAACGCTCTGAAATCTCGCGAGATTACACGGTCTGCAGCTCTGCGGAGCTGCAGACCGGAAGTAATGGCCACCGGACCACCAGGGAGCCCACTGGACCACCAGGGAAAGGTAGGCTCTCCCTCCCCATCACCCCCACCACCATCACCACCCCTAGCCGTTCCCCCCACAGCCTCATCACCCTCAGCCTCACTCACCATCACCCCACCCTCACCATCACCCCACACCACCCTCAGCCTCACCCCCCCTCACCATCACCACCGTCAGCCTCACCCCCACCACCCCCAGCCTCACCACCCCCCTCCACCCTCACCACCCCCCACCACCCTCAGCATCACCCCCACCACCCTCAGCATCACCCCCCCACCACCCTCAGCATCACCCCCCCACCACCCTCAGCATCACCCCCCCCACCACCCTCAGCATCACCCCCACCACCACCCTCAGCCTCACCCCCACCACCCTCAGCATCACCACCCCCACCACCCTCAGCTTCACCCCCCCACCACCCTCAGCATCACCCCCTCAGCCTCACCCCCTCAGCCTCACCACCCTCAGCCTCACCCCCCACCACCCTCAGCCTCACCCCCACCACCCTCAGCCTCACCCCCCACCACCCCCAGCCTCACCACCCCCTCCACCCTCACCACCCCCACCACCCCCAGCCTCACCACCCCCCTCCACCCTCACCACCCCCCACCACCCTCAGCATCACCCCCACCACCCTCAGCATCACCCCCCCACCACCACCCTCAGCATCACCCCCCCCCACCACCCTCAGTCTCACCCCCCACCACCCTCAGCCTCACCCCCCACCCCCACCACCCCCAGCCTCACCCTCACCCCCACAGCCTCACCACCCCCCATCATCAACCATCACACCCCACCACCCTCAGCATCACCCCCCCACCACCACCCTCAGCATCACCCCCACCACCACCCTCAGCATCACCCCCCCACCACCCTCAGCATCACCCCCCCCCCACCCTCAGCATCACGCCCCCCACCCTCAGCATAACCCTCCGTCACCACCCTCAGCCTCACCCCACTCACCATCACCCCCTCCTTCTCACATTACCCCCTCTCACTCTCACATTACCCCCCTCACTCTCACATTACCCCCCTCACATTACCATCACCCCCTCCCTTTCACATTACCATCACCCCCCGCTCCCTCTCACCATCGCACCCCCGCTCCCTCTCACCATCGCACACCCGCTCCCTCTCACCATCGCACCCCCTCTCCCTCTCACCATCACCCTCCCCTCTCACCATCACCCTCCCCTCTCACCATCACCCCCCTCTCACCATCACCCCCCCTATACACACACAACACACTTCAAGCAGCTACCCCATACACATAGAGTCTCAGACAAAAACGCAAACATGCTCACAGAGACATACATTCAGACACACAAGGATACTCTCTGTCAGACACACTCTCAGGCACATACACAGGTAGACAGCGCACTTTTTTGTTAGTGGGGCCTCATGTTTGCGTTTCGCCTAAGGCCTCATAAAGTCTAGAGCCGCCTCTGATGATAACCATGTTCTTCTCAAGGAATTCTTGAATATTATGCTTGCCAGAAAGCCCGTCTTTTGGGGGCATTTAGAAACGGAATGCTTAAATCTCTTTCCATCCTTAGCTGTAAGAGCAATTGAACTTTAACTAGCTCCCAGGATAATTCTTGCGGGCCGAGTGAAATCTTATATGCAATAAAACAATGTATAATAAAGCTCTCATTATTTCTTGAGATGTTTGGCCAATGCATATGCAACAGTGCGACTTCAGGTTTCCTCTCTAAGATTACTTGTGTCTTATCCAAAATATATTTAAATAGTAAGTCTAATGCTTTCTGAATATATGGACAACTCCACCATATATGGAGGTAGGTACCTTCTTTGAGGCCACATCGCCAGCATAAAGAAGAGATATTCTGATACATCCGTGCTATTTTATCTGGTACCAGGTACCACCTGTTTATAACTTTATAGTGGGTTTCAACTTAGTTCAAGCATTGTGCTTGTTTACGAGTAATATTGAAAGGTTTACACCGTTCTCGATGTTCTAGGACACTGTTCAAATCTTTTTCCCATACTTTCTTCTGGAGCAGGCTGTCTGAATGGTTTATCCTTCTGATTACTTCTATTGCTTTCGCTAAAACCTTAGGCACTACCTCATTTGAAAAAACATATTTAGTATCTTTGGGGCATTTTTGGTAGCTAGAGTTAGATGTTTTTGTAAAAAATATTTAACTCAGAGATATGAAAAAAATTCAGAGTTAAGTGATTGGAATTGTTGGGCTAAGTTCTCGAATGGCTTCAGATTATCTTGATATAGTATTTGGGATATCTTATGGATACCCCGCTCTCTCCATCTAGATAGAGATATATCCTTTATATTAACTTCTAAATTTAAAGAGTCTAAAATTGCATATTTAATCCCTATTTTTATTTTAATATCTTCCCATACAGGGAGCACTTGATCCAATATTTTGTTATTTTTAATATCAACTCCCATTATTTTGATTTTTTTAGTATTCCAGATAAGACCGGTGGGGTTCTTTAGACCTACGTCATCCATTTCAATTTTGTATTATCCCTCATCTAAGGTAGTTTGTAGGTGGGTTCTATAGATATGAGTTATCATATTCGCCCAGTAAATAAATCTTATATTTGGAAAGTTTAGACCCCCATCTGTTAGTTCAAGAGATAAAACTGTTATATTTATTCTATTTCTTTTCCCTTTATTGATAAAGATTTAAATATTATTTTGAAGTATCGTTGACCAGCTTTCAGAGATTTTGAGGGGTATCATTTAAAGTAAGTAGTTCCATTTGGGCATAATATATGAATTGATAACATTAATCCATCCACACCATGTAATCTCTATATGCCTCCAATCCTTAAGTAACTGATTTGTTATTTTCAAAAGAGTTAGAAAATTGTCTTCCATCAATCTATCTGTATTTTTAGTGATCTAAATTCCCCAATAGTTAAACATTCTTCCAGCCCATACAAAACCATACTTTCTACTAATCTCCCTCACCCCAGTGCTCATCAAGGTTGTTTTATCATTATTTCGCTTATAATTTCCTACCTTGCTATAATCCTTAAATTCTCCCATCAAAAAAACTAAAGATTTTTTGGGGTCAGTTATTGTAATCAGAATGTCATCTGCATAAATGCAGATTTTTAGTTCTCTATCTCTAATCTTAAAACCCTTTATTCTTGAGTTATTTCTAATATTTTACACTAATGGTTCAATAGATAATACATTTAGTAATGGCGACAGCGGCCATCCTTGTCTAACACTATTTTTTATTGTAACCCAATCTGAACAAACATTTGGTCCAACCATTCTAGCTGAGGGATTTTTATATAATGTCATGATTGCATCTAACAACCAACCTCTGATATTATAAAATTTGAACGCTCATTTCAGGAATTTCCAGTTTACCCTGTCAAAAGCTTTGCCAGCATTGACAGCTATAGACAGGAGCGGTATGTTTTTCTTTTTAGAGCTATCGAGAATACTAATGATTCTTCTCTTATTGGAACCTGACCATCTACCTGATATAAAACCAATTTGGTCATTATGGATTCATTTCCTACTTCCTTAAGTCAGGATGCTAAGATGGATGAAAATATTTTAATGTCAGTGTTTATTAAAGAAATAGGACGGTAACTAGAGACTTCCGTAGGATTTTTTCCTTGTTTCAAAATAGGAAGTACATGGGCTCTAGTCATTTGCTCAGGGAAATTTCCAATCTGAACAGCGTTATTAAAAGTTAGGGCCAAATGGTTGCTCAGTTGTGATTTATAGATGTGAAAGAACAAGTTAGTAAATCCATCTGGTCTGGGTGTCTTAGATTTTTGCAATTTAAAAATTGCAATTTCTACCACTTCTGCATTAACAGGTCTATTAAAGGGAATCTCCAGTGCCAGGAAAACAATCAGTTTTCCTGACACTGCAGGATTCCTCTCCCTCCCACCCCCCAATCCCCAGTTGCTGAAGGGGTGAAAACTCCTTCAGTGACTTACCTGAGGCAGCGACATGTCCCACGTCGCTGCCTGCTCCTCCCCCGCCGCTCCACCTTCTGCCTACGTCGGCCGGTGGGTGAGACTGATCCCTCTAGTGGCTGTCTAAAACCTTCTGGGCACGAATTAAGGCCCGACACGCGGCAGAGCAGCAACAGAAGCAGGAGAACTGGAGTGAAGGGGATCAACGTGGCGGTGTCGACCGGAGTGGGCCTGGGCTACCCTTGGGCAAAGCCTTGATAAAGCAGCCTACACCTCACCACGCTAGCCCATCTGGGCCACAGGCCACCAGGGGACCAATCCTGGCGCATCAGCCACACAGGCGGGGACCGGCCCGCCGAAGGCGGCGCAACACCAACATACAGGCCTCCAGGACTGTCCCGACAGGGAAGGATCTGGCCCCCAGAGTTACCCGAATCCGTGGACACAAGATGCCGGCCATGCTACAGGCCTGGAGCTGGAGGGCGCAACCGGTTAACTCCTGGCTGACTGCCTACCACCGTGAACCTCCAATGCCGCAGACACACGGTTCCCACCTGAAGGAATGGGGTGATTATCCAGCAAGTGGACGGCTCCCCCCACGCTCACTAATGAACGCTGCCCAGACGCTCACGGACACTGACTATGCATACCAGGGTTTCTAACACATTTATGTTTGTGGCTGTGTCTATGCTATCTCCCTCTCCCACACAATACCACAGAAGCGCATTTAACATCTATCACTTATTGCAGATATCAATGTCACACACATACCTACTCAAGCTTACACACACGCATGTTTATCTACTCCTGCAATCTAATCTCTTCTCTCTGTGACACAATGGACGTTTAAGCCTGCTTTTGAAATACTATTATGCAAAGCTTCCATGTCACTGTACTACAAGTATGTCATTATACATGTATATCGTTAAGCCTGCTTATAATATAAAATTGTGCATGCCATTCATCTGTCCCGCATGTTAAGCGAGGAAAGCTTGAGGACTGCCTTTGGGGCACCCCAGGCCTGCTTGTATCGATTTTATGCACTGCAAAAATAAAAAAATTCAAAAAAGAGAAGAGATCACACGGCATGGGTGTGCTGGTGCCTGAAAAAAATTAAACTAAAAAAGTGAAATAAAACTGTGAGCATAGCATGAGTAATACAGTTCAAGCTGTTAATATCGTGCTCTGTCAGGCTGTTGAGGCATCCAGTGGCCACTGCTGCAGGCATATGCTATATAGAGGGCTTATATCGTACTTTACAGTCCCCTGGGGTGCCCCAGATTGAAATCCGCCTCTGGGCAGGTCGGCAGGACGATGAACGTATTCACGGTATCTTGGTGTGCTGTGCCGTGTCAGGGCTCCCGATCAGAGTGTCGGGATTGCGATGCGTTTTGTCGAGTCATCCGACAAAACGAAAAACGAGAAAATTTGAGTGGGTGGGAGGGAGGGAGAAAATTTGAGTGGGTGGGGGGGAGGGAGAAAATTTGAGTTGGTGGGGGGGAGGGAGAAAATTTGAGTGGGTGGGGGGAGGGAGAAAATTTGAGTGGGGGGAGGGAGAAAATTTGAGTGGGTGGGGGGTGAGGGAGAAAATTTGAGTGGGTGGGGGGGGAGAGGGAGGAAATTTGAGTGGGTGGGGGGGAGAGGGAGGAAATTTGAGTGGGTGGGGGGGGCGAAGGGAGGACATTTGAGTGGGTGGGGGGGCGAAGGGAGGACATTTGAGTGGGTGGGGGGGCGAGGGAGGACATTTGAGTGGGTGGGGGTGGGGAGGGAGAAAATTTGAGTGGGTGGGGGGGCGAGGGAGAAAATTTGAGTGGGTGGGGGGGAGAGGGAGGAAATTTGAGTGGGTGGGGGGGAGAGGGAGGAAATTTGAGTGGGTGGGGGGGCGAAAGGAGGACATTTGAGTGGGTGGGGGGGCGAGGGAGGACATTTGAGTGGGTGGGTGGGGGGGGAGAGGGAGGAGATTTGAGTGGGTGGAGGGGGAGAGGGAGGAAATTTGAGTGGGTGGAGGGGGAGAGGGAGGGAGGAAATTTGAGGGAGTGGGGGGAGAGGGAGGGAGGAAATTTGAGGGAGTGGGGGGGAGAGGGAGGGAGGAAATTTGAGGGAGTGGGGGGGAGAGGGAGGGAGGAAATTTGAGGGAGTGGGGGGGAGAGGGAGGGAGGAAATTTGAGGGAGTGGGGGGGAGAGGGAGGGAGGAAACTTTGGGGGGGAGAGGAAGGGAGGAAATTCAAAGGGGGGAGAGGAAGGAAATTTGAGGGAGGGGAGGGAGAGGTAGGCATTTGAGGGGGGAGAGGAAGGGAGGACATTTGAGGGAGGGGGAGAGGAAGGGAGGACATTTGAGGGAGAGGGAGAGGGAGGGGGGAGAGGAAGGGAGGAAATTTGAGGGAGGGGGAGAGGAAGGAAATTTGAGGGAGGGGGAGAGGAAGGAAATTTGAGGGGGGAGGGAGGAAGGAAACTTGAGGGGGGGAGGGAGGAAGGAAATTGGAGGGGGGGGAGGAAGGAAATTGGAGGTGGGAGGAAGGAAATTGGAGGGGGGAGGAAGGAAACTGGAGGGGGGAGGAAGGAAATTGGAGGGGGGAGAAGGAAGGAAATGAGAGGGAGGGGGAGAATAAGGAAATTGGAGGGGGGAGAAGGAAGGAAATGAGAGGGAGGGGGAGAAGAAGGAAATTGGAGGGGGGGGGAGAAGGCAATGAGAGGGAGGGGGAGAAGAAGGAAATTGGAGAGGGGGGAGAAGAAGGAAATTGACGGGGGTAGGGGGAGATATTGACATCCATCACACACACACACACAATGCACCCCTTGCACACAGAAAAACACACAATGCATTACACACAGACACACATACACAAGCAATGCATCCCTTACACACAGCAACACACAATGCACCCCTTCCACACACTCAGTGCATCCCTTACAGCAGTGTTTCCCAACCCAGTCCTCAAGGCACACCTACCAGTCCAGGATTTAGGGGTGACCCAGTTGTGTCTAAGGTGTTTTTTCTTTTTTTTCTAAAAACACCTTAGACAAAACTGGGTAATCCTTAAATCCTGGACTGGTAGGTGTGCCTTGAGGACTGGGTTGGAAAACACTGCCTTACAGACACACACACTGCATCCCATACATACACAAACTCACCTTGCAGCCCTTACACATACAAACACAGATTCACACAATGCATTCCGTACACACATCAGGACATCCCCCCCCCCCACCCCACACACACACACCCCTGTGAACAAACTCATTGGTGGAACATGAAGGTGGACCCTGGGACCCAGACCTTGAGCTGTGTAAATGGCCCTCAAAAAATGGAGCTGTTTCCCGTTCTCCCAGAACATTGATTTTTGTGACCACAGTTACAAACCGCCTCCAGAGAGCCTGTTCTACACCATACCAGTGGAGCCAGACGGCAGCTGAAGCCCATCATCATCCTCATCTGGTTGTAAGTAGGCAATCTAGTATATTATTCGTGGCACTAATCTCTAATTTACCTCACATTAAAGGGACACTATAGTCCCCAAAACCACTGCAGCTTAATGTAGTGGTTCTGGTGTCTATAGCCTGTCCCTGCAGGCCTTTTATTGTAAACACGGCGGCACTGCAGCACTGGCGTTAGTTAACATGGCAAATCATATGGGTGGGGCACTGTGATGTCACATGGGGGGCGGCAAACTTTACTTTTGCCTAGGGCGGCAAAAATCCTTGCACCGGCCCTGCAGACACTGCATCCCTGTGGGCGGACTCGGGGGGGTGGGGGGGGGAGGACCCGGGTGCAGGTGCCGGGGGGCCCAGACCTTGAGCGTGCATGTGGGGGCCTCCATGCCCGTTTTGCTTGGGGCCCCCAAATTCCTTCAAACGGCCCTGTCTAGGTATACCAGCTCTTGGCTTCGGTGGCACTCTTTTTCGCCATTCTGTGCCGGTAAGATGGCAGTTTGGCTCTCCGCCGCCTTCCCGCCTTTCTGGGTTGCTTCAGGGCTGTTGGTCTTTGCTGTGGGTCGGGCGGTGGGCGGCGGGTTATGCAGTTTGAGGCAGGCATCATTGGTGTCCTCTGCCGCAGCCTGAGCTCCAATCTGAGCCAGAAGTCCGTGAGGATTTTTTCCAGGCTGGTCAATGAGCCCTGCCGTGTTGTGTGGCAGCCGTTAGGCCGCATGATCTCCGCCATCTTTGGCGGGTCTCTCGGCCCACTGCTAGATTTCCTTTTCGTTGCTCCCCTGTCTGGGAGGACTCCCAGGGGTGGACCGGGATCTCCCCCACTGGTCCCAGGGGGGGGTTGTGGGAAACCCGCTTGTAGCAGTCGGCCCCGGGTCACTCCAGGCTGGGAGCTTGGCCGCCGCTCCCGTCCAGTGCGCACCAGGCCTCTTGCCCTCGCGGGTTTTGCCTGCCGTCTGTCGTCCACCCACGGTCCGCCATGGGGGCTGATAGCCAGTAAGTCGTTTGGGGTCATGTTCTGTCGTTTATAGTGGCTAGAGAGTGCCTTTAGATCCGGTTTCGCAGAAATCTGTAGGGAGCTTCAGTCAGGCACGTCTTCCCTCCATGACAGTCAGGCTCCACCCCCCCCAATTCCCCCTCTTGACTTTGAAGATTACACATAACATTGATACCAGACATTTTAAACCTCAGGTAAGACCTGAGTACAATAATAAAAATCCTACTCTGCCAAGGGCTCAAAGCTCCCTTTTTAGAGAGACCCCCTCTCGTTGGCACCCTACCTTTACTAGTCATATGTCTTATACAGACATCAAGTAAAGCCATAGGGGTCCGAGATGGGCGGAGACAATGAAAAAAACCCAACCAAAAACAAATTTAAATTCAGTCATACCAGAAGGGCTAAGTAAACAGTAAACATCAATAGATGTTCTTGAAAATATGTCCTGAGATCATCTGTCCTTGTCTTATCACTAATTTAGTAAACATCGAATCTAGAAGGAATAGAAGGCCAGGCATTCAGTTAATCTTTAATGATATATTCCCAAGCAGTAATCATACCAATCCATTCTCATATATCCAGGTATAAAGGAAAATAAATAAATAAAAAAAATATCTTATTATATATATCAAACACACTCCATACATATATATGCATATACCTATATCAGCTATTATGTTATAAATCAACTTGTTATTCTCATTCTTTATATCCTAAATTGTAAGTATCATTGCTATCCAATCATCTTATTTCTCCTAAAATCAAAATCATGACTTCTGTCATGTAGTATAAATGCTCCACTCCACTAGTCATGCTGGTATAAAGTTTGATTGTCATTTACGACACAGAAAAAATAAATAAATTAATTAAAAAAATTAACTGTATCTATATATAGTATATACACACACATATTTGTCTGCTAGTGTCCCATTTTATGTATATCAATAACCTTGTCCAATAGAGCACTATGTTTCCTTAATACCTTGTGAATATACCTAACCCATAAAAGTATGTCTAATATATTTATTGTCCTACCATTACAGCATGGACTGTGGTGTCTTATAAGTGCAAGTAAAATAAATAAACGAATCACTAAATTAATTACATAAACACAGCAAATACTTACCGTATTTATTCGAGTATAACGCGCAAAATTTTGTACCGATTTTTAATCGAAAATTAGGGGTGCGCGTTATACTCGAATAAATATTAGCCCAGCAGAAGAGGGAGGGAGTGGGTGCTCCGATAATACCTCCCAGGACCGCCGGGCTCATTACAAGCCCGGCGGTCCTGGGGGCCAGGCAGCAAGCGTTTACTCACCTCCCTGCAGCTCCTCCAGCTCCCCAGTGTAAATCTCGCGAGACCCGCGGCCAGCTCTGACGGCCGCGGGTCTCGCAAGATTTACACTGGGGAGCTGGAGAAGCTGCTGTGAGGTGAGTAAACGCTTGCTGCCCACCCCCCAGGACCGCCGGGCTTGTAATGAGCCCGGCGGTCGGTATTATCGGAGCACCCACTCCCTCCCTCTTCTGCTGGGCTAATATTTATTCGAGTATAACGAGCACCCCTAATTTTCGATTAAAAATCGGTACAAAATTTTGTACCGATTTTTAATCGAAAATTAGGGGTGCGCGTTATACACGTGTGCGCGTTATACTCGAATAAATACGGTAATTGTTAATGTCCCTTTTCTCTTTTTCTCTTTTACTTCCTACCTCCCTTTTCATTGTATGTGCATCAAGAGCTCTAACCTGTAAATCTCTCTTTAGTCTCAGTTATTACCGTGTGAATATTAATTTATCTCTATAAATGAGTGTAGCAATCTTAGTTATCTGCAATTATAGCAGAAAATGTTAATTTGGGAGAAAAAAAAAGCATCTAATAATCTCTATTTATAATCTGTATGGACAGTATACTACATTAAGCGATCTAGAGTTGTAGTGAAGATATTTCTGTCCTATTGCCTGAAAGAAAATAAGTATCTGAATACCTAATTAGATATAATAGGCACTGTATCTATCTATCTATCTATCTATCTATATATATATATATATATATATATATATATATATATATATATACACACACATGATTGTCTACTAGTGCCACAGTTTATGTTTAATAATATCCTTGTCTAATAGAGCTCAGCTCTATATATTCTTACTATCCTGTGAGTATACCTTAACCCATATTACTATGTGTAATATATTTAGTGTCCTGCCATTATAGCATGTACTATGATGTGTTATTAGTGCAAATAGAATAAATAAATAAATCGCAGATTAATTACATAAACACAACAAATAATTACTTGCTAATGTCCTTTTTAATCTCTTCCTCTTGATCTGATCCAATGCCCTGATCTATAAGTCTCTATTTAGTCTCTGTTGTAATAACCCCTCAGTCTAATAGCAGCCTCTAACATAAGTATTCCTTTATCAATATCAGTGTTTGTACCAATGCTTAGTGGCATGCGATTAACGGATGAGCTCTATAGACCTTATAATATTATAGGTAATTATCCTTATGGGAATATCGTTATTTTAGTCCAGGACTCGGGGTTTGTAGGTGAATCAAAATAAGTCACAGAAGTTAAGCTCACAGGTCTATAATTTCCAGGCAAGGATTGTATTCCTTTTTGAATATAGGAACCACATCTGCCTTCCTCCAATCCTTCGGAACACTTCCTGAAAGAAAAGAATCTTGAAGATTGAAAGATTAAAAACAGAGGTTCACTTATTTCTACACTTAGTTCCTTAAGTACTTGTGGATGAATACCGTTAGGCCCTGGAGCATTGCTTATATTAACTTTCTTTAGTTGCTGCAGCACCTTGTCTTGAGTTAACCAATTACAATTTCTCTGCACGTTTTTATTGTTACCCAGTGGTACATACTGAGAAATGTACCTTAATAATATTTGTTGGAAGATGTTCCATTTATCCTTAGTGTTCTTTTCACTAAAGAGTTAATGCCAGTCAATGTATTGTAAAGCTGCCCTTAACTTATTGAAATTGGCCTTTTTAAAATTATATGTTTTAGTATACCCCATGTGCTTTTGTTTTTGTGAGTTTATTTAAAAAAATAATTATCATTTTATCTATTTGAGCGAACCTCCACTAATGGGATTTTTAATAAAATTCATGACTGAATGCAGGATGCACATTTATACAAACGATTGATAATTTTAAGTACTATTTGCCCACTTGCAATGCTTTCAGCCAGCGGGCAAATAAATAAATAACCCTTGGAAATGCAATGATTAACCGTGTTATGGCTGGCCCATGCTTCCCAGAAGCATACCAAGGGTCTCTAGGGCCCTTGGCGAGGAGCTGTATCGGCGCCCCGCCCCACGCCCCATTTTATAAGTGCTGTTCCACATAGCATGAATCTTATATAAGTGCTCCACCATGTAAAGGAAAGTTAAAGAAACAGATATAGCATTATATTTTGTTTCCTAATCCTCCCTGTCCCATAAAAATTAATAAAAAGCAATAAAAAGTTCCTGAGGTTTCTTAGCAACAGAGTCCTACCAGTCATCCAAAGCTCTCCCCTCTATTGAAATCAGTGCAATGAGAACTCCTACAAACACTTCCATCTGATTGTGCACATGGAATAGCAAAGCTCCATATACAATGCTTTCCCAATAATGCCATTCATAATCTGTGTTATCAACCTCAATTTATCAGGCCTCAATTCATAGTGTGGAGACGCTGATCGAGGAAGCACCTCTAGTGACCGTCTGAGTGACTGCCATTAGAGGTGTCCCTAGGCAGTAATGTAAACACTGTTGTTTCTCTGAAAATGCTGTGTTTACATGAAATTGCCTGCAGGGACATACTATACTCACCAGAGCAACTACATTAAGTTGTAGTTGATCTGGTGACTATAGTGTCCCATAAAGGCATTTTTTATTTTTGCCTATTTTTAATGCATTAAAAGGTTCCTTTATTGCATGGAAGAATACAGAACTTTTTGTAAAGTGCATTTTCAAAATACATTTTACAACATTTTCCTTTTTTTGTTATCAATACAGCTAGTATATTAAAAAATATAAACAGGAGGAATAATAATCACTACCCATGAAAAGGTACTCAATATGCCTTCTGACTGGCAAGTTTTCCCCTGCTGCTGCCGACGGAAAGGTCAAATGTATGGCAATAGCTTGATTACCTTTTGTTTGACTGACAAAGCTGTGTCTTGTACAGTCCATAAAGCAGGTACAGAAGGTACCAGTGTAGAGGGTGCAAGTCCCCCGAACTCTACCATGCCGGCCCTGCTCAAGAGTCTCATCTGCCCTGCGAAAGTGCCGCCTGGGGCCAGGGCCGTATTTAATGTTGATTGGACCCTGGGCAAGCATTTGCTTGGGCTCTTTGGTCCGCGCCCTCCCACTACGATGTCCAGTGGACCGCATGAAGAAACGAACATTGCAAGCTTAAGGGGCAGCTGCTTTCGGCCCCCCAGGAATAATTGCACACAAGGCAGCTGCCCCTCTTGACCTGTGTTAAAGACGGCCCTGGCTCCATCAGACAGTAGCTATGCGTGGACTAGCCCTGCTGACAACTAATTTTTGGGCCCTCCTCAGCGGTGGCCAGTTTTGCCAAACCCTACGAGGGGACATAGTATTACTCCAGCTCTCATTCATGGATGGACATTTTAATATAAACGGGAGTTGGGGTAGGGACCTAGGTAGGTTGTGGCAAGTCGCACAACTGAACGGCTCCTGCAAATATTCTCAGTTTTCTCCTTAAAAACGGATCCAACACCTACCAAAAGACTGACAACGGCAGCCCTGTGTGAGAGGACACCCTGGTTTCGAGGAGAGGCTTGTAGCTCAGCTCTAGTCCCTCAGTGAGTCTCCCGCGATGGGGAGCACTCAGGCGGTGAGTGGAGTGGACGGCCGCCATCCCGCTATCCTGCCCACCAGCGGTCGAAACATAGCATGAGGCTAAGGGGGTTCGGCCCTGTTCCCCCCCTCTGGACCGGCGGGGGTGATCCCGGTCCCCACCCTGGGCCCACCAGTGTGCGGACACACCAACGCGCCAGGCGGCGACAGTGCGGATCCAACGCTCGGAGGCCGCACCAAAATGGCGGAGACCGCATGGCGAGTGGCCCGCGCCAAAGAGGACACACAACAACAGTCAGCCTACCAGACAGCCTACATGGGCCACGAAGACACCGGCAAATACCTGCTGAGACCCATCCTGGGTCAAGCCACACGGTACATGAGTAGCCAGAAACCACGCTGACTCAGGGCTGGCGGCAAGGTACACGACCGGCAAGGACCTCACAGTCCTGACCATCCAAGCGAGCTCACAGAAGGAGCTACACCCAGCGATGAAGCCCTGCAAGCTGAGCCTCTCACAGCACCTAGCGGAGACCGACACACTTGGACCGACAGCCCGCAACCGCGAGGTCCAACCCGACGACCAACACGGCTGCAGGGTCCTGGCTCCCACCAGAGGCAAACACAGGACTTAAAACCGCAAGTACACCACCTGGGGACTATCACCGAGCCACTTGCCTGGACTGTGTTTAACACGGCAGCACCCTGGCTCCCATCACTCTGCAACCCACATACTTCACAGGCAGATCCCACAGCGATAAACCACTGGCCTCTGTCTGGCAGCTGGGGGGGGGGGGTTAGTAAAATTGTGTTTTTTGGGGGTTTTCGCACACAAACTTATAACAAAGAACTTCTCATGTGTATTTTGTAAAGTTGGTGTGTGCTATTCCTGTACAAAGTTTTATTATGTGTTCAGTTACTTCTGCTGAGTACAACGGTACCCCCATTGTATGTCTTTGGCACTATTTCGTGAAGCTACAGTGCCATATAGGAGACCTGTCCTTTTCAGTATTCACAGTAGAATTTTGAGAGACGGATTTAATGAGCCTATGCTTCCATTTGGGGTATTATAACAGTTTGACTGTTCAAAAAAACCCCACAAAGGCCTACCATTTGTAAAAGTAGACACCCCAGGGTATCTCATAAGGTGCATATTGTGCCTTAACATGCCCCCATTTTTTTACCATTACATGCCAAAGTATGTGGTAAAATATAATTTTGTGCATTTTTTACATACGGATTGCATTTTTGCTGGGCATTTTGTATATTTCATATGTGCCACTAAGTTCAAACCCCCCAAATTATGCTCAGCTAAGTCTTCTGAGTAAAAGGACACCCCCATTGTATGTCTATGGCACTATTTCGTGAAGCTACAGTGCCATACAGGAGACCTGTCCTTTTCAGTATTCACAGTAGAATTTTGAGAGACGGATTTAATGAGCCTATGCTTCCATTTGGGGTATTATAACCAGGCCCGGACTGGCCATCGGGCACACCGGGCAAATGCCCGGTGGGCCGCGATGGCCGTGGGGCCGAGGCCGGCAGGGGAAGGTCCCAGGACTTCCCCTGCCGGTTTATGCAGGGCCGGCACTATCCGAGCGCCGGCCCCGCTGTATTCCATGTCGGGCCGGTGGGGAGATCAAAGATCTCCCTCACCGGCCCACATGCTATCCAATGCGGCCGCCGGCGGGGAGAGAGGGAGGGAGACAGCCTGCCCGGAGAGAGGACCCGGCGGAGCTCTAACTTGCAGCTCCGCCGGGTTCCTCTCGCAAGATCCGGAGCGTTGCCATGGCAACGACCGGATCTCGCGAGAGTGAGCTCTAGCCCGCAGGCTAGAGTTCACTCACCACGAGGACCACCAGGGAACACTGCCACTCTGCCTCCCAGTCCCAGGAACCAGTCCCCCCCTCCCAGGCTAAAGGTAAGAAGGGAGGGGGGGACATAATGCCTGTTATTTTATTTGTTTACCCCCCCCCCCCTACACACAAAATCCATTCTAACATTTTATACATCACTCACACCCATCACACTCAGCACTCTCACACCCATCACACACAGCACTCTCACACACAGCACTCACACCCATCACACTCAGCACTCACACCCATAACACTCAGCACTCTTACACTCAGCACTCTCACCCATATAACACACAGCACTCTCACACCCATCACACTCAGCACTCTCACACCCATCACACTCAGCACTCTCACACCCATCACACTCAGCACTCTCACACCCATCACACTCAGCACTCACACACCCATCACACTCAGCACTCTCACCCATATCACACACAGTACTCTTACACACATCACACTCAGCACTCGCACATTCAGCACTCTCACACAGAGCACTATCACACTCGGCACTCTCACACCCATCACAGCACTCTCACACCCATCACACACAGCACTCTCACACCCATCACACACAGCATTCACACCCATCACACTCAGCACTCACACCATCACACTCAGCACTCACTCAGCACTCTCACCCACATAACACACAGCACTCTCACAACTATCACACACAGCATTCTCACACTAAGCACTCTCACACACAGCACTCTCTAACCCATCACACACAGCACTCTCACACCCATCACACAAAGCATTCTCACACACATCACTCTCACACACATCATACACAGCACTCTCACACACAGCACTCTCTAACCCATCACACACAGCACTCTCACACACATCGTACACAGTACTCTTACACACATCACACTCAGCACTCTCACACACAGCACTATCACACTCAGCACTCTCACACCCATCATACACAGCACTATCATACACAGCACTCTCACACACATTACAAACAGCACTGTCACACACAGCACTCTCACACACCACATTCTTACACACATCACACACAGCATTCTCACACACACCACTTACCGCACCCTCACATACCACTTACCGCACCCTCACACACAGCACCCCTCACACACAGCATCCATCACGCACACATACTGCACCCCTCACATACACACAGAACCCCCCCAACACACTGCACCACACACATACACAATAGTTCCAAACACACACATATATATACATACACACACACACACAGCACCCCTCACACATACTGCACCCCTAAACACATTACATTCCAGACACACACTAGATCCCTTACCCAACTCTGGATCATCTACACACATATAAACACTAGATCCCTATATACACTCTGAATCCGTTATAAACACACACTCACTAGATCTCCTACACATTCTGGGTCCTTCAAACACACACTAGACTCCTATACACATACACACACACACACACACACACTACACTCTTAACATATACACTCTGAATCCCCTATACACACACACACACACACACACACACACACACTAGATTCCTTGTAAGCAAACACATACTACACCCCTAAACACACACTTTCTACAAACACTACATCACCTATACACACACGCTATAGCCTGTTTGCACACATGCTACATCCCCTTTACATACATTCTCTACAGCCCCTAGCCACATATGCATCATATTACACCACAGGCACAACATGTCTAAAACTAACCTTATTACACAATACCACACCACAATCAGCTCACTCTACACACACGCAATACCACAAGCAGACTCCAAACACATGCACAATACTCTTTCCTGGCATTTTTGTCTCCTGGTATCCAGTTATAGAGACCCCAGAGACAAGTTGCAAGGAAACACAGTGCAAGCATGTTATTAAATTTGCTTGCACTGTGCAGAACAAATACAGTTTTTTTTTTTTCTCATGCTAGAGCTCTTCAGCAGAGCTCTGCGCATGGTCTGCCCTGGAAGAGCATTGAACCAACATGCTCACTTTGAGAGGGGGCGTGCTTGTCATTAGTGATGACAAAACACACCTCCTCTGACCCGCCCCCTTCTTAGTGGGCCGCTGGGATAAAAAAATGCCCGGGCCGAATTTTTCTCCCAGTCCGGCCCTGATTATAACAGTTTGACTGTTCAAAAAAACCCCACAAAGGCCTACCATTTGTAAAAGTAGACACCCCAGGGTATCTCATAAGGTGCATATTGTGCCTTAACATGCCCCCATTTTTTTACCATTACATGCCAAAGTATGTGGTAAAATATAATTTTGTGCATTTTTTACATACGGATTGCATTTTTGCTGGGCATTTTGTATATTTCATATGTGCCACTAAGTTCAAACCCCCCAAATTATGCTCAGCTAAGTCTTCTGAGTAAAAGGACACCCCCATTGTATGTCTATGGCACTATTTCGTGAAGCTACAGTGCCATATAGGAGACCAAGCCATATCAGTTTTTACCGAACTTTGAATTTTGACGCCGGGCCTAAGTGCAATTTCCAAGCATCTTCGCAGGTTTTAAATTCAAACTACCCCACAAAGGCCTACCATTTCTTAAAGTAGACACCCCAGGGTATTTCAAAAGTCATATTTTGAACCTTAGCGTGGGATAATTTTTCCGCTAGCGTGTACCAGGTGTAGTGGTAATAAGCGTTTTTTTCTGCCTTTTTGACACACAAAGTTAGTTTGCACAGTATATTTTGCAAACCATATGTGTACTATCACTGTATAATACTTCATATGTTGCTCAGCTATGTCTGCTGAGTACAAAAATACCCCCGTATGTACCTTTGCCAGGTATATGTGGACATCGGAGGGGCACATTTGGGACACAGCCATTCCATTTTTTTTTCCAACTTTCAATTTTTACGCTGTGCCCATGTCCCATTTTAGAGTATTTTACCAGGCTATATAATCCAAATACCCCATAAAGCCATACCATTTCTTAAAGAAGACATCCCAGGGTATTTCAAAAGGCATATTTTGAACCTTAGCGTGGGATCATTTTTCCACTAGCTTGTACCAGGTGTAGTGGTAATAAGCGTTTTTTCTGCCTTTTTGACACACAAAGTGAGTTTGCACAGTATATTTTGCAAACCTTATGTGTACTACCACTGTATAATACTTCATATGTTGCTCAGCTATGTCTGCTGAGTACAAAAATACCCCGTATGTACCTTTGCCAGATATATGTGGACATCGGAGGGGCACATTTGGGACACAGCCATTCCATTTTTTTTCAAACTTTACATTTTTACGCTGTGCCCATGTCCCATTTTAGAGTATTTTACCAGGCTATATAAACCAAATACCCCATAAAGCCATACCATTTCTTAAAGAAGACATCCCAGGGTATTTCAAAAGGCCTATTTTGAACCTTAGCGTGGGATCATTTTTCCGCTAGCTTGTACCAGGTGTAGTGGTAATGAGCGTTATTAAATATATTTTTTTACTTTTTAAAACTTTTTTTTACTTTTTAAAACTATTTTTTAAACTTTTGTTTTGCTTATTAATTTTTTTAAAGTTTCCTAAACTTTCGTAAAACTTTTTTTTACAGATTTAACATTTTTCTAAGCTTTTTTTTTACGTTAACCCCTAACTAGCAGTAAGCAGCACTAACAGTAAATTCCCAATTTTCCCATAACTCCCACCCACCCCAGCTAGCATTATACAATATTTAAATTAGTTAATTAAATAAATTTAACCCCTGAGGGTTAAAAAATAAATAAAAGTTCATTGTCAGGGGTTGCTGTCAGAGCGGGCACATGTACTGGGGCAGCCGGATCCGGTGCTCCCGGTCTGTCTCTAATGCAGAGGCAGACCGGAGCACCATTAACCCCACTATCGCCGCGATTGCGGCGATCTGGGGTTAATTTTAACGGGTGACGGACGAGGTCCGTCACTCATCATTAACGCATTCCCCTGAGTGACGGACCTCGTCCGTCACTCGTCGTTAAGGGGTTAATACTTTGTAGAGCACCCTTTTGCTGTTATGACGTGCTGCAAATGAGATGCATAGCCAGACACCAGATGCTCATCAGCAATGGCCTCCAGTTCAGTCATATTCTTTGGTTTCCATTCTGCAGCCAACTTCTTGATTTTCTATGGGGTCCAAGTCAAGTGACTGTGATGGCCACTGTAGAATTTTCCAGGACTTCGTCTGCAACCAAGCCTTGGTGGAATTTGAGGTATGCTTGGGATCATTATCTTGTTGGGAGTTCCAATGACGTCCAAGCTTCAGCTGCTTTACAGACAGCATTACGTTTAGAGAAAAGTGCAAGCAGCAACAAACTCCCGGTCGGCATAGCTGATTTAGATACTTGTTACATTTTGACCTTAAAGGAACACTAACATGTATACCTAATGCTAAAGTTTTAAACTACCTATTTAGGCCACCATCGAGCCTGTGAAATTGATTTACTTTTTAGGCCTCACCATGCCGGTTTCTGTCCTGCCCCTCCGCCTCCACAGGCTGGATAGGTCCTATATAGTTAAGTGTATTATTTCATAGAGATTACATACAAAAATAAATGCAACATTTTGGCCTATCCTGCCTTAGTAATACTTAATGAACATTAACAAACAAACAGTGTAAATGCCTTAAAACCGGCGCCAAAATTATAAAAAGCCACAACCCGTCAACAGATAGCTGCTCCTATTACCATAAAAACAAGTATAACAAACAAAGGTTCAAGTTATAGCAGTTATATATTGGATATAAACCTGTAATACTCCAAAAGAGCCACTAGATGGCAGTAAAAGGTAACGATTACGGTAAAAGGACGAACTGTTGGTAATTTGATATAAAAGTTTGCTATTGCAAAATAATATGACTTCTGTTCATTACATTATCAAATGCATATAAAATATGAAACAAATAGAGCCTTTCAGAACTGCATGTAAAGCCATGTTAGTTTTACACTATGTGATGCAAGACTAGGTACGAGGAACATTGCAATCCTGCACGGCCTGTGGAGTATATACTGATTCTATTGTAGCAAAAAAAGGGTCATTCTAAAAAAAAAGATGTGAAAATGGCCACATGCTTCCCAAACTAGAGCACCTCTACTGGACCAACTGGGTAATGCATTTTAAAGAAAATGAATCTGTTTAACTTTTGCCTTAAAAAAAAAATTTACATCAACAATAGGAAATCCACTGAACTTTTTGGCAGATGCAAAAGAAGACCCCTTTATTTTTTTAAATTTTTTTATAAATATATAGGGAATAAAAACAAAAAAAATACACTTAATCCTCAATAGTGGTTGGGGTTATACATGCAAATAAATAAGAAAAAAAAACATAAAATAGCAATAGTAAAGTGAACTTTGTGCAGTGAGTGAAAATAAACTCCCATTTTCTTAGAGCCTTTTATATGGATGTAGGCTGTAACCACTTCAGCTTTCGTGCCTTTAAGGTAGGCAACCGTGACCTTCTTGTATTAGTATGTCCTTTATTTCTCACAGAGGCACATGTAAATGAAAAAAAAAGAAAATATACAGGAAACTTCTGGGTGTAGTACTCAAAATGTTGGCAAATAAATAGGTGCTAACCTTTTTTGAAGACTTTGTGTCAATTTGTAGGGTGACACTACCCTCTTTGGATCCAGAATACAATATGGAGATGAAAATAGATAGTTTGTAGGGAATTTATTTCCTAATATATTAAAATGAATGACAATAATCTAAAATACAAGTAAAAAATAAAAAATAAATTCTGGGGTATGCCCCATTTGATATATGAAATTTGCACACTGTTTATGATATCTTTGTATTATACATTCTTAACACTTGATACTTAATATGGTTCAGGTTGATTCTCTCATCCTATCTATACATGTATTAAACATTAAAGACTAAGAAGGAGATTATTTTCATTTATTACACATATATGATTACTATTTTTGAATATAAGTATTTTTCAGACTTATATATTCACTTTCTCTTCATTCTCTTTATTTATACAGTGATATATACCCATAGATAAGAAATAAATGAATTAAGATTTAGTACTACTATGTCTTTTCATTACATTTTTTTTTTCTATTTCACCGGCATGAGAGAGGTAACCCTTGATTGTTCATTGATTCTTCGATTGCACATATTTGTCTGACTGTTGTGTTTGGTTGTTATTTATGTGAACCCCTATAAAAGGTTATTTATGATGCACCTTTTTCATGGCTGGCTAAAGACGCATAAGGTCAGAATGTTGCCTACTTTTTTGGATGGCCGAATAAACCATTACACCAGGGATAGGCAACCTTCGGCACTCCAGATGTTCTGGACTACATCCCCCATAATGCTCTAGCAAAGCATCATGGGAAGTGTAATCCAAAACATCTGGAGTGCTGAAGGTAGTCTATGCCTGCATTACACCATTTATGCTGATTGCTGGAGTCTGTTTTTCTAAATAGTATTGGTGATCCATTGGAACAGGGATTGGACTTGGCACAGTAACCAATATTGGAATCTTTCATCTATGTGCCCCCAAGATTAATAGTGGAAAAAAAACCTGCAGCTGTATTTTGCTCCAGACATATCCATTATGAATAGTCCACTGCATCGCTCTTAATTCTTTTCAGTTTGTATTCTGAGACAGAAGGTGTTGAACAATGGAGAGTCATAATCTGTATCAGTGAAACTATTACTCATATTGTTATTTAAAGTGAGAATTGTTAGGAATTCAAACTGAATTTTAAATTTGTAGTAGCTGTGCTGGAAGCATATATGACAGAGAATGGTTTGAAAGTATTCTGAGATTGCAGACTTACAGCTGGAGTTATCTGGAGTGATAGCTTTATACACCACTTTAAGTCAACTGCCTCACTGAAAAGCTTTAGCATTGAATGAGGCAGTTGCTTCATTCTGCAGACAGAAAAGGCAGTTAAATATGATTTTTTCCATATTTACCTGCTTCTTCGACTCATGAGCTACGACCGCTGTGACTGTGGGCCACCTAGATACCTCCTGGGCCAGTGCACAGCCGCACCGGCCTGTGTATGTGGTTCCCGGGTGTCTGGCAAGAGTGGAGAACTATGCTGCTCCCCTCCTGCCTGTGTGTAGCATCACATCCTCTGACAGCCCTGATCTGGGTGACCAACACATCCAAAAATCAACCAGATCGGTTAAGGGGTTTTCCATGGAAGTCCCGTTTTTGACCGACTGCACATGTGGCTTAAGCCCAAAATTGTTCCATGAAATCAGTGCTAGCGGTCAGTCAATTTTGGTAACATAAAAATGAATAAAATACTGAACGTAGTCTCTATTTGAACAGTGGAGCTTGTTCCCCTCATCCCGACGAACAATTCCACTGAACAGTATTCTTCTAGGATCTACAGAACCTAATGCAGGTGATGATGGAAGTCCAGCGGTGTTTGGGAGTTTCAGTGTCTGATTTTAGTTCCATGAACTCAATTACCAAACACTGCTGCCTGCGTTCATGTGAATAAGATGGTCGCCACCTCGTGGTCGTTCATACGAATTGTGGTCATCCTGATGAACATTTAGAACACTGAGGTAAGAACCGTTCTAAGGTGTTAATAGGGGTTAACAAGCTCCCGGGTGGTGCCTGGTTCGTGCGGTTGTTTGGTGCCCGAACTGTATAAGGAAATTACACAAACCAAGCCATTTAAACAGTCTCTTACAGGTTACCCTGCAGGGCCCATAGTCTGTGGGTATGAGGCTAGTAAGCAGGCTCCTCCAGGAGCTCGTGGCAAACTCACGTGGGAAGGGGAGTTTGTCACAGCCACCTTCACCCTTCCCCTAGTGTCAAAAACATTGTGCACTCTATCTACAGCCCATAAAACTGTCCCAGGAGTCCAGGGCAGCCACAACATGCTCAGCAGCACCAGGCACCAATTTGAATAAACTCTGAGTTGGTCTGGTCCCGCGCAGCTGCCTGGTGAAATTAACGGCCGGTCCTCCTCCCGCAATTTACCACGTAGAAGAGTGCTTTTTGAAGGGAAGGTAGAGGAGAGACAGTCTGAGAGAACTCATGCACTCCTCCCTCTGTTGACTGTAGTAATAATATGATCTAAAAAACTTCCTTTAATGCATGAATGGAGGGGATAGGATGTCATTTCCAGAGCATTTACAGGCATTAAATGGGTGGAATTGGTTTCTGTCAAAAGGTTAGTTCCTTTCCAAGTTTGTAATTGTTCCTGGAATAAAAATGTGTAAGTGAGTGTTTATGGAGTAAATTTTGTTGTACAGAGCAAATTAAATTAAAATAATGTGTATATATAATTTTGTTAGTGAAGGGATTAAGTAGGTTGTATGTAATAATACACATTTAAAAAAAAAAAAAAAAAAAAGTAGCAACTGAGATTCATTTCATGCACAATTAAAAAATATATTGGAGCATGGTGCAAATTGGAGCATGAGGTAGAGCTAAGTCATAAGCTAACCCAATATAGTTTACAATTCTTGAATACACAAAACATCAAATGGCACACCTACGTCAATAGAATAGTTAAACAAAAAATAGAGCCAACACATAATATAATTGAAATTTATATAACATAGTTTGTCATCCAGATTCCATGTGTCATGCAATTAAATTTGGAAAGTACCATTTTTTGCAGTTCTTGTTTTTTTTTTCATCATTGAGATCAGACCATTTTCATTGCTGTTTAGGGGCTTCCATCGTCAGTATTAGAGATGGTGTGCAGCACCTGGCGTACCACAGGTAAGAAGTCAAACTGTATTAAAACAGTTTGGCTACACTCCTGTAGTGGTTATGGTTGTTAGGGGTGTTCCTTTAACATACAAATATGTTTCTCTTCCCAATTATACAATTTAGCTCTCCAGTCACCTCCTCTAACTGGTATGAGTACCTTTGTTAAACCTTGAATAATGATTGTAATTGCTACTTGTCAGAAAGTGATATGCTATAGTGGATTTACACTCTTTGTCTTGAATATGGTAAATATAATAATAATAATAGTGTAGATTTTTCCACAATACTAGAGCATGTTTTGAATATTGACATGCGTGTAAATAAGAATTGCTTTCAACTTAGGTTCATTCCAAGCATTACAAACGCTACAACCTGCTGTAATGGTTATGATGTTAGTAGTAACCTGACGCCATTTCCCAGTAAATGCGCAAAGGGTTTCTTATACTTCAAGCTGGTCCCTGCGAAGAGCCGATCCCGCCAGCCAATCATTGTCTGAGAGCATCATACTTAAAAGCTGCACGTACAAATACCAAGCACATGACCACTTCAAAACAATGAAGTGGTCATGGTGCTTTGAGTAACCTTTAATGTATTCTTTTATAGAACATTATTTGGAGTCACTGAACATATAAATACATTTCTAACCTTCACTACAAAACACGTGGACCATCTCTTACCGCCGTGGCCAAATATCACATAGGTATACACAGCACTTTTCATTAGGGTGCAACCCCAGGTTTTTATTTTTCTTCCAATAAAAGTTGAATAATTTTTTGAAAAGGCACCATAATAACTTTTTTTTATTCTTTATTTTTGTTGTGCATGTAGTTACAAAAACATACTTGCAGAGCCACAACAGCTATAGCAAGCAATTCAAATGGCATAGTAGTACAAGTGTGTGGTACAGCGTTATTAATGCACATTTTTAACAATTATAGCAAGGAAAGAGACACAGTGCTTGGCGTTAAAACCAAAAATAGAGGAACCAAGTGAAGTATAAGCACTGAGTAGCTTAGCAACAACAGAATGTCGTTTCACCCTATAGGATGGTTGTTAAATGCTAAAGTAAAACCGGGCTAGTGCACAGATTGAAGAGTAAATATAAGAATAGAAATACGGAGTAGAAATAGAGCTTCTCACTGGTTGCTGATTTGTAGGCAAGTATAGTAAAACCAGTGCATAAAAACACAAAGAACATAAATTTTGAGTGCCTGGTAGCCCACTCCACCCCTACACTCGAATGCTTTAGAGGTCAGCCTGACCATAATAACTTTTAATTCTAATCATCAAGTAAGCTGAAGTTTAAAGGGTAACTGTCTCCAGAATTTTTTTTTCAATCAAAGTAATCCTTACAGCATGTAATGAAACGATATGACATTTTAAAAAAATGAAACATAAAAATACCTGAAAATGTGGCCCCTACTTTCACAGAACACTATATCTTTCTGCCATATTCAACCACCTTCAGTCGGAGGTAGAATCCAACGGTAGGCTCCTGCGTCACTCCCTGCATAGAGCGGTGACATTGTTAGCCATCGTCAAGTGTGGTATGTATGGCCCGAATTCAGACTTAATTCCGGAAATTCTCATATTTGCTAAAGCCAAATGTATTCAGACTTTGGTTGGTCTGACCGATTCCGTAAGGTTGGGTTGGATGAGGAAATCACAGTTTTTCCAAACTCATCTAAACCAATCTAAAGCTTGCTTTTTGCAAGTGAATGATAATTTGACGACTTATTTGCCCACTGACGGTCCTAGCAGTGCTATTAGTTTTGAACAAGTACTTGATAGCCAGCTGCCACATGGAAAAAGTAAAAAGAAACAAAAAAAAACTTTTTAAATAAAAAATCCTTTGGGGGTTAATAAGTCACTCATTTTGCCTCCATGTGCTCAATTTGCCATCCAGCAGGTACTAAACATTAAAACGAACAACTGGGCATACTTTTCATATGTTGTTTGTATTCTTATAATAATAATATTAATAAAACATATTTCCGGTGACTGTTGTCCTTTGTAAAGGAATATTATAGTGTCAGGAATTGCTAATGAACTGTCCCGCCCTCCCCCCCCCTCCCGGAGATTAAAGGTTTAAATCTTAATCTTGATGAGCTCAGCCAATTCAATGCTTTCTTATAGGAATGCTCTGCAAAATGTTGTGCTGTGCCAGTCAGCTTCTCATAGAGATGCATAAAATCAATGCATCAATCAATGCATCTCTACATGGAATGTTCAGTGCCTCCATGCAGAGCCTCTGTGAGATAGGAGGCACTTCTAATGGCCACTAGAGGTGTTACTAGGCAGCGATGTAAACACTGCCTTTTCTCTGAAATGGCAGTGTTTACATTACTAATGCAGCATGGACAGGCTGTAGACACCATAACCACTACATTAACCTGTAGTTGTTCTGTTGATTATAGTGTCCCCTTTAACTAGACTGAACTCTTATTATACATAGTTCAAACATTTATCAAAATGCCTCTCATCTAGTGACAAATATTTAAATTGATATTTTTCCTCTTCAAGAAAATGTGCATAAATGGGGGACAGGGTTGAGAAATGACTCTGAGCCATACTATTAGGAGAACCTAGGCACACTTCACACACTCCTACATCTTATATTTTAATTTATGTTTCTAGAGATGTTTTTCAGATTCATTGTTTTTATAACATCAGAAGAAATATCATTATGAGCTACAATACCAATAAATGAGACATTAAAAGAAAAAAAAGAAGACATTTTGTTAACAAATGTGGGTAAATAAAAGACAAAAATCCTATTGTATTAACTACATTTAAATACATGGGCAAATCTGCACACCCACGCGTAGCTGTTTTTTTTGCAGAAGTGAAATTGCCTGACTAACTGTTCTCGTTTTTTAGTGATCAAAACGATAGAGATTATGGAAAGGGTAATTCCTCTCTAAAAACATATCACTGTTTAGTACATATACCCCAAATGAATACGTGCATGCATTTAATTATGCATTTTTTTTTCATTAGTGGTATATTTAAAAACAGCTTGCAAAAGTCACAGATCTTGTGTATACTGCTTTTGCAAGCCCTCCCCTTCTAACCCAGCTCAGACTTTCTGTATGTTCAAACACAAACTTGCAAATGCAGCTCGATGAGAAGCCATTGCAAAGCAGGTACAATTGCTGCCTCTTGAGTTTAGCTCTACTGAAACAGTAGCGATAGTTTGACTGTCAGCCAGTGAGGTATAACATGGTTAATTTTATAAAAGTCTCCATGTCTTTTGAAATCTTTCCTTTTTTTAAATGGAAAAAGAGGGCAAACTCTTCACACATAAAGCACTTCTGCAACTTGAATGATTAGAGCAAACAATGTCTATGTTTTGTTTCTATTGTCTGAATTTTGTTTGCCTTTTTTCAAAAAGATTTACCAATACTTAGATAAGGTGATTGTTGAGTGTATGAAAGGCATTGAGGATCACCATGGTGTCCATGAAAATACTTTAGAATTTATTTACTAATAGTGATGTCCCGAACTGTTCGCTGGCGAATAGTTCCTGGCAAACATCGCTTGTTCGCGTTCGCCACCGACGGCGAACACATGCGCTGTTCGGTCCGCCCCCTATTCGTCGTCATTGAGTAAACTTTGACCCTGGCCTGTACCTCACAGTCAGCAGACACATTCCAGCCATTCAGCAGCAGACCCTCCCTCCCAGACCCTCCCACCTCCTGGACAGCATCCATTTTACATTCATTGTGAAGCTGCATTCTTAGTGAGAGTAGGGACAGTGTAGCTGCTACTGTTTTGATAGGAAAATTGATAGCTAGGCTAGTTTATTCAGTGTCCACTACAGTCCTGAAGGACTCATCTGATCTCTGCTGTAAGGACAGCACCCCAAAAAGCCCTTTTTAGGGCTAGAACATCAGTCTGCTTTTTTTTTTCTTCTGGGTAATGTAATTGCAGTTGCCTGCCTGCCAGCCAGCCTGTGTGTCAGGCTCACAGCATATACTGTGCCCACTTGCCCAGTGCCACCACTCACTCATTGGTGTCACAATAGCTTGCATTTAAACAAAAAAAACCTTTTTTAATGTAGTATAATAGCAGTCAGTTTCCTTCACTAGTGTGCGTTTCAGGATCTGCCAGGGCACAGTGTCACACCAGTGCAACTCATATCTGGTGTAACAGTAGTGTAGATTTGTAAAAAAAAAAAAATACAATTTTAACTGTAATAGATTGAATAGCAGTTAGTTGTCTGCCAGCGTGTGTGTCAGGCTCGCAGCGTATACTGTGCCCACTTGCCCAGTGCCACCACTCATATCTGGTGTCACAATAGCTTGCATTTAACAAAAAAACACCTTTTTGGACTGTAATATAATAGCAGTCAGTTTCCTTCACTAGTGTGCGTTTCAGGGCCTGCCCAGTGCCACCACTCACTCACTGGTGTCACAATAGCTTGCATTTAACAAAAAAAACCTTTTTGGACTGTAATATAATAGCAGTCAGTTTAATTCACTAGTGTGCGTTTCAGGGTCTGCCAGGGCACAGTGTCACACCAGTGCAACTCATATCTGGTGTAACAGTAGTGTACATTTTTTTAAAAAAAATACAATTTTGACTGTAATAGATTGAATAGCAGTTAGTTGTCTGCCAGCGTGTGTGTCAGGCTCACCGCGTATACTGTGCCCAGTGCCACCACTCACTCACTGGTGTCCCAATAGCTTGCATTTAAAAAAAACTAAACTTTTTGGACTGTAATATAATAGCAGTCAGTTTCCTTCACTAGTGTGCGTTTCAGGGCCTGCCCAGTGCCACCACTCACTCACTGGTGTCACAATAGCTTGCATTTAAAAAACAAAAAAACTTTTTGGACTGTAATATGATAGCAGTCAGTTTCCTTTACGAGTGTGCCTTTCAGGGCCTGCCAGGGCACAGTGTCACACCAGTGCAACTCATATCTGGTGTAACAGTAGTGTACATTTAAAAAAAAATAAAAAAAAAATACAATTTTGATTGTAATAGATTGAATAGCAGTTAGTTGTCGGCCAGCGTGTGTGTCAGGCTCACAGCGTTGACAGACATAGTTGACTGGCTAACACAGGACACCCAATCTTCTACAGCTTCCGCTCGGAACCTCGACGCACCATCCTCCTCCAGCTTAGCTTCGGCACCTCTCAAGTTACCACTCGCCCGCCTGCCGCCACCACCAACACTAGCACCACAGCCGCTTCACTTGGTATGTCAGAGGAGTTATTTACACATCAGTTGGAAGAAATGAGTGATGCGCAACCATTATTGCCAGAGGATGTAGATAACAGGGATATGTCTCAGTCAGGCAGCATTACACACGTACAGTGTGATGATGATGATGTTGTACCCACTGCTGCTTCCTTTGCTGAGTTGTCAGATACAAGTGAAGCGGTTGATGATGACGATGCGTCCGTGGATGTCACGTGGGTGCCCGCTAGAAGAGAAGAAGAACAGGGGGAAAGTTCAGATTGGGAGACAGAGAGGAGGAGGAGGAGACGAGTTGGAAGCAGGGGGAGGTCGTCACAAGGAGCTAGTGGCACAGTCAGACAGCATGCATCGGCACCCGGGGTCAGCCAGACAGCACGCCAATCAACGCATGCTGTTGCCACCAGAATGCCGTCATTGCAGAGCTCAGCAGTGTGGCATTTTTTGTGTGTGTCTGCCTCTGACAACAGCGATGCCATTTGCAACCTGTGCCAAAAGAAACTGAGTCGTGGAAAGTCCAACACCCACCTAGGTACAACTGCTTTGCGAAGGCACATGATCGCACATCACAAACGCCTATGGGATCAACACATGAGTACAAGCAGCACACAAACTCAAAGCCGCCATCCTCCTCCTGGTCCAGCATCTTCAGCCATGTTAACCACTGCTGTCCTCCTTGCCCCCTCTCTACAATCTGCCCCTCCGTCTCTCGCCTTGAGCAGTTCCTGCTCATCTGCCCACAGTCAGGTGTCTGTCAAGGACATGTTTGAGCGTAAGAAGCCAATGTCACAAAGTCACCCCCTTGCCCGGCGTCTGACAGCTGGCTTGACTGAACTCTTAGCCCGCCAGCTTTTACCATACAAGCTGGTGGAGTCTGAGGCGTTCAAAAAATTTGTAGCTATTGGGACACCGCAGTGGAAGGTAAAATTTCTTTGCACAAAAGGCAATCCCCAACCTGTACTCGATTGTGCAAAAGGAAGTAATGGCATGTCTGGCACACAGTGTTGGGGCAAGGGTCCATCTGACTACTGATACCTGGTCTGCAAAGCATGGTCAGGGCAGGTATATCACCTACACTGCGCATTGGGTAAACCTGCTGACAGCTGCCAAGCATGGAATGCGTGGCTCTGCAGAGGAGTTGGTGACACCGCCACGACTTGCAGGCAGGCCTGCTGCCACCCCCTCTACTCCTCCTACTCCATCCTCTTCCATAACCTCCTTGGCTGAGTCCTCTTCTTCTGCTGCGTCTTGCTCCACGTCAACGGCACCCCCCCAGCTCCCCAGGTACTGTTCCACATTGTAACGGATCGCCTGGCACCCCGACTGGGCACCTCCGTTAATGGAAGCTCCTAGCGCTTCCTGAGGACTCCAAGCACTCTGGCAGACACCATAATCACCGAACCGATGCAGCATATGAATCTTCTCAAGCATAGGAATGCTGTAGACCGTTGAATAGGAACCATACGAATAGGCTTACACTCCTAGCAGTCAACTGGAACAGCATGCAATAAATCCTTCCCCCAATAATGAGACGACACTTCACTTTGAGGGTAAAACAGGAACTCTGGCCTGGCACATCCAGGCTGGCTTTTATTACAAGAGTACACATACAGGCCACACCCAGGGGGAGGCATAAAACAACCAATCAAGCAACAGTAAAACCACACATCCCCTCCCCTCAGATAAGCAATTAACATAATTATTACATACAGTAAAAATACAGTTTCCACACATACTCTGTAACTTTAAAACCATACATCACATTCACATAAAAATACATATCCACAATCAATCCATTCAGGGGAACAACATATTAAAAAATGGATGAATCAGACCAGGGGTTCAGAAGTTAGTAAAAGTATATTTTGTTCCCCTTGGCTGGCAGTATTTTAATCTGGCTCAAGCAGTAAAAGTAAAAACATCCCCACAATGCATCCTGGTTTCCTCCCTTCTGCCCTGGAGATAATTGGAGAAGTAATCCAATTATCTCCCAGGTCAAAGACAAAACTCCATTACACATGTGGGGACCTAAATACAGGATTATGTTTTAAAATATATAAAGTCACTTTTATACATTAAACACAGACATGTAACATATCCCCAGATAGCTCAGGTCTGCGTGCACATTATTAGGTGAATGGCACGCAGACCACACAAATACAGTTTAATTGCCATGGAGCCAAAGTCTTTCCCATAGTCTTTCATTATATGAATAGGCTCCATGGCATAGCTATCTGGGGGTATCACCGCTCACACAGGGCAAGTACCGAATGGCCCCACTGTGTTTAAAGGGCCAGAATTAGTGACAAGCTCTCTGTTAGGGCCGAATACGTTTTGTAAAAGGGCCCAATCTCCCAGGGCCATAGTCCAAAGGCAAGAGGCGGGCAAGCAGCCCCCTCCAAGGACACGTGGCAAGGTCGGTTTCGCCACACACATCCCGGATACGGCAGTGTCACGCCGTCTTGGGGTTCACTTGCCTGAAAGCAGAGAGTCACACCGGACCAGCACTCCTGTCTGCCCTGAATGCACAGGTGGATCAGTGGCTGACTCCGCACCAACTGGAGATCGGCAAAGTGGTTTGTGACAACGGAAGAAATTTGCTGGCGGCATTGCATTTGGGCAAGTTGACACATGTGCCGTGCATGGCACATGTGTGTAATCTGATCGTACAATGCTTTGTGCATAGGTCCCCAGGCTTACAGGACGTCCTTAACCCCTTAAGGACACATGACATGTTTGACATGTCATGATTCCCTTTTATTCCAGAAGTTTGGTCCTTAAGGGGTTAAGCAGGCCAGGAAGGTGTGTGGCCATTTCAGGCGTTCCTACACGGCCATGGCGCACTTTTCCGATATCCAGCGGCGAAACAACATGCCAGTGAGGAGCTTGATTTGCGACAGCCCGACACGTTGGAATTCAACACTCCTAATGTTCGACTGCCTGCTCCAACAAGAAAAAGCCGTTAACGAGTATTTGTATGACCGGGGTGCTAGGACAGCCTCTGCGGAGCTGGGAATTTTTTTGCCACGTTACTGGACGCTCATGCTTAATGCCTGTAGGCTCATGCATCCTTTTGAGGAGGTGACAAACCTAGTCAGTCGCACCAAAGGCACCATCAGCGACATCATACCATTTGTTTTCTTCCTGGAGCGTGCCCTGCGAAGAGTGCTGGATGAGGCCGTAGATGAGCGTGAAGAGGAAGAGTTGTGGTCACCATCACCACCAGAAACAGCCTTATCAGCATCGCTTGCTGGACCTGCGGCAACGCTGGAAGAGGATTGTGAGGAAGAGGAGTCAGAGGAGGAATGTGGCTTTGAGGAGGAGGAGGAAGACCAACCACAACAGGCATCCCAGGGTGCTCGTTCGTTGTCACCTATCTGGTACCTGTGGTGTTGTACGTGGCTGGGGGGGAAGAACATACCTTCAGAGAGATCACTGAGGACGAGGAACAGGAGATAAGTAGCTCGGCATCCATCCTTGTGCAAATGGGGTCTTTCATGCTGTCGTGCCTGTTGAGGGACCCTTGTATAAAAAGGTTGAAGGAGAACAACCTGTACTGGATGTCCACGCTACTAGACCCCCGGTATAAGCAGAAAGTGCCTGAAATGTTACCGAATTATGGCAAGTCGGAAAGGATGCAGCAGTTCCAAAATCAATTAAAAAGTATGCTTTACACAGCGTATAAGGGTGATGTCACAGCACAACGGGAATCTAACAGGGGAAGAGGTGAAAGTAATCCTCCTCCTCCCACGACCACGCCGGCAAGGACAGGATGCTTTACAGACGTGTTGTTGATGGAGGACATGCGGAGCTTTTTAGGTCCTAAGAATCGCCACAGCCCTTCGGGGTCCACCCTCAGAGAACGACTCGACCGACAGGTAGCAGACTACCTCGCCTGAACTGCAGTATCGACACTCTGAGGAGCGATGAACCCCTTGACTACTGGGTGTGCAGGCTTGACCTGTGGCCTGAGCTATCCCAATTTGCGATAGAACTTCTGGCCTGCCCCGCTTCAAGTGTCCTGTCAGAAAGGATCTTCAGTGCAGCAGGAGGTATTGTCACTGAGAAGAGAAGTCGCCTAGGTCAAAAAAGTCTAGATTACCTCACCTTTATTAAGATGAATGAGGGATGGATCCCGAAGGGACTGACAGTGGGCGATACATTCGACTAAAAAAGGCCTGATGAGGGGGACTACTTAACACACCACTCCTATCTTGTGGCACATTAGATTGCACGCGCAGTGCCCCAAATTTGAAGTAGGAGGACCGACCAAGCATCTTTTTCCATCTCCCGCTTCCTAAAATCGATGCCTTATATACACGTCCCCTGATAGGGGACGTAACAGGGATTAAACTGATAGGAATAGTACTACTTAACACACCACTCCTATCTGGTGGCACATTAGATTGCATGCGCAGTGCCCCAAATTTGAAGTAGGAGGACTGACCAAGCATCTTTTTCCATCTCCCGCTTCCTAAAATCGATGCCTTATATACACGTCCCTTGATAAGGAACGTAACAGGGATTAAACTGATAGGAATAGTACTTCTTAACACACCACTCCTATCTGGTGGCACATTAGATTGCATGCGCAGTGCCCCAAATTTGAAGTAGGAGGACCGACCAAGCGTGTTTTTCCTTCTCCCGCTTCCTAAAATTGATGCCTTATATACACGTCCCCTCATAGGGGACATAACAGGGATTAAACTGATAAGAATAGTACTACTTAACACACCACTCCTATCTGGTGGCACATTAGATTGCACGCGCAGTGCCGCAAATTTGAAGTAGGAGGACCGACCAAGCATGTTTTTCCATCTCCCGCTTCCTAAAATCGATGCCTTATATACACGTCCCCTGATAAGGGACGTAACAGGGATTAAACTGATAGGAATAGTACTACTTAACACACCACTCCTATCTGGTGGCACATTAGATTGCACGCGCAGTGCCCCAAATTTGAAGTAGGAGGACCGACCAAGCATCTTTTTCCATCTCCCGCTTCCTAAAATCGATGCCTTATATACACATCCCCTGATAGGGGACGTAACAGGGATTAAACTGACAGGAATAGAACTACTTAACACACCACTCCTATCTGGTGGCACATTAGATTGCACGCGCAGTGCCCCAAATTTGAAGTAGGAGGACCGACCAAGCATCTTTTTCCATCTCCCGCTTCCTAAAATAAATGCCTTATATACACGTCCCCTGATAGGAGACGTAACAGGGATTAAACTGATAGGAATAGTACTACTTAACACACCTTATAATAACGCAGAGAGAGGCAACGCAGAGAGAGGAGTCTGAAGAAGAGGAGTCAGAGGAGGAAGGTGGCTTTGAGGAGGTGGAAGACCAAACACAGAAGGCGTCCCAGGGGGCTTGTTGTCACCTTTCGGGGACCCTTGGTGTTGTACGTGGCTGCGTGGAGGAAGAGACCTTCAATGACATCAGTGAGGACAAGGAACAGGACATGGCTAGCTTGGTATCCAACCTTGTGCAAATGGGGAGTTTGCGGTTGTGCAAATGGACTGTTTGCGGTTGTTTGCGGTGCGTTAAACGGGGAGTTTGGTCTGTCACTGTGAAGCGGGCATAACCCTTACACTACCTAATCGATACAACATCATACCTGATGTTTTAAAGCAGGTTATTCCAAACAATTTAGGAATGTTAGGTGATTTATGCCCTTTATGGATTAAAACCAGACTCTGCATCAACTATGTAATTTTCCATGGGAGTTTTGCCATGGATCCCCCACCGGCATGCCACAGTCCAGGTGTTAGTCCCCTTGAAACAACTTTTCCATCACTATTATGGCCAGAAAGAGTCCCTGTGGTTTTTAAAATGTGCCTGCCCATTGAAGTCTATGGTGGTTAAAAACATAAAATGTTATGTTCGCGGCATCACTATTTACTAATAAGAGAATAGAGAGTTTGCACCACAGAGGTCTCATGTAGAGAATCGTCAAAACTAATGACTTTCAACGGATAGCTGCATATATCATTACAGATAGTTAACCATGCTTAGAAATATTCAGTTGCCAGTTTCAAGTGACAGCTTCATTTACTAAACTTGTCAATTTGTAGAAAATAGGGGAGATATGATTTCAGACCAGGTTACCTTTTTATGGTAAAATATCAGATGCTTTTTATACTAGGTTTTGTATGTTTGTTTATTGTCCTTGGATACTGAATCGTTTCTGAATGGCAGTATTAGTTTTTCATTCCAGTTTTGGAAAGTTGCAAAGTGGCTGTCTTAGTCATGTGCTCATTTTTGCAGCTGTTTACACTTTTTAAATGTGATTTTTTTTATTGCAACATTTTTTGTTTCAGATGCAAACAATCCAATATCAGTGACTGGTGGTACAAAAACAATAAAATCAATAGCGAAACAATAGTAAGATATGTATGCATCATTGATGGTAAACCCATCTAGTAAATGCATCCTGTTTCTACTTTTGCTGTAATTTCCAACATACCTATAATTTGTGCACCAAAATTTAAATAAATTAATGTTCACATATCAAAGTACTGATCACAGTCAGAATTTGCCCTAGGATACATTTTTTTTTTATTTTTAGATTAATGTATCAACCCAAACAGTTTATATATTTGTATGGTAATCTCCTTTCTCTATTAATCTACTTATTATGTTGTGCAGCAATTTTTAGGTATGACAATTGTATTGCCAATACATCTTCAGAATATACTTATGTTAAAATTTCTTAAGACCTATCTCTTAAGATACTATGCATAATCTTGAATTCATCAAAATTGTGATGTTATGCCAAAACACCATTGTTAATCTTCCCATTTAAACATGTGCACATAACCCACTGTACCTGATAACCTTTATGTCAATACATTGAAGTGCACACAGTCTATTGTTGAACCAAGCTTGTTATAAATATAAAAATGTGCAAATTTCCATGCCACTACCTAAGTCTTGTGAACCTTGAGACACGCTGTTGTGGCGTATCTGATAACATGTAACCACCTGCACAGTAAAAATAAAGAATTTAAAAAAAAATTCTTTAAGTATAGATAACATTTATAGTGCATTGGACTGTGGCATTATAATCCAGGAAAATGAACTATGGTAAGAAATTTTTGTAACCCCTTAAGGACCAAACTTCTGGAATAAAAGGGAATCATGACATGTCACACATCTCATGTGTCCTTAAGGGGTTAAAGGAAAGTGTACTTGATTTACAAGCTATTTATCTTATCTCCAAAATGAATGTTTAACATACACTGTCCATTCATTATACACATAACATATATAATAAAATAATTTACCTCACATCGCACTGATATACACCATGCAATAATTTTCTTTTTACGTCAAACACATATTACTCATTTTCAAACAACCCTTAACATACAATGTATAACGTATAGTAGTTGTGGGTGTGGTTGAATGTGATTGTGATGGATGGATGGTAAAATTTAAATTTAATTTAGAATAGTTATATATTACTTAATGGGCATTATTTCTCAGGAAGAAAGTATAAATGTGCCTCTTTATAAACCAGTGGTTAGACAACACCTTTCTGTGCAGTTTTGGCCACCTATTCTAAAGAAGGATATTATGGCACTATAAAAAGTGCAGATGCAGGCTACAAAATTAAGGAAAATAGAAGAAAGCTAACAAATTAAAATATTATATTATAATAATATTATAATATATAAGTTTAGAAAAATGAAAAATAAATATAGCTTGATAAAGTGCAACAGTTTATATAGTGATAAATATAAAGTGCTGCCAAGTAGACTGAATTTCCCCTTTCGATTCAAAGTACCAGTGTACTGTACATATGTATCAAGAAAAGTGTCTCTGGAAACAAATATTGGATGTGTAAATGTATAAGCATTGTTATCAGCATCTAAAAAGTGCAAGTGCAATCCAAATGGGGTATATTTACATTATAATGCATATGCCCACTCACCATTTTAATATAGGAACATATAAATGAGAGAAACAGAGAAAAAAAACAGGAACACTTATAGTGTAGTATTTAATGTAAATAATGACTATTAAAAACAAGGAAAAGGACATACACTTTTTATGTAAACAACTACTATTTGACTAGCCTTTCTCCATAACTAAAACTACTTAAATCCTTTTGTAGCCTAAATCTCTAGTTTATAAATATATATATATATATATATATATATATATATATATATATATATATATATATATATATTAATCCTAAACTATAATACACATACTGGGTAGAGTCTTACTATTTATTTACAGAGGTCAAACCTCATGAGGCAATCCTCTTTATGCCTGACAATGCTTTGCTTGTCCTTGTTACTCTTTACAATCACTGATTACACAATGTTTTAAATGTAAGGTTTTTAAAGAGAAACCATCACCGTTCTAGAAATTAGACCACTGAAGAAAATATTGAAACTCAACTTCAATTTGTGCTAGCTTCATTTCATGTGGTACAAACCAAAGAAAAACAAGTTACCTGGGCTCTCTCCTTCATCCCTATGTATTTTTAAACAAATGGAGGTTTTTTAGTTACCTCTAATGGCCATGAGAGGATGAGCCCACCTGCCAACGTCAAGGCAGACCCTCCTAGGTGGGTCCTAACTCTAACCATTCACATTGCTTCCTTGAGCCTCCGGCAAAAATCTCTACTGAGGCAGAAAGGTGTATTTTTTTATATACACCCCTACATATTATTAACCCTTATAGGGAACACATGGGATGGGTGGCTGCATTGCAACAAGGCTGAGTGATACAAAAAATGGATACAAATGCCGAAAGATAAGTCCTGTGCTCACTCCCACCACTGGGCGGCTGCAATGACTACAGTACACATCAGCCCCAATATATAGTAAAAAACAAAGAAAAACAAGTTACCTGCGCTCTCGCCTTAATCCCTATGTATTTTTAAACAAATGGAGTTTTTTTAGTTACCTCCAATGGCCTTGAGAGGATGAGCCCACCTGCCAACGTCAAGGCAGAACCCCCTAGGTGGGTCCTAACTCTAACCATTCACCTTGCTTCCTTGAGCCTCTGGCAAAAATCTCTACTGAGACAGAAAGGAGTATTTCGGGCACCTCTCAAGTTACCACTCGCCCGCCTGCCGCCACCACCAACACTAGCACCACAGCCGCTTCACTTGGTATGTCAGAGGAGTTATTTACACATCAGTTGGAAGAAATGAGTGATGCGCAACCATTATTGCCAGAGGATGTAGATAACAGGGATATGTCTCAGTCAGGCAGCATTACACACGTACGGTGTGATGATGATGATGTTGTACCCACTGCTGCTTCCTTTGCTGAGTTGTCAGATACAAGTGAAGCGGTTGATGATGACGATGCGTCCGTGGATGTCACGTGGGTGCCCGCTAGAAGAGAAGAAGAACAGGGGGAAAGTTCAGATTGGGAGACAGAGAGGAGGAGGAGGAGACGAGTTGGAAGCAGGGGGAGGTCGTCGCAAGGAGCTAGTGGCACAGTCAGACAGCATGCATCGGCACCCAGGGTCAGCCAGACAGCACGCCAATCAACGCATGCTGTTGCCACCACCAGAATGCCGTCATTGCAGAGCTCAGCAGTGTGGCATTTTTTGTGTGTGTCTGCCTCTGACAACAGCGATGCCATTTGCAACCTGTGCCAAAAGAAACTGAGTCGTGGGAAGTCCAACACCCACCTAGGTACAACTGCTTTGTGAAGGCACATGATCGCACATCACAAACGCCTATGGGATCAACACATGAGTACAAGCAGCACACAAACTCAAAGCCGCCATCCTCCTCCTGGTCCAGCATCTTCAGCCACGTTAACCACTGCTGTCCTCCTTGCCCCCTCTCAACCATCCAGTTCCTGCTCATCTGCCCACAGTCAGGTGTCTGTCAAGGACATGTTTGAGCGTAAGAAGCCAATGTCACAAAGTCACCATCACCACCAGAAACAGCCTTATCAGCATCGCTTGCTGGACCTGCGGCAACGCTGGAAGAGGATTGTGAGGAAGAGGAGTCAGAGGAGGAATGTGGCTTTGAAGAGGAGGAGGAAGACCAACCACAACAGGCATCCCAGGGTGCTCGTTGTCACCTATCTGGTACCCGTGGTGTTGTACATGGCTGGGGGGGAAGAACATACCTTCAGAGAGATCACTGAGGACGAGGAACAGGAGATAAGTAGCTCGGCATCCATCCTTGTGCAAATGGGGTCTTTAATGCTGTTGTGCCTGTTGAGGGACCCTTGTATAAAAAGGCTGAAGGAGAACAACCTGTACTGGGTGTCCACGCTACTAGACCCCCGGTATAAGCAGAAAGTGCCCGAAATGTTACCGAATTACGGCAAGTCGAAAAGTATGCAGCAGTTCCAAAATCAATTAAAAAGTATGCTTTACACAGCGTATAACGGGAATCTAACAGGGGAAGAGGTGAAAGTAATCCTCCTCCTCCCACGACCACGCCGGCAAGGACAGGACGCTTTACAGACGTGTTGTTGATGGAGGACATGCAGAGCTTTTTAAGTCCTACGCATCGCCACAGCCCTTCGGGGTCCACCCTCAGAGAATGACTCGACCGACAGGTAGCAGACTACCTCGCCTGAACTGCAGATATCGACACTCTGAGGAGTGATGAACCCCTTGACTACTGGGTGTGCAGGCTTGACCTGTGGCCTGAGCTATCCCAATTTGCGATAGAACTTCTGGCCTGCCCCGCTTCAAGTGTCCTTTCAGAAAGGATCTTCAGTGCAGCAGGAGGTATTGTCACTGAGAAGAGAAGTCGCCTAGGTCAAAAAAGTCTAGATTACCTCACCTTTATTAAAATGAATGAGGGATGGATCCCGAAGGGACTGACAGTGGGCGATACATTCGACTAAAAAAGGCCTGATGAGGGGGACTACTTAACACACCACTCCTATCTGGTGGCACATTAGATTGCACGCGCAGTGCCCCAAATTTGAAGTAGTAGGACCGACCAAGCATCTTTTTCCATCTCCCGCTTCCTAAAATCGATGCCTTATATACAAGTCCCCTGATAGGAATAGTACTACTTAACACACCACTCCTATCTGGTGGCACATTAGATTGCACGCGCAGTGCCCCAAATTTGAAGTAGGAGGACCGACCAAGCATCCTTTTCCATCTCCCGCTTCCTAAAACCGATGCCTTATATACACGTCCCCTGATAGGGGACGTAACAGGGATTAAACTGATAAGAATAGTACTAAACACACCACTCCTACCTGGTGGCACATTAGATTGCACGCGCAGTGCCCCAAATTTGAAGTAGGAGGACCGACCAAGCATGTTTTTCCATCTCCCGCTTCCTAAAATCGATGCCTTATATACAAGTCCCCTGATAGGAATAGTACTACTTAACACACCACTCCTATCTGGTGGCACATTAGATTGCACGCGCAGTGCCCCAAATTTGAAGTAGGAGGGCCGACCAAGCATCTTTTTCCATCTCCCGCTTCCTAAAATCGATGCCTTAAATACACGTCCCCTGATAGGGGACGTAACAGGGATTAAACTGATAAGAATAGTACTACTTAGCACACCACTCCTATCTGGTGGCAAATTAGATTGCACGCGCAGTGCCCCAAATTTGAAGTAGGAGCGACCAAGCATGTTTTTCCATCTCCCGCTTCCTAAAATCGATGCCTTATATACACGTCCCCTGATAGGGGACAAAACAGGATTTAAACTGTTAGGAATAGTACTACTTAACACACTTTATAATAACGCAGAGAGAGGGAACGCAGAGAGAGGAGTCTGAAGAAGCGGAGTCAGAGTAGGAAGGTGGCTTTGAGGAGGTGGAAGACCAAACACAGCAGGCGTCCCAGGGGGCTTGTTGTCGCCTTTCGGGGACCCTTGGTGTTGTACGTGGCTGGGTGGAGGAAGATACCTTCAATGACATCAGTGAGGACAAGGAACGGGACATGGCTAGCTTGGTATCCAACCTTGTGCAAATGGGGAGTTTGCGGTTGTGCAAATGGACTGTTTGCGGTTGTTTGCGGTACGTTAAACGGGGAGTTTGGTCTGTCACTGTGAAGCAGGCGTAACCCTTACACTACCTGATCGATACAACATCATACCTGATGTTTTAAAGCAGGTTATTCCTAAACAATTTAGGAATGTTAGGTGATTTATGCCCTTTATGGATTAAAACCAGACTCTGCATCAACTATGTAATTTTCCATGGGAGTTTTGCCATGGATCCCCCTCCGGCATGCCACAGTCCAGGTGTTAGTCCCCTTGAAACAACTTTTCCATCACTATTGTTGCCAGAAAGAGTCCCTGTGGGTTTTAAAATTTGCCTGCCCATTGAAGTCTATGGCGGTTCGTCCGGTTTGCCCGTTCGCGAACATTTGCGGAAGTTCGCGTTCGCCGTTTGCGAACCGAAATTTTATTTTCGCGACATCACTATTTACTAATAAGAGAATAGAGAGTTTGCACCATAGAGGGCAAATGAACTCATGTAGAGAATCGTCAAAACTAATAACTTTCAAGGGATAGCTGCCAGGCCCGGACTGGCCATCGGGCACAGGCTAGAGTTCACTCACTAATACGACCACCAGGATCCCGCCTCCCAGGCATAAGGTAAGCAGGGAGGGGGGGATATAATCACATCAGCTTTACAGACACCCCTAACACTCACAGCACACACACTCACACACACTGCACCCCTAACACTCACAGCACTCACACACGCTGCACCCCTAACACTCACAGCACACACACTCACACACACTGCACCCCTAACACTCACAGCACACACACTCACACACACACTGCACCCCTAACACTCACAGCACACACAATCACACACACTGCACCCCTAACACTCACAGCACTCACACACACTGCACCCCTAACACTCACAGCACAGCACACACACACTCTGCACCCCTAACACTTACAGCACACAGACACACACACACACACACTGCACCCCTAACACTCACAGCACACACACACACACTGCACCCCTGACACTCACAGCACACACACACACACAGTGCACCTCTAACACTCACAGCACACACACACACACACACACAGTGCACCTCTAACACTCACAGCACCCTCACTCACACACACACTGCACCCCTAACACTCACAGCACCCTCACTCACACACACACACTGCACCCCTAACACTCACAGCACCCTAATTCACACACACACACACTGCACCCCTGACACTCACAGCACCCTCACACACTGCACCCCTAACACTCACAGCACCCTCACTAGCACACACACACACACACACACACACACACACACACACACTGCACCCCTGACACTCACAGACCCCTCACTCACACACACTGCACCCCTGACACTCACAGCACCCTCACACACACACACACACACACACTGCACCCCTGACACACACAGCACCCTCACTCACACACACTGCACCCCTGACACTCACAGCTTCCTCACATGCACATAGCACCCTCACGCAAACAGCACCCACTCACACACAGCACACACACACAGCACCCTCACGCAAACACAGCACCCATCACTCACACACACACACACACACTGCACCCCTCTTGCACACACACTACACCCCTTACACTGCACCCCTCTTGCACACAAACTACACCCCTTACACACACACTACACTGCTTACACACACACACACACACTGCACCCTTCTTGCACACAAACTACACCCATTACACACACTACACCCCTTACACACACATACACTGCACCCCTCTTGCACACACACTACACCCCTTACACACACACACACACAGCACCCTCACACACACTGCACAATATGCTTTTGCTAGCATTTTTGTCTCCTGGTATCCCAACTATTGAGACACCAGAGACAAATTTCAAGCAAACACAGTGCAAGCATGTTATTGAATTTGCTTGCACTGTGCAGATCAAATACAGGGTATTTTTCTCATGCCAGAGCTCTTCAGCAGAGCTCTGCGCATGGTCTGCCCTGGAAGAGCATTGAACCAACATGTTTACTTTGTGATGGGGCGTGCTTGTCATTGGTGATGACAAAACACACCCTATCTGGCCCGCCCCCTTTTTAGTGGGCCGCTGTAATAAAAAAATGCCCGGGCCGAATTTTCTTCCCAGTCCGGCCCTGATAGCTGCATATATCATTACAGATAGTTAACCATGCTTAGAAATATTCCGTTGCCAGTTTCAAGTGACAGCTTCATTTACTAAACTTGTCGATTTGTAGAAAATAGGGGAGATATGATTTCAGACCAGGTTACCTTTTTATGGTAATATATCAGATGCTTTTTATACTAGGTTTTGTAAGTTTTTTTTTTGTCCTTGGATACTGAATCGTTTCTGAATGGCAGTATTAGCTTTTCATTCCAGTTTTGGAAAGTTGCACAGTGGCTGTCTTAGTCATGTGCTCATTTTTTCACCTGTTTCCACTTTTTAAATGTAATTTTTTTTTATTGCAAAGTTTTTTTGTTTCAGATGCAAACAATCCAATATCAGTGACTGGTGGTACAAAAACAATAAAATCAATAGCGAAACAATAGTAAGATATGTATGCATCATTGATGGTAAACCCATCTAGTAAATGCATCCTGTTTCTACTTTTGCTGTAATTTCCAACATACCTATAATTTGTGCACCAAAATTTAAATAAATTAATGTTCACATATCAAAGTACTGATCACAGTCAGAATTTGCCCTAGGATACATTTTTTCTGATTTTTAGATTAATGTATCAACCCAAACAGTTTATATATTTGTATGGTAATCTCCTTTCTCTATTAATCTACTTATTATGTTGTGCTGCAATTTTTAGGTATGGCAATTTTATTGCCAATACATCTTCAGAATATACTTATGTTAACATTTCTTAAGACTTATGTCTTAAGATACTATGCATCATCTTGAATTCATCAAAATTGTGATGTTATGCCAGAACACCATCGTTAATCTTCCCATTTAAACATGTGCACATAACCCACTATACCTGATAACGTTTATGTCAATACATTGAAGTGCACACAGTCTATTGTTGAACCAAGCTTGTTATAAATATAAAAATGTGCAAATTTCCATGCCACTACCTAACTCTTGTGAACCTTGAGACACGCTGTTGTGGTGTATCTGATAACATGTAACCACCCGCACAGTAAAAATAAAGAATTAAAAAAAAAATCTTTAAGTATAGATAACTTTTATAGTGCATTGAACTGTGGCATTATAATCCAGGAAAATGAACTATGGTAAGAAATTTTTGTAACCCCTTAAGGACCAAACTTCTGGAATAAAAGGGAATCATGACATGTCACACATCTCATGTGTCCTTAAGGGGTTAAAGGAAAGTGTACTTGATTTACAAGCTATTTATCTTATCTCCAAAATGAATGTTTAACATACACTGTCCATTCATTATACACATAACATATATAATAAAATAATTTACCTCACATCGCACTGATATACACCATGCAATAATTTTCTTTTTACATCAAACACACACTACTCATTTTCAAACAACCCTTAACATACAATGTATAAAGTATAGTAGTTGTGGGTATGGTTGAATGTGATTGTGATGGATGGATGGTAAAATTTAAATTTAATTTAGAATAGTTATATATTACATAATGGGCATTATTTCTCAGGCAGAAAGTATAAATTTGCCTCTTTATAAACCAGTGGTTAGACAACACCTTTCCGTAGCAGTTATGGCCACCGATTCTAAAGAAGGATATTATGGCACTATAAAAAGTGCAGATGCAGGCTACAAAATTAAGGAAAATAGAAGAAAGCTAACAAATTAAAATATTATAATATAATACTATTATATTATAATAATATTATAATATATAAGTTTAGAAAAATGAAAAATAAATATAGCTTGATAAAGTGCAACAGTTTATATAGTGATAAATATAAAGTGCTGCCAAGTAGACTGAATTTCCCCTTTCGATTCAAAGTACCAGTGTAAATATGTATCAAGAAAAGTGTCTCTGGAAACAAATATTGTATGTGTAAATGTATAAGCATTGTTATCAGCATCTAAAAAGTGCAAGTGCAATCCAAATGGGGTATATTTACATTATAATGCATATGCCCACTCACCATTTTAATATAGGAACATATAAATTAGAGAAACAGAGAAAAAAACAGGGACACTTATAGTGTAGTATTTAATGTAAATAATGACTATTAAAAACAATGAAAAGGACATACACTTTTTATGTAAACAACTACTATTTGACTAGTTTTTCTCCATAACTAAAACTACTTAAATCCTTTTGTAGCCTAAATCTCTAGTTTATAAATATATATGTATTTTTTTAATCCTAAACTATAATACACATACTGGGTAGAGTCTTACTATTTATTTACAGAGGTCAAACCTCATGAGGCAATCCTCTTTATGCCTGACAATGCTTTGCTTGTCCTTGTAACTCTTTACAATCACTGATTACACAAGGTTTTAAATGTAATATTTTTAAAGTGAAACCGTCACCGTTCTAGAAATCAGACCACTGAAGAAAATATTGAAACTCAACTTCAATTTGTGCTAGCTTCATTTCATGTGGTACAAACCAAAGAAAAACAAGTTACCTGGGCTCTCTCCTTAATCCCTATGTATTTTTAAACAAATTGAGGTTTTTTAGTTACCTCCAATGGCCATGAGAGGATGAGCCCACCTGCCAACGTCATGGCAGACCCCCCTAGGTGGGTCCTAACTCTAACCATTCACATTGCTTCCTTGAGCCTCTGGCAAAAGTCTCTACTGAGACAGAAAGGGGTATTTTTTTATATACACCCCTACATATTATTAACCCTTAATAGGGAACACATGGGATGGGTGGCTGCATTGCAACAAGGCTGAGTGATACAAAAAATGGATACAAATGCAGAAAGATAAGTCCTGCACTCACTCCCATCACTGTACTGTAGTCATTGCAGCCGCCCAGTGATGGGAGTGATCGCAGGACTTATCTTTCTGCATTTGTATCCATTTTTTGTATCACTCAGCCTTGTTGCAATGCAGTCGCCCATCCCATGTGTTCCCTATTAAGGGTTAATAAAAATATACCCCTTTCTGTCTCAGTAGAGATTTTTTGCCAGAGGCTCAAGGAAGCAAGGTGAATGGTTAGAGTTAGGACCCACCTGGGGGGGGGGGGTCTACCTTGATGTTGGCAGGTGGGCTCAACCTGTCATGGCCATTGGCGGTAACTAAAAAAGCTCCATTTGTTTAAAAATACATAGGGATTAAGAAGAGAGTGCAGGTAACTTGTTTTTCTTTGGTTTTTACTATATATTGGGGCTGATGTGTACTGTAGTCATTTCATGTGGTGCTCAATTTTCTTTTACATGCAAAGTAAAAAATGGGGCGAGCAATGTAACAATGTGGTTCAGTCCAGACACATCAAGTGCACAATTTGCAAATGAGGGAGAGAACAAAAACAAAGTGTCTGTCCTTCTCTTCCAATAACTATGGCCTCAATTTAGTTTTTTGAGTATCAGCAAGGATTCCAATCTGTTAGAAAAACTTTACACATTATATTTCTGAACAGTTCACAATTAAAATCTATGTGAAATGTTGTAGCTAAGTCATTTAAAGCATTTTTTCTAACAGATTTGAATACTTTCTGGTGCTGATTCAAACAAATTAAATTGAGGCCAATATTTAATTGCAACAAAGGGTGAGATATTTACTGATGGTTGACAAGGAAACAAGATGGAGGCTTCATGTTCCAAGTCAGAGATAAATGCAGCAATACATTTCAAATCTCACAAACCTATATTTGCTACTTATAGGAGATAAACATAATGACAAAATTACCGTGAAGTGACCGTTCCTCTTTAATTATTCACAAAATAATTTTAATTTACTGCCCCTGATATAATGCATTCAATAGTGTAAATTGTGAATTCATAACTTTATGTTGCTTAGCTTTCCATATCACCATTCCCACCCATTGCTCTGATTTGCCCTTTCTCTTTCTGTATAATAAATTCAGACAGTTTGGCCTCAAAGGGACACTATAGGCACCCAGACCACCTCAGCTCATTCAAGTAGTCTGGTTCAGTGTGCTAGGTTCCTTGACCCTGGAAAGGTAATTCTTGCAGTTTTGAATAAACTGCAATAATTACCTTTGAGCTTTAACTCCACCTCAAGTGGCTGTCTAGCAGAGGGACATCTCTGTTGTTAGGCTACCTTTGGTAGCCTGACACTGGATATCCTCATGCGCATTGGGTCTCCCCCACCGGCTGACGGCAGGGAAGTAGCGAAGGCATAGCATGAACCTGCTCCGAGGGACATCGGTGCTGGACTCAGTTAAGCAACAGAAGGGGTCTTTAACCCCTTCTGCACCACAGAGGGGGTGAGGGGTGCGATAGAGGGAAGCACTATAGGGAGTTATTGTGCCAGGGAAGCAACTTTAATTATTGCAAGGTTAAAATAAAAAACACATATTAAGGAAGATTGGAACTCTGTAACCTTAATCATATTGGAAAGTTTCCCAGTAAGAAAAAGCACTCTTTATCTTTAAAACATTTTAATTTGACGTATAATCTTTTCTTCTAACCTTATCATATTCGCCTTTTGCAATAAGCTTGTATGCTTATTGTAAACTCTATGAAATGGTTTTGCAAAATATAAAAATATCACACCGCATTAGCCGCATTCTGATATTTTGGACAATTCTTTATACAGTGCAGTTAAGTTTATGAGTTTGAAATGTTACACCCTTTACAAAGAAAATAACCTTATAAAACACAACCTTGATTAGATAAAATATATAAGATAAGAGTGTGCAAATAAATTGTAAAAAGTAAATACAGAAATAAAAATCACACTAACATTGTATAAAGCTGCTAGACACAATTGAACCCAGCCGGTTCCAAAACATATAATGCTAAAAAGATGTTGTCACGCTATGACACCATCTTTTTAACAACCTTGATTATATTCAAAACCAGACTCCCTTCATGTAATGATTTACTTTGAAAACTCTCCATGTATGGGAATTATGTGCATCGTAAACAATGAAGTGCATGTAACTTTCATTCACAGATTAATGTTTACTTTTACACTTTAATAAGTATAGATTTAAATCATCCACACCCAGTGTTTGATTTTTTTTTTTTATATATATTATACAAGGAAGGAGGGTACGTTGACGATAATGCTAAATCCACTTAGAATGTTTACAAAGTAAGCTGTAAGTGCTTAAGAAGTATGTTCTATCCAGTTTAGAAAATTTTACTGATATTTACACAATGTGCTAAAAGTCTTATTTTGAGGCATAGGGTCGCAGTGAAATCAACTTTCAATATTTTTTGTTTATTTTTGAAGATTTATAGTTTGCTTTACTCTAGGCTCAGTTTAAAATGTAAATTACAATTTTCTCTCCCCAATATGCAGGCTGTACAATTACTACTTTACATTGTAGCAGAGTAGTAATTTTTTCAGTGTTGTCACATGAAAAGATATAATAAAAATATTTACAAAAATGTGAGGGGTGTACTCACTTTTGTGAGATACTGTATATAGTGGTATATACAGTTTTACCCATATTTATGAATCAATCTATGTTCTAGTTTACTGTGGAGTGACCGTATCTCTTTTTATATATATATGCAATATGCAATGTATGATCATATAATGTAACTAAACCCCCATAATGTTTTGCCTAGGTGAGATGTTTTTAAATAAAACTATTACAATCTCTAAGATTTGAAATCACTGTTAAGTTAATAAGCGAGTGCGCTGGATTCTGTATTTTGTATATTTTGGCCCCAGCAGCACCCTATAATGTATGCATGTTCAGGTGAGTGCAGCCCTCTTGGTTTCTTTTATATATTTGGGAGTCCCAGACCAACTCTTTGGTTTTGCACCCCTCCCTGTTACAGGTGCCTCATTCCAGGACCCTATTTAGCCTTGACTTGCAGAGAGACCCAGTAAGGAAGTATTTCCCAAGTAAGTGGATTAATCTCATAAGAGCAAGCATTAGGCTGCTATTAGGATAGGACCTGCCGAATATGGGGTATTTTGACGTAGTTGGCAGGCTTATGCAATGTATGATCATATAATGTAACTAATGTCACGGTAATATACCCCAACACGCAGGAATAGTTCACAGTCAAGAGACAAGAAACAGAGTTCGTCTACCGGACCTTAGAATGGCCGGACTAGGACGAGAGAAAGACAGAGTCAGAACAAGCCGAGGTCAAGGGAACTGAGAGACAGCGTAACGTAGAACAAGCTGAGGACTGGTACACAGAGGACAAAACAGCGGATAAGCAAGCAAGGATAAGGAGAGAGCGGAGTCAGGAACAAAGCCAAGGTCAAGCACCAAAAAACCAACTGAACGATACAAGCACTAAAGGGAACTGGACAGATACCACGATAGGGCAAGGAGCAAGGGGAAACAGGTGAGAATAAAAACCCTAAGGTTCACTTTGATTGGCTCCTGTCATATCCACGCCCCCAAAACGTGAGTGAATGGGGAATGTGGCCTGACAGGGGCCAATGGGAGACTGATTCTAATTTAGTCTCCCACTGTCCCTTTAAGAGCGCGCCCGAGACGCGCGGCGCGCTCTTAGTGTCGGGCGGGACATGTGACCGCTTCTCGCGGTCACTGCCCGCCTGACTGATCCCATCGTTGGCTGAGCCGCGCGCGGCTCGTGCAGGAGCAGGACCGCGCGCGGCGAGAAGGGAGGACCCCGGCCGGCCCCTGGAGAGGGTAAGTACCGCTACAACTAAACCCCCATCATTTTTTGCCTAGGTGAGGTGTTTTTAAATAAAACTATTACAATCTCTAAGATTTGAAATCACTGTTTAGTTAATAAGCGAGTGCTCTGGATTCTGTATTTTTATTTTATATATTGTAACAGATCCTTACAAGTCTCTGGTGGCTGTGAAGCAAGCAAGGGAATTACAACTTTATCACCTATTCGTTTCATTTTCCTCGTTCGTATGATTCCGTACGAATTCTGTGTATAAAATATAGGTGGCCGCCATTTCGGGACTTTACACGTGTTCGCGGCCATCTTGTGCACGAACAGCGGTGTTTGCCTGTAACCGCATGGAACTAAAAACGGATACGCAAACAGGCGAACACCGCTGAGTCCTCCAGACCTCCATAAGTTTGTACGGAAACTACCGAACGTCCCACTGTTCGGTAGTTATACTCAATCGTCTATGGGGATTTCAGCGAACCCCGTTATTCGAATGGATGTCAAGATTTTCGTACCTTTTTACCGTGCGAACGGAGACCGACCGCAAGGCCAAAACTCATGGAACTATTTTCGGCTAGTTGGTCTGTGCAGTCGGTCAAAACTTTGGAACTCTGTATCTCCCGAACCATTCATCCGAACGGGCTGATTTTTGGACAGATTGTTCCCCTAACCAAGACCTTTCAATCGGTGCTGGACTTAAAGGTGTACCCCCTGTTTTTGGGGTACATCCAGAACTGGGGTAAAATATTGTACGTTATAATTGTGTTATGTGGTTATCTGAGGGGAGGAGACGTGGGGGTGTTACCCTGTGTATAATTGGTTGTTTTTATCCTCCCCCTGGGAGTGTCCTGTGTGTGTCTTTTCCTAATAAAAAGCAGGCTGGGTGTTCCAGTCCTCAGTTCATCTTGACCCTTCAAAACGTAGCCTCGTCTCGTTCTTGGAAGGGGATTATTTGGGATGTTATTCTGTTCCTGTTATAACTGAACCTGATTCTCGCTCTGGATATCGTGAATGGGATTACATCAGCTTATTTCTCCACAGCAGCTTGCAGGGAAAAAGGACGTCTTCAACGGCAGATACCCTCTCTCTACCTGGGTAGCCGTTACATTGGTGGCAAGCGGTGGGATGGTCCTTTTATCCAAAGAACAAGCGCTGAATGGAGTCACAGTATGCCAAGCTGAAAAGACCCACACTAAAGGATTTATTGGAGAATCGTGGTAGGAGTGCCAGCAACAGACCACGGAGGGAGCTGATAGCTGACCTGCTGGAGCTGGACGAGATGGATAGGTCCATGGAGGTAACTGAACCCATGGCACCCATCAGTGAGGACGATGTGATTACTGCAATTGTACAGCGGAGATTAGCTTTGTATCCAGTCACGTCTACAGAACTAATAACCCAACTGTTCCGGGAAGCAAGGGAAGAGATCCAAACCAAGAGGGAACAAGAAATGGAACTGGTAAGAGCAAGACAGCTCACTACACAGACAGTTCCTACCCCGCTACCCACTACTACGGTAAAGAAAATTCCCTTCACTGCATTTAAAACCTTTGTGGAAAATGAAGAGGAAATTGATGGGTATTTGGCTGACTTTGAAAGGCAGTGCTCTCTACATCAAATACCACCAGAGCAATGGGTCACTATCCTGGCGGGAAAACTGTCAGGAAAAGCTAATGAGGCTTTTCGAGCACTCACTACAGAGGAGATCACGCAGTACCAAAAAGTAAAAGAGGCACTGCTCACCAGGTATGCGGTAACCCCAGAAGCATACCGTCGCCGCTTCCGGGAGTCCAAAAAGAAAGCTGTGGACTCCCACATGGAATGGGCCAACCGACTACAAAGAGTGGCATCACATTGGGTTCAAGGGTGTAAGGCCAACACCGGAGAGGAGGTATTGCAGTTGTTCTTAATGGAACATTTCTTCCAAGATTTGGCTGCGGACATACAAGACTGGGTACGAGACCGGCGCCCCGCTAATTTAAATGAGGTGGCTCGGCTGGCCGATGAATACGCCGAGACGAGGAGAGTAAGCCAGGGTACCACACGACAAGCTCATAAGATAGAGCCACGTACCCCAGCCGCTGTCTCACGCCCAGAGTTTCGAGCTCCGATCCCACCAGGACCACCACGTCCTCAGGGACCTACCAACTACCCCCGGGATTTGTCAAAGGTGACGTGCAATCACTGCGGCAACCTCGGACATATTGCCCGATATTGTCCCCTAAGATCCAATAACAACAACTGGAGACGTACAACTCCCAACACAGAGGCCCCTGCATCACGACACGCTGCGGCTCACTGTCTGGAAGCCGAAATGGGCCCTGAGGAATGTCTGGGGATTTTGTATGAAGCAGATCCCATACAAGCTGCTTCTCCAGATAACCGACAACATCACCGACAGGAGGTTCGAGTGAATGGACAAATAGCACAAGGCCTAAGAGACACCGGGGCTACCATCACTTTGATCCAAAAACACCTAGTAAAGCCAGAGAATGTATCTACCCGCACTGTTGCTGTTCGGGTCGCCGGGGGCGCTGTTTTTCGCTTGCCCACTGCCCGAGTACACTTAGACTGGGGAGTCGGATCAGGAAAAACCACAGTTGGTATTATGGACAACTTGCCTGCCGAGGTCGTATTGGGAAATGACATTGGCCCTTTGACGTAAGCATATTTGCCCACACCGGCTGCCGCTTGTCCTGTAACCACCCGCTCACAGACCCGTGTCGCAGATGATCCTAATACAGGCCGGGAGACCCAGGTAAGCCAAGCACCCAAATGTAACCCCACTACGATAAGCAGGCCCATAGCTTGGGACACCCCAGAGGAGTTTGGGAGGGAAACTAGAGAGGACCCCACCCTCCAAAAGTATCGGGAATTAGCTGACAGTAGGGGGGACGGACAAGAACGTTTTCTATGGGATGGGGACAGGTTATACAGACTGACAGAAGGCAGAAAGAGAGGCTGTGCCCCTTCGCAGAAGCGCCAACTAGTGGTACCCAGAAAATACCGGTTGGAACTTCTTCGAATCGGCCACGACATTCCGTTGGCAGGGCATCTAGGGGGTAACCGTACCTTCAGGATCACCCAGACCTTCTTTTGGCCGGGGATCTCAAAGGATGTGCGACGTTACTGCAGTACTTGTGATGTATGCCAACGGGTAGGGAAGAGGGGGGATCACCCGAAAGCTCGACTGTTACCTATGCCTGTGATCGAGGAACCATTTAGCCGGGTGGCAGTCGACCTAGTAGGACCCCTACCTAACCCCAGTCCCTCTGGTAAGAAATACATCCTTACCGTAGTTGACTATGCTACTCGCTACCCGGAAGCCGTCGCTCTGACGAATATCCAGTCTGACACTGTCGCCAGTGCTTTAGTCGGGATATTCACCCGAGTGGGATTTCCTCAGGAAATCTTGTCCGATAGAGGGACCCAGTTTACCGCAGACCTAACCCAGCAGCTATGGAAGGTTTGTGGTATTAAGCCCCTACTTAGTTCCCCGTACCACCCTCAGACTAACGGTCTCTGTGAACGCTTTAACGGTACCCTAAAGCAACTGCTGCGGACCTTTACAGCGGAATACAGAGACTGGGAACGATTCTTGCCGCACCTCCTGTTTGCTTATCGGGAGGTGCCGCAGGAATCCACAGGGTTCTCTCCCTTTGAACTGCTCTATGGTCGGAGAGTACGAGGCCCTCTCGACCTCATCCGAGAGCACTGGGAGGGAGAGACCGAACATGAAGGCGTCCCCATCGTACCATATGTGCTGGAAATGCGGGACCGTATGGAACAGTTAGCCCGGATGGCACGGGACCATCTCCATGCGGCCCAGGGGCGTCAGAAACGTTGGTACGATCAGGGCGCCCGCCAGAGAACGTTCCAAGTAGGCCAGAAGGTGCTGGTGCTTAGACCTGTCAAAGGGAACAAGCTCCAGACCTCCTGGCAGGGCCCTTACAAAGTGGTAGCACAGGTCTGTGACACCACCTATGTAATTGCCAGCAGCAAAGATGAAAGGATCCAGAAGTCCTTTCACGTAAACTTATTAAAAGAATATCAGGAAAGACCCGAGGATATAGCCGCCATATGTATACCAGCCACTGAAGACCCTGACAGCTTACCCATACCCGACCTATTAGCTAACTCGGAATCTAAGACCCTGCTCAATACCGTACAACTAGGGGAGCGGTTAACCCCCGCAGAAAAGGGGCAGATCCGACAACTGCTGACCGAGAAAGGGTTGACGTTTTCCCAAGAGCCCGGGTACACCCCCTTAGCAACTCACTATGTAGAGACCCCAGGACAAACCCCTCTCCGACAAACTCCCTATAGGATCCCTGAGGCAGTAAAAGAGGAGATGAGGAAGGAAATCCAAGAGATGTTAAGACTGGGGGTGATAGAGCCATCTGACAGTCCATGGGCCTCACCTGTGGTCCTAGTTCCCAAAAAGGATGGAACTACCCGGTTCTGTGTCGATTATCGACGTCTCAATGACAGAACCGTGACAGACGCATATCCCATGCCCCGAGTAGACGAGCTATTAGATCGTATTGCCAGGGGACGTTATCTGACCACCATCGATTTGTGCAAAGGGTATTGGCAGATTCCCCTGGCCAAGGAAGCTATCCCTAAGTCGGCCTTTGTCACCCCATTTGGCTTGTACCAGTTCAAGGTCATGCCATTTGGGATGAAAAATGCCCCGGCTACATTTCAGCGCTTAGTGGACCGCCTCCTTGATGGCTTCCAGGATTTCGCTTGCGCGTACCTGGATGACATTGCGATTTATAGCGAAACCTGGGGAGAGCACTTAAGGCATGTAGAGGCCGTACTGGATCAGATTCGGGCCGCAGGCTTGACTCTGAAACCAGAAAAGTGTAACTTCGGCATGGCCGAAGTCCAGTACCTGGGACACCGGGTGGGATGTGGGAAACAGCGCCCAGAACCCGCTAAAGTTGAAGCTGTAGCTAATTGGCCCACACCCCACACCAAAACTCAGGTCTTAGCATTTTTGGGGACGGCAGGATATTATAGGAGGTTTGTCCCTGACTATAGCACCATCGCAAAACCCTTGACAGACCTAACCAAAAAGAACTTACCTAGGATAGTCCTGTGGTCTCCCGCCTGTGAAACCGCCTTTCAGGCCCTAAAAAATGCTCTAATTCATGCACCTGTCCTGTCTGCCCCCGTCCCTAACAAAAGATTTGTCGTTCATACAGATGCATCCATGTATGGACTGGGGGCAGTTCTAAGCCAGGTCGGAGAAGATGGGAGCGAGCACCCTGTCGCGTATCTCAGTAGAAAACTGTTACCTAGAGAAGTGAGTTACGCGGCAGTGGAAAAGGAATGCTTGGCCCTGGTCTGGGCACTAAAGAAACTCACCCCATATTTGTACGGACAAGAATTTACCCTAATCACCGACCACAACCCCCTGGTATGGCTGAATAAAGTTGCTGGAGATAATGGACGTTTATTGAGATGGAGCCTAGCACTGCAACCTTACAACTTCTCAATTCAATACCGCCCTGGCAAGTTTAATGGGAATGCCGATGGTCTGTCCAGGCAAACAGAACTATTGCCCTAACAAGGGACCGGACAGCCCCAAGTTGACCCGAAAAGGATCAATCCGGGTCTGCCGGAGTGTTCCACAAAAGGGGAGCAGTGTAACAGATCCTTACAAGTCTCTGGTGGCTGTGAAGCAAGCAAGGGAATTACAACTTTATCACCTATTCGTTTCATTTTCCTCGTTCGTATGATTCCGTACGAATTCCGTGTATAAAATATAGGTGGCCGCCATTTCGGGACTTTACACGTGTTTGCGGCCATCTTGTGCACGAACAGCGGTGTTTGCCTGTAACCGCATGGAACTAAAAACGGATACGCAAACAGGCGAACACCGCTGAGTCCTCCAGACCTCCATAAGTTCGTACGGAAACTACCGAACGTCCCACCGTTCGGTAGTTATACTCAATCGTCTATGGGGATTTCAGCGAACCCCGTTATTCGAATGGATGTCAAGATTTTCGTACCTTTTTACCGTGCGAACGGAGACCGACCGCAAGGCCAAAACTCATGGAACTATTTTCGGCTAGTTGGTCTGTGCGGTCGGTCAAAACTTTGGAACTCTGTATCTCCCGAACCATTCATCCGAACGGGCTGATTTTTGGACAGATTGTTCCCCTAACCAAGACCTTTCAAGCGGTGCTGGACTTAAAGGTGTACCCCCTGTTTTTGGGGTACATCCAGAACTGGGGTAAAATATTGTACGTTATAATTGTGTTATGTGGTTATCTGAGGGGAGGAGACGTGGGGGTGTTACCCTGTGTATAATTGGTTGTTTTTATCCTCCCCCTGGGAGTGTCCTGTGTGTGTCTTTTCCTAATAAAAAGCAGGCTGGGTGTTCCAGTCCTCAGTTCATCTTGACCCTTCAAAACGTAGCCTCGTCTCGTTCTTGGAAGGGGATTATTTGGGATGTTATTCTGTTCCTGTTATAACTGAACCTGATTCTCGCTCTGGATATCGTGAATGGGATTACATCAGCTTATTTCTCCACAGCAGCTTGCAGGGAAAAAGGACGTCTTCAACGGCAGATACCCTCTCTCTACCTGGGTAGCCGTTACATATATATATATATATATATATATATATATGTATGTGTGTGTGTATGTGTATATATATATATATATATATATATATATATATATATATATATATATTCATACATATATGTATGTGTATATATATATATATTAGTAGCAGTAGCATTACAAGGAGCATTAAGGTTTGCAAATTGCAACTGTTTGCCAAAATATTTAGCATGACTTTTTTTTATTTATTTATTTTTATTTTTTTTATGTGATTTCCGTATATATTCTATGTATGACAAACAAAAGGTTCTTTATCAAGTGTACACACTGTGTTTGACAATGACTTGACTGTCCACTGACTTCAGGTGGAAGGCATTTTCAATCACCTTTTCCCCCACCATTACAAACTATTTGTGTCATATATACAATACAAACAGTTTGTAACAGTGGGGAAAAAAGTGATTGAAAATCCCTTCCACCTGAAGTCAGTGGATAGTCAAATCATAGATCTGCATACACCAGTCAAGCCATAAAACATGCTTTCTCACAGAAATCTGTTACTACTGCAAGGGAATCAATAACTATTATCCCCACCACAACTTTCTTGGTTTGTGCTCCACAAGTAAAACCAAGCCTTAATAGCAGGCCATTATCTTTCTTGGGGAACATCAGGATATGGCTCTGTGCTAAGGTGATCACCTGAGGAATCCCCTTTAGTGACCTCTCTTACTGGGATATGTTTGATTTCCTTGATTTATTTTGTAAATTCTGCCTCTTTATCTTGCCATTTTACTTCTATTTAATTGATCCTGCCTGGGTGCCATAGCTATTTAATTTGGTGTCCCTTGATTTCATTGGTCCCTTGATTTCATTGGTCACTTTGGTGGCTTTTTGTGTAATTTCCAGGATTCCCTACTCCCTCCATGGTGGTCTAGGGACTCCATATTCTTGACATCTGGTCAACATTATCAGTGATGTTGTGGCAGCTGTTTTAAGCATCAAAATTAAAAAATGTTGTCCAGAAATGGTTTTGCAGCTGTGTGAATTCATTCTGTGTTCTATGTTCCTTTGCAGTATTGCAGCATTTCTCATGTTATCATTTTCTTTATCTCTACTGGCATTGTTTTACATCTCTTCTCTCTCTTCTCTCTCTTCTCTCTCTTCTCTCTCTTCTCTCTCTTCTCTCTCTTCTCTCTCTTCTCTCTCTTCTCTCTCCCCCCCCCTTTTTTTTATTCCAGTTTCTTTAAAACAGATCAATGTTTCAGTCCATCTTGTGGACTTTCATCAGGATCCTGAAACGTTGATCTGTTTTAAAGAAACTGGAATAAAAGTAAATTTTTATTGAAAATCCAGGAGTGCAGTCACATTACCTGACTATATGGATACTCAAGCCCTGGTATTGCACCCAGTTTGGCAAGTTTAAAGCCTGAGTGCAAGGTACAGTTTATATATTTTTATCTATATAACTATATATGTATATGTGTGTATGTTTATGTGTGTGTGTGTGTGTGTGTATATATATATATATATATATATATATATATATGTTTTTGTTTTTTTTACATATAATATGTGAATTTTCTTTCCTTCCACTTTGTCATTGTGGGTTAACTAAAAAGGTGCTTAGTGGCAATATTGCTTTTTTGTTCCAGTTCCTCCGGGTAGCAATCCTCAGCATCAACCAAAGGGAATTCTTTCAGAAATATTTTGTGTAAGGCATCTGATGAAACAGCAATGGAAACAAAACTTCTCTGTGCAGCCTACTTGAAATATAATATAATTATTATTATTAGTAGTAGATTATGCGTTATACATACATATACAAAGTGTATACAATATGGTAAAAATTATTGATAACATGCATAAAACTTAAAATTCCTTTGACACTCAAAGAGTTAGAGAAACAAGGCAGCAAAATAAGAAAAAATTGCAACACAAAGGAACACCAAAAAGGCGGCCCCGGGGGGCTCATTAGTTACAGGAATGTTAATCATGTAATCAGGAATAATATCACGTTGGATTTTCTTTCTGTATTGGTGCTCTTTGGATAATGGGAATATATAGATTAGAAGAGAACCTTTTTCCTACCGTGTTGGCTTTTTTTCTTGAATTCAAACAATACTTTGGGACCCTTATTGCCAAATAATGAGGACAAAAATGCTACTAAATCTGCTATTGGAATAGTGACAGACTGAAGAAAAAAGTGGCGCTAACACGATATAAAACTGGTGCTGCTAAATATAACCCAAATGCCACTGTTTACACTTAAAACATAATCCAATTTGAAAACAAACAAGGTGATTTACACACACAGTGATCTTTGGTTTACCTTCCAAGTGATAATTCTTTGGTAACCAATAAAGTGGAGTTTTTCTCTCCTATATTAAATAAATATTGAAAAACAAGTGTAACAAGTGTAATCTGTATATAAGGTGTATATAAATGTGTTAATCCTCAGCAAACTCACAATTTTCAGAGTCCATTAGAAGTTAGATCAGAACTTGTAGTGCATTAAGAGAGATATAGGATGGATTTTTCAATGGTTACACTTTCAGGAACTCAATACTGCCCAAAAAACAGGAACTCCAGAATCCAAGGTAAACGTTGCAAGGTAGATGTTTATTAACAAGTTACTAAAAAATAATGCGACGAGACCAATCTCGCCATATTGCATTGGAGGAGCCTGGTTGCCCGCCTGTTGCCTCTGGACTATGGCCCCATGTTAAAAAGCCTTCTCTTCCTTTGCAGAAAAGGCTTGTTCGTGCCTTTCTGCCCGGCGGTCGGTAGATTCAATCTACCGAAATAACGCACGAATGACTGGACCACCTAGGAGCTGAAGCGTGCCATCAATTGACCCCCCAGAAGCTGCGGTTAACCGCAGCTTAATTGACGAATACTGGGTGGCCTTTGTTCATTTGCTGAACATGTGGCGTCGGCCATTTTAAAGTCCTGAACGGCCAGCGGTGTTCAGTGCCCAAACTATGGAACTGGAAACGGACACTTATTTGCGCGAACACCGCTGAGTCGTCAGCCTCCTTGCTTCTACAGTCGGTCATTTAACCGGATGCCTGTTCATTCGGTAGTTTAAACCGTATGTACAGCATTTCCCCAGCTAGCCATCCCGTGGAGTCTATTCGTATGGAGAACAGACTTTGTGAACACTTTAACTCCACGGCGATTGGACTGTGTGCATAGGATATGAGCACTATTCGGTACTTTTGTGCGCTCAGATCCCAGCTATCTGGGGATGGGTTACATGTATATATTTTATGTGACAAATGTAATATTATGTATTTTAGTGTTTTACTGTAACCATGTGGTTAATGGAGTTTTGCCTCTGTCCTTGGAGATAATTAGATTACTTCCCAATTATCTCCAGGATAGAGGGGAGGGATTGTAATGTACTGTGGGAGTGTTTTAACCCTGTATACATGTGATTGGTCATTTTACCATTTGTGTCCCAGTCTTCCACCTGGTCCCCTAGGGGAGTGTCCACCAGGTGGAAGACCTGCATAAATACCGGGCAGGTAGCCCACATTAAACCAGACCACTGCTTGACCCTCAACACGGAGCCTTGTCTCGTGTTTGGGGGGATGTACTGTATGCTGATAGACTGATTGCCAGGAGTGTAAGGTGCTTGGGTGCTTTTCCTGTTCGTCTGCTAGCAGCTATTCGTGAGGTTCCGGTTCGGGAGTTTGGAATGCTATTTTGTATGCGGTTCGAGAGTTTGGAGCATTGACTTGTATTCAGTTCGGGAGTTTGGTGTTCTGCAGTAGCTGTGCCTGTATCTCTGGAAGGGGGAGATCGACTAAACGGCGGTTTAACCCTCTTATGCCTGGGGGTGCCGTTACAAATAAATAAAACAAAAGCACAACGTGTTTCAACCTAAAATAGTTCTTCCTCAGGTGCAGGTATAGTTTCAAATGAACATACATTGCTTTATATACCATATGAACAAGTAAATCATCCACACATGGGTATAATAAATTGAAAAAGCCTCCCACTTCCAAATATGGTCTAAGCCGGGCACAATCCGCCATCCCCAATATGACGATGCATCCGGCTCTAGACTGAGTCCTCTTGCAACCCCAATATGTCCGCCAATCTTCTTAATCTTCTTAGGAATCCATTAAAGGAACGGCCAACACGTCACTTACTGTGTGCAGTTTTTCTTGTGAAGCGCACAGTCACATGATCATCCCGTCCGTGACTCTGCCGGCGCATCATTTCCTGTGACATAATTTCCTGTGACGCAAGCAGTCACATGATTGTCCCGTGAAGAGTAGTGAGTATTGAGCATCCTCGGCTCCATTTTAGTAGAAGGCAAAGAAGCCCACAGTCCACGCTCAGACAAAAAAGATGTTATATAATAGGAAATAGAAAATAGTAAAAAACGGACATTAATAAAATCATATATGAATTTATGACCTTATGATTCAAATAACTTTTATAAAAAGAGGGAGATGTATATGTTGTACAATAATAGAAATACACAAGAATAAAAATTGAATATATCTTTAAAACTGTGATGGAATACATATATAATCTTGGAAAAGGCAAGTTTATTCTATAAAGGAAGACTAATATAAATAACACTATGAAATGTAAATAACCTATTAATAAATAATTTCTATAAAATAGAGTATATTTCAAAATCAATGTTAAGGCCCATGGGGGTTAGGGTACGTCATATTTGGAAGTGGGAGGCTTTTTCAATTTATTATACCCACATGTTGATGATTTACTTGTTGTTCATATGGTATATAAAGCGATGTATGTTCATTTAAAACCATACTTGCACCTGAGGAATACCTATTTTAGGTTGAAACGCATTGTGCTTTTGTTTTATTTATTTTTTAATCACTTGTTAATAAACATCTACCTTGAAACGTTTACCTTGGACTCTGGAGTTCCTGTTTTTTGGGCAATATTGAGTTCCTGAAAGTGTAACCATTGAAAAATCCATCCTATTTCTCTTTGAAGAGATGAAATGCTCTACAAGTTCTGAGCTAACTTCTAATGGGCTCTGAAAATTAGGAGTTTGCTGAGTATTAACACATTTTTATACACCTTATATACAGATTACACTATGTGTTTTCCAATATTTATTTAATATAGGAGAGAAAAACTCCACTTTATTGGTTACCAAAGAATTATCACTTGGAAGGTAAACCAAAGATCACTGTTTGCATAAATCATGTGCTTTGTTTTCAAATTAAATCTGCTAGGCTGGTTAAGCCTAAACTGTAATACTGCTTCAATTTAATTAAGTGGTGTTGGTGCGCAGACCCTCTTCCATTTTTTATTTTTTTTTGACACTGTAAAACATTGCCATATCCCAAAAAACAGCATGGTTTCATTTGTCAAAAAATATCCCTTCAGTGGCTGTCATAGGTCTTCACATTCGCCATTATCACTTAAAGCATGATAAAGCCAAAACGCTGCTAATGTTTCTATAGTGAATCTTTGGCGTCAACGCTTCTCCTAGGGAAGCTTTAGAATCAATGCTCCTCTATGAGAAGCATCACATTGGTTGATTGTGCATGTGCCTGTAGGTTCCTATGCTTTTTTTGTGAAAAAAATGGGATTGGACCAAGATCATCACTACTGATGATCTTATAAGAGGTGGAGCGCAGTTGCAAGAAGTCTATAATGACACTGGAATAAAGCCATGTTTAAAGTCCGACTTTACATTTCTAATTAAACTTATGGGGTGACTCTGATTCTAAAATATTGTAGGCTCATGACAATCTTTAAAAAGAATATATTTATGTTTAAAATTACAGTGTTCCTTTAAACAGATACCATTCATATTTAATTGATTGACACATTTTCCAATCGTTTTATTGGATCAGTTTTTATTAACCCAGAAGCTCTGGGCTAATGGTATGTGCTTCGTGTCACGTATCAAATGTTATTTCTTATTTTGTAGTGGCTTAATTTAACTTTATTTTGTTTATTTTGTTTTCGCTCAGGAACATTGCGCTCATTAACATCTTTACACTCTGTCTGTTTACTATATTGCCCAGTAATAAATAGGACACCTGTTGTCATTAAATGGTTCCAGTCGGCAAGAGCATTTGTAATTTGAGGGGTTTGTTCTATAAAAGTGTCACTCTACGCCCTATGTATGTGTAACCCTTTTTCTACATAGCCGAGTGCCGGTCTTACTGTGGTTTGGCAGCCACAGGTAGTTCCTGAATGACGTCTTTGCTGAGCCCTACTGGATTTGCATTCAGAACAGTGCATGTATTTAGTGAATATGCATTGGATATATAACGCATCCTTTAAAATTTCAGGTAGAGCACCACACAATACTGTTTATTAAAGGAAAATAGCATTATAGCACTGGCCACATCTTCAGATGCTATATATTTCAATTATTTCACTGTTTTATTTTATTCCTTTTTTTTTTTCTTGCATCTCCTCATTAAGAAGAAAACTAGACTTTTTAAACATGTTTTGTTTTTACATCTTTTTCGGTCGTAAAACCTACAATGTTATCTGCTGTAACACCTGTGAACCAATTTAGTCTCTTAGATGTTGAGTTGCCTCAAACCTAGCTTTGTATCCTTTTTGCTCTATTATTTGTCTTCATATTTAGGTTTAATTTTCTTTATATAATGCAGCATTAATACTCCTCCGTACATATTCTACAGTTGGTGGACCATCCTAGGATTTATTTACTAAATTGTGACTTGGAGGTAAATTCACATGAATTTAATTATCTTGTTTTCTTAACCCCTTCAGGACGGAGTCAATAGTACACGTTCTGATCAAAACAAAATGTAAACAAAAACTGGAATTTGCGCTATACGTCTGTTCACCCGTAATTCACCGCTGTCACATTAAGTGCACCCACACTTATTATATATCATTCTGTTCAGAAGAAACAGGGCTTTCATTTCATATCAAATATTTATATATGAAACATAATTTAATATGAATAAAATCAAAACAACTGTGAGAAATTTTAATTTTTTTTTTAAATTGTTGTTCCGCCTCACATTTTAGCTGTAAATGTCATAATACTGTTAGCTTTTACTGCAGAAAAGCACATATTTGGATTCAGCAAAGTCTCATGAGTACAACAGTAGCCCCCATTAACAGTTTTTACGGTGTTTTGGAAAGTTAAAGGGTGAAATATAGCACTTTCCATTTTTCAGTTTTTTCACATTTAAATTTGCCAGATTAGTTGTTACCTTTGAGACTGTGTGGTAGCCCAGGAATTAGATTTACCGCCATGATGGCATACCATTTGCAAACATAGACCACCCAAAGTATTGCAAGTGGGGTATGTCCAGTCTTTTGTAGTAGCCACTTAGTCACAAACACTGGCCAAAGTTAGCATTCATATTTGTTTTTGTGTGAAAAAAAGCAAAAAACAAATATTTGACCAGTGTTTGTAACTAAGTGGCTACTAAAAATGACTGGACATACCCCGTTTGCAATACCTTGGGTTGTCTACTTTTGCAGATGGTATGCCATCATGGGGGTAATTCTTATTCTTGGGCTACCATACAGTCTCAAAAGGCAACATAACCAATCTGGCAAATTTCAATTTGAAAAAAATGAAATGCAAGCCTTATATTTGACTCTCTAACTTTCCAAAACACCATAATACCAGTACATGGGCAGGGGGGTGGGGGGGGTGGGGGGTACTGATTTACTCAGGAGACTTCGCTGAACACAAATATTAGTGTTTAAAAATGGTAACTAGTGATGTCCCGAACGGTTCGCTGGCGAATAGTTCCTGGTGAACATAGCATGTTCGGATTCGCCACCACGGGCGAACACATGCGATGTTCGGTCCGCCCCCTATTCTTTATCATTGAGTAAACTTTGATCCTGTACCTCACAGTCAGCAGACACATTCCAGCCAATCAGCAGCACACCCTCCCTAGCAGACCCTCCCACCTACTGGACAGCATCCATTTTAGATTCATTCGGAAGCTGCAACCATTTTTTTTCAATGTATTTTTTGTGTGTGCATATAAATGTTACAAGCAGATACTCCCCCCCATACACTCTGTATTACTGCAGATACTCCCCCTCAGACACTTCTTTGTGTTACTGCAGATACTCCCTCCAGACACACTGTTACTGCAGATACTCCCTCCAGACACTCTATGTTACTGCAGATACTCCCTCCAGACACCCTGTGTTACTGCAGATACTCCCTCCAGACACCCTGTGTTACTGCAGATACTCCCTCCAGACACCCTGTGTTACTGCAGATACTCCCTCTAGACACTCTGTGTTACTGCAGATACTCCCTCCAGACACTCTGTGTTACTGCAGATACTCCCTCCAGACACTCTGTGTTACTGCAGATACTCCCTCCAGACACCCTGTGTTACTGCAGATACTCCCTCCAGACACCCTGTGTTACTGCAGATACTCCCTCCAGACACCCTGTGTTACTGCAGATACTCCCTCCAGACACTCTGTTACTGCAGATACTCCCTCCAGACACTCTGTGTTACTGCAGATACTCCATCCAGACACCCTGTGTTACTGCAGATACTCCCTTCAGACACTCTGTTTTACTACAGATACTCCCTCCAGACACTCTGTGTTACTGCAGATACTCCCTCCAGGCACCCTGTGTTACTGCAGATACTCCCTCCAGACACTCTGTGTTACTGCAGATACTCCCTCCAGACACTCTGTGTTACTGCAGATACTCCCTCCAGGCACCCTGTGTTACTGCAGATACTCCCTCCAGACACTCTGTGTTACTGCATATACTCCCTCCAGACACTCTGTGTTACTGCAGATACTCCCTCCAGACACCCTGTGTTACTGCAGATACTCCCCCAGACACCCTGTGTTACTGCAGATACTCCCCCAGACACCCTGTGTTACTGCAGATACTCCCTCCAGACACCCTGTTTTACTGCAGATACTCCCTCCAGACGCCCTGTGTTACTGCAGATACTCCCTCCAGACACCCTGTGTTACTGCAGATACTCCCTCCAGACACCCTGTGTTACTGCAGATACTCCCTCCAGACACTCTGTGTTACTGCAGATACTCCCTCCAGACACTCTGTGTTACTGCAGATACTCCCTCCAGACACTCTGTGTTGCTGCAGATACTCCCTCCAGACACCCTGTGTTGCTGCAGATACTCCCTCCAGACACCCTGTGTTGCTGCAGATACTCCCTCCAGACACCCTGTGTTACTGCAGATACTCCCTCCAGACACCCTGTGTTACTGCAGATACTCCCTCCAGACACCCTGTGTTACTGCAGATACTCCCTTCAGACACTCTGTTACTGCAGATACTCCCTCCAGACACTCTGTATTACTGCAGATACTCCCCCCAGACACTGACACGGAGCAGAATAGGGACTGTTCCCCCTACATAGGGTCACTTGGCAGATATGGATTGACACCTATCCTAAGGATCCCTGATACACACTGACACAGAGCAGAATAGGGACTGTTCCCCCTACATAGGGTCACTTGGCAGATATGGATTGACATCTATCCTAAGGATCCCTGATACACACTGACACAGAGCCGAATAGGGACTGTTCCTCCTACATAGGGTCACTTGGCAGATATGGATTGACACCTATCCTAAGGATCCCTGATACATACTGACACAGAGCAGAATAGGGACTGTTCCCCCTACATAGGGTCACTTGGCAGATATGGATTGACACCTATCCTAAGGATCCCTGATACACACTGACACAGAGCAGAATAGGGAGCAGAATAGCAGAATAGGGACTGTTCCCCCTACATAGGGTCACTTGGCAGATATGGATTGACACCTATCCTAAGGATCCCTGATACACACTGACACAGAGCAGAATAGGGACTGTTCCCCCTACATAGGGTCACTTGGCAGATATGGATTGACATCTATCCTAAGGATCCCTGATACACACTGACACAGAGCCGAATAGGGACTGTTCCTCCTACATAGGGTCACTTGGCAGATATGGATTGACACCTATCCTAAGGATCCCTGATACACACTGACACAGAGCAGAATAGGGACTGTTCCCCCTACATAGGGTCACTTGGCAGATATGGATTGACACCTATCCTAAGGATCCCTGATACACACTGACACAGAGCAGAATAGGGAGCAGAATAGCAACTGTTCCCCCTACATAGGGTCACTTGGCAGATATGGATTGACACCTGTCCTCAGAGACCCTGATACACACTGACACAGAGCAGAATAGGGACTGTTCCTTGCTCTGTGTCAGTGTGTATCAGGGATCCTTAGGACAGGTGTCAATCCATATGTCATGGTGTCAATATGTCATATGTCAGGTGTCAGTCCATATCCATTGTGATTTAGGAATGTTAGGTGATTTATGCCCTTTATGGATTAAAACCAGACTCTGGATCAACTGTGTAATTTTCCATGGGAGTTTTGCCATGGATCCCCCTCCGGCATGCCACAGTCCTGGTGTTAGTCCCCTTGAAACAACGTTTCCATCACTATTGTGGCCAGAAAGAGTCCCTGTGGGTTTTAAAATTCACCTGCTCATTGAAGTCTATGGCGGTTCGCCCGGTTCGCCGGTTCGCGAACATTTGCGGAAGTTTGCGTTCGCCATTCGCAAACCGAAAATTTTATTTTCGCGACATCACTAATGGTAACTTGTATTACAACAATAATATTGTCAGTAAAAGTGCCGTTCATGTGTGAAAAATGCAAAAAACTTCACTTTTACTAAAAATATAATGTACAGGTTTTATGGTGTCTTGGAAAGTTACAGGGTTAAATATAGTGCTTGCAATACAAATTCTCTGCACTTTTTGCCTGGGTTGTCAGGCATGTCAATCAAATTTTAACTAATTAAATCACATAATGATGTTAAAATATTACTTAAATATACACGTAGAATTTTAATATATATACATATATATGTATTTAAAGTCTACGTGTACACTTATGTAGTTATTTATGTAATTATATATATTTGCGGTTATTGGTATTTTATATATAGATAGATAGATATAGAATGTCATTCTAAGTGTATTTTGTTACCTATATATATATTAATAACAAAATACAGTTAGAATGAAATTACATATGTATATATAATTTATTTAATTTAAAAAATATATATTTTATTTCTTTATTTTAATATTTTATTTATGTATTGTAATTATACGTGTATATATAAATATAAAATATATATATAGATGTATTATATATATATATATAATATATAGATCTTATATATATGTAACGTCATTCTAAGTGTACTAATACTAATATTAACATTATATACTTATATTAACATTAAAATACACTATGTATGACGTTGCATATATATATAAGATGTATATATATTATATATATATATATATATATATATATATATAATATATATTTTATATATACATATATAAACATTTAATTTATTTTAAAACATGTTTAATATATAATTTTTTTACACTTCCCACCAGAAGGGGGACTGTCTGACATTTCATATCCACAGCCAGCTATAGGGGACCATGTGATCGCTCTTTGAGAGCGATCACATGGTCCCCGGGGGCCTCATTTGCCGTGGGAGGGCTGCCTGGGCTGTCAGGCAGCCCTCCAGAAGAGGATCACGGCGGAGGTGAGTAGTTGCAGGCTCCTGGGAGTGAAAGCCGTTACGGCTTTAAAGCCCATTATAATGGGGACGGCATAGAATGCCGTAACTGCGTTAAGGGGTTAACTATACATTATGAAAGGACATTGTTTCCAAGTTTCCCTACTAGTAGGTTTAAGTTAACTTTGCATAATGCATGTTAACTGCCTTTGATCCTGTGTCGGCAAAGAGACAAGATAATTCAACTCACATAAACTCATTTACAAGCCATAGTTTAATAAATAACACTTTTCTTTTTTTAAATGTAAAATTTTAGTTGTGCAGGTGAGTACATAGCAACAGTGAATGCCACAACAGCATACATGGACTTATATAGGTGAACCGTGGCATAGGAAATTGCACATTTTTTTGTTTTACATTTGATAAGCAGGCTCAACGTGTTTGAAATGTCTCAGTAGTAGGTAGATTACTATTCAGGATTAGTGAGACAAGCATGCGGTTATGCATAAGCTTGGTACAAGATATAGCGTTTTCATAAAGCATGGTTAAACAACAACCGTGTGAAGCAGGAGGTAAGAGTGTGAACTAAACAAATTATCTGACCTCACATGAGGAAATACATGCCAATAGAATTCAAGTTAGAGCATATAGCTGTAGCTAGTAATAAGCAGATTGAATGCCCCAAAAGGTCCCCTCTAGTTGCTACCCAGAAAGGAGGAGAAAGGGATAATAAACTGGTAAATTGCAAGCAGTGTAAAAACAAGCAGAGTAGCCTACGTAGGTTGTGTCAAGCTGGACAGCTTATGGTGCTAGACCCAATCATCAGCCTATGCCTCGTGTGGGCACCACACAGTCCTGCAGCATGGCTCGGTACTTCAGACCTCCTGGCACAGGCGTTGTTAGGTGGAGCAGCTCAGCCCATCGGTTCAGATTTCCCAGGAGTCTTGCAGACCGCTGGTGAGGTCCAGCATTAGGTCCCAGCAGTACTTTCCTCTGTTTATCCTTGTGCTGGAGTGGTTTGCGAGGTCTGTTGTGCCTTCCCTGCGGGAACCCCCTCCGGGTGGGAGCTTCAGGCTGTTTCTTTGCCAGGTGTGGGCACCTCTCAGATAAGTGGCTGCTTGCCTACTGTATGGCATGTTGTAGTGCCCAGCTTTCCAGCTTGTGCCAAAAGGCATTGAGGACGGCCTCCAACCTGGTCTGTAGTTCAGATTGGAGATCCCGAGGGCTGTGAAGACACGTGGCGTCCGCTATGACAGGAGATTCTGTGGGTCTGCCGCTGCCCCGCTTGGCTCCGCCATCATCTCTCTCCAAGTAGGAGTAGTCCTCCTGGGGTGGACCTCGATCACCCCCGATGGTCCAAGGAGGGGGGGGGGAGGTGTAATGGTGCACTTGCCTCACAGGAGCCGTTGCCAAGTAGCTCTGGGTCATGAGGTCAGCCGCTTCTCCCGCCTGATGCACACTAGGTCGCATGTCTTCACCAGTGCAGCAGTTGGGCTTCCAACAGGTCACCAACCCCGCCAGCAGGTCCCAGCTAGGTCAGGAGTCAAAGTAGGCTCCGGCTGCCGCTTTGATTGAGCTGTAAGGAGCTGTATGTAGCATTGATTATCACGCTTGTGGGGGAGCCCCAGAAAAACACCCATTTGATTACTTTTGGCCTCACATTTATGCTGTTTGTTCCTCCCTAATGAAATCTTAAAAAAAAAAAAAAAAAAAAAAAACCTTTCACAGCAAAACTCTAATTCCCTTATGCACATTGCTACTTTTAACAAAACAACTGAGTGGAAGGTAAAGAGTGTAACTCAGCCAATGAGAAAACAGTGTGAGTTTCGTTGCTAACGTGACTCTGCCTAACAGTCTATCACTATTCACTTTTTATTTGCATAATATTTAAAAACCACACTAAGGGAAAATGAGGCAGATAACCATATAATAGTGTATGCATTTAAAGTATGTCTAATAAGGAAGCTGCATTGTGAACAGAGGCAGTGTGTCTAAAGTGTGGAGTTATGAGTTTTTTTTTCAAAAATAGACAAATGGATTTGAACAGGGAGAAATCCCCAGCATGAGATTGAGTCCAAACCCTTTTTTTTCATTTTGGAATTTAGATGTTTATTTTGTAGATATCTTGTATGCTATACCACGTTAAACACTGTAATTTGTTCTCGGATGGATTTTTTTATAGTGTAATGTTTTATGTTAATTCCTGCTCAAAAATATGCCTTAAACTAATATGTCATCTTTATTGTTAGAATTGTCAATAATATTGGTAACTTATTATTGAGAAGCTATAAAGTACAGAAACCTACTTTTAGAGTGGTCAGTAGGGCAGGAAAATGGGGCCTAACTCCAAACAAATATACAAAATCCAAGACTAATAACCGGAATCCCTTCTTATGGCAACACCTAAAACCTGCCTTAAAAGTATCATCTTAATTGACAGTATATGATAAAACCCAACCATCAACAATGCATTGAAGACTCAAGTGCAAAAGCATTTCAAAGTAACAATTCAGGTAAGTAAAGATGTAACTGTTCGAAGCAGTAGGGAATAACAGGGAATGAAGACTGTGTAATATTTTTTTTATAAACTTGGGTTTTACTCATTATTGATCTACACTTGTATCTCGATTTACCACCCAGTAGTTTACATCTTACTTAATGGAGCTCTAATGATATATGTCTTTCTTTATTTAGAAAGTGAGGTGATCTAATCTATCCCATATACCTGTAATGTTAATATGGTGCAAGATAATTCTCTATTGCCTCTGCAGTATACAGATCATGCTTGTTACATGTATTACGCTATCATCTCAATAAAATATAACTGACTAAAAAAAAAAGGCAAGAATGCGAAAGACCAGATTTGGTTATTGATTATGATGTGTGATTTCTGTCAGTTGGATATTTCGTTAAACTCTCAAACTAGCTACACAAACCATTTTGAGCCTTTTAGACGCACTATAGACATGTGCATTCATTTTTGGATGAATGGCAAAATTAACCAAACTTTTGGAATAGTGTAGCCATATAAATATTATCATCAAATGAATGAATGTGCCAATGAACCATTTGTGCTTAACGCCATTTGTTCATTCATTCGTTTGTGTTGGTGATGAGGAGGTTATACCTACCCCATGACCCCACTCATCATATCGTGAGTGGGGACACCTCAGGTTTATTGCTTTAGTGAGGGCGGTGGAGGGTATTAGGTCTTTGTTTTATTATTGAGAACGCACATCTACTGACCATGGGTGGGGGCAGGGGTGGACACTCAGTCCTCACCTTTGTTTTAACTAAAGGTCTTGCCTACTGGCCATGGATGGTGCATGGGGGGAGACCATGTCCCTCTTGCATAATGTACTTTGGGCCCCACAGTGGGGGTGCGGTAGTATACTCCCCACATTATTTTATTTCATTAGGAGCACCACTGTGGGGGAACAGGTTGGTAGATAGTGATCTGTTCACCTCGTTCCATGAACTGAAGAACCTGCCCGATTCCCAGAGGTAAAGGCAAAGGGGTGTATGTTATTAGCAACTGGGCAGCAATAGCAATAACAATAGCTGTCCAGTCACTAGTTTTTTATTACAGCAAAATGCTTGGGTACAATCTATATTGCCATGTTGGATTGCACCAAAATGAAAGCAGGTCTTTTGTGTAGACAGGACAGAAAAGAGAGGGAAGTCAGCTGAAGTCAAAGAGGGTGGAATTGGGGGGAGCGGTAAGATTAACTGACAAAGCAAGGAGATTTTAATCACATGCTAAAGAAACAAATGGTAACTTTAAATGTCTGCTTGCTCATGCAAGAAGTGTGTGTAGGAAAATGGGGGAGCTTGAGATTGTGGCATACAAGGAGCAGTATGACATAATTGGAATAACTAAGACTTGGTGCGATGAAAAACTTGACTTTTCTATTAATTTAAACCTAATTTGAAGCCAATTTGAAACAGGGGATAACCATTAATAGTAGGAATTTGTTACAAGCCCACAAACATTAATACTGTAGGGTAAGAGCAACAGCTAACGCAAATTAATAAGGCTGCACAACTGGGTAATTTGTTAATCATGGGAATTTTAATCATCCAGAAATTGATTGACCCAGTGGGGCTAGTAGTACAGTTAAGGCAAAACAGGTTTTTGAACCTGATAAATGATAATATCACTGTCTTAATTAGTAGAAGTGCCAACTAGAAGATATGTTTGTCGGGCTCTTGTCATAACTAATAACGTTGACTTATTTTCAAGGATTTACGTTAGGGAACACTTGGGAAATAATGACCATAATATGGTATCATTTGAGATTGACTCCTAAATCCCTTTCCTCAGATGTTGAGGTTAGTAGGGTATCAAATATTCTATACTCTGCCCTTGCGTTTTTATGCCCAAGATACATTATCTTGCACTTATCCACATTAAATGTCAGTTACCACAGCTCTGAACATTTTTCCAGTTTACCTAAATGATTTGCCATTTGGCTTATCCCTCCTGGAACACAAACCGTGTTACATATCTTAGTATCATTAACAAAAAGACATACCTTACCATCAAGACCTTCTGCAATATCACTAATAAAAATATTAAAGAGAATGGGTCCAAGTAAAGATCCCTGAGGTACCCAACCACTAACTAAACCTATACTCCATTGACTACAACCCTCTGTTGCCTGTCATTCAGCCAATGCTTAACCCATTCAACAATATTATTATTATTATTATTATTATTATTATGTATATAGCGCCATCAGATTCCGTAGCGCTGTACAATGGGTGGACTAACAGACATGTAATTGTAACCAGAAAACTGGACGTACAGGAACAGAGGGGTGGAGGGCCCTGCTCCATGAGCTTACATTCTAGAGTGAGTGGGGTATAGTGACACAAAGGGTAAAAGTAGGGGTACGAAGTAGGTTGTTAGAAAAGTATTAATTGAGGGCTTAGTAGGTAATTTTTGACAGTTGCAGGAAAGGAGTCATGGAGGGTGGGGGATGAAAACCTGCTAACAGTTTAATTGATATGCTTTCTTGAAGAAGTGAGTTTTCAATGATTTTTTTGATGAGTGGAGACTGGGTGAAATTCTTACGGAGTAGGGAAGGTAGTTCCACAGAAGAGGTGCAGCCCTGGAAAAGTCTTGGAGGCGAGCGTTAGAGGTGGGAGTACGGACAGAGGATATACGTAGGTCTTTGGCAGAGCGTAGGGGCCTCAATAGGACATACTTGTGTATTAGGGAGAATAGGTAGGTTGGAGCAGCATTATTTAGGGACGTAAACAGAAGAAGGAAACAGCGCTAAAATAAACCAATACTAAGCTAGGTAATGTACGAGGCGGCAACCTAAAAATAGGGTTCCCTCTAAGCCCTATAGGCAAAGGTAATACACTAGACAAAATAGAAAAAGGTTGCGCCAAAGCTGGCTATGGTACGACTAAAATAAACAAAGTCCAGAGAATAAGTACTGCCAAAGCAAATTGTCAAGTTGGGCCTGATGGGGCACCGACGGCTTTTGTGGAGGAATATTCTCTCTATGGGTCAATTGAAGACGGTTTTCAGGATCCGTATGTAAAGAGAGAAAAAGATAATACTGCAAATACGTCCGATACAAAGTGTTCAATTGCAGGAAGAAGAGATCTATAGTAATCCTACTCACGTGTAGTAGAGCTAAACTAGCTCTAGTGTGGATGGCACACAGCGGTACAATCCCCGCTTGTAGGATACGTAGGGAGGTATTGGTCTTTAAATCCGTATGTGGGAAAAAAAAGACAGATGATAGGGCAATACGACTGGTAAAGGTGGTATATACAAGAACAGAGTCTACTATAGTCCTACTCACGTGAAGTAGAGCTCAAACCAGCTCTAGTGTGAATGGCATACAGCGGTATAATCCCCACTTGTAGGATACGTTTAGAGGGTTGAGTCTTGTTTCGATATGTAGATCATGAAAGAGAAGAGACAACTAATAGTGCTCGCTGTATAAAATGGTATATAAGGAGTATTAATAAAATGTGTACTCACATAGGATTGAGCAGGCAGACTGCTCAATGACTCAGGCGTGAGTGGTATAATCCCCACCTCGGATGTCTTTGGAGTAATACACAGCGGGAGGAATAAAATCAGGATACCAAGCAAAAATAAAAAATAATGAATAAAAAGAGTAAAATGGCACAATCAATGTGAGTTAAAAGTAGCCAAAATACCTTTATTTGGAATACAAAATAAAATATTAAAATATCCACAACGCGTTTCACCTATGAAGGCTTTTTCAAGTGGAGACAAAAAAACATGGGTAGGGTTTATATAAGGGGACTGATTTTGAACTCTGAACAGGGTTTGGTGCCCAAATGACATCATCAAAGTAAAGTGCTATTTTCAAAATACAAAACAAACTATATAATTTTGTAGATAGGTTATCAGGGTAACTTCCCTTAAATGAGGAAAAAATGATATTTTTGTTGGTCACGTGATCGGCATCCATTTTGGAAACCTGGCCAATCGCGCAACGTGCCACTAGGGGTACTGGGATATGTAGTTTGTAGGGAGAACCATTAGAAACTGCCAGGCTGATAAGGTCGAGTGTGTGGAGGCTGGTGGAATGGGCGTGTTGTTCAGCCGATGGCGTGGTTATGATGCCGTCGGCCGGGGAGTGTATTCAGCTGATATGGCTGTATGAGAAGGAGGGGAAATGAGTGTGTGGGCGTGGTTAACGTCCGAACATTATTAAAATCAGCTCAACGGCTATACTGAAGTAGCCTGAATGGGCAGACTAAACCAGGGACTAATAAAGAAATATAGGATGAGAAAGGGGAAGGGGGGAGAAGGAGAGTGGAGAGCATAGACTAGCTATGCAATTTATAGATGCATGAAATTTACATATAAATAGCAATTAGATAAAGGGGAGTAAATTAGAGTATATATGAAGAAGTGACAGGTTTCTTAATGACAGGTGCATTAATACAGGATATTAAAAAAGGCTGGTTATTTCTTTAGCAAAATAGCATAACCTAGAATCTTAAGTACATCAATAAATATGCATAAAGTTAATATTAAAAGTGACAGTACACTACTACATGGTATAAAAGGCTGCATGGTTAGATAAGGATAGTAACATAAGATAAATTGATCAGGATAATACATACAATATCATGAGAGGTGCTAAAGACTCATACAATTATAAGACTTTACTAAAAATTATAAAAAAGGTATAAAGGTCAAAGTCAGCATTTAACCCTTCTGGGTTAAGTGTTTTTAAGAGGAAAACCCAGTAAATTTCTTTCTGACCTAAAGTCTTTTTTATATCGCCACCTCTCCATGGGAGTTTACACCTTTGTATTCCTATACATTTTAAAAATGTAGGGTTCTTATCATGTATTAAAAAATATTTTGACACGGAGTGGTTAGGGTAGTCTTTTAGTATGTTGCAGCAGTGCTCTGCTAGTCTAGTTTTCAGGCGATGAGAGGTCATACCCACATATTGCAAGGCACATGGACATTCAAGTAAATAGATAAAAATTTTAGTGTTGCAGCTCACAATATCTTTTATCGGATTGGATTTTTTTGTGTTGTAGGATGTAAAATGGGTGATTTTTGTCTTTATATTGTGATCTGTGGATTTGAATACACTATACAGGTATTACATTTAAAAAAAGCCTTTAGAATTAGATAAAAAGGTGGTATTTTTGTTTGTGTGGATTTTGGTGTAGTTTTTGGTGAAGATAGTTTTAAAATTGGGAGCGCCACTAAAAACTATACTCGGCTTATCAGGAATGAGTTCTTTTAAAATATCGTCTTCTTTTAAAATGTGCCAGTGCTTGTTAATGATTTTTTTGATTCTTGTACTTCTATTATTGAAGTTAAAAATGACAGGCATTAAAGGAGAGTCTTTCGTATTTTTTGATTTATATTCTAGAAGTTCCTTTCTGTCTTTTTTAGTGACTATTTCTAGAGTTTTATTTAGGTTGGTCTGTGGGCAATTTTTATCAATAAATATTTCTTTCAGTGATCGGGCCTGTTCTGTAAAATCCTTGGTGTCTGAACAATTTCTGCGAAGGCGAAGAAATTGGCTTTTGGGGATGCTATCCAACCAAGGCTTAAAACGGCAGCTTGATTGTTCAATTACCGTATTTGTGCACACTTTTAAAAAAAAAAAAATTTGGTGTGGATGTTGCCTTCTTTAATAAAAAAATTCTAAATCTAAAAAGTTGATGCTGTTTTTACTGTGTTCTGAGATTAAGATTTTGCCATGTGTGTTGTTGTTAAGATGATTTAAAAATGGTGTTAGGTAATTCTCTGTACCTTTCCATATAAAAAAGAGGTCATCTATGTATCTAAAATATGTTATCAGAATTGCCCGCCAGGTATGCTCACCCAAATGGCCTGAGATTCCCAATGTGCCATAAAAAGGTTTGCATAGCTGGGGGCAAATCTGGTCCCCATTGCAGATCCCTGTTTTTGAAAGTAAAATGAATCTTAAAACCAAAAATAATTATTATTTAAAATTAATCTAATGCCTTGTATGATAAAATTTATTTGATTGTCAGTGATAGATTTGGCTTCCTTTAAAATTGAAAAACCAGCTTCACAACCTTTCTGGTGGGGGATAATTGTGTATAATGATTGTACATCACAGGTAACTAAAATGTAATCAGACTCCCAAGTAAAATCATTTAAAAAGCGCAGGAGGGTCATAGAGTCTTTTAGGTAAGATTTCATTATTTTTACTGATGGCTGTAATAAAATATCGATATATTTGGATAAGTTGGACATTATAGAACCTTTCCCAGAGACGATGGGCCTGCCTGGGGGGTTATCTTGGTTTTTATGAATTTTCGGTAAAAAATATATAACAGGGATTTTTGGAAAGGATACGTTTAAGTAATCATTCGTTTTTGTTGAGAATGTTTTGTTCTAGACCTTCTTGTAGGAATGTTCTAAGTTAATTTTTGATACGGTTGGTTGGGTCAGAGGATAATTTGTCATATACGTTAGGGTCATTTAATTGTTTAAGGGCCTCATCAATATACATATTTTTTGGGAGGATGACTAGACCTCCCCTTTGTCAGTTGGTTTTGTGATGATAGTATCGTCTTTTTTCAGTTCTTTTAATGCTAATTGTTCTTGGTAGGATAGATTATGGTGTTGGTATTTGTGTTTTTCTATTTTATTTAAGTCTTTTAGTACTAGTTTTTCGAATACTTCTATTGGGCCGGATTTGAAACTGGAAGGGTAAAAATTAGAATTTTGCTTTAAATTTGTTCTTATAATTGAAGGGTGAATAGAGTTGGCGACAGTCGTCTGTGGGAATGTCTGTGTTTCTTAATGTAGTATTTGGTTCTGCAGACTTGGTTGTAAAAAATCTTTTTAGAGTTGCCTTTCTAACAAATTTATTTATGTCTAGAAAGGCTTGGACTTGGTTAAAAGGATTGGTCGGTGCATATTTGAGACCCTTGCTTAAAACTGAGATTTGTGTAGAAGTTAAAAATGTTTGTGATAAGTTAAAAATGCCGTGATCTTTTTCAGTTAGATTGGTTGGTGTCTTTCTAGTCTCTCCTTTTTTATTGTATTCTTCTTCCACTTCTCCTTCCTCTAAACTTAGGATCCTTTTTTGCTCTTGTTGGGTACGGGGTTTGGACAAGCTGATTGTTGTGTGGTCTGATCTCTAAAAAATGGTCCTCATTTTCAAACTCGGAATCCATGGATAGTAGTTGATATCTATTTTGGTGACGGAAGTTGATGGGTAGTGATGTACCGAATAGTTCGCTGGCGAATAGTTCCTGGAGAACATAGCGTGTTCGCGTTCGCCACGTTGGACGAACACATGCGTGGTTCGATCCGCCCCCTATTCGTCATCATTGAGTAAACTTTGACCCTGTGCCTCACGGTCAGCAGACACATTCCAGCAAATTATCAGCAGACCCCCCTTCCAGACCCTCCCACCTCCTGGACAGCATCCATTTTAGATTCATTCTGAAGCTGCATTCTTAGATAGAGGAGGGAAAGTGTAGCTGCTGCTCATTTGATAGGGAAATTGATAGCTAGGCTAGGGTATTCAGTGTCCACTACAGTCCTGAAGGACTCATCTGATCTCTGCTGTAAGGACAGCACCCCAAAAAGCCCTTTTTAGGGCTAGAACATCAGTCTGCTTTTTTTTTTCTGTGTAATGTAATTGCAGTTGCCTGCCTGACAGCTTCTGTGTCAGGCTCACAGTGGATACTGTGCCCACTTGTCCAGTGCCACCACTCATATCTGGTGTCACAATAGCTTAAGCTTGACATTTAAAAACAAAAAAAATTTTTTCACTGTAATAGATTGAATAGCAGTTAGTTGTCTGCCAGCTTCTGTGTCAGGCTCACAGTGGATACTGTGCCCACTTGCCCAGTGCCACCACTCATATCTGGTGTCACAATAGTTTAAGCTTGCATTTAAAAACACATTTTTTTTCACTGTAATAGATTGAATAGCAGTTAGTTGTCTTCAAGCGGATGTCAGGCCTTCAGCGTGTACTCTGCCAACCTCTGCAAGTGCACTTTGCCACTCATATCAGGTGTGACAATAGCGTGCCTTTAAAAAGAAAAAAAGGTTTACACTGTAAGCTAATAGCAGTCAGTGTCCTTAAAGCGGCTGTCAGGCCTTCAGCGTGTACTCTGCCAACCTCTGCCAGTCCACTTTGCCACTCATATCAGGTGTGACAATAGCATGCCTTTAAAAACAAAAAACTTTTTTCACTGTTATAGATTGAATAGCAGTTAGTAGTCTTCAAGCGGGTGTGTCAGGCCTACAGCGTGTACTCTGCCAACCGCTGCCACTGCACAGTGCCACTCATATCTGGTCTCACAGTAGCTTGCACGCATAGTACCACTAATCCCCCAAAAAATGACAGGCAGAGGCAGGCCACCCCGCAGGGGCCATTGTGGTCGTGGTGCTGTGATTCCCTTTGGCCCTAGAATAATGCCCAGTTTTCAGAGGCCACGTACCCTGAACTTGAAAAGTTCTGAGGACATAGTTGACTGGCTAACACAGGACACCCAATCTTCTACAGCTTCCGCTCGGAACCTTGACGCACCATCCTCCTCCAGCTTAGCTTCGGGCACCTCTCAAGATACCACTCACCCGCCTGCCGCCACCACCAACACTAGCACCACAGCCGCTTCACTTGGTATGTCAGAGGAGTTATTCACACATCCGTTGAGTGATGCGCAACCATTATTGCAAGAGGATGTAGATAACAGGGATATGTCAGTCAGGCAGCATTAAACACATGGGCGTACGGTGTGATGATGATGATGATGTTGTACCCGCTGCTGCTTCCTTTGCTGAGTTGTCAGATACAAGTGAAGCGGTTGATGATGACGATGCGTCCATGGATGTCAAGTGGGTGCCCGCTCGGCAAGAAGAAGAACAGGACGAAAGTTCAGATGAGGAGACTAGTTGGAAGCAGGGAGAGGTCATCGCAAGGAGCTAGTGGCACAGTCAGACAGCATGCATCAGCACCCGTGGTCAGCCCGACAGCACGCCAATCAACGCATGCTGTGTCCACCACCAGAATGCCGTCATTGCAGAGCTCAGCAGTGTGGCATTTTTTTTGTGTGTCTGCCTCTGACAACAGCGATGCCATTTGCAACCTGTGCCAAAAGAAACTGAGTCGTGGGAAGTCCAACACCCACCTAGGTACAACTGCTTTGCTTAGGCACATGATCGCACATCACAAACGCCTATGGGATCAACACATGAGTACAAGCAGCACACAAACTCAAAGACGCCATCCTCCTCCTGGTCCAGCATCTTCAGCCACATCAACAACTGCTGTCCTCCTTGCCCCCTCTCAACCATCCGCCCCTCCGTCTCTCGCCTTGAGCAGTTCCCGCTCATCTGCCCACAGTCAGGTGTCTGTCAAGGACATGTTTGAGCGTAAGAAGCCAATGTCAGAAAATCACCCCCTTGCCCAGCGTCTGACAGCTGGCTTGTCTGAACTATTAGCCCGCCAGCTTTTACCATTCAAGCTGGTGGAGTCTGAGGCGTTCAAAAAATTTGTAGCTATTGGGACACCACAGTGGAAGGTACCCGGACAAAATTTATTTTCACAAAAGGCAATCCCCAACCTGTACTCGATTGTGCAAAAGGAAGTAATGGCATGTCTGGCACACAGTGTTGGGGCAAGGGTCCATCTGACCACTTATACCTGGTCTGCAAAGCATGGTCAGGGCAGGTATATCACCTAGACTGCGCATTGGGTAAACCTGCTGACAGCTGCCAAGCATGGAATGCGTGGCTCTGCAAAGGAGTTGGTGACAGCGCCACGACTTGAAGGCAATCCTGCTGCCACCTCCTCTACTCCTCCTACTCCATCCTCTTCCATAACCTCCTCGGCTGAGTCCTCTTCTGCTGCTGCGTCTTGCTCCACATCAACGGCACCCCCCCAGCTCCCCAGGTACTATTACACATCCCGGATACGGCAGTGTCACGCCGTCTTGGGTTTGACTTGCTTGAAAGCAGAGAGTCACACCGGACAAGCACTCCTGTCCGCCCTGAACGCACAGGTGGAAAAGTGGCTGACTCCGCAGCAACTGGATATCGGCAAAGTGGTTTGTGACAACGGAACAAATTTGTTGGGCAAGTTGACACATGTGCCGTGCATGGCACATGTGTGTAATCTGATCGTACAACGCTTTGTGCATAAGTACACAGGTTTACAGGACGTCCTGAAGCAGGCCAGGAAGGTGTGTGGCCATTTCAGGCGTTCCTACACGACCATGGCGCACTTTTCCGATATCCAGCGGCGAAACAACATGCCAGTGAGGCGCTTGATTTGTGACAGCCCGACACGTTGGAATTCAACACTCCTAATGTTTGACCGCCTGCTCCAACAAGAAAAAGCCGTTAATGAATTTTTGTATGACCGGGGTGCTAGGACAGCCTCTGGGGAGCTGGGAATTTTTTTGCCACGTTACTGGACGCTCATGCGCAATGCCTGTAAGCTCATGCGTCCTTTTGAGGAGGTGACAAACCTAGTCAGTCGCACCAAAGGCACCATCAGCGACATCATACCATTTGTTTTCTTCCTGGAGCGTGCCCTGCGAAGAGTGCTGGATCAGGCCGTAGATGAGCGTGAAGAGGAAGAGGAAGAGTTGTGGTCACCATCACCACCAGACACAGCCTTATCAGCATCGCTTGCTGGACCTGCGGCAACGCTGGAAGAGGATTGTGAGGAAGAGGAGTCAGAGGAGGAATGTGGCTTTGAGGAGGAAGACCAACCACAACAGGCATCCCAGGGTGCTCGTTGTCACCTATCTGGTACCCGTGGTGTTGTACGTAGCTGGGGGGAAGAACATACCTTCATTGAGATCACTGAGGAGGAGGAACAGGAAATGAGTAGCTCGGCATCCAACCTTGTGCAAATGGGGTCTTTCATGCTATCGTACCTGTTGAGGGACCCTCGTATAAAAAGGCTGAAGGAGAACGACCTGTACTGGGTGTCCACGCTACTAGACCCCCGGTATAAGCAGAAAGTGGCAGAAATGTTACCGAATTACAACAAGTCGGAAAGGATGCAGCTTTTGCAAAATAAATTAAAAAGTATGCTTTACACAGCGTATAAGGGTGATGTCACAGCACAACGGGAATCTAACAGGGGCAAGGACAGGATGCCGGCAAGGTCAGGATGCTTTAAAGACGTGTTGCTGATGGAGGACATGCGGAACTTTTTAAGTCCTACGCATCGCCACAGCCCTTCGGGATCCACCCTCAGAGAACGACTTGACCGACAGGTAGCAGACTAAGTCACCTTAACTGCAGATATCGACACTCTGAGGAGGGATGATCCCCTTGACTACTGGGTGTGCAGGCTTGACCTGTGGCCTGAGCTATCCCAATTTGCGATAGAACTTCCGACCTGCCCCGCTTCAAGTGTCCTGTCAGAAAGGACCTTCAGTGCAGCAGGAGGTATTGTCACTGAGAAGAGAAGTCGCCTAGGTCAAAAAAGTCTAGATTACCTCACCTTTATTAAGATGAATGAGGGATGGATCCCAAAGGGACTGACAGTGGGCGATACATTCGACTAAAAAAGGCCTGATGAGATGAGCTGCCTTGGGCTAAAAATGGTCCACATGCTGCTGTATTTTAGCTCTGAATGCCGGTTGACTTGCGTGACTTATCCGCCACCAACTAGGGTTCAAGCCGCAATCTTTTAGGGCACTTTCTGCCTGGGAAACAAACATCTATTTTTCTGGCCGCTGCTACAGCAGCGGCTGCAACAATACCTAATTTTTCAGGCATGTGTACATGCCTAATTTTTTGGCCCTCTGGTGCTGCACTGTGGCTTCAAAAACCAAACCAAAAAAAAGGCACATAACAGGGATTAAACTGATAGGAATAGTACTACTTAACACACCACTCCTATCTGGTGGCACATTAGATTGCACGCGCAGTGCCCCAAATTTGAAGTAGGAGGACCGACCAAGCATCTTTTTCCATCTCCTGGTTCCTAAAATCGATGCCATATACATGTCCCCTGATAGGGCGCCAGCTCATTATTCTCTTGGGCGCCAGCTCGTTATTCTCTTTTTCACTTCACTAGGGACACTTTACTGCACTATGGGCACTTAGACCCACTCTTTGTCTTGCACACTGTTATTCCTAGCCAGCATCTGTGATGGGAAATCAGGCAGTCATCTAAACCTTTAGATTGAGCTTTAGCTTAGAACACCCTTGAAGGTGTTTAAGGAGATTAGGGCTAGCTTAGAGGATTCTTCTTAGACCTCTCTGGGTCTTTATAGCCCTTCTACCTATCCAGCATTTCTGGAAACTAGCTTAGAGAAAGGGTGGCTGTGTGTCTGTGATACATTTAACTTCATATCACCTTATTGACACTTTATCACTCCGGTCTCCATACTCTCTGCCTATACCTATCTATTTAGAGGGAATTGCCTTGCCCCTGCCAATATTATATAATAGGTAATAGTATTACCATTATTACACAATTAGGTCTCTGAGGACAGGTGTCAATCCATATCTGCCAAGTGACCCTATGTAGGGGGAACCGTCCCTATTCTGCTCTGTGTCAGTGTGTATCAGGGATCATTAGGATAGGTGTCAATCCATATCTGCCAAGTGACCCTATGTAGGGGGAACAGTCTCTATTCTGCTCTGTGTCAGTGTGTATCATGGTCTCTGAGGACAGGTGACAGTCCATATCTGCCAAGTGACCCTATGTAGGGGGAACAGTCTCTATTCTGCTCTGTGTCAGTGTGTATCATGGTCTCTGAGGACAGGTGTCAGTCCATATCTGCCAAGTGACCCTATGTAGGGGGAACAGTCTCTATTCTGCTCTGTGTCAGTGTGTATCAGGGATCCTTAGGATAGGTGTCAATCCATATCTGCCAAGTGACCCTATGTAGGAGAAACAGTCCCTATTCTGCTCTGTGTCAGTGTGTATCAGGGATCCTTAGGATAGGTGTCAATCCATATGTCAAGGTGTCAATATGTCATATGTGTCATATGTGTCAATATGTCATATGTCAGGTGTCCATTGTGATTTAGGAATGTTAGGTGATTTCTGCCCTTTATGGATTAAAACCAGACTCTGCATCAACTGTGTAATTTTCCATGGGAGTTTGCCATGGATCCCCTTCCGGCATGCCACAGTCCAGGTGTTAGTCCCCTTGAAACAACTTTTCCATCACTTTTGTGGCCAGAGTCCCTGTGCGTTTTAAAATTTGCCTGCCCATTGAAGTCAATGATGGTTCGCCCGGTTCGCGAACGTTTGCGGAAGTTCCCGTTCGCCATTCGCGAAACAAAATTTTTGTGTTCGCGACATCACTATTGATGGGTGATTTCTTATGGTGGGTTTGTTCATAGTCTTTATGGGAGTATCTATTTCTTTGTGGTCTTGGGGTAGTGTCGTGTGTGTTTCTTCCTTGTGTGGATGACTCGTAGGTCATAGTGTCCTTCTGTGAGTGGGGTGGTTATGGTAATTTTGCGTTGAAGTGTTCTGTTTTGAGAAGTGGTGTGATGATCTATAGTTTCTTCGTAGAGATTGGTAGTATCTTTTTTCTACCTTATTATGCTGGGGGTGTCACTTCTTCATATATACCTGTCACGTCTTCTTATATACTCTAATTTACTCCCCTTTATCCAATTGCTATTTATATGTAAATTTCATGCATCTATAAATTGCATAGCTAGTCTATGCTCTCCACTCCCCTTCCCCCCCTTCCCCTATCTTATCCTATATTTCTTTATTAGTCCCTGGTTTAGTCTGCTCATTCAGGCTACTTCAGTATAGCCATTGAGCTGATTTTAATAATGTTGGGACATAAACCACGCCCACACACTCATTTCCCCTCCTTCTCCTACAGCCATATCAGCTGAATACACTCCCCGGCCGACGGCATCATAACCACGCCCCCCGGCTGAACAACACACCCATTCCAACTGCCTCCACACACTCCCCATTAGTGATGTACCGAACTGTCCGCCGGCGAACAGTTCCCGGCGAACTTAGCGTGTTCGCGTTCGCCTCCGCGGGCGAACACATGGGCGGTTCGATCCGCCCCCTATTCGTCATCATTGGGCAAACTTTGACCCTGTGCCTCTCGGTCAGCAGACACATTCTAGCCAATCAGCGGCACTCCCTCCCTTCCACACCCTCCAACCTCCCTCCCAGCATCCATTTTTTGAAGCTGCATGCTTAGTGAGAGGAGGGAAAGTTTAGCTGCTGCTGATTAGATAGGGAAATTGATAGCTAGGCTAGGGTATTCAGTGTCCACTACAATCCTGAAGGACTCATCTGATCTCTGCTGTAAGGACAGCACCCCAAAAAGCCCTTTTTAGGGCTATAACATCAGGCTGCTTTTTTTTTTTTCCTGTGTAATGTAATTGCAGGTGCCTGCCTGCCAGCTTCTGTGTGAGGTTCACATTGGATACTGTGCCTACTTGCCCAGTGCCACCACTCATATCTGTTTTAACAATTGGTTAAGCTTTAGATTTAAAATAAATAATTAGTTTTCACTGTAATAGAAGAGCAGTTGCCTGCCTGCCAGCTTCTGTGTCAGGTTGGATGCCTTGCCCATTTGCACAGTCAGTGCCACCACTCATATCTGTTTTAACAATAGCTTAAGCTTTAGATTTTAAAGAAATCATTTTTTTTTCACTGTAATAGAAGAGCAGTTGCCTGCCTGCCAGCTTCTGTGTCAGGTTGGATGCCTTGCCCATTTGCACAGTCAGTGCCACCACTCATATCTGTTTTAACAATAGCTTAAGCTTTAGATTTAAAAGAAATCATTTTTTTTCACTGTAATAGAAGATCAGTTAGTTGTCTGCAAGCGTCTGGGTGTCAGGCCTACTTCAGCGTGTGCTCTGCAGACCTGTGCCAGCGTGCTTTGACAGTTGCCAATCATATCTGGTGTCTCTTTAGCGTGCTTTTACAAAGAAAAAAGGTTTCCAGTGTAAGCTAATAGCAGCCAGTCAGTGTCCTTCAAGCGGCTCTGTCAGTCCTTCCTTCAGCGTGTGCCCTGCACAACCCTGCCAGCGTACTTTGACAGTTGCCACTCATATCTGGTGTCTCTATAGCGTGCTTTTACAACCAAAATTTTGTTTCCACTGTAATAGAAGAGCAGTTGCCTGCCTGCCAGCTTCTGTGTGAGGTTCACAGTGGATACTGTGCCCTCTTGCCCAGTGCCACCACTCATATCTGTTTTTACAATAGCTTAAGCTTTAGATTTAAAAGAAATAATTTTTTTTCACTGTAATAGAAGAGCAGTTAGTTGTCTGCAAGCGTCTGGGTGTCAGGCCTACTTCAGCGTGTGCTCTGTAGACCTGTTCCAGCGTGCTTTGACAGTTGCCAATCATATTTGGTGTCTCTTTAGCGTGCTTTTACAAAGAAAAAAGGTTTCTAGTGTAAGCTAATAGCAGCCAGTCAGTGTCCTTCAAGCGGCTCTGTCAGTCCTTCCTTCAGCGTGTGCTCTCCAGAACTGTTCCAGTGCACATTGCCAATCATATCTGGTGTCTCTATAGCGTGCTTTTAAAACCAAATTTTTTTTTTCACTGTTATAGATTGAATAGCAGTTACTTGTCTTCAAGCGGGTGTCTCAGGCCTACAGTGTGTGCTCCCAGAACTGTTCCAGTGCACATTGCCAATCATATCTGGTGTCTCTATAGCGTGCTTTTAAAACCAAAATTTTTTTTTCACTGTTATAGATTGAATAGCAGTTACTTGTCTTCAAGCGGGTGTCTCAGGCCTACAGTGTGTGCTCTGCAGAACTGTTCCAGTGCACATTGCCAATCATATCTGGTGTCTCTATAGCGTGCTTTTAAAACCAAAATTAGTTTTTCACTGTTATAGATTGAATAGCAGTTACTTGTCTTCAAGCGGGTGTCTCAGGCCTACAGTGTGTGCTCTGCAGAACTGTTCCAGTGCACATTGCCAATCATATCTGGTGTCTCTATAGCGTGCTTTTAAAACCAAAATGTGTTTTTCACTGTTATAGATTGAATAGCAGTTACTTGTCTTCAAGCGGGTGTCTCAGGCCTACAGTGTGTGCTCTGCAGAACTCTTACAGTTCACATTGCCAATCATATCTGGTCTCACAGTAGCTTGCCCTTATAGTACCACTAATCCCCCAAAAAATGACAGGCAGAGGAAGGCCACCCCGCAGGGGCCGTCGTGGTCGTGGTGCTGTGATTCCCTTTTGCCCTAGAATAATGCCCAGTTTTCAGAAGCCACGTACCCTGAACTTGAAAAGTTCTGAGGACATAGTTGACTGGCTAACACAGGACACCCAATCTTGTACAGCCTCCGTCCGGAACCTTGACGCACCATCCTCCTCCAGCTTAGCTTCAGGCACCTCTCAAGATACCACTCACCCGCCTGCCGCCACCACCAAAACTAGCACCACAGCTGCTTTACTTGGTATGTCAGAGGAGTTATTCACACACCCGTTTGAAGAAATGAGTGATGCGCAACCATTATTGCTAGAGGATGTAGATAACAGGGATATGTATCAGGCAGGCAGCATTAAACACATGGAGGTACGGTGTGATGATGATGTTGTACCCGCTGCTGCTTCCTTTTCTGAGTTGTCAGATACAAGCGAAGCGGTTGATGATGACGATGTGTCCATGGATGTCACGTGGGTGCCCGCTCGGCAAGAAAATGAACAGGGCGAAAGTTCAGATGGGGAGACAGAGAGGAGGAGGAGACGAGTTGGAAGCAGGGGGGGGTCGTCGCAAGGAGCTAGTGGCACAGTCAGACAGCATGCATTGGCACCCGTGGTCAGCCCGACAGCACGCCAATCAACGCATGCTGTGTCCACCACCAGAATGCCGTCATTGCAGAGCTCAGCAGTGTGGCATTTTTTTTGTGTGTCTTCCTCGGACAACAGCGATGCCATTTGCAACCTGTGCCAAAGGAAACTGAGTCGTGGGAGGTCCAACACCCACCTAGGTACAACTGCTTTGCGTAGGCACAGTATCTCACATCACAAACGCCTATGGGATCAACACATGAGTACAAGCAGCACGCCTACTCTAAGCCGCCATCCTCCTCCTGGTCTAGCATCTTCAGCCACGTCAACCACTGCTGTCCTTCTTGCCCCCTCTCAACCATCCGCCACTCCGTCTCCCGCCTTGAGCAGTTCACGCTCATCTGCCCACAGTCATGTGTCTGTCAAGGACATGTTTGAGCGTAAGAAGCCAATGTCACCAAGTCACCCCCTTGCCCAGCGTCTGACAGCTGGCTTGTCTGAACTATTAGCCCGCCAGCTTTTACCATACAATCTGGTTGAGTCTGAGGCGTTCAAAAAATTTGTAGCTATTGGGACACCGCAGTGGAAGGTACCCGGCCGGAATTTCTTTTCACAAAAGGCAATCCCCAACTTGTACTCGGTTGTGCAAAAGGAAGTCATGGCATGTCTGGCACACAGTGTTGGGGCAAGGGTCCATCTGACCACTGATACCTGGTCTGCAAAGCATGGTCAGGGCAGGTATATCACCTACACTGCGCATTGGGTAAACCTGCTGACGGCTGACAAGCAAGGAATGCGTGGCATTGCAGAGGAGTTGGTGACACCGCCACGAATTGCAGGCAGTCCTGCTGCCACCTCCTCTACTCCTCCTACTCCATCCTCTTCCATAACCTCCTTGGCTGAGTCCTCTTGTGCTGCTGCGTCTTGCTCCACATCAACGGCACCCTCCCAGCTCCCCAGGTACTATTCCACATCCCGGATACGGCAGTGTCACGCCGTCTTGGGTTTGACTTGCTTGAAAGCAGAGAGTCACACCGGACAAGCACTCCTGTCCGCCCTGAACGCACAGGTGGAAAAGTGGCTGACTCCGCAGCAACTGGATATCGGCAAAGTGGTGTGTGACAACGGAAAGAATTTGATAGCGGCATTGAAGTTGGGCAAGTTGACACATGTGCCGTGCATGGCACATGTGTGTAATCTGATCGTACAACGCTTTGTGCATAAGTACACAGGCTTACAGGACGTCCTGAAGCAGGCCAGGAAGGTGTGTGGCCATTTCAGGCGTTCCTACACGGCCATGGCTCACTTTGCCGATATCCAGCGGCGAAACAATATGCCAGTGAGGCGCTTGATTTGCGACAGCCCTACACGTTGGAATTCCACACTCCTAATGTTCGACCGCCTGCTCCAACAAGAAAAAGCTGTTAATGAATATTTGTATGACCGGGGTGCTAGGACAGCCTCTGGGGAGCTGGGAAATTTTTTGCCACGTTACTGGACGCTCATGCGCAATGCCTGTAGGCTCATGCGTCCTTTTGAGGAGGTGACAAACCTAGTCAGTTGCAACGAAGGCACCATCAGCGACATCATACCATTTGTTTTCTTCCTGAAGCGTGCCCTGCGAAGAGTGCTGGATCAGGCTTTAGATGAGCGTGAAGAGGAAGAGGAAGAGTTGTGGTCACCATCACCACCAGAAACAGCCTTATCAGCATCGCTTGCTGGACCTGCGGCAACGCTGGAAGAGGATTGTGAGGAAGAGGAGTCAGAGGAGGAATGTAGCTTTGAGGAGGAGGAGGAGCAAGACCAAACACAACAGGCATCCCAGGGTGCTCGTTGTCACCTATCTGGTACCCGTGGTGTTGTACGTGGCTGGGGGGGAAGAACATACCTTCAATTACATCAGTGAGGAGGAGGAACGGGAAATGAGTAGCTCGGCATCCAACCTTGTGCAAATGGGGTCTTTCATGCTGTCCTGCCTGTTGAGGGACCCTCGTATAAAAAGGCTGAAGGAGAACGACCTGTACTGGGTGTCACGCTACTAGACCAGCGGTATAAGCAGAAAGTGGCGGAAATGTTACCGAATTACAACAAGTCGGAAAGGATGCAGCATTTGCAAAATAAATTAAAAAGTATGCTTTACACAGCGTATAAGGGTGATGTCACAGCACAACGGGAATCTAACAGGGGGAGAGGTGGAAGTCATCCTCCTCCTCCTCCCACGACCACGCCGGCAAGGACAGGACGCTTTAAAGACGTGTTGTTGATGGAGGACATGCAGAGCTTTTTAAGTCCTATGCATCGCCACAGCCCTTCGGGTTCCACCCTCAGAGAGCGACTCGACCGACAGGTAGCAGACTACCTCGCCTTAACTGCAGATATCGACACCCTGAGGAGCGATGAACCCCTTGACTACTGGGTGTGCAGGCTTGACCTGTGGCCTGCGCTATCCCAATTTGCGATAGAACTTCCGGCCTGCCCCGCTTCAAGTGTCCTGTCAGAAAGGACCTTCAGTGCAGCAGGAGGTATTGTCACTGAGAAGAGAAGTCGCCTAGGTCAAAAAAGTCTAGATTACCTCACCTTTATTAAGATGAATGAGGGATGGATCCCGAAGGGACTGACACTGGGCGATACATTCGATTAAAAAAGGCCTGATGAGATGAGCTGCCTTGGGCTAAAAATGGTCCACACACTGCTGTATTTTAGCTCTGAATGACGTTTGACTTGCGTGACTTATCCGCCACCAACTAGGGTTCAAGCCGCCATGTTTTAGGGCACTTTCTGCCTGTGAAACAAACATCAATTTTTCTGGCCGCTGCTACAGCAGCGGCTGCAACAATACCAAATTTTTCAGGCATGTGTACATGCCTAATTTTTAGGCCCACTGGTGCAGCACTGTGGCTTCAAAAACCAAACCCAAAAAAAATCCTCCAAGATGGCACCAATATACCAGTGGTCTAAGCATCTTCCCACCTTGGCCTAAAAAGGGGAGGTGATTCAACAATTAAAAATCTCTGCCATTTACACGTCCACTGATAGGAGACGCGGAAGGTATTAAACTGATATGAACAATACTAAACTCACCACTCCTATCTGGTGGCACATTAGCTTGCCCGCGCAGTGCCACAAATTTCAAGTAAGAGGACCGACCAAGCATCTTCTTCCATCTCCTTGTTACATAAATCAATGCCATATCCATAGAAATTGTACATAATATCCAGGAGAGTTTTACAGGGCCATATCTTGTCGCCTGTTGAAAGAGGTGACCTTGCTCGGGTCCCAGGTGTGCGGTTCCTAAAATGGCTGCCATATACACGTCCACTGATGGGAGACGCGGAAGGTATCAAACTGATATGAACAATACTCCACTCCTATCTGTAGGTCCGTCCCATTGTGATTTATGCCCCCCACCCACCGCGCAGGGATGGGGGCCGGGGGGGGAAGGAAAGTAGGCCCCCCCATTGTGATTTATGGCCCCCACCCACCGCGCAGGGGTGGGGGCCGAGGGGGGGAGGACAGTAGGTCCCCCCCATTGTGATTTATGGCCCCCACCCACCGCGCAGTGGTTGGGGAGGACAGTAGCTCCCCCAGTGTGTATCATGGGCTTTGAGGACAGGTGTCAATCCATACCTGCCAAGTGACCCTATGTAGGGGGAACAGTCCCTATTCTGCTCTGTGTCAGTGTGTATCATGGTCTCTGTGGACGGGGAACAGTCTCTATTCTGCTCTGTGTCAGTGTGTATCATGGTCTCTGTGGATGGTGAACTGTCTCTATTCTGCTCTGTGTCAGTGTGTATCATGGTCTCTGTGGACAGGGAACAGTCTCTATTCTGCTCTGTGTCAGTGTGTATCAGGGGCTTTGAGGACAGGTGTCAATCCATACCTGCCAAGTGACCCTATGTAGGGAGAACAGTCCCTATTCTGCTCTGTGTCAGTGTGTATCATGGTCTCTGTGGACGGGGAACAGTCTCTATTCTGCTCTGTGTCAGTGTGTATCATGGTCTCTAAGGACAGGTGTCAATCCATATCTGCCAAGTGACCCTATGTAGGGGGAACAGTCTCTATTCTGCTCTGTGTCAGTGTGTATCAGGGGTTTTGAGGACAGGTGTCAATCCATATCTGCCAAGTGACCCTATGTAGGGGGAACAGTCTCTATTCCGCTCTGTGTCAGTGTGTATCAGGGATTTGACTATCTTTATTCAGATTCAAAAATTACAATTCCAGGAAAAATGTAACAAACATTTACAAGAACATGTTATGCACATCATAGAAACAACGTGAACCTCTTTAAAGCCACAAACTTAAGACAAAAAGTATGTACACACAATGTGTAAGGGTTTGAAAGAATATTCTGAATCCTTACATGTTTACTTTATCGTTTGTTTGATTTTTGTGAACCATATATAAACTACAAGCAGCGTGAAAACTCAAGTGGCCATGCTGATCAAATTAAATAGTATGCTTTACACAGCGTATAAGGGTGATGTCACAGCACAACGGGAATCTAACAGGGGAAGAGGTGAAAGTCATCCTCCCCCTCCCACGACCCCGCCATATCTGCCAAGTGACCCTATGTAGGGGTAACAGTCTCTATTCTGCTCTGTGCCAGTGTGTATCATGGTCTCTGAGGACGGGGAACAGTCTCTATTCTGCTCTGTGTCAGTGTGTATCAGGGGCTTTGAGGACAGGTGTCAATGTTAGGTGATTTCTGCCCTTTATGGATTAAAAGCAGACTCTGCATCAACTGTGTAATTTTCCATGGGAGTTTTGCCATGGATCCCCCTCCGGCATGCCACAGTCCAGGTGTTAGTCTCCTTGAAACAACTTTTCCATCACTTTTGTGGCCAGAAAGAGTCCCTGTTGGTTTTAAAATTCGCCTGCCCATTGAAGTCAATGGCGGTTCGCGCGGTTCGCCGGTTCGCGAACATTTGAGGAAGTTCGCGTTCGCCGTTCGCGAACCGAAAATTTCAGGTTCGCGACAACACTACTCCCCATTATCAGCCTGGCAGTTTCTAATGTTTCTCCCAACAAACTACATATCCCAGTACCCCTAGCGGCACGTCGCGCGATCGGCCGGGTTTCCAAAATGGATGCCGATCACGTGACCAACAAAAATATCATTTTTTCCCCTCATTTACAACCCTGGTTTTAACTCCATATTTTGGTAGAAGTTACCATGATAACCTATCTACAAAATTATATAGTTTGTTTTGTATTTTGAAAATTGCACTTTGCTTTGATGACGTCATTTGGGCGCCAAACCCTGTTCAGAGTTCAAAATCAGTCCCCCTATATAAACCCTACCCTACCAAGCATGCTTTTTTGTCTCCACTTGAGAAAGCCTTCATAGGTGAAACGCATTGTGGATATTTTAATATTTTATTCTGTATTCCAAATAAAGGTATTTTTGCTACTTTTAACTCACTTTGATTGTGCCATTTTACTCTTTTTATTCATTATTTTTAATTTTGCTTGGTATCCTGATTTTATTCCTCCTGCTGAGTATTACTCCAAAGACATCCGAGGTGGGGATTATACCACTCACACCTGAGTCATTGAGCAGTCTGCCTGCTCAATCCTATGTGAGTACACATTTTATTAATACTCCTTATATACCATTTTATACAGCAAGCACTATTAGTTGTCTCTTCTCTTTCATGATCTACATATCGAAACAAGACTCAACCCTCTAAACGTATCCTACATGCGGGGAATATACCGCTGTACGCCATTCACACTAGAGCTGGTTTGAGCTGGCTGGCCGCATGGAAAACCAGCTCCTGCAACTAACCCAACTAACCACCCTTTTGACCAATTTATGTTGTCCAGCTTGGCATCAGGCGCTGAGGAGTGACAGCCCACAGCACCAAGAGGTGCTGGCCCGGACACTGAGTCAAAGGTTCCTCGTGGCAAAGGTTCCGTCGACCACGGCCTGCTCGGGTGGTGAGTGGGGTGGACGGCCGCCGCCCCGCTATCCTGCCTGTCAGTTCCTGGCCGGACCTTTTGATTCTGCGAGGTGCTGGCCCTGTTTCCCCCCCCCCCCTCTGGGCCAGGGGGGGGGGTCATCCCAGTCCACCCGGGGACTCTGGGAGTGCCTGAGAGCATCTGAGGTCTCACTTACCTTCCAAGATGGCGATGAAGCCTGGCACTCCATGGTGAAGGCAGCTCGGGGCTCTTGGCGCCCTCCGCAGGCAAAGCAGGATATCACAATCTAAGTAACCTGCAGCTACTGAAGCTTGAACGGAGGGGCTAACAATCGACACCAAGGTCCCATGGCAGGGAGCATGTGAACCACTACAGCTACACTGCTTCCAGAGTCGCAACGAACCACCAGAGGCACAGGAAATTCCTCTATACCTACCATATTCGGATGTCCCAACTCGACCGTCAACACTCCACACTGCGGTACCGAGTTGAATGATGGCTAGTCTGGCTGTGGGCATGAAGACCTTCTGAATGCTGGGACTGCATCCTGCAGATAGTGGGATTTGAAAGGACTCTATGTGGGGTCTGGGGGTACCTTTCCATGGCCTAACTCGCAATTATTACTATGATTTCTCCAGATCCTCTGACTGGCTACAGGTTTTGAAACACTTGGGGATCTTTAGCTTGACATATATCCCTCTGCTGTGTGTGCTGTCTCTTCCAGGCCGTGCTATCTCACGCTTTTAATTTGACATATTAAACACATCTACCTCTCAAGTTTTAAGCTAACTCAATTTATGACTGTTATTATTGTTGTAACAAAGGTCACATCTGCCTCCAATGTATAGGTTCACCACAAAGAGTTAACCCCAACCCACTCATTAAGCATATGACTGCTCATAAAGCATGTAGTTAGCATCCAGACAGAATCAGAATCAAATAAGCCTGTTTATCTCAATGCCATGCTTATGTCTAACCGTGAAACTGCTCCAAGCTGACGTGGCACTGACAGATGTCTTTAGCAAGTGAGGCAATGTTTAATCGACTCTAATCACCTCTATATATGTTAGAATCATAGCACGTTTATTGTCTTCAGCTGGATGCCCCCCCCGTGACCTAACACAATAGACGAGCAAAACTAGCTTGTACTTAATATGTTTAAAATTTAAAAATGTTCCTAGCCTGTTTTATCTAAAAAATGTGCTGTATATTCTTGCCATAACAATGTACAACATTGAAACGCCTGTAACCGCTGTTGTGGCACTACAGGTTACTCTGTTATGTAATCATATGCACAAAGAAAAATAAAGAATAATAAAAAAAAAAAGACAAAATAGAAAAACACAAATACCAACACCATAATCTATCCTACCAAGAACAATTAGCATTAAAAGAACTGAAAAAAGACGATACTATCATCACAAAACCAGCTGACAAACGGGAGGTCTAGTCATCCTCCCCAAAAATATGTATATTGATGAGGCCCTTAAACAATTAAATGACCCTAACGTATATGACAAATTATCCTCTGACCCAACCAACCGTATCAAAAATAAACTTAGAACATTCCTACAAGAAGGTCTAGAACAAAACATTCTCAACAAAAAAGAACATGATTACTTAAACTTATCCTTTCCAAAAATCCCTGTTATATATTCTTTACAGAAAACTCATAAAAAACAAGATAACCCCCCAGGCAGGCCCATCGTCTCTGGGAAAGGTTCTATAATGTCCAACTTATTCAAATATATCGATATTTTATTTCAGCCATCAGTAAAAATAATGAAATCCTACCTAAAAGACTCTATGACCCTCCTGCGCTTTTTAAATGATTTTACTTGGGAGTCTGATTACATTTTAGTTACCTGTGATGTACAATCATTATACACAATTATCCCCCACTAGAAAGGTTGTGAAGCTGTTTTTTCAATTTTAAAGGAAGCCAAATCTATCCCTGACAATCAAATCAATTTTATCATACAAGGCATTAGATTCATTTTAAATAATAATTATTTTTGGTTTTTAGATTCATTTTACATTCAAAAACAGGGATCTGCGATGGGGACCAGATTTTCCCCCAGCTATGCAAACCTTTTTATGGCACATTGGGAATCTCAGGCCATTTGGGGTGAGCATACCTGGCGGGCAAATCTGATAACATATTTTAGATACATAGATGAGCTCTTTTTTATATGGAAAGGTACAGAGAATTTCCTAACACCATTTTTAAATCATCTTAACAACAACACACATGGCAAAATCTTAACCTCAGAACACAGTAAAAACAGCATCAACTTTTTAGATTTAGAATTTTTTATTAAAGAAGGCAACATCCACACCAAAACTTTTTTTAAAAAAACTGTGCATAAATACGGTAATTGAACAATCAAGCTGCCGTTTTAAGCCTTGGTTGGATAGCATCCCCAAAAGCCAATTTCTTCGCCTTCGCAGAAATTGTTCAGACACCAAGGATTTTACAGAACAGGCCCGATCACTGAAAGAAAAATGTATTGATAAAAATTACCCACAGGCCAACCTAAATAAAACTCTAGAAATAGTCACTAAAAAAGACAGAAAGGAACTTCTAGAATATAAATCAAAAAATACGAAAGACTCTCCTTTAATGCCTGTCATTTTTAACTTCAATAATAGAAGTACAAGAATCAAAAAAATCATTAACAAGCACTGGCACATTTTAAAAGAAGACGATATTTTAAAAGAACTCATTCCTGATAAGCCGAGTATAGTTTTTAGTGGCGCTCACAATTTTAAAACTATCCTCACCAAAAACTACACCAAAATCCACACAAACAAAAATTCCACCTTTTTTAAAATTCTTTATTTTTGTTGTGCAGGTAGGTACATTATATCAACGATCGCCACAACAGCATATTTCAAGATACAGAACAGTTTGACTGTGGCATGAGAATTCGCACAATTTTATGTTTTTTATGCGTGCTTAACTAGACAGAATGATGTAGTAAGATTAGCTAACATACAATGATATAAACTGACGATTAGTTGTCAATTCTAGTTCTGCTATGCTATCGTAGTCATACTGTATAAGCAAGGTTTGCAATTTAGCAGTGACTAAATTAAATAATACATATAAAAGTTAAACTATGTGTATTTAAGCTAAGAAACGCCAAACAGTAGTTAACATTGCTAGAGTTAGCCTACGTTGTGTAGTCATGTTTCTATTCTCTCTATGCATAAAGATGCCCTGCATAAAATCAAGGGTAAGACGCTTTGAAGGTCTTGAGTGGGTTAATCGATGTAACATTTCAAAGCAGTTAGTGGAGTCTGCACATTTTTAAAGGTAATACTGACATACATGAGAACACAATTGCAATGGATAAGTAACTGCTATATGATCTATGGTTAACGAGTTAATATACTGTATTGCTTGCTCCACTGCTGCTATGTGGAACTAACAGTCTCTGCTCAGGGCCATACTGTGAGACATACTGTGCGGTGGGATCTTGCAGTGTCTCTGCTGTGGGATCTAGCAGTGTCTCTGCTGTAGGGCCTGCAGGGACGCAGATTGTCTCTGGGTCAGTCCGCCTTGGTCAGCCAACACCGGCTCTGAAAGATTGGCTGGTGGGCCCGGAGCGCTGCGGGGTCCCTTCCCTCGTTGGTTGTGGATGGGCTCTGTGTCGGTTTAGTTCGCTGGGCAGCAACCCTGTCGCATCGTGGTCTGCTCTGATCTCGTGCCCCGTGTTCTGTATTCCGGTCGTGTGGTGAGGGAGGGTGCCCCTGTAGAGAGCAGGTTCACCTGGCAGGCAGCGCAGGGGCTTGGCTGTGCTGCATATTTTTTGGTGTGGTCACCTGTCATTGCCTTCCCAGTGTGGAAGTTTCATGGCAGCCACTTTTCCTTCTGCTGTCCTCTCGTCCGGTCTGAGCCCCTCCGGAGTTTAGGCTGGGTCTCTGCACATCTGTAAGGCCGCCTTTGGAGCTGTGCCTTGAGTGTCTCTTGTGTTTCAGTCGTTTTGTGCGGGCCGTGATAGGCCTTTGTTCGGTTACAGGTTACTGGGTTTGGGGCCGACCTGTTCAGGCGTGTACTCTTCTTGCGTGTGGAGTTCGGGGGGGGTTCGCCCCATCTCCCCCTGCGCTTCCGTGCTTTGGACCCTGCCTCATGTCACCGGGTGGGGGTCCATTTTGGGGGGACTGCATCAGGGCCTCCAGCTTCTCCCAAAGGGCACCGAAGATGCGGTCGTATTGGCGTTTAGTTTCACTCTCGATAATGTGCAGAGCTGAGGTCTGTGGGTTGGGCGCCATCTTGCCTGCTCCACGTGTGGCCTCTGTGTGTCGCAGTCGTGTGTCTTGGTGAGAGCTCGTACACTTGCTTGTGTGGGTGCGGACTGGGCATTCCAGGCATTCTAAGCTGCGGGAGAGCGGTCGTCTCTCCCGTACCTGCTCTACTGGTAGGCCTTGCCAGCGTGTCGGGCACATACCGGGTAGGTAGTCGCTTGTTGGGTATCGTTGTGTCCACCCTGGCAGCCCCCGTCATCTGGTGACCTTTGTTTGGCTTTTAAAAGCTGTTTCAGCGGCTCTGTGGTAGTTTTTCTGGCAAAGGTCGCAGGAGCTGTGGTGATCATCGTCCGCTCGATGCCGCGGTCAGGCCCCGCCCCCAAAAATTCCACCTTTTTTATCTAATTCTAAAGGCTTTTTTTAAATGTAATACCTGTATAGTGTGCAAATCCACAAATCACAATATAAAGGCAAAAAACACCCATTTTACATCCCACAGCACAAAAAAAATCCTTTCCTTTAAAAGATATTGTGAGCTGTAACACTAAAAATGTTATCTATTTACTTGAATGTCCATGTGCCTTGCAATATGTGGGTATGACCTCTCGTCACCTGAAAACTAGACTAGCAGAGCACTGCTGCAACATACTAAAAGACTACCCTAACCATTCTGTGTCAAAACATTTTTTAATACATGATAAGAACCCTACATTTTTAAAATGTATAGGAATACAAAGGTGTAAACTCCCATGGAGAGGTGGCGATATAAAAAAAGACTTTAGGTCAGAAAGAAATTTACTGGGTTTTCCTCTTAAAAACACTTAACCCAGAAGTTTTAAATGCTGACTTTGACCTTTATACCTTTTTTATAATTTTTAGTAAAGTCTTATAATTTTATGAGTCTTTATCACCTCTCATATAATATGTTATGTATTATCCTGGTCAATTTATCTTACGTTACTATCCTTATCTAACCATGCAGCCTTTTATACCATGTAGTAGTGTACTGTCACTTAATATTAACTTTATGCATATTTATTGATGTACTTAAGATTCTGTTATGCTATTTTGCTAAAGAAATAACCAGCCTTTTTTAATATCCTGTATTAATGCACCTGTCATTAAGTAACCTGTCACTTCTTCATATATACTCTAATTTACTCCCCTTTATCTAATTGCTATTTATAAGTAAATTTCATGCATCTATAAATTGCATAGCTAGTCTATGCTCTCCACTCTCCTTCTCCCCCCTTCCCCTATCTCATCCTATATTTCTTTATTAGTCCCTGGTTTAGTCTGCCCATTCAGGCTACTTCAGTATAGCCATTGAGCTGGTTTTAATAATGTTCGGACATAAACCACGCCCACACACTCATTTCCCCTCCTTCTCCTACAGCCATATCAGCTGAATACATTCCCCGGCCGACTGCATCATAACCACGCCCCCGGCCGAACAACACGCCCATTCCATCTGCCTCCACACACGTCCCCTTATCAGCCTGTCAGTTTCTAATGGTTCTCCCTACAAACTACATATCCCAGTACCCCTAGCGGCACGTTGTGCGATTGGCTGGGTTTCCAAAATGGATGCCGATCACGTGACCAACGAAAATATCATTTTTTCCTCATTTACAACCCTGGTTTTAACTCCATATTTTAGGGGAAGTTACCCTGATAACCTATCTATAAAATTATATACCGTATATACTCGAGTATAAGCCGACCCGAATATAAGCCGAGGCCCCTAATTTTACCCCAAAAAACTGGGAAAACTTATTGACTCGAGTATAAGACTAGGGTGGGAAATGCAGCAGCTGCTGGTAAATTTCTAAATAAAATTAGATCCTTAAAAAATTATATTAATTGAATATTTATTTACAGTGTGTGTATATAATGAATGCAGTGTGTGTATATGAGTGCAGTGTGTGTATGAGTGCTGTGTATATGAATGCAGTGTGTGTGTATGAGTGCAGTGTGTGTGTGTATGAGAATGCTGTGTATGAGAATGCTGTGTATGAGAATGCTGTGTGTGTGTATGAATGCAGTGTGTGTGTATGATTGCAGTGTGTGTGTATGAGTGCAGTGTGTATGTATATGTGTGTATGAGTGCAGTGTGTGTGTGTGTGTGTATGAGTGCAGTGTGTGTGTGTGTGTGTGTATGAGTGCAGTGTGTGTGTGTGTGTGTGTGTGTGTGCAGTGTGTGTGTGTGTGTATGAGTGCAGTGTGTGTGTGTGTGTGTGTATGAGTGCATTGTGTGTGTGTGTGTATGAGTGCAGTGTGTGTGTGTGTGTGTGTATGAGTGCAGTGTGTGTGTGTGTGTGTGTATGTATGTATGAGTGCAGTGTGTGTGTATGTATGTATGAGTGCAGTGTGTGTGTGTATGTGTGTGTGTGTAATGCAGAGTGTGATGCAGAGCCTTGGTGGGGGGTGGGCATTTTTATTTTTTAATTATTATTTTAATTTTTTTTTGTTTCATTACATTTTATTATTTTTTTTATTTTATTATTTTTTATTTTATTATTTTTATTTTATTATTTTTATTTTTTTTATTATTAATATATATATATATAAATTTTTTCGTCCCCCCTCCCTGCTTGCTAGCTGGCCAGGGAGGGGGGCTCTCCTTCCCTGGTGGTCCAGTGGATGGGCACTGTGTAGGAGGGGGCTGTGGGGGCTGCAGAGAGATGTTACTTACCTTTCCTGCAGCTCCTGTCAGCTCTCTCCTCCTCCGCCGGTCCGTTCAGCACCTCGGTCAGCTCCCAGTGTAAATCTCGCGAGAGCCGCGGCTCTCGCGAGATTTACACTGTGAGCTGACAGAAGAGCTGAACGGACCGGCGGAGGAGGAGAGAGCTGACAGGAGCTGCAGGAAAGGTAAGTAACATCTCTCTGCAGCCCCCACAGCCCCAGTCTGTATTATGGCAATGCAAATTGCCATAATACAGACAATTGACTCGAGTATAAGCCGAGTTGGGGTTTTTCAGCACAAAAAATGTGCTGAAAAACTCGGCTTATACTCGAGTATATACGGTAGTTTGTTTTGTATTTTGAAAATTGCTTTGCTTTTGCTTTTGCTTTGATGACGTCATTTGGGCTCCAAACCCTGTTCAGAGTTCAAAATCAGTCAACCTATATAAACCCTACTCTACCAAGCATGTTTTTTTTGTCTCCACTTGAGAAAGCCTTCATAGGTGAAATGCGTTGTGGATATTTTAATATTTTATTCTGTATTCCAAATAAAGGTATTTTGGCTACTTTTAACTCACTTTGATTGTGCTATTTTACTCTTTTTATTCATTATTTTTATTTTTGCTTGGTATCCTGATTTTATTCCTCCTGCTGAGTATTACGCCAAAGACATCCGAGGTGGGGATTATACCACTCACGCCTGAGTCATTGAGCAGTCTGCCTGCTCAATCCTATGTGAGTACACATTTTATTAATACTCCTTATATACCATTTTATACAGCGAGCACTATTAGTTGTCTCTTCTCTTTCACGATCTACATATCGAAACAAGACTCAACCCTCTAAACGTATCCTACAAGCGGGGATTATACCGCTGTATGCCATTCACACTAGAGCTGGTTTGAGCTCTACTTCACGTGAGTAGGACTATAGTAGACTCTGTTGTCGTATATACCACCTTTACCAGACGTATTGCCCTATCATCTGTATTTTTTTCCCACATACGGATTTAAAGACCAATACTTCCCTACGTATCCTACAAGCGGGGATTGTACTGCTGTGTGCCATCCACACTAGAGCTAGTTTAGCTCTACTACACGTGAGTAGGATTACTATAGATCTCTTCTTCCTGCAATTAAACACTTTGTATCAGACATATTTGCACTATTATCTTTTTCTCTATTTACATACGGATCCTGAAAACCGTCATCATTTGACCCATAGAGAGAATATTCCTCCACAAAAGCCGTCGGTGCCCCATCAGGTCCAACTTGACACTTTGCTTTGGCACTACTTATTCTCTGGACTTTGTTCATTTTAGTCGTACCATATCCTGCTTTGGCGCCACCTTTTTCTATTTTGTCTTGTGTATTATGTAGGGGCTTGTAATCAAGCACCAGAATTTTAAATTGAGCCCTATATCTAACTGGAAGCCAATGCAGGGACTGACAGAGCGGGGAGACATGAGAGGTGTGAGCGGACAGGAAAGTGAGCCTCACTGCCGCATTCATTATAAATTGCAGCAGTGCAATCTGGGAACACGTAAGACCACTGAGAAGAGTATTGCAGTAGTTCAGGCGAGAGAGAACAAGAGCATGGACCAGCACCTTAGCCGCATCCGGAGTTAAATAGGGGCGGATGCACGCTATGTTTTTGAGATTGAAGCAACAGGATTTGACAATTGATTGGACATGAGGGGTGAAGGAGAGTTTGGAGTAAAAAAGAACACCCAGGCAGCGAGCTTACAAGGTAGAGGTGATGGTAGCGCCGTTGACTTGGAGGGAGACAGACATGGTAGTAGTAACACTTGAGGTAGGAAAGACCAGAAGTTCTGTTTTGGACAGGTTGAGTTTAAGGAAGTGAGCAGCCATCCATTTGAAAATCGAAGCGAGGCCGTCAGAGACACGAGTCAAGATGGGCGGAGAGAGAGATCAGGAGAGGACAGGTAGATTTGTGTGTCATCCGCATAGAAATGATAACTGAAGCCAAAGGAGCTGATGAGGCAGTGTAGATAGAGAACAGTAGGGGACCAAGGACAGAGCCTTGGGGGACGCCGACAGAGAGTGGTTGAGGGGAAGAGGCAGAGTCAGAGAAAGAAACACTGAAAGAGCGCTGGGGGAGGTAGGAGGAGCACCAGAACAGAGCAGTTTCCTGTAGACCAAAATTACGGAGAATGCAAAGAAGATGTTGATGATCAACAGTGTCAAAGGCAGCAGAAAGATCAAGGAAAATTAGGATTGAGTAATGGCCGCGAGATTTAGCAGCAATTAAATCGTTGGATACTTTGGTCACAGCCGTTTCGACAGAATGACCAGCGTGGAAGTCAGACTGGAGGGGGTCAAGCACTTAAAGATTGCAGTTCATTGATGAGCCTTCTATGTGGAACACTGTCAAAAGGCTTACTGAAATCTAGGTAAGCAATGTCTAATGCACCACCCTGATCTATTATTTTAGTTACCCAATCAATACCCTTGAATATGTGGTGCAATTTTGGGCATCCAATTTTAGATGGATTGCAGAGCACAAAAAAAAATTGCACCTCAGAGGGAATATTATTGCACTATACAAATATATACAGTGCCAGTAAAAGCCACTGTGTGCTTACCTGTTCATTAGCAGAAATATACAATAGACAAGAGGTCCCCAATTGAGACTGGAAGAAAGACATTTTCGCTTACAGCAGAGAAAAGGGATATTTACAGTAAGAACAATAAAATTATGGAATTCTTTGCCAATATGTTGTGTTGTAAGATTCTATAAATAATTTAAAAAAAGGCTTGGACGATTTTTTGCATAAACAAAATACCAGAACAACTGGTCTTGTTATTTCCTGGTTGCTTAGCTCACTTTAGTTCAAGACGCAGGTAATTGCGCAAAGCACGCGTCTTGCAAAAACATATCTTTGAGCTGCATTGGAAAGTTTATGATTGGACAGCCACAGAAAGACCTGGGTAGTTTAGAACAGGAGGGCTTGCAAAGACAGCAGAAAACAGAACTGCAGCTTTTGAAAGTTGTTTTTAGATCTACCCACAACGAAAAATGCATAAATAAATTCATGTTTTAATTCATGGTATATCTTCTAAAAAGTGTTTTTTTGTATTTTTTTTTGGTCTATAAGAGTGTCCCTTTAACCCCTTAAGGACCAAGCTTCTGGAATAAAAGGGAATCATGACATGTCACACATATCATGTGTCCTTAAGGGGGTAAGTCAATAATATGTGTTCTGCCTATGGCAGCATTACCAATAGTAAAATACTCTGCTAAATCTGGATTGTGGTCATTTTGAAACTAGTCCTACGGTTACACATTCAATCTTCTTTCATTCTTTGTTATAACTTGCAATTATATAATCTAATGATATTTCTAATACCGATTGACTTGTTGTAATGATAACATCTGACACGTTATCTCTAATTTTGATTAGTAGGATCAACAAAAGGCAGAATGGTATAAAGCTAAACTCACAGTAACTCTACTCTATTTTATCAAAGCTAACACGGAAAACATTAGATGAGAGATTGTCAGTTTGTAGGTTTCAAAAGTACAAAATAATAATAAAACAATAAAAAATGGTGTATAGTTAGATAGCAGCTAATTTAATTGTTGCTACTAACAATAATGTATAGTTAGAGTATGATGTGATGGCGTAAATTAACACTTGAGGTGCCATTACTAGTGGATGTGGTGCTAGAAGTGCCACGGCATCCCCCTTACCCCACTGTAAGTAATCAAACCACTTTTAATGGTTTGCTTTCTTACCTGGGGTCCACAGGGTCCTGTTCCCCACTAGCACCACTAACAGGGAGACAGAACTTGCTAAGCAGCAGCTGGATTAAGACCTGCAGTGCAAACATCACTCTCAGCCAATGAGCTAAAACTCTGGATCCCATTTAAGAAATCAAGTCATTCAAAAACAGTCTGAACATTTACAAAGGGGGTGGGGGCTGTGCCAGGGAACTAATGTCACCATAAGCACAACAGAGAACTGTAGGGGTAATGGTGTTTGGAGAGTTCCTTTAGAAAACAAAGCAATTTCACTCTTCTTATTTTTTTATAAGAATATGAGAAATACCTGTGTATATGAGTTGTTTGTGCTCCATAAAAGTACTCTATTTTACAAGGTGATTGTATAAAGGGAGTCACCACAGAGGGAATAAGCACAGTTTGTTGGCCAAAACCAGCCTTTTCTGTAATTAAGGTTGGGTTTCCTTTCAATCACAATTGCTTAAAGGCATATGATTTTTTTTTTTTTTAACCATTTTAATATAAAACATATGATATTCTAGTGTCCCATTGTTCCACACATATAGAGACATACTATCAAACATATCACAAAGAGAACAAACAAAATGGATCCACTAGTCAATTTCTCAACTTCTAACCAATTCTTCCCTTAAACCACAAAAGAAAAGCCCTGTCACTACCCACACTGTAAAAAGCAAAATACCCGTCTCATTTTCCCCACACTACAATACTTTTTCACTTTGCTTTCATTTCAAATGCTAGTCTTATTAATTGAGACCTTTTTAGCTTAACAAATAAAAGTGACATTTTATTACTAGCGGTAGTTTTTCTTTGAAGCCAAGCTCTCTAATGGGGCTTGTCTTTATCAGTTGATTTATAGATATTAATAAATTTGTTAGACAAGGCTTTACCAAGGCGACTAGGTTCATCCCCAGCCCTGCCAACCTCTTTATGGAGGATTTGAAGTTGTCTTATAATGTAATACAATACGATAAAAATAAAATTAAAAAAATGATATAGAATTACTTTTAGTTTTAGATTTCACAAATAAAAACAGCAAAATGAAGAAAAAATTAACAAACATTCTGAAATATTAAAAAAAGATGATATACTAAAACATATTTAGTAAGAAAGAGAAACAGCCCAGCACTCGACAACTTGTTGTCATGGCCCCCAGCTTGCGGCCGCAGGTAGTCGCACCCGATTGGTGCGACCACACTAAGGAATTACCTGTGCAGCAGCGAGCCGGGAGCTGGACCATTCCCTTCACACGTGGGATCCAAAATGGCGCCGACTGCAAGGCGGCTATTTGTAGACCTGCCTCCAAAATTTACACGAACGTCACAACGTCAACGCACACGCACATTCTGGGGTCAGAGGCCAAGCTCTGACCAATCACAGCCCAAGGAGGTTTCCGTTCCTGGTATCCGAGAGTGCGTTTTCCTGATCTTGTTATTGATATTCCTGGTTTTTGACTTCAGCTATTCCTGACTATTCTAATTTCTGGTTTCCCTGATTTGGCTTTCTTATTGATCTTGTGTATTTCTGGCTCCCTTGACCTTTGCTTTCCCTTGACTATTCTCTATTCATCAACGTATTAACCCGGCCATTCTAAGGACCGGTTTACGTTCTGTCTGTTTTTCTATTCTATGTGGATGTTACATAGTTCTGCATGTTGGATCATATAGTTGTCGTGACATTACGACAGGGCCATGGATCCTGCAGAACTATGTAAACATATGATAGCCTGTGAGAGTAGGGTGGAGGATATGGATCACAGGCTAGACCAATTTGCCCAAGCATTCCAGACATTGCTACAACGCATGGCTCATCTTGTCTCCTCAGGCACAGCTGTCTACTCCGCCGCTGGTTTTGGCGGTACCTATGGTGTTCAAAGCTCCGTCCATAACCCTTTCACCTCCTCCTCGTTTTGGAGGTGATCCTAAAGAATGTAGGGGGTTTCTCAATCAAATTGAATATCATTTTGAGGCTTCTCCCGGTTCATTTCAATCAGATAGGTCAAAGATTGGGCAAGGCATTAACTTGGACCAACCCTTTATGGGAAAGTGGCAAATTCATCGCCCATAATTACAGTGAATTTTTAACTGAGTTCAAAGCGACCTTTGAGCCTATGAGAAAAGTTAAGAATGCAGCCAAGGCCTTGATGAGAATAAAGCAAGGCAGCCGCTCTGTGGCTGATTATGCTGTTGGATTTAGAACATTGGCCTCTGAAGTAGACTGGATGAACAGCGGGCTGGTTACTGCTTTTTCAGACCGTCTATCTGAGAATGTACTCAATGAGACCACAGCTAGAGACCTCCCTGTCAATCTTAACAAATTTATCAACTATATGATTGACATAGATAATAGATTGAGAGAAAGAGAGAAATAAACAAAGAGCTAATCCTGTCATATCTGTTCCTGTTCTACCTTCGGAAACTGAACCCATGCAATTGGGGGTAACCAAACTTACGGAAGCAGAGAGTCAGTATAGGATAAACAAGGGCTTATGTCTATACTGTGGCAAAAAGGGCCATCTTAGAATTTCATGCCCGTATGCCCGGAAAACATGCGCACCTAAGGACCATTCAGGGACTGACCTTAGGTGTGATGTTTATGTCCCCTAAATTGACTAAGAACCTCTGCATCCTTGTGAGTTTATCTCCAAAAAATTATCATCTGCTGAAAGAAACTACGACATCAGAAATAGAGAATTATTGGCCATTATTCTGGCTCTTAAAGAATGGAGACATCTCTTAGAAGGTTTAAAAAGAGCCACTGTGACAAACTGCCATTTGCCACTGGGCATTGGAGAGGACTTATTGCTAGCCTCCTGCCCTGCGACTATGGCCCTGGAAGGTATTGCCCTTTGAGACTTGTATTTAGGCCCAATGGATGTTTGTATGCTGTTCCTGGCCCTTTAAATACTTGGGAGCAGTGTTCCAACTTTTGAACTGGCACTTTGAATGCAGTCGAAGTGCCGAAGCCGTCAAAGTGGCCGCCATTACAGTCGAACACGTGGCGGCGGCCATTTTAATCCAGTCGAACGCGGTGAGCTGTACCTTCCCCTACCCTTCGACACTGCGGCTGGAGACTAAGTCCCGTTCAAAGATTCGAACACACGTTCGAACGGGACTTTGTCATTTCTGGGTGTAAAACAGACCTCTGGTAGACAATATAACACCACGGAAACCTCGGTTTCACTTCGACACATCGACAAAAGTCGAAGTGAGTTCGACGATTCGAACGGCGCCTTCGGATGGGACTTTGTAACTTTTCAGGGCAGAAATAGACCGACAGCACAGCCTGAATCTGTGGAACTGTTTTGGGCAGGGAAATGTGCTTGCGGTCGGTCATAAAGGACTTCCAGTTAACTCTTTAACCCCTGGATGGAATTAGCTGAATTTTGGATATGTTTGTAAGTAAAGTATGCTGATTATTAATATGTGTTTTTTTTAATGAAGATTGTATGCATAGTTTTAGAGTTATAGAAATGTATGTTTAAACTGTATGTTATAATTGGGTTACCTCTCAGGCTAAGGGGAGGGAATCTGTGGGAGGTAACCATTGTATGGTTGGGTAATGCTTAATTGGATGTGGGCGTCTCCTTTGCAGGGGAGCACTGCATAAAAGCAGAGTGTGTGTAATTAAACCAGAGTTATTCTTGACCCTAATACGTAGCCTTGTCTCGTTATTGGAGGGAACTGCTATATCACACTGGGGATTGCTATGCTCTGCATACTCCCTTGAGCTTTAATCACTTAACTCTTGTTCCTGTTACGCTCTCCTGGAGGAGAGGTCTTTCCCACATGGTCCTGAATGCTGGAGGTTCATTCAGGGTGGAAGGAAGACGGCGTGGCTCCAGTTAAGCTACGGCGGTTGTGGAGTCTGCGGTGGTTGTGGTGTCCAGTGCGGTGCTTGTGGTCCTCGACGCAAGCTAGGAAGCGTCCGTCAACGGAAGGTATCTGTTACATTGGTGGCAAGCGGTGGGATGGCGTCCTAGTGCGAGGTAAAGCAGCTCAGAGACACTGGTAACATTTGGAGCTACAAATTGAGGGCAACGCTAGCCAATGCGCAGCGTCCCTACCTACGGCAGCATGGAGCAGGCATGGATAGAGCCCTGCGAAGAGCACCTCAAAATGATACGTCGCTACGAGGACGACGCTTACTTTGAGGAGGTAGAGGCGGTTGGTCTGCTATGGCCCAGACCTTTCAAACGAGGTGGTCTCTCAAGTAATGCACCAGTTAGATGCTGAGAACAGTGCGGCAAGGGCATTTGAGCGACAACTGTGGAGGTTGAGGATATGGACACCCAGTCTCCAGCAGCAGTGCGTACCCCAGGGAGCTGAAGGTGCTGTCCTTCCTCCCCAGTGGCAGTGTGTGTCCCAGGGAGCTGAAGGTGTCGTCCTTCCTCCCCAGCGGCAGTGTGTGTCCCAGGGAGCTGAAGGTGCCGTTCTTCCTCCCCAGCGGCATTGTGTATCGCAGGTAGCCGGAGGTGCCGTCCTTCCTCCCCAGCGGCAGTGTGTATCCCTGGGAGCTGAAGGTGTCGTCCTTCCTCCCCAACGGCAGTGTGTGTCCCAGGGAGCTGAAGGTGCCGACCTTCCTCCCCAGCGGCATTGTGTACCCCAGGGAGCTGAAGGTGCCGTCCTTCCTCCCCAGCGGCAGTGTGTACCCCATGGAGCTGAAGGTGCCGTCCTTCCTCCCCAGTGGCAGTGTGTACCCCATGGAGCTGAAGGTGCCGTCCTTCCTCCCCAGTGGCAGTGTGTACCCCATGGAGCTGAAGGTGCCGTCCTTCCTCCCCAGCGGCAGTGTGTACCCCATGGAGCTGAAGGTGCCGTCCTTCCTCCCCAGCGGCAGTGTGTACCCCAGGGAGCTGAAGGTGCCGTACTTTCTCCCCAGCGGCAGAATGTCCTGCAGGGAGCAGAGACCATCAGTCTCGCACCCCAGCAGCAGGACAAAATATTGGAAGGGGAGACAGTTGGTCCCCCCTCTCCACCAGCAGAGAGAGTGTCAGGGAGAGGAGCCTGCTACCCCCTCTCCCCAGCGGCAGTTTACAGTTCAGAGAGAGGAGCTTGTTACACCCTCTCTCCAGCGGCAGCCTAACCCACCAAGGGGAGATGTTACACCCCCAACGGTGCAGATGGGACCGTGGTCTCTGTACCTGACCTACAGGGATGCTGGACAGCCTGTCCAGATCCCCAACTACCCTCACAGGGACAACATGAGGAGGGAGTAAGTACGAATTCCCCTCCCCAGCTAACTCCTAACTTGGCCCCAAGGTTAACAGAGGAGATGTTAACCCCCACAGACTCCCCTGTTTCCCTGGCTACTGAGCCGGAGTGTGTTCCCAGCACCCCAGCAGAAGAGCTGGCAGCTGGGCAGAGTGCAGTCGGCCTCTGCCCTACCTTTGTCCCTGGGCCAGAGCCTGATGTCCTGCAGGCTATCCCAGCAGAAGAGCTGGCATCCGGGCAGAGTGCCGCTGGCCTCTGCCCCTCAAGTCCCCTCAGCGTGTTGCCCCATCACCCCAGCAAAATACCCAGGTGCAGTAACTGTTTGTTGTGGGTGGGCTGCTCTTGCACTTTGTTGTTGTGGGGGGGCTGCTATGGTACTGGTTTATTGTGGGTTGGTGGATCGACTAACGGAGGCACTGACCGACAGAAGGTCAGGTGCCTGGTTAGTCTTCCCCCCCAAAGGGGAGATATGTGACAAACTGCCATTTGCCACTGGGCATTGGAGAGGACTTATTGCTAGCCTCCTGCCCTGCGACTATTGCCCTGGAAGATATTGCCCTTTGAGACTTGTATTTGGGCCCAATGGATGTTTGTATGCTGTTCCTGGCCCTTTAAATACTTGGGAGCAGTGTTCCAACTTTTGAAGTGCCGAAGCCGTCGAAGTGGCCGCCATTACAGTCGAACACGTGGCGGCGGCCATTTTAATCCAGTCGAACGTGGTGAGCTGTACCTTCCCCTACTCTTCGACACTGCGGCTGAAGATTCGAACACACGTTCAAACGGGACTTTGTCATTTCTGGGTGTAAAACAGACCTCTGGTAGACAATATAACACCATGGAAACAACCCCGGTTTCACTTCGACACTTCGACAAAAGTCGAAGTGAGTTCGACGATTCGAACGGCGCCTTCGGATTTGTAACTTTTCAGGGCAGAAATAGACCGACAGCACAGCCTGAATCTGTGGAACTGTTTTGGGCAGGGAAATGTGCTTGCGGTCGGTCATAAAGGACTTCCAGCTAACTCTTTAACCCCTGGATGGAATTAGCTGAATTTTGGATATGTTTGTAAGTAAAGTATGCTGATTATTAATATGTGTTTTTTTTTAATGAAGATTGTATGCATAGTTTTAGAGTTATAGAAATGTATGTTTAAACTGTATGTTATAATTGGGTTACCTCTCAGGCTAAGGGGAGGGAATCTGTAGGAGGTAACCATTGTATGGTTGGGTAATGCTTAATTGGATGTGGGCGTCTCCCTTGCAGGGGAGCACTGCATAAAAGCAGAGTGTGTGTAATTAAACCAGAGTTCTTCTTGACCCTCAATACGTAGCCTTGTCTCGTTATTGGAGGGAACTGCTATATCACACTGGGGATTGCTATACTCTGCATACTCCCTTGAGCTTTAATCACTTGTTCTTGTTCCTGTTAAGCTCTCCTTGGAGGAGAGGTCTTTCCCACACGGTCCTGAATGCTGGAGGTTCATTCAGGGTGGAAGGAAGATGGCGCGGCTCCAGTTAAGCTACGGCGGTTGTGGAGTCTGCGGTGGTTGTGGTGTCGTCTGCAGTGCTGGGAGTCCTCAGGAAGCGCTAGGAGCATCCGTCAACGGAAGGCGTCCATTTCAGCCACTTTAGATTTTTACGGATCATAAGAACCTGGCTTATATTTGGGACGCTAAGAGATTGTCTTCCAGACAGGCTAGATGGTCACTTTTCCTTTCACGTTTCAATTTTGTTATAACTTAGAGACCAGGCTCCAAAAACAGTAAGGATGATGCTCTGTCCAGACAGTATGATACAGATGAGATACCAGACCAAAAGACATACCACCTGAGTGTCTTATAGTTACAACAGTATCAGAATTATCTTCTCCGCTCCTTTGTGCCATAATAGCATCTCAGACACAAGCATCAGCAGAGATGCCATCTTGTGTGTGTCAGTGAGCTTGTCTGTAGTGAGCATGTGTGTGTCAGTGAGCTTTTCTGTAGTGAGTATGTGTGTGCTTCAATGAGTTGTATGTGTAAGCAAGCTTCTCTGTAGAGAGCATGTGTGTGTCAGTGAGTGTCTGTAAGTGAGCATGTGTATGTGTGTCAGTGAGCTTGTGTGTGTGTCTGTGAGCGTTTATGTAGTGAGCAGTGTGTGTCAGTGAGCTTGTCTGTAGTGAGCATGTGTATTATTATGATTATTATTATTATTACTATTGCCATTTATATAGTGCCAACAGATTCCGTAGCGCTTTACAATATTATAAGAGGGTGGATTTAACTATAAATAGAACAATTACAAGAAAACTTACAGGAACGATAGGTTTTAGAGGACTCTGCTCAAATGAGCTTACAGTCTATAGGAGGTGGGGTGTAAAACACAATAGGACAGGAAATAGCAATCAAGTAAGGTGGGAGTGAAGCAGAACTGGAGGAGACAGTAGAGTGCTGCCCTTTAGGAGAGAGCAAGAGACAGGTAGAGGTTACTCTGGGAGGCCATTAACTTTCCTAAAAAGAGGGGTTTTAAGGCACTTCTTAAATGATTGAAGACTAGGGGAGAGTCCCGATGGTGGTAGGCAGGCTATTCCATAGAAAGGGATCCGCCCGTGAGAAGTCCTGCAAGCATGAGTTGACTGTACACGTGCAAGCGGTGGACAGGAGTAGGTCACAGGCAGAACGTAAAGACCAAGAAGGGGCATACCTATGGATCTATGAAGAGATATGAGGGTCTAGAACTGGTCAATGCTTTATAGGTATGGGTTAGCACTTTGAATTGACTCCCTTAGGATACAGGAAGCCTATGTAAGGAACGACAGAGGGGTGAGGTGTGAGGACCGACTAGAGAGGAAAATCAGTCTGGTTGCAGCATTCATTACAGACTGTAGCGGGGCAATACCGTTTTTGGGAAGACCAATTAGGAGAGGGTACAATAATCCATGTGGGAAATTACTAGAGCATGGAAAGCTCCTTAGTAGAATCTTGCATAAAAAAGGGGTGGATGCGGGCTATGTTTTTAAGATGGAATCTACAGGACGTATTAACATGCTGGATGTGAGGCTCAAAGGTGAGGCCAGAATCAAGTATTACACCAAGACAGCACGCTTGCAAGGATGGACTTATGTGGATACTACTAACTTGAAGGGAGAGTGAAAGAGGAGGATCAGTATTAGGAGGAGGGAAGACAAGGCGCTCAGTTTTAGAGAGATTTAGTTTCAGAAAGCGGGAGTACATTCAGGGCCGCCATCAGGGCATGACAACCATAATGGTTGTCATGGGCCCGGCGGTCCTGGGGGGCCCGGACTGCTCAGGGAGTCCCGGGCCCCACATTTCATTTGTGCACATATAGATAGCGATTATCGCTATCTATATGTTCACCTGCGGCCCCCGGCTACCTGTAGAATGCAGACGGGGACCAGCCAGCACCATCTTAACTCTCCAGCAGCTGCTGCCTGCAGAGTGTTGTCACGGGTTACCATGGCAACGCTCCGCGCGGCAAACAGCACAGCTCGCAAGACTTACAGGCAGCAGCTGCTGGAGAGTTAAGATGGTGCTGGCTGGTCCCCGTCTGAGTTCGACAGCGGCTGGCACCCTCCACCAGACCACCGGACCACCAGGGATGCGATCTCCCCCCTCCCTGGCCAGGTAAGAAGCAGGGAGGGGGGAATAAAATGTCAATGCAGCCAAAAAAGCTCCCCTCTCACCCCCACCCCCCTATGCAGCCCCCTATTGTACATACAGCCCCCACATTTACACACACTAAAACCACAACACACACACTGCATACACACACTAAAACCACAACACACACACTGCATACACACACTAAAACCACAACACACACACTGCATACACACACTAAAACCACAGCACACACTGCATACACACACTAAAACCACAGCACACACTGCATACACACACTAAAACCACAACACACACACTGCATACACACACTAAAACCACAACACACACTAAAACCACAGCACACACACTAAAACCACAACACACACACAAACCACAGCACACATACACTAAAACCACAACACACACACACTGCATACACACACTAAAACCACAGCACCCACACACTGCATACATACACTAAAACCACAGCACACACACACTGCATACATACACTAAAACCACAACACACACACACACTAAAACCACAGCACACACACACTGCATACACACACTAAAACCACAACACACACACTGCATACACACACTAAAACCACAGCACACACTAAAACCACAGCGCACACACACACTGCATACACACACTAAAACCACAGCACACACACACTGCATACACACACTAAAACCACAGCACACACACTGCATACATACACTAAAACCACAGCACACACACTCAGCATACACACACTAAAACCACAACACACACACACTGCATACACACACTAAAACCACAACACACACACACACTGCATACACACACTAAAACCACAACACAAACACGCACTGCGTTCACCATACACACACTAAAACCACAACACAAACACACACTGCATTCATCATACACACACTAAAACTACAACACACACACTATATTCACCATACACATACTAAAACCACAACACAAACATGCAGTGCATTCACCATACACACACTAAAACCACAACACAAACACGCACTGCATTCACCATACACACACTTAAACCACAACACAAACACACACAGCATTCACCATACACACACTAAAACCACAACAAAAACACTCTGCATTCACCACACAAACACACACTTTATCTAAAACACACAAAACTACATTCATTATACAAATGTGCAATCTGTATCCATTTTACACACCACACAGGCCATCCTTGTGGGTGGACTCAGAATGGGCCCTCGGGGGCGGGCCCAGGGGGCCCACACTTTGAACTGTGTCAGGGGCCCCGAAATTTCTGATGGCAGCCCTGAGTACATTGATTCAGAGATGGAAGAAAGGCAAGCAGTGACACATTGCAGGACGTCAGGGGAGAGGTCCATGGAGGAGAGATATATATCTGGGTGTCATCGGCGTACAGGTGGTATTGGAATCCACATGTGGTAATAAGTTTGCCAAGAGAGGCAGTATAAAGAGAAAATAGAAGGGGACCAAATACAGAGCCTTGGGGGACTCCAACAGGACAAAGGGAGGAGGTATCATTAGAAAAGTAGACACTGAATGAGCGTTGGGAGAGATAAGAGGAAAACAACAAGAGTCACAGAGTCACAGAGACCGAGTGATTAAAGAGTTTGAAGAAGGAGAGCATGATCGAGTGTCAAAGGCAGCAGAGAGCTCAAGAAGAATTAGTATGGAGTAGTGGCCTTTGAATTTAGCTGCGATTAGGTTGTTAGTAACTTTGATAAGAGCAAATTGAGGAAGTGAGACATACGGGTAAAGACAAGTCTTTCCAGAATCTTTAAGGAAAAAGGGAGCAGGGATGACAGTTAGAGGGGGAGGATGGGTCGAGAGATGTTTGTTTTCAGGATCGGTACTACAGTGGCATGTTTAAGGTCAGCAGGGACAATGCCAGAAGAGAGCAGTTGAAGATGTGTGTTAAGGAAAGCAGAAGACAAGGGGAGAGAGATCTGATAAGGCGTATGTGTGTCTTTGAGTTTGTATGTGTCAGTGAGCTTGTCTGTAAGTGAGCGTGTGTGTGTGAGTTTGTAGTGAGCCTGTGTGTGTCAGTAAGCTTGTCTGTAGTGAACTTGTGTGTTTGAATGGGTTTGTCTGTAGTGAGCATGTGTGTCAGAAAGCTTGTCTGTAGTGAGCATGTGTGTTAGTGAGTTTGTAGTGACCATGTGTGTGTCAGTGAGCTTTTCAGTAGTGGGCATGTCTGAAGTGAGCATGTGTGTCAGTGAGCTTTTCTGTAGTGAGCATGTGTGTCAGAAAGCTTGTCTGTAGTGAGCATGTGTGTTAGTGAGTTTGTAGTGACCATGTGTGTGTCAGTGAGCTTTTCAGTAGTGGGCATGTCTGAAGTGAGCATGTGTGTCAGTGAGCTTTTCTGTAGTGAGCATGTGTGTCTTTGAGCTTTTCTGTAGTGAGCATGTGTGTCAGTGAGCTTGTCTGTAGTGAACTTGTGTATGGATGTCAGTGAGCTTGTGTAAGCGAGCTTGTGTGTCAGCTATCTTTTCTGTAGTAAGCATGTCTGTAGTGAGCATGTGTATATGTGTCAGTGAGTGTCTGTAAGTGAGCTTGTGTCAGTGAGCTTGTGTGTGTGCGTGTGTCAGTGAGCTTGTCTGTAGTGAGCATGTGTGTGTCAGTGAGCTTTTCTGTAGTGAGTATGTGTGTGTGCTTCAATGAGTTGTATGTGTAAGCGAGCTTCTCTGTAGAGAGCATGTGTGTGTCAGTAAACTTGTCTGTAGTGAGCAAGTGTGTGTGACAGTAAGCTTGTCTGTAGTAAGTGTGTTTGTATACCAATGAGTTTGTCTGTAGTTATCTTTTGTGAGTGTCATAGTTTGTACTAAGTTTGTGTGTGTGTACCAGTAAGATTGTCTGTGTGTGTCAGTAAGATTGTCTGTCAGTGAGCCTATTTGTGTGTATCAGTGCGCTTGTGATTTTATGACCATGAGCTTATTTATATTAATGAGATTGCCTGACTGTGTATCAATGAGCTTGTGTCAGTTAGATTGTCTGTGAGTATGCTTACTGTGTAATTAAATTTTTAATACTGACAGAACAAATATTTTTAATTAGAATTAGAAATAGGAACATATATATATATATATATATATATATATATATATATATATATACAGTGGGACCTCGGTTTACAAATGCCTCGGTTAACATAATTTTCGGTTTACAAATGAAAATCCATTGAAAATAATGCCTCGGTTTACAATTTTTTTTCGCAATACAAAGCAGGTTTCCCCAGGATGCATTGCACCTGGGAGGTTTATAGCACCGCCCCCTGCATGCTGGAGCCTGTGGGTAGCATGTGGCGTTGAGTGTGAAGGTGTTGGAGCGGCTTTTGCATCAAGTTTTGGAGATTGTTTTCAGTTGTTTTTGGACTTTTTGGTGCATTTCTCAAGCTGTGGAAAGGTAGGGAGCTGAGCTTCGTCGTTTGCATGCCTTTTATTGAGTGTTCTGCATTGTGGGTTGGTTTCCATGCCAGCTCATTTTGACTTTTTCCTGACCTCCAGAACGGATTAATTGGTTTTCAATGCATTCCTATGGGAAACCGCGTTTCGGTTTACAAATGTTTCGCAATAAGAAACGTCCCGGAGAACGCATTAAATTCTTAAACCGAGGTCCCACTGTATATATATATATATATATATATATATATATATATATATATATATATATATATATATATATATATATATATATATATATATATATATATTTGTGTAAGGGGCAAATAGCCGTATATGGAGTAAGGATCCAGCATAAGCGTAGGATAGTATAAAGGGAGCAAGTCGGTTGTGGTGTGCCGAGACCGACGATACGGTAGGCCTGTAAATAAAGAGGGCCCACCAAGGAGTAAGAAAGTAAATGGAAAGAAAAGAGAAAGTGTTGAAATGAGGAGTGGGTGGGAGGGTCATTCTGATGCTGACCTCAAGCGATATGAGTCAGGTAATGGGTGTCCCTTATATAGGGGAGTGAATTAATTTAAGCCCCTCCCACAAATACAGGCCAAACGGCCTTAATACATATATATATATATATATATATACTGTGATAAAGTGAAGGCAGAGAGGCCTTTTAACCCCAGGGGAAGTATGTGTAGTTTGTGTTGTAGGCAACACAAACCAATGTTTAGTTATGGGCCCCTGTGGTGGAGCATTTGGAGAGCAGGGTGGGCCAATGCTCCACTCCTCAGTTTATACACAACTGGGAGAAATAAGGTCCAGGCCAGAGTTTTTTGGAACTGTCTCCAACCCACTGCTCAGCTGCAGATAATCAGCTGTAGCAGTGGGAATAAACCCCTCCCTGCTAGGCAAGTAAAGGGGGATTGCTGGCTTCCTCCCAAGAAGCAGGTAGGAGAGAGGATGTTCTCTCCAGAGAGAGAGTCAAGGAGACTAGGCACTGGGAGTGCAGAAAGGGAAGCAGTCAAGGCTGGCTTGGAGCACTGGGAGTGCAGAGAGCTGACAAAGACACTAGGTTGGTTAAACCAATATTGTTTTATTTATTGTTCTAGTTAAACCCCTGAGAGATAGGGAACCTGAAGTGAGTCAGTGCTCAGACGAGCTAGGTTTTTGTTTAAAGGGGAAGCCTGTTATATTTATGTTATACGAAGATAATGAAAAGAATTAACCTAGGGCCAAAATTTAGATATCACAAGGTAGAAGGCACAAACAAGGGGGGTAACCCCTAAATGGTGAATATCATAGAGAATAAACAAAAAAAGAAAAAAATGCCATTCTACCTGTGTATGATTTACTGAGAAGATTATAAGCTTAAAAAATAACTTTTAATAAATAAATCGAAAATAAAAATAATATGAACAGCAGGAGTGAGTGGAGACTATACATAGGGTTAATTGACTAATTAACCCTATGTTTACCTGAATATTCAGTAAAAAACCATAAGATTCAGGTAAACATAGGGTTAATTAGTCAATTGTTTCTTAATGGTTGAGATTCCCTCCCCAAGCTACTATTGGTCAGAATCCTGATAATCTCCCAATCAATTGAGAGCTTATGAATTAAATACTCCTATACTTGCCTGTATCTGGTTCCCCTCTGATGAGCTTAACTGGCGAAACGTGCACGTCAGGGGCTCTGGACACATACTGACACATTATTGGTGTCGGCACCTAACTCTCTGCTTATCAATTGCTAAATTACCGACATCAAGTTCTTTCATGTCCAGCATCTCAGGAGTGCATATTGGAGACTCTTAACACGAATTTTATGTACTCTGTACATACTTTATTTCTCTTTCTTTTTCCTTTATTATGTTTATGGGGGGAGATTGATAAGACCAGGCATTTTATTAAGGGGTGCCCTCGAAGGCACAAGACTCAGGAATCTTTATTCTATACGCCTTCCTCTGTCACTGTCTGTATATTTTCTACTACCTAGGCAACCTGTTTAAAACTGTTTGCAAACCCTCTCTTTACACTTTGACCTATTATTTAGATACAGCTAGCACGTAGGCTACTTGTGTGACTTTTAACCGGTTAACTGCTGCCTGTCAGCAGTCCTTCACAGGTGAGCTACTTCTTTGTGCTCCACTGTGGTCAAGCATAAGATAACATAATTGAGTGCAGGCAGCCGTTGTTACACTAGAATATACTGCTAGGTATCTTGCAGAAAAAAACGGAGCCGGGTCAGCAACCTAATTTTTCAGTTCACTGCTTGACAGAAACCTTTATTTATTATCAATACGCTGCTATGATCTAGGCAGCTTTTGTGATATTTAACTGGCTAATTGCCGTCTGTCAGAAATCTGTCTTAGCTGAACCATTATCTTTGATCTTTCTGAGGTTAAGTACCATAGAACATTATCAATTATTGTATGTGGAGTTAACCCATGTAGCTAGTTATACCATCATGTAGGGACTTACTTATCCATAAATCTTTTAACTATTGACAGCACTGGTTTAGCAATCATCTTATCTCCCCCCTCTTGTTACAGCTATTAGTGATATTTAATACAGTATCACCTCTATTACTTGGGAATACCCTGATGTTATATTATAGCAAAACAGTATTGCTTCAGCATTAGTGTTATTATGTATACACTTTTACAGCTTGTATAAGTAGTCACAGAGTTTTACTCGCTGTATAGTCTCCACTCACTCCTGCTGTTCATATTATTTTTCTTTGATATATTTTTATTTTAGATTTATTTATTAAAAGTTATTTTTTTAAGCTTATCTTCTCAGTAAATCATACACAGGTAGAATGGCATTTTTTTCTTTTTTTGTTTATTCTCTCTGTTATCATTTGCTGCTGTCTCCTGTGTAGACTTACAAATAAAGTGCCTGGACTTTATGCAAATAAAAGGACTGTGCCTTTTGTTTACCCTAGAGGACCGTGCTACCTGCAGACAAGGATCACCATACACACACACACACACACACACACACACACGTCACAATGACTTATAGGGCTGGCATACATTTTTTTCTTCTTTTTTTTCTGCAAAAGAGGGCTGAGCATGGATGTCATTACAATTATGCCTTCCCCTGGAAAAATTCCTGTGGACGCCCATGAAAGCAAGGTAGACAATGTAAAAAAGAAATGAGAAATTCAAAGAATTGAGAATTATAAATGAACCTTTCCAGATGCACAACAAAGAGAAAATAATTTACAAATGCGTAAAAGAAAACCTGAGATTTACTTGGATCTACCCAGCAAAAGTTCCACGACCCTACAAAGACAAGAGAATTATTGTACCATCAAAAAACCAAAGCCTTCAATTACTTAAGCAATGGGACATAAAAAACTAACCTCCGGAGAAATTAATAAGAGGAAAAAAAGAATAGAAAAAGTGGAAAAATATAAAAAATAAATTCTCCACATCACTGTACTCAGTACTCTAAAAACTTTAAGATCTTAAAAGCTTAACTTTTATTCAAATTTTGTTCCACCCAAATTACAATTCGTTATCTTGTTTTTGGAGCATGTTTGTTTCTCTCTAATGTTTTGATATAATCTGTGGACTTCCAGATACAGGGTAAAGACCTCGTATTCTTCTGTTACATGTATGAATGCGTATATGTGGAGCGAATGGATTTGCGGACAGGTGACCTTCTGTTTCATTCTCTCTGATATTGGTTTTTCCTTTTTCTTTAATACTATTTTAATTATTTTTCGCACAATAAATGTGCAGGGTTTGAATTTAATGTTAAAAGACAAAAACATATAGACACATTAAATAATAATAAAAAATAGATGTAGCACTAATTCAGGAGAATCACTGGATTTCAACATACAAACACAAAAAAAATATTTTATGATAAAACCCACATCAGTTTTTAGTTAAAAAAAAAAAAAAAAAAAAAAAAGTAGAGGAACCCGATATCACTACAAACATAGAATGTGACAGCAGATATGAACCATTTGGCGCTTCTAGACTGCCTAATTTTCTAAATACTTTTATTAGTCCCTGGCTAATTATGCCTATCTCACGCATGCTTAAACTCCCTCATTGTGTTAACCTCTACCAGTTCAGCTAGAAGGCTATTCAATGCATCCACTACCCTCTCAGTAAAGTAATATTTCCTGATTTTTTTTTTTTATTCTTTATTTTTGTTGTGCACAAAATTTACAATAAGTTTTGGTGCGCCACAACAGCGACATCAAATTAGGGTAGTAAACATCATCTGTACAAGTTGTGGTAATCGATAGTCAGGCACTTTTTTCTTTGGTTAGAAAGAGTTAAGTTGCAACAATATTCTCGATTAGCTCAAACATTAGATTAATAAACACAGTTTTATATAAACAGTTTTTGCTCGGTGCCTGATTTTATTTTTAAACAGTTGCTTCTCTCATTTAAGACAATGTCTTCTTGTTATTGTAGTTTTTCTTCTTTTAAATATAGTCTCCTCATTTACTGTGTTGATTCCCTTTATGTATTTAATTGTTCTATCATATCCCCCGTTCCGTCTTTCCTCCAAGCTATACATGTTAAGATCCTTTAGCCTTTCCTGGTAAGTTTTATCCTGCAATCTATGAACCAGTTTATTAGCCATTCTCTGAACTCTCTCTAAGGTATCAATGTCCTTCTAGAGATAAGGTCTCCAGTACTGCGTACAATACTCCAAGTGAGATCTCACCGAAACTCTGTACAATAGCATGATCACATCCCTCTTTCTATGGCTAATACCTCTCCCTATACAACCAAGCATTCTGCTAGCATTTCCTGCTGCTCTATTTAATTGTTTGCCTAACTTTAAGTCATCTGAAAAGATTTTGTCTAAATCCCTTTCCTCAGATGTTGAGGTTAGGACTGTATCAAATTTTCTATACTCTGCCTCTCTTTTTTTAAGGTTCAAGATGCATTTTCTTGCACTTATCCACATTAAAGGACCACTCTAGGCACCCAGACCACTTCAGCTTAATGAAGTGGTCTGGGTGCCAGGTCCTTCTAGGGTTAACCCATTTTTTCATAAACATAGCAGTTTCAGAGAAACTGCTATGTTTGTGAATGGGTTAAGCCTTCCCCTATTTCCTCTAGTGGCTGTCTCATTGACAGCCGCTAGAGGCGCTTGCGTGATTCTCACTGTGAAAATCACAGTGAGAGCACGCAAGCGTCCATAGGAAAGCATTATGAATGCTTTCCTATGTGACCGGCTGAATGCGTGCGCAGCACTTGCCGCGCGTGCACATTCAGCCGACGGGGAAGAGAAGAGGAGGATCGGAGGAGGAGAGCTCTCCGCCCACCGCTGGAAAAAGGTACGTTTTTACCCCTTTCCCCTTTCCAGAGCCGGGCGGGAGGGGGTCCCTGAGGGTGGGGGCACCCTCAGGGCACTCTAGTGCCAGGAAAACTAGTGTTTTCCTGGCACTAGAGTGGTCCTTTAACTGTCAGTTGCCACAACTCTGACCATTTTTCTAGTTTACTTAAATCATTTATATAGAAAAAAAGGGTGCGCTGTGCCTTTAAGACAAAAAATTGTGCAATATTTCTTTAAAACCAAATGTAAAATATTTGTGCTATAATAATTCACAATATTTATATTGTGGGTGTGGTATTATCTTAATACACACGTGAACATACACAAAAGTGCAAATGTGCTGATATCTCTGATATCACAGTGCTTAAGTGCAACACAAAATTCAGATAAATGAAGTGGATACAATACCCCGCTGTATATACCCTCAATTGGGTTACTTCAAATTACTTGTGCATATATATGAAAAAATAAGAAGAAAAGTACATAGCGTGATACAGTAAAATCAATTTAGCATATGGAGACAATCTCTCTATGGGTACACTCACAAGTGAAGAGCAGATAAGCCTGCTCCAACTGTATCCGCTTTGTATATAAAAGATACACAGGACGGCAGCAGCTTGAAAACGAATATGACTTTAATATCTGCAAAATTCCACAGTATAAAACGATGTCACTTAGCTCCCTTAATCCTCCTCTGGAAAAAATGTTCGGTTTGGTTGCCGGCAAACACAATACCGCAGACACTTCCTGGAGGCGGGGCCTTAGTGACGTAACCACGGGACGTCCCGGGACTAAAACTGCTTTATTTAGCTAAAGTAATTTAGGTGACTATAGTGTTCCTTTAACCCCTTAAGGACCAAACTTCTGGAATAAAAGGGAATCATGACGTGTCAGACATGTCATGTGTCCTTAAGGGGTTAAGGAAACCAAGGAAATTGGAAAAACATGCCAAAAAGAGATGTTATTGGCGAACATATCACCCATCCTGAAGCCTGGTAAAGATAAGACCTTAATGAAACATTTTAGAACAATTTCTCTTATAAATGTTGATACAAAGACTTATTCAACTATATGGGCTAATAGATTAAAAAAGTGGTGAAGCATAAACAAAGAATATGAGAACTCAAGCTTAGAGAAACTCAATAGCTTGCCCTTCAGCAAATACCCGCTCAGGTCTCAAAATAATTTTTGCTCACTTGTGCCATTACAGAGAGAACATATCTGAAGCATATCAGACTGGTCCCAGCTGTACAGGCAGTCCAGAACTGAAATGCCAGCAAGTTCCCTCTGCACAAGAGATACAGCAATCCCAGATGATCGTTTATACCTTCTTTGGGCCTTGTCAGTGAGGTGTAGCTGATCGTAACAAGGTTGTACAAGTTGTTAGGGCCTGAGAATTGCATTTGGGCAGTAGTGATGCCCTGGTATTGATTTGCTCTATACATAACAGTAGGGGGAATTATTACGAATAGTAGATTGCCCATTACAAATGCAGTGGCAAGCCAAATGCAACAAGGTTGTGGCCAAGAGCAATGAATTACATGACCGACATGATAGAATAAGTATTCACCATAATGTAGGTGACATGTCTTCAGCAGGATGGCATCTGTATGGAGAGCCCAGATGATGGGACCAAGATGAGGTCATAGTCCCAACTCCAGTGAGGCCTTATGAAATGGATGTAGTAAAGGCCTAGAGATATACTTGCAATTGGATGATATCTAAATGCAGGCAGGGGAGAGTAACCCAGAAGCTTGGGGGAGACCAGGAAGACCAGGAAGATTATTGAAGATCAGGGTTGGCAGAGCTCTAGTAATATCGACTGTTTTGTAGCCGTGAGGGATGAGACCTTGTGTGGTCACTAGGAGACCGGAAACTGAAGATAGGTTTGGGTGTGCAGCTTGTTGGTGGATCTCTGTAGTCACCGTGGATCGGCAGTGCACCAATAGTAGCGCACATTTACTTCTTGGGAAGCGAGGCCACATAGACATGAAGGTACTTGCAAGCAAGCAAGGTCAGGAGTAGGCAGTCGCGTGCTTGTAACTTTCTGGACCGGAACAGGAAGCAGGGGTTCTGTAGTTGAACCAAACCGTCTCGGCCTGTGGAAATTGGACGGCCTAACAATGTATAGGCCAGTTAACTGCTCCCACAACTATCAGCTTCGCCTATGGCTCAGCCTTCTCATACAGGAAAATTCTCACCCATACTTAATGGAATTTTATTTTCCTGGCAATTTCCATTGCAGCATCAATAATGCATTAAATCCCCACTCGGCAGTCTGGACAGGAAGTATCTATCAACTAATCTTAATAAATTCCCCTCCCTATGTAGAATCCTCAGTCTTATTGTAAAGCCTCCATTGAAGGGTTGGAAGTTGATGCTGCCATGGAAATGGCCAGGGAAAGTATGGGTAAATATGTTCCTATATCCTGGCCAACATGGCCACAACACTAATGGGGAATTTCCAAGCCAAGAAGGGAGGGAGACATAAGTTTAGTGCAAAGATTATAGCATTATAAAGCGTTATAAAGAGGATATAGAGGATAGAACACTGGATCCAAACTTAGAACCTTTATCCTTAGGAATGTCTAGTCCGTAATTTCCTGTTTAAGTAGAAGCTGAATTCCAGAATTTTTCCCATGAGAACGAATGCCCAAGATGTTGCTATTGCCCAGGTAGAGTGAGGTCTCATGAATGAGGGAATCTCCATTCCTTATATGGAGCTGGATTTCTCAATAGCAATTGAAAGCTATTCAATAATTCAAATTCAACTGTATATTATTCTGAGAAAACTCATAAAACCCAAGTACAGAATGTGAAAATATAGTATAACAGGATATCAAGCTTTCAGATCTCATGAAACAGTTCCGCAGTATAGGAAGTTCCCAGGGTCTCATTAGAGATCTCTTATCTGTACTTGATAATAGTACATAGCCTCCAAACAAAAGATCACAACTCCTAGACACAGTCTGAGACATTCCTGAGAACTGATAATGTCCATGGCCACTGAGGGGTCAGTCAATGCCAAATATTTCACTGCTAGAATATCAGTGTATGAGAGATGATAGGAAAAAGAAAACATAACTGAGCCTAGCATACACATATTCCCAACACATATTGGTCACCCAAAAAGTGCAAATATTAAGTCCTACACATTACACTGGAGATTGACTCTGAGATTCTGAAAAGTTAGATCTAAAGCCAAACATCACATACAGGTTCATAAACTATAGATCATCTGTAATCAGCAGATGATCCCTACAGATGGAGAGCAAAACAGGTGGAAAAAAAGAAATTATTGCAAAATACAAAAATTCTGTATAATCATATCCTGTCCAATATATGTTGGTTATTTACATTGATATAATCAATAACATACTAGAATCAGCAATCTTGTAGATATGAAAGTATATATAGATGTAAAATTCTTGTACATCTATACAGACTTTGTCTAAAATTATAGTCATGTAAGACTTACCCTAGCATGCATAACCTATGACCATTTCCCAGTCCATTTATAACGAGAAAAATCGTTATAATACCGCTACCCAGTTGCAGACAGTCAGTTACTACGGGATTACTACGCCCCTCTGATGAGTTGTGGACGAAACGCGCACGTCAGGGGCCAACGGCGATTCCCAGCGATATCTTGCTGTGTGGTTCGTTGACTAAATTTGTCCACAATTTCCTCTGAATCCCGTAGTAACTGACTGTCTGCAACTGGGTAGCGGTATTATAACGATTTTTCTCGTCACCCCATTGTACTTTATCGTAAACTGGGTCTATGGGGGTTAAATATTTAGCCATTTGGCAATCCGTTCCCAGCATTCCGGACAGTCTTCTCTTAGATTAGCCTCGGTATTGTATTGACGATACTTAGAGGCTTTCAATTGGTTCACGGTTACCACTTAGCAAACTTGTTTTTCTGTGACTTTGTAATTATTATTTCAGTTCTTTTTTCTTTAGCTATTGAGCACTCTAGGTTAAATTACTTTCCTCAGATAGAACTAAGTACTAAAGTTCTTGTCACAGTTAACTACAAACTGCAACATTGTATTGTTGCAGTCTGATTCTACCGGAGGTACTCTGAAAACTTTTGAACAGGTCCTCTGTGTTTGCTATAGGTTCTGACATTTTTATTTACTAATCATATTTGATCAAAGTACATAACCATTTTGCATATATCTATTTTTAATTATTAATAGGTATTATCACCTTAACGTTGCAATTCTCTACCACATTTTATTGCAACTATCTATTATGTTGATTTATTGATTTGTTTACTATCGATTCTTATGCTTGATATATACAGCACAGTACATCCCCTTTTTAAAATAAATTCATTAAAAGTTTTTTAATATTACGCAGGGCACTCAACTGTTCTCTATTTCTCATTACTACCTTGGTAGTTTTTGTGGGTTAACCCCACTATGAGTGTTTCCTTACAGCTTCCACTCCTTCCCCCCTATTTCTTCAAACTCTCAGGACTGTAATATACAGATAGACCTCAATGAAGCCCAGCCATTAGCCCTGTTATTGTCAGTTATTGCTTGAATTGGCATCTATTGTGTCCTTAAGAATATAGCATAAAGGCACAACTCCTTTAAAGCTATCAATTAGCACTGGTATTGGACGCTACTTTCCTCCGGGCTGTAACATACAAGCAGACTTCCCATGAAATATAACTATTAGCTGCATTTTTTTTAATCCGCTCCAAAACGGGACACACAAAACTTACCTAGATGCTCACCTCCTAAATGTGTCCCATTTGTTGTAGGTACTTAATGCAATCGATGAGAGTACACTAAGGCATTTTTAAAATGTATATCACTTTAAGGAAATGTAATACCAAAATGAATAAACAATTAAGCGCAACACATATTTGTCAGACAGTTCCAAGTTCTGGATCATGTTAAATATTAACAGAAAATGTATCTTCATGTTTCCTGTTCGGTGAGAAGTATCTTAATACACCTAAGTGTTTTACCACGATGAAGCACAAATACATTTGTTCAGGGTTTATTTTATTAATTTGTATTTTTATTTTGCTACACATCACAGAGAACAAGTTCAGCATGCAAGGTAACGCTATTTAAATATTCATATTTTGCAATCTTCGCTTTTTATATGCATAGAAATTCAATCTTAAGAGTATTATAGATAAATTACAAGATGTAGTTAGTTGAGAACTAAAATCGCAGAAATGGGAAAAAAATGCCAAAGTCTGATGAAATCTAAATATTTTTTCTTCTCTTGTAAATTTGACTAGATAAACCCAATTATTTACGTACTAAGATACCAACAAAACAGAAAACACTATATGTTCTGTGGCTAATTGTATCGGAGGTACTTCTAAATAGTCTTAAAAGAAATATGATATCTATTAAATACCAATACATTTCAGTTTCAACAATTATTTATTTTTTACAGGGAAATATTGATATGTTACTATTTTGTTTTCTGAAAGATTTTTTTTAATAGATATTATAGTTTTGCAAACAGTTTTCAGCTGATTTTTAAAATTACAATCAAAAAATAGTTACTGAAATAGTTTTTTCAATATTTAATTACATTATGTGTCTGTAAATGTATTTCAGCCGACACAATTGTGTTATATGCAGAAGTTATACCAAAATAACCTGATACAAAGATTATCTTAACTTTATTCATCCAATGGGCGTGTATGGCTTAAGAAACTAGTGAATAGTGATGTCGCGAACATAAAATTTTCGGTTCGCGAACGGCGAATGCGAACTTCCGCAAACGTTTGCGAACCGGGCGAACCGCCATAGACTTCAATGGGCAGGTGAATTTTAAAACCCACAGGGACTCTTTCTGGCCACAATAGTGATGGAAAAGTTGTTTCAAGGGGACTAACACCTGGACTGTGGCATGCCGAAGGGGGATCCATGGCAAAACTCCCATGGGAAATTACACAGTTGATGCAGAGTCTGGTTTTAATCCATAAAGGGCATAAATCACCTAACATTCCTAAATCACAATGGATATGGATTGACACCTGACATATGACATATTGACACCTTGACATATGGGCACAGAGCAAAATAGGGACTGTTCCCCCTACATAGGGTCAATTGGCCGATATGGATTGACACCTGTCCTCAGGGACCCTGATACACACTGATACAGAGCAGAATAGGGACTGTTCCCCCTACATAGGGTCACTTGGCAGATATGGATTGACACCTGTCCTCAGGTACCCTGATACACACTGACACAGAGCAGAATAGGGACTGTTCCTCCTAAATAGGGTCACTTGGCAGATATGGATTGACACCTGTCCTCAGGGACCCTGATACACACTGACACAGAGCAGAATATGGACTGTTCCCCCTACATAGGGTCACTTGGCAGATATGGATTGACACCTGTCATCAGGGACCCTGATACACACTGACACAGAGCAGAATAGGGACTGTTCCCCCTACATAGGGTCACTTGGCAGATATGGATTGACACCTATCCTAAGGATCCCTGATACGCACTGACACAGAGCAGAATAGGGACTGTTCCCCCTACATAGAGTCACTTGGCATATATGGATTGACACCTGTCCTCAGGAACAATGATACACACTGACACAGAGCAGAATAGGGACTGTTCCTCCTACATAGGGTCACTTGGCAGATATGGATTGACACCTATCCTAAGGATCCCTGATAAACACTGACACAGAGCAGAATAGGGACTGTTCCCCTTACATAGGGTCACTTGGCAGATATGGATTGACACCTGTCCTCAGGGACCCTGATACACACTGACACAGAGCAGAATAGGGACTGTTCCCCCTACATAGGGTCACTTGGCAGATATGGATTGACACCTGTCCTCAGGGAACCTGATACACACTGACACAGAGCAGAATAGGGACTGTTCCCCCTACATAGGGTCACTTGGCAGATATGGATTGACACCTGTCCTCAGGGACCCTGATACACACTGACACAGAGCAGAATAGGGACTGTTCCTCCTAAATAGGGTCACTTGGCAGATATGGATTGACACCTGTCCTCAGGGACCCTGATACACACTGACACAGAGCAGAATAGGGACTGTTCCCCCTACACAGGGTCACTTGGCAGATATGGATTGACACCTGTCCTCAGGGACCCTGATACACACTGACACAGAGCAGAATAGGGACTGTTCCCCCTACATAGGGTCGCTTGGCAGATATGGATTGACACCTCTCGTCAGGGACCCTGATACACACTGACACAGAGCAGAATAGGGACTGTTCCCCCTACATAGGGTCACTTGGCAGATATGGATTGACACCTCTCATCAGGGACCCTGATACACACTGACACAGAGCAGAATAGGGACTGCTCCTCCTACATATGGTCACTTGGCAGATATGGATTGACACCTGTCCTCAGGGACCCTGATACACACTGACACAGAGCAGAATAGGGACTGTTCCCCCTACATAGGGTCACTTGGCAGATATGGATTGACACCTGTCCTCAGGGACCCTGATACACACTGACACAGAGCAGAATAGGGACTGTTCCCCCTACATAGGGTCACTTGGCAGATATGGATTGACACCTGTCTTCAGAGACCCTGATACACACTGACACAGAGCAGAATAGGGACTGTTCCCCCTACATAGGGTCACTTGGCAGATATAGATTGACACCTGTCCTCAGGGACCCTGATACACACTGATACAGAGCAGAATAGGGACTGTTCCCCCTACATAGGGTCACTTGGCAGATATGTATTGACACCTATCCTCAGGGACCCTGATACACACTGACACAGAGCAGAATAGGGACTGTTCCTCCTACATAGGGTCACTTGGCAGATATGGATTGACACCTGTCCTCAGAGACCCTGATACACACTGACACAGAGCAGAATAGGGACTGTTCCCCCTAAATAGGGTCACTTGGCAGATATGGATTGACACCTGTCCTCAGGGACCATGATACACACTGACACAGAGCAGAATAGGGACTGTTCCTCCTACATAGGGTCACCATTTTTAGCCCAAGGCAGCTCATCTCATCAGGCCTTTTTTAATCTAATGTATCGCAGTTCGGGATCCATCCCTCATTCATCTTAATAAAGGTGAGGTAATCTAGACTTTTTTGACCTAGGCGACTATTCTTCTCAGTGACAATACCTCCTGCTGCACTGAAGGTCCTTTCTGACAGGACACTTGAAGCGGGGCAGGCAAGAAGTTCTATCGCAAATTGGGATAGCTCAGGCACACCCAGTAGTCAAGGTGTTCATCGCTCCTCAGAGTGTCGATATCTGCAGTTAAGGCGAGGTAGTCTGCTACCTGTCGGTCGAGTCGTTCTCTGAGGGTGGATCCCGAAGGGCTGTGGCGATGCGTAGGACTTAAGAAGCTCCGCATGTCCTCCATCAACAACACGTCTTTAAAGTGCCCTGTCCTTGCCGGCGTGGTCATTGGAGGAGGAGGATTACTTTCACCTCTTCCCCTGTTAGATTCCCGTTGTGCTGTGACATCACCCTTATACGCTGTGTAAAGCATACTTTTTAATTTATTTTGCAAATGCTGCATCCTTTCCGACTTGTTGCAATTTGGTAACATTTCAGCCACTTCTGCTTATACCGGGGGTCTAGTAGCGTGGACACCCAGTACAGGTCATTCTCCTTCAGCCTTTTTATACGAGGGTCCCTCAACAGGCACGACAGCATGAAAGACCCCATTTGCACAAGGTTGGTCTTCCTCCTCCTCCTCAAAGCCACATTCCTCCTCTGACTCCTCTTCCTCACAATCCTCTTCCAGCGTTGCCGCAGGTCCAGCAAGCAATGCTGATAAGGCTGTTTCTGGTGGTGATGGTGACCACAACTCTTCCTCTTCACGCTCATCTACGGCCTGATCCAGCACTCTTCGCAGGGCACACTCCAGGAAGAAAACAAATGGTATGATGTTGCTGATGGTGCCTTCGGTGCAACTGACTAGGTTTGTCACCTCCTCAAAAGGACGCATGAGCCTACAGGCATTGCACATGAGCGTACAGTAACGTGGCAAGAAAATTCCCAGCTCCCCAGAGGCTGTCCTAGCACCCCGGTCATACAAATATTTATTAACGGCTTTTTCTTGATGGAGCAGGCGGTCGAACATTAGGAGTGTTGAATTCCAACGTGTCGGGCTGTCGCAAATCAAGTAAAAGCTGGCGGGCTAATAGTTCAGACAAGTCAGCTGTCAGACGCTGGGCAAGGGGGTGACTTTCTGACATTGGCTTCTTACGCTCAAACATGTCCTTGAAAGACACCTGACTGTGGGAAGATGAGTGGGAACTGCTCAAGGTGAGAGACAGAGTGGCGGATGGTTGAGAGGGGGCAAGAAGGACAGCAGTGGTTGACGTGGCTGAAGATGCTAGACCAGGAGGAGGATGGCGGCTTTGAGTTTGTGTGCTGCTTGTACTCATGTGTTGATCCCATAGGCGTTTGTGATGTGCGATCATGTGCCTACGCAAAGCAGTTGTACCTAGGTGGGTGTTGGACTTCCCACGACTCAGTTTCTTTTGGCACAGGTTGAAAATGGCATCGCTGTTGTCAGAGGCAGACACACAAAAAAATGCCACACTGCTGAGCTCTGCAATGACGGCATTCTGGTGGTGGACACAGCATGCGTTGATTGGCGTGCTGTCGGGGTGACCCTGGGTGCCGATGCATGCTGTCTGACTGTGCCACTAGCTCCTTGCGACGACCTCCCCCTGCTTCCAACTCGTCTCGGGTACAACATCATCATCATCACACCGTACGTCCATGTGTGTAATGCTGCCTGACTGAGACATATCCCTGTTATCTACATCCTCTGGCAATAATGGTTGCTCATCACTCATTTCTTCAAACGGATGTGTAAATAACTCCTCTGACAGATAAAGTGAAACGGCTGTGGTGCTAGTGTTGGTGGTGGCGGCAGGCGGGCGAGTGGTATCTTGAGAGGTGCCCGAAGCTAAGCTGGAGGAGGATGGTGCGTCAAGGTTCCGAGCGGAAGCTGTAGAAGATTGGGTGTCCTGTGTTAGCCAGTCAACTATGTCCTCAGAACTTTTCCAGTTCAGGGTACATGGCCTCTGAAAATTGGGCATTATTCTAGGGCCAAAGGGAATCACAGCACCACGACCACGACGGCTCCTGCAGGGTGGCCTGCCTCTGCCTGCCATTTTTGGGGGGATTAGTGGTACTATGCGTGCAAGCTACTGTAAGACCAGATATGAGTGGCAATGTGCACTGGCAGAGGTTGGCAAAGTACACGCTGTAGGCCTGACACCCGCTTGAAGACAACTAACTGCTATTCAATCTATAACAGTGAAAAAGGTTTTCTTGTTTTAAATGCACGCTATTGTGACACCAGATATTAGTGGCAATGTGCACTTGCAGAGGTTGGCAGAGTACACGCTGTAGGCCTGACACACCCGCTTGAAGACAACTAACTGCTATTCAATTTATAACAGTGAAAAAAGTTTTTGGGTTTTAAATGCACGCTATTGTGACACCAGATATGAGTGGCAATGTGCACTGGCAGAGGTTGGCAGAGTACACGCTGTTGGCCTGACACAGACGCTTTCAGACAACTAACTGCTATTCAATCTATTACAGTGAAAACAATTTTTTTGTTTTTAAATGCACGCTATTGTGACACCAGATATGAGTGGCACTGTGCACTGGCAGAATACACGCTGTTGGCCTGACACACAGGCGCTTGCAGACAACTAACTGCTATTCAATCTATAACAGTGAAAAACAAATTTTGTTTTTAAATGCACGCTATTGTGACACCAGATATGAGTGGCACTGTGCACTGGCAGAGGTTGGCAGAGTACACGCTGTAGGCCTGACACACAGACGCTTGCAGACAACTAACTGCTATTCAATCTATTACAGTGAAAAAAATTTGTGTTTTTAAATGCAAGCTATTGTGACACCAGATATGCGTGGTGGCACTGGGCAAGTGGGCACAGTATCCACTGTGAGCCTGACACATAAGCTGGCAGGCAGGCAGGCAACTGCAATTAGATTACACACACACAAAAAAAAGCAGACTGAGATTCTAGCCCTAAAAAGGGCTTTTTGGGGTGCTGTCCTTACAGCAGAGATCAGATGAGTCCTTCAGGACTGTAGTGGACACTGAATACACTAGCCTAGCTATACATTTCCATATCAAATGAGCAGCAGCTACACTTTCCCTCCTCTATCTAAGAATGCAGCTTCAGAATGAATCTAAAATGGATGCTGTACAGGAGGTGGGAGTGTCTGGAAGGGAGGGTCTGCTGCTGATTGGCTGGAATGTGTCTGCTGACTGTGAGGCACAGGGTCAAAGTTTAGTCAATGATGACGAATAGGGGGCGGATCGAACCGTGCATGTGTTCGCCCACCGTGGTGAACGCGAACACGCTATGTTCGCCAGGAACTATTCGCCAGTGAACAGTTCGGTACATCACTACTAGTGAATGAATACAGTTCTCAAAACTAATAAATAGTAATAAAATTGAGAAATCCTATAACCCCAATTAAATAACATAACTTCAATCAATACAGATCATGATATAAAAACACAATATATACCAATACATATTTGGAAGTACAAGAGCATTAAGCAAGGAAAAGCAGACAGGCTAAATTGTTCCTCAATTCATATAGCATTTTCATTATGAGTAGGCTCATTCTGTTAGATACATAAAGAATATTTTTAAATTTATTAAAGTAACATTCGACAACTACTACAGATATGAATATTAGAAATTACTGAAAACTATGTCAGAAATTGGTTCTGTAACAACCAAGTAAAAATAGTCAAACTGTCTCACATTAAATAGCCAATTTGTGTTCTTTTGCAATTGATTTGCGATGTTGAAGGTAAAGTACAGCTAGGGGCTACTGTCTCACAGAAACATAGGCCAATAAATCTGCTATTCAGTCTATACCAGTGAAAAAAGTTTTTTGGTTTTAAATGCACGCTATTGTGACACCAGATATTAGTGGCAATGTGCACTTGCAGAGGTTGGCAGAGTACACGCTGTAGGCCTGACACACCCACTTGAAGACAACTAACTGCTATTCAATCTATAACAGTGAAAAAAGTTTTTTGGGTTTTAAATGCACGCTATTGTGACACCAGATATTAGTGGCAATGTGCACTTGCAGAGGTTCAAAATTTAAAATGGGAAATTGGCATTTCTGTAATTTGACTCTACAGGGGAGGTATTGCTGTGCTCGGGAGCAGTAGCAGAATACAAATCAGAAAAAAATTATGGTAGTAAAGACAGCCCCAAAAGACATATATATGAGAGAAAAATTCCAGCGGGTTTTGGCAGCAGTTACTGATAAAATGGTTTGATGAAAAGTGTCAAATATAGTTTGTTAAGCAGTTGGACTCTGTGACTGTTATCAAAATTATATGCAGACCAAAATCAGCATACTTATAGATAGAATTACACAAAATATTTTATCCTTTAATCAGAATTGGTATAGTAGCAATAATAAAGCAGGGAAATGACTTTCTAGAAAACTTAAATCTGGGAGAAAAAAACAATAAATATAAATATTATTGAAGGTGCTAAAACTCTTCTCTCCCCTCATCAAACTGGGAAAGGTTTTGTAAATGATTATGCTTCCTTATATATTGGGGCTCCATCTTTCACCCAGGCTAGACCGCAGATTGTTTGCCGACATTCAGTGACCACTGGTGAACAGTGAGTATGAATATTATCACAGACCTCCCTGCATTGAATTCTTGAGCAGCGGTCTGACCAGGGTGATTAGACTTTTTACTGCTCCATAGAGATTGACTTTCTCTCCCATAGGTGCCCTTGAGGGCACAGACTAGCAAATCATTGCAGTATTATTATTCGGTGATAGTAAATTCACTTTCCTCGTTACACATAGAGATACATACTCTCTCTCCTATAGGTGCCTTTGAAGGCACAGACTAGCAAATCCTCACAGTACTATTATTCTAGCGTAATCTACTTTCTTTTCCTTTCTCTACAGGTGCCCACAAAGGCACAAACTGACACGTATATTTAAAGCAGAATTATTTTTCGACGTTTTTGACAGGATACCGTATTTTGTAATAGTTAAAATTATCGACAGTGATAGACAGATCTAGTCCTCACAATCTAACATGGGTGCCCTTGAAGGCACAGATATAGCATTTATATAAACCAGCATTCCGATAATTTTTACCATCTCTATTACCGACATTGTTTACTCTACACCAACAGTCCTTTCTAGGACTTCACCCCTCACAGTTTCAATAGCTGCTGTACTCTACTTGTATTCTATTGCCGAGAGTTTCCCCTGGCATTACATTGCAAACTTGTTGCTATTTTACTATGTTGCATTTTAGTGAGAAACTGTAACAAATTGCTCATTCGATTCCCTACAGAACACTGCATTGTATACAGCTTGTTACTAACTACTTATACACATCCTAGAGTAAACTCCTAAATGTTATTATATATATATTTTGATCGTTTTGTTCTTCACTACCCCCCTTTTGTTACACTGGATATATTGTGAATAGATCACTAAGTGTCCTTCTCTTTGATGCTATACTTTTTTAGCATGGTCAAGTTTTGTCTCCATCTAGTGGCAATACCCAAGATTGTATCCACTTATACTCACCATTTTTTTTTTTTTAACATTCTATATTAAGTTATGTTTTAAATCATTCTTTAACCATACTTCTGGGTCAAGAGCTAGCCCATCTCTTCTTATTACTTCGTTATCCGCGTTCATGCCCTGCTTGTTCAGCCCCACTGAACCTTTATACCGTTCTCCCACCCTCCTCCTGCTTCCTTATATAATTTACCAGAAATTAAAATATCAAATGTTGAGCTAAAATCATTTTTCAATAAAATTTCTCTTCCTTTAATAAAACCTAAAAATTTGGCAGAATTAAATAAGGGCATAACAGCTAAAGAGGTTAAAGTAATAATTAACAACGATCAGTCAGGGTTTATAAAAGCGAGATCTGGGGGAGATAACCTTCGAAAGATCGCCAATATGACACTGAAGATAAATAAAGATCACTTGCCATCTGTCTTCATAGCTGTCGATGTCGAAAAGGAGATCGACAGAGTGAACTGGACATTTTTAGATGAGAATTTAATAGCTTCTGGAATATAAGAAACATTTAAAGACATAGCAATGTCACTACAGCTCCTAAAGCTAAAGTATTTGGTAATGGTTTGAACTCACTGGTTCGATGTAAAGAACGGTACACGTCAGGGATGCCCATTGGTGCCTCTGATATACGTTATTTCTATCGAACCTTTAGCAGCATATATCAGACAATCGGTTAATATTACATAAATTGTAATGGGGGGCAGTGAACAAAACATAACTTTATTCGCAGATGACAATTTTAACTCACTCAACCAGAGACTTCCACTCAACCAGAGACTGTATTAAGGATTTTAGTCATCTTTCCACAAAATTAATTTACAAAAAACTCTGATTATACACTCTAATCTTTCACTGACCCAAGAGAATTTTCTTGAACAAAAATATAGATTCAACTGGTCTTCTCAATTTATTCAACATCTGGGAGCTATGATTCATTTTGATATAAATACCTGGGTAGATAAGAATTATACTAATTTCCTTCAAGATTTAAAATTATTCTGATTTTTCCACATATCAACTTCTGGACAACTAATCTACATATGTGACTTTACATTCTACCTACTGTACTACTAGGACCATTTCCTGTGAATGTGGATTACTTATATTTTGGATTATTCAACAGCACTGCTTGGACTTTCCAGTATTTCTATAAGTATTATTTCACTTGTTTCAAGGCGCACCCTTATCTCTCTTTTTCTTCTTATACATATTTTAACCCCTTAAGGACACATGACATGTGTGACATGATTCCCTTTTATTCCAGAAGTTTGGTCCTTAAGGGGTTAAGGGGTTTAGAGGGGACCCCCCTTTCCTATAGGTGTGCTGCCTTGCTGTTATATTCCCTGTTGACTTATCAGTGCTGAACCTCTTTCCCGATCTCGTGTAAAACATTAAAAGCTTTAAAGATTGATAATTTATTAATCTCTCAAATATACAATTCTATTGACCCTATAAAAAAAGCTGTTTTTCTCACAGAACCAGATCTCTAGAAAAGCTCCATTAGAGGTCGTCAGACTGTTTATTCAAGATCTTCAATTATTAAATTGGATGAAACAAGGTATAGTTAGAATTGGTCAACTTAGTTCAAATATAACAATGGTCATTTTTATAGAGCTGCAGTGAAAATATGGACTACCAAATAATGAATTTTTACATACTTAAGAGAGGTTAGCTTTTTAGAGAAAATTTGGTTGGATGACCAGTCTTCTTTGGATCAACTCTTTTTTGGTACACTCCCCCAAAAAATCATCTACAATCAGATATATCATTAATAGATCTGAACCGAAAGAAAAATTTAAAACTATAAAGAATTGGGAAGAAGATATGGGTAAGTCCTTCACTTACCAACTATGGGTAAAATCTATTGGTCAACTCAGGGAATCAATACATTGTAAAAATATACAAGAAACTTTCTATAAAATACTTAATAGATGGTATCTGGTCCCTATAAGATTGTTTATGTTTAATACAAACTACTCTAACCAGTGTTGGTGATGCAATAAAGACCTTGGAACTACAAAACATATATGGTAGGACTGCACCTCATCGAATGGGATAAAACATTTTTTGTTGCAACTCTTTATAGATTTAAAATTTAAAATTACAGATTTAACTCTTGAAAGATTTTTATTTCATATTGATCTCACAGGTTAATCCAAATTAGAAATCTGTTTGGCAGTTCATATTTTAATGGCAACGAAGGTATGTTTATCCAGGTAATGGAGGAGCGAGGAAAGCCCTAGCTCTTCCGAAATTGTATCTCAATTCAACTACCAAGGTATAATGGAAAAAGCTATACACTTTAATAATATTTGTTCTAACTGGTTTGAATATTATAACTTCAGATATCAAAACGAGTTACAACATTAAACTACCTAATTATTACTTAATTCTAGTCCTCTATCGAGAGGTTCTCCTCTCGTTTCCCCTGTAGGCCTCCCCAGCCGAGCACTCTTTTTTTTTTTTTTTTTTTTTTTTTGTGTCATGTGCATTAACCCCTTAAGGACATATGACATGTGTGACATGTCATAATTCCCTTTTATTCCAGAAGTTTGGTCCTTAAGGGGTTAAATAAGAGCTAAAGTAGAATAATATTACAAAATGATCCTGGACTTAATAATCTAAAAAAAAATGAATGTAATATAAACGCAATATGAAAATCACCTAAAAGGTTTATACTTCTACTACCATATAAACACGTAGGTAGCAAATTAAAATATATCAGGTCTTAGCTAATATTAAATCACTTTGCAGCATGTGTGTTCTGTATAGTGTTTTTTTTCTCGGTTTTTATTCCCACCCTATATTTCTGTCAGCTTGTGTATTACCCATAAGTGATGCTGACATGATTAGCCAGGAATAGAGAACATTTTCCTGACTATTTCTCATGGCAGCATCAGGGTTCCCGTCCATTCTTTAATTTGATCAGCTTTATAATTGGACTGTGGTGTAAAGGGATAAGGGACTCTCTATACCGATCAGTCTTATTATTCTAATTATTTCTGTCCTGTGACAACTAAGGGAGGAGCTACCCATAAGTGATGTTGCCATGAGAAATAGCCAGGAAAAGAAAATTACCATAAATTGGTCATACATTTTCTCCATTGTGCAGTGTGTTGTAAGAAGAATGAATAAATCCCCACCAAAGGATATACTGCTTTACTAAATTTATATAGGAAATACAAACAAATACATCAACAATCACGTTTACTGTTATTGTTACAGTATTTTTGTATTTCCTATGTAATTTAGCAAACCTCAGTAAAAACAGCGTGCCTCACTAGGCAGAAACAATATGCCCACAATAACACCGCTGATATAAGGAATGATCTGATAGTGTCTATAGTTACTGGTCTTGTCACATGATAAGATCAGTGAAACCAATTGTTACAATGTAAGCTATTCACTGCATGACATTGTGTAATCAAATCAATTTAAAGGCGATGAACTCATTATCAAGTCAAAACTTCACTCTGAACTGCTGCAAGCTTTGTTACACTATGATCTGATACTGATATCTTGTAGCATAAAACAATAAGACGATCCAATCATAGTTGCTACAGATGAATTTGGACAGATTGAGGGACTGGGCACTTAAATGGCAGGTGACATTTAATGTAGAAAATGCTAACCTATGCACTTAGGGGTAAAAAATGCATAAGCAGCTTACACCCTAAATTGTAGTAAATTAGCGATAAAACAAAGGAGAAGGTTTTGGGAACTGTTATAGGCAACTAACTAGGCAACAATGTGCAATGTCAATTGGCAGTTGCCATTAAGATATTGTCATGTAGAAATAGGGGCATTTATTTTCAGGATGAAAATATAATTTTGCCTCTTTATAAATCACTGGTAAGACAACAACTTTTAGGTGTAGTGCAATTTTGGAAACCTGTTCGAAAGAAGGATATTATGACACTAGAAAAAGTGCAGAGGCAGGCTACAAAATAAATAAAAGGAATGGAAAATTTTAGTTATGAAGAAAGGTTAACACATTTAAATCTCTTTAGTTTAGAGGGCATATGATAGCATTATACAAATATATTTGGGGCCCAATATAAAACATTGTATGTAAATCTATTCCTAAACATGATTATACATAGGATTTGAGGTCATGCATTTAGACTAGAAGAAAGGAGATTTAGTCTAAGGCAAATTAAAGGGATTTTGACAGTAAGAACAATTAGGATGTGGAATTCTCTATACAGATGTTTAAACTGCAGTTGGATGAATATTTGCAAAAACATAATATTCAGGGATCTAATTTTCAATTAGTCGGGTTATAGCTTGTTGATCAACTTGCTTGAGGTCTGACTGCCACTCTGGGGTCAACTTGCTTGAGGTCTGACTGCTTCAAACTGGGTTTTTTTTTTTGCCTCCTTTTGGATCACTTTGGAACGTTATTGTCACTGTACAATGTACAGTAGGAAAAAACGTATTTGATCCCCTGCTGATTTTGAATGTTTGTCCACTGACACATTTTTTTTATCAGTCTAGAATTTTAATGGTAGGTATATTTTAACAGTGAGAGACACAACAACAACAACAACAACAAAATAAATCCAGAAAAACGCATGCCAAAAAAGTTATAAATTGATTTGCTTGTCAATGAGTAAAACAAGTATTTGATCCCCTATCAATCAGCAAGATTTCTTGCTCCCAGGGGTCTTTTATGCAAGTAACGATCTTAGTTAGTTACATGTATAAAAGACACCTGTCCACAGAAGCAATCAAACAATCCGATTCCAAACTCTCCACCATGGCCAAGACCAAAGAGTTGTCCAAGGATGTCAGGGACAAGATTGTAGACCTACACAAGGCTGGAATGGGCTACAAGACCATCGCCAAGCAGCTTGGTGAGAAGGTGACAACAGTTGGTGTGATTATTTAAAAATGGAAGAAACACAAAATAACTGTCAGTCTACGTTGGTCTGGTGCTCCATGCAAGATCTCACCTCGTAAGTTTCAATGATCATGAGAATGGTGAGGAATCAGCCCAGAACTACACAAGAGGATCTTGTTAATGATCTCAAGGCAGCTGGGACCATAGGCGTGTGCACGGGGTGTGCCGGGTGTGCCTGGGCACACCCTAATCCCCGCGGCACGCCTGTGAGTCCTGCAGGAACGCGTGGGAACAATGTTCCCACTGTTCCTGCAGGCACTCTTCCCCCCCCAAATGCCCTCCACCTCCCCCCCCCCCGTGTTCACCCTGTCATGGGGGGGCAGCAAGAGGTGATGGACACCTCTCCCCCCCCCCCCCCGGTCGGGTGCCTGTCACCATCCGCAGCGAGGGAGTTGTGTGCTGTCTGCTCCCTCTCGCCGCGCGCCGCTTGCTGATGCCGGGAGCCGGAATATGACGTCATATTCCGGCTCCCAGCTACTGTAGACAGCCCGCGCGGCGAGAGGGAGCAGACAGCACACAGCTCCCTTGCCGCGGCTGATATGGAGAGAGGCGCCCGCCCCACTGGACCCCAGGGACAAAGTCCACGCCAGCACTCCAGGTAGGGAGGCTGGGTGGACAATTTTTTATAAAAAAATAATAATTTGTGTGTTTGTGAGTGTATGTGTGTGTGTGTGTGTCTGTAAGTGTGTGTGTCTGTGAGTTTGTGTGTGTGTCTGTGAGTTTGTGTGTGTGAGTGTCTGTGAGTTTATGTGTGTGTGTGTGTGTGTATGTGTGTCTGTGAATGTATGTGTGTGTCTGTGAGTGTGTCTGTGAATGTATGTGTGTGTGTCTGTGAATGTATGTGTGTGTGTCTGTGAATGTATGTGTGTGTGTCTGTGTGTCTGAGTACCGGTATGTGTGTGTGAGTGTATGTGTGTGTACGCGTATATATATATATATATATATATATATATATATATATATATATACACACACACACACGTGTATATTTTTTTTTTTGGGGGGGGGGAATCTTGGGAGAGTTCCCACACTTTATTACCCAGGAATAAAGTGTGGCTCTGCTCTAAGCCTCCATGGGCCGGCGGGGAGATCAAAGATCTACCTCACCAGCCCACAGCAGCATGGAGGGAGGCAGGAGAGGACCCGGGGAGCTCTAGACAGAAGCTCTGCCAGGTTCCTCTCGCGAGATCTGAGCGGTGCGGCGGCAATGCTCAGATCTCGCGAGAGTGAACTCTAGCCCCGCAGGCTAGAGTTCACTCTCCCTTGGACCACCAGGGATGGCACATGAAAGCAAGGATCCCCCCTTCCTACATAAGGTAAGAATGGAGGGGTGTTATTTACTAATCTGCCCCCACCTTCACAATCCCCCCAAACATACAGCACACACACATACAGCACCCACACACACACAGCACCCTAACACAAACAGTGCGCACACACAGCACCCACACACACCGCACCATCACACACAGAGCATCCTCACACACACACACATAGCACGCTCACACACACACACAGTACACTAACAGCACCCTCACAAACACACACGCACACAGCACCCTTACAACACACAACACCCTCACACACAGCACACTAACAGCACCCTCACAAACACACAGCACACTAACAGCACCCTCACACACACACCACACAAACAGCACCCTCACACACACACCACACAAACAGCACCCTCACACACACACCACACAAACAGCACCCTCACACACTGAAGCACAATAACAGGACCCTAACACACAGCACACAAACAGCACCCTCACACACAAACCGCACCCTCACACACAGCACACTACCAGCACCCTCACCCACATAGCACACTACCAGCACCCTCACACAGCACACACACAAACAGCAGTATATGTATGTGTGTGTGTATATATATATATATATATATATATATATATATATATATATATATATACATGCGGCGTGTGTTTGTGCTTTAGGGTGCACACCCTAATGCAATAGGCTGCGCACGCCTATGGCTGAGACCATAGTCACAAAGAAAACATTTGGTAACACATGACGTGAAGGACTGAAATCCTGCAGCGCCTGCAAGGTCCCCCTGCTCAAGAAAGCACATGTACAGGCCTGTCTGAAGTTTAAAAAAAACACATAAATGCTGCACCAGACAATAGAAACAAAGGTAGATGTTCAAGACTGGAACAATCTAAAAAATAAAAATACAAGACAGAGTACAGACTGTATAAAAGAAAATATCAGCCCATAAGTAGAGTAACACTCACAGGATATAGAGCCGTCCCAGGCTCTATCTAATCAACTCCAGGGTGCAGAGGCGGCTCTCTAATTAGGCGGTTTAGGTGGCCGCCTAAGGCCTCGCGCTGGCTGGGGCCTCGCGGCCGCCTAAACCGCCTGTTGGCAGAGTGTGTCAGGTCCTCGGTCACTGACCGAGGACCTGACACCAGGAGGGGGCCCGGCGGCTTGCCCGGTATGCCGCCGGGTGCGAGGCCCCTCCTGTCTGCCAGGCCGGCCACCGCAGACACTGGTCTGCAGCTCCGCAGTGTGCAGAGCTGCAGACCATGTGACTCTGCGGAGCTGCAGACCGGGAGCAGTGGCCACCGGACCACCAGGGAGCCCACTGGACCACCAGGGAAAGGTAGGCTCTCCCTCCCCATCACCCCCCACCACACTCAGGCTCACCCCCCACCACCATAACCCCCCACCACCCTCAGCCTCACCCACCACCATCACCACCATCACCCCCAACACCCTCAGCTTCACCCCCCACCACCATCACCCCCCCCCACCACCATCACCCCCCACCACCACCATCACCCCCCACCACCCTCAGCTTCACCCCCCACCACCATCACCCCCACCAGCCTCACCCCCACCAACCTCAGCTTCACCCCCCACCACCATCAACCCCACCACCCTCAGCCTCACCCCCACCACCATCACCCCCACCACCCTCAGCCTCACCCCCAGCACCCTCAGCCTCACCCCCACCACCATCACCCCCCACCACCCTCAGCTTCAACACCCACCACCATCACCCCACCACCCTCAGCCTCACCCCCACCAACCTCAGCTTCACCCCCCACCACCATCAACCCCACCACCCTCAGCCTCAACCCCACCACCATCACCCCCACCAGCCTCACCCCCATAACCATCTCCCCACCCTCAGCCTCATCCCCCACCACCCTCAGCCTCACCTTCACCCCCCACCACCATCACCCCCACCACCCCACCCTCAGCTTCACCCCCCACCACCATCACCCCCACCAGCCTCACCCCCACCACCATCACCCCCACCAGCCTCACCCCCACCACCATCACCCCCCCACCACCCTCAGCCTCACCATCCCTCATAACCCCCACCATCCTCAGCCTCCCCCCACCCTCAGCTTCACCACCCCTCAGCATTACTCCCCCCACCACCTTCAGCATCACCCCCTCACCCCCCTCAGCATCACCCCCACCACCCTCAGCATCACCACCCTCAGCATCACCCCTCACCACCCTCAGCATTACCCCCCACCACCTTCAGCATCACCACCCTCAGCATAACCCTCCGTCACCACCCTCAGCTTCCCCCCACTCACCATCACCCCCTCCTTCTCACATCACCCCCTTCTCACTCTCACATTACCCCCTCTCACTCTCACATTACCCCCTCTCACTCTCACATTACCCCCTCTCACTCTCACATTACCCCCTCTCACTCTCACATTACCCCCTCTCACTCTCACATTAGCCCCCCACTCTCACATTATCCCCCCCACTCTCACATTATCCCCCCCACTCTCACATTACCCCCCCCCACTCTCACATTACCCCCCCAGATTACCCCCCACTCTCACATTACCCCCCCACTCTCACATTACCCCCCCACTCTCACATTACCCCCTCTCTCTCACATTACCCCCCTCTCACCCTCACATTACCCCCTCTCACTCTCACATTACCCCCTCTCACTCTCACATTACCCCCCTCTCACTCTCACATTACCCCCCTCTCACTCTCACATTACTCACTCTCACATTACCCCCTCTCACTCTCACATTACCCCCTCTCACTCTCACATTAACCCCCTCACTCTCACATTACCCCACTCTCACATTACCCCACTCTCACATTACCCCACTCTCACTCTCACATTACCCCCTCTCACTCTCACATTACCCCCTCTCACTCTCACATTACCCCCTCTCACTCTCACATTACCCCCCTCACTCACATTACCCCCCTCACTCTCATTACCCCCCTCACTCTCACATTACCCCCCTCTCACTCTCACATTACCCTCACTCTCACATTACCCCCCCTCACTCTCACATTACCCCCCTCTCACTCTCACTTTACCCTCACTCTCACATTACCCCCCTCTCACTCTCACATTACCCCCCTCTCACTCTCACATTAACCCCCCTCACTCCCACATTACCCCCTTCACTCTCACATTAACCCCCTTCACTCTCACATTAACCCCCCTCACTCTCACATTAACCCCCTCACTCTCACATTAACCCCCTCACTCTCACATTACTATCACCCCCTGCTCCCTCTCACATTACCATCAACCCCCCACTCCCTTTCACCATCACCCCCGCTCCCTCTCACCATCAGCTACCCCATACACATAGGGTCTCAGACAAAAACACAAACATGCTCACAGAGACATACATTAGCACACACAAGGATACTCTCTGTCAGACACACTCTCAGGCACATACACAGGTAGACAGTGCGTCAATGTGTATATGTGACACTTTTTTGTTAGTGGGGCCTCATGTTTGCGTTTCGCCTAAGGCCTCATAAAGTCTAGAGCCGCCTCTGCCAGGGTGCCAATACAGGCTAGAAGCGGTCTCCTCGAAGGAGAGCAGCAAAAGGTAGGTATAAAATACATTTATTGAATAATAAATAAAAAGGGACAAAATAAGCAGTGATAACAATAGAAAGACAAAAAGCCTGAAAAACACAGAAAAAACAAACAGATAAATATAGTCCCAACAGGTACTCAGAATGCGCATTTCTACTCCTTCCAGAGTCTTCTTCAGTGCTGTGTTGCTCTCTGTGTTCCGAATAAATACCACTTCAATTATTCTTCAATTAAGCCTGTTTTTGTTTTCTCTTTCTTTTTCTGGCGTAGTCCAATTATGTCATTACGCTGCATCTTTCACGGCCACATCAGTTCCGAGTTGCAATGTGTGATGTGAGGGCGGTATGCAGCTAAGTCCCATATTAACTGAGGGTAAGAAAGACCTTAGGATATATTAAAAATATATCAAGATGGTAGTTAGAGGCTGCATAAGATTGAAGGTGTTATAAAATATAATAAGAATATATAAAGAAAATGTACTACAAATTACATAAAATACTCTACAAATATAAAATCACTTAATAAAGACACAGTAAATTCTCTAAGATGTAAGGAGATAGGTGGAGGACAACCCCAAGGAAAAAATTGTATAAAAATTGGAAGCGCTAGGTAATAAAAAAATATAATAAATAGTAGATAATAAAAAGAAAACACATTTTTTAAATATAAATATACCTATAAAAAGTGGATGAATTCAAAATCTAAATTCAGCCCTTTAGGTGCTAAAGAATCCATCATAAAAATCCACTTGCTTTCAATTTTACACAGTTCCTTAAAATTATCCTCCCCTCTCCAATTAAAAGTTTTTTTTTTTTAAAAATCGCCATGAAACTTAAAAGTGATGGATCTTTATTATGACACTCCAAAGAATGAGCGGATACACTATGTTTGGCGCATCCCATCTGTATATTACCCATGTGTTCCGCAATAAGGGTTTTTAAAATTTAAAGTAGTCATCCCAACGTATCGCAGCACCAGAGGAGATACACTACATTAGATGAATGGCAAGTTAAAATGTTGGTAAAATGTTGTCCAGTTATATTTGACTTAAAAGACGTTCTGGTTTCTTTACAAAAACTAGTTTTCTTACAGTTTATACATATCTTACAAGGATAAAAGCCATTCTTTTGATTAAACATAAATGTACTATTTGGGGGTCTAATAAAACTATTAACCAACTCCTCTTGATACCGGAGAAACTGACGGAAGCCAAGCACAGAGAGATGGACACAGGTTTCTTCAGGAAGGAAGAGATTCTTTATTGGATCACCGATCGGGACTCAGAGGGACTAACGTCACCAAAATACAGCAAGTTCTGAGCCCCGGACAATAGTGCAGGCTCCTTATATAGGCATATAACTCCTCCCATATTAAGCTCCACCCGCACATTCTCTTAACCAATCAACACAAATAAGAATTAACTTCCTGTTTGACCGCATGGCTTGTCCAGCACAATGGAGGAGGGGGAATACTATATCCTGTATTCTTGCACATGCTCCGTACACTACTGATCGTATCTTGCCTCGTGCAACCAACTGATCGATACGTCAGCATATGCACGTACACATGCCACGTGGTAATCTCGGCCTACTAAATTTATTTTTACCGAGATTCCACCACATTCCCCCCTTTGATGCCTCTTGATATTTCACAATTACTTGAGGCATCACTTAACCTTGGTTTGCATACACCGCAAGTTACCTTGAACCAGACCAGACTTATATTATGATGTGAATCTTTTAACACTCATCTTCCTGCATTGGTTCTCCCTGATCTAAAGCCTTATACTTATAAATCGCCATTATCTGTGCAGCAGCCTTCCTCTCTGCTATACTTCCTATCAGGCTTTGCACAGACCTAACTACTAGGGGTATAAGACACGGCAGGAGTAGACACAACATTAAAATCAGTAGGACTCCACCTACCACTGCCTTAAGCCCTCCAAACCACTCATACCAGCTACCAAACCAACTACTTGGATTGTACCCTTTCCATACCTGAGTAGGCACATGCGCTAGTTTAACCATATGGCTAGTAAGCTCAGCTATTGCTTGCCCTTCGTCATCTATTTGAAGACAGCAATTGCTCAGGTTAAACTTCCCACATACACCTCCCTCTACTGCCAAAAGGTAATCCAAGGCTAATCTATTTTGGTAGACTGCTGTCCTCATCCTGGTGTTATGCTTCGCTAGAAGATTGAGCGCTTGTGATGTCTCATTAGTGATAATCTCAACCACCGCCTGTAATCTTATAATACGGTTGAGCATATAAATAGGGGTTCTGTAACCAAAGGTACCATCCTCAGCCCACGTGGCTGGCCCATAATAATCTATGATACGCTGGGGAGGCCATTCATTATCTTCCCAGGCGCCTATCTCTATGGGTCCCCTTTTCTTCCTATGATTCACATCATACACTTTAACACCTAAAGTCTCACCTGTTTCAATAGGTAACAAGAAGAAGGATGGTTTGAGCATACCCAACACACATGCCCCTTCCCAGTCCTGTGGCAACTCCGAATAGGCTTTCTTACCACAGATCCAGTACAAATTTGCTGGGGCTCTCCAGGTAGATGTGATGGATAAATCAAACCACACATCCTTTAAATTGGCGTATCTAGCAAACGGGTTTGATGGTTCTGAGACATTTGAAGCCGACCACCAAGTTGTATTCTTTGTATCATCATCATAAGCTTTTTGCCCTAGACAAGTTAATTCTCCTACAGAAGTGTTATACATTATTCCTTTCCTTGCTATGCAAACATAACCTATGATGGAGGTCTTTAATCTCCACTCAGATTTACCTCTAACACTCATATGATAATCGGCTTGTGTAGATATTAATTGGTCAATTGCCTCAGAACCGGACATTACCTCCTTTGCTTCCCAAGGCCATTGGTCTCCCATGTTAGTACCTCCACACACATAGCAGTTGGTAACATTAAGACTACCGGCAATACTTTCAGCTAAATCGATGAACAGGTTTTTAGCATTATGGGGGATCTTATTATCTATACTCATCTCTTCATAAAAGGAATGGTATACTTGATGAGTTTGGGAGGATACCGTATCAGTCTCTATCCCTATAAACAATAATGTCCCAGGATCTAAACCCGTCCCGTATATTTGAAACCCAAATAAATTGCCATATTTGTCTAAGAACTTATCGGGGTTATTTATAAGTATATGGATGGGATTACATTCCATAGACTTACAATATGGGCTAGTCGGCAACTTAGTCACTATCATGTCTTTATCTACTGTCTGTCCCCAAGTCGCCCACCCCACACAAGACCAATATGGGCAAAAGTTATAGTCTTTATTTGGGCATCTAGGACTTACATATTTATTTTTACTACTGGGACAAATATATTTATCATTAGACCCATACGTCCTCTCCCACCTAAGATCCCCACATACATTCCACGGCTTTCTACCACTCGATATCGCTTTACACGCATCAAATAGCAGAACACCCGAAGAATGTACGGATTCTAACACCGTCTTATTAATTAGGGTTCCCTGAGGATCTCCATTCCTGAGAGTCAACCAAATTGTACGAGGTTGATACTCTGGACTGAAGCACTTAGGTTCTCCTACTCCTAAATGGCACACACTATAGTCTATATTTAAGTATCTACATCTCGATACATCTCCTTTACACTCGTATTGTGAATGCCAAATTAGGGTTTGGGAAATATGGTTACCTGTTCTCGTAGTCTTAATGCATACCTCACAGCTAGGAGTGTCGGTACCTCTACCTTCCTGAATATAAAAACACATATAAATAAACACTATCAAAAGCACATCTTTCGCCGTCATCCTCAGTCTTCGTCCGTGCGATGGCGCCTCAGCTTCCAGGATGTGAGGGCTGCAGGGAATGGAGTTCTGCTAGTCTTCACAGGTGTCCCTTCGAGACTTTCCTGGCTTATACACTATGTGTTGGTAAGCGGACAGGCTTTATTATGGCCTTCTCACTCACACACCTGTAACAATAAAATTTGTAATCCACACGATTCCTCGTTACTCCGACTGAGTAGTGCGTTTTAACCGGATCTTGCAGGGATTCTCTGGATCTGCTGTAACTTGCCAAGAATCGACTGCTGCTGGCTTAACCCTGGAGTGATGTATCCACGGAGTCACTTCGGCTACTTTTATCGCTGTAGGGGTAGACAAAAGAACAACATAAGGACCTCTCCATTTGGGCCCTAACGGTACATTATTCCACTCTTTAATCCACACTTGATCTCCTGGATGATAACTATGAACAGGGGGATAAATATTCACAGGTAATCTATCTTGTACCCATTTCTGTACCTCCTCCATAGTCTTACCCAACTCTACAACCTGCTGCCGGGTAATTCCTTCTCCCAACTGACTCAAATCCCCCCTTAAGTTACCAAGTACGGGAGGTGGTCGCCCATACATAATTTCAAAAGGAGAGAGGCCCATCCTTCTGGTAGGGGTACTGCGAATTCGCAATAGAGCTATGGGTAAGAGAACGTTCCACTTAAGTTGGGTTTCCTGACACATTTTAGCCAACTGGTTCTTTATAGTTCTATTCATTCTCTCTACCGTACCAGAACTCTGGGGTCTATATGCAGTATGAAGCCTCCACTTTATACCAAGCATATGAGTCAGTTGTTGTAGGCACTGATGAACAAAAGCTGGACCATTGTCCGATCCTATAGAACAGGGTAGTCCATATCGGGGTATTATTTCTCGTAGCAGGAATCTTACAACTTCTCCTGCTTTCTCTGTACGAGTAGGACATGCTTCTACCCAGCCTGAATAGGTGCACACAATTACTAGCAGGTAACGATGTCCACCCGATTTAGGCATCACTGTAAAGTCTATTTGTAGATCGGACATGGGGAGTCCCCCCATAAACTGGACTCCTGGTGGCTTTACTGGTCCTTGTCTTGCATTATTTTTAGCACACGTTACACATCTTCGTACAATGGCCTGAGTTAAGTTGGACAATCTAGGTATGTAGAAATGTTTTCTGAGAGATTCTTCAGTACTGTCTCTCCCAGAATGTGTCCCGTTGTGATAATTTTGGACAATTTCTACCGCTAGTGATGCTGGTATGACTATTCTTCCATCTTCTAGCTGATACCACTTGTTCTCCAAATACTTTCCCGGTTCAGTCTTTAACCACTCCTCTTCTCGAGCTGTATAAACTGGAGTCCATTGGGACAGTGGAGTTGGTATAAGAGCAGCTATATGCCCCACATACTCCTGTCTTCCTGATTCAGCAGCACGCTTAGCTGCACTATCTGCCATCCGATTTCCCTTGGTTACATCACCATCTCCTCTCAGATGCGCTCGACAATGTATGATACCGACTTCTTTCGGCTCCCACACTGCTTCCAATAGTTGTAGGATTTCAGCTGCGTACTTGATTTCTTTGCCTTCTGAATTCAGTAGTCCTCTTTCTTTATACAAAGCTCCGTGGGCATGAGTGGTTAAAAACGCATACTTGGAGTCCGTATAGATATTCACTCTTAAACCTTCAGCCAATTGTAACGCTCGTGTTAGTGCTATTAATTCTGCCTTTTGTGCTGATGTTCCTTTTGCCAGTGGCCGAGCTTCTATCACCTTGTCTATTGTTGTTACTGCATATCCTGCATAGCGGATCCCTTCTTTCACATAACTACTGCCGTCAGTATAATATTGAACATCGGGGTTCTGGATGGGAAAATCACGAAGATCTGGTCTACTTGAGAATACTTCATCCATTACTTCCAAACAATCATGTTGACTTTCAGTAGGTTGTGGCAAAAGGGTAGCTGGATTTAAGGTGTTTACAGTCTCTAAATGCACTCTTGGGTTTTCACACAACATTGCTTGATACTTGGTCATACGGCTGTTACTAAACCAATGATTTCCTTTGTAATCCAACAACGTCTGTACTGCATGTGGGACTCGTACATAAAGTTCTTGACCCAGAGTGAGTTTATCGGCTTCAGCTACTAGCAGGGCGGCTGCAGCTACGGCTCTTAGACAAGGTGGAAGTCCGCTGGCCACTGCATCCAATTGCTTAGACATGTAGGCAACAGGTCTTTGCCATGATCCCAAGTACTGTGTCAATACTCCCACAGCCATTCTTCTTTGCTCGTGTACATATAAGTAGAATGGTCGTGTGTGATCAGGTAGACCTAATGCTGGGGCACTCATCAAAGCCTTCTTCACATCTTCAAATGCCGTTTGCTGTTCTTGGGTCCATAAGAAGGGGTCGTGCTCTGTACCTTTGATAGCTGCGTACAGAGGTTTTGCTAGTATCGCATAGCTGGGAATCCATATCCTACAGAAGCCTGCTGCCCCCAAGAATTCTCGCACTTGTCTTCTATTCTTGGGTATTGGTATTTGGCAGACAGCTTCTTTTCTCTCTGGCCCCATAATCCTTTGACCTTCAGAGATATGGAATCCCAGATACTTGACAGTTGGCAAACACAACTGAGCCTTCTTTCTAGACACCTTGTATCCTGCCTTCCAGAGAATGTGCAGTAGATCGTGCGTTGCTTGCTGACAGATTTCTTTTGTAACTGCTGCTATCAACAAGTCATCTACATATTGTAACAAGACACACTCTCCTGGGATGGACTCGAAATCCAGTAGATCTTGACTTAGGGCTGAACCAAATAGGGTAGGTGAATTTTTAAACCCTTGGGGTAGTCTTGTCCAAGTCATTTGGCGTTTTGAGCCCGTTACAGCGTTCTCCCATTGGAAAGCGAAAATACATTGACTTTCTGCGGCAATTCGGAGGCAAAAGAAGGCATCTTTGAGGTCTAAGACTGTAAAGTAGGTAGCCCCGCCCGGAATTAAAGCAAGCAGGTTACATGGATTGGGTACAACTGGATGTATACTAACAACCGCATCATTGACTGCTCTCAAGTCCTGCACAGGTCGATACTCATCTGTACCGGGCTTTTGAACAGGCAGCAATGGGGTGTTCCAGGGGGAAGTACAGAATTTTAGGATACCATACCGTATGAACTTATCCAGATAGGATTGGATGTTCTTCTTAGCCTTCTGCGGGATGTGGTATTGTCTTAGGCTCACTGGATAAACCCCAAGTTTTAGTTCAATTTTTATAGGTGGAATATTGCGGGCCAGTCCTGGTGGGTTGTTCTCTGCCCAAACTCCTGGTATGTTAAATAATGTCTCATCACTCCTAGGGTTTTGGCTAGTCAACACTGTATAAAGTCGCCACTCTTCTTCCTTTGGTACGGATAATGTCATGATACCTGAAGGTCCATTAAACTTTAAAGATGTTGTTCCATTTGGTAGGAACGTAATCTGCGCTTGTAATTTTGATAGCATATCACGTCCCAGCAATTGGACTGGACATTCAGGCATATAAAGGAATTGATGTTTTACTACGTGGCCTCCCAATGTACAGAGTCGACTTTTAAGAACCGGTTTTTCAGCACTTCTTCCAGTTGCTCCTATCACAGTAATAGTCCTTCCAGATGGAGGAGCAACTAGATTAGTCACCACTGAATGTTCAGCACCAGTGTCGATCATGAACGCACTCCTTTTTCCCCCTATTGATACATCGACCATAGGCTCCGCTCGACCAAGGGGGATGGAGCCCGGTCGGTATCAATAGTCCTCCATGACCGTGTCAGCCAATCCCACGAAGTCCCTACCTTCTCTATCGCGGGACCTTTGCGCTGCTGGAATATACCTGTCTTCCCTAACACTTCCTCTGTTCCCATTACTCCCTCTATAACCATTACTCCCTCCGGGGCCTCCTCTACCTCTCGCTCTGCCTCTAAAGTTTCCGTAGCCTGCCCTGGGTAGGTCTCTCTCGTACTGCTCTCTTTGCGGACATTCGTTCCTCCAATGCCCTTCTTCCTTGCAATACGCGCACTGATTCCTACTCAAAGGCTCCCTACTCCATCTACTATCGCCTCTATCTGGGCCCCGTCTATCTACGCCTGCGATCGCTACCGCTAGCATATCAGCCTTTTTACGCATCTTGCGCTCTTCCTCCTTCTTGCTTTCTGTTTCCCTATTCATATAAACCTTATTCGCTACCTCCATTAGTTGGGTGATTGACATACCTGCAAACCCTTCTAACTTTTGTAGCTTGCGCTTAATATCTCCGTAAGCTTGGCTGACAAAGGCGGAGTTCACCATTCGGGAATTATCTGCGTCTTCCGGATTAAAGGGGGTATACAAGCGGTATGCCTCCAATAATCGGTCATAAAAGACACTGGGCGCTTCATCGCTTTTCTGAATCACCTCAACTGTCTTCGACATGTTAATAGCTTTCTTTCCTCCGGCTTTCATGCCAGCAATTATAGCGTCTCTATAGGCTCTGAGTTGAGCCATATCAGCACCATTTACGTTCCAATCGGGATCGGTGTTGGGATAATGTGTTGCGGCCCATGCTGATGGATTGGCTTGGTTTAAAGTACGGGCTTTATCCTCTAGTGCTTTAATGGCTGCTTGATTTATTCTTGTCCTTTCCTCATTGTTAAATAAAGTCATTAATAACTGCTGGCAATCAGCCCATGTCGGGTTATGTGTCTGTACTATTGAGGTGAACAGATCAGTCATAGCTTGTGGTTTCTCGGTATACGAGGAATTGTGGGTCTTCCAGTTTAAAAGATCGGTTGTAGTAAATGGGACATATACGAAGACAGGGTCAGCGTGTGCCATTTGACCTGCGGCATCGATATAGGCTGACCCGGGATTCAGACGAAGAGGCATCTGATAGTGCTTTAATTGTTGGGCACCGGTCAACTGTCGGGTCTGTATGGGGCTACGTGGAGGGGCGTCAGTCATGGGTTCCAGTCGGGGAGAAATAGGGTATGGGGATGTGGGAGCTTGGTTTTGGGAAAAGGTGGTAAATAAAACACTTCGAGTCGAGCTAGATGAAGCTTGACCGGAAGTCTGAAGTGGCGCCAAATCAGGATATTCGTTTTTAATGGGGGTTGGTTCTGATTCCGGAAGGGGAGATTTAGTACGAGGGGGGGTGGATCCTGTACTGGAGGAGGAAGCGGAAGTGGATGGGGGTAATGAGGGGAGGGCTGCAGGTCTTCCTGCATTTGCGTCACTTCCTCTTAACGGAAAGTAAGGGGGCGGCATAGGGATCTCGGACTCAGGGGGCGTGTCCAAAATGGGCCTAACACCAGTCCTAGTGGACGAACAAGTCCTAGCTACCATGAGGCGACATTGCTCCTCGTGGCATGTCCGGAGCCATTTTGGCGAGTCATTTACGGCCTGTCTCCAACAATCAACATAAGGAAACTGGCCGTAAAGTTCAGGCCTACCTGATACAGCCACGTGTAAGCGCTGTACCAGAGTTGGATCCAAACTGCCACGTGGCGGCCATGCCGCAACCAAAGTAGGCCACTCCCTAGTACACAAAGTGACCAAACGTACAGGAGACATTTTAACCCCCAAATCACAAGTTTTGAATCCCTTTTTAAAATTCTTCACCATACAACCTAAGGGATCCGGGATCGTTGACTGCGACGCACCCATACTTAACAATGGAACGTCGTCGACAACGAATACTATACACGCGTACTATTCGACAGTCACACCCGTTTCCTCTGGCAACAGCACCACGTGGTACGGTTACCAAGTGAAACGTACACAATAACAATAAACACTCAGGGAATTCCCGTACACACACAGCTGCTACACCAGTCACTATATAATCAATATTATGCCCTTTGGCGTAACTATACAGTCACCCACGCTATAATTCTCTATATACGAATTACCCGTCTATAACACACCCCAGTAACATCGTCTTTTACAAATAGCGGTTACAGTACGGTTAGCATAGGTCAAAGCACAAGTTAAGGTCACAATACAATTATTAGTGGTTATGGTGTTAAACATGCAATGGACGACAATGATTAGTACTTATATACAGTGTCAGTAAATATACAGGGTTATGGTACCGTGCACTATAATACAGCAACACACTATTAACACTCTCGCTAGACGGCTGAGCTCGCGCTATCTAACAAGATATACACTTTACTAAACAATCGTTAACACATTTACAATTCCCAACTAAACTATTGGCCAGTACCTTGATGGACTACCTAAAACTATATACACCCGTTTTGGTTAGCCACACTGCCCAATCACCACATATAGCGAGCTAGAGAACCGAATTTACACAGGCGCCTCTTAGTCGCACTATCAAAAGTCTAGTGGGTTCCAAATTTACACGCCTTCCCACTTAGCCCAGATAGGTTGAGAGCTAGCGAACCGAATTTACACAGGCGCCGCTTAGTCTCCCGGTCCCTCCGACCTAGCGAACGTAATATACACCCTAGAACGCTAGTCTAGACAAGACACCGGTGTCCGGCTAGGGCTATTTACACCAGGACCCCGCCTGACTAACAAAATCAAACGGTCTGACTAAAGAGCGTTCGATCGAGCGGTGCGCCTTCGCTCCTTCCCTCCGACAGAGGGGGCAGATACACAGATTCAAAACCCCTTTGGGCCTACCGCACAATCGGTATACCCCTAGTGGGTCCTGCCGTCTAAAACAGCAGTTGTCTTACCTCCTCGTTCCTGAACCTGAGTTCACACTCATCGACGGGGACACCCCAGCACTTCTCACGTAGAGGCCGATGATCTCCTGGACAACAGACCAGTGGCGCCGAGACGAAGGGAGGTCCACGCAGAAGTTCAGGGGTGCAGCCGTAGAGAACGTGGGCAAAGATAGACCGTCTCACGCCTCTGCCTCTCAGCTACCGTTGAACGATGAGCTTCCCGGCCAATGCACCAAATGATACCGGAGAAACTGACGGAAGCCAAGCACAGAGAGATGGACACAGGTTTCTTCAGGAAGGAAGAGATTCTTTATTGGATCACCGATCGGGACTCAGAGGGACTAACGTCACCAAAATACAGCAAGTTCTGAGCCCCGGACAATAGTGCAGGCTCCTTATATAGGCATATAACTCCTCCCATATTAAGCTCCACCCGCACATTCTCTTAACCAATCAACACAAATAAGAATTAACTTCCTGTTTGACCGCATGGCTTGTCCAGCACAATGGAGGAGGGGGAATACTATATCCTGTATTCTTGCACATGCTCCGTACACTACTGATCGTATCTTGCCTCGTGCAACCAACTGATCGATACGTCAGCATATGCACGTACACATGCCACGTGGTAATCTCGGCCTACTAAATTTATTTTTACCGAGATTCCACCACACTCTTTTATGTTTTTTCCACCTCGATAGATAACATTTGGTTTATTCTCACTAATACCAGCAAGATCATTGTCTGTATTTAGAGCATGCCAACATTTATTTAGAAAATATTTAATATATTTAGTTTGTCTATTAAAATCTAAAATAATGGGGATACCTTTTGGGTCTGCTTTATTTCTGTTTTTATGCTCCAAAATCTGATTCCTATCTAAAATATTAACTTCTTGTAACTGTTTATCCAGCAGTGTAGAGTCATAATTTTTTGCTAAAAACTGTTTCTTCAATTAATTAGATTGTAATACAAATTGGTCCATATCACTGCAATTTCTTAAAATCTTTAAAAATTGGTCCTTGGGAATGTTCTGTAGCCAAGGTGCATAGTGGCAAATATTGATATCTATAAAGCTATTAGCATTGACCTTTTTTAAAAAGGTACAAGTTTTAATTTGGTTATCTTCAATATATAGCTCGAAATCCAAAAAATGCACCCTGGTACTACTACAACTGTCTGAAGTTTGCCAATGAACATCTGAATGATTCAGAGGAGAACTGGGTGAAAGTGAATAGAGCTCTTTGTCATCAACTCAACTCGCTGTTTGGATGAGAAGGAATGCTGCCTAAGACCCCAAAAACACCACCCCCACCGTCAAACATGGAGGTGGAAACATTATGCTTTGGGGGTGTTTTTCTGCTAAGGGGACAGGACAACTGCACCGCATTAAAGGGACAATGGACGGGGCCATGTGCCTTCAAATCTTGGGTGAGAACCTCCTTCCCTCAGCCAGGGCAATGAAAATGGGTCGTGGATGAGTATTCCAGCATGATAATGACCCAAAACAGACAGCCAAGGCGACAAATGAGTGGCTCAAGAAGAAGCACATTAAGGTACAGGAGTGGGCTAGCCAGTCTCCAGACCTTAATCCCATAGAAAATCTGTGGAGGGAGCTAAAGATTTGAGTTGCCAAACGTCAGCCTCGAAACCTTAATGACTTGGAGAGGATCTGCAAAGAGGAGTGGGACAAAATCCCTCCTGAGATGTGTGCAAACCTGGTGGCCAACTACAAGAAACGTCTCACCTCTGTGATTTCCACACAGACTGATCATTTCTTTGTCAGTGGACAAACGTTCAAAATCCACAGGGGATCAAATACTTTCCCCCATCACTGTGCATACAAGGACAATGAAACACGGTTGACCTCTGATCAGAAATACAGTAGCATTTGATCAAAAATACTATATAAAAATGTACTCTCAATGTAAACTTTAGCAGTTATTACCCAATACCATAGTACCTCTAGTACCTAAGAAATACAATCCCTTCTTCATTACTAGAAAAAACTTTTACAGTCTAATACATATAGAGCTATGTAACAAGGTAACACTATAGTGTCAAGAGTACAAACATATATTCCTAACAAAGTGTTTAACTATTTAGGTACCTGTCCCCCCTAAGATTGCAGTACAAAGGTGTTCAAACATGCTGTGCTGGTCTCAAAAGGGCTGGCCTCGCCTGACTCTGCCTCCTAGGCTGAGATCATCAAGATTGAATCTCAGCCAATTCCATACTTTCCCATTGGAAAGCATTGGGAGGCTATTGTGCATGTGTGGCAAAATGCCGCTCTGCACAAATCAGCATCTTCTCATAGAGATTCACTGAATCAATGCATCTCTATGAGGAGAGCGTATAAATGCTGGACATACTTGCTGCATCCCCTTGTGGGGATGATGACTCTTCCAATTCTAAATATTATTGGAAGCTGCTGTTGGTTTTCTAAGAGCTTTGATGAAATGCAGCCACCCTCACTTATCAATATCATGAGACCCAGAACACTTGTTCTCTGTGATGGATTACAGAAGTGAGAGCCACTGTGAGGCCAGTTGTGTTGTTACTTAGGGCATTTAGGGAACTATTAACATTGCTGGAGTAAAGTTTTTAGCCCTGTCCACAATACTATTACGTCATCTATATATCTGCCACAATTATTGACTTTTTGGTAAATGGTGTAATTTCTTCACAAAACATCCCACCATGCTAAATATACATTGGCATTCACAGGGGCACAAGATGTTCCCATAGCAATGCTTTATCCACAGAGATGCTGGTCCCTTGCCTCAGACTCCTTATCGCCTGGGTGTACTCAGCATCCTTGTGAGGAAGTTTAATGTAGCAATACAAGGTTAAGGTTTGTACCAGTGGAGGCTCATGAATAGGTATATTTGGGGAAGTGCCCAACCAGTTTTTGTGGGGAAAAGAATTATTTGCAGTAGTTTAGACACTAACACAGTTATTCCATAAAGTAAGAATTCAAAATGAATTCAACGTGCATTTAAAATTTGGTAAAAATTGCTCTACCTATTGCATGGATATCTTTATAGTCTACCAAGCTCTGTGTATTGTATAGGTATCTTTGTAGTGTGCCAGGCTCTGTGTACTGTGTACTGTGTATGTTTCTTTGTATTGTATCCAGCTCTGTGTGAAAGGAGTCTGGTATGGTTATGGTATTTACTCATTGTAAGCCAGTCTGTCATGACACACAAATATATCTATACAAGAAACCTTTGAGTTGGAGAACTGCCATTGTCAAGTTACCTTACTGTTCAATTAATAAGTCTACTAGACATTGTACATGTCTGTAATCTGCAAGTGATAAGACAAATTCTTTGCATTCTTTGATGTCTTTCTATTTGTGTGCTAGGTGTAAAGTTCGTTTGCGTTAATGAATATTAGCAGTAGGTATGAAATAAATTATTGTTCAGTAATGCAATGTGGTGATTATAACCAATCAGATAGCAGTATTCTTGGACTTTGTGTTTAATACATGTCCATAGGTGGCATTCCAGCTGAAGTGGTAGAGGTTAACACAGTAAAGGAGTTTAAGCATGTGTGGGATAGACATAAGGCTTTCCTAGACTTAAGATAAGACCAGGGACTAATGAAAGTATTTAGGAAATTGGGCAGACTAGAAGGGCCGAATGATTCTTATCTGCCGTCACATTATATGTTTCTATGTCCTTCAAATGAATTTCCTATCATTCATATTAATCACAGGAAAATTTGTTTTGAAAAAAAAAACAAAATTCAAATTCTGCAAACCTGGAATACTAGCCTGAAAGAAATTCCCTGTCCATAGATCAAATTTATAAAACTTCATTCATCCAAATGCAACTTAAAGAGACACATGACTATATTCCTAATACTACAGTGTGAAAAAAAAACAAAAAACAATTAGCTGATATAAAAATGCAGAAGCACTCCAAACTGGAGGGAAACCTCTAATAACGTTAAGACCACAAAACTTAAGAATACAAGGAACGTTCCAGTGGGAGATAGTGGGAAAAAAATGAGTTGAACATACATTGAATTAAAACAATAAAACATTACTTTTAATAAACATGTTAAAATAAAAGTTATGTTTTATTGTGTTTTGATTCAATGTATGTTCCACTCATTTTCTTCCACTAACCCCCACTGCCAAATCTCCCTCTGTGTTGCCTTGGCTCCTCCTTGTCTGATGTAATTCTGGAGGCAAGCCTTCAGGATGTAGGTGTCACATCCTGTTCCTAGCTGCGGATCATTCTGGCTATGGCTTCTGGTATCCAGTACTCTTTTTACAATTCTTGTTTTTTTGGTTTTCTATTCTATGTCTGATTTTCTTTATGCTGGATTCTGTGTTCATTCCTTTTATTCCGTCCCTGGATTTCCCAGTCTCTTGGATTCATTTAAATGTTTTATTTGCCACACCCGTTTGTTTTCCATCATTCCTTTTTGTTTCAGTGTCCTGCAGGCAGCTGCTCAAGGCTTCTGCCCTTTCTTGCAGGTAAGTGCTATATATGTCTTCTTTGGTTCTTTTAGCGAACATTAGGCAGTGTAGGACCTGCCAGATATGTGGTACATTGGCGTTGTTGGCAGGCTAATGCAATGTATGATCATATAATGTGACTAAATCCCCATGATTTTCATATATAGTGCTTAGTTATGTCTCTTCTTGTTTTGCCTATCTTGTCTTGTTTTAGCTTGTATACCCAGTCCATGTACAGTCCTGTCCAGTCATGCCCATGTTATGTTCATGTTTCCCTCATGTCTTGTGTACATGTTCTGGGTTTAGATTTCTATCCTTCTATGGTTCTGGGTTCTACTAGTTCTGTCTTGTTTTCATGTTAGGTGCCTGTTCTAGTCTTGCCTTGTTTCTGTACTGGTTACATGCCTGCTGCAGAACATCCCTATTCAGCTCCTGGAAGGTCTGCTTATTTCCAAGCTCCTGGTTATTGCTGCAGAACCTCCCTATCCAGTTCCTGGGAGGTCTGCATATCTTCTAGCTCTTGGGATCCACTGTAGCTGCATCAGGGACTTGGTATGTGTCCGCACAAATGCTGGTGCTCAACACCAGAGGGCATGTGGTTACCCTGCACCAGGCCCTGATAGTCCACTTCCACACTTAAGTCTCCGCTCATCTCCACATCAGGCACAGGGGTCCCGGTCTTCGGACTGCCACCCGTGACAGTAGGTCCAATACAAAGCGCCTCACAGAGGAGCATTGGGGACTGCAGGAACATGCGCAGTGCTCATTGCTGTGCTCCTATGAGAATTATTGCATGCAATGATTATCTAAGGCAGACCGTGATGGCACTGCGCATGTGCGCGTGTTATCAAAACAAGTTACAGTATGATAGTTGGGAAGTAACATTCCTGCTTCTCATACCCAGAGGGTTAAAAGCATGACTAATTAATTTAATAATGTGATTTTGGGACTAATAAGGGGTGAACAACTGTAGGCACTATAAAAACTTAATCTAGATGAAGTTGCTATAGTAAGTATAGTGTTCATTTAAGACATCTATACATCTAACAAGTCTAAGGCGTTTGCTACTAAAAGATTATTATTTTTACTGTTGAATATTTAAATCAATTTTATTTTGTCACGTATACTTTTCTGTTCATGAAAATTTGTTTTGTGTTATGAAAATGAATAAAATAATGCTTACAATTTCACAAATGTAATATTCTGTGATTATATAGAGCTTTGCATTTTAAAAACTCACGTTTAATTTAAAAGTGTAGAATATAGAGAATGTGTGCCATTTCTTAATAATGCGGCTAGTTTGACTGTATATATATTCTGTACTGTTTTTCACACCTTCCTTTGTTTTCTAGTATACAGCGCACTAGCTGAAAAAATATATCCTTCAAAGCTGCCTATCATTTTTGCAATTACACCAACCTATGCAAGACTTGTGCAAAAAGCAGATCTCACCAGTGTTGCGAATACGTTTCGCCAAGTGCCAGCTTTACACTGGATTGTGGTGGAAGATTCTTTCAACAAGACTAAGCTGGTCAGTGATTTCTTAAGAATATCTGGGATTGAGTACACTCATCTTTGTGCTAAAACCCCAAAGGAAGTGACAAGATCGAGAGGTGCTTTACAGCGAAACAAGGCCCTTACCTGGTTGCGTTACATGTTCAACTCAGGCGAAGCTCCACCAGCGGTTGTATATTTTGCTGATGATGATAATACTTACACCTTAGAGCTTTTTGAAGAGGTAAGTTCTATGGATGAATCCAATATTTCAATATAATCTGTAAAGTGAACACAGAACTTGCTTTTAGAATCAGCCTGAAGGCAAGATAAACAAGATTCAGTGCCAGCTACCATTTATTATAAGGGCTGTGAAAGTTGGTGTCTGGTTAAACCCAGTTCTAGGTGATCCGTGAATTATCCCCAATTTAATGTAACTGCATACATGACAGGCGTATAGTCGCCATATGGGCAGGTGAAATCCCCCACCCCCAAAACACACTGACACTGATGTATGGGTCAATATGTCCATAGCTTTATTAATATTGATAACAATAAATTAAAGTCATTGCCCAGCCCCCATCCCGCCATATAACACCATATGTCCCAAAAACAAGAGGCAATGACCCATCCTTTCTGTAAATATAAATACCATAACAAAAACAACAAACATCATAAACATAATACAAGTGTCAAACTTTGTTAAATAACCATGGTAGGGGTATATCCGGATACCCCTACCACCCACCAGGTTCTGAGCCACCGCCGAGCTCAAAACCTACCAAAGTTCATAACGAACTGTTTAACCAAACTATTTACCAGCAGCCTAACTGCCCTATTCTATTTACTCTACCCCAGAGCCTGTTTGTCCCCAAACTTTTCTCTCTAGCCCCCACCACTGTGACCAAACAGGAGCTAACACCCCTTACCCTTATGTGGGAGGGTGGGAGGAACAACTTAGGCCAGGTAAGCAGATTAAAAGTGCCTACTTTTAAAATGGCTGCCTATTTATACTGGGCCAACCCACTTTACACTCTAACTCCACTCCCACATGGGGCCTTCCCCCTTTGCCCACCTCCTAGCTCTGTCAAGCGCCTGTTCCACTAAGCTGTGCTTTTTCCATAGGGTTACATGATGTCAACATTTGTGAATCAGTCATGCAAAATATTTTTTCCATCAATCCTCTTTTCTTTTTAGTGCTGCTGGTGGATAACAATGTTGGATCACAAAACTGGATTCAGTCCACACCGATTCAGAAATAGTGAGATAGCTGGACAAAACAAAAGAAAATACATGTCTGAAATAAATGTATATATAATCTGATTAAAATGAGGACTAGGATAAGGAAAAACTTTATCAGTGAAAACAGTGCCAAAGTGTACTAAAAAATTTACAGCTTCAAGATGTTGCCATGAATTATGTCATTATGAGGACAGTAGTAAAATGCAGAAAAATAATAGATTATTAAATATGTTGAATGAAGAATATAACCCTAACTCACTTCTGAAAACCTCACAAATGAATTATTGACACTGCAGTTAGGGCAGTATAATCCCTGATGGAATGGATAAAGCTTAATATATAGGGTACAGAGACATACTCAAAGTTGTGATGTGGGCTAGTCCATTCGGACTAGCTGTGCTTTACATAAAAGTTAGCAAGGCTCAAAGGGGCACACTCACTGCTCAGATCACTTGCCCAACAAAGACCGTTCAATGAGTTGTACTGGAAGTTTGTGATTGGACAGTCAGCAGACAAGAAATCTGCAACCTTTGCAAACTGCTTTTAGAATATACCCCCAATCAAACATTGCATAATTAAATGCATGCGATCTTTCAATGTAGGTATATTTAATAAATAGTATTTTTTATTTTTTCGTTAAGTCATTTAAAGTATACTGTTATCTGTAAGTCATGAAGAATAGGACATCAGATGGGGATAATTAGGATAAATGCATTTCAGAGAACGTGACAATGGTTTTAATGAAATGGGAAATGCTTTTCAGAAATCGTGTAATGGGAGGACAAATTGGTGTTAGTTTAATAGGGATGTAATGGGAAAGTGACTTACAGGGGGTTTAGCGAAGCAAGTGTTTTTTGTAGATATAATTTCAGGAGCTGGCTTTTAACAAGCAGGGGGACTGGATACAAGCAGTAAAATATATTGGGCTAAACCGGCACAACATTGTTATTTTACAACCATTGTTCAACGTAAGCAGATATTGTTTGTGGTGTAATAAAGATGTGCATTCCATTTTTATTTAAAGGTGAAACCCACAAAGTTAGAAATAGTTGTGGGTGAGAACGTTGTATACAAGGCATTGTAAACTTATATGATAGGAAATTAAAGACTCTCAGATACCTGTTCAAAAATGGAATGAGGCTATTTTAACACTTTATCACCAAACCCAAAGTCTTCATTTAGCCTCGCTTATCTTCTTTTTTTTTTTTTTAATTTTTTTTTTTTACATATTTATTTTATATTATATTATATTATATTCTACATATCTTTATTTTTCAGTTAAAAAAATGAATTCATTCACAAGCAGAGGTTCATATATAATATCAGAGCACTGTACAGTGAGTTGCGTTGCAATATTATGTATACATATTCGACATTATCAATAGAGCATTGCATTAATAAAAAAGTTAGCATATTCATAACAATATGACCGTGTTTATCAGATAATTCTTTACTCGACTTCTGCTATATCTACATTCGCACCATCATACAGTATGGAGAAAAAGAAACACAAACAGACAATATAGTTCATCTTGTATCCATACACTCACATATCGGCTACGGCCTGGGGGTGGCTAGCTGTAAGAGGGGGGGGATTGAGTTTTATGGTTAATGTATTTAACCCAAGGGGCCCAAACTTCATTGTACTTCTCTCTGGATATCTTATTTAGAGCTATCCCGGCTTCCATACTACATTGGTATTCTATCTGTGTACATATATCATGCCAGTTTAACGCACCCATATTTCTCCAATTTCTAGCCACAACTATTTTTATTGCCATGCAAATATGGATCATAAGAATTTTTAGTTTTATGTTGCTTTTTGGGAGATCTAGGTGAAACAGAAACATTTGGGGCGTAATAGCAACTTGAACCTCATAAATAAAATCTACCAACTCCGATAGCATTGATTTCATAGGCCTCAAATCCTCACAGTCCCACCAGATGTGGGAGAATGAGCCCAGCTCCCTACCACATCTCCAACAGTCTGGTAGGAGTGTGGGTTGAAACCTATGTAAGCGAGTAGGAACCAAGTACCAACGGTATATGATTTTAAAGTATACTTCCTGTATATTCACCCCATGTATATATCTTTTTACCGCTTGTAGGCTCGAGAACCAATCCTCAGCCAAAGATGAAAAATGGAGTTCTTGTTCCCATTTATTCATTGCAGGCGCTTTATCTATTTGCCTTTGACTTCTTATAAATTGATTAAATCTGTATGCAATTTTCTTTTTATAATGAAATGCTACGAACTGGTCAATTGGAGAAGTTTCCGAAAAGGCTTTTCCCATAGTAAAGGATTTTATTCTTAGGTAATTAAATAATTCATTCAAAGGGAGGTTGTATTTAGACTGTAGCGTTGGAAATGGTAGTATTTTATTGTCGTTTAGAAGATCCGCTATCTTTACTATTCCACAATTTCCCCATTCTTGAATATTTATGTCCTTTATATATAGTTTTAAACATGTTAGCGGAGCATTTCTTGATATAAATTTTGTTCCATATTTTCTTTTCAAGTACTTAACAATATAGATCATTGTATTATTTATCGGGTTATTAGATCTTATATTATTTACAAATTCAGTGTCACACCACCAGAGATGTAAGGGTTCTATATTGCAGAGGTCCGATTTTTCAATATCTAACCAATTTGGTCTTAACGTTGTAAAGTTATCGCATTTAATTAGGTGTGCTACCATATTGTTCGTATATAATTTCTGTATATTTGGGAAAGAAATTCCCCCTTCTTTCCAGTCTCTCCAATATTTCCGATGACACTTTAGGTCTCTTATCTTGCCATATATAGTCTGATAACTGTCTTTGAAGACCACGTATCGTCTGGCATGACACCCTCAGCGGGAGATTACAAAATAAAAATGTCAGTTTAGGGAGAAGGTAGAAGTTCACTGCTTCAATCCTTCCCAGCCAGGACAGTTCCAGTCCCTTCCAGCTTTTTAGAATGCTTCTAAATTGGGTAGCAATTTCTGTATAGTTAAGATCTCCAATTTCTCTATAATCTAGAGATAGTCTAACCCTAAATATTTTATGTTCCTTACTTCCCAGTCGCATTTAAAATCTTTTTTAAGTTTGTCTACCCCGGATCTATTTAGGCCTTTTATCAAGATTTGTGTTTTCTTTATGTTTATTTTATAACCTGAGAATTTACTATAATCATTAATAGTCCGAAATATGGCTGGGATAGAACTAATAGGGTCTGTAAGGGTCAGGAGGACATCATCTGCATAAAGTGCAATTTTATTCTCCAGGCTATTCACTTTTAGCCCACTGATATCAACATTCTGTCTAATCGCGACTGCCAACGGTTCTATAGAAAGAATATATAGCAGGGGTGCCAAAGGGCATCCCTGTCGCGTCCCGTTTCTAATTGGGAACCATTTTGATTGAAACATATATCCTGAGACTCTGGCTTGAGGGTCCTTATATAGTGCCATTGTGCACTCCTTAAAGAGACCCTCTATGCCGAAGGCCTTCAATACTTCCTCCAGGTACTTCCAGTTAACCCGATCCAAGGCCTTCTCGGCATCGAGGGTAACCATAGCAAAAGGAGACACACTTTGATCCGCACGATATAAGACATTCAATAGTTTCCTGATATTATCTGATGTGCCCCTGCCTTCTACAAACCCACTCTGATCTGGATGTACAATATCAGGTATGTTATATTTAAGTCTATCAGCCAAAATTCTAGAGTAGATTTTAATGTCAAAATTAATAAGAGAAATGGGTCTATAGTTTGAAGTATATATTGGGTCCTTATCTGTCTTAGGAATTGGTATTATGGAGGCCTGAAGTAGTTCCGGTGGGATAATTTTATGACTAGCAAAATCTTTAAATGTCCTTAATATAAACGGAGAGATCACATCATTCAGTTTTTTATAAAAAATTGAAGAGAAGCCGTCTGGACCTGGTGCTTTACCTGCTGTTAATGCTTTAATGGTGTTACTAATCTCCTGAATGGAGAATGGGGCGTTTAGTTGGCTTAATTTCTCCTTGGATATTTTTGGCAGGCTTAATTTATCCAAAAACTGCTTTGTTTCCCCTGCAGATGGTTCATTAAATTTTATATTATATAGACTTTTATAATATTCTTCAAATGCATTGGCTATTTGCGTTGGTGCGTAAAATTGTTTACTTCAACTGTTATATAGTTTATGGACTGAAGTTTATTTTTATTTTTTAGTTTATTTGAAAGATTTTTCCCTATTTTATTATTTCCATAATACCATCTCTGCTTTAATATTAGCATTGCTTTATTAATTTTTTCTTGAGTTCTTACCAATATTTTTTTTCTGATCTCCTTAATATCCTCCAAAATTTTTTGATCAATAGTAAGTTTATGTAAACGTTCTTGTTTTGCCAGATCAATATAGAGCTCATTCAGTTCTTTACCCTTTTTTTTTTTGTATTGGCTCCCAATTTTATAAGGCATCCTCTCATATATGATTTAAAGGTACACCATAACATGGCATTGGAAACATCCCCTGTGTCGTTGGTTTCAAAAAATTCTCTGGCCTGAATACGCAATTCTTCTACATTAATTTCTGATTTTAATAGATTTTCATTTAGTCTCCATCTATCTCTACATTTATATTCTGCATTATTTTTTATGACTAGACTTACAGGTGCATGATCGGACCATGTAATGGGTCCTATTGTCACCTTATTCACTCGCTCCAGGGTTTCTGCTTTAACCAAGAAATAATCGATTCTGGTATAAGTCTGATGAACATTTGAATAAAACGAATAATCTCTCTCTTCTGGATTGCATGTTCTCCAAGCATCATATAAACAGTTTTTTGCTAAGAAAGTCTGCATCATTGATGGAGCTGTTCCTTGCTTACCATCTATATGTACAGACTTAGTTCTATTCCTATCCATTTTGTTATCGATAATGCAGTTAAAATCGCCGCCGATAATTAGGCTTCCAGACGATACACGGTCAATCTTTTGAATCAGCTTTCCCATAAATCTATATGGAAGTTGGTTTGGAGCGTAGACATTAACTAAAGTGTACAAGATATCATTGATACGAACTATAACTATCAGAAACCTGCCACTAGGGTCGGCCTCCTCATGGATCAGCTCGTATTTCAAACTACTTGAAAAGAAAATTGCCACCCCTCTTTTCTTGTTTTTTCCTGCAAAATTAGATCTATGGACCACTGGGAATTTTTTATAGTTCCATAGTTTGGACATGGCATTAACCCAGTGTGTTTCTTGAACGAAACCGATATCTGTTTTGCTGTCTATCAATAATTTATACAGATAGCCTCTTTTCTGTCCTGAATTTAAGCCCCTTGCGTTAATAGATAATATATTTAATGACATCCTACCGCAACTCTCCCCACACCCTCCTTCCCCCTATCCTCCCCTCAGATACCACCAAACTCACAGATCCACTCATACCTTCTCCAGTCAGCCCTCTATATTTGGCCCTCCTGGAGGGGCTCAGCCACCAACACACTATTACAACATTCATTCCATAATATGAAGTCCTATATACAGTCTTCATATTTAACCCTGCTGCCGTCGCAGGACCCTGGACCAGGATAGTAGGCGTTATTATCGTTATAATAGGCATTATTATCATTTCTCTTTTTTCCTTTTCCCCCCTCCCCTTTGTGCACTCATCATATAATGTTTATTGAACTTGTGATGTGTTATAAAACTCACTTACATTATTTCAACCATTCCCTTTTTGTGCGCTTTCTGTGCCATATTTATTGAGCTTGTGCTTATTGTGAAGCTCACTTTCATTCGATTCATACACCTAAGTTAGATTGTACATCTATATGTATATAAGTTATGATTTAAACTCTTCCCTTTCCATTATTCTACGTGTAACTCTATATTTATTTAATTATGTGAATATTTGTGATTATTTTCTTACATATGAGTTCCTTATATCATTTCAAAAGCATTTCTCGCCTATTCTACGCCCTATCTATACCTTTATAAAGTGTTATTTAACCTTATATATGTTGTACACCTCTTCTTCCTTCATTTTGTGCTACTAAGTTATATATTGTGTCTATATATGTATAGGTTACAAAATCTATACGTTACAAATTTAAAATCTATGATGTGACCCACAAAAAAAAAAAAAGAGAAAAAGGAGAGATTAAGTCCCGTTTGATTCAAGGGATGAGTTTCAAAGACATCATCTTCTGTTTTAGTGCCATATTGTCTCTGAAAATATAGGTTTGTTCTTTAAAATAGACCATGATTGCCGTCGGGAATAGCCACTTATATCTTATCTCCATGTTCCTGAGGATTGCAGTTTCCTCTGAATAGGTTCTTCTTGCTTGTCTGGTTTTTTGAGATAAGTCCTGATAAACTTTTAGGTGTCTCCATTCTTCAGTATCAAGAGTCCCATTCCTTATCTTTTGCATTATTTGGTTTTTTATCCGAAAACTGGAGAAACAGATCATTACGTCCCTTGGATAGGACTTATCAATTCCATTTGGTCTGGACAATCTATGGAATCTTTCAAGAGTTTCAGGACCCAGCGTCTGTCGAGATAGTATTTTTGAAAAGAGGCTGTCCAGATACGAGTATAAATCTTCTTGTGTAATTGATTCTGGAACGGTCTTCTAAATCCGTCAGTTTAATCTCAGTATCATGCAGTCTCTTCTCCAACTGTAAGTTAGATGTTTTGATTTGTTCGTATTCCTCCTGTACTTTTTGTAGTATATTTGCCTGGTTTGAGAATTTCTCAGAAAGGATGGCAATTTCCGATCTAATATCTTTAGTGTTATTTTCAATATCCATTTTAATATTTTTATGTAGGTTGTCCAACATTTGGATCAATACTTGTTGCGTAAGTCCCTGGGGGAGGGGGGATTTTGGCAGGTGAGGAGGGTCATCCTCTGATATATTTGATGTTTGATGTATAGAAAGCTCAGCATTTTCCAGGGGCAGGGATTTTCGTTGCCTCTCTGTTTCTGTATGAACCATTTTAGGTGAATAAAATGAACCAATTGTTGCTTTCTTTTTCTCCAAACTATGGGCTTTCTCTTTTTTAGGAGCCATGTATAGTGGTATGTCTCTTGATTAAGCTTTTACTTCACTTAAAATGATATATACCTCTTTAACACATATATCTATAGGTGATATATATATATATATTTTTTTTTTTTCCTTTTTGCAGGTATTAAATATTGCTTATAGAGTTAGATCCTCCAGCTTTTCTAAGGCTTATCTGGAGAGACTAAATATAACTTTAAGGATTAGCTGTGCCTTTAAGTAATTGTCCCTTACATATCATTCAAAGCAAGAGATGGAGTCCATGACATATAAATAATAAAAAAAAACGTATGTCACTCAAAATATAGGGTGGAGGTCGGTGGCAGATATAAAAGAAAGGAGTAGTATGTTTAATCGAAGAAATTTCTATTCTGCACGCTGGGACTTACATGCCCATCCCATCCATGCAAAGAAAGCAATCTTCTGCTGTTTAAGAAAAAAAAAAAAAAAGAAACCTAGGTACCTGCAGACTGAAAGATAGAGAGACAGTCTTATCAGCTCCTTGTCGTCCCACTGCCTCTTCTGCTACCGTTGTGCTTAATCTCTTTGTTGTCTCGTTGGGGTGGCTTTGGGAAACCCCCAGCTCCTTCCCTCCCTGCCTTCAAATCCTGCCTTCAAATCCTCAACGCCGCTATGCTCAGCGTGCTATGCTGTGCTGTGCTCGGCTCGGCGTCCTCTTTGCCTCGCTGTCTCGCTGCCTCGCTTGCCTCGCTTGCTTCACTGCCTCACTTCCTGGTCCTAGGAAGCGCGCGCTACGTCACGAACCGCCCGCCCATTTGAATGTGGAGGGGTATCTTTTTCTCAGAGTCTCAGGCTTAACTGCCTCCTCTCTCCCAGCTGTTAGATTCCTCGCTTATCTTCTTTTATACTTCAAGATTGATAACCACCTTGTAGAAGAAAACATTTATCTGCCAGGAGCCCATTCAACAGTTTATTGTTTGCTGAAAATGAGCGCCTCTCCCCCTCCTACCAAACATTAAAGGAGACTTTAAAGACTATACTGTTTCTACAGTCAGGGAGGGTAGGTGGTGCATTTCATGCCTAGCATTATATCAGCATTAAAAAGAATGCTGTAAAAGTTTTTTAACACCTTTTAATTAAGAAATGTATGATTTAACTGTATTCCCTATAATCACTATGCTTAAATGCAGATTTTTTTTATTTTTTTACATTTGGCTGCCATTTAGTAAGCTGTACCATTAGTAATACCATCAGGGGCCTCACTAATACCTATAAATAGACTTTTTAAAAAAAACTATTTTATCTATTTATTTTGAACAACTACTGAATGTCAGATGTTTATTTTAAATCTTATACTAATATTTTGCAACCTATGCTCAAAAAAATAAAGGGAACACTTAAACAACTCAATGTAACTCCAAGTCAATCACACTTCTTTGAAATCAAAATGTCCACTCAGGAAGCAACACTGAGTGACAATCAATTTCACATGCTGTTGTGCAAATGGGATAGACAACAGGTGGAAATTATAGGCAATTAGCAAGACACCCCCAATAAAGGAGTGGTTCTGCAGGTGGTGACCACAGATCACTTCTCAGTTCCTATGCTTCCTGTCTGATGTTTTGGTCACTTTTGAATGCTGACGGTGCTTTCACTCTAGTGGTAGCATGAGACGGAGTCTACAACCCACACAAGTGGCTCAGGTAGTGCAGCTCATCCAGGATGGCACATCAATGCGAGCTGCTGCAAGAAGGTTTGCTGTGTCTGTCAGCGTAGTGTCCAGAGCATGGAGGCGCTACCAGGAGACAGGCCAGTACATCAGGAGATGTGGAGGAGGCCGTAGGAGGGCAACAACCCAGCAGCAGGACCGATACCTCCGCCTTTGTACAAGGAGGAACAGGAGGAGCACTGCCAGAGCCCTGCAAAAGGACTTCCAGCAGGCCAAAAATGTGCATGTGTCTGCTCAAACGGTCAGAAACAGACTCCATGAGGGTGGTATGAGGGCCCGACGTCCACAGGTGGGGGTTGTGCTTACAGCCCAACACCATGCAGGATGTTTGGCATTTGCCAGAGAACAGCAAGATTGACAAATTTGCCACTGGCGCCCTGTGCTCTTCACAGATGAAAGCAGGTTCGCACTGAGCACATGTGACAGTCACGTCTGTCACATGAGCTACAGATGTCCACATTCCTTTGTTTGAGTCAACACAATTTATGGCAAACCAGTAATACTTTGTTTTATCAAACAAAATAAAACCTTCAGCTAATTAACAAGTTTTGACAAAAAAAAATGCAGATTCCAAAATAAACTTGATACAATATTTTGTTTATCTCATGATCTATATCAAGGGGCTACTTGAAAAAGGATGCTATACAACTCTGAAAACTGCTCAGGCATTAAACTATTTGTAAACCATTTGTATATGGTTTGTTAGTTTTCTATAAATGGCCTTACACCATCTCTAACAAACCAAAAAAATCTATGAGCTTTATCTGACCTTCTGCAAGTTTTTTTTTATGTGTTTTTAAATTATTGGTAGTTTCATACGACCAAATGGACATTCTCAGTAATCATGATAATTAATGCATAATGTTATGGTGGTGGTCTACAAGTCACCATTAAAAAAAATAGGAAAAAGATAAAGGAATTGAGAAGTAAAATACAGAGAAAAAGAGGATAAAATATGGTGGGTATAGAAGAGGAAATGGTGTTAAGGTGAGAAAAAAAAAGGAATGAGAAATGGTAACATGCAGAAGGGATAGAAAGGGTTAAATTCTGTGGATTCTGTAATTTGTAAGCATAATTTAGCAAGACGAGTAAAATTTGACTTAACTCAAAATATTAAACTAGTCATTATATTTTAACCACTTTAAATGTTCAAAAAGTGAAATCTGAGATTATCGCGTTTAATTTTTTTTCGGCTCTAATACAATCTAAGTGCATTTTATTCCTTGAGTAATAAAATCACTAAGCAGGGACACCATTTGTTGGAGTATTTGAAGGAGAGCATTTTAATCGTCTAAGAGGCTTTGAATCTGGGAAAGACATTGGAAGAGTTGATAAATCTGACCAAGGACCGTCAGTATATGGTATAAAAAGCATTAAGAGTAAATCCGTAAAACTGTCTGGGGAAAAAATAAATAAATATATGGGGATATGAAAAAAATGTTTACTGTTGATTCCCTTCTCTTTGCTAAATCTTCTTTCTGAATAATACCAGTGTTTATACATCTTTGATAAATATTTGTACTTACTCTTTTTTTAATAGATGAGATACACTAAAAAAGTGTCTGTGTGGCCTGTTGGTCTTGCTGGTGGCCTGCGTTATGAATCAGTGAAGGTGAATGCAGATGGGAAGGTTGTGGGCTGGAAGGTGAAGTATGCAGCTTCACGACTTTTTGCTATAGACATGGCTGGCTTTGCCGTTAGTTTGAATCTGATTCTAGAGAATCCCAGGGCTATGTTCCAAGTAAATGCTAGAGGTGGACATCTGGAGCCAAGTTTTCTAATGGATCTTGTGAAGATGAAAGATCTAGAACCCAAAGCTGACAACTGTACCAAGGTAGGAAACCACATCTCGTTATTGACTACAAAAGCATTAGCAACCAGGTTGAGACATAGTCAGATCCCTTTATTTGTAAAAAAAAAATTTTTAAATTATAGATAAGAAATAAGTTTCCAATACTTAATATATGAATAAAGAGGTATTAATAACACCGGGTTGGCACTCTTAATATAGGTCTTAAATAATGCTCATGTCATTACACTCTAGGATCCATTGGCTAACCATTTTGGACATAAAGTCATGTTCGTACCTATTTTAGTTCCATTTTCTATAATATATCTTAATTACAAAAAATGCAAATTTCAACCAGTTAAAGGCAGCTTTACAATACATTGACTGGCATACACTCTTTAGTGAAAAGAACACTGATGATAAATGGAATATCTTCAAACAAATATTAGAAAGGTACTTTTCTCAGTATGTGCCATTGGGTAATAAATATAAAAGAAACAAATTAAAACCAATGTGGCTTAGTGGGAAAGTAAATCAAGAAATTTAAAAATAAGAAAAGGGCATGAAAAGCCTTTAAATCGGACAAATCAGAGGCATCCTATAAAAGATATAAGGAAGCCAATAATGCGCGAAAAAAGGCGATTTGATTTGCTAAACTACAAAATGAGAAAGTGATAGCCAAAGAAAGCAAAACAAACCACAATTTAAGTACATAAATTCTAAAAAAAATGAAAGTGTAGGTACACTAAAACCCAGGATTCTTCCTTAATATTTCTCCTCAGTAAATATTAAGGAAGAATACATGGCAATAGATATGCAAAAGATTGCTGCAAAAAAATTGCAGAAAAATTGTAATTGGATAACTCAAGACAAGGTGCTGCAGCAACTAAAGAAAGTTCATACAAATACAAAAAAACAAGTCCTGCGCTCAAACTCCCATCACTCCTGGGCGGCAGCAATGACCATAGTACACATCAGCCCCAATACATACAGTATTACAGTATTGGAGCTGATGTGTACTATGATCAATGCTGCCGCCCAGGAGTGATGGAAGTGGTGTCCCTCAGGGTTCTGTTCTGTGATCCATTCTATTTAACATGTTTATAAATGATTTTGAAAGAAGCATTGAAAGTCTGATTTCAGTGTTTGCAAATGGAACAAAACTATGTAAAGTAATACAATTAGTGATGTCGCGAACACGAAATTTTCGGTTCGCGAACGGGAACTTCCGCAAACGTTCGCGAACCGGCGAACCGGGCGAACCGCCATTGACTTCAATGGGCAGGCGAATTTTAAAACCCACAGGGACTCTTTCTGGCCACAAAAGTGATGGAAAAGTTGTTTCAAGGGGACTAACACCTGGACTGTGGCATGCCGGAGGGGGATCCATGGCAAAACTCCCATGGAAAATTACACAGTTGATGCAGAGTCTGGTTTTAAGCCATTAAGGGCATAAATCACCTAACATTCCTAAATAACAATGGATATGGATTGACACCTGACATATGACATATTGACACCTTGACATATGGATTGACACCTGTCCTCAGAGACCCTGATACACACTGACACAGAGCAGAATAGGGACTATTCCCCCTACAAAGGGTCACTTGGCAGATATGCATTGACACCTATCCTAAGGATCCCTAAAACACACTGACACAGAGCAGAATGGGGACTGTTCCCCCTACATAGGGTCACTTGGCAGATATGGATTGACACTCTCTGCTTTCAAGCAAGTCAAACCCAAGACGGCGTGACACTGCCGTATCCGGGATGTGGAATAGTACCTGGGGAGCTGGGGGGGGGGGGGGGTGCCGTTGATGTGGAGCAAGACGCAGCAGCAGAAGAGGACTCAGCCGAGGAGGTTATGGAAGAGGATGGAGTAGGAGGAGTAGAGGAGGTGGCAGCAGGCCTCCCTGCAAGTCGTGGTGGTGTCACCAACTCCTCTGCAGAGCCAAGCATTCCATGCTTGGCAGCTGTCAGCAGGTTTACCCAATGCGCAGTGTAGGTGATATACCTGCCCTGACCATGCTTTGCAGACCAGGTATCAGTGGTCAGATGGACCCTTGCCCCAACACTGTGTGCCAGACATGCCATTACTTCCTTTTGCACAATCGAGTACAGGTTGGGGATTGCCTTTTGTGAAAAGAAATTTCGTCCGGGTACCTTCCACTGCGGTATCCCAATAGCCACAAATTTTTTGAACGCCTCAGACTCCACCAGCTTGTATGGTAAAAGCTGGCGGGCTAATAGTTCAGACAAGTCAGCTGTCAGATGCTGGGCAAGGGGGTGACTTTCTGACATTGGCTTCTTCCGCTCAAACATGTCCTTGAAAGACACCTGACTGTGGGCAGATGAGTGGGAACTGCTCAAGGCGAGAGACGGAGTGGCGGATGGTTGAGAGGGGGCAAGGAGGACAGCAGTTGTTGACGTGGCTGAAGATGCTGGACCAGGAGGAGGATGGCGGCTTTGAGTTTGTGTGCTGCTTGTACTCATGTGTTGATCCCATACGCGTTTGTGATGTGCGATCATGTGCCTACGCAAAGCAGTTGTACCTAGGTGGGTGTTGGACTTCCCACGACTCAGTTTCTTTTGGCACAGGTTGCACATGGCATCGCTGTTGTCAGAGGCAGACACACAAAAAAAATGCCACACTGCTGAGCTCTGCAATGACGGCATTCTGGTGGTGGACACAGCATGCGTTGACTGGCGTGCTGTCGGGCTGACCCTGGGTGCCGATGCATGCTGTCTGACTGTGCCACTAGCTCCTTGCGATGACCTCCCCCTGCTTCCAACTCGTCTCCTCCTCCTCCTCTCTGTCTCCCCATCTGAACTTTCGCCCTGTTCTTCTTCTTGCCGAGCGGGCACCCACGTGACATCCATGGACGCATCGTCATCATCAACCGCTTCACTTGTATCTGACAACTCAGCAAAGGAAGCAGCAGCGGGTGCAACATCATCATCATCACACCGTATGTCCATGTGTGTAATGCTGCCTGCCTGAGACATATCCCTGTTATCTACATCCTCTGGCAATAATGGTTGCGCATCACTCATTTCTTCAAACGGATGTGTAAATAACTCCTCTGACATTCCAAGTGAAGCGGCTGTGGTGCTAGTGTTGGTGGTGGCGGCAGGCGGGTGAGTGGTATCTTGAGAGGTGCCCGAAGCTAAGCTGGAGGAGGATGGTGCGTCAAGGTTCCGAGCGGAAGCTGTAGAAGATTGGGTGTCCTGTGTTAGCCAGTCAACTATGTCCTCAGAACTTTTCAAGTTCAGGGTACGTGGCCTCTGAAAACTGGGCATTATTTTAGGGCAAAAGGGAATCACAGCACCACGACCACGATGGCCCCTGCGGGGTGGCCTTCCTCTGCCTGTCATTTTTTTTTTAATTAGTGGTACTATATGTGCAAGCTTCTGTGAGACCAGATATGAGTGGCACTGTGCAGTGGCAGAGGTTGGCAGAGTACACGCTGTAGGCCTGACACACCTGCTTGAAGACAACTAACTGCTATTCGATCTATAACTGTGAAAAAAGTTTTTTGTTTTTAAATGCACGCTATTGTGCCACCAGATATGAGTGGCACTGTGCACTGGCAGAGTACACGCTGTTGGCCTGACACACAGATGCTTGCAGACAACTAACTGCTATTCAATCTATAACAGTGAAAAAAGTTTTTTGTTTTTAAATGCAAGCTATTGTGACACCAGATATGAGTGGTGGCGCTGGGCAAGTGGGCACAGTATCCACTGTGAACCTGACACACAGACGGTTGCAGACAACCAATTGCTATTCAATCTATAACAGTGAAAAAAGTTTTTTGTTTTTAAATGCACGCTATTGTGACACCAGAAATGAGTGGCAATGTGCACTGGCAGAGGTTGGCAGAGTACACGCTGAAGGCCTGACACCCACTTGAAGTACACTGACTGCTATTAGCTTACAGTGAAAAACTTTTTTTGCTTTTTAAAGGCACGCTATTGTGACACCAGATATGAGTGGTAAAGTGCACGCTGAAGGCCTGACACCCGCTTGAAGGACACTGACTGCTATTAGCTTACAGTGAAAAACGTGTTTGCTTTTTAAAGGCACGCTATTGTGACACCAGATATGCATGGCAAAGTGCACTTGCAGAGGTTGGCAGAGTACACGCTGAAGGCCTGACACCCACTTGAAGGACACTGACTGCTATTAGCTTACAGTGAAAAACTTTTTTGCTTTTTAAAGGCATGCTATTGTGACACCAGATATGAGTGGCAAAGTGCACTTGCAGAGGTTGGCAGAGTACATGCTGAAGGCCTGACACCCAGACGCTTGCAGACAACTAACTGCTATTCAATCTATTACAGTGAATTTTTTTGTTTTGTTTTTAAATGCAAGCTTAAGCTATTGTGACACCAGATATGAGTGGTGGCACTGGGCAAGTGGGCACAGTATCTACTGTGAGCCTGACACAGAAGCTGGCAGACAACTAACTGCTATTCAATTTATTACAGTGAAAACATTTTTTTTTTGTTTTTAAATGCAAGCTTAAGCTATTGTGACACCAGATATGAGTGGTGGAACTGGGCAAGTGGGCACAGTATCCACTGTGAGCCTGACACAGAAGCTGGCAGACAACTAACTGCTATTCAATCTATTACAGTGAAATTTGTTTTTTGTTTTTAAATGCAAGCTTAAGCTATTGTGACACCAGATATGAGTGGTGGCACTGGGCAAGTGGGCACAGTATCCACTGTGAGCCTGACACAGAAGCTGGCAGACAACTAACTGCTATTCAGTCTATTACAGTGAAAAACATTTTAAATGCAAGCTTAAGCTATTGTGACACCAGATATGAGTGGTGGCACTGGGCAAGTGGGCACAGTATCCACTGTGAGCCTGACACAGAAGCTGGCAGACAACTAACTGCTATTCAATCTATTACAGTGAAAAAAATGTTTTTGTTTTTAAATGCAAGATTAAGCTATTGTGACACCAGATATGAGTGGTGGCACTGGGCAAGTGGGCACAGTATCCACTGTGAGCCTGACACAGAAGCTGGCAGACAACTAACTGCTATTCAATCTATTATAGTGAAAACAATGTTTTTGTTTTTAAATGCAAGCTTAAGCTATTGTGACACCAGATATGAGTGGTGGCACTGGGCAAGTGGGCGCAGTATCCACTGTGAGCCTGACACACAGACGCTTGCAGACAACTAACTGCTATTCAATCTATTACAGTGAAAAAAAAGTTTGTGGGTTTTTAAATGCACGCTATTGTGCCACCAGATATGAGTGGCACTGTGCACACTGGCAGAGTACACGCTGTTGGCCTGACACACAGACGCTTGCAGACAACTAACTGCTAATTAATCTATTACAGTGAAAACATTTTTTTTGTTTTTAAATTGAAGCTTAAGCTATTGTGACATCAGATATGAGTGGTGGCTCAGATATGAGTGGTTACAAGAAAACTTACAGGAACAATAGGTTGAAGAGGACCTTGCTCAAACGAGCTTACAGTCTATAGGAGGTGAGGTGTAAAACACAATAGGACAGGAAATAGCAATCAAATAAGGTGGGAGTGAGTATAGTGCTGCCCTTTAAGAGAGAGAGCAAGAGACAGGTATGTGAGGTAGAGGTTACTCTGGGAGGCCATTAACCTTTCTAAAGAGATGGTTTTTCAGGCACTTAATCGATTGAAGACTAAGGGAGAGTCTGATGGTGGTAGGCAGGCTATTCCATAAGAAGGGAGCTGCCCACGAGAAGTCCTGCAAGCGTGAATTGGCCGTACAGGTGTGAGCAGCGGACAGGAGAAGATCATGGGCAGAGCGGAGCGACCGAGAAGGGGAATACATATGGATCTGCGAAGAAATATAAGTGGGGCTAGAATTGGTCAGTGCTTTATAGGTATGGGTTGGCACTTTGCATTGACCCCTATAGGATACAGGAAGCCAATGTAAGGACTGACAGAGGGGTGAGGTGTGAGAGGACCGACTAGAGAGGCTAAATCAGTCTAGCGGCAGCATTCATTACAGACTGTAGTGCGGCAATACGTTTTTTAGGAAGACCAATTAGGAGAGGGTTACAATAATCCATGCAGGAAATTACTAGAGCATGGACAAGCTCCTTAGTAGCATCTTGCATACGAAAGGAGCGGATGCGGGCTATGTTTTTAAGATGAAATCTACAGGATTTGGTAACATGCTGGATGTGAGGTGAGGCCAGAATCAAGTATGAAACCAAGGCAGCGCAGCTATGAAGAAATGTTAACTAATTAATTTAAACCTCTTTAGTTTAGAAAAATGTCGCCTCAGAGGGGAAAGATAACATTACACAAATATATCCAGGGCCAATACAAACCATTGTGTGGAAATTTATTCACAAACAGGACTAGTGATAGGACACAAGGTCATGCGTTAAGACTGGAAGAAAGAAGATTTAGTCTAAGGTAAAGGACAGGTTTTCCTCTGCCTGAAGGACTGGTTTTATCAGAGTCCATACAGATGTTTAAACAGCAACTAGATGAATATTTGCAAAAACATAATGTTTAATTATATAGTTTTTCAATTAAGGGTAAATGCTTCTTGATCCAAAGAGAGATCCAACTGCATTTTGGGGTCAAGTGGGAATTTGTTTCCTAGTTTGTTGCAAAATTGGAAGTGCTGCAAAAAAACAAATGTGAGGAAGCCTGAACTTGATGGACACAACTCTTTTCAGCTTATGTAACTTTAACTAATTTCAAAACCTAACAGCTTATTTTAGATTACGCAGTTAGCTCTTTGAAAGATATTTATATTTTTAAATTTACCATAACCAACTGTCTGTCTATAACAGTGTTTGCTTCAATAAATAAGGCAGTCTTCCTGCCTTGTCCAAATTAAGATATTAGTTTTGTAAACATGTATAAAACAGCCATATCATGCATTCTTTATAAAACTATTGTATACACTGCTTCTTTACATGAGGCGTGTGCTGTAATGAACATATTTCCATTCATGTAATGTCTGTCTGTCTGTCTATCTATATGTCTATCTCTGCTAAGCTGCTTTTACATGATCTCTTTGTGAGTGCATATTGTTGTATCTGTGTATCAATGAGGTATGGGTGGTGTATAGTGATGTCCCGAACGGTTCGCTGGCGAACATAGCTTGTTCGCGTTCGCCATGGATGGCGAACATATGCGATGTTCGGTCCGCCCCCTATTCGTCATCATTGAGTAAACTTTGACCCTGTACCTCACAGTCAGCAGACACATTCCAGCCAATCAGCAGCAGACCCTCCCTCCCAGACCCTCCCACCTCCTGGACAGCATCCATTTTAGATTCATTCGGAAGCTGCATTTTTTTTTTGTATTATTATTATTTATTTTTTTTTAAACAGAAGGGTGTTATATTTGAGCATGCTAGGCTAAACGTGCGTATATCATGGCTAGTTGCACTGAGGGTATGAGTATATAGCAGTACATTGTTGTGAAAGATGGCTGTCATGTTTAGGGTGTAGCTTGCATGTTATCAACTGTGTATTTATATCAGCAGCTCCACCACTAGTTATAAATCAAGTGTGAGTCGCCCCATGAGATGAGACTAGTGAATAACATAATACATGAACGGTTAAGGTAAAGGCATGTAAGGAACTACGACAATAAATTCTTTAGGAGGTGAAATAATGACATGTTTAAACGCTTGCTACTTTACGATTAGTTAATGTGCAGAGAGCAGTTCATGGGATCAAAGGCATGGTGTGGAGGATCAGCTATAGTGGGACATGCTTGGCAGGCTGCTGTTTACTGCTTGTGCTCATCCGATCCCTTCTGGGTGCCAGGTGCAGACCCTGGGAGTCCCTGATACCTGGAACAACAAAGGCAAGTCTCTGGCTGAGTGCCGGGTTCGCGGCTTGAGGTGGAGGAAGCTTGTTTTGTCGGGTGGTCGGATCTGTCCCGGTGGTGCTTCACGTCCGGTGCGGGATTGTGGTGGCTTAAGGTGGAGGCGAGTGCTTGACGTGGGGCAGGCTCTGCATTTCTGTTTGTGCCTCTGGTCCCGTCTTCAACGCCTTTTGCGTTGGTGGATTTTAATGGGGACTGCTTCGCTTAGCTGTGCTGGAGCGTGTTGGGGCTGTGGTGGAGATTGTTGGGGCTTCCTGCTTGTTATTTGCTTCCAAAATTGATTAAAGAGTCTGTCCAGCTTAGACTCAATATCCTGCCATGCTTTGCTGATACCAGGAGGACATGCGGCTGCCGCCATATTGGGAGAGTCGCAGATGAGTATGTCAGCCTGGGCGGCTGTGCTCTGTGCGTCCATTAGCTCCAGATAGCCTCTCAGGGTTGGACCGGGATAACCCCCACCGGTCCGAGGGGGGGGGAACGGAGCTCCTGCTGGGAAGTAGCTGCTCCTGGGCATCCCAGGATCGGGAGATCGTCCGCCTCTCCTGCCCGGTGAGCACCAGGCCACACTTGCCACGCGGAGGTAAGTAAGACTCTGTCGAGTTGCTGACCGCTATTAAGCATGTCGGGTCGGTCAGTTAGGGGCAACATTGCTGGGTCATCCCCTTCTGGGGTTAAATTCGCTTGTTGATAGCTGCTTAAAGTGAGATATTGAGGGAGCTCACACGAAGTGCGTATTTCCTTCATGACAGCTAGGCCCCGCCCCTCGGAAGCTGCATTCTTAGTGAGAGGAGGGACAGTGTAGCTGCTGCTGATTTAATAGGGAAATCGATAGCTAGGCTAGTGTATTCAGTGTAACCCTTACACTACCTGATCGATACAACATCATACCTGATGTTTTAAAGCATGTTATTCCAAACAATTTAGGAATGTTAGGTGATTTATGCCCTTTATGGATTAAAACCAGACTCTGCATCAACTATGTAATTTTCCATGGGAGTTTTGCCATGGATCTACCGGTTCGCGAACATTTGAGGAAGTTCGCATTCGCTGTTTGCGAACGGAAAATTTTGTGTTCGCAACATCACAAGCTCTCTTTGTCTTTCATATCAGTACCTATTGCCTGTCTCCTTCTCAAATTGCCTAGGCTCCTTCCCTGACATCTTACTCTCTTATTCTCTCCATGTTGTTTCTTTCTACTGGTTGTCTTGGATTCTCCTACTTCTTTCAAGTCTCACTCACTCTTTTTCCAACCAATGGTTTTAAGGTTGATTGTCACTACTAGTCTCTCAGCACCTCATTACCTTTCTTGTCCATTTGTGTACAAGACAAACCTCTCCATGGGGTGTACCACCGGCAGATAGTGGGTGTGGCTCACCTGACAAAATCCTACCAGTGGTTGGAAAAGGCAGGACTGAAAGACAGCACTGAGGCACTAATCCTAGCAGCGCAAGAGCAGGCACTCAGCACCAGATCAATAGAAGCTAGATTCTACTACACCAGGCAAGACCCAAGGTGCAAACTGTGCAAAGAGGCCTCTGAGGCAGTCCAGCACCTAGTAGCCGGATGCAAGATGTTAGCAGGAACAGCATACACGGAGAGACACAAACAAGTTGCTGGGATTGTGTACTGAAACATCTCCACAGAATATGGATTGGAACTGCCTAAGAACAGATGGGAGACACCACAAAGGGTAGTTGAGAATGACAGGGTTAAGATCCTGTGGGTCTTCAAGATCCAGACAGACAAGCAAGTACTGGCCAACCAACCAGACATCATGGTGGTAGACAAGGAATGAAAAAATGCAGTTGTGGTGGATGTGGCAATACCCAGTGACTAACATCAGGAAGAAGGAACATGAGAAGGTGGACAAATACCAAGGACTGAAAGAACTAGAAAGGATGTGGAAAGTGAAGGCAGTAGTAGTCCCAGTTGTGATAGAAGCACTTGGGGCTGTGACTCGCAAGTTGGGTGAGTGGCTTCAACAGATTCCAGGTGGGAGATCTGAGATTGCTGTCCAGAAGAGTGCAGTTCTAGGAACAGCTAAGATACTGTGCAGAACCCTCACACTCCCAGGCCTCTGGTAGAGGACCCGAGAATGAGGAATAAACATACCACCCAGGAGGGGTGAGAAAATCAATTGTTTAATTTTACATTAAATTAAGTGAATGAACTTGATTAAACATCACTGTTAAGAAGATATACCTCCAATGATGCATTTAATTATGTATTTTTTCATTGGGGGTTTATATGAAAACAATTTTCAAAAGCTGCAGAACTTTTGTCTGAAGCTGTTGCAAGTTCTCCCTTCTAAATCAGCCCAGACTTTCAGAGGCTGTCCAACTGCAGCTCAATGAGAAATCTTTACAAGACATGTGCTCTGAGCTATTGTTTGCCTCTTGAGTTTAGCTCAACTGTGCTAAACAACCAGGACGTAACAGGATCAGTTTTATGACTGACAGAAAGGTGTAGCAATATTAATAATTTCTATCGGAATCTGCACTTTTTGTAAAATTAAAAAAGAGGATACACCTTAGGACCTTTAAGTGAAATGGCTCCTTACAGTGTTAATTTATTTACATGAGGGGTGGCTTGGATCACTGGCAAGATTGCAGAATAAATGCCTGCTAACCAGACCAGGCATTAGCAGCTTTTCCCTGCTAAACCATGTTCACATGGGCCAAAATAAGAAGGCAATCACACCTCATACCTCTCATCAAATGGTGATACCTTGAGGTCTGGAACCATGGAGGGTTTTTTCTCCACCCCGGTACACCTAGCCATGTAGCAACTGCATCATTAGTTGATCTAACTGAGGGTCAACCTTCGCACCACATACCAGACCATGTTCAATAAGGCGGATGCATCTGACTTGGATTTCTCCATTAAGGGGAACGTTGCAGACCTGGGGAACAGGGACAGCTTTTCCCAAGATTTGTCAGTCCTTACATTGGAGGCTAGGACAACTCATTGTCCAAGGCAATCCTTCACAAGATTGAGGCCTATGAGACACAGTCGATTTCTGAACCACACTACCATGGCCTACTTGCAACTAGGAAGGAACTGACAGTTTCCACACACAGAAACACTACCTTTCCATACAAATATCTCAATGCTTGTTCTATGAACATTCAAAGAAATGCACGAGAATGCTGGCCGTATGATGAGGAAACATATTTCATATACATTTGATAAGTTGGGATAGGCAGACTGTCCTGAAATTGTGACGACATTGCATATATTACATAGCTACATAGACTGGAAAGAGACATGCGTGCATCAAGTTCTACCTTTTTCACATTTGATTTTTGCAGTTGATCCAAAAGAAGTCCACCCCCTCCCCTTCTAACCCCCCCCCCCCCCCCTCCACAGTCTAAAGCACTTTCAATCGTGCAGCAAACTAGGGGAAAAAAAATCTTTCTTGACCCCAGAATGCAGTTAGATATATCCTTGGATCAAGCAGTTATTACCCTACAGTTGAAACATTATATAATTGAATATTATGTTTTTGCAAGTATGCATCTAGTTACTGTTTAAACATCTATAGAGACTCTGATAAAACCACTTGTTCCGGAAGAGAATTCCACATCCTTATTGTTCTTACTGTAAAAAAAACCCTTTGCTTTGTCTTACACTACATCTCCTTTCTTCCAGTCTAAATGCATGACCTCTTGTCCTATGTATAGTCCTTTTCATGAATAGATTTCCGGGCAATGGCTTGCATTGGCCCAGAATATATTTGTATAATGCGATCATATCCCATCTGAAGCGCCGTTTTTCCAAACTAAAGAGACTTAAATTTGTTAATCTCTCTTCATAACTGAAGTGCTCCACTCCTTTTTTCAATTTTGTAGCCTGCCTCTGCACTTTTTCTAGTTCCATAATATCCTTCTTTAGAACAGGTGCCCAGAATTGCACAGCATATTTAAGGTGTGGTCTTACCAGTGATTTATAAAGAAGCAATATTATATATTCATCCCGAGAATTAATGCCCCTATTTATACATGAGAATACCTTAGAATACCTGGCCTTAGCAACTGCCGATTGACATTGCGTATTGTTGCCTAGTTCATTGTCTAAAATAATTCCCAAATCCTTCTCAGTTGTTGTTATCACCGATTAGGGTGTAAGTTGCTTGTACATTCTTTAACCCGAAGTGCATAACTTTCAATATTTCTACATTAAATTTCATATGACATTTAAGTGTCCAGTCTCCAATCTATCTAGATCCCTCTGCAGCAAAGCAACTTCCTGCGCACATTGTATTATTTTACAAGTTTTACGAGTTTTGTGTCATCTGCAATCATTGAAACATGGCTTTCAATGCATATTTCAAGATCATTTATAAACATGTTAAATAGAAGAGGACCCAGAACAGAACCCCGAGGGACACCACTTACCACTTTTGTCCAGCTTGAAAATGTACTATTAATGACAACTCTCCGTGCTCTATGTTTAAGCTATTGTTCAACCCAAGAACAAGAATTTTTGTCTAGACCAATTTCTTTTAGTTTGAATACTAACCTATTATGAGGAACCATATCAAACGCCTTGGCAAAACCAAAGAAAATAACATCCACTGCAACACCTTGATCTATACTTCTACTTACTTCTTCGTAGACTGCAATTAGGTTAGTTTGACATGTTTCATAAAACCATGCTGATTATTGCTGATAACATTTCTCCTCCCAATGCATTCCTGAATATTATCCCTTAATAACATTTCAAATACTTTCCCAGCCACAGATGTTAAGCTCACAGGTCTATAAAAAACGTTTTTGAATATAGGAACCACATCTGCCTTCCTCCAATCTTCCAGTGCAATTCCTGAATGAAAATAATCTTCCAAAATTAAATACAGAGGTTCACTTATTTATTAAGTACTTGTGGGTAAATACTGTCAGGCCCCAGAGCTTTGTTTAAATTAAATGTCTTTAGTTGCTGTAGTACCTTGTCTTGAGTCATCCAATCACAAGTTTTTGTTTGCAATCATATGCATATCTCTAACGATAGGATCATCTTTAATATAAACTGACAAAAAATTTTATTTAAAATGTCTTTCTTTTCCTGGTTTTCATTAACTAACATGCCCATCTCTGTTTTCAGTGTACTTAGAATTTTTATTTTATTTAGAATTTCTGTAAAAAAATAAAATATATAAATTTCTCTTTTTATAGTTTAGCCATTTCAATTGCCTTTTTGCATACATTGTTGGCTTCCTTATATAGGATGCCTCCAGTCTGCTTTAACCCCTTAAGACCGCAGCCAAATGTACAAGTTGTGATCCAAAGAAAATGTAAACAAACCACAGAATTTCAGCATGGCAATTTAACTGTTAATGTCAGAATACTGTTCGGTTTTCCTGCAATAAAACATACATATTTGTATTCAGAAATGTCTCACGAGTAAAACAGTACCCCCCATGTATAGGTTTTATTGAGTTTTGGAAAGTTACAGGGTCCAATATACGGCTTATCCATTATTTTATTTTCTGCATAGAAATTTGACAGATTAGTTTGCAGTGTCCAGGCTGCCTTTGAGACCGTATAGCAGCCAAGAAATGAAAATTACCCCCATCATGGCATACCATTTGAAAAAGTAGACATCCCAGGGTATTCAAAAAGGGGTATGCCCAGTCTTTTGTATTAGCCACTTGGGCACAAACCCTAGCCAAAGTTAGCGTTTGTTTTTTTGTTGTTGCATTTTTCACATAAAATCTGTACTTTCACTGATAATATTATTGTTAGTATATAGTTTACTGCCCTGAAACACTCCTAGTTCTGTTCAGTGATGTATCACGAGCGCCATGGTACCCCCCATGTATAGGTTTTATGGTGTTTTGGAAAGTTAAATGGTCATATATACGGCTTATCCATTTAGGCTTTATTACATTGAAATTTGGCAAAGTGATTTTCTGGCCCTATATCGCATTTGAGAGAGCATGGCAGCCTGGGTAATAACATTTCCACTATTATGGCATACCATTTTCAAAAGTAGGCTACCCAGAGTATAAGAAATGGTGCATTGCAAGATGTTTGGTCTAACCACTTTATCAGAAATGACGGGCCCACATAGCGGTTATAGCTTTATTTGTGCTTTTTCACACACATGAACTCAATTTTCACAGGACATTTCATATTCCTGATATGAGTTATTGCAACAAAGCCTCACTATTTGTATTTAACATTGTCTCCTGAATGTAACAGTACCCCCATGTACTAGAGTTTCTGTTTTGGGGGGGAAGTCACGGGGACAAAAATATTAGATGTCCTTTTCAAAGTTGGCAATTTGACAAAGTGATTTTCTGGGTCTATCTCTCCTTTGAGAGAGCATGGCAGCCTGGGTAATAACATTTCCACCGTTATGGCATACCATTTTCAAAAGTAGGCACCCCAGAGTATAACAAATGGCATAATTTGAGATGTTTGGTCTAGCCATTTTAACAGAAATGCTGGGCCCATGTAGCGATTTCTACTTTGATTTCTGTCTTTTTAATCAGATAAATTGCATTTTCACAGGAAATGTCATAATCCTGATATTAGTTAGTGCAATAGAGACTTGGGATTTTGATTTAACACTGTCTTCTGAATATAACGGTACCCCCACGTACTATTATTTCAGATTTTACTGATAAGTCACAGGGCGAAATATATTAGATGCCTTATCAGCTTGTAAGTTTGCCCAAATTATTTTCTGGGCCTATGTAGCTTTTCAGAGAGTATGGCAGCCTGGGTAATAACATATTAGTTATTAGTTAGTGCAATAGAGACTTGGTATTTTGATTTAACACTGTCTTTTGAATATAACAGTACTCACATGTACCATGTTTCCAGGTTTTTATTATATCACATGAATAGAACAGTACCCCACATACACTTTGATCTGAAGGCAGAGAGAGGCAGATAGAGGCAGAGAGATCTTTGATATCACATAGAGAGTCACTGTGTGAAAAGTTTGAGAAGTAAAAAAAAAAAACTTTTTTGTAACCCTTTCAGTGCTAATCACAGCATTAACCCTAGTTTTTTATTGGGAAGTCACATTTCAAGTACTACAAATGTAGTATTTTGAGTTGTTTGGTGTAGCCACTTTAGAATGGCTAGCGTAAACAGGGACAGGCCAAGGTCAGGGGAATCCAGAAGTCAGAGTAGTCGGTAAAACAAGCCAATGGGTCGGTACAGGCAGCTTACAAAGCGTAGTCAGGACAAGCCGAGGTCAGAAATCCAGGGAAATCAAGCAAACAAACTGCCAAAGTCCCATACAGAGTGATTCAGAAGTTCAGCTCTGTATGGTAGACTTTGAAACAGTCTGTTATGCAGAGGGCGGGTAGAGATGGGCAGGTTGGACAATAATAACAGGAGTCCTTTCGGACTCCTTTCTTGTAGCAAACACGGCACTTTCTTTGGGGAGCTTTTTTACTAGGGGTGGGTGGGATTCGGGAAGGGAAGTGTTTGCCACAAAGTCTTTGGAGATCTCCTGATTCCAAAGTGGGATTGGGGGGCTGGGTAAATAACATACGGGACAAAAGGCTTAATGTGAATTCGAGGAAAGGGCAGGGCCTACCTATGACCTCTTTTGTATAGAGGACATAGGCATTGAAAATTGCAATCTGGCTCACGTAGATTGCAATTTTCTTGTACCAGGTCCTAGTTTTTCGGTTCACCAGATAGGGCTGTATGCATTGGTCAGCCAAGTCTACTCCCCCCATAAACTTGCTGTAGTCTACAATGTACTTCGGCTTTTCCAGATGCTCAGTGCTTACTCTCACAGACACTGGCACTGTACTTTCGTCATGCATCGTAGACAGCATGTATACATCTTTCCTATCTCTGAAGCGAAGAGCCAGCAACTCATCCTGGCGGAGAGCTGAAGAGGAACCTCTACTGCTTCTGCCTCTTGCCAGGGCTTGGGGGAAACCCCTGCGATTCTTCCTCACTGTGCCACAGGCTAGGGTTTCAAAACAATATAAATTTTTAAATAATTCTATACTGGTATAATGATTGTCAACCCATAGCCTATATACTTTATTCAAAAAGGGAAGGATTAGATCCCAAACAATCTTGCCACTATTACCCACAGAATCAGGGCATCTTGGTGGGTCAAGATGGCTATCCTTCCCCTGGTAAATGCAAAACGCCCATGTGTAACCAGTACAGGATTCGGATAATTTAAAAAATTTAATGCCATATCGGGACCGCTTAGATGGAATATATTGCTTAAATAGCAGTCGACCTTTAAATTTCATAAGGGACTCGTCAATTGAAATATCTTTATCGGGGACATAATTTTCCGAAAATCTGTCAACTCTATCTGAGTTGGATAAAGGGCCAAATTTTATATAGCCTGTCAAACAGTGGGTCGTTTCTAGGGGGGCACAGTGAGTTATCATTAAAATGAAGGAATCGCAGCAGTTGCAGGTAGCGATCCCTCAACATAACCTCAGGGAAAAGAGGTGTAGCCAGGATGCGTTGCTTGCTCCAGTAGGACCTGATACTGGGCTTTTTAACAATACCCATTATTAGGGTTAAAGCCCAAAACCGCTTCATCTCTGCGACATCCGTGGGTCTCCACATATTCCTGCGACCATGATGGGACCCCGGATGTGCAGAGAGATACTGCATGGCAAACAAATTCGTTTGCTGAGCCATGAGCTCAAATATATCGTCTGACATAAAGAGCTCAAAAAAACGAATTGTCTCGCAGTTGTCCACTGTTACAATGATGCCAGGTGTAACAGTGAACGTCTGTATTTCTGGTGCCATCATATTTGGAGGCACCCAGTCTCCGTCTGGCATTGGGCTTGCTGAGCATCCTCTTGTGAGTGGTGGTAGTCACTTGAGGTCTCACTCAGAGGCTCAATGTCAGAGGCAGTGATAGTGTCACTGTCTTGCAGAGTGTCACTATCACTGCCTGCCAGAATGGCATACGCCTCCTCGGCTGAGTAGCGACGTGCCATTCTAGGGGGACAAATTAATTAATTTATATACTAAAGTGGGTAATTAATTATCTACCTGCCTAACACCTACTACCCGCCCTCAAAAAATAATATAAATGTACTGATCACAGTATAGGCAGCTGCAATCAGTACACTGAAAGGGTTATTTTTAGATCTATAAAAATAACCCTAAAAAAGAGTCAGTCTGATCAGAGAGCCATCTGATCACAGTGATCACTGATACAGTACTGTACAGCAGATAAACTGTACAGTATAGTGATCACGGCAGCTGGGAAAGGGTTAAGGGAGATTTGGGTTGCTGCGACTGACACAAAAGGTCAAAAAAAATTTGAAATAATTTTTTTGACCCAAAAAAGTTTTTAAAACTGAAAGGGTTATTTTTTGATCTGTAAAAATAACCCGAAAAAAGAGTCAGTCTGATCAGAGAGCCCTCTGATCACAGTGATCACTGATACAGTACTGTACAGCAGATATACTGTACAGTATAGTGATCACGGCAGCGGGGAAAGGGTTAAGGGAGATTTTGGTTGCTGCGACTGACACAAAGGGTCCAAAAAAAATTAATAAATATAGTACAAAAGTACTAAATGCCCTAATCAGGTTGATTACAGTAATATGCTGTGATCAGCACTGAAAGGGTTAAATAAAATATATATTTTAAAACTTTTTAAAAAATTTAAAACTTTGTTTTTCACAGGAGCTGCAAAAGCAACGACCTCTCTTCCTCTCTCTCTCAGATCGAAGTGAGGTGAGGAGAGGGGCAGAGACAATGTGTCAGCCAGATCATTGGCTGACACATACTAACAGTGATCATAGTGACTGGCTGTCACTGTGATCACCTCCTACAGATCGTGGTAACTGGCCACAGGGGGAGTGCCTGGGTGGTACAGGCATGCCCCCCACCGCGATCTGTAGGGGGCTAATGGCTGAAGACGGCCAATTAAGGACGGCATAGAACGCCCTGCGGTCTTAAGGGGTTAAATGCCATTTTCTTATTTTTAATCTCCTTATTTACTTCCCCACTAAGCCAAATTGGTTTTAATTTGTTTCTTTTATTTTTATTACCTAATGGTACGTACTAAGAAATGTACCTTTTATATTATTTGTTTGAAGATATTCCATTTATCCTCAGTATTTGTTTCACTAAGGAGTTTATGCCAGTAAATATGTTGTAAATCTGCCCTTATCTTATTGAATGTGGCCATTTTAAAATTATATGTTTTAGTATGTTTTTTTTTAAAGAAACCATATTTTGATCACTATTTCCCAAGTACTCCCCTACTTTAATGTTGATTAAAAGATTAACATTGTTTGTTATCAGAACCAGACTAGTATCCTTTCTAGTTGGGGCTTGTACCAGTTGTGACATGAAGGTGTCATTTAAACGATTCAAAAAATCTGACTCCCCTTGGGATAGTCCCTCTATCCCTCTTTATGTCCGGGTAATTACAATCTACAATAATTAACTTGTTAACCGGATGTGCAGCTTTCTCAATTTGCTCCAACAGCTGTTCTTCCTCATCAATAATTACATTAGGTGGTTTATAACAGTGCTCCCCAACCTTTTTATCGCCGCGGACCGGTAAACATTTGATAATTTTTCCGTGGCCCGCTTGTTTTGATTTAATAAGACAAAAAAAAAAAACAGTCACATATATTAAAAAAACACACAGACACATACATAGTCAGAAAATCACAAACACAGTCACATAAAGACAGACTCAAAATTGTGTGTATGTGTGTGTGAGCGGTGCAGTGTGTATGTGAGGGTGGCAGTGTGTGTGAGAGTTGCAGTGTGTGTGTGTTTGGGGCGGTGTGTCTATGGGGGGCAGTGTTTGCGGGGCAGTGTGTGTAGTGTGTGTATGGGGCAGTGTGTGTAGTGTGTGTATGGGGCAGTGTTTGTGGGGCAGTGTGTGTAGTGTGTGTATGGGGGCAGTGTTTGCAGTGTGTGTATGGGGCAGTGTTTGGGGGCAGTGTGTGTAGTGTGTGTAGTGTGTGTATGGGGGAGTGTTTGTGGGGCAGTGTGTGTAGTGTGTGTGTGGGGCAGTGTGTGTATGGGGCAGTGTTTGTGGGGCAGTGTGTGTATGGGGGCAGTGTGTGTATGGGGAGTAAGGAGGGTAGGGAGGCTTTTTATTTATTTATTTAATTAAAAATAATATATTGATGTCCCCCCTCCCTTCTTACCTTTACTGGGAGGAGGGGGGGACATTTCTTAGTCCCTGGTGGTCCGGTGGGGATTCCCTGGTGGTCCGGTGGTGGTGAGGTGAACTCTAGCCCAGTTACAGGGCTAGAGTTCACTCTCGCGAGATTTGGAGCGTTGCCGTCGTTACCGCGGCAACGCTCCAAATCTCGCGAGAGGAGGACCCGGAGGAGCTGCAGGTAAGAGCTCCCGGGTCCTCTCTCACTCCCTCCCCTGCCGGCTGTCAGCAATGTGCCTGCAGACCGGGGAGGGAGATCTCTGATCTCCCCTCCGGTCCGCAGGCACATTGCAGGGCTGGCACTTGGCAATGCCAGCCCTGCATTAGCCGGCAGGCTCGCACACCCCTGGGCGGCCCGGTACCGTTTGATCCACGGACCGGTACCGGTCCGCGGCCCGGGGGTTGGGGAACACTGGTTTATAACATATCCCAACCAATGAATTAGTTCCCTTCTTTTGCCCCAAGCAGATATCTACCCATAAAGCTTCCACATGTTCCTCTTCACATTCCACTTGCTTAAAATTTGGCTTTAACTCATGGTTGACATACAAACATACCCCACCACCTTCCCTGTTTTTTTCTATCTTTCCCGAATAATGTGTAACCATTTAAGTAACTGCCCAGTCATGTGTCTCATCCCACCATGTTTCTGTTACGCCTATTATGTCATATTGCTTAGTGTATGCTACTGCCTCCAGTTCCCCCATTTATTATTTAGTTTCCTTGCATTATTAAGCATACATCTAATATTATCATGAATCACTTTTAGTTTATGTGAATTTTTATCATATATACCTCCTCTGTTCTGATCCTGCCCCTCCCCATATTCACCATCCCTTGTGCTGATCTAAAGCCCATCTACTTTCTGTCCGATCATCCTGTCCCCTAGCCCTGCAGACCCTCTTCCATTTATATTTTTTTGTAGTTTTAGTCTATAACGATTGTACCCAAGCGCAAAATCAGGCCACTGCACTAAAAAGCACAGATCTCTATGTTAACACCCTGTGTGGGGACGGAGCCCTGATCCCATTGCCTGAATTGCTTCAGATTATTATATTTGAGAAATTCAAATATCATCAACTTAAACACTCTTTTTCTTCGATCTAACACCATAAAACCCTAAATAGGCAACTTAAACCATTGGAAATTCTTTTTTGCTTTTGAGCAAAGCAGTTATTTTGTAACATTTCGAATCTCTACCAACAACTTCTCACAGGAGATCAGCCTACCCCATTCAAGGCATGGCATAAGATCAAAGGATGGGAAGCTGCTTTTTAGTCACTTCTAACTTGTCCATCCATGCCAACACCAGTAGCAATGTACCTACCTGCACCGCCTCCATCTCTTTTCATAACTTTTGGACCACATCACTACTCTAAACAGCATTGTAGTAGAGCTTAAAGTCTGGGAGAGCCAGAACCCCTAGTCTTTGGCAGGGAAAGGGTATTATAACTGTCACGGCTTACCTGAGGTGGGATTCCGGTAGGTAGAGGTATATGCTCACTCTTGCAAATAGACAGAGACCAAGGGGGCTGTGCAGGGATATACTCCAAGTCGCAGTACAGGCAAGGACAAGCAGAAGAGTAGTCTTGGAAAGCCATAGGCAGGAGAAGCCAGAGGTCAGAGAAATCGAATAGAAGAGCCAAGGTCAGAAGCCAGGAACAAACTGGAGAACACACGATCTGGATACACAGAAACAGGAACCAGACTGCAGAACCAGAGTCAATGAACTGACAAAGTTCCCAGGGCGAGGCAGTGCTTAAATGCCCAGCTAATACTGATCTGAATCAGGTGTGCTTAGATTGGCAGGTGAGAGCCACTGGTGAAGTCCAGCCCCCTAGTGCTGCAGACAAGACAAGATCTGGCAAGGTATGTCTTGATTTGCACCAATTCAGTATTTCATTGGCCTGTGTCTGATTGGTCAGATAATGAGTATAAGTTAGCAAAATAGTCCCGGATCATCGTCTCTTTTCTGTCAGGAAGGTATTGGGCCTTATGTCCTCTTGTACGGATTCTGGAAATGTAGGAAGCTGACCTTAGAAAAGAAAAAGGACTTAGTGTGCTGGAGAGCCCTATAATAGTTTGTGTGAGCAGTTTGGAGAGTTCTCATCTAGCAAGTGCCTAGTTTTGCCAGGTTGTTGGGCACCCAAATGCAGAGTTACAGAGTGTCTTCCTAATCATTGTCCTCGAAATAGTGGAAATCCTTGTCAGGGTGTCCATTACCGGTAGGGGGTCCGTTAGAAGAGACGCATTAAGTCTCCAATTAACCATGAGGACAGTGTTTTGAGAACTGTAGCGTGATCTGACCAGGTGACATTTCCAATCCAAACCTGTCGCAGTTCTGTAAGGTGGTAATGTGGGATGAAGAGGTAGTCCATTCTGGAATAGGTCTTAATCGGGATGGAGTAGAAGGTATAGTCCCTATAATCAGGGTGTAGGGCTCTCCAACAGTCGACTAGCCATTGTTCGCGCAAGATAGTGTGTATGGTTTAAAGATATGTCAAGGAACTGATAAAGTTCCCAAGGATGTTTCCAACGAGGGCTCCAGTGCCACGTTAAACTCTCCCCCCAAAATGAGACACTCTTCACCGAAGCTGTGTAGAGTCCACATTGCCCATTTGAAAACCCTACCCTTGTCTGGACCTTGGAGCTCAGCTCTGATTGAGCCTTCCACGAGCAAGTAGGCAGATAAAAAGATCTCTGCACTGCCTTGCACTCCCTAACTTCGTTAAGGGGGCTTTGTGGTCTGTACCCCTGGTGCTTTTTGATGAGACAAAGTGCTCTGTGAGTCATTGCCTGAGCTCTGGAAGATTGAGGGCTCTCTTGAAGTAGTCTGTCCTTGATATTGGTAGAGACTATGGAGCTACTTCACCAGATCACCAGGAATCCAGCTCACCCTCCATTAAATGACCAAGGACCATGCTACCCTCCAGACGACTCATTCTTCTCTACACACAACACATATATAAACACACACATCTGCCACCACACACTCAACACTCTATACCAGGGGTAGGCAAACTTTGGCACTCCAGATGTTGTGGACTACTTGCCCTTAATGCTCTTACACCCATAATGCTGGCAAGGCATCATGGGTGGTGAAGTCCAAAAAAATCTGGTTGCCTATGCCTGCTCTATACATTGTTAGATGCACCAGAGCCCATAGCTCTAGGTTCTGGCCCAATCTGGCAACCTTGCCCTGGGTAACCCCAATCCATCTCTGCAGTTGAGTTGTCAAAGACAGTGAGATGTTTTTTCTTCTGCTCTTCTAGCAAATATCTAATGGGAGATTACCTAAATTAATGACAGCACCCACTAATAGCAATTGCTACTTGGAAGTCTAATGTCCACCAATCCTGGGCACACTAAGACATGTCCTACCGCTGCCCTGAGATAGCTCACTTCTGTTCCTCCCTAATTAATTGATGCCCACCCCACCCATACCCTGTGTTAATTTTAAAATATATATATATATATTCTCTCTCCCTCTCCACTGCCTCCCTTACGAGCTCAGAATGCTTCCATGCGCTTTGAGCCAATTGAACGTACCAATTGAATGCTTTTCTATGAGAAGCACTGACTGGACCTTGTGCCAGCTTTGACATGAGACAAGGAGTGGATCACAGTGCCAGCAGCAGCATTTGGTCCTGGATTTCAGATGCATTCTAGCTTCTTTGTCTTTTTTCTTAAACTTATTTGAGGGTTTATGGGTGGAACACCTAAATACTTCCAATGACTAAAAAACAGGTAAGAAATGGTTGGAGTAACCCATTAAGGAAACATGATTTCTCAGAACTGCTGTGCCAGATTTCTTTTAGGTTTTTCTTTGTATTTCATTGTTTGCATGATTTTTTTCTAATGCACTAAATTATTTATTTGTATTTTTACTGCTTCGTAACAGCTTCATTAGTGCGTGTAAAGTACTGAACTTGCATAAAGTCTTGTGGTTCTGTTATCTTATATAATCAGTTTAAAAATATTTGATAGGATTTGTTTACTTGATAGGATGTGACCCTAGCTATTCATTAACACACAGTTGGACAGTGCTCTATTGTGTGCTTATATATAATATTTAAGAATAAAGTGCTTCCCACTAACCATGAAGAAAATAAAGGCTAACAGATTACCTACAGTAACACTTGTTTTATTTTTCTACTTTTAAGGTTCTGGTTTGGCACACAAGGACACAAAAACCAAGTGTAAAATCAGACAATAATTTTTCTGACAAAAACACTGAGGTCTGAACCAACGAGAATGAACTATTGAACAACTTGAATGACAGAGGAACATCTACAAAGTTGCTTCTTGACACACTTCACGTGAAATTATTTTTGTTTAGGGAGCACTCCAAGCACCGTAACCAGGGCAGAAGTCATAGATTTAAAAAAATGTTTAGACAACTTAACTAGGATCTGCTTCACACCTGCTGCTACCTCCTGAATGGAACTTCTGTTAGCTTCACTGAGCTAAGCCAGTGAAGTACAGAGCTGGCTCATTAGCTTAGAGCATGGGTCAGCAACCTATGGCACTCAAAGTGCTTTTGCACGACACTCAAGGCTGGCAGAGCCAAACAGACTTTGGCCTATTAAGAGTCCCATTACAATCTCAGATATCTGCTAGCGCAAACCGAGCGGTGATTGCAGATGGTGAGGGGCAATCCACAAGCAGCCCACATTCACAGGTATGATACACAACACCCCAAACTACTCATGAACATATGTAATATAACAGCCACATACACACAAATACAACCCTCCAAAGCAACTGTAGCCCCCATAAATAACACAATCAGCATATGGCAACACACACACCAATTTTAAAAAATAGGACTGGCCCGCCAAGTGATGTCAAGATCTTGTTTTGGCACAGTACTGCTGAAAGGTTGCCTACCCCTGGCTTAGAGCGTCAACTGGCCTATTTCAGCCAATGAGTGCCTCTCTGTCCTGCTAACTAAGCTCAGTACTGGTTCTTCCAGTGGCAGAGGAGGTAGCAGCGGGTGTCTGGCAGAGCCCAGGTAAATTGTCAAATCATTCTTAAACGGCATGGCTACTGGGGTGGTCCAGGGCGCTCCTGACACCATAACCACTGCACTGACTATAGTGGCTGAAGTGCTTGCAGTGCTCCTTTAATTATAGATCTAAGGAAGGAAATGCATGTATATATACTAATATGACTCTTGT